>NC_133453.1:102623096-103963726 GCF_048565385.1 Saimiri boliviensis
ATGAGAAAATCCCATCTCTACAAAAAATACAGAAATTAGCTGAGTATGATGGCATGTACCTGTAGTCCCAGCTACTCGAGAGGCTGAGGAAGGAGGATCATTGAGCCCCAGAGGTTGAGGCTGCAGTGAGCTGTGATTGCGCCACTGCCCTCCAGCCTGGGTGACAAAGCAAGACTGTCTCAAAAAAAAAAAAAAAAAAAATTTAATTTAAAATCCAAAGACCTACTTTTCCTATAACTTTTACAAGCACATCACTTTTACAAGCATTCTCTCATTTAATCTTCACAGCAGTTTTATGAGATTACTTGAGGTCCTAATCTTTTTTTTGTTTTTAAGAATAACAAAAGGATGTTTAGAGGATGTATTAGTCTATCTTCATGCTGCTGATAAAGACATACCTGAGACTGGGCAATTTACAAAAGAAAGAGGTTTAACTGGACTTACAGTTTCACAAGCCTCACAATCATGGTGGAAGGCAAGGAGGAGCAAGGCACTGATGTCTTACATAGATGGCATCAGCAGAGAGAGAGTGAGTTTGTGCAAAGGGACTCTTTTTTTTTTTTTTTTTGGGGAGACAATCTCATTCTGTTGCCTAGGCTGGAGTGCAATGGTGCATTCTTGGCTCACTGCAACTTCCGCCTCCCAGGCTCAAATGATTCTCCTGCCTCAGCCTCCCAGGTAGCTGGGACTACAGGTGCATGCCACCACGCCCAGCTATTTTTTTTTGTTGTAATTTTAGTAGAGATGGGTATCACTGGTTTAGCCAGGATGCTCTTGATCTGACCTCGAGATCTTCTCGCCTTGGCCTCCCAGAATGCTGGGATTACAGGCATGAGCCACCGCACCCGACTGGAACTTCTCTCTTTAAAACCATCAGATCTTATGAGACTTACTTACTATCATGAGAACAGCACAGGAAAGACTTGTCCCTATGATTCAGTTACCTCCCACAGGGTCCCTCCCACAACATGTGGGAATTCAAGGTGAGATTTGTTTGGGGACACAGCCAAACCTTATCAGAGGGGATAAGTAACTTACCCCAAGTTACAGAACTGCTAAACATGAGACTGTCTGAGCCAGTTGTTGGAGTTTAACCAATATTCTGAATTATAAATCACTCAGGTTCTTTGTACTACCTGCGTCCTTAATCTAGTCATCTCACATGTACCTGCAGGTTCCAGAGCAGCGACGGAGAAATTAAGTACTTGCAATTAGCAGAGGAACTGATTCGTCCTGAGAGAAACACATTGGTTGTGAGTTTTGTGGACCTGGAACAATTTAACCAGCAACTTTCTACTACCATTCAAGAGGAGTTCTATAGGTATGGGTATATTAATCTTCTTTACTTTGAATGGGGGTTGAAATCTGGGAAGCCAGCTGTTAGACTGAGTGTTCACTTGTGTAGCAGAAGGGCAGCTTTCATAGTTATTTCCCTCTGAGAATAGGCCCTTTGATACTGCCAGTGGTCATTTTAGTACTGCTCTGAACTTCATGTAGGCCTTTATGGAGCTGAACTTTTTTTTCCAAATACGGTTGTTGAAAATCTTTGCTTTCCATATAGTTTTCCCAAGGGAAAACAGTACTTAGTAACTTCTGTGTCATTCCATTGATCCTTTTCCCCCATAGGAATAAGTGTTCGTGTGGGTCCTCTTCTTGTACTAGGGGTATCTTTGCAGCATTGACGTAGTAATTCTTTTTTTTTTTTCTTTTTTTCTTTTTTTCTTTTTTTTTTTTTTTTTTGAGACGGAGTTTCGCTCTTGTTACCCAGGCTGGAGTGCAAAGGCGCGATCTCGGCTCACTGCAACCTCCGCCTCCTGGGCTCAGGCAATTCTCCTGCCTCAGCCTCCTGAGTAGCTGGGATTACAGGCACGTGCCACCATGCCCAGCTAGTTTTTTGTATTTTTGGCAGAGACGGGGTTTCACCATGTTGACCAGGATGGTCTCGATCTCTCGACCTCGTGATCCACCCACCTCGGCCTCCCAAAGTGCTGGGATTACAGGCTTGAGCCACCGCGCCCGGCGACGTAGTAATTCTTGTTCCCTTAAAGTTTACTTCTGTTTCTGCTTATAAAAGCATATGTATATGTTGTAGAAAACTTAGAAAATAGAGAAAAGTAGAGAGAATTAAAGTGCTTGTACACTTGTAATCCCACCAACATCATTAGTAGGTTCACTACAACAAAGTTGCAGGAACTTTCCAAGTCTGCAAGTGCAGAGTTTTGTGAGGATCTTCTGTTATATTTTGATGTCTTTCTGTGTTTATGAAATTACTCCATTTCATGTAAAATTTCTTAAGATCATATTAGTAGTTCTAATTGTGTGTGTTTTTTAAGAAATACTGTTGTTAGACATTATATTTAATAGTAGGCTTTTGTTTTGAATTGTTATGTACAGCAAGAAACATCTTTGTACACTAGACTTTGTATCAGGATTAAATGAATATGACAATCTGTAGAAATAGAATCAGGTCCATGTTTTTGCCAAAACCAAGATTTTGAAGGAAATGAGTGGCACCAGGCCATGTGGCCCTTCCAGCCTCAGCATCACTTGGTGGCAGGTTGGGGTGGGGAGGGGGTGGGCAGCAGCATCCCAGCCTTGAGATGCTTCACTTTCCTTCTCTGTAACCAGACCTTGAAAATTGTTCGTTTCATCAGGCTCTGATCCTCAACGGCCTTTTGCTACGTGCCTCCCAAGACATTTGTCTCTTTTTTGTATAAACTACAAAATGTTGAAAATGTATTTCCTGAAATAAATGTTTCAAATGCAGAAACCAAAAAAAAAAAAAAAAAAAAAAAAAGAAATAGAATCAGGTTAAAATAAATTGTGGACAGTTGTGAAAGATAAAATCCAGGGATAAGGAGACAGTCTTGTTCATTTCTTGGTAGATTGGGAGATGGAGGATTTGTCTGTGTTTCTAGTCACAGCTGATAGGAATAATTGGAGGGTTAAATAAGCAACAGAATTTATTGTGAAAGCATGTAGCAGTAGAAGTTAATCGTACTGACAAATGAGGGCGAGGTGGAAAATCAAGCCTAATGATAGAAGCAGCTGTGCCGTTCCTCATGGACAAGCCAGGCAGCAGTTCTCTTTCCTGAGAGTAGCATCTTTTTTAGAGGGCTTTCAGACCCCACTTTTTATTTTTTATTTATTTATTTTTGAGACAAAGTCTCACTCTGTCACCCAGGCTGGAGTGCAATAGTGTGATCTTGGCTCACTGCAACCTCTGCCTCCCGGGTTCAAGTGATTCTTCTGCCTCAGCCTCCTGGGTAGCTGGGACTACAGGTGTGTGCCACGATAACCAGCTAATTTTTGTATTTTTGGTGGGGATGGGATTTCACCATGTTAGCCAGGATGGTCTCGATCTCCTGACCTCATGATTTGCTCACCTTGGCTTCCCAAAGTGTTGGGATTGCGGGCATGGGCCACCACGCCCAGCCCAGACCCCACTTTTCAAACAAACTAAGCTGTAGTAGCTATTATAAACTTAAAAAGACATGCATAGTTCACTCTCACCAGTTAAATGGAGCATTTTTGCCAGTTTGTTCTCACATTAGTACACAAATACTTCTGTCCTCATCTGTTTCTTATCAAACTAGCCAGGTGTGGGGACTCACACCTGTAATCCCAACACTTTGGGAGGCTGAGGTGGACAGATCACTTGAGCCTAGGAGTTTGAGACCAGCTAGACAGTAAGGTGAAATCCTGTTTCTACCAAAAACTCCACAAAAATTAGCTGGGCGTGGTGGTGTATCCCTTTAATGTCAGCTACTCAGCAGGCTGAGATGGGAGGATCACCTAAGCCTAGGGAGACTGAGGCTGCAGTGAGCTGTGACTGTGCCACTGCATTCCAGTCTGGGTGACAAGCTGAGATCCTGTTTTAGAATGAAACCAAATAAATAGGCTAAGACTTGACACTTGACTTACTAAGTTATAAACAGCCCACAGAAAACTCACAGTATTGAGCATAATATCATCTTGGACAGAGGAATGACCAACAGTGTGGGTGCTATATGATTATTTAAAGATAATAGATTAGGTCTGCTGTGCCATTTTATATTTGGTGTTTCTGTTTTGGTGGGATAGGAGAGAATTGAAAGAGGGTCCTAAACTCAGACTAGATAATAAAAGTGTCCTACCCAGTTAAGTTTTAAGGCTTAGTTGTAACCAGATGAAATTCCTTAGTTTTGACTGTTGGTAGGTATGTAAAGGGAAGGAGGACTTGGTAAACCTCTAAGGTATCAGTTAACTTTTTTGTTTTTTAGAGTTTACCCTTACCTGTGTCGGGCCTTGAAAACATTCGTCAAAGACCGTAAAGAGATCCCTCTTGCCAAGGATTTCTATGTTGCATTCCAAGACCTGCCTACCAGACACAAGTAAGAAACCCTTCTCTGGAAGTAAAGGAATTCAAACGGTATAGGTACCACTTAGCTAACGGTCAGAAAACTTGAGAAGTTGCCTTGATCTGCTCTTAACTGGCTGTTTAACATTACACAAATCACTTTTACCTCACCGAGCCTCAGTTTCCTTACCTATGAAGTCTTTTGGCTTAGGTTTTCTACCTAAATCATGCAAAAAGCAGGTTTGTTGTTATAAAATTATTTTTTCATAATTGGTAGTCACAATAATTATAAAATGAGTACTTATAAGATTGATGCTGTAAAATGTCGGGAGGAAAAGTAGTGGTTTGCATTCAGATTTTGTAGAAGGTTGACTTTCTACAAAACGGGTTTGTAGAAGAGTTATACCCAGTTATCCAGAAAGTTTAGTTTTGGAGAAATGTATTTTCCTGTGGAGATGGGATTAGATGTAAATGAAGTAATGCAGATTCCTAGGATTGTATTTTCAGGTGCCTTTTAGGGAAATTTGGGAGAAATTCTAGTAATTCATGAATCTTTGGAAATTTTTGTTAAATACATGATTTTCAAACACCCCTTTAGCAGTTATTTTAAGAATATACTGGATAAAATTGAAGTGATATTTTGAAAACTTAAACCACTGAAATTACTTTATAAAATTACCAAATTATTTCACATAATGGGTTTGTAAAGTAAAGGAAGTGTTTTTGAACTTTGTGTACAAAATTTTTTCCCATGATAACTTTATTATGTAACATGCTTTTTTGTAGAAATTGCAGGTAAGCAAAAAAGTATTTGCATATAAAACAAAAATAGGATAATTCTGTTTTGTAACTTTAATTTTTTTTTTGGTGTCCTTTATTTCATTTCTATTTATTCATTTATATATTTTGTTCTGGTTGCATAGACATCATATAATTTAGGAATGGGCACGTTGACTAAATGGTTCTTATAGAAGAGTCCAAAGAATACCTCATCTCTTGAATTTTTTTTTAAGCATAAATTATCATTGAATGCCCTCTCACTAAAATGGAAAGATTCTTAGTTAGGAGATGAATGTTTACTAATGGGACATTTGTCTTTAAACAGGATTCGAGAACTCACCTCATCCAGAATTGGTTTGCTCACTCGCATCAGTGGGCAGGTGGTGCGGACTCACCCAGTTCACCCAGAGCTTGTGAGCGGAACTTTTCTGTGCTTGGACTGTCAGACAGTGATCAGGGATGTAGAACAGCAGTTCAAATACACACAGCCGAACATCTGCCGAAATCCAGTTTGTGCCAACAGGAGGAGATTCTTACTGGATACAAATAAATCAAGATTTGTTGATTTTCAAAAGGTATTTGTTAGCATCTGTTTAAATCAGAGTCTGTCTATGGTAATGATTCATTTCTAGGCCCTTGCAATAGCTTATTTAGATAATGTTCAACTCAGTTTTTTTTGTTTTGTTTTGAGACGGAGTTTTGCTCTGTCGCCCAGGCTGCAGTGCAGTGGCATGATCTCGGCTCACTGCAAACTCTGCCTCCCAGGTCCAAGCGATTCTTCTGCCTCAGCCTCTCTAGTAGCTGGGACTACAGGCACATGCCACCATGCCTGACTAATTTTTTGTATTTTTAGCAGAGACAGGGTTTCACCATGTTAGCCGGGATGGTCTCGATCTCCTGACGTCATGATCCTCCCGCTTTGGCCCCTCAAAGTGCTAGATTACAGGTGTGAGCCAGCACGCCTGGCCTTAAGCTCAATCTTTATGTAAGTTAAGTATCATTAAAATGACTACAAATTTAAGCCCAAAACTCTTAACATAAATTGTTAATTGTTAGTATATACATCTGTTTTAACCTTTAATAACTTGGATTAGAGGTTCTTTCATACTGACAGGTGTATATGTCAAAGAATAAATGGTATCTAGGTTGTTGTCTTATGAACTGGAGTTAAGAAAACTTTGAAGAAGTAGCAACTTGTTAGTGTAAGATTTCTATTGGTGCACTGAAAGGAGGAAAGCATGAATAGAAGGACAGGCTAGGTTGGAAGCAGTGAGGATTATCATAGTTGAAGTAAAGGAGCCAAATTGGAGATCATCTGAGAGACAATTTGATATAAGACTTGGAGGTACTTGGATCCCTAAATCTTAGGCTGAGAAGTTTGAGCCTATCTTTTTTTTTTTTTTTTTTTTTTTTTGGAGACGGAGTCTTGCTCTGTTGCCCAGGCTGGAGTGCAGTGATGCGATCTTGGCTTGCTGCAGTCTCCACCTCCTGAGTTCAAGCAGTTTCTCCTGCCTCAACCTCCTGAGTAGCTGGGATTACAAGCTCGTGCCACCAAGCTCAGCTAATTTTTGTATTTTCAGTAGAGATGAGGTTTCACCATGTTCATGAGGCTGGCTTCAGCCTCCCAAAGTGCTGTGATTACAGGCGTGAGCCACTGTGCCTGGTCTAGTTTGAGCCTATCTTAATAAGCAGTGTGAATATATTGGGACGGTAGGGTTTTTTTGCTTAATTTTTTTTTTTTTTTTTTTTAAGGAAACTGAATAAGTCAGTGATGGATTTAACAGAGGGTAATAGCAGTTTTAGTTACCTGGGCAAGAGGATGGATGGCACTAGTAAGAATGAAGGGGAACTCTCAGCCAACGCGTTTTCCACGCTTCCATTGGTCCCCTGGACCCATGCTGTAACTTCTACTTTAAAGAGGAAAAAAAATGAATGAATGAAGGGGAACTCTCAGATTTCAGCAGAACTTAATTTTATGGAGCATATAAAAAGCAAAAGTTAAAGCAGCTCAAGTATGGAATATTATCAGATGAAATTAATATTATTTATTTTACTCTGATAATCATTCTCTTTATTTAGTTTTCTTATATTAACCTGATAGCTTATAAGATACACATATTCTACCAACAGCTTTGGGTAGGAGATGCCTTGTTTTATAACGTATGAGTCTAGATTGGGTCTTATTTTAGGGGGGAAAACACAACTCTATGAAGGAAACTCTCGACAATTAAGACATTTGAAGACATACTAGGTAATAGAAGATATGTAATTTTATAAAATTAAATATTTTAAAATTCTCTTGGTTGTGATAATGGTATTGTAACATAGAGGATTGTCTTTATTCTTAGAGATGAATGCTAAAATATTTAGGTGTGAAGTTTTTTGATGTTTACAACTTTGTTCAAATATATAGTAAAAAAGAAAAAACCGTATATGTATCTAAATAATGTTAGCAGTTCTGTTGAAGCAGAGGGTATAAAAGGTATATTTGAAATTTTCCATAAAATTTCCTTAAAGCTTAGGGGAAGATGGAACATAGAACAGATATTTAGAGTCATTTTGAACAAAGAGGAGGAAAAAAAACCTTTTTTTTAATGATAGTGAAAGTGAAGTTTTTTTCCCTTTTTCTCTGCTGCCCGAATCAGCATGAAGTTTTTAAATGATGTAATCTCTTGCCAAATTGAACTATTTGACTAAAAGGAGTTTTAGGGTAGATAATTTTTAGGATGAATGTTGATACATATGAAAAGTCTGCTGACGGGTCAGATAGTTTAGAATATGTCAGTATTTGTGTTTTTTAATTTAGATTGTATGGCATCTGAAGGGGATTGCTTCTCATTCTGGGCTGTTTGTCTTTGTTACAGGTTCGTATTCAAGAGACTCAAGCTGAGCTTCCTCGAGGGAGTATACCCCGCAGTTTAGAAGTAATTTTGAGGGCTGAAGCTGTGGAATCAGCTCAGGCTGGTGACAAGTGTGACTTTACAGGGACACTGATTGTTGTGCCTGATGTCTCCAAGCTTAGCACACCAGGTCAGTAATCTGTGGCTCAGATTTAACAAATTCTCAGTTACCTAAAATGCAGAGTATAGCTTCCCACATTTTTCATTGTCTTCTTTTTGGCTGCCAATCAGAAGCTGAGCAAGGAAATGTGATGAGAATAAAAACAAATTGGTTTTGCCACAAATGGTGCTATTCTGAAAGTTTTCAAGGCTTAATTGAAGTCTTTGGATTTATACTTTCATTTATTTGAGCAATTTTGATGTTCAACACCTTTGATGTTTAAGTTGTGAAACACCCTATCATTCTGTTTCAGGAGCACGTGCAGAAACTAATTCCCGTGTCAGTGGTGTTGATGGATATGAGACAGAAGGCATTCGAGGACTCCGGGCCCTTGGTGTTAGGGACCTTTCTTACAGGCTGGTCTTCCTTGCTTGCTGTGTTGCACCAACCAACCCAAGGGTAAGTCGTTTTTAGGTTTTTGTTTGTTTTTGAAACAGAGTCTCTAACTCAGGCTGGAGTGCAGTGACAAAGTCATGGCTCACTACAGCCTCTACTTCTGGGCTTAAGTGATCCTGCCACCTCAGCCTCCTGAGCAGCTGAGATTATAGGTGCACAGTTAAAAAAATTTTTTTCGAGATGAGATCTTGCTCTCTTGGCCATGCTGGCCAACAGTGAGTCTTAGTAGAATGACAGCTTAAGAAAGACCTACCCTTAGGCTGCCACAAAATGATAGGATTCTGAAACATCTAGGTTATCTAGTCAATGTTAAGAGCAGGGAATGGGGTTGAGATTTCATGAGTTTTAAAACCAAATCTTTTGATGTTTGTCTTTCTGATCTTGGGGAAAAAAAAATGTCTTATTTGATGTCTTACATAAGAGGTCAATGCTTTACGTGCAGTGGTACAAATTGTTCAAGCTGCTTTTAAGTTTCACAGTTCCTCTGTTATACTTCTGGAGGAAATATAAATAAGAAGATTTAGTAATCTGGGAAGTAAATTTCTCAGAATGATGAACCCTGGGCAATATTGTTCAGTTAACTTGATTCTATGTCATAAAGGAGAATTTGGAAAATAGTTCAGTGTTGGAAAAAGGGAGTGAACATAATCTGTTATTTGCATCTTTATGTCAGTGATGAACATTCTACACATCTCTTGAGCATTCAGATTGTTTTAAATCTAGGTATAAAACAGTAGTGGTAGCTTTTTTTTTTTTTTTTTTTTCACTCACTGGACAAATTGACAAAACCTTAAGTGTCTTCGTTAACTGAGAGCTTACTAGTTTGGGGAATTTATTTTATTATTATTTTTTTAATTTACAGTCAGAAAATTGTGAGGTAGACTTCCCATGCTATGTTGTGTTTGTAATGAAGTTTCTTCTCCTTTACACTGTTTTGATTGCTATAGAAGCAATTAAACTAATAATTCTTCCTTTGTTCTCTACCCTTAGTTTGGAGGGAAAGAGCTCAGAGATGAGGAACAGACAGCTGAGAGCATTAAGAACCAAATGACCGTGAAAGAATGGGAGAAAGTGTTTGAGATGAGTCAAGATAAAAATCTATATCACAATCTTTGTACCAGCTTGTTCCCTACTATACATGGTAAGAATTCCATTCCATCCATAGCATAAACTTGAAACCAAAATAATGGTAATAAATAGCCACAAATGATTTCTTAAAGCATGTAAATTAGACCATGAAAATTTTTAGTGAGTCTAAAAGAGGTCATTTACAAAAGGACAGGTACATAATTTCACTTACATGAGGTACCTGTAATATGCAAATTCATAGAGACAAGGTAGGATAGAGGTTATCAATGGCTGGGGAAATGGGAGAAATGAGTTATTTGATGGATAAAGTTGCTATTTGGGATGATGACAAAGTTCTGGAAAAGGATAGTGGTGACAGTTATACAACATAATATACTGACTGTCTCTGAACTATACACTGAAAAATGGTTAAAATGATAATTACGTATTTTTATCACACTTTTTTTTTTTTTTTTTTTGGTTAAGATAAAAGGTCATTTTGTCATCTTATTTCCTGGTCTTGTGACAGAACTGCACTTAAGTGTGTTTCAATATGATAGACTAGTCTCCTGGCCTTTTGTTGTTTTGCGTGTGTGCGTGTGCATGTGTGCTTTAAAGAGACAGGGTCTTGCTATGTTATCTAGGCTGAAGCAGTCCCTCCTGGGCCAAAGCAGTCCTCCTACCTCCAGCATCCCCAGTAGCTGGGATTACAGGTGTAGGCCACCACACTTGGCTTTTGTATCTTTTTTTTTCCTCTTGAAACAGAGTCTTGCTTTGTTGCCCAGGCTGGAGTGCAGTGGCGTGATCTCTGCTCGCTGCAGCCTCCGCCTCCTAGGTTCAAGTGATTCTCCTGCCTCAGCCCTTCCAAGTAGCTGGGATTACAGGCACACGCTACCATGCCCAACTAATTTTTGTATTTTTAGGAGAGATGGGATTTTTGCCATGTTGGCCAGGCTGGTCTTGAACTCCTGGCCTCAAGTGATCTGTCTGCCTTGGCATCCCAAAGTGCTGGGATTACACGGGTGATCCACTGCATCCTGCCTTTTTTTCCCTATCTAAATATAAAATAGAGAAGTTTTGTTTGTGGAATGGGTTTTTAATTTTCTTCATCTTTTGTTTTGTTTTGTTTTTGGAGACAGGGTCTCACTCTGTTGCCCAGGCTGGAGTGCAGTGCAGCAAACATGGCTCCTGACAGCCTCAATCTCCTGGGCTTAAGCAGTTCAAGCAGTTCCCCACCACAGCCCCCATGTTAGCTGGGACTACAGACGCCTGCCACCATGCCAAGCTAATTTAAAAAAAGAAAAATTTTTTTTAGAGATGGGGTTTCAACCCTGTTGCCTGGGCTGGTCTCAAACTTCTGGGCTCAAGCAATCCTCCCCCCTTGGCCTTTCAAAATGCTCGGATTACAGGCATGAGCCACCACATTCAGCCTAATTTTCCACATTAAGAAATGCCTTATGTAAATTTGCATAGCACTTTGTTGATGGAGTTCACAGAGTCGATAATTCCACAGAAAAATGTTTCTTTCAATAGCACAGTGTTCTTTTTAAAGAAAATTATACTTTTCCTTCTTGGATTTAAGAGCTAAGCAGCTGTAAATTGTATTCAGCATCTTATTTAATCCACATGAATTCAGTTAACATTTATTCAGTGCTGGTCACTGTAGGTGTTAGAAAAGAAGTGTTATGAACCATTTCCTCAAACATTTGACAGAACTGTGAGAACAGCCAAGAACTATGAGAACAGCCATTAAAAAGGACTAGCAAATGTGATAGGCTTTGGTGGACATAGTTCGTTTATCAGGAGACAGGGCTAAGGCATTGGGTAAGGTTTTGTGTAAGAAATAGGACTCATGGACAAGTAAAGGCTCTTAGGATGGTGAGCACTGGCATCTGTGACATTTGTGGTATAGGAGAAAACATTCGAACTGTGGTTTAGGTGCCTAAGTCCACAGAGCAAGAACCAAGATGAGAGCCAGATATTATTACTCCAGTTTTATGCTTTGCTTTAGGTGACTTTACCTTTTGGTTAGTAGGCATTCCTTTATCGTTTCCTCTGAAAGTGTTTAACTTCATGTTGAAAAATTAGTTTTTCATGTATAGCTTCTTTTCATTTCAGGCAACGATGAAGTAAAACGGGGTGTCTTGCTGATGCTCTTTGGTGGCGTTCCGAAGACGACAGGAGAAGGGACCTCACTTCGAGGGGACATAAATGTTTGCATTGTTGGTGACCCAAGTACAGCTAAGAGCCAATTTCTCAAGTAAGCGTTTGCCTGATAATAGTATAGCAGGAAAATGTACATAGTTCCCAGGCTTGCTGTGCTACCAAGAATATAGTTAGTATGGCTTTACTAGGAGTGTAAATTATGACTATGGTGACTATATAATTCTCATAGATTAAATATTATTACCTTTCAGCTAGGATATGGCAACATTCTACAATTTTTTAGAATAGGGGAAAATTGCCTGTAATACCAATCTCACATTGAACTCTTTAGTCTTTGTATAAAGGTCAATGAATATGTGAATTATGTATTTTCATTGTTGTAAATCACATTGTACATACTTGTGATTTTAATTTCCGCTAAACATTTTTTCCTTGTTTCTTTATGCATGGAAAAATCTCAAGAGTTTGTCGTTTTCACAATTGTCCCTTTTTTGTTGGTATATAACTTACAAAATCATTTTCTTAGCCCTGTTAAATAGTTTAACAGGATAGTTTGTTATGATAATTAACTGATACAGATACAGTGAACATCATGAACAACATACATTTTTGTTTGTTTCCATTTGGGTAAATTGCTAGATACAAGATTGTTGAGACTAAGAATACAAACATTTGTAAGATTTTAAAACAGGACATACTTTCCAAAGGGAATTTTACACTAACTTTGTCAGCGTAAACACAATTTTTGCCTAGTTTTAGAAGCTATAATAAATACTCGGTTGCTTTCAAACTTTTAAGAAACTTAGGGCCCAAAATAAAAGCAACCCCAGTTTCTGAGCACCTGCCATGTTCTCAGTGCTATTTATGTGTTATGTCTTATTCTAGCAGTACCCAGACAGGTATGTGTATTACCCTCTTTTTTTCGGGGACTCAAAACCTCTCCAAGCCCATGAGAAATTTGCCCACTGTCTTGTAGGTGAAAGATGACACTGAACCATGAATACTAAAATTCAGATAAAGTAGCCTGCAAAATATTTACTTCATAATACATCAAGCTGCCTTTTATTTGTTTTGGAAATTTGTAACATAGTACCGTTTTAGAATATTGAACATTTTTAGTTGGTTTGGAGTTTTATGATTAAATATTTCTTTTGAACATAGCACAAACTGAGTTTTAGATTTTAAGATAGTAGTCCTATGTTACAAGGGATTTTTTTTTCTTTTCATTCTCTCTCAAAAAAAAAAAAAAGATATACTACAGTGTTGCCTCTGGTAACAGTATCATGTGGTATGTGACAGTCTTAGTGAATTCCATAGCATTTTCTATGTATAATGTGTGTATATAATGATAGCTGGAGTATCCAGTCTGGCTGCCTTTTTTCCTTGCCTAATTGCCCTTGATTAGAGCCATCAGTATAATGTTGAATAGAAGTGGCAACAGCAGACATCCATGTTTTGTTCCTGATATTAGGGGCAAAACCTTCAGCCTTTCACCTTTAAATATGATGTTATCTGTGGGTTTTCATAGATGTCCTTTGTCAGATTAAAGAAAAAACCATTTATTTATTAGGCTTAGGAACATCTTATCGATTCCTGGTTTGTTTGGTTTTTATAATGAAAGGGTGTTGGATTTGCCTTTTCTACATCTGTTTAGATGGTCATATAGTTCTCTTATTAATTTAGCATGTTAATTGGTTTTCAGATGTTAAATCAATCTTGCAGTTGGTTTGGTTTGGTTTGTTTCTTTGATACAGAGTCTCACTCTTGTCACTTAGGCTGGAGTGCAGTGGTGTGATCTCAGCTCACTGCAACCTCCACTTCCCAGGTAGTGATTCTCCTGCCTCATCTCCCAAGTAGCTGGGATTACAGGCACCTGCCACCACACCCGGCTAATTTTTGTATTTTTAATAGAAATGGAGTTTCACCATGTTGGCCAGGCTGGTGTTGAACTCGACCTCAGGCGATCCACCTGCCTTGGTCTCCCAAAGTGCTGAGATTACAGGTGTTAGCCACCATGCCTGGCCCCGTTTTATTTTTGATTGGAAGATCTTCTGATAGATAGTTGTTGCTGTTTATTACTATTAAAGACTTCTTTTAAAATTGATGTTTTAGACTGGGCAGGGTGTCTCATGCCTGTAAATACAAAAGTTAGCCGGGCAGGGTGGCAGACACCTGTAATCCCAGATACTCAGGAAGCCGAGGCAGGAAAATTGCTTGAACCCGGATCGTGGAGGTTGTAGCGAGCTGAGATGGCACCACTGCACTCCAGTCTGGATGACAGAGCAAGACTTTGTCTCAATTTTTTTTTTAATTGATGTTTTTATCAGGTATTAACTTCATCTTCCATTTAACATGAATGGATTTAAGTCTTTTTGAAAAGGTGAAGGAGGCCAGGTGTAGTGAATCACTTAGGAGTTCTAGACCAGCCTGGCCAACATGGTGAAACCCCATCTTTACTGAATATACAAAATTTAGCCAGGCATGGTGGCACACGCTGGTAATCCCAGCTACTCGGGAGACTGAGGCATGAGAATTGCTTGAACCTGGGACGTGGAGGTTGCAGTGGGCTGAGATTGTGCCACTGCACTCCAGCCTGGGTGACAAAGCGAGACTTCATTTAAAAAAAAAAAAATTGGGAGGCCGAGGCAGGCGGATCACAAGGTCAAGAGATCGAGACCATCCTGGTCAACATGGTGAAACCCTGTCTCTACTAAAAATACAAAAAATTAGCTGGGCATGGTGGTGCGTGCCTGTAATCCCAGCTACTCAGGAGGCTGAGGCAGGAGAATTGCCTGAACCCAGGAGGCGGAGGTTGCGGTGAGCCGAGATCGTGCCATTGCACTCCAGCCTGGGTAACAAGAGCGAAACTCCGTCTCAAAAAAAAAAAAAAAAGCAAAGCCAAAGGAGATAAGCCTTCCCATTTAGTCTGTGGCATGTGTCTTTATGAATTGCTTAAACTTGATGCCATTCTCAGATGTTAACTTCAGTAGTTTAAACTTTTCTGCTGATTTTCCTGGGAAGGGTACTGTATAGTCACATATTAATGAGTCTTTATGTGATAACCTTCAACAGGCACGTGGAGGAGTTCAGCCCCAGAGCTGTCTATACCAGTGGCAAAGCATCTAGTGCTGCTGGCCTAACAGCAGCTGTTGTGAGAGATGAAGAATCTCATGAGTTTGTCATTGAGGCTGGAGCTTTGATGTTGGCTGATAATGTAAGAACATTTTACACTCTTCATTACAGTATAAAGAAGTCAGAATGCCCTGTATTCTATCGGTAAAGTCCCATAAGTTACCATTAAAAAGATGTCCTTAAAAATAGCATTCTCAGCCAGGTATGGTGGCTCACACCTGTAGTCCCAGTACTTTGGGAGGCCAAGGTGGGTGGATCACCTGAGGTCAGGAGTTCAAGATCAGCCTGACCAACATAGCGAAACCCATCTCTACTAAAATTACAAAAAATTAGCCAGGCATCGTGGTGGGTGCCTGTGGTCCCAGCTACTCAGGAGGCTGAGGTGGGAGGATCACTTGAGCCAGGGAGACAAGCTGCAGTAAACCAAGATTGCACCACAGCACTCCAGCCTGGGTGACAGAGCGAGACTCCGTCTCAAAACAAAAAAAGCCCAGCATTTTAAAGTAAATAATTCATAGTTTTCTTCAGTTAGAATTAAAATTGTCATTGAACGGCATGTTCTGAGCTTCTAGAGCAGGCGTCCCCAAACTTTTTACACAGGGGGCCAGTTCACTGTCCCTCAGACTGTTGGAGGGCTGCCACATACTGTGCTCCTCTCACTGACCACCAATGAAAGAGGTGCTCCTTCCTGAAGTGTGGTGGGGGGCCGGATAAATGTTCTCAGGGGGCCGCATAGAGTGTGTTACCTGTCCTGAGCATGTGTGGTTGCTGTGACTAGTTAGATCAGTAGATGTGTATAAGTTGTAGGTATAAAGTCAATCCTGAGTTGACACAAGGTTTTGATGTTGAGTAAAAGTACAGTAAGTGTATATTTTTAGTTATGCTCTTAGTTTTAAGTCAATCGTGTGGTTCTTTCTAGCTGTACGATCTGTTGAATTATTTTCCTTAGAATTAAGAAAGGGAATTAAGAATGTTCATTTACCTATCTTCTACTTGTTTGGAGAATAGAAGAGTCCTTGTGATAGCAAACTTTGTGAGTGTACTTGTAATTTTCCATCTGAAAGGCAGTCATTGTTGTTTTGCTTTGCTTTTTTGAGACAGAGACTAGAGTAGTGGCACAGTCTCAGCTCACTGCAACCTCCACCTCCTGGGTTCAAGCAGTTCTCCTGCCTCGGCCTCCCGAGTAGCTGGGACTACAGGCATATGCCACAAAGCCAGCTAATTTTTGTATTTTTAGTAGAGACGGGTTTTTGCCATGTTGGCCAGGCGGGTCTCAAGCTCCTGACCTCAGGTGGTCTGCCCTCCTCAGCCTCTCAAAGCACTGGGATTACAGGCATGAGCCACTGCGCCTGGCTGTTGTTTATTAAGAGACAGGGTCTCACTCTGTCACTCAAGCTAGAGTCCAGTGGCAATCACAGCTCACAGTAACCTCAAATGCCTGGCCTTAATTAAGTGATCCTCCTGCCTTGGCCTCCCAAAGTGCTGGGATTACAGGTATGAGCCATTGCACCCAGCCTGAAAGACAGCTTCTTAGGCTAGATTTGTTTGGTTACAGGGTGTGTGTTGTATTGATGAATTTGATAAGATGGACGTGCGGGATCAAGTTGCTATTCACGAAGCTATGGAACAGCAGACCATATCCATCACTAAAGCAGGAGTGAAGGTATGTGTATCTACTTCTGTTCTGCTGCATCATCCATAGCCTTGTAAATTAATGCAGTACTGGATAAAATTCATTACTAAAACATGTAATGCTGTTCATTAAAATGGAAAATACGGCCCTGAGAATTATTTACTCAAACTGTAAATGTTGTTTAGAGTGCTGTGTAAATGTATTGCTGTAATAGAGAGTAGAGGAAAATGTCCATGAACAAAGCTTCTATTTTCTTTGATAAAGTATGCCCCAATTATAACAAAAATAACCAAAGATCAACAGATTGATTATATACGTATATATTTATTTTGATTAACAGATTATTTAACTGAAAATAGGTATGATAGTATAACCAACACTAGGGAGAATCTAAACTTTAAAAGTTACAGATTGAGGTAGTTAAGAAAAATTTAAGTAGTACACAATTGTAAATTGAAAAGACGACTCTTTGCCTGCAACTGCCAGCAACAGTAGATACTTAGAGGTATCTAATGGGTTAAAAGGAATTTGAGGAGGGAAAAAGAAGGCATCTTTTGAGTTTGTGCCACTTTTAGGAATATTTTTTACATAAATAAGCATAATACTGAGTTTCATTTTTGCTGGTTTAACGTCATAATTTTATTTTGGCAATCTTTGTACCGGCACATAGTAGATCAACTTTGGTTTTTTATTACTGTCCCGTATTCAATTGTATATGCCACAGCTCGATTCTTTAGATTCCTGTTGAGTGACATTTGGTTCATTTTCAGTGTTTTGTATTACAAACAAAATTGTTAACATCCTTGAACACAACATCTTCTTGTGCTTAGCTGTAAGATAAATTTCTAACAAATTGATGTCTCAATGGTGTGTTCATCATACCACCAAAACCACATTGGAGTTCCTGTTTATGTGAAAAAGGATATCTCATTATTTTGATTTTCATTTAGTTAATTATGGGTGAGATTAAACATTTTGTTGTATGTTTGTTGGCTGATGTCTTTTTAAATCTGTCAAAATTCTTTCTTTTGTGGTCAGGCTACTCTTAACGCCCGGACGTCCATTTTGGCAGCAGCAAACCCAATCAGTGGACACTATGACAGATCAAAATCATTGAAACAGAATATAAATTTGTCAGCTCCCATCATGTCCCGATTTGATCTCTTCTTTATCCTTGTGGATGAATGTAATGAGGTAACCCCATAAGCTTCCTTTTTTATTTCCAGTTTTAGTTATCGAATGAGACAAGGCTGGAGGATACGCTGCTCAACAGCTGGTGCATGTGTGCCCACTAGCCTTTGATCTCCCTCAGGGAAGCACATGATTGGGCCGAAGGTTTAGTGAGCAACTCAAAGTCATTTGAATTGCCATTCTACTTAATTGTGTTGAAGAATATTAAGTTTTTGGGTTTTATTACTATTTGTTTCTCAAAAGAAAAGGAAACAAGTTACAGATAACTTTCAACCACACTTTTTCTTTTTTCTTTTTTTTTTTTTTTTTAAACAGCGTCTCACTAGAGACAGGGCTGGAATACAGTGGTGCAGTCTTGGCTTACTGCAACCTCCAAAGCGATTCTTATATCTCAGCTTCCCAAGTAACTGGGGTTACAGACGTGTACCACCAGGCCTGGCTACTTTTTATATTTTTAGTAGCGACAAGGTCTCGCCATGTTGGCCAGGCTGGTCTCGAACTCCTAGCCTAAGTGATCCACCTGTCTCAGCCTCCCAAAGTGCTGGGTTTGTAGGTGTGAGCCACTGTGCCTGGCCTCACCTACACTCTTAAGATTTTAATACAATATCTTTATTTTGTTTGTTGGGCTTTTATTTTACTGTTCAGTCACCTTGAAAAAAACTGGGATGCAAAAGAAATTTTTTTTATTTTTAATCATGAGTTATTTATCTTCCTATTTTTTCCTGTCAAGTTGTTAAATGTATTTTACCTTTTTTTTCTTAATTTTAAGGTTGAGTGGAAAAACGTACATTTACTTGGATTCTGATGTTAATTATTATTTGTACTTAGACTTAAATATTTAACAATGCACCTCAGATGTGCACAGAACTATAAAATGACAGTTTGTAGGAACTAATATCTTAGGCTGTACTTTTTAAATCACTGAGCACGGAGGTTCTACATTTTATTGGGTACAATGCACAACTATTTATTACAGTGGAACTTTGTTATCTAAATAAAAGCAGCCTTTCATCTTGTGAGTGTTTGGAGGGCTTGGGTTTTTATTTATTTATTTTTTAAAGACAGAGTCTCACTCTGTCACTCAGGCTGGAGTATAGTGCCACAATCATAGCTCACTGTAGGCTCAATCTCCTGGGTTCCAATGGTCCTCCTGCCCCAGCCTCCTAAGTAGCTAAGACTACAGGTGTGTACCACCATTATTCGTTAAATTTTTCATCTTTTTGCAGCAACAGCAACAAGTTCAAGACCCACACTGGTCTTGAACTCCTGGATTTTAAACCATCTTACCACCTCAACCTCCTGAGTTGATGAGATTATAGGTCTGTGCCATCACACCTGGTCTGGTTTTGTTTTTTTTTTTTTCCATTTTTTTCCCCCTTCACAATACAGATATATTTAACACCAGATAATTGAGAGTTATCTGATTTTCATAAATTTATGTTTGTTCATGATTCATTAAAATAGTTTTAGTAGCAGATCAAGATATAAACCTTTACAAGATCAATTTGTAAACCTTTAAAACATTTGAGGAGATTTTTTAAGAAAACTTTTTTGTTTTGTTTTTGAGACAAGGTCCCACCAAAACTTTTTTGTTTTGTTTTGTTTTGTTTTGTTTTGAGACGGAGTCTCACTCTATCACCCAGGTTGGAGTGCAGTGGCATGATCTCGGCTCACTGCAACCTCCTCCTCCCGGGTTCAAATGATTCTTCTGCCTTAGCCACCTGAGTAGCTGGGATTACAGGTGTGTGCCACCACCTGTAAAAATTACCCGGCTAATTTTTTGTATTTTTAGTAGAGATGGTTTCACTATGTTGGCCAGGCTGGTCTTGAACTCCCAAGCTCAGGTGATCTGCCCACCTTGGCCTCCCAAAATACCGGGATTACAGGTGCGAGCCACCGCGCCCAACTTGTTTTGTTTTTGAGACAGAGTCCCCTGCAGTGGCACGATCATGGCTCACTGCAGCCTCAACCTCCTGGGCTAACGCAGTCCTCCCACCTCAGCCTCCTGAGTAGCTGGGACCATAGGTATGCATGATAATGCATGGATAATTTTTGAATTTTTTATAGAAACAGGATTTTGCCATGTTGCTCAGGCTGGTCCCAAACTCCTGAACTCAAGCAATCTGCCCACCTCAGCCTCCCAAAGTGTTGGAATTACAGGCGTGAACCACGGTCCCTGGCCAAAAAACCTTTTCTTTTCTTTTTATTTATTTTTGAAGTGAAGTCTCGCTCTGTTACCCCGGCTGGAGTGCAGTGGCTCAGTCTCAGCTCACTGCAGCCTCCACCACCGAGGTTCAAGTAATTCTTCTGCCTTAGCCTTCCAAGTAGCTGGGATCACAATCATGCACCACTATAGCCAGCTCATGTTTGTATTTCGTAGAGATGGGATTTCACTGTGTTGGCCAGGCTGGTCTTGAACTTCTGACCTTAGGTGATCCACCTGCCTCAGCCTCCCAAAGTGCTGAAATTACAGGTGTGAGCTACCACACCCAGCCTGTTTTATTTATTTATTTTGAGACAGAGTCTGTCTCTGTTGCCCAGGCTGGAGTGTGGTGGCATGATCTCAGTTCACTGCAACCTGTGCCTCCTGGGCTCAAGCCAGCCTTCCACCTGAGTCTCCTAAGTAACTGGAACTACAGGTGCAGGCCACCACACCCAGCTAAGTTTTGTATTTTTTGCAGAGACAGAGTTTTGCCATGTTACCCAAGCTGGTCTTGAACTCCTGAGGCCAAGCTATCTATCAGCCTCAGCCTCAAATGCTTGGATTACAGGCATGAGCCACTGTGTCCAGCCCAAACAACTTTTTAATTATAAATAATTTCAGCTGGGCGCAGTGGCTCAAGCCTGTAATCCCAGCACTTTGGGAGGCCGAGGTGGGTGGATCACTAGGTTAAGAGATCGAGACCATCCTGGTCAACATGGTGAAACCCCGTCTCTACTAAAAAATACAAAAAATTAGCTGGGCATGGTGGTGCGTGCCTGTAATCCCAGCTACTCAGGAGGCTGAGGCAGGAGAATTGCCTGAACCGAGGAGGCGGAGGTTGCGGTGAGCCGAGATTGCGCCATTGCACTCCAGCCTGGGTAATAAGAGTGAAACTCTGTCTCAAAAAATAATAATAATAATAATTTCAAAGTTTCAAGAAATAGAATAGTTCATAGAACATTCATATACTCTTTACCTGGTTCACATATTAACATTTTACCTTGTTTGCTGTATTACTTTACTATCTCTATATGTTTGCACACTTTTTTCCTGAACCATTTCAGAGCACCTTGCATATTTTGAGGGTTTTTTTCCCCCAATATTAATGACAATTCTGAGATGATTATCTTCAAAACTTAGTGACTAAGAGCACAGTCTCTGAAGCTAGACTATTCAAATCCTGGCTCCACTACTTACTCTGACCTTAGATAAATTACTTAACCTTCCTAGGCCTCAATTTGCCCATGTATAAAATGAGAATAATATCATTTATCTAATAAGGTATTTGTGAGCGTTGTATGAGTTAATACTTCTAAGACATGCTTGTGGCAACAGTGTCTTATATACTGAGGGCCCTATAAATATTAGTTCTGCTATAATTTTTGTTGTTTTGGTTTTGAGACAGGGCTTGCTCTGTTGCCCAGGCTGGAGTGCAGTGGTGCAATCGTGGCTTCACTGCACCTTCAGCCTCCTGGGCTCAAATGATCCTCCTGCCTCAGCCTCCCAAGTAGCTGGGACTACATGTGTGCACTACCATGCCCAGCTCATTTTTTTGTTTTTTATTTTTTGTAAAGACAGGGAGGGAGGGTGTCACTTTGTCGCCCAGACTGGTCTCAAACTCTTGGCCTCAAGCTGTCCTCTCACATCAGTCTCCAAAAGTGTTGGGATTACAAGTGTGAGCCACTGCGTTTTACCCTACTATTGTTTTTAAAGTCAGTTCTTTCAGGTATAGTTGTAGAGTGGGGTATTAGTATGCATTTAAAAGTTTGATTTTAAATCCAAGTTTCATCAGATACGTGGTACTCATTAATACTTCTTTAAGTGGCGTATTAGAGCTTGTTTTCGGCTATAAGTCATTTCTTATTGCCTGGGATAGTCTGGAGTAGATACTGCTGTTACTATCAAAGTGATTTTCTTGTTTTGAATTAGGTTACAGATTATGCCATTGCCAGGCGTATAGTAGATTTGCATTCAAGAATTGAGGAATCAATCGATCGTGTCTATTCCCTTGATGATATCAGAAGGTATCTTCTCTTTGCAAGACAGTTTAAACCCAAGGTAAACCTACCCTTTTGCACTTGGATAAGGTATAATGGGTATATTAAAGTGGAATTTAAATAAGTGTGTTATATGGAAATTAACTGAACCTGTCATCTACCTTAATTACTAAATTTTACAACTTTTTTTATTTTTTCTGGAACTGCAGTTTTTTTTTCAGAGGGCTGAGAAAGGGAACTTTTAAAAAAATCTGAATAGTTCCATTATTTGTTTGGTGGTAATAAAAAGGTTTTTATGAGAGAAGAGTTTTAGATAACTGGATCATCTAGGACATTCTTTTATTTCAAATATTGCTAAGAACCTTAAAATTGTTTATGTGCCTAAATCAATAGTCTACTGAATACTCTTGAATCTTTGTTTGAGGGAAATATTGGATTCCTCTAGCCCATTATGTTGAGTATGAATTACTGTATTACAGTGATTGATGTATTGTATTTGACTGACTGTCCTGAACTCAGGTGATCCTGGACGTAAACCCTGAAACGCTTGGCATTTTCCAAAAATAGGGTAGGAAAAGGAAAAGAAATATTTTATTCTGGTTGAGATTTTTACACTGTTGGCTGACTTGACTTTTGGAAGGTATTACTAGGTATTGTTTGTTTATCATCTTCATTTGATTTTTCATGAGATTGCTGTTGGCTCTTACTGTCCCAGAAGAAATTTAGTCATTTAAAACTAAGGGTTATGAGTGACTCTTGTGTTAAAAAATAGCATCTATTCTCCATGACTGCATACTGATGTATCTTGGCATGCTTCCTTAATATGCTGAATTTCTTGGTCTGAAAAGCTGAGGATCCTTTAGATACAAAGTTCATTGAAACAGTTTCCCCCCCCCCCCCCAAAGACAGCGTGAGTTAATTAATTGAGCCTCAAGGATAGTTTGAGCATTAATTTGTTTAATGAGTATTGACATCCTGAGGTGTAAAAGACATTACATCTTTTCCATTGCTTCAGCTCGTTAAGTTAGCTTTAGAAATGGTCATTTGCTTATATACTAAGCCTGTCTTCATGTTCATAAAAGTAGTATCACAGAATTCACAGGCCTTCTTAGTATTAGTTTCTTTTGAAAGGCGTTTCAGTAGTAATTTATTGTCACTGGCTTTTCAGAGTTTCATCCCTCTCAGTTACCTAAATGTTTCCAAATGGAAGGCTCTTAAATTTATGTTTACCGTAGCTCTCATCAAGTAGAAATGGTTCTCTAACTTGAGTGATGATCTGAAACAGATTTCCAAAGAGTCAGAGGACTTCATTGTAGAACAGTATAAACGTCTCCGCCAAAGGGATGGTTCTGGAGTGACCAAGTCTTCGTGGAGGATTACAGTGCGACAGCTTGAGAGCATGATTCGTCTTTCTGAAGCCATGGCTCGGATGCACTGCTGTGATGAGGTATCAGAGTCACTTTGATAAGATGAGAGCAGAGAGAAACGGATTTATTGCCTTGTAGGCATTTTAAAAATCTTTGGTATGGGACATACTAGAATTTGCTGCAGATATATTTTTATATAACTGTTGCGTGCTCATAGGATCATGAAATTCTTCCCTTTAAAAAGCTCGTTAAGCATTTGAGTGTAGTTGTTAGACTGCGATGATCACGTCATAGGTTATAGAGTGCATAAAGAGGTAAGCTACCATTAATACCTTTCATTCAGGAAAAATGTACTTAGACCCCACAATGTACTAGTAGGCCTCCACGCTGGCAACACTGATAAGATAATGTAGCCCCTGGCCTCAAGGGAACTTTCCTCCTTAGGTTGCATTTATATAATGTATGATTTTTAGACTGTTCTTTGAGCCTTGTGTTCCACGAGGATAGGTTAGTGGGTATTAATTAAGTAAGCCGGAAGTAGTGCGAAAGGTCATTCAAGCGTCCCATCTTCGCTTCAACCAAAGCAGCGCTGCTTTTGTGTAGTTTTATTAATAGGTTTGATGTAAGGTTTTCTTTGAAAAGGGGATTTGGCTTTTTTTACAGTATGACCGAGGTATAGTTTATAAAGAGGGAAATGTATGGCATGGTGAGTTTTTTCACATACGTCCTTGTTACTACCCAGCTCAAGATCCAAAACGTTTTCATAATTTCAGAAAGTTTCCCTGCCTCTTTTCAGTGTTAGCCCTCTTCTGCTGAAGTAACCACTGTTCTGACTTCAATCACTACTTTTATCTCCCAGGTTAATTTTTTGGCTTTATTTCCCTGAATTTTCAAATTCTTTGATATGGTGCTTTATTGTTGACAGAGTACTTTCCCACTGACCTTACTTGATATTCTTTGATTCACCTAATATTTTGTCCCCCTGTAGGGGACAAAAAATGAATGAGAGTCCCTGCCTTCCATTCCTGCTAATCTGGTAGGAGCAAAACATACCTTTAATTAAGCATGTAAAAAATTGGAGTGAGTGATGAAATAATCTATATACCAAGCCCCCATAACACAATTTACCTATGTGACCTGCATGTGTACCCCCAAACCTAAAATAAAAATTGGAAAGAAAAAAAAAATCAGAGGGAGAGTATGATAGAGCATCACAAGCAGAGTACTGAGATGAATTACTTTATTACCAGAGAAGGAGGAGGGCTCATGGAGGTGCCAACATTTAAACCCAGTCACTGAAAGGTGTGCAGAATTTGAATAGGCAGGAGATCTTGGGGCAAGGTCATTCTAAAACCATGCTAACATTTGTACTTTTTAAATAGGTAGCAAATTCACATAATACTAAATATATGCACATAAATTATATGCATAAATATATTTTGTGAATGAAATTGAATATCTGCATATATTTAAGAGCTGTTTCTGTCTCATGTTTATAATCTTCATCCATTAAAAAAACTATTTGGTTAGAAAGGCCTTTTTCACTCTAAGATTATGAAAAATTCTCCCATTATTAGCTAGTTTTCTAGTTGTTCCACCACCATTTATTGAACAATCCATCTTTTTCACACTGGTTTGGTATGCCTTAATTATATATTCTTGTGTGTGTTAGGATCTCCTTTTGGACTTTATATTCTTTTCCACTGAGTCTTACCAGCTGCTCTTACGTTGGTACCATGATGTTTTAATCTATGGAGCTTTGCAGTGAATGTAGGGCTAGTTCCAGTGCATTGTTATTTTTCAGCTGTAAGGAACTTAGAAATCACCTTGCTCTGTTTTAATAAAACCTGACATTTTTTATCAGTATAACATTGAATTTATATTAATTTGAAGAATTGAACACATCTTTATGATTTTTCCTATTCAATAACATAGCACTTAGAATAGGCTAAGTTGTACTACTGTAAAATCTCATCTGCTTAAAATGCTTTTTTGCTTCTACTACACATCCATTAGGTCATCACGGGACTCACTTTGTCAAGTCACTCAGATTCAGGCTGATTTAAACGTTTGAGCTTGACATACGTTTTCATGATGACAGAAAGCAGGGAAGAGAAGGTGGTAAGCCACCTGCTGTCTTCACCTTTTATCCAGAAATGACGCATACTCACATTTCATTCACCAGATAAATTAACATGGCCACCCCTAAGTTCAAGTGGATAAGACAAATGCCTTCCTACCAGGTGCGCAGAATGAGAAGAGCAAACATTTGTGAACAGTTCTGACTACCACACATAGCATTATCTTTCCACTTAAGTCTTTAGTTTTACTCAGTAGTGTTTTTTAAGCTTTTCTTCATATGTTTTTTTTCATGTTTCTTGTTAAATTTATTTCTTGATATTTTGTCATTTTTGTTGGTACTGGAGGTAGTTTTCCATTTCATTTTCTGTCTGGTTTCATTGCTGTTTAACATGAATATGCCACAGTTTATTTACCCATTCTTCTGTTAATGAGCATTTCAAAGTTTCCAGTTTGGGTTTTTGTATTAGTACATTTTCACACTGCTGATAAGAACATACCTGAGACTGGGCAGTTTACAAAGAAAGACTTACAGTTCCATGTGCCTAGGAAAGCCTCACAATTATGGCAGAAGGGAAGGAGAAGCAAGTTATGTCTCACATGGATGGCCGCAGGCAAAAAGAGAATGAGGAATATGCAAAAGTAGAAACCTCTAATAAAAACCATCAGATCTTGTGAGACTTATTTACTACCACAGAACAGTATGGGGGAAACTACCCCTACAATTTAATTATCTCCCACCGGGTCTCTCCCACAACATGTGGGGATTATGGGAGTACAATTCAAGATGACATTTGGGTGGGGACACAGAGCCAACTATATCAGTTTTTATGGGATATGTATGTCTTTGGGTTCATATGAGGTTTATATATGTTTATATTTCTACAAGTACATATTTAGGAGTGGAATTGTTGGGTCATAGGTTAATACATGTTTTTCTGCTAAACAGTTGTGTCAGTTTTTGTTTTCACCTGCCATAAATGAGAGTTGTTTCATATTCTTGCCAACACTTGATACTGTCAGTCATTTTAGCTATTCTGGTGAATTTATAGTGCGATCTCTGTGTGTGATGTGTGAGAAAACCAAAGCACCACTGTCAAGGGTGTGTGTGTTTGAGAGAAAACCAAAATACATACTACTGTGATTTCATTGGGAGGAAATCTGTTTGGTATATCAAGAAATCTAACTTAACTGACTGACTTCATCCTTATTGGTTTAGGTCCAACCTAAACATGTGAAGGAAGCTTTCCGGTTACTAAATAAATCAATCATCCGTGTAGAAACACCTGATGTCAATCTAGATCAAGAGGAAGAGGTCCAGATGGAGGTGGATGAGGGTGCTGGTGGCATTAATGGTGAGATGTTTGTTCGTGTGACTGTTTGGGAGTTAGGGACCAAAACATTTTCTGAGATGTCATGTGGTAGAAGTACACCTGCTGATGATTAATCAAGTCTATAGTAGCAAAAAGGAAAAAGCAGATCCTGAGTTCTGTCAACTGTTTACAAGTTAAAATGAAATTAAATCAATATAAAATATATATACTTGAAAGACTAAAAGAAAAGGCACCAAAATGGTGATAATAGGCATAAATCCTCTGGCTTTTACCCTGACTTCAGGTGATCCGCCTACCTTAGCCTCCCAGAGTGCTGGGATTACAGCCATGAGCCACTGTGCCCAGCCACTTTATTTCATTTTTCTCTTCTTTTTTTTTTGAGACAAAGTTTTTTGCTCTTGTTGCCCAGGCTGGAATGCAATGGTGTGATCTCGGCTCACCACAACCTGCACCTCTTGGGTTTAAGCAGTTCTCCTGCCTCAGCCTCCTGAGTAGCTAGGATTACAAGCATGTGCCACCATGCCTGGCTAATTTTGTATTTTTAGTAGAGACAGGGTTTCTCTATGTTGGTCAGGCTGGTCTCAAACTCCCAACCTCAGGTGATATTCCTGCCTCAGAGACCTCCCACAGTGCTGAGATTATAGGTATAAGCCACTGTGCTCAGCCTTTATTTATTTATTTTTTTTGAGATGGAGTTTCACTCTTGTTACCCAGGCTGGAGTGTAATGGCGCAACCTTGGCTCACCACAACCTCCACCTCCTGATTCAGGCAATTCTCCTGCCTCAGCCTCCTGAGTAGCTGGGATTACAGGCATGCGCCACCATGCCCAGCCAATTTTTTGTATTTTTAGTAGAGACGGGGTTTCACCATGTTGACTAGGATGGTCTTGATCTCTCGACCTCGTGATCCACCCACCTCGGCCTCCCAAAGTGCTGGGATTACAGGCTTGAGCCACCGCGCCCGGCCCTCAGCCTTTATTTTATTTTTCATTTTTTGTTTTTGACAGTGGCATGTGAGAATATATGCTTGTTTTAAAATTAGTATTAAGTCTGGGTGTGCTGGCTCACACCTATAATCACAGCACTTTGGGGAGCCGAGGCAGGAGGATCACTTGAGCCCAGCCCGGGTAATGTAGCAAAGACCCTGTCTCTAAAACAAACAAAATAATAATAATTTTTTAAAATGAAATATCAGTATTAAATATAAGTAATATATTTGTGAATGCTTGACAGGGGGATGTTAGAGGCACAAAAAACAAGATTCAAGTGGTTAATTTTTGACTTAGGTCATGCTGACAGCCCTGCCCCTGTCAGCGGAATCAACGGCTACAGCGAAGACATAAATCAAGAGTCTGCTCCCAAAGCCTCCTTAAGGCTGGGCTTCTCTGAGTACTGCCGAATCTCTAACCTTATTGTGCTTCACCTCAGAAAGATGGAAGAAGGTAAGGCTTACCTGTTACTGCTTACATGCTCAGTCACTTGTGTAAGCTCTGTTCACATAGGCTGCTTGTGATTGCCAAACTTTGTGTTGTTCTGTCAGAAGAGAGGATAAGTTGTTAGATAACTCATTTTAGCAAAGTAAATTTGTGGAGTATCAGCATACCTGCCAGCCTGAACATTTCTTCATCAACAAATTTATCAGGCTAAGGTTTATAGGTCCTTTTTTTTTTAAACATTCTAAGCCTATTTTAATAATTTTGGGACCTGATAACATACGAAGGAGCACATACAAATGTTTTTACAAATGCAAAATATTTATTCCCTTACAATGGTCCTATTTAAAACAGCTGGACCCCCAGGGTATATTTTAACAGTAATTAATTCAGCCCAGAAATCCATACTATCAGAAGGCCATTGCAGACTAGAAATGGAGTAAAATCCTAAGTGTGGCATCTGGACACTAGTACACTTCCTACCCTTAACTGCTCTACGATGCTATAAAAAATTTTATCCCCCTGTAGTTAACTAAAAAGCAGAAGGAAAAATGGCGAATTCAAGACGTAGAACCTAAACTTCTACTTGATAGTGAAGCATCAGGTCATTCTTACTTAAAAGTCCCAAGAATGACTTGTGCTGGCTTCCTGGAATGTTTTGTCATCACAGTATTTGGTGTGCTGTGAAAGAAGAGAACAAGAGATTATAGTTGCTGCCCTTGTTCCCCTGGGAACTGTAGACCAGTGGGAAGAGAGAAGGCAAGAAAGTGGCACACCTCAGCTTTTGTCTCCATTCCTTTCTCACATAGAATGATTTGGAAACTCAACATGTTCTTGATTCATGTTATATGTCATAATTCTCTCTTCCTCATGCAACTAAGTTATAAACATAGCAGAAATTGAGTTTTGTGATAGTTATGTTATCCAGGTCCCAACATTTCCTGTGTGTTGAGGGTTCTACCAGGACTTTGTAAAAGTCTGGTAGACCTTGGACTTAAAAGAAGCAGACAGTTCAGTTAGTAAGATGAACCTTGCTAAAATAAATGGGTAATTTTTTATTTTGAGTGAATGCTTATTAATTTGACTTATTAGTAAACTCCAGTTCCATAAAGCCTTCCCCTTTCTACAGAGGAAAAGTAGTTAACGTTTCAGAATTTTTGCTTGCTGATGCTTCATTCCTAATTTATGCTTTCAGTTTCTGTTGGAAAACATTCTTAGAAGTGGTGAAGCATAAGATGAAGAAAAGACCTTCATACTTTGAAATCCTAATAGCTTTAAGAAATGTATTCCTTATCATCTCTATTTTATTAGGTTTTTCTCCTTAAGAATAATGGAAGGCATACTTTAATACAAGTGATATGACGTGTTATTTCAGGCTTAACGCTAGAACATTGTGGACCTTATGTCAGCAGATGTACTTTCGGACAGGTTGATGTTTATCTAATCTGTACATTATGTTGTTGTGTATGTGGCAGAGATTTAACCAAGGACTGACGGTACAATTTGCTGGAATAATTTAAATGTGTTTTTTTTTTGTTGTAGAAGAAGATGAGTCAGCATTAAAGAGGAGCGAGCTTGTTAACTGGTACTTGAAGGAAATCGAATCAGAAATAGACTCTGAAGAAGAACTCATAAATAAGAAAAGAATCATAGAGAAAGTCATTCATCGACTCACACATTATGTAAGTTCAGAAATACACTTGCTGTGGTATGCGGGGGAGGGAGTTCATGCCCTGTATCTCCAGGTTTACTAGTGAAATTTTTTTAACCTTTGTTTGTTTTGAATCATTGGAATGTAGTCAGAAGTATGAGTTGTAAAACAAGAGAGAATTAACAGCAAGTAAATGATTTATTTCCTCTGCTGAAACCAGCAGAATTGAGGTTGAATCTTGGAAAGTGGGATTAAGGTCTTACTAGTTGGGTGTTTTAAGCTTCTGTTTTCCACCCTCATATTCGCCCTTGGTCATACTGTCACCTACTTTCTATGCTTCATTTTCCTCACATCCTTGGTTCCTAGTTCCCACCTTGCCCAACCCAATAGTCACTCTTCCTGACACTTTGAGTTTTTTGTGTCTTACTTGTTTGGCAAAAACCCCAAACTTACTTAAATAAAGCCTCTTTTTTTTTTCTCTGGACTACCCTTATATAAGCAGCTAAAAGTATCTGGAGAAAAGCATACAATTGTGAGCCCAGTCTTACTTAAATTGATGACCAGGAATTTCAGGTAGACAGTTCTTATACTCTCATCAACCTCATGACAGCACTGCCCAGTGCAATTCCTTTTCCTTGGTCAGTTCTTTGCCCTAGTCTCTCTCAGGACCATTGCATGCCTTCTCTCCACTCTTGTCAGCTGGCTATTCTCAGTACTCAGCCTGTCCACAGCTTTGTTAGGAGTTTATCACTCCTAGAAATACTGTCGTCTTCACTTGGTTCTGGGTCACTATATCCTCCTGGGTCTTTCTCACTGGTTATTCCCTCTTGGTCTCTTATCTTGAGTCTTTCTTTCTTTCTTTTTGTTTTAAGACAGAGTTTTGCTCTTATCACGCAGGCTGGAGTGCAGTGGTACAGTCTTGGCTCACTGCAGTCTCCACCTCCCAGGTTCTAGCGATTCTCCTGTCTCAGCCTCCCAAGTCTGGAATTATAGGCACCCGCCACCATGCCTGGCTATTTTTTTATTTTTTTAGTAGAGACAGGGTTTTGCCATGTTGGCCAGGCTGGTCTAGAACCCCTGACCTCAGGTGATCCACCCACCTGGGCCTCCCAGAGTGCTGGGATTACAAGCATGAGCCACCATGTCCAACCTGAATCTTTCTTTTCTTACTTTACTTTCAGATCATTTACATTCATTACCTAAGTGATCTCATTTGGTTTTACGAATTTACCCATCTACTGATGGCTTCCACATTTATGTCACCAGCTCTCACCACTCCTCTAAACTCCAGATGGATAGAGCTGGTTGCCTACTGATGAGCTAACAGGTGTCTTGTGCTTAATGTGTTCAAAAACATAGTTGTCCTTCCCTGTTTGCAACTGAGTTGTTCTTACTAATTGCGGTAGGTAGGCCAAACGCCTTGGAATTGTCTTTGACTTCTTGGTTCCACTCTCCCGTCACAACAACTCTTCAGCAGCAAATCCTGTGACCCCGGCCTTCCCGTGTGTATGTATTTTCTGTTCTCTTTTTACCGCCCAGCCAAGCCACTAGGCCAGGACTGTTGCAGGAGCCTCATCACTGTCCTTTTTTTTTGTATTGGCTTCCTGCTCAGCAGCCAGATAGGTCTTTTTCAAATGTAAGTCACATTATTTTACTACCCTCCCTTCCAGTGCGTCTCTCACATTAGAATGAAATGTAGACTCCTTGTCATGGTCTGCAGAACTTACCCAGTAAACCCTGTCTGCCTCATTCACTTCATTTCACAGCGGTCATCCCCTTGCCCATCCCACCCCAGTGTCGCTGGCCTTGTTCCCTAGACACATCAAACATGAGGGCCATTGCGCTCACCCTTTGTCTGTTTCCTTAGATATCCTCCTCCTCTCCAACGTCTGCTCAAATGTTACCTCTTCAAAGAAGCCTTTTTTGCCTAGCCTGTCAAAATAGCAGCCTTCTGCTCTTGCTGTCACCCTGCCTTGTATTTCTTCATAATGTTTAACATGGCCCAGCAGTATATTCTTTAAGTGTGTAGTTTGTCTGTCTTACAGCATATAAGCTCTGTGAGGGTAGAGACTTGGCCCAGGAGCTACGGTGGTGCCTTGCACATAGCAGGATCAAATATATGTTGAATGACTGAATTTTCCTATTACATGGCAGAGATTTTAACCTTTGTGCCAATTCAGTTCCCAGTGCTCACTACATAAATATTACAGAGGTCACATATTAAGATTGTGTCTTCTGAAAAACCGCTTTCCTATGAAAGTAGATCAGTGTGTGATTATTAGGGGGTAGGGAGGTGTGAGAACAGCCACTCAGAACACGATCCAGAGTTGCTTTTCTAGTGGTAGGACATGTCTGTGTGCTCCTTGGGATCCGTGTAAGGTAAAACGACCCAGGCAGGGAATCTACTTCAGGACTTTGGAACACACTGTGAATCTAACTGATCTAAACTTTGATTACCTTTTTATTGATTGATTGATTGATTGATTGATTGATTGAGATGGAGTCTTGCTCTGTCGCTTAGGCTAGAGTGCAGTGGTATGATCTTGGTTCCCTAATCCCTTCAACTTCCGCCTCTTGAGTTCAAGCGATTCTCCTGTCTCAGCCTCCATAGTAGCTGAGATTACAGGTGCCTGCCACCACACCCAGCTAATTTTTGTGTTTTTAGTAGAGATGGGGTTTCACCATGTTTGGCCAGGCTGGTTTCGAACTCCTGACCTCAGGTGATCCACCCGCCTCAGCCTCCCAAAGTGCTGGGATTACAGGTGTGAGCCACTGTGCCTGGCCTGGATTACCTTTTTAAATTTGGCTTACCACCTGAAGTAATTTGCTACAGAAAACCAGAAAGCTTATACTGTGCTGATTACATATGCTTCCTGTGAAGGTGTGTTAGCACATAGAGTGAGTGCTTGAAACAAGTGTCCAATCCAACTGCAGGGGTAGATTAGAAAGGGCAATTATTTTGTTTGTTTGTTTTGTTTTAAGATAGAGTTTCACTTTTGTTGTCCAGGCTGGAATGCAATGGTGCCATCTCAACTCACTGCAACCTCCACCTCCCAGGTTCAAGCAATTCTCCTGACCTGGCCTCCTGCGTAGCTGGGATTACAGGCACTTGCCACTATGCCAGCTAATTTTAAGTAGAGGTGGGGTTTTGCTGTGTTGGCCAGGCTAGTCTCAAACTCCTGACCTCAGGCAGCCCACTCGCCTCAGCCACCCAAAGTACTGGGATTACAGATGTGAGCCACCATGCCCAACTAGGACAGTTTTTTTAAAAAGTGTCCAATCCCCCTTAGTGACATCAATGTTTATACTGTGGAGCTTTGCCAAACTTTTAAGGATCAAATCACAATTTCCTGAGTTCCTTTCTATGGGCTTGGCTAGGAGCTCTTCTCATTTATGAACATTTTTTTTTACTGATCTATGATTATATCATGGTCTTAAAATCTGTCATCAGGATTTTAAGCCAGATGACATGTTCTGCCTTTTTTTATTAGCTGAGAGTGAAAAATTTTCTACATGAATTTTCTTCGTAGATTGTTCTTCTAACTCTATGAAATGGTGGTATATGAAAAAGTTCAGTGGTCAGTAATTAAAAATTTAAAAATTAAAAATCGCTGAATGATAGTATGAAACAGACTTCCAATTCGTTAGAAGATTTTGCAGAATTATATAACCTTAAAATTCAAGCATTATTTCCTTGTTTGAAGTTATATTTATTAGCATTTGATGTAATGTGCCAGGAAACCTTATTAAAATCACATTATCTGTTAAGCTTACTTACGTACTTCTTAATTTTCCACAGGGGGTTTATGGTATCAAAACTCAGCATCCTGATAGGAACAGGGTTTAGCAGAGCACTAATGGTGATATTTAAAGTATGGTCCCTTTCCTAGGAGTTTCTAGTTAGGAAATGAAAGAAAATGTTGATAGCAAACCATCAGAAGAAGGATCAAGTCTTATATATCTGGACATTTGTATAATACTGCTTGAAATCTAAAGACAAGTATTTGTGTTTCATAGGATCATGTTCTAATTGAGCTCACCCAGGCTGGATTGAAAGGCTCCACAGAGGGAAGTGAGAGCTATGAAGAAGATCCCTACTTGGTAGTTAACCCTAATTACTTGCTGGAAGATTGAGATAGTGAAAGTAACTGATCAGAGCTGAGGAACTGTCGCACACCACCTCCTGGCTGGAGCTCTGGTAGGGACAGAAATGCTTCTGGAAGTGATGCTTCAAGATTTGTTTTCAGAAACAAGAACTGACCTCATGGTCCTGTGTGTCACATTTGTCACAAGCTTTTATACCAACATAGACTTCAGCACTTCCTTTGGTGTGTTTCCTGTCCCAGTGAAGTTGGAACCAAATAATGTGTGGTCTCTATAAACAATACCTTTGTTTTGTTTTCATAGAAAAAGGCCCATTACTCTTAGAGTATGTGCTGTCTTACCGAGCAAATAGCTTTTTTGATTGCCAGCTACTGCTTTTATTCATCATAATACAATAACTTGTTCTGAAGTTGTCTATTGGATTTCTTTCTACTGTACCGTGATTATTGCTTCCATCTACTTGTGAATGTGTTTCCTTTTTTGCTTAATCTGGAGTGAAGGGATAGAACTGTGGCATTATGGATTAGGTTTCTGTGAGAAGGAGTCATTAGATAATTCATATGAAAGCTAGAGGCCTTAGTGATGACTTTCCAAGGTTAATTCCAGTTTTTTTTTAATGTTTATAAGAATTAGAACTTTATTATACTTTTTTAAATTACTCTTTAATAATTTCTTTTACTTCTGTGTCCTAAGGTTAATTTCTCAGGATTGTTTTCAAATTGCTTTTTTAGGGGAAATAAGTCACTTACTATATTACAAGCTGTGCCCAAATTTTATGATCTCCTTCCAGGAAAAATTATAACCGTTTATGATACCAACAGTTCCTGAGACTTAGCTGTGATCAGTATGTTCATGATGGAGCAGTTCCTGTGTTGTAGCTTTTAATAACGGATGGCATTCTGGGGCCTGCAGGGCCAATTAGGGAAATGTGGTAGTTCCTGTGTTCTGTATGGTAAGCTTATAAATAGTAACTTTAATTTCTGCTGACTTAAAAAGGATGGGGTGAGATGAGGGGGCCTGGAAATAGAGAAGTTACATAGCAGATGCAGGGTATAAACTCCTGTCAAGCATGGGTTTTTTTTGATGTGTGTGTGTTTTTTGTTTTTTGTTGTTTGTTTGTTTTTTGAGATGGAGTCTCATTCTGTTGCCAGGCTGAAGTCCAATGGCTCGATCTTGGCTCACTGCAACTTACAACTCCCTGGTTTAAGCTATTCTCCTGCCTCAGCCTCTCAAGTAGCTGGGATTACAGGCATGCACCTCCATGCCCAGCTAATTTTTTTTATTTTTAGGAGAGACAGAGTTCACCATGTTGGCCAGTATGGTCTCCATCTCCTGACCTCATGTGCCACCTGCCTTGGCCTCCCAAAGTACTGGGATTACAGATGTGAACCACTGAGCCCAGCCTGTCAAGTATGTTTTTAATAAGGATGGGAGGGTCCTTGACAATAGGATGAGGAAAGTTTGGGGTGCAGGACCTCAGACTTACTGTTGCGGGAGTGATAGGCATACTAGCATAAGACATGCACAAACAACAGGCCAGACATTGTAGTGAAAATTTAGGAGACAGCAAGAAAGAGCCCTCTCCCACTTGTGTTAGGGTGAGCATCTCCCTGTACTGACTTCATAAGGAAAGTGGGGTGCAGATTGAAAGAATATTAACTGGAAGTTGAACTTTAATTTGACTGTTTACTAAAGGAAACTTTTAAGTCCAGGGAAGATACACTCATTTTTGGCAAAATGTTTTCCACTCCCAATTGCCATTGATGAGAGTGGGGGCTCCAGAACAAGGTGAGGTCATTACTGCAAATCCCCTTTTTCTGCATCTGAGTATGTGTGCTTATGTTTCCACACATTCAGCTTCATGTGGTACTTGTCAGAGAGATAAAGTGGTTAATGAATAATGGATCATACATGAGACCTTTGTGAAGAAAATTAGACAAATGTTTAAGATAAGTGGATAGACATTCTGTAATGGAAAGATTTGAATACCATAAATTGTCGACTGATCTATTAATGCTTTTTTATTTTTATTTTTTTTGAGATAGAGTTTTGCTTTGTTGCCAGTCGCCAGGCTGGAGTGCAGTGGCGCAATCTTGGCGCACTGCAACCTCTGCCTCCTGAGTAGCTGGGACTACAGGCGTGAGCCACCACGCCCAGCTAATTCTTGTAATTTTTTAGTAGAGATGGGGTTTCACCATGTTGGCTAGGATAGTTGCGATCTCTTGACCTCGTGATCTGCCTGCCTCAGCTTTCCAAAGTGCTGAGATTACAGGCGCGAGCCACCACGCCCAGCCTATTAACACATTTTTAACCAAATCCCAACAGACGCTCATCATTAAGGAAATTATTACATAAACTGTGGTACAGCTACACTGTGGGATACTCACAAACAAAACTGAAGTAGACCTAGATGTTTTGAAATTGAAGTATCTCTAGGACACATGGAAAAGAAAATGTGCAAATACAGCCAAAATGATTCCGGGGAAAAGAATGATAGAAGAGGCCTTGCCCTATCTGAAAGCAAAAAGTGCTGCACAAGCGTAGAAATTAAGATAGTGTGTGATTGGCATGTGAACAGATAAATCAGTCGCAACAGTAAAAAGTTCAGAAACATCTGTGCTTCTGTAGGCTTTTCATTTCTGATAAAGTAACATTTCAAATATTAGAGGAAGGATATCCTATTCAGTGGTGTTAGAAATTAGCCTGCCACACAGCATACCCAAAGTTAAAATTCAAGATGGGTTAGAGATTTAAAGATAAAAAGTGAGCACACATACAGTTAGATATTTAATAGCAGGTATAAGTGCTAATGTTTGATAGCATAATAGGATGACTAGTTAGCAACAGCGTGTGGTGTATTTCAAAGTAGCTGGAAGAGAGAACTTGAAATGTTCCCAGCACATAGAAATGATAAATATTCAAGGTGATAGGTACTTAAAATACCCTGATTTGGTCATTACACATTCTGTACACACAACAAAATATCACATGTATCCTATAAATATGTAAAACGCATCAATTTTAAAAAGGGAATTTGAAAAAAAAAATTTACAGGAAGTCAGTCATCATTTCCATGAAGTTCTTCCCTCCCTCTTTTCTGCCACTCTAAAGCTGTGCAGTCCTACTATGCAAGAGTCTGAATCCTGCCAAATACAAAAAGGTATATTGGTTATTGGAAAAATACTCTTCTGTAGATTACCATTTTGCATCTAAATATATTTTGAAAAGAAGTTGTTGGGAGTGTTTTATAGTGTCATTAGTGTCAGGAACTGGCTTTTTTTTTTTTTTTTTTTTTTTCCCCCTGATACGGAGTTTCGCTCTTGTTGCCCAGGCTGGAGTGCAGTGGGACGATCTTAGCTCACTGCAACCTCCACCCCAGGTTCAAGTGATTCTCCTGCTGCAGCCACCCAAGTAGCTGGGATTATGGCATGTACCACCACGCCTGGCTAATTTTGTATTTTTAGTAGAGACGGGTTTCTCCGTGTTGATCAGGCTGGTCTTGAACTCCCAACCTCAAGTGATCTGCGCATCTTGGCCTTCCAAAGTGCTGGGATTACAGGCATGAGCCACTGCTCCCGGCCAGGAACTGGCATTTTTAAAATTGTGCCTGTAATGAAGATCCATTAAATCACAAAATATGTTGAAGTTCACAAAAGTAAAATATTTTCTAAGGCTAAGGCCCATGTGGGACAGTCTAATACTGGTAAGTACTCAACTTGCCTTGATCTCTGAGCTTTGCAGTGCAATGTGAGTTTGAACAGCCACAAATCTATTAGAAAACAAGATAAATTATAGGTTAAAACAATGGTTTGAACACTTTTTTCCTAATAATTGCCCTTTCTTGGGATCAACTCATATGAAACCTTATCAAAATGTATTCAACAAATATGTGTAATCATTATGTATTTTAAAAATAAAAACATGACAAATATTAAAACAAGAATGAATACTCAAGCAAATTTGTCACGGGATTTTTAAAAAAATGATAACAGGTAATGTATCTTTTTAAAGACACTAAAGAAAGACTGCTCTGCCGATGTAGTCACCATTTTTTTATTCCTTTACTTTCCTAATAGGCTTGCTTTCACTTAAGAAAAACAAGGCCGGGCGCAGTGGTTCATGCCTGTAAACCCAGCACTTTGAGAGGCCAAGGCAAGTGGATCACCTGAGGTCAGGAGTTTGAGACAAGCCTGCCCAACATGGAGGAAAACCATCTCTACTAAAAATATAAAAATTAGCCGGGCAGGGTGGCAGGCACCTGCAATCCCAGCTACTGGGGAGGCTGAGGCAGGAAAATTGCTTGAACCTGGGAGGTAGAGGTTGCAGTGAGACGAGATCATGATAGTGTCCTCCAGCCTGGGTAACAGAGCGATACTGTCTCAAAAAGATTCCCGGGCTTAACCCTCTACAGTCTTTGGAAAGTAATGGGAATCTATTAAAAAGAAAAAAAGATTCTAAACCAAATTAAAAGATGGTTTTTCTACTTTGTTTTCATATGTGATATCCAGTCTGTTAAGAATTTTTATATCAGTAATAAGATAAAAATGGAGAAAGTATATGAATATAAATCTCAAAAGGAAAATAAATGCCCAATTAACATGAAGACCTTCACTTACCTCTTAAGTAATCAGAAAAAGAAAAGGACATAATATTTACCTCAAAGTATCAAAAATGTAAAGTTTTATAATAGGCATTAGCAAAGCAGACAGATTCAGGCACACTTCTAAATATATGTAGGATTTAAATTTGAAGAAGACTAATTTGGAAGCCAATTTGCATTTCATTCAATCAAAAAATTTTTTTGAGACATGATTTCCCTATGTTGCCCAGACTGGCCTCAAGGCCCTAGCCTCAAGCAGTCCTCCAGTCTCAGCCTCCAAAAGTACTGGCAAAACAGGCATGAGCAACCATGCCCAGCCTTTATATAAGCCTATAAATATTCATTTGCAGCATTATTTGCAACACAGAAATTTAAAACCAACTGAAGTGTTTAATATGCAAGATGTTAATTTATGGTACAGTCGTGCTGTGGAAAGCTGTGTATCTGTTAAATAGAGTTGGGTTTATATGTTCTGATATAGGCAGAGCTCTAAGAGCTATTAAGGGAAGAAAAGAAAGCTGAAAAATAAAACATGGCATGATTCCATATATGTTAAATTGTTTTATATTTTAAATGTTATGCGCACGTTTCCATTTGTGTATATGTAATAGGAGTCCCTGAGCTGTACTGTTTTAAACGTGCTACAAGAGTGACCAACCCATTTAATTTCCACAGCCGATTGTGAATTATCCCCATTCTACAGGTGACAAAATAGAGACACAGAGTTAAGTAATTTTTGTCAGATGAGATTTAAATCCAGGCATTTTGACTTCTGGATAACCATTAAGATATGCATGCAGAGAAAGAAAACTGGAAGGATGCATATTGTTGAAGATACTTATCCTAGGAAGAGGAGGAGGGTAGGTAAAGGAATTTGCAAGTTTTTCATAGATGTTTCTATATTGTTTGACTTGCTTACAAATATGTTCAGCATATTTTTAAAGGGGGAAAATTTTGGGCAAAAGATTTATTTTTGTTCTATTATGTAAACAAATTTTAAAATAATCTGTGGCTGGGTGCAGTGGCTCACACCTGTAATCCCAACACTTTGGGAGGCTGAGGCAACAGGATCACTTGAGCCCAGGAGTTGGAGACCAGCCTGGGTGACATGGCAAAACCCCATCTCTACTAAAAATACAAAAAATTAGCTGTGCATGGTGACACACACTTATGGTCCCACCTACCCAGGATGCTGAGACGGGTGGATTACTTGAGTCCAGGAAGTCAAGACTGCAGCGAGCTGTGATCGCACCACTTTACTCCCACCTGGGTAACAAAGTGAGGTCCTGTCATCCCCCAAAAAATTTTTTAAGATGAAAATTTGATAACTTTTGTCTTCAGACATTTCCAGGTTTCTCTGCTTGAATTATATAGGAATTTTGAGGGTTTTGTGTTATCTGTTATGATCTTTACATTTTTAAATATTGCATTAGTGAACTGTGCACTGATTTTGTGGCCATAGATAATCCAGTTAAATATTAAGTCAATAATCACTGAGTATTTTACAACCTCAGTCATAGTTATAAAGTAAGGTTCTACTTACCTCCTAACAGTTCCTAGAACATGGAGCTGTTGTGGCATGTAGTCTTTATTGTCCTGCTAAGTTTTCCATGCTGGGGGTTGGACTGGGAGTCTGATAGAAATTTCATTTCCGCTGCTGGTCCTCTAACCAATGACTTGCTGAACAACCTGAGTGGTCCCCTAGGAGACCAGAGTTCTAACTTTGTAGCAGGAGACCAAGACATTTATGTTTGTCACCAGCCACTGCCCACTTTCCTGCCAGAATACTTCAGCAGTCTTCATGCCGGTAAGATCACTCATTATAAGGTATTTCTGTCATGGGCACAGCTCCTCCCAGTGGGAAGCACCCAGAATCCCGACGAAAAAACAGTGCAGTGCTATCGGCGACTCCTGGAGGCCCTCAAGACCGCACAGCTTCAGCCCATGGTTGTCCTGCACCACCAGACCCTCCCTGCCAGCATCCTCCAGAGAACTGAAGTCTTCAGTGACCTCTTTGCTGACTATGCTGCATTCGCCTTTCACTCCTTCGGGGACCTAGTTGGGATCTGGTTCACCTTTAGTGACCTGGAGGAAGTGATCAAGAAGCTTCCCCACCAGAAATCAAGAGCATCACAGCTCCAGACCCTCAGTGATGCCCACAGAAAAGCCTATGAGATTTACCATGAAAACCATGCTTCTCAAGGTGAGTACACATTGACCTTAATGGTGACCCCTTGGCAGCCTTCATCACACACTGTTCCCATCCTCCATAAAGCAGGATTCAGCATTTCTCCCCACTCACCTGCAGCAGGCCTCTCATGTCTGTGAATTAGGGAGAAATTAATATTTATTGATTTCCCAATGGAGATTGGAAGGGAGTAGCTTACAAGGCATAACGCTCAGCATTTCCTTTGAAAAATGTCTCTGAGGCCAAGCACAGTGGCTCACGCCTATGATCCTAGCACTTGGGGAGGTTGAGGCAGGCAGATCACTTGAGGTCAGCAGTTCAAGACCAGCCTACCCAATATGACAAAACCCCATCACGACTTAAAAATTAGCCAGGGATGGTGGCAGGCATCTGTAATCCCAGCTACTCAAGAGGCTGAGGCAGGAGAATCACTTGAACCCTGGAGGCAGACTTCACAGTGAGCTGATACAGCTCCTCTACACTCTAGCCTGGGAAACAGCAAGACACCATCTCAAAAAAAAAAAAAAAAGTATATATATCTCTTTGAAACACCTCTTGCCCAGTCTTGAGTTGTGCAAGCACTGATTATCCTACTTTCCTCCTTTCTGTCTATGTCCTGCTGCCCTGACTCCAAGGCTTCATGGTTGCCTGTCCTTCCCACTTGGCTCCCCTTTACTTTACTTTTCCCCATTAAATGTATTAGTTGGAATTCACATTCCAGCTTGGGAGACAGACAAATACAAGATGAAACAATGATATACCACAGGATGAGGAGAACACAACTGTAAGTGTTCACATTCCTGCGTCCTAGGGGCCTTGAAGTTCTGATTCAGTAGCCTAAGCAGAACCAGGACATTTGTGATTTGAATCAATTCCTTAAGTGTATGTTAGCTGCACCAATTTTGAGAACCAATTTTCGATTATATATGCTTTCTTGTTTTTATTATATACTGTATATATACATATTTGTGTATATAGTGCCTGATACATATACATACTTCCATGTATTGCTTTTTCAATTTAACATTTTATGACTATATTCTCCTTTTATTAAAAGGTGTGGTGGCTCATGCCTGTAATCCCAGCACTTCAGGAGGCCAAGGCAGGAGGATTGCTTGAGGCCAGGAGTTGGAGACCAGCCTGGGCAACATAGCGAGCCACCATCTCTAAAATAGTAATTTTAAAATAATTTAAGACTCCAGTGATGGAATAGTATTGCTTAAAACAAAAAGTTGAAAGCATAATTTTCAATGGTCTTATAGTTTCCCATTGTATAAATGGAGTATGAAGTTTTAAATATTTTCCTTATTTTTGTATGTTTATTCTAATTTTCACTGCTACAAGTTATGTTACAATGACCTTGGCTCATTGCAACCTCTACTGCCTGGGTTCAAGCAATTCTCCCACCTCAGCCTCCCTTGTAGCTGGGATTACACATGCACATGCATACCACCACACCTGGCTAATTTTTGTGATTTTTTTTTTTTTTTTTTTTTTTTGTAGAGATGGGGTTTTGCCATGTTGGTCAGGCTGGTCTCAAATTCCTATCTATAAACTATTTCCCCCCTTCTGAATTCTTTCTGGCAAATTCTTAGAATTGAAACTGCTAGGTGAAAAGATCTGCATTCTTTAAGATTTTAAAGCATGGTACTAAATTATTTTCCAGAGAAATTGTAATCATTTATTGAAGTTACGAAATTACTCTCTGACCTCATTCTGTTAGTTTCAAATGCTGTATTTTATTACTAATTTGACAGTTGAAAACTTATTTCCGTCTGTTGTTAATTTGCATGTATTCTTTTATTTATTTATTTATTTATTTATTTATTGAGATGGAGTCTCATTCTGTTGCCCAAGTTAGAGTTCAGTGGCACGATCTCGGCTCACTGCAATCTCTGCCTCTCTGGTTCAAGCGGTTCTCCTGCCTCAGCCTTCCTAGTAGCTGGGATTACAGACACATACCACCACACCCAGCTAATTATTGTGTTAATAATAGAGACAGAGTTTCACCATGTTGGCCAGGCTGGACTCGAACTCCTGACCTCAGATGATTTGCCCACCTCAGCCTCCCAAAGTGCTGGGATTACAGGCGTGAGCCACTACGCCCAGCCTTAAACATTTTTTTTCTATCTTAAAAAATAAAGGAGGACATCATAGCAGCCTTATTCACAATAGCCAAAAGGTAGACACAGCCCAGATATCCACTGATGAATGAATGGATAAACAAGATGTGGCATAGACATAAATTGGAATATTACTCCGCCTTCATTAAAAAGGGAAGTCTTGTCACATGCTACAACATGGATGAACCTTCAGGACATTATGCTATGTGAAATAAGCCAGACACAAAACAACAAACGCTTTATGATTCCATGTATAGAAGGAACCTAGAGCAGTCAGATTCATGTAGACAGGAAGAAGAATGGCAGAGGCCAGGGACTGGGGTAAGGGAGAGATGGTGAGCCATTTAATGGGGGTAGAGTTTCTGTTCTGAAGATGAAAAAATTCTGGAGATTGGTTGTACAATGATGTGAATATACTTAATACTGAACTGTACACTTAAAAATAGTTAAGATAGTAATTTTGCTGTTATGTGTATTTTACCAAGATTATTTTTTTTAAGGCAGGGTAAGGGAAGAAAGTGTGAGGGTGGCTTGGAGTGTTTTAGACAGAGTTGCCAGGAAGGCTGTTCCTGAGCCACCATATGAGCAGTTGGGAATGCAGGGAGGAAAAGGGCTCCAGATGTGGAGGGAAGGGGCCCAGGCTGAGGGAAAGCAGAGCTCTGGACAGGCAGACAGTTTCCTGAACCTAGGAGCACCATTAAGAACCACTGCGCTCTTGAGGCAGATCAGCAAATAAACAGAGATGTGTGTTGGCTTCAATCCTACTGAAGAAGCTCTGGGTAAAAGCAACTTTGAAAGAATGAGGCCAGGCACAGTGACTCCTGTCTGTAACCCTAGGGCTTTGAGAGGCCAAGGTGGGCAGATTGAGCTCATGAGTTCAAGACTAGCCTGACCAACATGGCAAAACCCCATCTCTACCCCCTGCAAAAAAAAAAAAAAAAAAAATCACAAAAATTAGCCAACCATGGTGGGGTGTGTGTGTAATCCCAGCTTCAAGGGAGGCTGAGGTGGGAGAATTGCTTGAACCCAGTCAGCAGAGGCTGCAATGAGCCAAGGTCACACCACTACTTCAGCCTAGGTGACAGAGCCACACCCTGTCTCAAAAAAAAAAAAAAAAGAAAAAAGGATGAAAGACTACAGAAGCAGCAGGACTGAAAAAAATAATAGTACTGTAATAACAAGAAACAAGGAAAGACAATATCATGCCAAATAAAGAAAAATCTTATTTTTGAGGGTAGAGTCCATAAAACTTTTTAAATTATAAAACTATATTTACATGTTTATTTAAATGTTTTCCATATTTTATTTTTACTTTCTATCAAGTGATTAAAGACTTTCTTTTTAAACTCCTATCTTCCTTCTTCTCTTCTGCTTATTTCTCCTACCCTTCGTTTTGTGTTTCCCCAAGTATCTGTCCCCAGTATCATGTAAGACACTGAATAAATTCTCTTTTTCAGTCTCCTTACTATTCTAAAAAGTGGTTTTTCTTTTCTCTTTCTCCCTCATTCTCATTTTACTTTGAAGTCCAATCCTATAGACTTACTGTTCTTTTAAAAATATATTATTTAAGATACACCAAAAATGTCATATTTCATAGGTTAGTTGAAAGTAAAAAATAAAATAAAATAAAATAAGAAATGCCAGTGGCTGGGCTCAGTGGTTCACACTTGTAATCCCAGCACTTTGGGAGGCTGAGGTGGCTGGATCATCAGGTCAGAAGTTGGAGACCAGCCTGACCGTCATGATAAAACACCGTCTCTAGTAAAATTTGCTGGGCATGGCAGTGCGCACCTGTAATCCTAGCTACTCGGGAGGCTGAGGCATGATAATTGCTTGAACCCTGGAGGCGGAGGTTGCAGTGAGACAAAATCATGCCACTGCACTCCAGCCTGGGTGATAGAGCGAGACTCTGTCAAAAAAAAAACAAAAGAAATTCCAATGAACCAACTACTCAATGTGAGCAATTAAATATAACAGAATACCATTTTATACCAATGAGGAGGGCTGTAATTAAAAAGACAAACAGTAACGGTGCTGGTGACGCTGTGGAGTGAATGGAACCTGCAGACGCTGCTAGGGCCATGAACAACAGTGCAGCCGCTTTGGAAAACAGTCCAGCACATCCTCAAAAAGTTAAACTTTAGAGTTAACATGTGGCTTAACAATTCCTCTTCTAGATATACATCCAAGTGAAATGAATAAATGTCCAGATAAAAATGTGTAGACAAACATTCATAGCAGTGTTACTCCTAAAAACCAAAAGTGGAAACACCCTAATGTCCATCAGCTGATGGATAAAGAAAATGTAATATTAATATATCCATGCAATGGAATATTATTCAGCCATAAATAGATGTTGTGAGGTTTTGTTGTTGTTGTTGTTGTTTTGAGACACTGTCTCACTCTGTTGCCCAAGCTGGAATGCAGAGGCATGATCTTGGCTCACTGCAACCTCTGCCTCCTGAGTTAAATCACTTCTCCTGCCTCAGCCTCCCAAGTAGCTGGCACTGCAGGCGTGTGCCACCACACCTGGCTAATTTTTTTGTGTTTTTGGTAGAGACGGGGTTTTACCATGTTGGTCAGGCTGGTCTCAAACTCCTGACCTCAAGTGATCCTCCTGCCTCAACCTCCCAAAGTGCTGGGATTACAGGTGTGAGCCACTGTGCCTGGCCAGAAAGAAGTTCTTATATATGCTGTAACGTAGATGAACCTTGAAAACATGCTAGTGAAAGCAGCCAGTCACAATCACATATTTCTCCATTTACAATAAATATCCCCAATAGGCAAATGTATAGAGACGCTAAAAATTAGCTGTTTAGTCTGCAGATGTGGTGATGGTCTGAAGTCTGGAAATCTGTGGAAGATGAAATGGATCCATGGGGCACAATCATTAAATAACTGGGAAACAACGTTATCTTAACACAGTGAGAACCTAATGTCTCTGAATGATATTCTATGCTCAGAAGAATTTCAAAGTTTAATTATGCTTATCAAAATAATCACTGTTTTAGTTGTTAATGGTTGTTGGTGGTAGTTTCATTGGGCAGGGATATATCTTCCTCCTGTAGAGAATTTGGATGAAATCGAGACAACAGCCAATAGTCCTATTGTTAAAATCTGAAACTCCAGTTTTACTCCATTTTTGTTTCGTGTTTCCAAATCACAGGTCTGAGCACTTTCTATGCACCCAGTCCTAAGCTTGATACTTGGAGGGTTTAAATAAATGTTTAAGTTTTGCTCCTCAAGGAACATCTAATGTGGGTTGAACATTTATGTCCATTGGATAGCAACACAGAACGGCTGAGCCATCCCAGCGCCATGGCAGTGTTTCTCAAATTACGATCTGAGGACCATTATATCGGAATCACTCAAGAAGTGTGTTAAAATGCATACGCCTGGGTCTGCTCTACTCTGCTGACTCAGAACTCTGAGGTCAGGGCCTGAAATCGGCATTTTTTTTTTTTTTCCTTTTTGAGACAAGAGTCTCACTCTGTCGCCCAGGCTGGAGTGCAGTGGTGCAATCTAGTCTCACTGCAACCTCTGCCTCCTGAATTCAAGCAATTCTCCTGCCTCAGCCTCCCAAGTAGCTGGGATTACAGGTGCACACCACCACACTGAGCTAATTTTTGTATTTTAGTAGAGACGGGGTTTCGCTGTGTTGGCCAGGCTGGTCTTGAACTCCTAACCTCAAGCAATTCACCCAGCTCAGCCTCCCAGAGTGCTGGTGTAGGCCACCGCGCCTGGCCTGAAATTGGCATTTTAACAGTCTCAGGAGGTGATTATGATGCACACAACAGTTTGAGAACCACTGTTAGGTCATCCAACATCAAAGCAGTGTCAAAGCATGTGGTATAAGCCCCACATGCTTATATTTCCTTCTATCCCCCCTCAATGTTCAGGGGCTATACTGATGTTTTCCCATAAATAAGGATCAGGGAATAGCAGTTTCCTGAGAGCACTCTGACTTTAAAAAGAAGTTCAGGAATGGGCACAGTGGCTCACGCCTGTAATCCCAGCACTTTGGGAGGCCAAGGCAGGAGAAGTGCTTGAGCCTGGGAGTTTGAGATTAACCTGGACAGTATAATGATACCGTATCTCTATAAAAAAATATAAAATTAGCCAAGCATGGTAGCACCTGCCTGTAGTCCCAGGTACTCAGGAGGCTGAGGTGAGAGGATCACTTTAGCTTGAAAGGCAGAGACTGCAATGAGCCTAGATTGCTCCATTGCACTCCAGCCTGGGTGGACAGCAAGACCCTGCCTCAAAAAAAAAAGTAGGAAGGAGTTATCTCCTGGCCAACTTTCCAAGTACTCTGCTTTCATAGTCCTGATTTTCACAAAACATTCTCTAAAGGAACATTATTATTTTTTGGAGACAGAGTCTCACTCTTTCACCAGGCACCAGGCTGGAGTGCAGTGGCGTGAACTTTGTTCACTGCAACCTCCTCTGCCTCCCGGCTTCAAGCAATTCTCCTGCCTCAGCCTCCCGAGTAGCTCGGACTACAGGCACACGCCACCATGCCCAGCTGATTTTTGTATTTTAGTAGAGACAGAGTTTCACTATGTTGGCCAGGATGGTCTTGATCTCTTGACCTTGTGATCCACCCACCTCAGCCTCCCAAAGTGCTGGGATTACAGGCGTAAGCCACCATGCCCAGCCTAGAAACATAATTTTTTAAAGCCACCTTGTCTTCTAAAATCTTTTAGCTATAGTAAAGTCATGTGGATTTCTTCAGGTCAATAGGAAATGAATCCCCTAGTGGCTTCCACAGTCAGATCCTCTTGCCCTTGCTCACCTGCTCTTCATGTCTCTGGTTGGTTTCAGGTGGAAAGCTCTCTGTTGTTCTACGAGCTGAAGATATCCCGGAGCTTCTGCTAGAACCGCCCATATCTGCACTTGCCCAGGTGACAGCAGCCCAAAAATACTTAAAACATCTGAGGAGAGTTTGATTTTAATTTTTTAAAAACAAGAGAAGCTCTGGTCTGTTGGTTTAACATTTCTGTAAATGCTTCAGAATGAGTGGTGTACATTCTCCAGATTCACAATTACCTTAAAAACAAAATCTTGAAGCCACAGCTCATGCTTGGTCAAGTGTCAGCTTCGCTGCAGGAAGGAGCCACATGCCTCTACTTGCTCTGATTTTTGAGTCCAAAATAGCTTACCAGAGAAGAGAAGAAAATGGCAAAACAAGTACTAGGGTAAAGGGGTTTTTGAAAAATGTGCACCTGGGTGAACATGGTGGCTCACAGCTGTAATCCCAGCACTTTTTGTTTGAGCCCAGAGTTCGAGACCAGCCTGGGCAACATGTCAAAACTCCATCTCTACTAAAAAATACAAAAATTAGGAAGGCATGATGATACATCCCTGTAGTCCCAGCTACTTGGGAGGCTGAGGTGAAAGGATCTCTTGAGCCCTGGAGGTCAAGGCTGCAGTGAACTGTGATCATGCCACTGCACTCCAGCCTGGGTGACAGAGCAAGACCCTGTCTCAAAAAAAAAAAAAAGGCATGCATCCTCTATCACTTTTTATTTTTTGTTTTTATTGTTTTTTTTTTAAGAGACAGGGTCTTGTGGCCTTGCTCTGTCACCCAGGCTGGAGTGTAGTGGCATGGTCACGGCTTACTGCGGCATCAACTTCCAACTCCTGGCCTTGAGCAGTCCTCCCACTTCAGCCTCCCAAAGGGTCAGGATTATAGGCATAAGCCACCACGCCCAGCCAACCATCACTTTTTAGCTATAATTTATATTTTTTATTTTTATTGTTTTTGAGATGGAATTTCGCTCTTGTTACTTAGGTTGGAGTGCAGTGGGGCAATCTCAGCTCACTGCAGCCTCTGTCTTCTGGATTCAAGCAATTTTCCTGCCTTAGCCTCCCAAGTAGCTGGAATTACAGGTGTGCACTCCCACGTCCGGCTAATTTGTATTTTTAGAAGAGACAGAGTTTCACCATGTTGATCAGGCTGGTCTCGAACTCCTGACCTCAGGTGATCCAGCTGCCTCGGCCTCCTGAAGTGCTGGAATTGTAGGCATGAGCCACCGTGCCCAAACTTTAATATAATTTTTAAAGAAAAAATTAAAATAATCTGAGAAGTAAACAGCTTTGGGCCCCCTTGGGCTGTTGGGAAGTCTGGAAGCCACGGGAACACCGCTGGTGTCCATAGTTCTGTGGCATTGCTCCAGTGCTGTAGAGATGCCATGCTGCTCATTGATGTCTATGCAGTGATGAGGGCCCGAGGAGTCAGGGTCTAGTCTTTAAATTTTCCAGTTCAAACACAGTAGAACCAAGACCTGATAAGGTTCTGGAGGGACAACTCCCAGACTGATTGCATGGCCAGAATGGCATCTAAATTGGTCTACAGAGGGTGATAACTGCTATTAGTTAGAACACAGGAGACCAAAGTGCTGATCAGAAAAACGCTTGTCAAGAAATAGCCTTTGTACTGGTGTCTCTGCCCCAGTCCATGCTGTGCAACGCTTCTGGGTAATCTTCCAAAAGCACGGTTTTGACAAGTTCCCTGCTGGGAAGCCGTACTCCAGAGTGGGATGAATCTCACAGGACCCTCCAGTGCGTGAATGTGTGGATGTCTCTGGACTCACCTCCCATTCTGCTGGTGTGTGTGCTGTGCTTCCTTCCTACTCTCCTGCATCCCCTACTGGATGTCCTTCCTGTCTTCCTGCCTTCCTCAAATCTCCTTCCAGCAAAATTCTCTCCAATGTCAATGTCCACGTGACTGTGCTGTCCAGCAGAGGCCTGGCTCAGTGACACTCCCTTGCTCACCCTGATGTGCTCTCTCCCCCGACCCGGACCCTAAGCCATTGCTTTAGACCAGTGGTTCCCAAGCTCGTGTAGGCATCAGAACCACCTCAAGAGCTAGGAGAGAACATGGAGACCAAGGCTTAATGTGGTGGGACCCACCTGGGCCTGAACAAGTCCCAAGTCCCCAGGTGAGTCTAATCCCCAGCAAGGCATGAGAACCATTGGTGTGGGCTTCTTATAGCACTTCCAACTTTCTGCCTTCTCGTGTGATTGGTGCATTTGCTTACCCTCCGTATTAAAGGTATAAACCTCTGTGGATATTATTTATCTCTAAATGTGAACCCATACCCACCATCCCAGCACAGTGTGACTTTCAGAGGTAGGAACTCAGTGACTATGTGTTGTGCAGAATTGACAGACACAAAACGAGGGTGGGCAGGAAACACTGGAGTGATACTTACCAGCGTGGTCTTTAGTAAACACTGATGACAACTTGACTGAGAAAGCAACAGGGAGCTAGTGGTGAACCACTTAATTAACCCATTTATGCCTGAGGTTGCAGTTTTTTGAATTTTTGCAATCAGACCTTAGCGATGACCTTGAGCAATAGGATATAAATAATTCCCACATGCTTAGCTTTCCAATAATGGGACACTAGGCATTAAGGTGCACAGAGCACTTGGTTCTAACCCGTTGCCGTTAACCGTAGTCCTTGTCTTGAAGGAGATGATCTGTGGGAGGGAGAAGACAGGTAATGATCTAATCATGCCAAGAGTAGACAGGTACAGTCAACCCGGCTCGTGGAGGGGAGCCAGGGCGATGGGAGTGGTGGCATGGTGGTGTCTCCCTGTGTAAATTCTGTGAATCTGAAGTTCTTTGAGCACATGTAGGCCAGAGACAGGGTAGAGGGGACATCCTTATTGGAAGTGTGGATGGGAATGTCAACCACCAGGACCATGAGGGTTGTGCTCAGCTAAAGAGGATACCCTCAGAGCATCCTCCACAGGCACTAGCTTTTGGCCCAGCTAGACATAACGGGGGGTGGGCTTCAAATGGTGGCCTGAAGTTAAAACCGAAAACCCAGTAGGATTCACAGGGGTGACTGGAGCCATGGGTGGCTGCAGGCTCTACCGCCCCCATTCTGGCTAAGTGTGAGGGTCATTTTTGGCATACATACTCATTTACGCATTCATTTAGTCATCAACACTGCGTGCTTTCTGTGTGCTGAGCACAGAGGCACATGGATGAGCACATAGGTGATGCATTCCCAAGAACACAAAGGCACAGGCACTTCCCCCCAACACACGCACATTTTCTCATTCCATCTCTACCCTTTCCTTTGGAAAATCCTGCTTTGGAATATTCAGTTTAGTGATAAGGTGAGAAATTTTAAAAAGCATACTTCTGAGAGGTTCTTCGTCTTGGCACTGCTCACGCGCTAATGACCTTATTTACTATTTCCAGGATGCGGTTGATTTCCTCTCTCTTGATTTGTCTTATGAATGCCAAAATGAGGCAAGTCTGCGGCAGAAGCTGAGTAAATTGCAGGTAATTTGAGCCCTTTTCCACATTGATGATGAATGCAGCAAAGGTTTCTGAGAGCAGATTAGACATTTGATGGTTTGGCTACTTCATAAACTGAACTTCCATCAACAGTCAGAGACCTGCTGAGTTGCGTCTCAGGAGATTTCCATTGCAAGCGTTCCTAGAGAACGTTGGTTGTTAGGCAGTCTTTCCTAGAAAGGATATGAGGGTTGGCTTATTCAGGTAAATATTTACATAGATCCTCTCCTTTCTTGTGTAGAAATCTACCTAGAATCTCAAGATTCTAGGGTCATTCTGAGTTTTAAAAAGGTAGTTCATCAATGTGGGTGATGCTTGCACAACAATGTGAATATACTTAATGCCACTGAACTATATATTTAATGGTTACAATGGTACATTTTTTTATAATTATTATTTTTGAGATGGAGTTTTGCCTGGTGGCTCAGGCTGGAGTGCAGTGGGGCGATCTTGGCTCACTGCACCTTTGCCTCCCAGGTTCAAGCGATTCTCCTGCCTCACCCTCACCCTCTCCAGTAGCTGGGACTACAGGGACACACTACCACACCTGACTAATTTTTGTATTTTTGGTAGATTTCACCATGTTGGTCGGACTGGTCTCAAACTCCTGACCTAAAGTGATCCACCTGCCTCGACCTCCCAAAGTGCTGGGATTTCAGGCATGAGCCACCACACCTGGCCCGTAAATGTTTTCTTTATCTCTATTTTAACACATTTTTAAAAAAACAAACACTTCACACCCAGATCTACTAAATCAGATCCCAGCTGTCTGGACCTTCCAATAAGCTCAGGACTCCCTCCCGTACCCAGTACTGCTAATGCCTGATAATCTGAAGTGGAACAATTTCATCCCAAAGTCATTCCCCGCGCATCTCCACCTCCCCCAGTCTGTGGAAAAATTGTCTTCCACAAAACCAGTCCCTGGTGCCAAGAATGTTGGGGACTGCTGATCTAATCAAAGGCAATAGATGCAGCCACGAGACATCTGAGTAACAGTGGTATAATTTTAGTGCTTACTTATTCCAGACACCTGGAAGGCACTTCATCCTCACATCATCTCAACCCCTCAAGACACATTCTAAGATTTAAACAATTTAACCAAGGTGGTGAGCACCCGGGTTGGGATTTGAACCAGAGTTTTCTCATTCTAAGACACCACTCTGTCTCTTCAAAAGAAAAGTAAGTCTCATGCCTGTAATCCCAGCACTTTGGGAGGTCGAGGTTGGCAGATCCCTTGAAGCCAGGAGTTCAAGACCAGCCTGCCCAATATGGCGAAACCCAGTCTCTACTAGAAACACAAAAATTAACTGAGTTTAGTGGCACGCACCAGTAATCCCAGCTCCTTGGGAGGCTGAGGCACAATTGGTTGAACCCAGTAGGCAGAGGTTGCAGTAAGCCGAGATGGTACCGCTGCACTACACCCCAAGGGACAGAGAGAGACTCGTCTCAGAAAAAGAAAAACAAGTCCAAGGGTTGGGAACACGATAATGAGGGTGGTATTTTCTTAAACACAAATGATCAATTTCAGTTGTTTTTGTGAACGCCTCACCTGAACCTAAACTTAGTTGCGACCCAGAGCCTGTGTTTGTGGGCTGGCTGACAAGGTTTCTGGACCTTACGTAGCATTCTAGTGTCTTCAAGGTCTGTTGTGCCTGTGGTGATGATAGCTACCTTTTGTCCTCCTCTTGGAATTCAACCAGAGCTTGTTGCTAGGCTAATGGGTTTGGACACAGATGCCATTTTAAAACCATCTCCATTGTGCAGAGGTGGCGTGCCTCTGACAGGCAGTCAGTAGGAACATTGGCACGGCTGGTACTTGAAGATATGATTTTCAGTCTTCCCTCGTTCTAACATAACTTTTTTTTTTTTTTTTTTTGAGACATTGTCTCGCTCTGTCACCAGGGTGGAGTGCAGTGGTGTGATCTCTGCTCACTACAACCTGCACCTCCGGGGTTCAAGTGATTGTTCTGCCTCAGGCTCCCAAGTAGCTGGGATTACAGAACATGCACCACCACGCTCAGCTTTTTTTTTTGTATTTTTAGTAGATACGGGGTTTCACCATGTTGGCTAGGCTGGTCTTTGAACTCCTGACCTCAAGTGATCTGCCTGTCTCAGCCTCCTAAAGTGCTGGAATTGTAGGCATGAGCCACTGCACCCGGCTACCGCATTTTCAAAACACTTCTACCAGTGTCTGGGTAAAACACTGAAACTTCAGTCTGTAGCTGGCCAGCCAAATAGTGAAACTCTCCCTGCACAAACTTAGCAGCCATTTTAAGCGCTCTACAATGGTTCTCTCCTTTTACTTCCTTGGGTAGGGTTGGCCCCTCAGAATTAGCCTCAAAGATTCGGAATGATAGCTGACAACAGCTGAACCAGAGAGGACACTGTTCCTTCCTGGGATTGTGTTCACATGCCTAGTAGCATTTCCATGCACATTTATCACACCCAGTACAGGAAGAACAGCTGAGCTTGCCCTGAGGATAGGAGCTAAGTTGTGTCCACAGGAGCCTGAATCGTGTTGCCCACCTTTCCAGTGTCCCCTCCTTGTCCCCAAACCCCACCCTCCTCTTAAAGAGGCTGCTTCCTGTGGGCTGCGAGGGAAGAGGGCAAAAGCAGGGCAGTGAGGGGCAGGCACCTGCTCCCAGGGGCTTTCAGCAGCCGCTCCCCAATGGCACACAGTTGTCCAGCGGCCTGAGGACAGCCTCGAGCCCGGCACATCAATGAACAGCCACAACACATCCCTGGGATCTCAGTTCTACAGGAGGTACGTGAGGAGGTCCCACATCCACTTATCAGAAAAAGCTTTGCTACCCAGGGAGTTCACTTGGCAGAAGGCAGGACACGGGCCTCTAAGGCTACTCTAGCTCTCCCGCCCTGTATGCCATTGCCGGCTGCCCCATGGCATATCCATCTTTCAGGAAGGAGAAAACCCTTGCTTTCCTAAGCACGCCACCCTCGGTCATTTGTTCCTCTTGTGTTGATGGGGAAAGGGAGGGATGAGGACCATGTGGAGTTGCAGCTTCACTAACTGTGGTTGTGGGCAACCCAATCAGCCTCTTAAGCTTTTGACGCCCCATCTATAAGGAAAGGACATTGCACTCCAGCCTGGCCAACACAGTGAAGCGCTGTCTCTACCAAAAATACAAAAATTAGCTGGGTGTAGTGGTGGGTGCCTATAATCCCAGCTACTCAGGAGGTTGAGGCAGGAGAATCACTTGAACCCAGGAGGAGGATATTGCAGTGAGCCAAGATTGTGCCACTGCACTCCAGCCTGGGCGACAGAGCTAGGCTCCATCTCAGAAATAAATAAATAAAGTGAAGTCATACAGCCTGTCAGCCCTGAGACGTTTTCCTTGATACTGAAATGGCTAGAAATAAGAAGAAATTACATTTACTTTAGTCTTAATGACAGCACCTTTAAGTTTTTTTTTCTTTTTGCTTTTTGTTTGAGATGGATTCTTGCTCTTGTTGCCTAGGCTGGAGTGCGGTGATGCAGTCTTGGCTCACTGCAACCTCTACCTCCAAGCAATTCTCCTGTCTCAGCTCCCAAGTAGCTGGGATGACAGGCGTATGCCACCAAGCCTGGCTAATTTTTGTATTTTTAGTAGAGATCGGGTTTTGCCATGTTGGTCAGGCTGGTCTCGAACTCCTGACCTCAGGTGATCCACCCTCCTGAGCCTCCCAAAGTGCTGGGATTACAGGTGTGAGCCACCACACCCACTGGGCTCCTGTAACTTTTTGTTATGGAAAATATCTAACATCCAAAAGTAGAAAGAAAGTATGATGAACCCCTATGATGCTGTCTCCAGCTGCAAGAGCTATTGGCTCATAGCTAATCTTCTTTCACCTAACCCATAACTTCTCTCTCACAAACTAGATTTTTAATTTGAAAAAAAAAAAGTGGGGGGAGGTTTTAGGGATAGGATCTTGCTCTGTCACCCAGGCTGGAGTGCAGTGGTGCAGTCATAGCTCATTGCAGCCTTGAACTCCTGGGTTCAAGTGATCCTCCTAGCTCAGCCTGCCAACTAGTTGGAACTACAGGCATGCACCACCATGCCCAACTAACCAAACTCGATTTCATTTTGAAGCAAATCCCAGAAATTCATAGATATGGCATTGGTAGCCTCTTAGCTAAGCTGCTTTAGTAGCATAGGCTCCAGATGTGAGCAGTGGCCTTGTTCCTGATCCTAACACTGTGCCTGGCACTAAGAGGTGCCCTGTAAGCCTGAGATGAAGGAAGAGGTGAAGGTGGGGGTTGGTGGGGAGGGTAGACTATGTTACTGAAAACTGTAGATCTTTCTCCTTCAGAGTTAGCTCCTTCAATTAACTGAGATAGCTAGGAGTCATTTCCAAAGCCAGAGTAAGTGCCACAGCTTATCATCTTGAAACTCTGTCCCTGTTATTAAGATGCTTTCCAGGTAGCTTCAGTTTACTTGCTGGTCCTTCTCTTTTTCAGACTATTGAGCCAAAAGTGAAAGTTTTGATCTTCAACCTAAAACTCTCAGGCTGCCCCTCCACCATGAAGAGCCCAGCCAGGCTTTTCAGCCTTTTCGAAGGTGAGTGGACCACTGCTAGGGAGCTTTTGAGTGACATTTGGTGCACTGGTGTGCTGGGTAGCAGTCTTGAAAGTCTGGGGTTCTAATGGGAGGAGAAGCACGATAGGAAAACTAGTCTGAGAGCCTGCCCCAGATTAGGTTATTGTACTCTGCCTTCCTACTGATGGTCCATTGCAACCATCCCCCTTTGACCCAAGAAAAAGGAGAGGTTCTACACAAGGATGCCTCTTACGGACGTAAAAATCGTCAGACCTCAGCTGTGAGTTGTAAGCATGGAAACTCATCTTTGCCTCCTTCCATTACCTCTCCCTCCAAGGTCTCTTATCTCTGCTCCTCAGGGCTGTCCTATGTCCCTCTCCAGCCAGCCCCCTATGCTATCTCAGCCTGCACATGGCCCTGGTGGGTACCTGACCAAGATGCTAGGAATTTTCAAGTGTAGGACCGACTGTTCAAAGGCTGTCTTCCTAGTATCTCTTAGTTCAAATTCTTGAGAGAGAATCTGAGCATTGGCCATGGATCAGGAGGCTGCTCTTGGTCCAGTCAAGTCAGGAGAAAGGTGGGGTCTGTGATAGCATTGAGGCTGTCAGTCACTGGAGTCTCTGCAAGAAGGGAGGAAGGGGAGAGGGGAATGTGCTTGAGGGCCATGTTTGTCAGGCCTGTCACTCTTGTCCCTAGGCCAGAGTATGGGAGCAGTCAGTAGTGTTCTTTCTACCACCATGTCTTAGTCTCTCGTATTGCTATAATACGATACCCTGGACTGTGTAATTTATAAAGAAAAGTTTAGCTCATGGTTCTGGGGACTGGGAAGTTCAAGATTAGGCAGATACATCTGGTCAGCTTCTGGTGAGGGCCTCATGCTGCAACCTAACATGGCAGAGAAGTGAAAGGGGAAACGAATGTCTGCAAATAGATGAAACACCAGAGGCAGCCTCACTTTGTAACAACCACTGTCATGGTAACTAATCCAGTCTCACTAGAGTGGGAATGTGCTCGCTCCGTGGAGACTGCACTAATCCCTTCATGAGGGCAGATCCCTCATGACCCAAATGCCTCTTACAGGTCCCATAACCTCTCAACAGTGTTACAGTGGCAGTTAAATTTCAACGTGAGTTTTGGTGGGGACAAACCACATCCAAACCATAGCACACCTAGAACCCTTCCCAGCATTGGGTTGTTTCCACAGGGCCCCTGAAGTTCATCCATAGATACCATTTAATAACCCTTATCTGAACTCACTTTTGATGGCATAACAATTTCTGTTCTTAGATCTCACCTGTCTCTAAGTGGTTAAAATTTTGCCTTTTCTGTTTAGGTGTATTTTATCACGGTTTAAAAAATATTCCGTCCCTTTCTAATCTTTGAGTTCCTCTAAATAAATAAATTGTTCTCAAAGTTGTGGTCCCCAGACCAGTAGCATCAACATCAGCATCACTTGGGATCTCGTTAGAAATGCATATTCTTGAGTCCTACCTGAGACCTACTGCATCAGACACTCTGGGGGTGGGACCAGCGACTTGTGTTTTAACAAGCTCTACCGGTGATTTTGATTCACACTGAAATTTGAGACCCACTTTTTGAGTAATAAGTAAGTAGAATTGACTTCTGAGACCAGGGTATTTTCCAAAAGGGGCTTAGAACCTTTGTTTGGCATTTGGGTGTGATGTATAAGTGAGGAAAACTGTTGATTTCAGACATGCATTTTCTTAGTTGATATTCACGTAGAGTTGATTTAACTACTTCTCTTACAGCCATAAATAAAGACCAAGTGCTCACCATTGGGTTTGATATTAATGAGTTTCTGAGTTGTTCATCAAGTTCCAAGAAAAGGTAATGTCAGATTGCCTATTGAACTATCAATAGCTGATATTTGTAGAATACTGTTTTCTTTTACATGTATAATCTTATAGGACTGTTGTCATCAACTGTTGGGCCACCAAATTTATTATTGCCATTCAATCGATGAGAAACGACCCAGAAAGAAAGCAGGGAGTCTCTTACTGAGTGGGACTCATGAGGTTCTGCTTCCTCATCTGTCAGTTCACCGAACTGTGCACAACTAGCATGATGGCTCACACCTGTAATCCCAGCACTCTGGTAGGCAATGGTGGGAAGATTGCTTGAGTCCAGGAGTTCAAGTCTGGGCTGAGCAACATGGTGAAACTCTGGCTCTACAAAAAATACAAAAATCAGCCAGGCATAGTGGTGCATGCCTGTGGTCCCAGCTACTTGGGAGACTGAGGTAGGAGGATCGCTTGAGCCCGGGAGGTGGAAGTTGCAGTGAGCCAAGATTGTGCCACTGCACCAGCTAGGATTTGAACCCCTGCCTTCTAGTTTAAGATCTTGTTGGAGACAGTGTGAGCTTGTGGAAGAGTGGCTAGGTTAAAGATAGATCTGACGATCTCGCTGAAGTTACATAAAGAGTAAGAGAAATGAGTTCTCTGTGCCCACGTCTTCAATACAAAGGGTGAAACATCTTCCCCATGAGGAGGCAGCGTGGACAGGAAAGCCAGTTGTTGCAGCAGGGCAGATGCCTAACTTGATGATGTTTTAGGGACTGAGGTTTTAATCTATGATGGGGTTGTAAACAATATGTTACTGAATGACTAAAGTCCCAAAGTTTGCAAATAATATACTTTTAAAAATTAGAGCAGATTTTGAGGTTATGCCCATAATTACATTGCTTTCATGCATGTACATCCCACTATGCTTTTTGCATGAGAAAAGAATGGCATGGAAACCAGTACTGGGAATTGCCCAGAACGTCGGCACTCCGTGGGGGGACGTCACATGCATGAAGGTCATGCACCATCCCTTCGGGTGGGACAAAGGCTGGGACAATAATTGACTTCCAGACCTTCAGTGGGCATTCTCTTTGTCACTCACCTCTGATATTTCCAGTGCAGCTCTCTTCAGGGTCATAAGCTTCAGTGCCAACACCTCTTTGTACTTTTCCTCTTCTGGTACTTGACTGTCCTGAGCTATATTCTACTGTTCCATCCTTTCGATCCTTTTCAAGTCAGCAGTTCAGATCAACATACCCCTAGCAGCAGCTGTACCTCAGGCTTTATGTGGCAGTGCAAACTTGCAATGGACAGACATGGGTTAGCACTGCTTCCTGACCACACCCGGAGTCAGACAGGAAGGACTGGCTGTGGCTTCAGGAAAAAAAACTCAAGGGGCCATAATAAAATGGGTTCCCTGAGAAGCCAGTGATTACAAGCAACACCAGCTCTGAGGTTCTCTCAGCACTTGGTGGTGCTTTGCCTGAAGGGGAGGTCCAACACAACCTAATATTAGACAGCCAGCGGCCCCTACTCAGGAGGATGTGGTTGGAGAACCCGCTGAGTGCAGGGGCAGTGGGTGAGGAATGTTCAGAAAGGACTAACATAGTTTTCTCCCTCAGAATTTTAGACCTTATAGGGGTGATAGAGGCCCCCAAACAACTCTCACATGAGAATTCACCAGGAGACACATAGCACTGCACCCTGAAAAAAGGAGAACTGAGAAGCCCTGGGTGTGGAGCCTGAGGCATCATCATGTGCTAAATCCCTCCCTATGACCATTAAACCCAGGGCTCCCAGCTCCAAGCCTGTACAGCAAGTTCTGTTTCATCCCAGGGCAATTTGTTTCCTCAGACCTCTTTTCATGCAGTCCAGGAGGAAGGAGTCAGGGCCAGAAGGACTGGGTGAGAGTGAGGTTCAGAGCAGCAGAGGCTGTGTTTATGGGCACCGTCCCTGGCTGCACTCCACAGTGGCACGTGTATTGGGATCATCCGGAGAGGATCATTTCCCTTCCCCACCTCTTTAACAAATGTCAGGGAGTTGTGCTGAGTGAAACAGAAGGCGCTTAGGTTTGGAGGACGCCTCCTGGAAGGTGACCCAGGCCCAGGCTTCACTCCTTGAGAGGAAGATCTCTGTGCAGTGTCCCTGTCACTTCTCCCAGTTCTGCTCTGTGGGCCAGCTGGTACAGGCGCCATCCCCTCTCCACAGGATGGCTGTGTGACAGGGAGATGCTCTTGTGCTCCAACTTCTTTTCCCCAGGAATGTGCCACATTCCCTTCTCCAGACCAGCACACCTACTTCTGCCAACCCGTCCTCAAGGCCGCCCTCTGCTGGGTGTAATTTGCAGCATGCATGCTTTCCCACTGCCAGGACATGTCTCACTGGCTGTGAAATCAATTTAGAAGTTGGCAATCACAATAGAAAAAAAGAAAAAGGAGGAAAGGAGAACTGGAGGGAGGAAGACGAAATAGAGTAAAATAGAAAATATTAGACCACATTTTGTATAAATGCAGCATGTACTTTTATGTGATGTTTTATTTCATATGCATATCTATACATATACATGCACATAAACATGTATGTATATGAGGTTAAAAGCACAGAATCTGCTGCACTGCCTGCAAGGTGTATGGTCAAGGAAAAGTTACCTATAATCACCAGGAATCCAGGGTCCTTCGTTGTTACTTTGTCACCTTTAACAAGATTTCTACCTCATGGTCCAGGATGGATGCTTGAGCTCCTGCTATTATGTCTGAAATCCAAGCAGCAGGAATAAGAAAGGAGGCAGTAGCCAGGACTGATACTTAGTTGGTCCACATCAGTGTACTTCTATACCAGCTGATAAATAGCCGCAGGCTCCCTGAAATCAGGAAGTTTCCCATTTCTTCAAATCTCAGTTTCTTCCTGTGCAGGATGAGAATTAATCATTGCAGTACCCATCTCAGAAATTTGTTGAGAAAATTAAATTAGATAATACACATTTATTCTTATCACAGTGGCCAGCACAGAATCAAGGCTCCATAAATTGAAACCATTGTTGTTATTAGCTATGTTATACAAACAGTAAATTATAAGAAGAATAAAATATGGCACCAGAATTGAAGACAATATTCAAGGGCAATCTAATACAGAGAACAGTAGCATTGTTCCTGTTTTAACCATGAAAGAGCAAGAATCACTAACCTCAGAAGGGGTAATAATAATTTTCCCATCTACCAGTCGCTTTCTGCCCATGGCTTTGCAGATAGGACTTTTGACTTAGTGTCTCTGGAATCTATCTGATTGAACACAGTAGTCACCTGTAGGGGGCATTTGTAACTGACAGTGCCATTCATGTTCATGTCCCTTCAATCCCGCAGCACATCTTGTTCTCTGACTGGCAGCCTGGCCCTTCAGCCTGACCAGCAGGAGGACCGCGAGACCACACGTTCCTCTCTTGCCTCGGCCTATCAGAGAGCCTGGGAAGCATTTGCCAATCAGTCCAGGGCAGAAAGGGACACCTTCCTGCAGGACGTTTTCCCTGAAGGCTTCCTCTGGGGCACCTCCACGGGAGCCTTTAACGTGGAAGGAGGCTGGGCTGAGGGCGGGAGAGGACCGAGCATCTGGGATCCACGCAGGCCCCTGAACAACACTGAGGGCCAAGCGACACCAGAGGTGGCCAGTGACAGCTACCACAAGGTCGTCTCTGACATCGCCCTGCTTCGTGGCCTCCGGGCTCAGGTGTACAAGTTCTCCATCTCCTGGTCCCGGATCTTCCCCATGGGGCACAAGAGCAGCCCCAGCCTCCCAGGCATTGCCTACTACAACAAGCTGATTGACAGTCTGCGGGACACGGGCATCGAGCCCATGGCCACGCTGTTCCACTGGGACCTGCCTCAGGCCCTGCAGGATCATGGCGGATGGCAGAATGAGAGTGTGGTGGATGCCTTCCTGGACTATGCAGCCTTCTGCTTCTCCACGTTTGGGGACCGTGTGAAGCTGTGGGTGACCTTCCATGAGCCGTGGGTGATGAGCTATGCAGGCTATGGCACTGGTCAACACCGTCCTGGCATCTCTGACCCAGGAGTGGGCTCTTTTAAGGTACTTCCTATCCCTGCAGCTCCTACTACTTGGTGGAGAAAGGACAGTGGCTGGAAGAAAATAATTTTCTCTGTTTTCTTCCATCAGCAAGCCTTTACTTTTTGTTTTTTCTTTAAAGGAAATCAGAGGGAGGGAAAGAACCATAAATTGTTAATCACCTGGCCAGGTGCAGTGGTTCATGCTGGTAATCCCTACACTGTGGGAGGCCAAGGTGGGCAGATTGCTTGAGTACAGGAGTTCGAGACCAGACTGGGCACCTGGTACTTTTAAAATACAATAGTTGTTACATCCTCAGAATAGCACTGATGGATGAGAGAGGGTCGGAGAAGATAAACAATGTGGTCATGATGACATTGTTAATGAGTCACCAGGTGGAAGTCAGGATTTGAGCCCAAGTCTTCTGGACTCCAAATCAAGTTGCTCATGTCACTTAGAGACAAGGGACAGAAAGCTCAACCCAAAGTGACTTAATCCAGGAGAGAATTCACGAGTTCAGAAGGTTGAAAAGTCTTCATTTAGCTTGATCAGGGTGGAATTTGATGAGAGCACAGGCAGTGTCACCAGGACCCAGTTCTCTCTCTCTTGTTCCCCTCATTGGCTTTATTTTTGGGCTACTTTGCAGCCAGATGGCAGCAACCCTGTTTCTGTTATTTCAGAACCAGTAGGGAAAAAAGCTGGCCCCTCTCCTGTTCTTCCCAACAGAAGTGTCCCTGTGTCTCATGTTCTCTCAGTGGGTCACATGCGCACCCTGAACCCATTGCTGGGTCCTGCCTGAGGGCCGTGGCGATTGACTGATTTGGGCCACGGGCCCATTCTTTGCTCCTCAATATGCTACCTGAGAGGTGAGGAGGTGGAGAGGGAAGAGGCAAGGAGGTGTTGGCTTTCCAGACAGCAGTCAGGGCATCATTTCGACAAGAAGGGGATATAGGCCAGGCGTGGTGGTTCACACCTGTAATCCGAGCACTTTGGGAGGCTGAGGCGGGTGGATCACCTGAAGTCGGGAGTTTGGAACCAGCCTGACGAACATGGAGAAACCCCATCTCTACTGAAAGCACAAAATTAGCTGGGCATGGTGGCACATGCCTGTAATCCCTGCTACTCAGGAGGCTGAGGCAGGAGAATCGCTTGAACCTGGGAAGCGGAGGTTGTGATGAGCCAAGATCATGCCATTACACTCCAGCCACCTGGGCAACAAGAATGAAACTCCATTTCTCACACACACACACACACACACACAAAGGTGGGGGTGATGTATACAGTCGGCACAAAATTTTAAGTGGTTATAGGTATTTTCCATTATTTCCCTTTTTCTTCAGAATCTCCCAGAAAACCCACCAGCTTTCTCTGACAGTGTTCTTCAGGATAGACATGTTAGTCTGCCTTTCCCCTGTCACTGTTTGGGTTCTGTTCTTAAAGATGAGTATTTCCAGCTGGGCGCAGTGGCTCATGCCTGTAATCTCAGTACTTGGAGAGGCTGAGGTGGGCAGACCACCTGAGGTCAAGAGTTTGAGACCAGCCTGGCCACCATGGCGAAACCCCGTCTCTACTAAAATACAAAAATAGCTGGGTGTGTTGGTGAGCAACTGTAATCCCAGCTACTTTGGAGGCTGAGGCAGGAGAATTGCTTGAACCTGGGAAGTGGAGGTTATAGTGAGCCAAGATGGCACCACTGCACTCCAGTCTGGGCCACCTGAGTGACAAAGCAAGACTTCATCTCAAAAAAAAAAAAAAAAAAAAGATTATTTCCTGTGCCTCGTGCTAGGTGTTAAAGAGGGGTCACAGCCGTGCCCTGGGCATGTTACAGCCTTTTGGGGAAGATGATGCTAACAAACAGCAAAATTACAGAACTTTTCAAAAAATACCACAACCATGGTGAGTTGGAGCAACGTGAATAAATGACTCTATGGAATGCCAAACATCGTAACACATGATTCAGAGCTTCCATTCAGCTCTTGCACAGCAAGTGACTGCACATATGGAGTCACTTTGCCACGTACCTTCTGAAAATGGAAGGTTTGAAATCTTCTATTTGACTCCTTGTTGTAAAACTTATCTAAATCTTTTCTTCTTAGTCATTTCTTACCCTTTGAACTGTATGAAGCTCCTGAGATATCTTATAGAGACTTTGATGAGAAAGTCCCCTTCACTTTTCTCCTTCAGTTCTTCCCTTTATTTATTAGTTGAATATTAGAATATTATTGTCTTAGTGAGCTTGAGCTGAGATAACGAAACACCATCGACTGCTGGTTTAGACAACAGATATTTATTTCCCACCATTGTGGAGCTGGGGAAGTCCAAGATCAAGGGGCCAGCATGGTTGGGCTCTCGTGAGGGTGCTCTTCCTGTACTGCAGACAGCCACCTTCTTGCTGTCCTCATATGAGAGTGGTAGGGAGAGCTCGCTTGTATCTCTTCTTATAAGGACACTAATACCACTACCTCTAAACCTAATCACCCCTCAAAGACCCCCCTCTCCAAATACCATCACACTGGGGATTAGGGCTTCAACATACAAATTTTGATGGGGGACCTAATTCAATTCATAGCAACTATGAAAGAAAAATTTTAAAGGAAAAAAAAGTCTTTTATTATTTTACACTGTCTCCTTCCAGTCTTGGCTTCTTTGCATTTATTGTGTTGTCACAGGGAACCTCAGATTGTTACTCAGTATTCATTTGATATCATCCCATTAGCACTTTTCCCTAATTGTAAACTATCACAATGACTGTTTTGATGCTTGTCTAATATTCCACTGAACTCCCTTCCTGATACTGGCTAATTTAGAAGACAGACATCCTTGCTTTTCAGAAAGGAGCATAGTTTGCCATTAGAGTTTAGAATTCAGTTAAGGACTAATATTTGGGATGTGAGAAGCAGCCAGATGTTTTAGTGATTTTGGCCTATTTTGACATGAAATTCTTCAGAAGTAAATGTCATCCTCTTCAGATGATAAAAAGGCAAAAGGGAAGCAAGCTAAGATTTTGTAAACTCACTCCTGCTCTCTTAAGTTTCTGCTCGATGCTTTATATACACGTATTTAATCCTCCCAGATGGATCCGTAACTACCCACTTCTTGCCGACAAGAAAGCTGAAATTGAGAGCAAATTGTCAAAGTTAACAAGTTACTGGCAGAGTCAAGATATAAGTTTAGGCTTGTTATATTTCAGACACCCTCCTTTTGCCCCTACTTCCCACAAAAAGCTGTTGCTGTTTGTAAGAGCATGAGTTAAGTCTACAAAGAAACTCCTAGTTTGGTTTTTCTTTCTAGATTCCATTAAATACAAAGAACAAGTAGGCAAGAAACAGCGCTTCTCTCCCTTGTGTGCTAATTAAAATAACCCTCCCCATGGACTAATTTCTCAACAAGCACTTATTAAGGACAGAGGCAGAATAGCAGTATGGGTGACAGTAGTAACAGGCTTGGAGTCAGACTGCCAGGGGCTTGTTCTCACTTTACTCCTGACTGTGGGCCTTCTGGTTACTGCCTAGCTCTGGATCTCATTTTCCCCATCTCTGTAGTGGTGGTCATTATCGTACCTGCCATATGAGGTTGTGGTGAGGATTACAAGAGAGAATTCATTAAGTAGTAGGTGCCCAATACATGTTAGTTATTGTTAATGTGGTTGTTGATGCTGTTACTTTGTTGACAATGTTGAAGAATTGCTGTTGACTTGTTGACATCAACATCGTTGACATTATTGACTTGTTGACATTGGTGTTGATTTCTTGACATTGTTGACTTGTCAACATTGTTAGTATCGGTCTTAACTTGTTTATATTGTTGTTAACTTTAATATTGACTTGTTGATATCATGTTGATGCCAACATTATTTGTTGATGACTTGATGTTAACATTAGTGCTGATGTTGTCAGTTTGACGTCAATGATGTTGTCTTTTTTTTTTTTTTTTAATTTATTGTACTTTAGGTTCTGAGGTACATGTGCAGATTATGCAAGATTGTTGCATAGGTACACACACGGCAATGTGGTTTGCTGCCTCCATCACCTCATCACCTACATCTGGCATTTCTCCCCATGCTATCCCTACCTGACCTCTGTACCGCCGCCCCCGCAACTGTTCCTCCCTTGGCCCCCCCCAGCAGAGCCCAAGGAAATAAGAGAGGACACAAACAAATGGAGAAACCCCTAGTGTGTGATGCTCCCATCCCTCTGTCCATGTGTTCTTATTGTTCATCACCTGCCTATGAGTGAGAACATGCAGCATTTGATTTTCTGTCTTGTGTCAGCTTGCTGAGAATGATGGTTTCCAGATTCATCCATTTCCCTACAAATGACACAAACTCATCATTTTTTATGGCTGCATAGTATTCAATAGTGTATATGTGCCACATTTTCCTTGTCCAGTCTATCATCGACGGCATTTGGATTGGTTCCAGGTCTTTTTTTGTAAACAGTGCCGCTATGAACATACATGTGCATCTGTCTTTATAATAGAATGATTTATAATCCTTTGGGTATATACCCAATAATGGGATTGCTGGGTCAAATGGAATTTCTATTTCTAGGTCCTTGAGGAAGTGCCACGTTGCCTTCCACAATGGTTGAACTAGTTTACACTACCACCAACAGTGTAAAAGTGTTCCTATTTCTCCACATCCTTTCCAGCATGTGTTGTCTCCAGATTTTTTAATGATCACCATTCTAACTGGTGTGAGGTGGTATCTCAATGTAGTTTTTATTTGCATTTCTCTAATGACCAGTGATGATGAGCAGTTTTTCCTGTTTTGTTGGCCTCATATATGTCTTTTGAAAAGCGTTCATATCCTCCTCCCACTTTTGAATGGGTTTGTTTTTTTCTTGTAAATCTGTTTTAGTTCTTTGTAGATTCTGGATATTAGCCCTTTGTCAGATGGGTAGATGGCAAAAAATTTTTCCCATTCTGTTGGTTGCCAGTTCACTCTAATGATTGTTTCTTTTGCTGTGCAGAAACTCTGGAGTTTAATTAGAAGATCCCATTTGTCTATTTTGGCTTTTGTTGCCATTGCTTCTGGTGTTTTAGTCATGAAGTCCTTGCCTATGCCTATGTACTAAATGGTTTTGCCTAGGTTTTCTTCTAGATTTTTTATGGCATTAGGTCTTATGTTTAGATCTTTAATCCATCTGGAGTTAATTTTAGTGTGTAAGGTGTCAGGAAGAGGTCCAGATTCTGCTTTCTGCACACTGCTAGCCAGTTTTCCCAACTCCATTTATTAAACAGGGAATCCTTTCCCCATTGCTTGTTTTTGTTAAGTTTGTCAAAGATCAGATGGTTGTAGATGTGTGGCATTGCCACCACGGCTTCTGTTCTGTTCCATTGGTCTATATCTCTGTTTTGGTACCAGTACCATGCTGTTTTGATTACTGTAGCCTTGTATAGTTTGAAATCAGGTAGCATGATGCCTCCGGCTTTGTTCTTTTTGCTTAGGATTGTCTTGGCTATGCGGGCTCTTTTTTGGTTCCATATGAAGTTTAAGGTGGTTTTTTCCAGTTCTGCGAAGGAGGTCATTGGTACCTTGATGGGGATAGTGTTAAATCTATAAATAACTTTGGGCAGTATGGCCATTTTCACTGATTCTTTCTACCCATGAGCATGGACTGTTTCTCCATTTGTTTGTGTCCTCTCTTACTTCCTTGAGCAGTGGTTTGTAGTTCTCCTTGGAGAGGTCCATTACATCCTTTGTTGGTTGTATTCCTAGGTATTATATTCTCTTTGTAGCAATTGTGAATGGGAGTTTGCTTATGATTTGGCTGTCTGTTAGTCTGTTATTGGTGTATAGAAATGCTTGTGATTTCTGCACATTGATTTTGTATCCTTAGACTTTACTAAAATTGCTTGTCAGTTTCAGGAGATTTTGGGCTGAAATGATAGGGTCTTCTAAATATACAATCATGTCGTCTATAAATATGGACAATTTGACTTCCTCTTTTCCTAATTGAATACCTTTATTTTTTTTTTTCTTGCCTAATTGTTCTGGCTAGAGCTTCCAATACTATATTGAATAGGAGTCGTGACAGAGGACATCCTTGTCTAGTGCCATATTTCAAAGGGAATGCTTCCAGTTTTTGCTCATTCAGTATGACATTGGCTGTAGGTTTGTTGTAAATAGCTTTTATTATTTTGAGACATATGATCCTTTGATACCTAGTTTATTGAGAGTTTTTAGCATAAAATGCTGTTGAATTTTGTTGAAGGCTTTCTCTGTATCTATTGAGATAATTATGTGGTTTTTGTCTTTGGTTCTGTTTATGTGGTGGATTACATTGATAGACTTGCGTATGTTGAACCAGCCTTGCATACCCAGGATGAAGCCTACTTGATCGTGATGGATAAGCTTTTTGATATGCTGTTGCAGTCGGTTTGCCAGTATTTTATTGAAGATTTTTACATCTATGTTCATCATGCTTATTGGCCTGAAGCTTTCTTTTCTTGCTGAGTCTGTGCCGAGTTTTGGTATCAGGATGATGTTGGTCTCATAAAATGATTTGGGAAGGATTCCCTCTTTTTGTATTGTTTGAAATAGTTTCAGAAGGAATGGTACCAGCTCCTCTTTGTACGTCTGGTAGAATTCAGCTGTTAATCAGTTGGGACCTGGATTTTTTTTGGTTGGTAGGCTCTTAATTGCTGCCTCAACGTCAGCCCTTGTTATTGATCTTTTCAAGGTTTCAACTTCTTCCTGGTTTAGACTTAGGAGGGTGCAGATGTCCAGGACTTTATCTATCCATTTCTTCCAGGTTTACTAGTGTATGTGCATAGAGTTGTTTGTAGTAATCTCTGATGATAGTTTTTATTTCTGTGGAATTGATGGTGATAATCCCCTTTTTCATTTTTTTATTGCATCTATTTGATTCTTCTCCCTTTTCTTTTTTATTAATCTGGTTAGCGGTCTATTTTGTTGATCTTTTCAAAAAACCAGCGCCTGGATTTATTGATTTTTTTTTGAAGGGTTTTTTTTGTGTCTCTCTCTTCTTCAGTTCTGCTCTGATCTTATTTATTTCCTGTCTTCTGCTAACTTATGAATTTTTTTTTTTTATCTTGATCCTCTAGCTCTTTCAGTTTTGATGATAGGGTATCGATATTCTGTCTTTCCTCGCTTCTCTGGTGGGCATTTATTGCTATATATTTCTCTCTAAACACTGCTTTAAATGTGTCCCAGAGATTCTGGTACATTGTGTCTTCATTCTCGTTGGTTTCGAAGAACATCTTTATTTCTGCCTTCATTTCATTGTTTATCCAGTCAACATTCAGGAGCCAGTTGTTCAGTTTCCATGAAGTTGTATGGTTCTGATTTAGTTTCTTAATTCTGAGTTCTAATTTGATTGGAGTGTGGTCTGAGAGACTGCTTGTTATGATTTGCATTCTTTCGCATTTGCTGAGGAGTGATTTACTTCCAATTATGTGGTCAATTTTAGAGTAGGTGCCATGTGGTGCTGTGAAGAATGTATATTCTGTGGATTCGGGTGGGGTGGAGATTTCTGTAGATATCTGTTAGGTCCACTTGGTCCAGATCTGCATTCAAGTCCTGAATTTCCTTGTTGATTTTCTGTCTTGTTGATTGGTTTAATATTGACAGTGGAGTGTTAAATCTCCCACTATTATTGTGTGGGAGTCTAAGTCTCTTTGTAGGTCATTAAGAACTTGCTTTATATACCTGGATGCTCCTGTATTGGGTGTATATATATTTAGGATAGTTAGTTCTTCTTGATGCATTGATCCTTTTACCATTATGTAATGCCCTTCTTTGTCTCTTTTGATCTTTCTTGTTTTAAAGTCCATTTTATCAGAGACTAGGATTGCAACTCCCGCTTTTTTTTTTTTTTTTGCTCTCCATTTGCTTGATAAATCTTCCTCCATCCCTTTATTTTTAGCCTATGTGTGTCCTTGCACGTGAGATGAGTTTCCTAAATACAACACACTGATTGGTTTTGACTTTTTATCCAATTTGCCAGTCTGTGTCTTTTGATTGGGGCATTTAGTCCATAAGGTTAATATTGTTATGTGTGAATTTAATATTGTTATGTGTGAATTTAATACTGCCGTTTTGATGATAGCTGGATGTTTTGCCCATTGGTTGACACATTTTCTTCATTGTTTTAATGGTCTTTACCATTTGGTACATTTTTGGAGTGGCTGGTACTGGTTGTTCTTTTCCTTGTTTAATGCTTCTTTCAGGAGCTCTTGTAAGGCAGGCCTGTTTGCAACAAAATCTCTCAGCAATTGCTTGTCTATAAAGGATTTTCTTTCTCTTTCACTTATGCAGCTTAGTTTGGCTGGATATGAAATTCTAGGTTGAAAGTTCTTTTCTTTAAGGATGTTCATTATTGGCCCCCACTCTCTTCTGGCTTGTCGGGTTTCTGTGGAGAGATCTGGTGTGAGTCTGATGGGTTTCCCTTTGTGGGTAACCTGACCTTTCTCTCTTGCTGCCCTTAGCATTTTTTCCTTCATTTCAACCCTGGTGAATCTGACGATTATGTGCCTTGTGGTTGCTTTTCTTGAGGAATATCTTTGTGGTGGTCTCTGTATTTCCTGGACTTGAATTTTGGCTCTCTTGCTAGGTTGGGGAAGTTCTCCTGGTTAATATCCTGAAGAGTGTTTTCCAGCTTTGATTCATTCTCTCTGTCACATTCAGGTACACCTATCAAACGTAGATTAGGTCTTTTCACATAATCCCATATTTCTTGGAGGCTTTGCTCATTTCTTTTCACTCTTTTTTCTCTGTTCTTGCCTTCTCATTTTGTTTCATTGAGTTGATATTCAGTCTCTGATATTCTTTCTTTCTTCTGCTTAGTCGATTCAGCTATTGAAACTTTTGTATGCTTCGCAAAGTTCTCGTGCTGCATTTTTCAGCTCCATCAAGTCATTTATATTCTTCTCTAAGCTGTTTATTCTAGTTACCTCTCATCTAACCTTTTCTTCTAGGTTCTTAGTTTCTTTGCACTGAGTTAGCACATGTTCTTTTAGCACTGAGAAGTTTGTTATTACCCACCTTCTGAAGCCTGTTTCTGCCAGTTCATCAGATTTATTCTCCATCCATCTTTGATCCTTAGCTGGTGAGGAGTTGTGATCCCTTGGAGGAGGAGAAGCGCTCTGGTTTTTGGTGTTTTCATCCTTTTTGCTCCGGTTTCTTCCCATCTTAGTGGCTTTATCTACCTGTGGTCTTTGTAGTTGGTGACTTTCAGATGGGGTCTCTGAGTGGACGTCCTTTTTGTTGATGTTGAAGCTATTTCTTTCTGCTTCTTAGTTTTCCTTCTTTTTTTTTTTTTTTGAGACGGAGTTTCGCTCTTGTTACCCAGGCTGGAGTGCAATGGCGCGATCTCGGCTCACCGCAACCTCCGCCTCCTGGGTTCAGGCAATTCTCCTGCCTCAGCCTCCTGAGTAGCTGGGATTACAGGCACGTGCCACCATGCCCAGCTAATTTTTTGTATTTTTAGTAGAGACGGGGTTTCACCATGTTGACCAGGATGGTCTTGATCTCTCGACCTCGTGATCCACCCACCTCGGCCTCCCAAAGTGCTGGGATTACAGGCGTGAGCCACCGCGCCCGGCCTAGTTTTCCTTCTAATGGTCAGGCCCCTCTGCTGCAGGACCACTGGAGGTCCACTCCAGACCTTGCATGCCTGGAGATCACCTGCAGGGGCTGCAGAGCAGCAACGGTTGCCACCAGTTTCTTCGTCTGCTATCCCTGCCAGTTTACGGAGGTCAGCGTGTTGCTTGAGGAGACAGTCTGTCCCTTATCGGAGCTTAAGTGCTGTGCTGGGAGCTCCATTGTTCTGTGCAGAGCCGCTGGGCAGGTACCTATAAGTCTGCTGCAGCTGAACTCATAACTGCCTCTTTTCCCAGGTGCCCTGTCCTAGGAAGGTCAGCTTTATTTGTAAATTCCTGTCATGCCGCCACCTTTTTTCATAGATGCCCCACCTCACATGGAGTAGTCCAGTCACACTCTGCCAGCAGAGGTGTTGCTGAGCTGCCACAGGCTCTGTCCAACTGCTGTGTGAACTATCTCTGTAGTGGCAGACTGCCTCAGTAGTCGTTATCGCCCTTCCCCCCTCTGAGCTGGACTGTCCTGGGTCCAGCTGTGCTTGCTGCAAAACTCTCAATCCAGAATGTTTCAGATTGCTTGTTTTGTGAGGGTGGTACCCACTGAGCTGGATCGCCTGGCTCCTTGTTTCAGCCCCCTCCCTTTCAGTTGAATGGGTGACTTTGTCTCCCAGGCATTCCAAGCGCCAGCCAAAATGGCTGCCCAGAATTGTGTGAGTTTCTGTGCACCAACCAGGCACTGACTGAAATCACTGTGCTGAAAACTCGTGGCGCTTTTCGGCCCAGGAATCTCCTGGTCTGTAGGCAGTGAAAACTTGTTTGGAAATGTGGTGAGCACTCACCATCTGCGCTGTTCTCACTGGGAACTGCTCTCCGGAGCTGTTCCTGTTTGGCCATCTTCTGTTGTTGTTGTCTTTATTGACTTGTTGACCTGTTACTGGTTCATTAGTCCTGTTGTTGCATTGTTATTATTACTAATCACTGTATTTCCTTTTTACTTTTTCACAAGGTGGCTCACTTGGTCCTCAAGGCTCATGCCAGAACTTGGCACCACTACAATAAGCACCATCGCCCACAGCAGCAGGGGCATGTGGGCATTGTGCTGAACTCAGACTGGGCAGAACCCCTGTCTCCAGAGAGGCCTGAGGACCTGAGAGCCTCTGAGCGCTACTTGCACTTCATGCTGGGCTGGTTTGCACACCCCATCTTTGTGGATGGAGACTACCCAGCCACCCTGAGGACCCAGATTCAACAGATGAACAGACAGTGCCCCCATCCTGTGGCACAACTCCCCGAGTTCACAGAAGCAGAGAAGCAGCTCCTGAAAGGCTCTGCTGATTTTCTGGGTCTGTCTCATTACACCTCCCGCCTTATCAGCAATGCCCCACAAAACACCTGCATCCCTAGCTACAATACCATTGGAGGCTTCTCCCAACACGTGAGCCATGCATGGCCCCAGACCTCATCCTCTTGGATTCGTGTGGTGCCCTGGGGGATAAGGAGGCTGTTGAAGTTTGTATCCCTGGAATATACAAGAGGAGAAGTTCCAATATACCTGGCCGGGAATGGCATGCCCATAGGGGAAAGTGAAGATCTCTTTGATGATTCCTTGAGAGTAGACTACTTCAATCAATATATCAATGAAGTGCTCAAGGGTAAGAACAATGGATATGCCAGTGATTGGAAGGTGGGTGGTACTTCTCCAAGTCTTCACAGTTTTTTTAATGGTACAAAGAAAGTCTTCTAGGGAAATGGAGCCAAGGAAAGCATTTTTGGTAGTAATAGTGGGGAGTGCTTCACATCAGCTTCGTAACTCTCTTTCCCAAAGGTCATTCATGTCATTCACGTCTTTGCTTCTGTGGTTGTTTTGTTTTGTTTTGTTTTTGAGACAGGGTCTTGCTGTGTTGCCCAGCTAGAGAGCTGGAATGCAGTGGCATAAACATGGCTCATTGCAGCCTCAAACTCCTAAGCTCAAGCCATCCTCCCTCCCACCTCAACCTCTTGAGTAGCTGGGACCACAGTGTACATCACTATGCCTGGCTTTTATTTTTTTAGACATGGGATCTCTTCACATTGCCCGGGCTGGTCTCAAACTCCTGGGCTCAAGCAATCTCACTTCAGCCTCCCAAAGTGTTGGAATTGCATGCATGAGCCACCATGCCTGACCCAGTGTCCTTATTGCCTAGAAACCTCCCTTCCACATTCTGCCCATCTCAGTCCCATGCTGTCATCAAGCCTCATCATATATATATACACACACACACTTTTTTTAAGAGTCTGGGTCTTGCTCTGTCACACAGGCTGGAATGGAGTGGCATGTTCATAGCCCACTACAGCCTCAAACTCCTAGACTCAAGTGCTCCTCCCAACTCCAACCCATTAACTCTTCCCTCATTGCTCCAGCCACACTGGTCTTCATTTCCTTTAATTGGCTGCAAAATCTATATTGTGTCATTGATTTTGATCCAGTTGATCCACATCTATGGCCTCATTCTTACCTAAAATACTATTTCATATGTCTTTTTATTCTAATTGGAAAGGTATGGCAAATAGGTTTCATCTCACAGGTCAGTCCTCAGTTAATCCAGGATGTTCTTATCTTGAGATCATTCACTTAATTACATCTGCAAAGATCCTTTTTCCAAATAAGGTTATAGTCACTGGTATCAAGGGTTAGAATTTAGACATATCCTTTTTTATTTTTTTTTTTTGAGATGGAATTTTGCTCTTCTTGCCCAGGCTGGAGTGCAATGATGCAATCTCAGCTCATGGCATCCTCCACATCCCGGGTTCAAGCAATTCTTCTGCCTTAGCTTCCTGAGTAGCTGGGATTACAGGCATGCACTACCATGCCTGGCTAATTTTTGTATATTTTTAGTAGAGATGGGGTTTCTCCTTATTAGTCAGGCTGGTCTCGAACTCCCAACCTCAGGTAATCTGCCCGCTTCAGGCTCTCAGAAGTGCTGGGATTACAGGTATGAGTCACAGTGTCTGGCCAGAATTTAGATATATCTTTTGGGGCCACCATTGAATGTACTGTGCCAGGGAATACATGTTTTAGGCTTTATTTATTTGTTTAATTAATTTTGGTGTTTTTAGACAGGGTCTTACTCTGGTGCCCATTGCTGGAGCACACTGGCATGATCTCAGCTCACTGCAGCCTTGACCTACTGGGCTCAAACAATCCTGCCACTTCAACCTCCCAAGTGGCTGGAACTATAGGTGCACGCCACTATGCCAGGCTAATTTTCTTTCTTTTCTTTTCTTTTTTTTTTTTTTAATGGAGATGGAGTCTGATCATGTTGCCCAGGCTGGTTTAATTCTTTTTTAAAATATGAAATATATAATCATTTAATGTCAATATTACTAAACATAAGGAAAAACAACAGCACATTGTTAGAAGATTGATTTATGGTCTTTTTCAGACTCAGCCTGCCTGCACCTGGGTGAATAAATAGCCATGTTGCTCACACACACACACACACACACACACACACAAGATGATTGATTTATGTATTCTATATAAAACCAAAAGAATAAAAAATAAATAAATAAGTAAATAAATAAATAAAACCAAGACATCCTAGTGGTAACACATGGGACATATCCCTTCCACTATTTATTTTAAGATGGAGATCCTCCTTTGGTTTGAGATTTATGGCCAAAGAAGTGGCCTAATGTTTTGTGAGGGTCTTGTGGATTTTCCTTTTCTCCATTTTGAGGAGGAAAAGGGGTGAACATTTGGGAGGTAACCCAAGTCACCTCCAAAACTTTCATGTGAAAAGGAATACTTTTTAAAAGCATCATTAGTAACAAAAACTATACTTCTAATTTTTCAATAGAAACTATTTTATTGAAAGTCCTTGCTGGTCCAAGGTAATAACTTATCTCAATTGATTGTTCACAACCAGTTACAGATCAAACGGCTTCTAGAACCCTTCTCCCCCTTCTCACTAATGCGCTGACTAGTCTGATAAATAAATAAATAAAAGTGGTGTGCTGGTTCACTCCTGTAGTCAGTCCCAGCAACTTGGGAGAATCTCTTGAGTCTAGGAGTTTGAGATCAGCCTGGGCAACACAGTGAGACCCCATCTCAATTAAATAGATCCATAAATAAATACATCTAATTTTTGTTTTTCTTCACAGCTATCAAGGAAGACTCCGTGGATGTTCGTTCTTACATTGCTCGTTCCCTCATTGACGGCTTTGAAGGCCCCTCTGGTTACAGCCAGAGGTTTGGCCTGCACCATGTCAACTTCAACGACAGCAGCAAGCCAAGGACTCCCAGGAAATCTGCCTACTTTTTCACCAGCATCATAGAAAAGAACGGTTTCCTCACCAACGTGGCAAAAAGACTGCCACCACCTAATACAGCAAACCTCCCCTCCAAAGTCAGAGCCTTAACTTTTCCATCTGAGGTACCCTCCAAGGCTAAAGTGGTTTGGGAAAAGTTCTCCAGCCAACCCAAGTTTGAAAGAGATTTGTTCTACCATGGGACGTTTCGGGATGACTTTCTGTGGGGTGTGTCCTCTTCTGCTTATCAGATTGAAGGAGGGTGGGATGCCGACGGCAAAGGCCCCAGCATCTGGGATAACTTTACCCACACACCAGGGAGCAATGTGAAAGACAATGCCACTGGAGACATTGCCTGTGACAGCTATCACCAGCTGGATGCCGATCTGAATATGCTCCGAGCTTTGAAGGTGAAGGCCTACCACTTTTCTATCTCCTGGTCTCGGATTTTCCCAACTGGGAGAAACAGCTCTATCAATAGTCTTGGGGTTGATTATTACAATAGGCTGATTGATGGCTTGGTGGCAAGCAACATCTTTCCCATGGTGACATTGTTCCATTGGGACCTGCCCCAGGCCCTCCAGGATATTGGAGGCTGGGAGAATCCTGTTTTGATTGAGTTGTTTGACAGCTATGCAGACTTTTGTTTCCAGACCTTTGGTGACAGAGTCAAGTTCTGGATGACTTTTAATGAGCCCATGTATCTGGCATGGCTGGGTTATGGCTCAGGGGAGTTTCCCCCAGGGGTGAAGGACCCAGGCTGGGCACCATATAGGATAGGACACGCCATTATCAAAGCCCATGCTAGAGTCTATCACACGTACGATGAGAAATACAGGCAGGAGCAGAAGGGGGTCATCTCTCTGAGCCTCAGTACACACTGGGCAGAACCCAAGTCACTGGGGGTCCCCAGAGATGTGGAAGCTGCTGACCGAATGCTGCAGTTCTCTCTGGGCTGGTTTGCACACCCCATTTTTAGAAACGGAGACTATCCTGATGCCATGAAATGGAAAGTGGGGAACCGGAGTGAACTGCAACACTTAGCCACCTCCCGCTTGCCAAGTTTCACTGAGGAAGAGAAGAGGTTCATTAGGGCAACGGCTGACATCTTCTGCCTCAACACCTACTCCTCCAGAATTGTGCAGTACAAAACACCCAGGCTAAACCCACCGTCCTATGAAGATGACCAGGAGATGACCACGGAGGAGGACCCTTCATGGCCTTCCACTGCAGTGAACAGAGCTGTGCCCTGGGGTATGCGAAGGCTGCTGAACTGGATCAAGGAAGAGTATGGTGACATCCCCATTTACATCACCGAAAATGGAGTGGGGTTGACCAATCCAAACGAGGAGGATACTGATAGGATATTTTACCACAAAACCTACATCAATGAGGCTTTGAAAGGTATGTGAGGATTCAGTTCTCCTTAAAGAAACCTTCCAACGTTCCCTGGGTCATGTGCCCGAAATGGTTTGCCAGAATGATTTATGAACCATCCACAAGTCTTTCTCTTGGGTCCCAACTCCATAATTCTTTATCTGTTTGGGGGTTATATGTTCCTTGAGAAGCTGGGGGAAAAGGCTATAGTTGTCTCTGTCTTACATCCCAACTCCATAATTCTTTATCTGTTTGGGAGTTATATGTTCCTTGAGAAGCTGGAGGAAAAATGGCTGTGGTTGTCTCTGCAGAGGAAAATCACAAACACAACACACACAGGATTCCTGGCAGAGTATTTATATTGTCATGGGCCCATTCATTCATTACTGAGCAACTACTGTGACAAGTTCTATTCTAGGTGCTGGGGTTACAGCAGTGAACAAAACACAGATTTCTGCCTTCATAGAGCTTATCCCATGCATCCCAGAATAAGAAACTTGTGTAAGTTCACATTTTGGGACTTCCTTTTTTTTTTTGATATGGATTCTTGCTCTGTTACCCAGCTTGGAGTGCAGTGGCCACTGTGCCTGGCTAATTTTTTTGTATTTTTAGTTGAGACGGGGTTGCACCATGTTGGCCAGGCTGGTTTCAAATTCCTGACCTCAAGTGATCTGCCTGCCTCTGCCTCCCAAAGTGCTAGGATTACAGGCATCATGCCAGCCTAAAAATTGACTTTTTGTTTCATTGATCTTTTTTTTTTTTTTTTTTTTTCCTTTTTTGAGACAGAGTCTCACTCTGTTACCCAGGCTGGAATGGAATGGTGCGATCTCGGCTCACTGCAGCCTCCGCCTCCCTGGTTCAAGCAATTCTCCTGCCTCAGCCTCCCCAGTTGCTGAGACTACAGGCGCATTGGGCTTAACTTCCTAAGTGGGCTGGGGCTCTTGAGTTTGATGCATGTTCCTTTACCCCAACAGAAGAAGTTGATTTGGAGATGATCAGTCATTAATGCTTGCTGTGGGGTCATAGTGATGGCAAAAAAGTAAGATCAACAGATGATCTGTTGGTCCCTCACAGCATATGTCACTTTTAGGATGACAGCCTTGAGTTGAGCTAGCACTAGGCTGGCTACGTGGAGGTCCTGCCTCCTGATGTAAGGCTCTCCTCTGCTTTCTTTGGGATGTTCCCAGCCTACAGGCTCGATGGTGTAGACCTTCGAGGATATGCTGCCTGGTCTCTGATGGACAACTTTGAGTGGCTGAATGGCTACACAGTCAAGTTTGGACTGTACCGTGTCGATTTCAACAACACAAACAGGCCTCGCACAGCAAGAGCCTCTGCCAGGTACTACACAGAGGTGATTACCAACAACGGCATGCCACTGCCCAAGGAGGATGAGTTTGTGTATGGATGGTTTCCTGAGGGTTTCATCTGGAGTGCGGCTTCTGCTGCGTATCAGGTGAGGAGTTCAGGGTGGTGGGACACCACTGACCATACACCTGCCCTGCACCAGGCTCTAGGCTTACTGCTGTGAAGGGCAGATGCATGAACAGGAGATGCCAGCAGACCCATGGAGGGCAGTGTGGGATCTGGGAGGGCCTCTTCCAGACAGCCTACCTTCTTCACAGCCCCAAATTTAGCCAGACCAGCATGGTAAGGCAGGCTGTCCTGAGATGCCAGATGGAGCAGGGGGAGCCTGGGCAGAAGCACTTGGGCAAAGACATATGGATACAGTCATGCTTCTCTCACAACAGGGATTTGCTCTGAGAGATGTGACATTAGGCGAGTTCACATTTGTGTGAACATCACACAGAGTGCACTTTCACAAACCTAGATAGTGTAGCTTACTACACACCATGGTATAGCCTAGTGCCCCTAGACTACAAACCTGTACAGATTGTTACTGTACTGAATGCTATAGGCATTTGTAACACGGTGGTATTTGTGTATCTAAATGTAGTAAGGCATAGTAAAAATAAGGTATAAAAGCTGAACAGGGCATTCACCATGAATGGAGCCTGCGGGACTGGAAGTTGCTCTGGGTGAGTCAGTGAGTGAGGGGTGAGTGAATAGGAAGGCATTACTGTACACTACTGTGGCCTTTATGAACACTGCACACTTAGGCTATGCTAAATTCATTTTATTTATTTGTTTGTTTGTTTATTTTTAGATAGAGTCTCGCTCTGTTGCCAGGTATCAGGCTGGAGTGCAGTGGCATGATCTCGGCTCACTGCAACCTTTACCTCCCAGGTTCAAGCAATTCTCTTGCCTCAGCCTCCTGGGTAGCTGGGACTACAGGCACATGCCACCGTGCCCAGCTAATTTTTTTTTTGGATTTTTAGTAGGGACAGAGTTTCACCATGTTGGCCAGGATGATCTCCATCTCTAGACCTCATGATCCACCCACCTCGGCCTCCCAAAGTGCTGCGATTACAGGCTTGAGCCACCACGCCTGGCCTAAATTTATTTTTTAAATGCCTTTCTTCAATAATACATTAACCTTAGCCTACTGTAACATTTTTACTTTAATTTTTTTAACTTTTTTACTCTTTTGCGATAATGTTTACCTTAAAACAAGCACATTGGTCTGGGTGCAGTGGCTCATGCCTACAATCCCAGTGCTGTGGGAGGATCGCTTGAGTCCAGGAGTTCAAAACCAGCCTGGCAACATGGCAAAACCCCGTATCTACAAAACAAAAAAAATTAGCCAAGTGTAGTGGTGTGTGCCTGTAGTCCCAGCTACTCGGGAGGCTGAGCCAGGAGGATCAGTCAGTCTTTCCAGTAGCTGGAATTACATGCACATGCCACCACACCCAATGAACTTTTTATTTTTAATTTTTTTGTAGAGACGGGGATCTTGCTATATTGCTAGAGCTAGTCTCAAACTCCTGGCCTCAAGTGATCCTCCTCCCTCAGCCTCCCAAAGTGCTGGAATTACAGGTGTGAGCCACAGCACCTGACCTGCATGTGCCCTGCTTTTATATTGCTGGCCACACGGTAGGTTTATTGACAAGAGTGCCACCACAAACATGAATAATGTAGTGCTCTATGACATTACGATGGCTACAACAGCACTAGGCAATAGGAATGTTTCAGCTCCATTATAATCTTTTTGTTTGTTTGTTTGTTTGTTTATTTATTTATTTATTTTGAGATGGAATCTTGCACTGTCACCCAGGCTGTAGTGCAGTGGTGCTATCTCGACTCACTGCAATCTTCACCTCCTGGGTTCAAGCAATTCTCCTGCCTCCACCTCCCGAGTAGCTGGGACTACAGACGTATGCCACCACGTCCAGCTAATTTTTTTTATATTTTTAGTAGAGATGGGGTTTCACCATGTTGGCCAAGATGGTCTCAATCTCCTGACCTCTTGATCCGCCTGCCACAGCCTCCCAAAGTGCTGGTATTACAGGCGTGAGCCACTGTGCTCGGCCTTCAGCTCCATTATAATCTTATTTGACCAGCATCATTTATCGGGTCCAGCATTGACCAAAACACTGTTCTACAGCCCATGACTATGACGAGTCCCTCCTGGACCCTTTATTCCTCAGCTAGATCCTTCCAAGCCAGCAGTTTGCTCACTTAGGCTCTTATTGTGGACCTGAGCTTATTCTGATGCCCTTAACAACATCACACTGCTACCATATTCATGCCAAATGAGGCTCACTCATACAGAAAATAGGATGGTTTTATTTTTTCCCAGAAAAACGGGATACAAAAAGGTAAGAGCAACTTGCCTGGCAGTTAGTGGTGGTTCTTGCTTTCCATCTTCTGCCTGTGTCTGTCTTAGTGCAGGAGTGGCCAGGCCATATATGTAGAGAAGGCCGGGAGAGTGCTGAGACTGAGGGGGCGGGAGGCCAGAGCAGACTCCCAGAGGAGATGATGCTGAGAAGCGTCCTGACTTGGGACTCACCCAGTGGCAGAAAGGAACCTGTGAGTGCTTGACTGAATGACCTAATTAGACCATGTCTTATCACCTTGAGATCGAAGGTGCGTGGAGAGCAGATGACAAAGGACTCAGTATTTGGGACACATTTTCTCACACACCACTGAAGATTGAGAATGATGCCATTGGAGACGTGGCCTGTGACAGTTATCACAAGCTTGCTGAGGATCTGGTCACCCTGCAGAACTTGGGTGTGTCCCACTACCGTTTTTCCATCTCCTGGTCTCGTATCCTCCCTGATGGAACCACCAGGTACATCAGTGAAGCGGGCCTGAACTACTATGTGCGGCTCATCAACACACTGCTGGCCGCCAACATCCAGCCCCAGGTACGGTGGGCCCTGGCCAGGTCTTGGGAAAGTCCACCTGCGGGGCTGGGGAGCACATTTATCATATAAACAAAATACTGGTTTCAAATTTAGTTTAGTTTAGTTTAGTTTTTGTTTTTTTAAATTCACCCAGGCTGGAGTGCAGTGTTGGATCTCGTTTCTCACCTCCTGAGTAGCTGGGCTTACAGGCATGCACCACCATGCCTGGCTAATTTTTGTATTTTTAGTAGAGACGGAGTTACACTGTGTTGGCCAAGCTGGTCTCAAACTCCTGGCCTCAAATGATCCACCTGCCTCAGCCTCCCAAAATGCTGAGATTAAAGGCATGAGCCACCGTGCCCAACCTCAAATTTAACTTTTTAATTGTTAGTAAATTCACATGATGCAGAATTCAAAAAACATAAAAAGAGTTTCCTTCCCAACCTTGATCTCAGCCATCTGGTTCTCCCTGAAAGCAATTTACCTCTTCCCTAAAGGAAAAAAAAATCTTTGAGCCTTTTTGTCTAAGTCACTCTCAGGATTAGCAGCAGATGTTGATGCTGGCACATGTAACCCAGGGCTTCCCATGGAAAGCATAATTGATGGAACAGCTGATCTGGCTTCTTCCCAGGTGACCATTTACCACTGGGACCTACCGCAGGCACTCCAGGATATAGGAGGCTGGGAGAATGAGACCATTGTGCAGCGGTTTAAGGAGTATGCAGATGTGCTCTTCCGGAGGCTGGGAGACAAGGTGAAGTTTTGGATCACGCTGAATGAGCCCTTTGTCGTTGCTTACGAGGGCTATGGCTCCGGAACAAAAGCTCCAGGTAGGTCCCAGGCCTGGCTCGTCGGCTCCTTGGAACATGGCATTCTTAGCACATTGAGAGTTGAAACCTGGATGGCACAGGAGGAGGCAGCCAAGAAAGCCCCATAGCCGAAACCCTGCCTCTTGCTCAGAGCTGTCGAAGTTTCCCTCCTGACTTTGCATTGCTGAACTTGAATTTCACATCTCAATACCTCAAGGTGGCTTCATTTCTTTGCTCTGTGACTCTGATTGGCCTCAGGTTGGAAGGTCTCTGAGATAGAAGATGTGGGCACATTGAAGTGGGGAAGGACAGTTTGTTAGGCTGTAGAGGTCTACAGTCTGTTTTTCACAATTACCAAATCCCAAAGGTTCTTACAATTGGTTTGGCTGACCTGAGCTCATTTAATAGCAGTGAAACCTGACTCAAGCCAGCAGGAGGCCGCTGATGGTGTTTATGGCACTGAGCGAACCTTCCTAAGTTCTGCTGCAGAGGTTGTCAGTGTGCCTGACTATGGAGAGCTGTCCCAGGCCCATGGGCTTTTTCTCAAAGGAAACATTTAATTATAAAACACATCTGACCCTAAGGGATTTTTTTTCTTTTATCTTTGGTAGATATGCAATAATTATACATGTGAATGGAGTACAAAATGATATTCTGATACATGTATACAATATGTGATGATGAAATCAGAGTAATTGGTATATTCATCATTACACTTTGCCTTTAAGTGTCACCATTTGACTTGATTTGCTCCAGCCTAAGCATTTCTTAAATTGGAGGCTTTAGATTCTGTGATGGGTGTCTCTATTATAGGTATTTTGCCTGAGACATATGAGCCACTCTGTAACCCAAAGTTACACAGCCAGCTAATAAGAGGGAGAGCCAGGGTTTGAATTCCCATCTTCCTAATGCCAGAATCTACATCCCTTCTCCCAAACAGAAGGGACACCTGCAGGCAGGGACTAACACTCTCAGTCACATCCATTCTCTCCATTCTCTGTTGATGTCCATGTGTATGTTCCCAGGAATCTCCGCTAGGCCTGGCACTGCCCCCTACATTGTTGGCCACAACCTAATAAAAGCTCATGCTGAGGCCTGGCATTTGTACAACGATGTGTACCGCGCCAGTCAAGGTGGCGTGATTTCCATCACCATCAGCAGTGACTGGGCTGAACCCAGAGATCCGTCTAACCAGGAGGATGTGGAGGCAGCCAGGAGATATGTTCAGGTCTGTTTTTCCTCTGGGTGCTTGTTCTTACTCTTGTCCATCTTTCCTTCCAGTCTAATAGAAACAGATTGTGAATCAAAAATTTAGGGTGTGGTGGCTCATGTCTATAATCCCAGCACTTTGGAAGGCTGAGGTAGGATGATTACTTGAGGCTAGAAGTTCAAGACCAGCCTGGGCAACACAGAAAGACCTTGTCTGTAAAAAAAAAAAAAAGAAATTACTAGAGCATAGTGGCACATACCAATAGTCCCAGCTGCTCAGGAGGCTAACTAAGGTGGAGGCTTGAGCCCAGGAGTTCAAGGTTTCAGTGAGCCATGATTTCAGCACTACTGAACTCCAGGTGACAGAGAAAGACCACCCCCAACCCAAAAAAACAATTGTTAGGATCTAAGCCTGGTTTTGCTACTACCTGATTTTCTGAACTTGGGAAAATCATCTAAACTTTTTGTGCCTTAGTTTTGTCATCTTTGAACTGGAGATGCCCTACCTACCTCATAAGTTTGCTGTGATGAAAGTGATAAGGTCTATGGCAGGCGTCCCCAAACTTTTTACACAGGGGGCCAGTTCACTGTCCCTCAGACCGTTGGAGGGCCGCCACATACTGTGTTCCTCTCACTGACCACCAATGAAAGAGGTGCCCCTTCCTGAAGTGCAGCAGGGGGCGGGATAAATGGCCTCAGGGGGCTGCATGCGGCCCGCGGGCTGTAGTTTGGGGATGCCTGGTCTATGGAATTAGGTTGTCTTTAAGTTTTTAAAAATCGTTTGTACAGGTAATTCTTTCTGTTGCATTGGTTTGAAGTTAACTCAAAGAAATTCCATGCCTTCAGTCTCCCTGGTTGGACTAGAGTAGCTAACAGAGCTGGGCTGCAATGTCACAGTTCACCTTTAGGTGTTGCCATTTAGTTTGATTAGTTCCAGCCTATGTATTTCTTAACCTGAGGGCTTTAGATTCTGTGAAACTCATTAGTGCTCCTAATTTGCCAACTCAGTGAGTTTAAGGACAGCATCTTTTGGTCACGGAATTTCACCCCTAGGAAGTAGAGACATTAGTAAGAAGCCAGCTGGGCATGGTGGCTCATGCCTGTAATCACAGAACTTTTGAGAGGCCAAGGCAGGTGGATCACCTGAGGTCAGAAGCTCTAGACCAGCCTGGCCAACATGTTGAGACCCCATCTCTACTAAAATTACAAAAAATTACCCAGGTGTGGTGGTCCATGCCTGTAGTCCCAGCTACTCAGGAGGCTGAGGCAGAAGAACCCTGGAGCCAAGATTGCCATTGCACTCCAGCCTCAGCAACAGAGCAAGACTTCATCTCCAAAAAATAAATTAATCAATTAGTTAATTAAAAAGAAAGCAGGTGCCAGCATGACCTACCTTTATTTCCACCTGAAATCCTGACAAGAGAAGGAGAAGAATGATCCTCATTCACGGCAGAGCTCCTCTGGCCCCTCATAGAGTCTCTGAAAGGGCGAGAAGGTGCCGCCTTCTACATTTTGCATCAGGAAGAAAAGGCAAGTGTTTCTCTCTGGATTGGTTCCCACTTTGGGCTCTGTGGAAGAGTCTGCCAACTGTGGCCCTATAACTCCCTCAGGGGGAACACCAAGGGCCTTGGTTTGCCAAATTCTTCACAAGAGACCTTGATAAAGATAGTCAAATTAATAAATGCAACCAAGAGCTTAATTTTCTGGTTTGCTAGCCAGCTGGGGAAACAGCTTTGAAACAAAATTAATGTATCCCCCATGTTAGACTCACAGAACTGGTGAATTAGAGCAACATTTCCTTTTTTCCTGAAATCAAAACTCAGATGTCAGGAAATGTTAGGCTGTCATATCATTAAATTGAGCTACTTACTGGTGAACTGTGATACTGCAGCCATGGATTATGACAGATGCATCTCCTATTAGAAGCAGCTTCCACCAAAACATCCAGTGTGGTACCTTGGAGTGGGTGCATTTAAGCTTCTTTACCAGGGCATGTGTGTTCCATGCCTCATCTCTGACCATGAATGGAAGCTGCCCTCACCCTATATTCCCAGCAGCAGCCAGCAGGTGAGGAGAGGATTTGAAGAGACTAAAGAAGGCTCTCAAACCCCCCAGCATTATAGTGTTTGGGTGCCATGTGTTCCCCCTCATGATAAGGATGGCCTAGATATCATTAGAAAATAGGTCAAACAGTTCCCACTCGGGCTGTGAAAGCCCATGAAGAGTTATGCTTTGCCTGGGAAGTCAGGAAAGCCTTGCATCTCGGCCCTCCCCAGAACGTTCTGGTTGCTTCTTGGGCATGTGGATGAGGAAGTTCAGCCACTCAGTGGTGAGAGAGGGAACCGGGAGCCTGAAGGCTTGTGGCCTCTCCCTTCTCCTCTGTGAGACCCTTCCAAAGGCAGCCAGGAAGCATTTGTTGAACACCAGGGCTAGTGCCCGGGTCAGTTCCTGTCACCTCAAGCTGTAATTATGAAGAGGTGGCCCTGCCTTCAGAGCAACAGCAGCTGAGCAAGTACAGACCCAGCTGGTAAAACTGTGAGCACTGAAGCTGCAACAGGCAGGACCCACAAAGATGAGACTTAGGCTGGGGGTATGGAAAAAGAAGGGAGGTTCTAAGGCCAGGCACTTTTGAGCGGGGATGGTGCTGTCTCTTGCTGTGCCCACCTGTAATGCTTGGGCTGACTGTCTCCCTCACCCTACGCGCAGTTCATGGGAGGCTGGTTTGCACATCCTATTTTCAAGAATGGAGATTACAATGAGGTGATGAAGACACGGATCCGTGAAAGGAGCTTGGCTGCAGGCCTCAGCAAGTCTCGGTAAGGGCCTGGTGCCCGCAGTGGTGAGGGCATGGGCATCAGGGTTACAGAGGCGTGTCTCAGGCAGTTTACCATGACTGAGCTTCTTTGTTTGCTGGGAAGTTAAATGTGATCATATATGTAAAGCTTAACCCAGGACCTGGCACTGCTATGTGTTTGACAAAAGGGGTTTGCTATTATGGTTATTATTTTGCACAACAGCCAGGAGATCTGTCCCAGGGATATCCACCTCTGAGCAACCCCACTACACCACTCCGCAGACAAATCCCAGCTCATCCTATCCTATTTCATCACCTCATGTGTGAATGTGGGTGGCAGTGGGTGACAGCCAGGCATGTGCTTTGCATCATTTGGCCAGCAGGTGGCGGTGGTCTGCACCAAAGTGCCCCTACTTACCCACCCACCCTTTCTTGGCAAAGAAGGAGTAGCAATATCAGCAGCCAGCGTTTATCCATCTTCTTTTTCTTTTTTTCTTTCTTTTTTTTTTTTTTTTTGAGATGGAGTCTCGCTCTTTCACCAGGCTGGAGTACAGTGTTGGGATGTCTGCTCACTTCCACCTCCACCTCCCAGGTTCAAGCATTTCTTCTGCCTCAGCCTCCCAAGTAGCTGGGACTACAGACCCGCACCACCACACCCAGCGAATTTTTGTATTTTTAGTACTGACGAGGTTTCACCATGTTGGCCAGGATGGTCTCAGTCTCTTGACCTTGTGATCCGCTTGCCTCAGCCTCCCAAAGTGCTGGGATTACAGGCATGAGCCACTGCACCCAGCCCCATCTTCTGTTGGTACGTTTATTTCTATTTAAAGATGAGTAAAGCGAGGCCCAAAGATTAGGGCAAGATGACTCAGCAATTAAGAGATGGAGCTGAGATTTGCAGCCACGGTGTCTGCCCCAGGGCTCATGCTGGGGGCAGAATCATGCAGGTAGGGTGAGAGGTGTGTGTGGAAACAAGAAGCTGGGGTCACTGCCTACGGGAACACGCCCACCACTCCAAGACCCGCGGGATTCAGGTGTGAATTCCCAACATAGCGTTTGAGTCTTGCCCCCAAGCTCTCCCATATAGCCCATCTGAGGATTAAAAATCCAGCTCCCTCCTCACAAGGCACACCCTGGCCTGGTTAGGGTAAGTCCCACAGAGCAGGCTATGCCTAAAGGTCTTATCTGTGAACTGTGATCTCCATCAAAGCCAGTGAGCGTCCAGCCCATCCGCACAACTTTGCTGAGCATCTACCATTTGCCCGAGCCAGGGCCAGAGGGAGGAGTCCACAGAAGGAGAGGATTGCAAGTCGACTCCTCAAGCGGCTGACAGACCAGCTAGAAAGACGGTGCTCCAAGCATTCCCATTCCCCAGGCTCTTCAGTACAAGGAATACTCAGAAGATGAGATCAGGATGAGCCGGGTAGACCCAGGAGATTTCATGGATAAGGCAGGACATCAGCTGAGCTGGGCCTTGACAGGGGATGGAATGTGGGAGATTACAGGTCATTCCTTCCAAGGGGCAGGGTTGTGAAGATAGGCCTAGAGGTAAGAATGAGTGGAGTGCCAGAAGCTAACAGTGAGGAAACCAGCCCAGCAGCAGTAAAGGGGCTGAGGCCATGTGGTGGAGGGCATGGAAGCCAGGCACAGGGCTTTGGATTTGGTGCCACAGGCCACTGCTGGCTTCTGAGCAGAGGCATCAGGGACATGAGGTGGCTGCGCTTTGAAAGTTTTCTTCCATCATCTCAGAAACCCCAGGGAAGGAAGGTTCTTGATCCCTCAGGTTAATGGTAGAAGAAGATGAAGGTGTCAGAAGCCTCAGCAGGGCATCTCACGGCCACACCTAAACCAGAAGCACCGGGTCTCTCTGTCAGCATGTGCATGCAGTCAGGATCACCTGTACACGCTGTACATGAGTGCATATTAGTCAGGTTCTGTAGGAGAGAGGCTCTTTACTCAGTGCCTGGTGAATGCTCCATCTACCCATTAAGAAGCCAAAGTTCCCCAGGCACTGTGGCTCACATCTGTAATCCCAAGACTTTGGGAGGCTGAGGCGGGAGGATCCCTTGAGATCAGGGAATCAAGACCAGCTTGGGCAACATAGCCTCTGTCTTTTTTTTTTTTTTTTTTTTTTTTAAGACAGAATCTCACTCTGTTGTCAGGCGCCAGGCTGGAGTGCAGTGGCACAATCTCGGCTCACTGCAACCTCCGCCTCCTGGGTTTAAGCAATTCTTCTGCCTCAGCCTCCCAAGTAGCTGGGACTACAGGTACACGCCACCATGCCCAGCTAATTTTTGTATTTTTAGTAGAGACGGGGTTTCACCATGTTGGCCAGGATGGTCTTGATCTCTTGACCTTGTGATCTGCCCGTCTCGGCCTCCCAAAGTGCTGGGATTACAGGCATGAGCCACTGCGCCCAGCCGTGAGCCTCTGTCTTTACAAAAAATTTTAAAATTATCCAGGCATGGTGGCACTCACCTATATTCCCAACTACTTGGGAGGCTGAGGTGGAAGGATCGCTTGAGCCCAGAAGACTGAGGTTGCAGTGAGCTATGATTGCACCACAGCCCTCCCACCTCAGAGGGAATGCAGTGTCCCCAGGGGGACAGAGCTAGACCCTGTCTGGAAGGGAGGGAGGGAAGGCAAGAAAGGGAGGGAAGAAAGATTGATTCAGTGAAATCATGAGAACTGAGAAGTTCAAATGCAAATACTCAGTTTGCAAAGTCAAACATTCAATTTGCAAAATATTTCCCCTGCTACCTTGAAGATCTTGAAGCTACTACTATTATTATTAGAGTTGGAGAAAAGAGGCATGCCTAGGCAAACAAACCCCAACAAGAGCAGAGGAACTTGAAAAGGGTAGAATACAGAAATAAAAATTATGCAAGGGCTAGGCGCGTTGGCTCACACCTGTAATCCCAGCACTTTGGGAGGCTGAGGCAAGTGGATCACCTGAGGTCAGGAGTTCAAGACCAGCCTGGCCAACATGGTGAAACCCCGTCTCTACCAAAAATACAAAAGATTAGCCAGGCGTTATGACGGACGCTTGTAGTCCCAGCTACTCAGGAGGCTGAGGCAGAAGAATCGCTTGAACCCAGCAGGTGGAGGTTTCAGTGAGCTGAGATCATGCCACTGTACTCCACCCTAGGCAACAGAGGGAGACTCTGTCACACACACACACAAAAAAAAAAACAAAAAAAAAAAAACAAACTATAGAAGATACAACTTTATAAGCATAGGGGAGGAGCCTTGGGTATATACTTGAGGCATGCTCTTGATTTTGAAATCTGTCATAGATGCTAAATATCAGAATTTGCATATGTTAATGTTTCAAGGAAATTTAAAACTGTGTGTGTGTGTGTGTGTGTGTGTGGTCCCTTGGGTTTCAGACGCTCTTGTAGAGACCTAGGGAAGCCAGGTTTACAGTGTGGCAGGAGGAGCTGCAGGTGCTTACTGCACTGCCTGAAGGACCTCTTCTCCTTCCCTGCCGGTTGCCCCTAGTCACAGCCACGTGCCTGGGGTTCAGAGCGCTCTTCCCAAAGCACGGCTCTCCATGAAACTCCTGCCCTTAATGGCTTCTTCCACACAGGCTACCAGAATTTACAGAGAATGAGAAGAAGAGGATCAATGGCACCTATGACTTTTTTGGTTTCAATCACTACACCACTGTCCTGGCCTACAACCTCAACTATCCCACTGTCGTCTCTTCTTTTGATGCAGACAGGTAAGTCCACCAACAGGGCGCCTGGAGCCATCTCTCGAAAAGGCAGAAGGGTGCCCCTTGGCCGCGCTGTCTGAGGCCTGCCCAGCCTCAAAACAGGGCCTCCAATGCTGAATGTGCTAGGGTTTACAAGACGCTCGCCACCCCACAGATCCTGCAGGAAATCTCCAGCAAGGGAGAGGGAGAGGAGGCCGGAGTCTCCAGGGCACCTCCCATTAGGACACATATGCTTGGCTTTTTGTTTTATTTAATTCTTAAAAATTTATTTATTTTGTTTTCTTTTTCACAAGCTGCTCAACTGTCAAAATGCTTGTTTTTTTAAAAAGGATTTTCAAGAAAAAAAATTTTTCAGGTTTTATCAAAATTTGCTTCAATATTAATAACACAAGGGTAAAATTTTATTTTCTCTTTTAAACAATGCTTTTAGGCCAGGCACGGTGGCCCATGCCCATAATCCCAGCACTTTGGGAGGCTGAGGCAGGTGGATCACGAGGTCAAGGGATCGAGACCATCCTGGCCAACATGGTGAAACTCCATCTCCACTAAAAAATGGAAAAATTAGTTGGGCGTGTTGGTGCACACCTGTAGTCCCAGCTACTCGGGAGGCTGAGGTAGGAGAATCACTTGAACCCAGGAGGCAGAGGTTGCAGTGAGTTGAGATCATGCCACTGCACTCCAGCCTGGTGACAGACAGAGACGCCATCTCAAAGAAAAATGCTTTTATGAAGTAGAGGTAGTAAAAGATTTTGGTTTACCAAATAACGGTTTTTATTTATTTATTATTATTATTATTATTACTTTGAGTAGCTGGGACTACAGGCACTTGCCACCATGCACAGCTAATTTTTTTTTTTTTTGTATGTCAGTAGAGACGGGGTTTCACCATGGTGGCTAGGGTAGTCTCAATCTCCTGACCTCATGATCCACCCACCTTTGCCTCCCCAAGTGCTGGGATTATAGCTGTGAGCCACCAAGCCTGGCCAATAATGGTTTTTAAAAAGCTAATTTTTAGGCCGGGCGCGGTGGCTCAAGCCTGTAATCCCAGCACTTTGGGAGGCCGAGGCAGGTGGATCACGAGGTCGAGAGATCAAGACCATCCTGGTCAACATGGTGAAACCCCATCTCTACTAAAAAATACAAAAAATTAGCTGGGCATGGTGGCGTGTGCCTGTAATCCCAGCTACTCAGGAGGCTGAGGCAGGAGAATTGCCTGAACCCAGGAGGCGGAGGTTGTGGTGAGCCGAGATCGTGCCATTGCACTCCAGCCTGGGTAACAAGAGCGAAACTCCTTCTCAAAAAAAAAAAAAAGCTAATTTTTTTTTTTTTTGTCTATTGCCCCTTTATTCATAACTATTTTAAGTCTTGTTCTTTTCCTTCCTTGGGAGTTCCTTCTGAGCTTCTCAGCCACTGAGCACCCCCTTTCACTGGCCAAATAATTTGATTTATAACAAATGGCCCACCCCTTTTTTTTTTTTTTTTTTTTTTTTTTTTTTTTAAGATAGTCTCACTCTGTTACCCGAGCTGGAGTGCAGTAGCATGATCTCAGCTCACTGCAACCTCCACTTCCCAGGTTCAAGCAGTTCTCTTGCCTTAGCCTACCAAGTAGCTGGGACTACAGGCACCTGCCACCATACCTGGCTAATTTTTTTGTATTTTTAGTAGAGATGGGGGATCTCACCATGTTGGCCAGGCTAGTCTCAAACTTCTAACCTCATGTGATCTGCCCACTTTGGCCTCCCAAAGTGCTGGGGTTACAGGTATGAGCCATTGCACCCGGCGCATTTTTCACCATTTTCATTGTGCATACCACCTTCATTTATCTAAACTGGTGGAATACGCAAATGGATAATAAAAAAATTAATTGACAAAGTTTAGAAAAACTTTAAACTTGCCCTGGCCTAAGACTCTTTCATTGGTATTATTATTATGATGTTGTTGTTCATCACTCACTTCAAAGAAGGTTTTTAATTTGATGTCACTGGGATTAACAGGTATTTTTTTTCCAGAAACAGTATTCACTCTGTACTGAGTCTTTACATTGTAATTCATGAAGGTTTGTCAGCATTTGTACTTACCAAGAGACAGCATTTGTACTTACCAACCTTGCCCTTCTTAACTTTAAGTCTGCTCTGGGTTTCCCAGAATCCTGCCAAAAATGATTATGTCCTATAAATAGAAATTAATTCCTCTAGGTAATTTAAATCCTTCAATTACCTTCTTCATTAAACACTGAAAACTGGCAGAGGTAGCTTTTCAAATTGATACTCCACCCCCTTTGGACACACAGGGCAGATGAAGTGAATTTTTTTTTTAATTTTTTTAAATTTTTAAATAGTTTTGGGGGAACAGATGGTGTTTGGTTACATGAATAAGTTCTTTAGTGCTTTTCTGAGATTTTGGTACACCCATAACCTAAGCAGCGTACACCGCCCCCAGTGTGTAGTCTTTTATCCCTCACCCATCACCCACCATTTTCTCCAAGTCCCCAGAGTCCATTGTATCATTCTTAGGCCTTTGCATCCACGTGGCTTAGTTCCCATTTACAAGTGAGAACATGAAAGGTTTGGTTTTCCATTCCTGAGTTACTTCATCACTTAGAATAATGGTCTCCAGCTCTATCAAGTTTGCTGCAAATGCCATTATTTCATTTCTTTTTATGGCTAAGTAGTATTCCATGGTACATACATATACCACATTTTCTTTATCTACTTGGTTGATGGGCATTTAGACTGGTTCCATATTTTTGCACTTGTGAATTGTGCTATAAACATGCATGTGCAAGTGTCTTTCTTCTATAATGACTTATTTTCCTCTGAATAAATACACAGTAGTGAGATTGCTGGATCAAATGGTAGTTCTAATTTTAGTGTTTTTTTGAGATGGAGTCTCACTCTGTCACCCAGGCTGGAGTGCAGTGGTGTGATCTCAGCTCACTGCACCCTCTGCTGTCCCAGTTCAAGTTATTCTGTCTCAGTCTCCTGAGTAGCTGGGATTACAGGTGCCTGCCACCATACCCAGCTAATTTTCATAGTTTTTACTAGAGACGGTGCTTCACCATCTTGGCCAGGCTGATCTTGAACTTCTGACCTCATGATCCACCCACCTCGGCCTCCCAAAGTATTGGGATTACAGGCGTGAACCACTGTGTCTGGCCCTAATTTTAATTGTTTAAGGAATCTCCACATTGCCACCAGCAGTGTAAAAGTGTTTTCTTTTCACATCTACGTGAACATCCATTATTTTTTTATGTTTAAATTATGGCCATTCTTGCAGGAGTAAAGGGATATGTTATTGTGGTTTTGATTAGCATTTCTCAGATAATATTTATCTTTGTTTTTGTTGGCATTTGCTTTTGGGTTCTTGGTCATGAACTCTTTGCCTAAGCCAAATCTGGAAGAGGTTTCCCAGTGTTATCTTTCAGAATTTTATGGTTTCAGATCTTAGATTTAAGTCTTTAGTCCATCTTGAGTTGATTTATGTATAAGGTGAGAGATGAGGATCCAGTTTCATTCTTCTCCATGTGGCTTGCCAATTATTTCAGCACTATCTGTTGAATAAGGTGTCCTTTCCCCATTTTATGTTTTTGTTTGCTTTGTAGAATATCAGTTGGCTGTAAGTATTTGGCTTCATGTATGGGTTCTCTATTCTGTTTCATTGATCTACATGCCTATTTTTATACTAGTACTATGCTGTTCTGGTAACTGTAGCCTTGTAGTATAGTTTGAAGTTGGGTATTGTGATGCCTCCAAATTTGTTCTTTTTACTTAGTCTTGCTTTGGCTACGTGGGCTCTTTTTTGGTTCCATATGAATTTTGAGTGTTTTTTTTTTTTTTGTTATTTGTTTTTTAGTTCTGTGAAGAATAATGATGATATTTGGGTGAAAACTGCATTGGATTTATAAATTGCTTTTGGCAATATGGTCATTTTTCACAATATTCTTTCCATCCACAAGCATGGGGTGTGTTTCCATTTGTTCATGTCATCTATGATTTCTTTCAGCAGTGTTTTATAATTTTCCTTGTAGAGAGATCTTTCACCTCCTTGTGTTAGGTGTTTGTTTTTTGTCTTTTGCAGCTGTTTTAAAAGAGGTTGAGTTACTGATTTGATTCTCAGCTTGGTCACTGTTGGTTTATAGCAGTGCTAATTTGGGTACATTGATTTTGTATTCTAAAACTTTACTGAATTTATCAGATCTAGAAGCTTTTTGGATGAATTTTTAGGGTTTTCTAGGTATATGGTCATATAATCAGTGAACAGCATGGTTTGACTTCCTCTTACAGATTTGGATGTCCTTTGTCTCTTTCTCTCGTCTGATTGCTGAGGCTAGAACTTTCAGTACTATGTTGAATAGAAGTGGTGAAAATGGACATCCTTGTCTTGTTCCAGTTCTCAGGGGGAATGCTTCCAACTTTTCCCTGTTCAGTACAATGTTGGCTGTGGGTTTGTCATAGATGGCTTTTATTGCCTTCAGGTATGTCCCTTCTATACCAATTTTGCAATTTTGCTGAAGGTTTTAATCACAAAGCGATGCTGGATTTTGTCAAATGACTTTTCTGCAAATATGGAGATGATCATAGATTTTTGTTTTTAATTCTGTTTATGTGCGAAATCACATTGACTGACTTGCTTACATTAGACCATCCCTGCATCCCTGGTAGGAAACCCACTCGATCATATCTTTTTGATGTGCTGTTGGATTCAGTTAGCTAGTATTTTGTTGAGGATTTTTGCATCTATGTTCATCAGGAATATTGGTCTGTCATTTTCTTTTTTTGTTATGTCGTTTCTTGGTTTTGGTATTGGCTTCATAAAATGATTTAGAGGATTCCCTCTTGAGGAAAAGTTTCAGTAGGATTGATAACAATTCATATTTGAATGTCTGATAGAATTCAACTGTGAATCCATCTGGTCCTGGATTTTCTTTTGTTGGCAATTTTTCATTACTGTTTCAATCTTGCTACTTGTTATTGGTCTGTTCAGAGTTTTTATTTCTTCCTGCTTAATCTAGGAGGCTTTTATAATTCCAGGAGTTATTTGTCTCCTCTAGGTTTTCTAGTTTGTGTGTGTAAAAGTGTTCATAGTAGCCTTGAATAATCTTTTATATTTCTGTGGTATCAGTTGTAATATCTCCTGTTTCATTTCTAATTGCACTCACTTGGATCTTCTCTCTTTTCTTCATTAATCTCACTAATGGGCTATCGATTTTATCTTTTTTTTTTAAATGTAAATATCTGGTTTTATTTATTTAGTCCATAGTACATGTTGACAAAGGGGGAGATTTTGTTTATCTTTTCAAAGAACCAGCTTTTTGTTTCAATTGTCTTTTACTTTTTTTTTGTTTCAATTTCATATAGTTCTTTTCTGATCTTTGTTCTTTCCTTTCTTCTGCTGGATTTGGGTTTTATTTTTTCTTGTTTCTCTAGTTCCTTGAAGTATGAGCTTAGATTGTCTGTGTTCTTTCAGACTTTTCAATGTAGGCATTTAATGCTATAAACTTTCCTCTTAGCACTGCCTATGTTTTATCCTAGAGGTTTTGATATGTTGTGTCACTATTATCAGTCACTTCAAATAATTTTTAAATTTCCATCTTGATTTTATTGTTGACCCAAAGATCATTAAATAATAGATTATTTAATTTCCATGTATTTGTGTCATTTTGAGGGTTCTTTTGGAGTTAATTTCAAATTTTATGCCACTGTAGTCTGAGAGAGTACTTGATATAATCTTGATTTTTCTTAAATTCATTGAGACTTGTTTTGTGGCTTATCATATAGTCTGTCTTAGAGAACATTCCATGTGTGATGAAAAGAATGTGTATCCTGCAGTTGTTGGGTACAGTTTTCTATACGTATCTCTTAAGTCCATTTGTTCTAGGGTATAGTTTAAGTTCATTGTTTCTTGGTTGACTTTCTATCTTCATTACCTGTCTAGTGCAGTCAGTGGAGTATTGAAGTCTCCCATTATTATCATGTTGTCATCTACCTCATTTCTTAGGTCTAGTAGTAATTGTTTTATAAATTTGGGCACTCCAGTGTTAGGTGCATGTATATTATATTTAGGATTATGATATTTTCCTGTTGGACTAATCCTTTCATCATTATATAATGTCCCTCTTTGTCTTTTTTTTTCTTTTTAGACGAAGTCTCACTGTGTCACCCAGGCTGGAGTGCAATGGCATGATCTCAGCTCACTGCAACCTCTACCTCCCTGGTTCTATCGACTCTCCTGCCTCAGCCTCCCAAGTAGCTGAGATTACAGGCACATGCCACCATGCCCAGCTAATTTTTGTATTTTTAGTAGAGACGGAGTTTCACCATGTTGGTTAGGCTGGTCTCAAACTCCTGACCTGGTCATCCGCCTGCCTCGGCCTCCCAAAGTACCGAGATTACAGGCATAGGTCACTGCACCTGGCCCCATCTTGGTCTTTTTTAACTGTTATTTTAAAGTCTGTTTTGTCTGATGTAAGAACAACTGGCCAGGTGTAGTGGCTCACGCCTATAATCCCAGCACTTTGGGAGGCCAAGGCAGGTAGATATTGTGAGGCCAGGAGTTTGAGATCAGCCTGACCAACATGGTGAAACCCTGTCTCTACTAAAAATACAAAAATATTAGCTGGGCGTGGTGGCACATTCCTGTAATTCCAGCTACTTGGGAGGCCGAGGCAGGAGAATCACTTGAGCCAGGAGGCAGTGGTTGCAGTGGGCCAAGACTGTACCATTACACTCTAGCCTGGGCAACAAGAACAAAACTCCATCTCCAAAAAAAAAAAGAATAAGAATAGCTACACCTCACCTTTGGTTTCCATTTGCATGTAATATCTTTCCACTCCTTTACCTTTAATTTATGTGAGTCCTTATGTGTTAGATGAGTCTCTGAAAGACAGCAGATACTTAGTTGGTAGAGTTTTATCCATTCTGCCATCTGTATCTTTTAAGTGGAGTATTTAGGCATTTACATTCAACATTAGTATTGAGATGTGAAGTGCTGTTCTATTCATTTTGCTAGTTGTTGCCTGAGTACCCTTTTTTTTTCCATTGTGCCATTGCTTTATAGGCCCTGTGAAGTTCTATTTTGAGTTTATATTTTTCTATTTCATGGTTTTGTTTCAAGATTTATAACTCCTTTTAGAATTTCTTGTAGTGCTGGCTTGGTAGTAGTAAATTAGCATTTGTTTGCCTGATAAAGACTATCTCTCTGTCATTTTTGAAGCTTAGTTTCATTGGATACAAAATTCTTGGCCGATAATTATTTTGTTTAAGGAGGCTAAAGACAGGACCCCAATCCCTTCTGGCTTGTAGGGTTTCTGCTGAGAAATCTGCTATTAATCTGATAGATTTTCCTTTGTAGGTTATCTGATGCCTTTGCCTCACAGCTCTTAAGATTTTTTTCTTCCTCTTGACTTTAGATAACCTAATGACTATGTGCCTAGTTGATTATCTTTTGTGTTGAATTTCCTGGGTATTCTTTGACCCTCTTGTGTTTGGATATTTAGATCTCTAGCAAGGCCAAGGACGTTTTCCTCGATTATTCCCTCAAATAAGTTTTCCAAATTTTAGATTTCTCTTCTTTCTCAGGAACACCAATTAATCTTATGTTTGGTCATTTAAAGTACTCTCAAATTTCTTCGAGGTTTTGTTCATTTACAAATTTTTTTTTTTTTTGTCTTTGTCAGATTAATTTGAAAGCCTTATCTTCAAGCTCTGAAGTTTTTTCTTCTGCTTGTTCTAGTCTGTTGTTGAAACTTTCCAGCATATTTTGTATTTCTCTAAGTGTGTCTTTCATTCTAGAAGTTGTGATTTTTTTTCTTTTTTCTTTTGAGATGGAGTTTTACTCTTTTGCCCAGGCTGGAGTGCAGTGGTGCAATCTTGCCTCACCACAACTTCCACCTTCTGGTTTCAAGTGGTTCTCCCGCCTCATCCTCCTGAGTAGCTGGGATTACAGGCATCCACCAACACACCTGGCTGATTTTTTGTATTTTGTTTTTAGTAGAGATGGGGTTTGACCATGTTGGCCAGGCTGGTCTTGAACTCCTGAACCTGTGATCCACTCACCTTGGCCTCTCAAAGTGCTGGGATTACAGGTGTAAGCCACTGTGCCTGGCCTATTGTTTTTTCTTTATGATATCTATTTATCTAGAGACTTTGTCATCCATATCTTGTATTGTTTTTTAAATTTCTTTTTTTTTTTTTTTTTGAGACAGAGTTTCGCTCTTGTTACCCAGGCTGGAGTGCAATGGCACGATCTTGGCTCACCACAACCTCCGCCTCCTGGGTTCAGGCAATTCTTCTGCCTCAGCCTCCTGAGTAGCTGGGATTACAGGCATGCGCCACCACGCCCAGCTAATTTTTAAAATTTCTTTAAGGTAATTTTCACCTTTCTCTGTTACCTCCTTGAGTAGCTTAATAACCTTCTGAATTCTTTATCTGGCAATTCAGAGATTTCTTCTTGGTTTCGATCCATAGCTGGAGAGCTAGTGTGATCTTTTCTAGGTCTTATAGAACCTTGTTTTGTCATATTACCAGAATTAACTTTTCTGGTTTCTTCTCATTTGGGTAGACTGTCTCAGTGGAAAGATCTGGAACTCAAGGGCTGCTGTTCAGATTCTTTTGTCTCACAGGTGATCCCTTGATGTGGTGCTTGCCCCATTTCCCTAGGGATGGGACGTCCTGAGAGCCAGACTGCAGTGGTGGTTGTTGTTCTTCTGGGTCTGTCCACCCAGCAGGACCACTGGGATCTGAACTGTTACTGAGGAATGTCTGCAAAGAGTCCGATGATGTGATGCGCCTTCAGGTCTCCCAGCCATGGATATCAGCATCTGCTGTAGTGGAGGTGGCAGGGGAGTCAAGTGGATTCCGTGAGTCCGTGGTTGTACTTTTATTTGGTACGCTGGTTGTCTCAAATGCTGGTTATGCTAACAGTGAAGTTGTCATGTGGACAGACTCAAGACTTCTGGTTAGCCAGGATGTTGCAGGCAGTGGAATTAGCTGTTGTTTTCTCCTTCTTTGGAGCAGGATTACTCTGTTATGAATTGCTGTAATGGCATGAACTGGTTTGCCACCAGCTGTGGGTGGCAGTAGAAAGGGAAAGCCTCCCCAGCTTCTACACAGCCAGCAAGGCCAGTCTCACTCCCGCTGTGCCCTGCCAACAGGGCACAGGGCAGAGATCTCGCCCCAAGGTTTCAGGCCTTGCCCCTCCCCACCTGCCCACACTGTTGGCTGTGGCTTCAGTGCTTTTTTATCTGCATTTTTTGTTTGCCCCCAAGATTTTGCTCAGGAAAATTCATGCTTCTAGTTGAAATTAAGTTCAGCTGTAAGCTTCCTTCATCCTGCCCCTCCCTTATTTCACTGGCATTCTTCCACAAGGACCCTTGTCAGATAAAGTCAGGGATGGCTTCCCTGGGCTCATGCTGGGGACAGGGAGTGGCTATAGGGCTCTTCTCACTGCTTCTTCTACTTTTATATTTTGCTTGGCTCACCAAACCCACTTGAGCTCTAGGTAAGGCTAAATCCTTCTCCTATAATCTGGATTTTCAGGTCCCCAGAAAGGATGTGTGTTCAGAGGCATACTTCCCCTCCCTCACACTTTGGGAACTCACAGTTTTGCAGCTGTCTCATGGAGTTTGTAGCAGCATTCTCCTTTTTCCGAAGGGTCTGTGAAATCTTTCTATTTTTCTGATATGTTCCTGCACTGGTTCTTGGAGCAATATAGCTCACGACATGAGTCTCCGTGCACTGTTCTGTCCACCCAAGTTGGAGCTATGCCTGAGTCCTGTCTCCTATCCACCATTTTCTGAAAATCTCATTTTGCTCCTTTTCTATCAAGCATCTTTCCACACCAGTAGCTCTTACTGAGTCCAGTTTCTTTCTTTGAAAACCAGCCCCTCCACTCTCACTGCATCCTGAAACCCCCCGAGTCAGTCTCGCCAAGGGGGCACTAAGTAAACTCCAGAGCACCCCTCTAGTCCTGATTCTCTCTCCATTATCCACCTCATGTGCCTCATTAGCCCTGGAGCTGTCTCCTCGGAGACCCTCACTAGTGCTTATGAAATGGCCCACATTCAATTCAGCTGAGTCACATAAATCCAGGTGCTGATAAAACTTAACATTTTTTTACCCCCCCTGATCTGGGTGTAAGAAGTGTCTAAATGCTTTGTCCTTTGACATGTGTAACTACAGGTGATCAGGCTTCTGTGGCTTTCCCCAGCAGGCACCCCTGTGGCAGGAGCTGTCTCCTCTCCTTGTCCATCACTGAAGAGAGAGGCCAGGCTCTTGGACACTTGAACAAGGTCCCAGCCTGTCTGCTACCTGTCATCACACAAAGCAGGGCCCCAAGTATTGGTGCCTGTGGCCGCACCCATGGTCAGCATGTGACATTGACTAGACATAGGTGACTTGGGGGAACCCATTCTCTGAAGACCCAGCACTGCCATCCATCAGAAGCCTGGAGCTGGGGACACCCAGAGCCTTTCATAGCTGGTGTAAGGAGCCATCTGTTCAGAGTGATGGAGGGGTGGGCTCCGTGAGTAAGACTATGCTCTGCACAGGCAGAGAACTTGAAGGACGGAGAGCTGAGTGGCTTGTCCAATGCTATACCAGCACTGAGTGCAGGCAGCTAGAACCAGCGAAAGGAGAACTTGAAGCAATTTGATTCTTCTGGGTTTAGTATGATTCTTATGGCTAGACAAAACCTAAGGCTTTTTCTGGTCTAAGTCCTGTTTTGTGTAAAGGTCCTCTTGAGAGGTACAAAACAGGACCTAATCTTTAACTTTTGAACTTGCAGAGGAGTTGCCTCTATCGCAGATCGCTCGTGGCCAGACTCTGGCTCCTCCTGGCTGAAGATGACGCCATTTGGCTTCAGGAGGATCCTGAACTGGTTAAAAGAGGAGTACAATGACCCTCCAATTTATGTCACGGAGAATGGAGTGTCCCAACGGGAAGAAACAGACCTCAATGACACTGCGAGGATCTACTACCTTCGGACTTACATCAATGAAGCCCTCAAAGGTACGATGGGCCCACACTTCCTCAGTGTGCACCTTTCCCTGTTGGAAACACCTGCCATCTGCAGGAGGGTGATACAATGTCCTTGGGCCACAGTAAGAAGAAAACGATAAGGCTTCTTGCTCCTGTTGGGTTTAAGCCTTGCTTTAGGGCTGCGCTGAATCTTTTCCTTCCTACATCTAAGCTCAGCAAGCAAGCCCAGTGGCCTGATGCCACCAAACCCTAGTTCCTGGCCGGAGTCACTTGCTCCCCTTGATCCTCCCTGATTTCGAACAGCAGTGCCCTCCTGCAATGGTCTGGCTAGGGCCCGGGAGGAGTAGGCTGGGTGGTTGCCTATAGGGTCTCTTGGTTTCCAAGCAGAAGTCTTAAGACTCCTGACTCAGCCGTAACAACTTGAGATGGGATCATGAGGTTAAGAGAATGGAACAAATACTGAGTAAAAGAGCCAGCAATGCAACAGCAAAGTAATTAGAAAAATCCTACCCAGCTGAGATCTATTCTGTCTAAGAGCTATTTTCTGTAGGGAGGAGCATTAACATTCTATGGCATTGACCAAGACCATGGATAGGAGTGTAGATGACCCAGGGGAATGGCTTGGGGGAGCCCATTCTCTGAAGACACAGCACTGGCATCCATTGAAAGCCTGGAGCTGGGGACACCCAGAGCTTTCCATAGCTGGTGTAAGGAGCCATCTGTTCAGAGTGGTGGAGGTGTGGGCTCCATGAATAGGACCATGCTCTGAAAGTACAATGCCTCCATCAACAAACATTTATTTTCTTTGAATGTTCCACCTGTATTCCCAACTCCCAATCAGGGCTGAGATTTTCTAGAAAGATGCTGGTAGCTCTGCATCTCCATCCACAGAGGACTAATAATCACTACATGCAAAGGGACAGCTTTCTCACAGAGCTAAAGCCAAAGCTTACCACCATCTGGGGTGGTGGGGAGAGCAGTAGGCAGGCCTGGCTTCCAAAGACCTGGCAGGAAGGTACCTTATGAGATAGGAAACTTATGCCCAGGCCTCTGTGTTTGAGCAGCTGTGCAGGACAAGGTGGACCTTCGAGGATACACAGTTTGGAGTACGATGGACAATTTTGAGTGGGCCACAGGCTTTTCAGAGAGATTTGGTCTGCATTTTGTGAACTACAGTGACCCTTCTCTGCCAAGGATCCCCAAAGCGTCAGCCAAGTTCTATGCTTCTGTGGTCCGATGCAATGGCTTCCCTGACCCTGCGACAGGGCCTCACGCTTGTCTCCAACAGCCAGGTGAGAAGTGGCTCTGGGAAGGAATAAACCCTAGGGGAAGGGGCAGGTGGAAGAGCCTCTCAGTCTGTTTTCTTCTAGTTTATTACCCTCCTCTCTGCCTGTCCATCCCCTTTATTCATTCATTCATTCATTCAACAAACATTTATTTTCTTTGAATGATCCAGACATTTCCTGGGGTGGAACAAAGGACACATAGGGTCAGTGTTACACCTAGAAACCAGAGCCCTGGTCTGGGAATGGGCAAGTCTAGATTCTTCCAGTCCTACCACTAACTTGCTATGCACCCACAGGTAAAAAACCAGGCACATGCTTCTGGGCAGTTACAAGAATCAAATAAAGGGACCACGAAAGTACAATGCCTGCACGATGGGAGTGCCCCATATTTGTTGAAAGAAAGAGTATCAATCACTACACAAATGTAAACAACAATTATCCAGTTTCGATTATACAGGCTAAGAATCCCTCATCTGAAAATTGAAAATCCAAAATACTCCAAAATCTGAAACTTTTTGAGCACTGACATGACAACACAATGGAAAATTCAACACCTGACCCCCTGTCACAGGTCACAGTCAAAACACAGTTAAAGCTTTGTTTCATGCACAAAATTACTTAAAATATTGTATAAAATTACCTTGACACGATGTGGATAAGTTGCATATAAAAACATATATGAATACCTGGGTCTCATCCCCAGAATCTCTCATTACGTATATGCAAATATTCCAAAATCTCAAAAAAAAAAAATCACAAATCTGAAACACTTCTGATCCCAAGCACACATGTCAGATAAGGGATATTCAACCTGTATTCTAATTGCTGATAGAGATGTTTAAAAAATACAACTGCTTAACGTCACTCAGAGGCTCCTGACACATGGTTGAAAGAGGATGGGTACCTCTGCCTCGGCAATCCGTCAATTGGCTGTGCAGATTTGGGGTACCGTGCAGCCTCTGTTGGGGTCTCAGAGATCTGAGAACTCAGTCAGTACCAAAACATCAACCACCCTGTGTCCTCTCCTAGATGCTGGACCCACTGTCAGCCCCGTGAGAGAGCAGGAGGTGCAGTTCCTGGGGCTAATGCTCAGCACCGCAGCAGCACAGACAGCTTTGTATATTCTCTTTTCTCTTGTGCTTCTTGGAGTCTGTGGCATCGCATTTCTGTTATACAAGTACTGCAAGCGCTCCAAGCAAGAGAAAACACAACCAAGCCAACTGGAATTGAGCCCAGTTTCTTCATTCTGATGAGTTACCACCTCCTCAAGTTTTGTGAAGCAGGCCTAGTTTCCTCCTCTACCTTTGTCAGCCACCAAACTCCTTAGGGTTTTGGACTCTGCTTATACTGGACTTCTCCATAAAGTCCTGCTGCATCATTAGAGATGACTTTAATCTTGATGATTTTCGAGTTATTGATTAAAATGGAAATATCTGCATCTTGCTTCACTATCAGTTCATTTGGGCATTTGAGGAGCAAGTGGCTCTTCTGGAAATGTGCAGATACTAGTCTAGTGGGTCTGTGAACCACTTAATTGAATTTAACAGGGCTCTTTTAAGTTTCAGAGTTGTTAAGGGTGAAATTAGGAGTAAAAACCTTAAAAATCCTTTAAGAAGAAATCAACTCCATTGCATAGATTGCGATATCATCTCCTGCCCTTCTGCAAGCTCTCCCTAGCTTCACATCTTGTGTTTTCCAGAAAATAAAAACAGCAGACTCTGTTCTCTCTCCTGTGATCGCGTTTCCTTGAGAAAATAGGTACAACAGAAGTTACGAAGTCACACAAGCCATCTGGGGCTCCGATTAAGCTTTCCTATCAGACCAAGTCTTTCTGTTGACATTATATTCCTTGGGGCAAATACCAGAACATGCAGAAAGAGGTGGCCTTTCCCCACCTCCCAAACACCCCCACTGCCACTTTTTATGCCATCCCTAACTCTCACATATGATCTTCGTTCATTTAGCCTGTTTTCCTTCCTCCTTTCCCAATTTGTGGTAGTTGTGAACTGCACATAGGTCAACTATCCATATTCCTTTGTGTCTTTCCAAATGCGAGTCCTTCCGCCTAGCATGCCCTTTCTTCTGGAAATGCCTTCAAGTCTCAGCTGAAATAATGTACTTTCTCCTCTGAATGGCTTCCCTGAATCCCCAGCCGGGTTCTCCTTTGTCTGGTTTGCTTGTAAATATCCCCTATTACAACTTGACCATCCAGTTTCTATACTGGAATTGGATATTTCTCTGTCACCTTCTTAAGGCCAAGGACCACGTCTCATTGTCTTTGGCAAGCACATTGGAGACAGCAATGAAAAGCACAAATGTTCCTTTCATGTGTTCACCCATTCCAGCATTTCCAGGGCAGTGGTGGGAGCAGAGAGACATGGTCTTTATGATCCCCTCAAATGTGCTATGAGACAATCTCAGTGTGAAACACCTAAACACTTGATTGGCCCATATATTATTTCTAGACAGCTGAGAAAATGTTTAGAAAAAACAAGAGTAATTTTGGGCTGCTCTTAAAAGGATGATCATACTTGAAATTTGCTTCTTGTAAGCATTCCTTTTCTTGGATTGTTATATCTATGAAAACATTCCAGCGCCATGAGTCCCATCCTGGCAGTCAGGAACTTGTGGTGCACAAGCGTTTTTCTTCATCAGTCGACTGGAAAAGTTTGTCAGATGGGGGTAGGGTGGTTCTAAAATTGATATTAAAGACATTCCTTGGGGTAGAAACTCTCAGTATCATAAGGCGCCAATAAACTAAATAATCTCAAAATTCAACATCACTTTTTTGGGAAGACACTAACAAAATAATATTAAGTTGCATATACGAAAGAAACTTGTAGGAAGAGCCAGGATAAATCTGGGGGTTTATATTAAATATGATAGGATAAATATTAACACACAGTATAAAGCCAGCTTAAAGTAGTTTGGTGGCAGAGGCAAACAGATCAATAAAGGAAGAGGGAGAAGCAACTGCACAAGGAACAGACACCTGCCCTGCAGGCAGCATGCCTACTCAGGGGCAGAGGGCCCGTGACAGCAGTGGGGAAACAGGTTCCTGAGGATGTTAGCCACAGGCATGGGAAGGAGCCAGGCCCTTTCCTTGGACATCAGATTTAAACACACAAAAAAGGAAACCATAAGAATCCTAGGATACAAAAAAAATAATTTTTGAAGTGGGAAAGGTGTTTATAAGCAAGACTCAAGACCTGGAGGTCATAAAGGAAAACACAGATAATACTGTGGCCAAAAATTACCAAATACACTTATCAAAAGAGAGGGAGAAAATATTTACCACATATGCCAGCAAATGGCTTTTAAAAAAATGGTATTTGGGCTCTGGGGTACATGTGCACATGTTGCATCCTGCAAGATTGTTGCATAGGTACATACATGCCGTGGTGGTTTGCTGTCTCCATCCCCCTCCCGACCCCCATTGCCTACATCAGGCATTTCTCCCAGTGTCATCCCTCTGCATGCTCCCCCCACCCCGCACTGTCCCTCCCTCCTCTCCCCTCCACCCCCTCACCTAGCCCAGTGAGTGCTGTTCCCTTCCCTGTGCCCAAGTGTTCTTATTGTTCATCACCCACCTATGAGTGAAAACATGTGGTGTTTGGGTTTTCTGCTCTAGTGTCAGTTTGCTGAGAATAATGGTTTCCAGATTCATCCATGTCTCTACAAAGGACATGAACTCGTTTTTTATGGCTGCATAGTATTCCCTGGTATATATGTGCCACATTTTTTTTTTGTCCAGTCTATCGACGATGGACATTTGGATTGGTTCCAGGTCTTTGCTATTGTAAACAGCGCTGCAGTGAACATACGTGTGCATGTGTCTTTATAATAGAACGATTTATAATCCGTTGGGTATATAGCCAGTAATGGGATTACTGGGTCAAATGAAATTTCTATTTCTAGGTCCTTGAGGAATCACCACACCGTCTTCCATAATGGTTGAACTAATTTACACTCCCACCAACAGTGTAAAAGTGTTCCTATTTCTCCACATCCTCTCCAGAATCTGTTGTCTCCAGATTTTTTTTTTTTTTTGAGACGGAGTTTTGCTCTTGTTGCCCAGGCTGAAGTGCAGTCGCGTGATCTTGGCTCGCCGCAACCTCCGCCTCCTGGGTTCAGGCAATTCTCCTGCCTCAGCCTCCTGAGTAGCTGGGATTACAGGCACGCACCACCATGCCCAGCTAATTTTTGTATTTTTAGTAGAGACGGGGTTTCACCATGTTCACCAGGATGGTCTCGATTTGTTGACCTCGTGATCCACCTGCCTCGGCCTCCCAAAGTGCTGGGATTACAGGCATGAGCCACCGCGCCTGGCCTCTCCAGACTTTTTAATGATTGCCATTATAACTGGCGTGAGATGGTATCTCAGTGTGGTTTTGATTTGCATTACTCTAATGACCAATGATGATGAGCATTTTTTCATATGTTTGTTGGCCTCATATGTCTTCTTTTGTAAAGTGTCTGTTTATATCCTTCAGCCACTTTTGAATGGGTTTTTTTTTTTTTTTTTCTTGTAAATCTGCTTTAGTTATTTGTAGATTCTGGATATTAGCCCTTTATCTGATGGGTAGATTGCAAAAATTTTTTCCCATTCTGTTGGCTGTCGGTTTACTCTAATGATTGTTTATTTCACTGTGCAGAAGCTCTGGAGTTTAATTGGATCACATTTGTCTATTTTGGTTTTTGTTGCCATTGCTTTTGGTGTTTTAGTCATGAAGTCCTTGCCTGTGCCTGTGTCCTAAATGGTGTTGCCTAGGTTTTCTTCTAGCGTTTTTGTGGTGTTATTTCTTATGTTTAAATCTTTAATCCATCTGGAGTTAATTTTTGTATAAGCTGTAAGGCAGGGGTACAGTTTCAGCTTCCTGCATATGGCTAGCCATTTTTCCCAACACCATTTATTAAACAGGGAATCCTTTCCCCGTTGCAAGTTTTTGTCCGGTTTGTCAAAGATCAGATGGTTGTAGATGTGTAGCCTTGCTTCCGAGGCCTCTGTTCTGTTCCATTGGTTTTTATCTCTGTTTTGGTACCAGTACCATGCTGTTTTGATTACTGTTGCCTTGTAGTATAGATGAAGTCAGGTAGCGTGATGCCTCCAGCTTTGTTCTTTTTGCTTAGGATTGTCTTGGCTATGCGGACTCTCTTTTGGTTCCATATGAAGTTTAAAGTGGTTTTCTGCAGTTCTGTGAAGAAGGTCAATGGTAGCTTGATGGGGATAGCGTTTAATCTGTAAATTACTTTGGACAGTATGGCCATTTTTACAATATCGATTCTTTCTAACCATGAGTATGGAATGTTTTTCCATCTGTTTGTGTCCTCTCTTATTTTCTTGATCAGTGGTTTGTAGTTCTCCTTGAAGAGATCTTTTACCGCCTTTGTTAGTTGTATTCCTAGGTGTTTTATCTTTGTAGCAATTGTAAATGGGAGTTTGCTGATGATTTGGCTCTCTGTTTGTCTGTTGATGGTGTATAGGAATGCTTGTGATTTCTGCATATTGATTTTGTATCCTGAGACTTTGCCGAAGTTGCTTATCAGCTTAAGGAGGTTTTGGGCTGAGACAATGGGGTCTTCTAAATATACGATCATGTCTGCAAATAGGGACGATTTGACTTCTTCTTTTCCTAATTGAATGCCCTTTATTTCCTTTTCTTGCCTAATTGCTCTGACTAGAACTTCCAATGCTATATTGAATAGGAGTGGTGAGAGAGGGCATCCTTGTCTAGTTCCAGTTTTTAAGGGGAATGCTTCTAGTTTTTGCCCATTCAGTGTGATATTGGCTGTGGGTTTCTCATAAATAGTTTTTATTGTTTTGACATACATGCCATCGATACTTAGTTTATTGGGAGTTTCTAGCATAAAGGTCTGTTGAATTTTGTAGAAGGCCTTCTCTGCATCTATTGAGATAATCACGTGGTTTTTGTCTTTGGTTCTGTTTATGTGTTGAATTATATTTATAGATTTGCATATGTTGAATCAGCCTTGCATCCCCAGGATGAAGCCTACTTAATTGTGACAGATAAGCTTTTTGATGTGCGGTTGGATTCAGTTTGCCAGTATTTTATTGAAGAGTTTTGCATCAATGGTGATCATGGATATTAGCCTGTAGTTTTCTTTTTTAGTTGTGTCTCTGCCAGATTTTGGTATCAGGATGGTGATGGTTTTATAGAAAGAGTTAGGGAGGATTTCCTCTTTTTGTATTGTTTGGAATAGTTTCAACAGGAATGATATCAGCTCCTCTTTGTACGTCTGGTAGAATTCGGCTGTGAACCCATCTGGACCTGGTGTTTTTTTGGTTGGTAGGCTATTAATTGCTGCCTCGACTTCTGACCTTGTTCTTGGTCTATTCAGGGTTTCAGCTTCTTTTCGGCTTAGTCTTAAGAGTGTGCACTTGTCCAGGAATTTATCCATTTCTTCCAGATTTACTGATTTATGTGCATAGAGTTGTTTGTAGTAATCTCTGATGGTAGTTTGTATTTCCGAGGAATCGGTGGTGATCTCCCCTTTATCGTTTTTTATTGCATCTATTTGATTTTTCTCTCTTTTCTTTTTTATTAGTCTAGCTAGCAGTCTGGCTATTTTGTTGATCTTTTCTAAAAACCAGCTCCTGGATTTATTGATTTTTTTTTTTTGAAGGTTTTTTTGTATCTGTGTCTCCTTCAGTTCTGCTCTGATCTTATTTCTTGTCTTCTGCTTGCTTTTGAGTTTTTTTTATCTTGCTCCTCTAGCTCTTTCCATTTTGACGACACGGTGTTGATTTTAGATCTTCCCTTGTTTCTCATGTGGGCATTTATTGCTATAAATTTCCCTCTAGACACTGCTTTAAATGTGTCCCATAGGATCTGGTACGTAGGGTCTTCATTCTCACTGGTTTCGAAGAACAGTTTTATTTCTGCCTTAATTTCATTGTTTATCCATTTGTCATTCAGGAGCAAGTTGTTCAGTTTTCATGTGATTATGCAGTTTTGTCTTAATCCTGAGTTCTAATTTGATTGCACTGTGGTCTGAGAGACTGTTTGTTATGATTGCCATTCTTTTGCATTTGCTGAGGAGTGATTTACTTCCAATTATGTGGTTGATTTTGGAGTAAGTGCAATGTGGTACTGAGAAGAGTGTGTATTCTGTGGATTTGGGGTAGAGTGTCCTGTAAATGTCTATTAGATCCACTTTAAGTGGATCCAAATATGCGTTTAAGTCCTGGATATCCTTGTTGACTTTCTGTCTTGTTGATCTGTCCAATGCTGTTGAGTGGCGTGCTTAAGTCTCCTACTATTATTGTGCGGGAGTCTAAGTCTCTTTGTAGGTTGTTAAGAACTTGCTTTATATATCTGGGTGCTCCTGCATCGGGTGCATATGTATTTAGGATAGTTAGCTCTTCTTGTTGTATTGATCCTTTTACCATTATGTAATGCCCCTTGCTTGTCTCTTTTGATCTTTGTTGGTTTAAAGTCTTTTTTTATCAGAGGCTAGGATTGCTACCCCTGCTTTTTTTTTTTTTTTTTTTTTTTTTTTTTTTTTTTTTGCTCTCCATTTGCTTGGTAAATCTTCCATCCCTTTATTTTGAGTCTCTGTGAGTCTTTGCATGTGAGATGGGCCTCCTGAGTATAGCACACTGATGGGTCTTGACATTTCATCCAGTTTGCCATTCTGTGTCTTTTGATTGGGGCGTTGAGGCTGTTATTCTTATGTTTAAATCTGATCCTGCCATTTTGTTACTGGCTGGTTGTTTGCCCGTTAGTTGACGTGGCTTCTTCATTGTTTTGTTCTTTACCATTGTGTACGTTTTTGTGGTGGCTAGGACTGGTTGTTCTGTTCCCTGTTTGGTACTTCCTTCAGAAGCTCTTGTAAGGCAGGTCTTGCAGCTCCGAAATCTCTCAGCAATTGTTTGTTGGTCAAGGATTTTACTTTTCCTTCACTTATGAAGCTTAGTTTGGCCAGATATGAAATTCTGGGTTGAAAGTTCTTTTCTTTAAGAATGTTGAATATTGGCCCCCACTCCCTTCTAGCTTGCAAGGTTTCTGCCGAGAGATCTGCTGTGAGTCTGATGGTCTTTCCTTTGTGGGTGACTCTACCTTTCTCTCTGGCTGCCCTTAGGATTTTTTCCTTCATTTCAACCCTGGTGAATCTGAAATTATGTGCCTTGGGGTTGCTCTTCTTGAGGAATATCTTTGTGGTGTTCTCTGTATTTCCTGGATTTGAATTGTTGGCCTGCTTTGTTAGGTTGGGAAAGTTCTCTTGGATAATATCTTAAAAGAGTGTTTCACAACTTGGATTCGTTCTCCCCGTCACATTCAGGTATGCCGATTAAGTGTAGATTAGGTCTTTTCACATAATTCCTTAGTTCTTGGAGGCTTTGTTCATCTCTTTTTCACTCATTTTTCTCTAAACTTGCCTTCTCATTTTATTTCATTGACTTGATCTTCTATCTCTGATATCCTTTCTTCTGCTTGATCAATTCGGCTGTTGAAACTTGTATATGTCTCACAAAGTTCTCTTGCTGTGTTTTTCAGCTCCATCAAGTTGTGTATGTTCTTATCTAAGCTGGTTATTCTAGTTAACATTTCATCTAACCTTTTTTCATGGTTCTTAGTTTCTTTGCATTGGGTTAGAACATGGTCTTTTATCTCAGAAGTTTATTACCCACCTTCTGAAGCCTGCTTCTGTCAATTCATCAAATTCATTCTCTTGTCTCTTTTTGTTCCCTTGATGGTGAGGAGTTGTGGTGCCTGGGAGAAGAGGTGTTCTGTTCTTTGACAGTTTCATCCTCTTTGTGCTGTTTTCTCCCCCCATCTTTGTGGATATCTATCTTTGATCTTTGAAGTTGGTGATTCCAGGAGGAGTCTGAGTGAACTTTTTTTTTGGTTGAGGTTAGACCTATATCTTTTTTGGCCTGTAGAGGGTGTTGCTGGGCTCTCTCGGGTTTAGTCAGGTTGTTGGGTGGGTGGTCCTTCCCTGGAGTTTGCTTGCAGGTGAGATTGGCCCTGCCTTCCTTATGGCGTCTCTCCCAGAGCTCCATCTTCCTGGTTGAGGTCAAACTGGTGTATTTGCTGCCAAGCTCTCCAGGTAGGGCTTTACTCTGAGTTCTGTGGAGGTGGAGCCTGCCAGGCCTTATGGTCTGTTTCCTTGCTTTCATTTCTGCCTCCCTTTGTGGGATGGTCCATCCTGCTGGTGTGAGTCCAACCTTCCGCCCAGGTCCCTGCGACAACTTGCCCAACAGTAGCTGCCGCTCAGATTTCCATCGACTCTCCGCAGCATGGGGCTGTTTGTCGACTGTGAGTTGCAGAAGGGATGAGGTAAGCACAGGATCCGAATCGGAGCATGGCTGGGGTGGGGGTGGGCATGGGTGTTGGGGGAGGTTTAAGTTCCTGGACCCTCCCAGCCAGCTGCATATTTCTGGTGGGGAACGCACCACCCTGTCCCCCATCTTGATTTGCTCCTCTGGGTGGCTTTTGCTCTGTGGCTCCTTCCCTGGGCCTATTTTCAGTGCCCTATCTGTTCCACCAAAACGAACCCAGCACCTCATTTGGAATCATAAAGTCCTCTAGCCCTGTGTGTCTCATTTGCTGGAAGCTGCATTCTGGTCTTGTCTCCCAGGTACCTTGGTGCCCCCCGCAAATGGCTTTCTTAACGTGTGAGAGTCTTATAAATCAGTAAGAAAAATATGAAAACAAAATGAAAATTGGCATGGAACACACTGGAGTTCTCAAAATCAGTCAGTCAAACTGATCAATAACATTAAGTTGCTCACTTCATGATAAATACCATGCATACAAGATGCATATCATTTTCCATCTATCATTTTGACAAAGATAAAGTATGATAATACAGTGTTGGCAAGAGTATGGAAAAATGGACATTCTCATGACTGTTGGTGGAGGTTAAAATTCACACAGCTTGTAGAAGAGCAATGCAATAGCATCTTTCATAATCCAAACTGCAAGCACTCTTTCAGTTAGCAAGTTATACAAACATATCCTACAGGTATATTTTCACAGTAAGACTCTACTTCCCACCCAAGGTTGCTTATGGTAGCAATGTTTGTAACAGAAATACAAAAAATGTGTAATAACCACTGTATGCCACCAGAGCATGGACAGTAAGCTGAGTGGGGTACACTCATCAAGTAGAATGCTATGCAGCCATTAAGAATGTGGTCACTCTGTGCCAACAGGAAAAGATCTCAAGACTGTATAAGCAAAAAAGCAAGATGCAGGGTAGAATATATAATATGATCCCATTTATTTAAAAAATAAAGATTCATATTTGCTTATATATGCATACAAATGTTCTGAAAATTACATAAGAAACTGTTAATAGATTACCTCTGGAGAATAGTACTGGGGTAAGAGGTGAGGAGGAAGAATTCTCATTTTACAGCCTTAGACACTGTTGTGAATTATTTTTCACATGTACTTTTTTAAAATACAAAACTGAGGAGGGATCCTCCTCCTCCAAAGTTACCAAGCATTCTTTTATGTACATTTCTCTAAGAGTTATATTTGATATTTTTCAAGGCAAATTGACTTGAGGTACTTGATGTTTTTCCAAATGTATTTCTAATAATAATAGTAGGGTTACACCTATGAGACAGCTTTTTAAAATCACATATTGCTATATTTTTAAAGATGACAAACCTTTATTTAAATGGGATGCTTGCTGGAGATTTTTTTTTTTCAAACTCAGTTTTTAAATTATGGCAATATCACTGCAGAAAATTGGGAAAACATATAAGGGTGCCAAAAATACCACTAAAATCACATAAACCAATCTTGCCATTATTAATGTTTTGGTGTCTTTTCTTTCTTTATATATTAATACCTAGTACTATCTATGTAGAAAATGTATTTGCAAAGCTGAGATCACACTGTACCTACAGCTCTGGATCCTGCTTCTTTTCCCCCAACACTTAACAGATGCTCAGTAAACATGTTAAACCGAGTTGTTAATTAGTATTGTACCATTTCTCTTCATCAAAAATTACTTCTACAGAAGGCATTTAGTTGGTTTCCAGTTCTTGAGTAAAATAACAATGAGTATGTCTGCATTTTATGATTTAGAAAAAGCTACTAGATCAAAAGATTATGAAATATTTTAAGTTTCCGATAAATGTTTTTCTGAAGGATTATACTGGTTTCACTCCTACCAACAGCGTAGCCTGTGTCACCGTTTCCATGCCAACACTCACCATTTTTAAAAGTCAGTATTATTTCACGGGTAAAACACAAAGTTTGCTGAGAAAATTTCTTCCTCTCATTACAAAATAAAGTCACAGTCTTTCCATACATTCACTCAAGAGTGCTATCTATCTTCTAATATAAAAAACAAATTGTTTTCAAACATCATTAGCTTAGTGGTCTCCACTAACAAAAACATATGGGAAAAGTAACATGTAAGTCAGATTAAGAAACGAAAATTTTTAAGAAAAACCAAATGACTAAAGGCATGTCTTTTATTCTATACTTCTTGTCCTATAGGTACTGTAGGTCCTTGTGTGATTACTGAGGACAAAACTTCAGTATAAAAGTGACAGAGAAAACTAGGTTGCAGACTAGCAGCTGTTTTGCATCTGATGAGAACAAAGACCTTAACGGTAACTTTATGCAAACAAAGTAATGCCTCACTGACTCAGGAAATTTCTTTCTTCAGTGATATTTAAGGTAATGTAACCAGGTACTTTCCTAGGGCAATGCTGGGGGGAAAAAAAATCAGACATAGGACATCAACAGAGCCCTGTGCAACAAAAAGATGCTAGGATAACAAAACTCAAAGCAAAAATAAGATCATTCCGATTTTTGGGAAAGTTTTTTTTATTCAGTGTTTAAAAACTACAAGATTTTGCTTGCAGCTGATGAGCAAAAAGAGAAGTTAAACATAAATTCTCATATGATTGGCTAGTTAAAATGCTCTGACACAGAGTCAAGTTACTCAGTGACATACCAGTTACTTTGGGCTTAAGAGTCTTCGAGCAAAGTAGCTCCAAACAAAACGTGTCATCTGACAGCAAAGGGCTAATGGGCATATGAAATAATGAATAAGAAGCCGATGGAGGCAGGCCCTGGCAGATCTTTTGATTCTTTTAGCCTTCTAGCAGTGGTTACAATATATGCAAGGACCTAGCAGAGAGTTATTTCCTGTCTTTACTTTTCTGAGCTAAATACCTTCAACCCACACCCACTAAGCGGGAATAAGACACTTTATAGACTAGCTGGAAAACATAAAGCAGTCCACTTCTCCAGTAGAATTTTAGTTGAATTAAATCATAAGAGAAACAATGATTATTGCACATATTATACTTGTCACACTACATCTGTTGAGTAGAATTTCCATTCCAAGTGTTGTTTTCATCTTCACCGTCATCTTGAGTCCTTAATCTATATATTTTCCCCTCCTTTTTAAAGTCGTCTCCACGTTTTTCCAGCACTCTTTTTCTCACTGGTTCCCTGATATGACAAAAGAGGGAGGAAAGGAAAGATGACATAAAATAAAACAATAGTAATACAAAGTTGTTTCCTTCAAACTTCCATCAGTATAGGCAACTAAGTTTTATTTTTAATGCCATCTAAAGGAAAGTCAAGTCCATGGGAGACCATTATATCTAAGGCAGTACTAGGCTTTATTATTTATTCGTCTTTGGTAAGTTGTTTAGCTTCACCTGATCTCTAAGTCAAGCCAGCCAAATCATATTTTCCATTTCCACTGTGTTTGTTAGTGACTTAGTAAGCTTTAGAGGAGTGTGACCATTTGCCAACCCATCTTTCCTTGGTTATTTATGCAAGCCAATATAGCTACTAGAACATTTATAACTTAGCACCCTAGAGACTCCAAAGCTCCAGTCAGCTTGACAGAAAGGGTCAACTTTTAATCCTCACAACATCTTTAAGAATGACTTATTTATAAACAATTAGGAACAAGCCGGGCGCAGTGGCTCAAGGCTGTAATCCCAGCACTTTGGGAGGCCGAGGCGGGTGGATCACGAGGTCAAAAGATCGAGACCATCCTGGTCAACATCGTGAAACCCCGTCTCTACTAAAAATACAAAACATTAGCTGGGCATGGTGGTGCATGCCTGTAATCCCAGCTACTCAGGAGGCTGAGGCAGGAGAATTGCCTGAACCCAGGAGGCGGAGGTTGCGGTGAGCCGAGATCACACCATTGCACTCCAGCCTGGGTAACAAGAGTGAAACTCCGTCTCAAAAAAAAAAATTAAGAACAAAGAGGACTTCCTCATCTGAAAATACAAAGAAATAAGGATAAAATTTAAGCCAACAGACTTTTATAACCCTAGAAGGGAAAAGAGGAAAGGAAAAATAGTGAAAGACAAAGCTTCACCCTGTTAGACATACATTTTATTCCATCCTTTGCTCCAATCTAAGACCTTTCTGTTACTTAAAAAGTTCAGACAGGGTCTCCCCTCTGTTGTCCAGGGTAGAGTGCACTGGCACGATCACTACTCACTGCAGCCTCAAAACTCCATTCCAGGGTTCACACAATCCTCCTGCCCTAGCTTCCCAAGCAGCTGAAACTACAGATGCACACCATCACACACAGCTAATTTACAATTTTCTTTGTAGAGATGGAGCCTCACTATGCTGCCCAGGCTGGTCTCAAACTCCTGGCCTCAAGCGATCCTTGTGCCTCAGCTTCCCAACAAGCTGGGATTACACGTATGAGGTACCATACCTAGTCTGAAAAAAAGTTTTTAAAATCCACACAAGCTACCTTATATTACAGTAATTCAGGATTGAATGCTCCCACCCATTGCTCAGTAAAAGCTGTAAGACTCAGCCTAGTTTGAGTTTCCCTGAGTGCTCACTAGAGTAATGTACTTAGTAGATAACTGCTCTTCCTGCCTAAAAATTATGAAATAAGATAAAGGACAAAGCAGCCCAATCACCATACTCATATAAGTCATTACCTTATAAATGGGGAAAACATACAAAGATACCTTTTTTCTGATTTGCTAGACGATGCAGGGTTTGGGGGTTCTGACGATGTTACTCTCACTGAAGTCTGTGCAGGAGGTGGATTACTAAACAAGAAATTGCTAATCAGTCTCCAGATGGCAAGGAATGGATAAAGTACTGTTCCCAACAAGGTCCAAATGTCTCCGCTGGAAGGGTGTACAATGGATGCAGTTGGTCTTCCTGCCTAGAAATTAAGAAATAAACAAATCTAGATAATAGATAAAGACTACATCAGCATAATCACATCACACTCAAAAGTTCTAGATGAAACTTTTATCTGGAAAAGGAGGTCCTACTGATTTTAGTTTACTTCAAGAGGGTAAAATGACTATCTTTTGATGTTTTTCAGGTATATATGAACTTACGGGGACTAGCAGAAGTTTTCAAAGAGAAATTATACAGTATTATAATTGTATATATAATATACAATTATATGTATTATACATATAATCATAAAATTATAGTATTTGGAGCTCTGTTTAAGATAAATTATACAAACTAGAAAGTAGTTCTCAGTGAAATAAGCCAAGTATTTTTAGGAATTTTAAATTTATAAAAAAAGTCCTTCTTGCTGATTAAAAAAAAGATTCGAACCTCAGTAAATACAATGAAATCCTTATTATTGGACAGCTAACTGTTTTGGGGTGAAGGGCACATCTAGTATAGGGCAAGGAAAACTGTCAGCCAGGACACACAAGACCCAGGCTCTCATCCCAGTTCTGGCACTTAAGGTGGGACCTTGGCCATAGTCATTTAAGCTTTCTGAGCCTCTTTTCTTCACCAGAGATTAAAACGTTGTGCAGATTAAATGGGATAATCTGTTTGAATATTCATGTTATTTTCATGTTAAAATAATTTTTTTTTAAACTTGGTAAACAGTAGAGCCGTATATAAATAAAAGACACTAAGTGTGTGGATTAGGCAGATAATCTGCATTTCTTATTGTCTTCTCCTATTGTTCATTTTTTATATACAAAAATGTGAAGAAAAAAGTTGAAAATTAAACTATTTCATGTCTCCCAAGCAATTATCAACAATGCAAATAAAGCACAGGATAATGGAATTATAAATTCATCTCATTACTCGATAACTTGAATCTTATACCTCTGTACTTCCTTTCCCCTAATTATAAGAAATGAAGAGTACAACAGGCAGAAAACTGTAAGAACAGAAAAAAAGCATCTGTATATACATACTGGCAACAGTACCACCGAAGCACTTGGGGCAAGTTCCAAATCCAGTAACTTCTTTTTATAATCTTCTTTGGTAAATTCCCTCCTGGGAAACATGGTTGCTAACGAAAAATTACCGTAAGTGTTGCCAACAGTCTGTAACACAAGTTTTAAAAACTTACAAGGGTGCCTTTAAAACTAAGATACTACATTACTCAGATGAAACCTAAATGACTGCTTTAAAAGTCCCTCAAGTTTAAAGTTCATTACATGTAAACTCAAAAAAGGTATAAAATTGTGCTTCCAGCTCCTGAGCAGCTCAAAAGCTATCAAATCCAAATAGTTTTTAAGAGCTTTTACAACTCAAAGATGACCACTAAATAGTAAAATGTAGTTCGTAAAACCACATAAATAAATTGAAAATGGACAATTGTGTATCTCCATGAAGCATGGTTGCAGTTCACCATTAGGTTTTCACTATCCTTTGGCAAACTCATATTAATGTCTCATGAACACGCATTTGGATTACAGGTACTCCCTATTAAGAATATGGACTAGACCAGTATTTCCCTCATATACACCTTCAGGAAGTGTAGCCTCATCCTTGTCTCAAGGCACATATGGTCCATAATCAACCTACATGATACACACAATCCCATATCCAGGAACCTATATTGGACAGCACCATAATCACCTTCATAATTTTAAGTCCTCCATATACAAAAATCACTTGTAAAATCTTAGACATCTGTGTATCTTTCCCTAGAGAAAACTAAACTGTTTCTTGTAATTTTTTTTTTTTTTTTTGAGACGGAGTTTCGCTCTTATTAGCCAGGCTGGAGTGCAATGGCACGATCTCGGCTCACCGCAACCTCCGCCTCCTGGGTTCAGGCAATTCTCCTGCCTCAGCCTCCTGAGTAGCTGGGATTACAGGCACGCGCCACCATGCCCAGCTAATCTTTTGCATTTTTAGTAGAGATGGGGTTTCACCATGTTGACCAGGTTGGTCTCGATCTCTTGACCCCGTGATCCACCCGCCTCGGCCTCCCAAAGTGCTGGGATTACAGGCTTGAGCCACCGCGCCCGGCTCTTGTAATTTTTTTTAACCGTAGATCACACATACCCCTCACTGTTCTAAGCACATACAAAACTTGATAATTGTACTCAGGTGGAGTTTTAATAGATGGAAGCAAAGATCTCTTTTTCCCATGTAGTCCCTTCTCCATTTACCTATGGCAAAAGCAGTGAAACTCAAGACAGGCGACACACTGTGGGAGGCTCCAAGACAAAAGAAGAATGAAAGAGCCTATTTGGGACTGGTTCTACTATAAAATTTAGGGGGAAACAGTTTCTAAAATAAATTTTTATATTGTCCAGCCTAGCTCACCAGTACAACAGGGTGAACAGCTTTTAAGATGTCGTCCTCTTGAAACCTGTAAGTAAGACTAAATGGGTAGAAAAGCTCTGAACCCAACTCCCTAATTGTAACCTTGAAGTTATACCTGTTAGAAAAATGCTGATACATATAATGAGCCTAGAACCCAAGGACATCTGATGCTCAGAATCCATTTTGAATAAGGAATCAATCAGAAAATAAAAACTAATTGGAAACTACTTGTATCTTCAAACATATTCCATTCAGATTTTGAATAAGGCCACATTTTGGAAGTAAATTCCTGAAGAAGGTACTATTGTCAAATAAAATTTACTGCCTCTTTTTGCTTAGCTAACAGGTAGATAGTAGGAAAGTGACCAGCCCATAAGCAATCTGCAGGAAATGGAGAGAGGACTGAGAAAAACTTACATTTCAGGGGAGTGGAACAACTACCTTACATTAGACCTTCGGGAAATCACTTGTTTGTCCCTCCTCTAATGAGTCTATTAATCAGTGAGAAAAGTTCCCAGTGGCTGGGCCAGGTGGCTCACAGCAGTAATCCCATCACATTGCGAGGCTGAGTGGGAGGACTGCTTGAGCCCAGCTATTCAAGACTAACCTGGCTACATGATGAAACCCTGTCTCTACAAAAAGTATAAAAATTAGCTACATGTGGCAGTGCATGCCTGTAAGTTCTAGCTACTTGGGAGGCTGAGGTGGGAGGGTTGCTGGAGCCCAAGAGGTCAAGGCTGCGGGGAGCTGTGATCACACGTCCGCACTCCAGCCTAGGCAACAGAGTGAGATCCTGTCTCAAAAAACTTTTTAAAGTTCTCAGGGCCTATTATACAATATCAGCAAATTCCTACTTCTGCACGCAAAGCACATATGTTACTCCCATAGGCACTAACACACGACAGAATTTCCACAGTATCTCAGGGGTGTCTCCCTCCTGGAGATGTCACAATTTATTCACATTCAACTAATGCTTTGAAATTTTCCCTTCCTACAATTTAGTAACCTATATATGTATTGTTACTACAACTCAAAACATAAATTTACCTGTGCAGCAAACTGCCTTGCCTCTTCTAGAGGAGCATCAGAAGGGAACTGATTAGTAAAGGAAGAACCATCAGGAAGACGGAATTGAATTCTTGCAACAGTGCTATGAAGAAAGAACATGAAAGTCAAAATCTTCACCTCTACATGTTCTCAAACAATATCAATAAAAGAGAAAATGGAAGTGGAAATGTGTAATAACAATAGTTACTTTCTGCCATATCAGATCTTTTTGTTTGTTAATAACTGGTTTACTGAGATTCACATAAAAAAATTAACCCTTTTAGGCTGGGCTCAGTGGCTCATGGCTATAATCCCAGCGCTTTGGGAGGCCAACGCAGGCAGATCACCTGAGGTCAGGAGTTCAAGACCAGCCTGGCCAACATGGCAAAATCCCATCTCTACTAAAACATACAAAAATTAGCTGGGCATGGTGGTGTATGCCTGTAATCCCAGCTACTTGGGAAATTGAGGCAGAGAACCTAGGAGGTGGGGGCTGCAGTGAGCCGAGATCGTGCCACTGTACACCAGCCTGGGCAACAGAACGAGACTCCATCTCAAACAAAAATTCTTTTAAGGTGTACAATTCAGTGGTTTTCAAATATATTCACAATTGTTGCAACCATCACCACTACCTAATTCCAGAACATTTCCATCAAGCCAAAAAGGAACACCAACCCCATTAGCACCCACACGCCATCCTTCCCTCCTGCAGACCCTGGCAACCACTAACCTACTGTCTCTATGGATTTGTCTATTTTGGGCATTTCATATAATAGAATCATACAATATGTGACCTTTTAACTTGCTTTTTTCATGGAAATTGTATTTTCAAGGTTCATCCAGTTGTTGCATATATCAGTTATTCCTATTGCTGAAAAACATTGTACGAGATACAGTTTACACATTCTTCAGTTGCTGGACATTTAGGTTATTACCACATTTTAGCTATTTGACTAATACTGCTATAAGTATTCATGTACAAGTTTCTGTGTGGACGTTTTCAATTCTCTTGGATATAAACTGCTGAATAACCTGCTGCTGTATAACTGCTGGGTTCTATGATAATGCTATGTTTAACACTTTGTGTTACTGGCAAACTGTTTTCCAAGGTGACTACATCATTTTACACTCCCACCAGTAACAGAGAAAGCGTCCAAATTCTCCACCTTCTCACAAACACTTACACTTTCTCTTTACATTTAGGCATAATTAGTGGGTGTAAAATAGTATCTCACTGTGGTTTTGATTTTATTTCCCTCATAACTAATGATGTTGAACATTTTTTCATGTGCTTACTGGCCATTTGTATATCTTCTTTGGAGAAATGTCTTATTCAAATTCTTTCCACATACTTGAACTGGGTGTCTTTTTATTATTGAGTCATAAGTTCTTTTTATATTCTAGACAAGTCTCTTATCAAATACATGATTTGCAAATATTTTCTCCAATTCTATGGGTTGTTCTTAGAACTTTTTTTTTTTGAGAGAGAGTCTTACTGTCACCCCAGCTGGAGTGCAGTGGCACAATGTCAGCTCACTGCACCCTCTGCCTCCATGGTTCAAGTGATTCTCATGCTTTAGTCTCCCAAGTAGCTGGGGTTACAGGTGTGCAACACCATGACTAATCTTTGTATTTTTAGTAGGGACGGGGTTTTGCCATGTTGGCGAGCCTGGTTTTGAACTTCTGGCCTTAAGTGATCTGCCTGCCTCAGCCTCTCAAAGTGCTGGGATTACAGGTGTGAGCCACCACACACCCACCTTCTTTGTACTTTCTTGATGATATCCTTCAAAGCACAAACGTTTCAAACTTTGATAGTCTAATTTATCGATTTCTAAATTTTGTTCCTGTGCTTTTAGTGTCAGTCTAAGAAGCCACTGGCTACTCCTAGTTTAAAATTAATACCCCTCTTTTTTCCTCTAAGAACATACATTTTATGCAGTTTTAATTTTTGGTAGATGATCCATTGAGTTAATTTTGTATGTGGTGTGAGGTAAGGGTCCAAATGCATTATTTTACATACAGATATCTGGTTGTCCAAGCACCTTTAGTTGAAAAGATTCTTTTTCATGAATAATCTTGGTACCTCTTTCAAAAATAAACTGTTCATAAATGTAAGGGTTTATTTCTAGAGACTCCATTCTATTATATTGATTCATATGTTCATCTTATACCAGTACATCACTGTATAACTTTGTAGTAAGTTTGAAAATCAGGAAGTATGAGTCATCCATCTTCATTTTCTGGATTTTTTCAAGTATTGTATTTCCTGCATTTCCATATGAATTTTAGGATTATAATTTATGAAAAAAAGCCAGCTGGAATTTTGATAGGAATGTTGAATCTATAGATCAGTTTGGGGAGGATTATCATCTTAACAATATTAAGTATTCTGATCTATCAACATAGGATATCTTTCCATGTATTTAGGTCTTCTCAAATCTTTCAACAGTGTTTTGGTCATTTTTAGCACACAAATCTTATACTTTTGTTAAATTTATTACTTCATTATTTTTGGAAAACTTTTTAAAAATTAATTTTTCTGATTACAAACTACTACTTGTTAATTATCCAATATGGAAATATGAAAAGGCAAAGAAAAGAAGTATTAACCACAGTCCAACTAGCAGGTGTACTGGAAATGTGAACTTCCATCTTCAACAAAAGACAAAAACTGCCTTATCCCTGCTATGTGTCATTCATTCCGGTATGATTATCAGTAACATTTCCCCTACCTCCTTCACCACGAGGTTGGGCATGTTACCTCCTCCAACCAGAGGGCCCACACAAAGGACACTGACTGGTCTGAAGGTGGCCACATGACCCAAACAGGGGCAATCGGAATTCTCAGTGACTGATACAGGCATGAGAGAGAAAATCTCTTCTATCTGGGATCATGAATTCAGGGTCCTAAAAGTGACACAAGGTAATGGGCTCTCCTGACACCATTTGGAGAGTTTCTCTGAGAATGAAGCTAAAACAGAAGAAACCAAAAGATTAAAGAGAGAGAGAGAAATTTTAATGATATCCTTTAGATTGCTGGATACAACTATGCCTAACCAAATTCAACCTTGGATTTCTGAACTGCAGAGCCAATGTATTTCCTCTTTTGCTTAATCCTATCTGATAGGGGATTCTGACAACTAAAGAATCCTAATACATATGAGATAAATATTATATTCATTTTGCTTATAAATCATTTCTGTCTTTGGAAAATAGATTTCTTAGGCCCTCTTTTAAAGTTATGTATGTAGTTATAGTATACACCTACACTAAATGATAGATATCACTGGGAGCTGTCAAACTGATCAATACGTTCCTCTGGAATTGACCACTTATAACCACAGTACACATCAGTGTTAAAAACTAGCCTATAATCATCCCCCATCAGCCTCTAAGTGCACAGAGATGTTTCAGCATGAAATATAGTACCTTCTTTCTCTTGCATAAGATTCCCTCTTGACTTCCATTTCTGTCTGTTTGGCTAGCAAGGCAGCAGCTTTGGCAGCCTCTACTTCTTCTTTTGTCTTTGCAAAACGAGCAGCTCTCTCAGCACGGTCCTTTAAAACATTATAAAATACCAATTACCTTTACTGCCAAAATGGTCAATTCATACAATTCCAAACACGAGGAACAAACAAATATGCATGGAATTCTTTTATTATTAAGACACAGGGTCTTGCTCTGTCATTGAGGCTGATGTGCAGTGGCACAATCATCACTCACTGTAGCCTCTGAACTCCTAGGCTCAAGCAATCCTCCCACCTCAGCTTCCAGAGTAGCTGGGACTACAGGTGCATGCCACCATGCCCAGCTAATTTTTTCTTTTCTTGTAGAGGTGGGGTCTTGCTTTGTTGCCCAGGCTAGTCTTATACTCCTGGCTTCAAGCAATCCTCCTATCTTGGCCTCCCAAAATTCTGGAATTACAGTTATGAGCCACTGTGCCTTGCTGCCAGAAATTCTCATAACACCATATGGGAACTTAATCATTCTGGAACTGTTATTTTTTTAGTTTTATCAACTGTCGGAGACCAGAATTATTATTAAAGAAACAAGGACATGAATTTGCTTACTACCGTATCTCCAAAGCCTGAAACAAGGTCTGGCACATAATAATGCTCAACAAGTATTCGCTGACTCACCAAATGAACAAAAAATATTAAGGTACAGATGGTTTTATTTTTCAGGGACAGGGTTTCGCTTCTTGTTGCGGCTGGAGTGTGATAGCATAATGTTGGCTCACTGCAATCTCCACCTCAGTTCAAGCAATTCTCCTGCCTCAGCCTCCCAAGTAGCTGGGATTACTGGCGCTCACCACCACGTCCGACTAATTTTTGTATCTTTAGTAGAGACAGGGTTTCACCATGTTGGCCAGGCTGGTCTCGAACTCCCGACCTCAAGTAATCAACCTGCCTTGGCCTCCCAACCACAAGTCATCCACCTGCCTCAGCCTCCCAAAGTGCTGGGATTACAGGCATGAGCCACCACGTGTGGTGAGATAGTTTTCATGTGTATTGCAACAGCTGAATTCTAAAAGCAACTGCTGCAAACTAAGCTTTATGATATGCCTAAATCCTCTGGATGCTGCAAAAAAAGTGTGCCTGTGATAGAAAAGACTAGTAGGTACTTAGCTTATTTTCTAGGGAATCTTTAAAAGCTGCCTTTTGACTAATGATAAAAGTCATAAGTTAACAAAATATGAAGAAAAATCACTTTTAACAAAAATCATCTCGGCTGGGCGTGGTGGCTCACACCTGTAATCCCAGCACTTTGGGAGGCTGAGGTGGGCAGATCACCTGAAGTCAGGAGTTCAAGACCAGCCTCACCAACAAGGAGAAACCCCGTCTCTACTAAAAATACAAAAAAAATTAGCCGGGCCTGGTGGTGCATGCCTGTAATCCCAGCTGCTTGGGAGGCTGAGGCAGGAGAATTGCTTGAACCTAAGAGGTGGAGGTTGTGGTGAGTGGAGATCACGGCACTGTACTCCAGCCTGGGCAACCACAGAAAAACCTCGTCTCCAAAAAAAAAAAAAAAAATCTCAATTTTAATCCTATTTTAATTCATTTACAATTTCTAGTAAAAGGAGTATGAGTAAAAGGAGTCTATGAGTAACTAAAATCTATTTTTGTGTGCACAGTCTGGTAGTAATCTAAGCCACTGTGCATAGAAAAGCAATTTCACAAATGTCTGGAAACTTAAGACTTACCAATGCAATCTGCTGTTTTATACGTTCTCGAGCTGCCCTATCTTCTGCCTTTTCTCTGTTTCTTTCCTCTAACATTCTTTTTGTTAATTCTTCTTCTTGTTTTCTTTTATAATCCAACATTTCTTTTCCAGTTTTTCTCCTCTCAATTTCTTTCTTAATCTCTCTCTGAATTAAAGAAAAAGTTTTATGATCCAAAAACAATTTGATAATCTGCCGCAGGTATTATTTTTAATGTAAGGAAAACTGCAGTTAAAAGAATAAAACTTCGTAAAATGTGAGTCTAGCTGAGTTTATTAACAGCATCGTTAATGGTCAAATGTCTATCAATCTATAAATCATTGCCAGTGGTCTGTTAAGATAATAATATAGTCAGTGTAATTTGAAGGCAAGCATAATTACAGGTCTTAAGTCACAAGAGTTAAATATATTACCCTTCAGGGACAACATGGCAGTCATTTATTTGGCTTGAATGAAATGGTAACCTACATATATTAGAACTCCAAAGAAACTCTACACAGTTAGGAACACATGGTTAGAAAAATGAAATGGTGTCCTAGAATGCTTAAAAGGAGAGGGAAAATTCAGCAAAATGTCTACACATTTCTTTTTCACAAAAATAAACTAAAACTTTGTTCTGCCTCAAGCCAAACAATTTTAGCTCAAGTCCCTTTATTCTTAGTGTAAAAAAATCATTGGAGAGGGAAACGCATGGTCTAATTTATTGCAGCAATTTACAAAAAGAACATAAAAATATGTATACACTATGACTCTACTAGAGAAAACAGAAATTATCTTCATAGTGTGTCAACATTGAACTATAACTAGGAAGTCACTCTAGCCCTGCCAAACTAAATAGAATAGTCAGTCATAACCAAGAGGATAAGACAATGCTAACTGCATGAACTTTACCTGTTCTTCTTCTTTTCTTTTCTCTTCTCTCCTTTCTTCAAGTTTTTTTGTTAGTCTGTATTTAAAAAAAAAAAAAAAAAACTCAGACACATATTAATATAAAATACATTTGGAGAGAGAGAGATCCAAGATGGCCGACTAGCAGCAGCTCAGGATTGCAGCTCCCAGTGAACGTGCAGGGAGTGAGTGGAAGCCAGACTTCCAGATGAATTTTTGTTGCCTACGGACCAGGAGATTCCCAGCGGAGGAGCCCCACGGGTCACCAGCGCAACTCGTTTGGCCGGTGCAGCGGTTCTCAGTGCGGAGTATGTGGGACTGGGTGCCCTTTTAGTTGGCGTTTGGAGCTCCAGGAGGGCAGAGTCACCCATACAGCTGATTGAAAAAGGGGCTGAAGCTGGGACCCAGACTGGGAGATTCCTGGGCAGATAAGCGCCACAAATCTCAGCACTGCTGTTTCAGCCAGCACAGTCACCACATGGGAAATTGCATAGATCCTGGCAGCTTTTCAGCGGGTGACTGGGGCACCTGGGAGAGAACTGACCATTCAATTAGGAAAAGAAAAAAAAGGGGGCTCCAGGGCGGGGAGCCAGGAGATCGGGCTCGGCTGGTCCCACCCCCACAAAAAAACAGCAATTGGAAACACTGACGGTTGAGTTTCACAGCAAGCACAGCTGAACCCGGGAAGGTCCAGCTCTGTGGGAGAGGGGCGTCCGACAAAGGAAAACAAAGAAACAAGTAACATCACCACCACCAAGCTGGATGGCCACTCAGACACCCAATCTGAAAGTCAGCAATTACAAAGACAAAAGGTGGATAAATCCACAAAGATGGAAAGAAACCAGCACAAGGATATTCAGGACTTGAACTCAGACCCAGAACAAGTAAATTTTATAAACATTTATAGAACTCTCCACCCTAAATCCACAAAACATATATTCTTATCAGTACCACATCACACCTACTCTAAAAGTGACTACATAATTGGAAGTAAATCACTTCTCAGTAATTGCATAGCATTTCACAGGTTTAAATGAAATATTGGTTGGCTGCTTGTTTGTTATTTTCCTCCCTTATTCCTTCCTGTCTCCATTGTTAAGCAGTTATTGGCATAAAAGAGGTTTTCAATACCCATTTTTAGACTGCATTCTAGCCTGGGCAATAAAGCAAGACTCCTGTTCTTCTCCCTCTTTCATTCTTTTTCCTCTCTTAAAAAAAAAAATTTAGGAGACATATTTAGCTAAAGGATTGGAGAAATAAACAGACAAACAAAGAGCAAGCAACAATTTACCTGCCTAACTCCATGCTCCTACAGAAATCCTGGAGTCAAAAAGAGCCCATCAGAAGCCTAGCTTCATTCTAAATGCCTCACTTTAGTTTAGTTTCTGATTAGTTTCCCTCTTTTTCTGATTTACCTGATTTTGACTTTAAAATCTACAAACACATTTTTCTTTTTTTTTTTTTTTTTTTTGAGGCAGAGCCTCACTCTGTTGCCCAGCTGGAGTACGGTGGCGAGATCTTGGCTCATTGCAATCTCCCCATCCCAGGTTCAAGCAATTCTTCCGTCTCAGCCTCCTGAGTAGCTGGGACTACAGGCATGCACCACGATGCCCACCTAATTTTTGTATTTTTAGTTGAGACATGGTTTCACCATGTTGGCCAGGATGGTCTTGATCTCTTGACCTTGTGATTCACCCGCCTCAGCCTCCCAGAGTGCTGGGTGTGAGCCACAGAACCCGGCCTAAAATCTACAAATACATTTTCAAACAAATTACAAATCAGTGACTTGTGAATGCTCTACTCCTTATATAAAAGTAAACAGCATTATGATAAAAAACTGTAAAAATAAAAACTTAAGGCCAACAAATTATTAACAACAAATTATTAACACCAACTTGATTCTCAACTGCAAGAAATTCATCACTTAAAAATGAATGGAGGCTGAGCACAGTGGCTCACACCTGTAATCCCAGCAATTTGGGAGGCCGAGGTGAGTGGATCTCTTGAGCTCAAGAGTTCAAGACCAGCCTTAGCAACATGGCAAAACCCTGTCTACAAAAATTAGCCAGGCATGGTGGCGCATGCCTGTAGTTCCAGCTCATTTGGGGGCTGAGGCTCACTTGAGCAGTGACCCATGTTCATGCTACTGCACTTCAGCATGAGTGACAAAGGGAGACCCTGTCTGAAACAAACACACAAAAAAACAAATGGAGGTTGGGTGTGGTAGCTCACATTTGTAATCCCAGCACTTCAGGAGACTGCAGGAAAACAGCCTAAGCCCTGGAGTTGGAACTAGGCTGGACAACAACTTGAGACCCCATCTCTACAAAAATAAAAAGTAAGGCTGGGCATGGTGGCTCACGCCCATAATCAAAACACTTTGGGAGGCTGAGGCAGGCGGATCACAAGCTCAGGAATTCAAGACCAGCCTGACCAACATGGTAAAACCCTGTCTCTACTAAAAATACAAAAATTAGGCAGGCATGGTGGCACATGCCTGTAATCCCAGCTTCTCAGGAGGCTGTGGTAGGAGAACACCTGAACCTGGGAGACGAAGGGTGCAGTGAGCCAAGATTGTGCCCCTGTACTCCAGCCTGGGTGACACAGCGAAAAAAGAAATATCTTAGATTCAAAGAGCCTAAACTAAATGCAATGAAAAATCCTTGATTGGATCTTGAATCAAGGAAAAAAGTTAAAAAGGCAACTAGGAAATCTGAATATGGACAACAAATTAGATAATCTTACTGTATCAATTTAGAATTTCTCAAGTATGATAATGGTATCGTGCTTATATCAGAAAATATACACCATTTTCAGATGGTGTATATTTTTGTAGAATTTTCTTCTGAGAAATCTATTTGTAGAATTTTCTTCTGAGAAATACAAATCCAAGTTTGTTCTAATCTGGGTGAAAAGCTACATGGCATCTAATTTAATAACAAATTGACTGTTCCATAACTTCTACGTTTGGGCATCAACTTTCTTTTTTTTGAGACACAGTTTCCCTCTTGTTGCCCAGGCTTGAGTGCAATGGCATGAATCATGTCAGCTCACTGCAACCTTCACCTCCCAGGTTCAAGCGATTCTCCTGCCTCAGTCTCCCAAGTGGCTGAGATTACAGGTGTCCACTACCATGCCCAGCTAATTTTTAGATTTTTTTTTTTTTTTTTTTTTTGAGACGGAGTTTCGCTCGTTACCCAGGCTGGAGTGCAATGGCGCGATCTCGGCTCACCACAACCTCTGCCTCCTGGGTTCAGGCAATTCTCCTGTCTCATCCTCCTGAGTAGCTGGGATTACAGGCATGTGCCACCATGCCCAGCTAATTTTTTTATTTTTAGTAGAGACAGGGTTTCACCATGTTTACCAGGATGGTCTCGATCTCTTGACCTCATGATCCACCCGCCTTGGAATCCCAAAGTGCTGGGATTACAGGCGTGAGCCACCGCGCCCGGCTAGATTTTTAATAGAGACAGGATTTCACCATGTTGGCCAGGCTGATAGCAAACTCCTGACCTCAGGTGATCCACCTGCCTCAGCCTCCCAAAGTGCTGGGAATAAAGGCATAATCCACTGTTCCTGGCTAGCATCTACTTCTTAATGGTCATTATGCCTGCCAGGGTGCCAGAAGAGGGCAGGACATGGTCTGTGAGCACAATCCCTACTCAAAGGCCACAACCCCTCAGTCAAGGTCTTCCTAAGAGATGCATGCTGAGGTATGTAGGGATGAAGTAAATTATGTCTGCAACTTTCAAAGGAATCAGAAGGAAAAAAAAAAGAAATCGATGGTCATTATTTTTTCCACATTGAGGTCTGAAACTTTTCCAAATAAAAAGACTGGAATTCATGGTACTATATATTATCTTTGCCAGATGATTCTGCCCATTTTCAGCATAATGATATGACTGTGCACAGAGGCTCATGCCTGTAATTCCAGCATTTTAGGAGGCTGCGGTAGGCGGATCACCTGAGATCAGAAGTTCAAGACCAGCCTGGCCAACATGGTGAAACCCTGTCTCTACTAAAAACACAAAAATTAGCCAGGCGTAATGGTGGGCACCTGTAATGTCAGCTACTTGGGAGGCTGAGGCAGGAGAATCACTTGAACCCATGAGATGGAGATTGTGATGAGACCAGATCATGCCACTGTACTCCAGCCTGGTGGACAAGAGCAAAACTTCATCTCAAAAAAAAAAAAAAAAAAAAAAAAAAAAAAACATAATAAACAAAATAATGCATTTTAACTAAAGATTCACTAAAAGATTCCTATTTCACACACGTTAGCTTTAATAAAACACCGTATATCCTCGCCAGACGTGGTGGCTCAGGGCTGTCATCTCAGCCCTTTGAGAGGCCAAGGTGAGTGGATCACTTGAGGCCAGGTATTCGAGACCAGACTGGCCAACATGGTGAAACCCTGTTTCTACTAAAAATACAAAAATTAGCCTGTCATGATGGCACACACCTATAATCCCAGATATTCAGAAAGCTAAGGTACAACAATCACTTGAACTTGGAGGAGGAGGTTGCAGTGGGCTGAGATCACACCACTGTACTCCAGCCTGGCAACACAGCCAGACTCCAACTCAAAAACAAACAAAAAAAACACCATCGTAGGCCAGGTGTGGTAGCTCATGTCTGTAATCCCAGCACTTTGGGAGGCTAAGGCAGGCAGGTCACCTGAGATCAGGAGTTTAAGACCAGCCTGGCCAACATGGTAAAACCCTGCCTCTACTAAAAATACAAAAAAATTAGCTGGGGGTGGTGGTGGGTGCCTGTAATCCCAGCTACTTGGGAGGCTGAGGGAAGAGAATCACTTGAACCCAGGAGGCAGAGGTTGCAGTGAGCTGAGATCACACCATTGTACTCCGGCCTACATTTAATTCATCCGAGCTCATGCCAAATTAGGAATCTTGTTCCTTTTGTGAAATCTAATTCATTAACTATGAATTAGAAACTAGTAGTTTCTGCATGACATAGTAAGACTTTGTCTCAATAAATAAATACCATTGTGTATATCCATTAATATTAAAAACTTAGATCTCACAATTTCAAATCACCAATCTTTTTTTTTTTTCTTTTTTTTCTTTTTTTTCTGAAGCGGAGTTTTGCTCATTGCCCAGGCTTTAGTGTAATTGCACGATCTTGGCTTACCACAACCTCTGCCTCCTGGATTCAAGCAATTGTCCTGCCTCAGCCTCCAGAGTAGCTGGGATTACAGGCACCCACCAACATGCCCAGCTAATTTTTCTATTTTTAGTAGAGACAGGGTTTCACTGTGTTGGCCAGGCTAGTCTTGAACTTATCTCGTTATCTGCCCGCCTCGGCCTCCCTAAGTGCTGGGATTACAGGTGTGACTGTTGTTTTTTTTTTTTTACATTCTGTTTACTTGACAAAATGCAGCTGAAGACTGGAGAACTATGTTCTCATGTACAAGATAGGATGAATTTCTCACTAATGTCAATTTGGTTTAGTCACCTTTTCCCTTAACAAAATTAGTTTTCTTTGAAGCTAGATGAGGAAAAAAGCCCAAGACTTAAAGTCAACTAGAGTAGTATTCCAAAAACATGGTCTTTGGAAATAGATCTCAGTCTCAGTTGCAGCCTGAGAGGAAAGTAAGAATCTTACATTTGCTAATCCATCCTGCCAAATTCTATTTATTATTTATTTATTTATTAAATAAATAAATGGATGGAGTCTCACTCTGTCGCCCAGGCTGGAGTGCAATGGAGTAATCTTGGCTCACTACAACCTCTGCCTCCTGGGTTCAAGCAATTCTTCTCTCTCAACTGCCCCAAGCAGCTGGGACTACAGATGCATGCCCCTGTGCCCAGCTAATTTTTCTATTTTTTTAGTAGAGACAGGGTTTCACCGTGTTGGCCAGGCTGATTTCAAACTCCTGGCCTCAAGTGGTCCACCCACTTTGGCCTCCCAAAGTGCTAGGATTGCAGGCAAGAGCCACTGTGCCCGGCCTTATTTATTTATTTATTCATTCATTCGAGACAGAGTCTTGCTTCATTCATTCATTTATTCATTCATTGAGACAGCGTCTTGTCTGTCGCCCAGGCTAGAGTATAGTGGCATGATCATGGCTCACTGCAACCTTGACCTTCTGGGCTCAGGTGATCCTCCAACCTCAGCCTCCTCAGTAGCTGGACTACAGGTACGTACCACTTCACTCAGCTAATTTTTGTATTTTTTTGTAGAGATGGGGTTTTGCCACATTGCCCAGGCTGGTGTCTAATTCCTGGGCTCAAGCCACCCACCTGCCTCAGCCCCCCAGAGTACTGGGATTATAGGTATGAGCCACTGTTCCGGGTCCCTGCCAAATTCTGAGTTTTTAATTTGTATGAAATAGATTTTTAAATATCATTAGGGTCAGAGAAAAATGCATACATTTTGCTTTACAGAACTTCTTAGCATTCTAAAGTATCAGATTACACCACAGGGACTGATGGGTCCAACTTATCAAGTGAGGAAAAGCACTTCAGTTCAGTGAAACGGAGAAACTAGTAGTTTCAGAGTTCAATACCCTACAGAAGATGGCAGGGGATGAGTTAGTTGAGAGTACAAGAGCCTTACAGTCTATAGCAGGGTATGGTGAGAATGATGGCAATTCTTAGGGTATAAATAATGAGCTAAGTAGACATTTGGAATAGGAATATTACACAGGCCGGTGTTCTTAGTTATTGTCATTGTCAATGAATTAGATTCCACAAAAGGAACAAGAGTCCTAATTTGGCATGAACTTGGCAGGATCTCAGCTTGTGAATTAATTAGTACTATGACACAGGCAGAGACTAGCTGACATTCCCTTACTTAAGAGGCTACTGAAAACTTTTCCAGTGTAACTGAATAGCGCCTGGCCCCACCTCAAAATAAGGGCTACCTGATGTAATTCAGGTTTTTGCCCCAAGTCTCCAAACCCATTTCCAGATTTTCTATTTTCCCTTCAGCCCAGAGTGGTACAAATAAAGGTACAGAATAGTGGGCCTGGTGTTAGCAAATTAAGGAGAAACAAAACAGGATGAACCCTTGGGAACTTTGTTTCCTGCTGCTATTCTAGTCTTATACCACACCACTTTCCTCACCACTGTGAGATCCAGCCTGCTTTTTACCTCAAGGTCCTGGCACTGCCCCAACCCCTACAAAGAACAATCAGAATCTAGTTTTGCTGAAAAGAAGCTGATCTTTAATGAGTCAATAAGCAAACTCAAAGACATTATAAGCAATCATCTTGAACCCTGTTTCCCCAAAGCATCTACATGAACAAGAAAATATCAAGTCTAAGAAATGTTTTTAAATTTTAAAATGTTAATAAAGAATTTTTTTAAACTTCCATATAACTAACACTAAAGGGTTTTAAATCAGGGTTTAAAGTATTCCTGCTTAACCACTAACCATTAACTCATATAACTTTTAGGAATCAGAGCATGAAAGACTGTGATTTGACAATTACTGCCTCAATAAAAATACTAGAAACTACAAAGAGCCAGAAATTTGTATCTGATTATTAGACTAATTAATAAAAAATGACATTTAGTAGACACCCACTTATGCAGAACTCATGCTCAGTACATAGTCATAAAATGAGCTGAAGTTCTTGCCCACCTGGAGCTTATTATCCTTACGGCATAAAGAGATAAAAGCAGAAGTGACAGATGGAAACACCCATGTACCAAAATACCAGTAAAAAGGGGATTCTCAGAATGATCAGACCACTGACTGATACTTCAGAGATACAAAAGCTTTATCCTTAGAGTGTAATGTTCATGGATACAAATTAGGGTGATCAAAAGTTTCAACTCAGAATTCTAAGACTTCATTTGTGTAACTTTAGCTTTTATTCAAATTAATGAAATAACTAAAAAACCGTTGTCTTTTTAAACAAAATGCTATTTGCAAAAAGAAGAGCAAACCTTTCCACTCGGATGTTGAGGTCCTCTGCAGGTCTCTGATCTGAGCATCCACTGGGCTCCTGAGAGGAAGTGGCATGACCTGCACTTTCTCCTCCTTAATTATTAAATAAAAAGAAATAAGAATACTGCATTTAATACAACTTTTAAAGGTATAAATCTTCTAGGTTATAGCATCTGTTAATAATTTTGTATCTTAAACATCATTTATTTTTCCAAAAAATGGAGCAAAAAATATGCTATTACTAATGCTAAAGTTGAGATGTGGATAAAATTGTTCACAAATAGTAATAAGGCAGTTACTTACCGAGTTAAGACCACCAAGGTAAAGGTCAGAGGTAAAACATGAAGAAATACCAATCTGGCAGGAGGCATGCCTGACTATGGGTAGGCCTCACTATAGAGCAGTGCCATCCAATATCTATATCGTGTAACACAGCAGCAACTAGACATGTGGCCAGTTACTGCAGGTGAGGGACAAATTTTAATTGTAATTTATTTAAGTAAAATGTGGCTGTCGGCCGGGCGCGGTGGCTCAGCCTGTAATCCCAGCACTTTGGGAGGCCGAGGCGGGTAGATCACGAGGTCGAGAGATCGAGACCATCCTGGTCAACATAGTGAAACCCTGTCTCTACTAAAAATACAAAAAACTAGCTGGGCGTGGTGGTGCGTGCCTGTAATCCCAGCTACTTAGGAGGCTGAGGCAGGAGAATTGCCTGAGCCCAGGAGGCGGAGGTTGCGGTGAGCCGAGATCGCGCCATTGCACTCCAGCCTGGGTAACGAGAGCGAAACTCCATCTCAGAAAAAAAAAAAAAATGTGGCTGTGGCTATTGAGCAGTGAGCAGTGGAGGCCAGCTATGATCCTGGGTATGGCTCTGGACTTACACTGGTCCAAGGAATCGACTTCTGCTGACCATATTGATTCCTTAGAAAGCCTCTTTATGCTAGTTTTCTTTGAAGAATTTTCCTTAAAGATAGACTTTTGTCCTGGCCTGTTCTAGAAGACCTCTGTCATTCCCTTCCTGACAGCTTGCCACCAATCTGATTCTTCTTTACAGACTTTGGCGAACAAAGACTATGGAGCCACAAAGTCTGATTTCAGTAAGTTTCTTAATCCCTCCGTACCTCATCAGTAAAATAGGGATAGCAACCTCACACGGTTGATGAGAAATATGTGTTAATACAAGTAAAATGCTTAGAACTTAACTGAGACTCGTACATGTAAGCACTTCTGTTACTACAGTAGTAGTAAAAATAATTAGTATTACTAAGTAGAGATAATGGTGCATCATCTCTTCCCGCTCCACATTCAGGAGCATAACCTAGGTAGCTTGAAATCAACAACAGTGGGAGTATTTACACCCTGGAAATCAGCAAATAGTACAAATAAGGGCCTTTGCTTCCACAGAGCCTTCTGATAAATATTTACCAGTGTATCACTGAATGCAACTCTTGGATAAGAAATGATAACCACTAGCAGCCAGTAGAGGATCAATAGGAAATTAACCACCTTTCTTTAGAAAATAAATTGAAAGATGAGAACATGTCCTATTATCAGCAAAAATTTAACATCTTATGAAGATTACCTGTGGACAAGCTGGGGGAAAAGTGTTGATTAAGAGTAAAGTTAGATGCGGCCGGGCGCAGTGGCTCAAGCCTGTAATCCCAGCACTTTGGGAGGCCGAGGCGGGTGGATCACGAGGTCAAGAGATCGAGACCATCCTGGTCAACATGGTGAAACCCCGTCTCTACTAAAAATACAAAAAATTAGCTGGGCGTGGTGGCGCGTGCCTGTAATTCCAGCTACTCAGGAGGCTGAGGCAGGAGAATTGCCTGAACCCAGGAGGCGGAGGTTGTGGTGAGCCAAGATCGCGCCATTGCACTCCAGCCTGGGTAACAAAGAGCGAAACTCCGTCTCAAAAAAAAAAAAAAAAAAAAGAGTACAGTTAGATGAATCTATGACCCATAATCAAAGAGAAATGGATAGATGCCATAGAGAAGAAGATTTCTAATTGTATACCACAGAGTTCTCTGCCTTTGGTATTTTATAAATGACTTGAAGATGTAAAACATATTTGTAACTTTTTTTTTTTTTTTTTTTTTAACTGGGTCTGGCTCTGTTTCTCAAGCTGGAGAGCAGTGGCATGATCTTGGCTCACTGCAACCTCCGCCTCCTGGGATCAGGCCATTTTCCTACTTCAGCCTCCCAATTAGCTGGAACTACAGGTACATGCTACTACACCTGGCTAATTTTTGTATTTTTTTGTAGAGACAGGCTTTTGTCACACTGCCCAGTCTCGTATCTTGAGCTCAAATCATCTTGGCCTCCGAAAGTACTGGAAACACAGGGATGAGCCATTGCATCTGGCCCATGTGTAACTTTATGGGTGACCCAAAATTGTGTGAAATAGCTTATTAAGAGTCATATTTAACTGCTAATTTCTAAATGAAAAATTCTAGGCCAGGTGTGGTGGCTCATGCCTGTAGTCCCAGCACTTTGGGAGGGCGAGGTGGGTGGATCACTTGAGGAGTTAGAAACCAGACTGGCCAACATGGCAAAACCTGATCTCTACTAAAAATCCAAAAATTAGTTGGGCATGGTGGTGGGCACCTGTAATCCCAGCTACTTGGGAGGCTGAGGCAGAAAAATTGCTTGAATCTGGAAGGCAGAGGTTGCAGTGAGCTAAGACCATGCCACTGCACTCCAGCCTGGGCAACAGAGTGAGACTCTGCCTCAAAAAAAAAAAAAAAAAAAAAAAAAGGATTGAAAAAAAAAACAGCTAATAAAAATCCAAATATAATACAAAAGAAAAGTTCTGCCTTTAGGCTTAAAAAGCCAACTGGATTAACAGGTATAACGTATCTCCTGAGAGAAATACACATCATCATATATAAAGTAGTCTTGTCAAAAATAATGAAGCTCACCTCATCAAGTCTTCAGCTTTACCAATTTACAGGAAATAAAGGGGACAGAGGAATATCTTACACAATTCCATGGGAATGCAGTAAAATCTACACTGTGGGTAACTATAGGAAAAACTACCAGAGAGAGCAGAAATCTATATATTAAATTTAAAAACACATCAACCAACAGGAATATATTGAACTGTAATTCAAACTAAAAAAAAAAAAAGTTTAATATAAATATTGCCTAGATAATTGATGACAAAAAGGATACTGTTAAACATTCTGGCTTTGATAACAGTATTGTGGTTTTTTTTTTAAATGTCTTCTCTTTTACATACTGATTTTTTAAAAGATGAAATCATATAAATGCCTAAAATTTGCTTCAAAATAACCTGGGAAAGATGGTCAAATAGCAAAACAGATAACAAAAATTGAGCAAATAATGGAATCACTGATGCAGGATGATGAGTACATCTAATTCATTATTCTATTCTCTCTACTGTAGAGTATGATTGCAATTTCCATACTTAAAATTTCTCTTGGCCAGGTGCGGCGGTTTATGCCTGTAATCCCAGCACTTTGGGAGCTGAGGCAGGTGGATCACCTGAGGTCAGGAGTTCGAGACCAGCCTGGCCAACATGGCGAAACCCTGTCTCTACTAAAAACACAAAAATTAGCTGGGTATGGCGGTGGGTGCCTGTAGTCCCAGCGTCTCGGTAGGCTGAGATAGGAGAATCACTTGAACCCAGGAGGTGGAGGCTGCAGTGAGCCAAGATCACGCCACTGTACTGTAGTCTGCGCAACAAAGCAAGACTCTGTCTCCAAAAAAAAATTTAAAGGCAACTACATACAATTTTAAAAGACTTATATTCCATCTTTATTTTTTAGAGATACAATTGAAATTTTTTTTTTTTTTGAGACGGAGTTTCGCTCTTGTTACCCAGGCTGGAGTGCAATGGCGCCATCTCAGCTCACCGCAACCTCCGCCTCCTGGGTTCAGGCAATTCTCCTGCCTCAGCCTCCTGAGTAGCTGGGATTACAGGCACGCACCACCATGCCCAGCTAATTTTTTGTATTTTTAGTAGAGAGGGGGTTTCACCATGTTGACCAGGATGGTCTCAATCTCTTGACCTCATGATCCACCCACCTCGGCCTCCCAAAGTGCTGGGATTACAGGCGTGAGCCACCGCGCCCGGCCACAATTGAAATATTTTACCTGACATTTGTTCTCAGGTAAATAAGTGGAAGAAGAGTAGTAGAGGGCACAGATGGGAATATTGGCCATGAAGCTAGGCAATGGATTAATGGGATTTCTTATACTATTTTTTCTATTTCTGTATATATTTGAAATTTTCCATAATAGTTTTTTTAAAGGCTACAGGCGTGGATGCAATAGCTCATGCCTGTAATCCCAGCCCTTTCAGAGGATTACTGTAGGCCAGGAGTTTGAGACAGGCTGAGTAACACAGTGAGACCCCATCTATGCAAAGGCTATATATAAAAATTAGGCTGGGGCCAGGCACAGTGGCTCATGCCTGTAATCTAAGCACTATGGGAGGCTGAGGAGGGTGGATTACCGGAGATCAGGAGTTCAAGACCAGCCTGGCCAACATGGTGAAACCCTGTCTCTACTAAAAATATAAAAAATTAGCCAGGCATGGTAGTGGATGCCTGAAATCCCAGCTACTGGGGAGGCTGAGGCAGGAAAATTGCTTGAACCTGAGAGGCAGAGGTTGCAGTGACCCGAGATCATGCAATTGCGCTCCAACCTGTGCAATAAGAGCAAAACTCTATTTTAAAAAATTAAAAAATAAAAATAAAAAAAAAAGGCCAGGTGCGGTGGCTCAATCTGTAATCCCAGCACTCTGGGAGGCCAAGGTGGGCACATCATCTGAGGTCGGGAGTTTGAGACCAGCCTGACCAACATGGAGAAACCCCATCTCTATTAAAAATACAAAATTAGCCAGGCATGGTGGCGTATGCCTGTAATCCCAGCTACTGGGGAGGCTGAGGCAGAAGAATTGCTTGAACCCAGGAGGCGGACATTGCGGTCAGCTGAGATCGCGCCACTGCACTTCAGCCTAGGCAACAAGAGCAAATCTCCGTCTCAAAAACAAAAAAAAAAGAAATTAGCCAGGTATGGTGGTACATACCTGTAGTCCTAGCTACTCAGGTGGCTGAAGCAGGACAATCACATGAGCCCAGGAGTTGGAGATTACAGTGAGCTATGTTTGTGCCACTGCACTCCAGCCTGGGAGCCAGAGCCAGACCCCATCTCAAAAATAACAAATTGTTTTTAGACAGAGTCTGGCTCTGTCACCCAGGCTGGAGTGCAGTGACATGATCACAGCTTACTGCAACAACTAGCTCCCCAACTTAAGCAACTCTACCACCTCTCAGCCTCTTAAATAGCTGAGACTATGGCCATGTGTCACCACACCTGGCTAATTTTTGTATTTTTATAGAGACAGAGTTTGGCCATGTTGTCCAGGCTGGTCTCAAACTCCTGGGCTCAAGCAATCTACCCACCTTGGCTTCTCAAAGTGCTGGGATTATAGATGTGAACCACCACAACTGACCAAAAAAAAATTTTTTTTAAGCTACAAAAAACTGAAATTAGAGCTGCTACTCATCTCAGGTGAGCCAGAGCTTGCAGTTTTAGTCTAGCCAAGTTAATTGCCTACCTAAACAAAAACAACACTCTTTGCAGGAATACAATGAAATCCAGAGTGTCTACAACAATGTATAAGATATCCAGCAATTTTAGACATATAAACAGGAAAACGTGACCCATTCTAAAGGGTAAAGGTGATCAACACAAGTCATATTCAGATGAGCTACATATTGAAACTGTTAGACAAGGACTTTAAAGCAGCCATTATAACTCATATGAGGAAAGGGGAAATATACTTGAAATGAATTAAAAAATAGTACTAAAAGAATAAAATGTAGATGGAGAGTACTCATTCTGTACAGCTTTTGCAACTTATGAATCAAACTATTTCAAAATAAAAAGTTACAATGACAAGAGAAATCCTGAAGTAAAAAATGTATAACCTAATTTTATCTAAAATAAAAAACTCACTGGATGGGCTTAACAGCAGAATGGAGATGATAAAGAGTCAGTGAATTTGTAGATCAACAGAATTATCCAATCCAAAGGAAGAAAAAATAGAGTGAAAAAAATAAACCTGTGGGACAACATCATGAAGCCTAATACACATGTAATTCGTTCCAGCAAGATACACGGACCAAACTTCCCAAACTTAGCAAAAGTTACACATTTACAGATGCAAGAAACTCGGCAAACCAACAAAAGGATAAATACAAAGACAAATACACCTAGGCCTATCACAGTCAAATCGCTAAAAACCAAAGAAAGAAATCCTGAAAGCGGCCAGAGATAAACCAACATACTCCACATGGAGGGGATCAATCAGAATTTGTGGAGACTTCCCATTAGAAAATCACAGAGACCAGAAGATGGTGGGCAGTATCTGTAACTGTAAGCACAAAATTTTTGGAGGGGTAGGGGGGTGGGGAGGTGGGAAGAGATAGCACGGGGAGAAATGACAGATACAGGTGAGGGGACGGAAGGCAGCAAACCACACTGCTATGTGTGTACCTATGCAACAATCTTGCATGTTCATTACATGTACCCCAAAACCTAAAATGCAATTAAAAAAAAAAAAAAAAATTTTTATATCCAGCAAAAAATATCCTTTCAGAATGACGATAAAACAAAGTCATTTCACATAAAGAAAACTCCAGACCTGTACAGTAAGTAATGCTAAAGGAAAATTTTCAGGCTAAAGGAATATTATGCCAGAGAGAAACACATATCTACACAATGGAATGAAAAATTTCAGAAATTATATATATATATAGGTAAGTATAACTGAAGTAATTCTTCGTTGTAGACCTAAATGAATATCCATAATAGAGTCCCCAGTTCTGTACACATCTAGAAGCTGAATGATCATGGATGTAAAACCTCAAAATGAAACTGATAGCTGTACTTCAAATAATCAAAACCTGTCATGTATAACTCCACAAGGCAGCATTAATGTTAAGTTATGGGGCATCAAATTTCAGCTCAATATAAGGAATACTCTTTCTAAAAACTAGAGCTGTTCAACAACAGAACAGGCTTCCTAGCAAGGTAATGAGCTTCCTACCATTGCATGTATTCAAATAGAAGCTCAATGATTATTTGTGTGGCATGGTAGAGTAGAATCATCTTTTTAGGACACTAATATTCTTAACATCTTGATTTATCTACCCCTCTGTTGCCTAACACAAAGCTATATTACACCAAACAACTCCAACCACAATCCCAAAAATACAGAATAAAATTTCTCTTTTGCCTTTTCTTTTTTTTTTTTTTGAGATGGAGTTTCGCTCTTGTTACCCAGGCTAGAGTGCAATGGCGCGATCTCGGCTCACCGCAACCTCCGCCTCCTGGGTTCAGGCAATTCTCCTGCCTCAGCCTCCCGAGTAGCTGGGATTACAGGCACACACCACCATGCCCAGCTAAGTTTTTGTATTTTTAGTAGAGACAGGGTTTCACCTTGTTGACCAGGATGGTCTCGATCTCTTGATCTCGTGATCCACCTGCCTCAGCCTCCCAAAGTGCTGGGATTACAGGCTTGAGCCACCGCGCCCAGTCTCTTTTGCCTTTTCTATCAATGAGTTTATAGTCACACTTCTCACGTTACAAGCTCTATTTCATAATTATCTTTTATTTCTAATTAAATATATATAAAATACTATTCTCTTATATATATATAGCATTTTACATGTTATAGAAACAATTCCAAATATAATACATTAGTTAATTTGAACCTTTCAAAAATCTCTAGGCTAGTAAGAGATTTATAAAACTGCTCAGTATCATGACATTCCTTAAAGCATATAGTGCAATAGCAGAAATTACAAATCAAGTGCTCTGGATTGTTGATTGTTTGGGAGTCAAGACATTCACTGATTTTATCATCTTCTGACACTAAATGACACATGTATTTAAGACAATGTTTAAATTTAAGTTAAATAAATGTGAAGAAAAAGACATACAATATGTTTATTTTTTAAATGATTAATATTTAAATATTAAAATGTAGTGAAGGAGGTTCTACTATACTCAAAAAAGTACATTAAAAGTTACCTATTGCGGTATCTGACTTTGCATCAGAAGTGGGTGGTGTCTCACAAAGCTCTGCATTTCTGGACTGAGTGTTTTCACAAGTGTTGTTAGGTTCAAATGAGGCAGATGGAGTAGACACTGAACTTTCTGACTGGCTGCCATTTGTTACTGATGTTTCACTTTTTAGCGAGTGCATCTAGGAAGAAAATAAATTGGATTTTAATTAATAGATAAGAATCTAAATTTGCCCAGGCAGGAGAGACCAAAATACAGGTTAAGTTGATTTATACTCTACAAAAGGAGAAGTACTCAACTCTTATAAATAGATGAATCCAAAATGTATAATCCTAAGCATGACATAATCACATTATAGAATTTACCTGCAAACTGGCAAGACCATAAAATGATTTGTTAAAGCACACCTGTTGATTTTCCTTCAAATTAGAATTCAAAGAAATAAGTTACAAACTTCTATTAGCCATTTGTCCAAAGTAGGTAGAAGTGACAAACTATTGAGTATAAAGTCCTAAAATATGTTAAGCAACATAAAGTTAGAGCCTTAATATGACAGCAGCTTTCTGTTTCAACAAAGTTATGGTGATGTTCATTATGTGTTGAGATTGGAGTAAAAGACGGCTGGGCGTGATGGCTCATGCCTGTAATCCAGCACCTTGGAAGGTCAAAGCAGGCAAATCGCTTGAAGTCAGGAGTTCGAGACCAGCCTGGCCAACATGGCGAAACACTATCTCTGCTAAAAATACAAAAATTAGCCAGGCATGGTGGTACACAGCTGTAATCCCAGCTACTCAGGAGGCTGAGGCAGAAAAATCACTGGAACCCCGGAAGCAGAGGTTGCAGTGAGCTGAGATCATGCCACTTCACTCCAGCCTGGGCAACAGTAGACTCCATCTCAAAAAAAAAAAAAAAAGGTAAAGAAGTCAGTCAAGTATTAGGTACTGGCTACTGGCACCTGTAACTTCATAATGCTGTTTACAAAATATAACAACAACAAAGGCTGCGGTTGAACTGAGATCACACCACTGCCCTCCAGCCTGGGCGACAGAACAAGACTCCATCTCAAAAAAATAAAAATAAATCCAATTCCTGACGTATCATTTATGGAAACAACAATTCTGTTCCTTCTTACCTGTCGGACTTTGTGAATTCTTGTAACAAGTTCATCCGCAGAAATGCTTCCTGCTATTACTTCCAAGGGAATTCCACTGTCTCCAATAAAGAAACTGGACGGAACACACACTACAGGATCTGTACAGTTTAATTAAGTCTAACCATTCATGTGAAACAAAAGGATAACTTTATGAAATACTATTGATAACAAAGGAAAACAAAGGATCTTTGTGATTTTCACAATATAATTTAACATGTTTACTAAACAATTTCAAGTAAAGTATCATTATACCTGTACTCCATCTGAAAAATGTGACATGTTAAATGATTTATGAGGTATATTCAAGAATCACTATATTCTTTTCTATCATAACTTCTTTTCCATCCATCTTGCTGCCAGCCAACTCTTGCAAGCTACCTGTAACAGTCCAACCCAACTGCTCCACATTGTTTTTCAGATTTTCACATTTTTAAAACTCCCTATTCTATCTTTTGCTACAATGTATTATCTCAATTTATGGGGTGCACTACACTGTTGAGTTACTTTCATATATGCTTGAAATTTCCTATAAGATTTATTTTTAATGTGGTCACATGGTAATAGTTTCCATAAAAACTAATGCATGATTTACTAAATAAAAATGAATAATTTCTAAATTTCATAAATTAACCAAAAGGAAGGTAAATAAATATGTATATACATATATATAAGCAATTCTTTACTGAAAGGATACAGATTTGTGAAAACTGTAGGCAGGCTTCACTGTAACACAAAATCAAACAGAAAATCACTAGATGAATACAATGTTTTCTAAATAATGAGTTGTTCTAATAAAATTTACCATTACTAATCACAAGTATTTTCCTGAAACTTCGAGTTTCTTTCACAGCAATCAGGTAGAAGAAGGAAAATGTATTTCTTATTTCATAAGACTTCTTCTGGTTTGTTTTATAATTTTCAGATGAAAGAACTATTTGCAGCCGGGAATGGTGGCTCATGCCTGTAATCCCAACACTTTGGGAGGCAGAGGTGGGTGGGCCACCTGAGGTCATGAGTTCAAGGCCAGCCTGACCAACATGGCAAAACCACATCTCTACTAAAAATATAAAAATTAGCCAGGCATGGTAGCAGGTGCCTATAAACTCAACACCTTGGGAGGCAAAGGCATGAGAACTGCTTGAACCTAGGACATGGAGGTTTCAGTGAGCCAAGATTGTGCCATTGCACTCCAGCCTGAGCAACAAGAGTGAACTCTATATGCAATACTCTATAATAACAAAGGATTAAATGTAATACTCTATAATAACAAAGGATTAAAAGCAATCTATCTACCAATAAAAACTGAATATACAATCATAGAAAAAGGAAGGCCAGCACTGCAGCTCACCTCTGTAATCCCAGCACTTTGGGAGGTCAAGGCATGCAGATCACTTGAGGTCAGGAGTTCCCAACCAGCCTACAAATTGGCGAAACCCTATGTCTACTAAAAATAGAAAAATTAGTGGATAGTAGGTGCCTCTAATGCAAGCTACTTGGGAGGCTGAGGGACCAGAATCACTTGAGCCTGGGAGGCGGAGGTTGCAGTGATGAAATCGCATCACGGCACTTCAGCCTGGGTGAGAGAGAGAATCTCTCTGAAACAAAAAAAGAAAACAAAAGAAAAAGATAGGGAGGAGGGGGCCAAGATGGTCATGAGAAGGCAACACTGGAATGCAGCTCCCAGCAAATGAGATGCAGAGGGCTAGAGAACTTCACGATTCCAAAGGAGGTGCCGGGTTTATTCCAGTGGGACTAATAGAGCACTGAAAATAGCCCAGGGAAGAAGCTGCAGGGCGAGAGCCACCCAGCGGGACAAATCAAGACACGGGAGGGGGAGGTTCCCAACTGAAACGTGCAGCCGGCTTGGTGCTCCAATTGGGTTACTATGCTTACATCATCCCTCCTACAACCCACGGTCCACCAGAGCTCAGCCAGACCATGGGGCGCTGTGGGTTGAGGATGTAAATCTGAGCTGGGCTCCCAGGCAAGTTGTCACAGAGACCTGGGCGGAAGTTTGACTAACGCCAGCAGGATGGACCACCCCATAGAGGGAGGCAGAGTTGAAAGCAGGGAAACAGACCATAAGGCCTGGTAGGCTCCACCTCCACAGAACTCAAAATAAAGCGCTACCTGGAGAGCTTGGCAGCAAATACACCAGTTTGACCTCAACCAGGAAGATCGAGCTCTGGGAGAGACGCCATAGGAAAGGCAGGGCCAATCTCACCTGCAAGCAAACTCCAGGGAAGGACCAACCACCCAACAACCTGGCTAAACCCAAGAGAGCCAAGCAATGCCCTCTACAGGCCAAAAAAGATATAGGTCTAACCTCAACCCAAAAAAAAAAAAACGTTCACTCAAGACTCCTCCTGAAATCACCAACTTCAAAGATCAAAGTTACATATATCCACAAAGATGGGGGAAAAAACAGCACAAAAAGGATGAAACTGTCAAAGAACAGAACACCTCTTCTCCTCCTCCCAGGCACCACAACTCCTCACCATCAAGGGAACAAAAAAAAACAAGAGAATGAATTTGATGAACTGACAGAAGCAGGCTTCAGAAGGTGGGTAATAACAAACTTCTCTGAGTCAAAAGACCATGTTCTCACCCAATGCAAAGAAACTAAGAACCTTGAAAAAAGGTTAGACGAAATGCTAACTAGAATAACCAGCTTAGATAAACATACACGACTTGATGGAGCTGAAAAACACAGCAAGAGAACTTTGTGAGGCATACACAAGTTTCAACAGCCAAATCGATCAAGCAGAAGAAAAGATATCAGAGATAAAAGATCGAATCAATGAAATAAAATGAGAAGGCAAGATTAAAGAAAAATGAGTGAAAAAGAAATGAACAAAGCCTCCAAGAACTATGGGATTATGTGAAAAGACCTAATCTATGCTTGATCGGAGTACCTGAATGTGACAGGGAGACTGAATCCAAGTTTGAAACACTCTTCAAGATATTATCCAAGAGAACTTTCCCAACCTAACAAGGCAGGCCAACATTCAAATCCAGGAAATACAGAGAACACCACAAAGATATTCCTCAAGAAGAGCAACCCCAAGACACATAATTTCAGATTCACCAGGGTTGAAATGAAGGAAAAAATCCTAAGGGCAGCCAGAGAGAAAGGTAGAGTCACCCACAAAGGAAAGACCATCAGACTCACAGCAGATCTCTCGGCAGAAACCTTGCAAGCTAGAAGGGAGTGGGGGCCCATATTCAACATTCTTTAAGAAAAGAACTTTCAAGGCCGGGCGCGGTGGCTCAAGCCTGTAATCCCAGCACTTTGGGAGGCCAAGGCGGGTGGATCACAAGGTCAAGAGATCCAGACCATCCTGGTCAACATAGTGAAACCCCGTCTCTACTAAAAATACAAAAAAATCAGCTGAGCATGGTGGTGCGTGCCTGTAATCCCAGCTACTCAGGAGGCTGAGGCAGGAGAATTGCCTGAACCCAGGAGGCGGAGGTTGCGGTGAGCCGAGATCGCGCCATTGCACTCCAGCTTGGATAACAAGAGTGAAACTCCGTCTCAAAAAAAAAAAAAAAGAAAAGAAAAGAAAAGAACTTTCAACCCAGAAATTCATATCCGGCCAAAGCTTCATAAGTAAAGGAAAAGTAAAATCCTTTACCGACAAACAATTGCTGAGAGATTTTGTCGCTGCAAGACCTGCCTTACAAGAGCTTCTGAAGGAAGTACCAAACAGGGAACGGAACAACCAGTCCTAGCCACCACAAAAACGTACCCAATGGTAAAGAACAAAACAATGAAGAAGCCACGTCAACTAACACGCAAACAACCAGCCAGTAACAAAATGGCAGGATCAGATTTAAACATAAGAATATTAATGTTGAATGTAAATGGCCTAAACGCCCCAATCAAAAAACACAGACTGGCAAACTGGATAAAATGTCAAGACCCATCAGTGTGCTGTATTCAGGAGACCCATCACACATGCAAAGACTCATAGAGACTCAAAATAAAGGGATGGAAGAAGATTTACCACGCAAATGGAGAGCAAAAAAAAAAAAAAAAAGCAGGGGTAGCAATCCTAGCCTCTGATAAAACAGACTTTAAACCAACAAAGATCAAAAGAGACAAACAAGGGGCATTACATAATGGTAAAAGAATCAAAAAAAAAAAAAAAAAAAAAAAAAAAAGAATCAACACAACAAGAAGAGCTAACTAACCTCAATATATATGCACCTGATGCAGGAGCACCCAGATACATAAAGCAAGTTCTTAACAACCTACAAAGAGACTTAGACTCATGCACAATAATAGTAGGAGACTTTAACACTCCACTGAACAGCACTGGACAGATCAACAAGACAGAAAGTCAACAAGGATATCCAGGACTTAAACGCAGATTTGGACCAAGTGGACCTAATAGACACTTACAGGACACTCTACCCCAAACCCACAGAATACACACTCTTCTCAGCAACACATTGCACTTACTCCGAAATCAACCACATAATTGGAAGTAAATCACTCCTCAGCAAATGCAAAAGAATGGCAATCATAACAGTCTCTCAGACCACAGTGCAATCAAATTAGAACTCAGGATTAAGACAAAACTGCATAATCACATGAAAACTGAACAACTTGCTCCTGAATGACAAATGGATAAACAATGAAATTAAGGCAGAAATAAAACTGTTCTTCAAAACCAACGAGAATGAAGACCCTACGTACCAGATCCTATGGGACACATTTAAAGCAGTATCTAGAGGGAAATTTATAGCAATAAATGCCCACATGAGAAACAAGGAAAGATCTAAAATCAACACCGTGTCGTCAAAATGGAAAGAGCTAGACAATCAAAATCAAAAAAACTCAAAAGCAAGAAGAAGACAAGAAATAACTAAGATAAGAGCAGAACTGAAGGAGACAGAGACATAAAAAAACCTTCAAAAACATCAGTAAATCCAGGAGCTGGTTTTTAGAAAAGATCAACAAAATAGACCACTAGCTAGACTAATAAAAAAGAAAGGAGAGAAAAATCAAATAGATGCAATAAAAAATGATAAAGGGGAGATCACCACCGATTCCTCGGAAATACAAACTACCATCAGAGATTACTATAAACAACTCTATGCACATAAACCAGTAAATCTGGAAGAAATGGATAAATTCCTGGACAAGTGCACACTCTTAAGACTAAGCCGAAAAGAAGTTGAAACCCTGAATAGACCAAGAATAAGGTCAGAAGTCGAGGCAGCAATTAATAGCCTACCAACCAAAAAAAGACCAGGTCCAGACGGGTTCACAGCCGAATTCGACCAGACATACAAAGAGGAGCTGATATCATTCCTGTTGAAACTATTCCAAACAATACAAAAAGAGGAAATCCTCCCTAACTATTTCTATAAGACCAACATCATCCTGATACCAAAATCTGGCAGAGACACAACTGAAAAAGAAAACCATAGGCTAATATCCATGATCACCACTGATGCAAAACTCTTCAATAAAATACTGGCAAACTGAATCCAACCGCACATCAAAAAGCTTATCTGTCACAATTAAGTAGGCTTCATCCTGGGGATACAAATTCAACATATGCAAATCTATAAATGTAATTCAACACATAAACAGAACCAAAGACAAAAACCACGTGATTATCTCAATAGATAAAGAGAGCCTTCGACAAAATTCAACAGACCTTTATGCTAAAAACTCCCAACAAACTAAGTAAGGATGATATCTCAAAACAATAAAAGCTATTTACGAGAAACCCACAGCCAATATCACACTGAATGGGCAAAAACTAGAAGCATTCCCTTTAAAAACTGGCACTAGACAAGGTTGCCCTCTCTCACCACTCCTATTCAATATAGTATTGGAAGTTCTAGCCAGAGCAATTAGGTAAGGAAGAGAAATAAAGGGCATTCAATCAGGAAAAGAAGACATCAAATTGTCCCTATTTGCAGACATGATCGTATATTTAGAAGACCCCATGGTCTCAGCCCAAAACCTCCTTAAGCTGATAAGCAACTTAGGCAAAGTCTCAGGATACAAAATCAATGTGCAGAAATCACAAGCATTCCTATACACCAACAACAGACAAACAGAGAGCCAAATCATCAGCAAACTCCCATTTACAATTGCTACAAAGAGATAAAACACCTAGGAATAGGAAAGGAACACTTTTACACTGTTGGTGGGAGTGTAAATTAGTTCAACCATTATGGAAGACAATGTGGCGACTCCTCAAGGATCTAGAAATAGAAATACTCACAGTGCGAGGTAGGATCTTTAAGAGAAAATAAAAAAGAAAGAAACAGAAATACCATTTGATCCAGCAATCCCATTACTGGGTATATACCCAACGGATTATAAATCATTCTATTATGAAGACACATGCACAGGTATGTTCACTGCACTGCTGTTTACGATAGTAAAGACTGCAAAGACCTAGAACCAACCCAAATGTCCGTTGATGATAGACTAGACAAAAAAAAATGTGGCACATATATACCATGGAATACTATGCAGCCATAAAAAAACGAAAAGTTCACGTCCTTTGTAGAGACATGGATGAATCTGGAAACCATCATTCTCAGCAAACTGACACTAGAGGAGAAAATCAAGCACCACATGTTTACACTCATAGGTGGGTGATGAACAATTAGGATACTTGGGCACAGGGAAGGGAACAACACTCACAGGGCTAGGTGGGGGAGTGGAGGGGAGGCAAGGAGAGGGACAGCGAGGGAGTACGGGGAGGATGGGGAGCAATGACACTGGGAGAAATTCCTGATGTAGGTGACGGGGCGGGGAGGTGATGGAGACAGCAAACCACCATGGCATGTATGTACCTATGCAGCAATCCTGCAGGATGCAGGATGTGCACATGTACCCCAGAGCCCAAATACAATTAAAAAAACAAAAAGGAAGAGGCCAGGTGTGGTGGCTCATGCCTGTAATCCAAGTACTTTGGAGGCCAAGGCGGGTGGATCACATGAGGTTGTGTGTTCAAGACTAGCCTAACAACATGGTGAAACCCCATCTTAAAAAAGAAAGAAAGAAAGAAAGAAAGAAAGAAAGAAAGAAAGAAAGAAAGAAAAAGATACAGAAAAGAAAAGCATGTCAAAATGGTATCAGTACTACTTTTGTAAAACATGGAAGGAAAACAAACATAAATATATTTTCTTGATTTGGTTCCCTCCAGAGAAGGCAACTGAGTGGTCAGGGATGGGAGAGAGACTCCATAAGACCAGTAAGATATACCGATCAATGTAGATGCTTCCAATAGTCAAACAAATGCTTCCAAGAACTAGAATTTGCTTTTTTCCCCCTGAATATAAAGCATTATCATAAAAACATTTGAAAACATAGTAAAATATCAAGAAAAAAATTACCAAAAATCCTACCATCTCAGAAATTGTAAACTTTTTATGCATTTCCTACTATTTTCATTGCACACTATCTCCAAAAATGTATATACACTAAATTGTTCCCAAAACACTGGATGACTTAGTAATTATGTAATAAAAAAAATTATTTTCCATGATTTGAAGGTACAGTAGATTTTATCAGCATGCAGTTTATAGTGAAACAAAAATGAAGCATCACTATACATAGGCATTCCTTTATCTGCTAACAGAAATTTGTTTTTAAAAATGCCAGACATTTTCTTCAGCACTGCCTGGGGAAAAAAAAAAAATGCCATACACATTAATCTGTATATAATCTCAAGAATTTTGAAATTCTCATGTCTTCCACATTCCCTATAAAACCCTATATTCTTCTTGCCATTGCCAGCTCAGAAGGTGCTTCAGGAAGGTGATGGACAATAAAAATAAAATGATATACTTAAATTGACAGATTCTGTGTTTTTTTTTTGTTTTTTTTTTAAGAGACAGTGTTCCACTGTGTTAGCCAGGATGGTCTTGAACTCCTGACCTCGTGATCTGCCCACCTTGGCCTCCCAATGTGGGGGGATTACAGACGTGAGCCACAGTGCCTATTCAGATTCTGTTTTTTTAAAAACTACTCAGTAAATATAGTTTAGTAACTGTTCTGAGACAGGTTATACTACAATTTGATGTTTTTGTTAATACAGAAAATTTTTACATAAAGTTTACAAACTTATAGGCAAATTTCTGAATGCTTTAATCTTGACAGTGATTGTTTAAACCTATTATTCATTCTAATATTATCAATATCAAAAGGACAGGAACACCACTTTGTAAGTGCTAACGAATTAATGTTTTCAGCACCAGGCACAGTGAAGCATGCCTATAACCACAGCTATTCAGAAGGCTGAGATGGGAGGATCTCTTGAGTCCAATATTTCAAGACCAGCCTGGGCAACATAGTGAAATCCCGCTTCAAAGAAAAAAATAAGTAATGTTTTTAGGTACTGATCACTGATGGCTGCTAAGGAGAAAAGACAGGGCATTATCTGTCTTCTGTTGGAAGACACATCACAATCTATGAAGTAGTCTTGGGACTAGATGGGGAAGGGAGAACAAATCTGAATCTACCTATCAATTTATAGAAAACAGGAAAGAAACAACTTCACACTGACATGTTGCAGTCAACAAAATCCAAACTGTAGGAAACCACATAACAGGCCGGGCGTGGTGGCTCATGCCTGTAATCCAAGCACTTTGGAGGCCATGGCAGGCGAATCACCTGAGGTCAGGAGTTCAAGACCAGCCTGACCAATATGGTGAAACCGCCGTCTTAAAAAAAAAAAAAAAAAAGGAAACCACAGAACAAATGTATAGAACAAATAACCTGGTGTCTTTAAAATATAAATTGCAAAGAGCAGGAAAGTTGGAGGAGAAGCCTACATACTGAGAAAAATCAATGCATCCCAATGTGTGGAACCCTGAAAAATTTTGAACCAAAACGCTGCAATACAGTAATAAAACTACGACTTTGATGAGACAACTGGAAAGTTGAACACTGGCTGGTTATTTGATATTAAAAAATTATTATTAGTTTGTGAAGTATTAATATTATAGTTACGTTTGAAAATTTAACAATCCTTTTATTTCAGAGACGTACTAAAATATTTATAGATGAAGTGATATGGTGACTGTGATTTGTTTCAAAATTATTTGGATTGAGTGGAAACGGGCAGGGGTATAGATGAAACAAGACTGACCAAAGCCAGCTGACAAGTACATGAGATATGTTCCACTGTTATTTTATATGTTTGAAACTTCTTATAATAAAAGTATTTTTTAAAGATGGGGAGGAGGAATGGAGAAACAAAACGGACTTGTGGACATCAGGTACTGTGAGGAACCTATAAATGTCTTTATTTCTACTGATTAAATGACTCCGTTCCCAAAAATAGGATTCAAGACAGTGAGTAATCAACCTCTCAGAGATATTCAATGTATGATTTACTGCTACTTCCAAGTTTTTAGAAGGTGGAGATCAATGTTCCTTTTGCATTCCTGGTACATGTTAGCTGCTTGGTAGAGTAGGAAAGCTTGAACTTTTTTCAGCAAGATTTATGATGAAGTAAGCAAATGGCAGTCAGAATTTAAGATCATAATATGTCTTAGATATCCAAACACAGAACATAAACTTTTTTTTTTTTTTTTTTTTGTGATAGAGTCTTGCTCTGTCACCCAGGCTGTATGCAGTGCAGTGCCACAGTCTCTGCTCACTGCAGCCTCAACTTCAGCCTTCTAGGCTCAAGTGATCCTCTACCTCAGCCTTCCACTGGGATTACAACCACGTGCCACCACACCAGAGGAATTTTTGTTTTTTTGTTTTTTTTTTTTAGTAGAAACAGGATTTCACTTTGTTGCCAGGATGGTCTCAAACTCCTGACCTCAAGAGATCCATCTGTCTTAGCCTCCCAAATTTCTAGGATTACAGGCATGAGCCACTGTGCCTAACCAACATTCTTTTTTTTTTTTTTTTTTTTTGAGACAGTTTCACTCTGTCACCCAGGCTGGACTTTAGTAGCATGATCACAGCTCACTGTAGCCCTAATCTCCAGGGCTCAAGTGATCCCCTTACCTCAGCCTACCAGGTTCCTGGGACCACAGACACACACCACACTCCTGCCTGACTTTATTATTATTTCTGTAGAGACAGGGTCTCACTATGTTGCCCAGGCTAGTCTCTAACTCCTGGGCTCAAGCGATCTTCCCACCTCGGTCTACCAAACTGCTGGGAGTACCCAGCCCAACATCAACATTCTTACAGTCCAAAAGTATCACTATAAATCACAAAGACGATACTTATAAATTTTAAAACTAATAAAATATTAAAACATAAACAAACCTTTCGGTATCAATTTTAATAGCAACAAAACTGTCTGAAGATGCTTCTTTAACTTTATCATCTTCCCAACTTGCAGCCATCTGTGTAGACTGCTCATCATCACCTGTAAAACATTTCAAAAAAAAAAAATTTTTTTTTAATAAATATGCCACATTTTATTTATCCATTCATCAGTTAATCATCATTTGGGTTGTATCTATTTGGTTATTATGACTAATGCTGCTGTAAACATTTATGTACAAGTGTGTGTGGACATATGTTTCCATTTCTTTGAGTACACATCTCGTAGTGGAATTGCTGGGTCATATAGTAACTCTATGTTTAATTTTTTTTTTTTGAGACAGAGTCTTACTCTGTCACCCAGGTTGCAGTGCAATGGCAGGATCTCGGCTCACTGCAACCTCTGCCTCCCAGCTTCAAGTGATTCTCCTGCTTCAGACTCCCGAGTACCTGGGATTATAGGCATGCATCACCATGCCCTGCTAATTTTCATTTTTTTTTTTTTTCTGAGATGGAGTTTCGCTCTTGTTACCCAGGCTGGAGTGCAATGGCGCGATCTCGGCTCACTGCAACCTCCGCCTCCTGGGTTCAGGCAATTCACCTGCCTCAGCCTCCTGAGTAGCTGGGATTATAGGCACATGCCACCATGCCCGGCTATTTTTTCGTATTTTTAGTAGAGACGGGGTTTCACCATGTTGACCAGGTTGGTCTCGATCTCTCGACCTTGTGATCCACCTGCCTCGGCCTCCCAAAGTTCTGGGATTACAGGCTTGAGCCACCGCGCCCGGCCCATTTCAAAAATTCTTATACCAGGCCAGGATCTGCTGATTGCAAATTCCTCTTCCCTGGAAAACAGAAACTTCAAATAAAACATAATCCCACCAATACTACTTTCTGTCAGATTTGAAAATGGAATTTTCCACTAAATGAAAAGTGTGACTGCATATACAGTTCACACAATGAAGAGCAATGAAAACAAACTACATTGGTCTATTTGGATGATACAAAGTATTTCCTAAAAGAAGCCATCTAAATTATGATGCAAAAAGTACAATAATAAGTAGTCATTGGTAGAAACATGCAGTGCCTACTTGGGCTTTTGCACATGTGATTTTAGAAAAATAAAAGTTTCGGGCTGGGCGCAGTGGCTCATGCCTGCAATCCCAGCACTTTGGGAGGCTGATGCAGGTACATCACCTGAGGTCAGGAGTTCAAGACCAGCCTGGCCAATATGGTGAAACCCCATCTCTACTTAGCTGGGTGTGGTGGTGCATGCCTGTAATCCCAGCTACATGGGAAGCTGAGGCAGGAGAATCACTTGAACTCGCGAGGTGGAGGTTGCAGTGAGCCTAGATCTCGCCACTGCACTCCAACCTGGGCGACAGAGTAAGACTCTATCCAGCAAGACAGAAAAAAAAGTTTGGTATCTGTCCTTTATGTGGCACCTTTCTGTTGAGTTCAACATCTCCACTCCACAGCATTTATTCTCCAAAATTCCTCCAAGGTAGAAAGAGGCAGATATAATTTTATTTGCAATTTTGGACTTGCTTTTTATTACAGGTATGCTAATTATAAAAGGTATGCTAACCTAAAACTAATCTACGGTGATAGAATTCAGTATAGTGGCTACCTTGAGAGAGGGGAAAGGTACTACCAACTGAGAAAGGGCATGAAGGAGCCTTCTGGAGTGCCGAAAATGTTTCTATCTTGATCTGGATTACAGAAACACAGATATATTCATATGGAAGAATTCGTCAAGCTGTTCACCTATGTTCATTTAATATATTGTATGTCATACTGCAACTTCAAAATGTTTTAAAATTTATACCTATCGGCTGGCTGAGTGCAGTGGCTCATGCCTATAATCCCAACACTTTGGATGGCCTGAAGCCAGGAGTTCAAGATCAGCGAGATCTTGAACAAAGCGAGACCGTCTCTCCAAAAAACTTAAAAAAAAAAAAAAAAAAAAAAAAATTAGCCAGGTGTAGTGGCATGTGCCTATAACCCCAGCTACTCAGGAGGCTGCAGGAGGAGGATCACTTGAGCCCAGGAGTTCAGTGCTACAATGAGCTGCGATTATGGCACTGTACTCCAGTTCTGATAACAAAGCAAGACTCTGTCTCTAAATAATATTAACAAATTTAAAATGAAAAATAAATTAGGTTGAGACCAGCCTGGCCAACATGGTGAAACCCCGTCTCTACTAAAAATACAAAAATTAGCCAAGCGTAGTGGCGCATTCCTGTAGTTCCAGCTACTCAGGAGTTTGAGGCAAGAGAATCGCTTGATCTGAGGGGGTGGCGGAGGTTGCAGTGAGCCGAGATCACACCACTGCACTCCAGCCTGGGCAACAGAGTGAGACTCCATCTTAAAAAATTTTTAAAAGAAAAATAAATTTAAAAGTTATACCTATCAAGAGATAGTTTCAAGATTAGACCCATAATATTTAGACTTTGGCATAACCACTTATTAGTGGGCAGAGATAAACCTACCTAAGTAAATGAAAAGTATTTCTGAGATAAGCAGAACTAAGTGGTTTCTCAAAGGTGAGCAACCTCAATTTACAGATTTTTTAAAAATGTGTTCAGGCCACAATTTTTGTTTTACAAAAGTGAGATCATTATTAACTGACTCTTGTAAGCTGCTTTCTTCCCAGGTATACCCTGCTCCAATTTAATCCACCCTTAGCCTTCCTCATGACAATTATTCCTTTACGGTAACTCCATTCTTTCAGTTCTCAAGCCAAAAATTTTAGTTTTCCTTGATTTTAATTGACTCCACCTCCAAAATATATCAAGAATATAACTATTTCTTACCACTTCCACTACTACCCTGATTCAAGCTATCGCATTTCACCTAGATGCCTAATAACAGCCTCCTAATTAGTTTTCCGTGATTTTAATTGACTCTATCTCCAAAATATATCAAGAATACAACTATTTCTTACCACTTCCACTACTACTACCCTGATTCAAGCTATCGAATTTCACCTAGGTGCCTAATAACAGCCTCCTAATTGGTCTTCCTGCTAAGTCTATTCTTAACACAGCAACTTTCTCTAAAAAGAAAGATCACATCAATCCTCTGCTCAGGTCACAAAATGACTTCCCATTTTCCTCAAAGTAAAAGCCAATGTCCTTACAAGGGCCCACAAGGCCCCATACATCAGGCCTCCAACTACCTCATTCCTTTTTCTTTTCTTGCTATTTCTTTTCCTTCTATTCCTCAAATATGAAAGACACTCCAGCTATAAGGTCTTTGTACTAGTTGTTTCCTCTGCTTGGAATGTTCTTCCCCCAGATAACTCCCTTAAAACTTTGCTCAAATATCAGCTCAATAAAGCTGATATTTTATCACCCACTTTAAAATTATGACTTCCCTAATCATGCACTTTAAAATTACACTCTTGAGATATTCCCAAAGCTCCCTTATCTCCTGTTCTGCTTTTCTGTATTATCACCTTCCAATATACTATGCATTGTTAATTATGTTTACTAGCATCTGTCTTCCCTAACTAGAATGAAAGTTCCATGAAGACAAGGGGTGTTTCCATTTTATTTACCAACAAGACTAAAAGCCCTACAAAAGAACATTGTAGTCACTCAGTAAGTACTTTGCAGAATAGCTAAATGCCTAATATACTAAGTGTTGGCATGCCTATAATAATTGACTCGAATGCTGTATATTTGAATATATATTGTGAGATGAGATCCAGGAATCCCAGAAATAGGAGTTTAAGAAATTTGGCCATGGGAAGGTAAACAGGACTAGAATGCATCCACAGACCAAATGCTCCATTAAGAAGACTCCATTAGCAGACTCCCAGGTGTTACAGATGCAAAATAATGAGAAGTTACCATTTGCAAGTGAGATCATTCTAAATGCAACTTCAGAAACCATCAGATGAAGACAGATATAATATTCCAAATAAATGACTCACCTATCAAAGAAAAGTAACCATACGGGGAACATTCTAACTACAAACAATTCTCAGAGAAGTCTGTGAAGAGTGAGAAATCCTCTCCATTCATTCTTTTATATGTTCACTATTTTACTGCACATTTATTTTGTGCTAGACATTGAACTGTATACTAAATATAAACCAAATTGTCTGCCTTCAAACAGCTTAAAATCTAATGGTATACAAAATTTTTAAACAGACACTATAAATAATTACAGTAATAAATGCTATGAAAAAGAAAACTATGAGAGAAAATAATAAGAGACCTCTTTATAACGGTTAGAGAAGCTCTCTCTGAGGTGACAGCTAAGCTAAAATCTAAAGGATAAAAGAGCTCAGCCATGTCAAGAGCCAGAAGAGCTCACCACGCAGAAAGAACACGTGTGTAGGGAAAGGCCTAAGGGATTGAGAATGTCGTGAACAATCCGTAGCTCAAGATGAGACTGATGAGTTAAGAGTCAATGATGGGGGAGAAAAAAAAAAAAAGAGTCAAAGATGACTCACACAGTTATGGTTTATCCAAACAGATGTATAGTAGAGCTACTTAGATGCAGAACACTGGGGAGAGAAACCCAGGTTTGGGCAGTACATACACTTTCAGGCTTGAAAATCCTGGGAGATCTAAACAGGGATATCACGTAGGTAGCTGAAAGTATAAATACTGCTTCTTGTGAGGCTGATATGTCACTCCCTCTCCTATACTGTACCATATGATTAGGGTCCCAAATGTCTCAACCCCACTAGCAGTGTCTGTCCCAGATTCAGCCTAGTGGTGGCAGCAGCTGCTTGACCAGCAGTGGTGGAAGCTGAATACTCACTGCTCAATGACAACTTTCTTAATACTACTGAGTGGGGTTATTAATTGCTAACTCTCACATCTTTCCTTTCTTATTTTAAATCAAATTATCAACTATGGAGATAGGTGGGCCTAAGATTTTAGGAGAAAACATTGTATCCTTTGTATCAGCAGTATCCTAAGTGAAGGCACTTAAAGAGAGCAACACAAACTCAGAAGCAAAGAGCTGCAGACCCTCATACAGCCAGTCTTTCTGATGTTTTTTTAAAAAAACTGCTCAAAACCTAAAGGCTCTGTGGTCTACGTTCACCAAAAAAGCCCGTAAATGGCGTCTGTCATTAACAAAATTTAGCCTACCTACCCAGCAACACTAACCAGTGAACAAATACTTTTACTTCAGCCTCATTGACAGATTATTCTACCTTCCCAAATATTAAATGAAAATCGTTTTGTTTCATTTCTTTCAACTTACACAGCCACAATACTTTGAAAATCATATTGTTGGCTAAAGTAGTAGTAATATCCCCAGTCTCCAAACATCAACTCTACATTCTTCTTTAATTCATCCATGAAAATGTCACTAAAGACAACTTGCCTAAAACGAATCTCACTTGAATAGTTTTATGAACTGAAGTGTAGTCTTGAGATCACTTCTTCCAGCTATAAAGATATTTTTCAAATTTTCCATTCAGTTGGTATTACTGAGGTCTCAGACCTAAGAAAATCACGAGTTCTGTCTTCAAAGTTATAAAGAAAGTTCTAAGTAACTAAGTGTTTCAGTTTCATGAGTCCAGTATCTACATATGCCTAGAGTGACACTAATCCTACTTAGTCCTGGGGATTAACTGGCTAAAACTCTAAAAAAGCTAACTGTATTCTGGAACAGGTCAAGGGACAGACAGACTCCTTTATGAGATTTCTAACAGTCTTCCTGTAACTATTCAAGAATCATTATATCCTAAATACATGTAATACATACTCACCAGTAAAAACTGAAGAAAGTATATATACACACAAAGCCCCCAAAAGCAAGACCTGTAACTTTACTTAACTATTCCAACAATTTGTACTAGTTTCCAAATATTACTATTTGTTAATAAAATCTCTCATTTCTTTTTTCAAATTAACTGATTACCTCAAGAGTGCCTTCTAGGAATGTTTGGACATTTGTTCAAAAACATGACTACCATAATCCTAGATTTCTGATTTCTATACCAATTTAAATCACCAATTTACAACTGTTCAGTTTTTTTCCTTAAGAAACAAAAAGCAAGACAGTTTTTTGAAGCTACTAAAAAATCTGACTGTTAAAACAACATGTAAAACCTTTTTGTGACCCTAGCAAGTCACTTTATGACCGTTGACCTAAGTTCCTAATTTATAAAATGGGGATAATTAAACCTGTTCTATTTACTGCAAAGATCAACTAAGATTTCAGGAGAAAAACAATTTAAAATGTCAAAAACCTGCTACCGTATGAAATAAGCATAGTGTCATTTACTTTTCATTTTCAATCCATTTTTTTCTTACAGGATTACAGAATTAATTTATGTAAAGCATAATATAACCCCAGACAGCGTAACAGAATCTATTCAAGCTCTTCTAATAAACAGCACTGAGCTAAAAATTTAGCATAATTATAAATTCCAAATTTAATGCTAAATGATATTCACATTTCAATAATTCGTCCTTCATTGCAGTGCATAAAGTTATAGAGCTAATAAAAGACGTGAGTGAATTATAAATAAACCGTTATTAAACACAAATAGTTGAAGAAATACACCTGAAATTAACAATAGCCACAAACACTGATTTGGTCCATGTAATAAGGAGCAGAAGCGTAGAGTCAGGGAGTTTACTGAAAATCTACAAGATTTCAGTAACAAAAACAGGAGAATATGGATCAAAATAGCCCAGAGCAACAGAAAACAAATGAGTTAATAGACGTTCTTCAAATCGTGTAGATTTTAGCATAGGAAAACAACAAAAGGAAGAAACCAAGGACTGAACGTCTATTTCTTTGAAACTAACGGATTTTTAAAAATAGAAAAAAACTTGTAACATTATTTCACACTAGATCTCCTACCAATACTGCCATTAAAAAAAATCAAACCTCCATAAAGCAAAAAAGTTTACGTGTCAGGAACGTACTAACACCAGTAACCGTGAACATCAGGTGGTTTTTCTTTGTTGCTTATCGATGACACAGCTTTCTTCCCGACAGTCCACAACTAATTACAACCCAACTGCTTGCCTAACGGCCCGTTCCTACCTCCACCTAAACAGTAGTAACGAAAGGGACACTCAAGCATCCCAAAGAGGGTCCTCGGGTACGGAGAGGGGCGTCAGGGAGAGGTCGCGGGGGTCTGGCTGCGTGGGGGAGAGGCCAGGGGCGACGAGCGGCGCTGGGCGGCTGGGGCCTGCTGGCCGCGTCCCTCGCCCCGAGCCGGGAGATTTCGGCGGGGCTCGGGGCGCTTTGGGGACCAGGCCAGACCATGCCTCAGGCCCGGGTGCCGGGAGAGGCAGCGGAGGGGCCAGGCCCGCTGTATCACAAACGGACTGGGGAAGGCGCTTAACAGTCACAGGCAGCCCCGGCAGCCCCGGCAGCCCCGGCCTCTCTGGCTAGGAGGAAAGGCTGGGGGCGCCCGGGGCCTGAAGGAACAGGGCGCGGAGGGTCTGCATGGCCCCTGTGGGAGATCTGGCGGCGGAGTTGCAGCCGTCCCTGGGGAGCGGGGTAGTAGAGGCAGTCGTGGGAGCCGAGAGCCGCCCGCGTCTCGGGGAAGGCGGGCCGGCGGCTGAGCTATACTAGAGGATGAAGGTAGGCCGGAGGGGTGTCCCGGCCGCCTCTCTAGCCCCTGCCTTCTTCACCTGCCACGAACACCACGAAGACCGCGCCGCTGCTTTTAGCCGTCGCGATGGCGGCCGGAATGGCGCCCTGGAACCACAGCATCGCTCCCTTTGGGCCCAGGCGCTAGCTCGGTGTGTAGTCGCTGCGATCCTGGAGCCGGCTCCGCCCTCCGTCTTCGTCGGGTTCCGCGGCCCCGGCAGCCTCTGTTGGTTCGGCCCCCACCTCCAGCTCCGCACAAGGGCGCACGCCCGTCAGCGGCACCCGGAGACGCGCGGTAGCGCGTGCGAGAACAACCCACGTCACAAGACGCAACCCGTCGCTGTCGGTGCCCCAATGCCTTCCCTCGTTGGCGAGTCGGTGGTGCGTGCGCGCGCCCGCGAGGCCTCCAGCCGCGCAGTCCAGGAAGTGGAGGGAGGCGATGGGAAGGATGACTAACTTCTACGACACGTCGGCGGCGCCTGCAGTGAGGCATGACGGGAATTGTAGTCCTCCTAGGCTTATTCGCCTCCATAGTGTGGAAAATGTAACTGTGGATTCTGAGACACGGCTAAAGGGGGCAGTAGTGAGGGCCACTACACATTCTGTAAATGGGAGAGGGAGGACGAGAAGTGTCACTCTGACTGGCAGAAGCTATTCTCGGCCTCGTTGAGACTCTAGTGTGGAGGAATTCGTCCACGCATGGAACTAAATGGGCTTGGTAGGGATTAACTCCAAGTCTTTGATTTCTACTGAACTTAGCCCAACCTTGTAGAAAAACAGGATAAAAACCTCAAGTCAACTTCTGTAATAACCTGTAATTCATGTGCCTAAGCGGAGGAATTGGTAGAATGCAGGCCTTCAGCAATTTCTTAGACACTGGCAATTCCTGGGCACTTCAAAATGCGTTATGCTATTGCCACAGCTACTTTTTAAAGTAACACAAAAGCAGATAATAGATTATTTATTCTCCAGCTACTTTCCATGGTAATACAAAAGAGACTAGAAAAATGATTTCTGATTTTCTGGGAGAATGTCCTATAATCAAGACGTGGCACTTTGTGGTTGGCTGCCATTAAGTGAAAACTGATCCATATTTAATACTTTCATGAAATAACATGGTCTGTAATAACTATTAGCTAAAGGCTTGCAGGGTTTATTTAAAGTTGCATTTACTATTATGTTAAATTCTACATCAATTAAATTTATCTTCCAGCAGTACAACTATCTGACAATCTTTGCAAGATAAAGGAAGTGATGCATCTGAAAATACCACCTTTCCTACAGATATTTCCTCTAAATGTAGCTAATTATTTGCACTCCGATTTTTGTACTTTTTTTTCCCCCAGTCAGGCCTTTCATATATAGGGTTATTATACACTGAGTCATAATGCTGATTAGGGACGGTTGCTTCTATAGGACAGCAGTCCTCAGGAAAAATTAAAATTGACCTTTAACATAAACTTTAATAGACTTCTTGAAATTTGATCAATTTAGAAATTATTCCAATAGAGCTATGTCTTTAATTATTTCTAATTTTAGAATTAAATAAGAATCTTTCATATTAAATAAAAATCCTTTATGTTCATTTGTCAAATGTTTGTCACTCATCTAACATGAGCTAGGCATAGTGCCTGGCACTGATAAGGAGGTTAGGCAGTCAGAAAAAGGCCCTGTCTTTGTGACTGTACAGTCTAGTCAGGAAGGCAGACATTGAAAAATGATTGTGAGTGAGGATAAATGTCACTGAAGGTAAAGTCAGAGTGCTACAGAAGTGTATGAGGATGGGACCAAACATGGACTAATGGATTCAGAAAAGTCCTTAATGGGCTGGGCTGGAGTGCAGTGGTGCAATCTCGGCCCGCTACAACTTCTGACTCCCTGGTTCAAGCAATGTCTCCTGCCTCAGCCTACTGAGTAGCTGGGACTACAGGCATGTGTCACCTCACCTGGCTAATTTTTGTAGGTAACCCCAGCTACTTGGGAGGGTGAGGCAGAGAACTGCTTGAACCCCAGGAGGTAGAGAGATTATAGTGAGCTGAGACTGCATCACTGCACTCCAGCCTGGATGACAGAGCAAGACTCCATCTCAAAAAAATATATATATATATTGTATTTTTAGTAGAGATGGGGTTTCACCACATTGGCCTGGCTGGTCTTGAATGCCTGACCTCCTGCACACCAAGGGCAGAGGCCTCAGATGGAACCAACTTGCAGATACCTGATCTGGAACTTCCAGCCTACAGAATCATGAGGAAAATACATTTCTGTTGTTGAAGTTACTCAGTCTGTGATGCTCTGTTATGGCAGCTGAGCACACACCACCTGAATCTGGACTGGCCACAAAACCACCTTTGACCAACAGAGTGGAGTGGAGGTAAAGCTATGCCGGCTCTGACCCTCAAGAGAAAATGTGGCTTTTGGCCTATGCTTAGAACCCTCCCAAGCAGCCATGTGAACAAGTCTGAGCTAGCTTTTTGGAAGATGGGAACCCATCTTCAGCTTCAGACACACAACTGCAGACACATGAGAAAAGCCAGCCAAGAAAAGAAGAACCACCCAACTGAGCCCAGCCCAGGTTACTGACCCACATTACCATGAACTAAATAAACAAATGCTTGTAATGTTAAGCCACTCACTCTTGGGGCCTTTTACAGCTAATTGATGCAGTCAGGTAAGAGCTTGCTTATTTGCCCTTCTTGGGGACAGACACTTTCTCATTAATCATTCCCCTTCCTCAGTATCCTTCTGACCCACCCTCCAGTGTCCCGAGCACCAGATCTATAGGCAGAGGCAGGAGAGCTGAAGCCCCCTGACCCTGGAGGGATGCCATTAAGAGACCACCAGCCTTAGCAGAGCACCTAAAGTCTGTACTCACCTAAGCAGCTTGGGGACAGTGAATCTGAAGACATCACTGATGAAGAGGCTGTGGGTCCCAGCAGGAAGCTAGAATAGAACACCTGCCAGATGGCCCTCAGCAGTGGGCCCCACTGGCTCTCTTCTTGCCATAGGAAGGGCTCAGTCTCTGGAGCCTCCATGCCACTGCCTCCTTTCTGTGAAACACTGTTGCCTTGGTGTGCCTTAGAGGAAGGGAGAGGTTGGCTCTGGGTCCCATTTTATACTCTTAGCCACCAGCAGCAGGACCAGGCATTAAAAGCTTGTTTTCCTAACAATGGGTGTGAGTGGGTGTGGATCCAGCCTGGCTTGCTCACCTGTTCCTCCTTATCACCCTGAGAACCCATTTAAGAGGCAGTCACAGGAGTTGTGAGGGAAGGGCAGGAGGGTAGCCCTCAGGCCTCTTGGATGGCCATGGAAAAGCACACATGTTGAGCACCTACTACGTGCCAGGCACTCCCCAGTCATCCTAAGACCCCTGGCAAGTCAAATGTTGTTCCCATTTCGCAGATGAGCAAACTGAGGCTCAGAGAAGCAAACTTGCCCAAGGGCACACAGCTAAGAATTAAAAGCTGGGATTCAATTCCATCTCTCTGCCTCCAGAGCCCATGCATTTTTTTCTTTTTTTTTTTTTTTTTTTTTTTTGGAGACAAAGTCTTACTCTGTCACCGAGGCTGCAGTGCAGTGGTATGATCTTGGCTCACTACAACCTCTGCTTCCTGGATTCAAGTGATTCTCCCACCTCAGCCTCCTGAATAGCTGGGATTAGAGGCAAATGCCACCATACCCAGCTAATTTTTGGCCAGGCTGGTTTTAAACTCCTACCTCAGGTGATCCACCCAGCCTCCCAAAGTGCTGGGATTACAGGCGTGAGCCACTGCATCCAGCCTCCCATGTACTTTTCAATCTATCATGTTATCACCCTGGAGGAAGAACAGCACCCCCTCTTCCACATGCGCAACCAGCCAGTCCTTAAGTGGTTTTGAACCTGTGAAGAATCACAGCTGATGTGCATGGGGCCTGGTGCTCTGGCTCTGGGTGAAAGCACAGATGCTCAGGCTGCCTCAAACTCATAAGATCCCCAGCCTTTGGCCATAAGCAGGGGCCACAGAGAAGAGCTAAAGTGAGGAAGGAAGAGGAGGTGGTAGGGGGAGGCCCAAGGGCTCCTCCAGGGCAGGTCAGAAGCCCGGGGCCATAATGGAGAGGCTGGGGTGATGCAGCTGCTGACAGCCAGTTACTGTGTGGTCTTGGGTAAGGTAGACTGCTCCCATCTCTGCGTGTGAAAGGACGGATGTGGTCCCCGCTCTGGGTCCTTATTTGCCTCTGACAATCTGTAAGGTTATCAGTAATTGCTTGCTTGCTTGCTCTTTTGAGACAAAGTTTCACTCCTGTTGCCCAGGCTGCAGTGCAGTGGCATGATCTCAGCTCACTGCAACCTCTATCTCCTGGGTTCCAGTGATTCTCCTACCTCAGCTTCCTGAGTAGCTGGGACACACCACCATGCCTGACTAATTTTTGTATTTTTAGTAGTGATGGGGTTTCACCACATTGGCCAGGCTGGTCTTAAACTCCTGACCTCAGGTGGTCCACCTGCCTTGGCCTCCCAAAGTGCTGGGATTACGGGTGTGAGCCAACATGCCTGGCCATTACAAATTCCCATTACAAATCTGTGACCCGGGGCCACGTGCAGACATCAGCTTTTTGCATCAAGGAGATCACTGGGTTCCCTGGACCCCCTTGCCAGGTGGGTATAATTAGACTCTCCATTTTACAGAAGGGGAAGGAAGCTGAGACTCTGAGAGGTGGCAATGGCAACCCGAGGTCACACAGCAAGGGCAGAACAGGGGTTGGAGCCTCGATCTTGACCTATGGTTCCTGGAGTGTTTCTTGTGCTCTAAGGACACCCAACCTCACAATAATAATAATAATAGTAATAATAATAATAATAAAGAAGCATAACAAAAATCCCCTTGTGAGCTCAGGTGGCAAGACCCTTCCAGGCCATGGTCTCTGTCCCTCATTGCTGGCCTGATCTGGTGTTTGGTTTGGCATCTATGGAGGGTTGTGGCTCAGCTCTGTTACTGAGTGGGCATGGCCTGCTGCTCACAGGTATTTTGGCATTTGGGTCTCAAAGCCAAGAAGATGCCCCTTCCATGCAGAGAGCATCCCTGACCACCCTTCCTGTCTGACCCCACCATTTCATTCATTGCCTTCACAGCCTTGTCCACGGCACCAACCCTCTCTTTGTCTTGTTAGAACCCTGGGTGGGTAGACTTTGCCTGAGTTTTCTACCAAGATGTCCCTAGTATCGAGTCCAGCTCCTGCACATAGTAGGAGCTCAATAAACACTTGTCAAGTGAATGGGAAAAGCAGACTGAGTGATATGTGTAAAAGGGTCTAACAAGAGTGCCCAGTACATACTGTTACAGACATTTACAGAAGGAAGGATGGAGCCTGGCTGGGTGGACAGAACTTGGCTTTGGAATCAGGAGACTATGGTTCCAATGCCTGCTCTGTCTCCTCTCCTCTGAGCCTTAGTGTCTCCATCTGTAAAATGGGGTCAGGGAAGAGTTGACTGGGAAGTTTTCTTTCTGGCTGGAGATTTTACTCAGTTCTGTTCTAGCTGTTTGCCCAGAAAGTTACTGTGTTCAGCCTGCAGGCTCCATAGCAGGAGTTTTCCTCTTCTGGAGGCCTCACCTCCCATCAAGGAAGAGGTCCAGATTGCTGTCTGATGTCTGGTCTCTGGACTGAAGGCCATTTATTGCAGGACTCACAAATTACTGTGGGGCAAGGCAGGGGGTAAGCATGAGTGGCATGGGCAAGGTGTGAGTTGGGGCATACAAAAGGGACTTGCGGAGGCCAGGTGCAGTGGCTCACACCTGTAATCCCAGCACTTTTGGGAGGCTGAGATGGGCAGATAACCTTAAGTCAGGAGTTCAAGACCAGCCTGATAACCAGAGCAAACCCAGCCTCTAATAAAAAATACAAAAATTAGCTGGATCTGGTGGTGGGTGCCTGTGGTCCCAGCTACTTGGGAGACTAAGGAAGGAGAATCATTTGAACCTGGGAGGTGTAGCTTGCAATGAGGCAAGATGGTGCTACTGCCCTCCAGCCTGGGTGACAGAAGCAGAGAGGAGGAGGGAGGGAGGGAGAAAAAAGAAAGAAAGAGAAAGAGAGAGAAAGAGAAAGAAAGGAAGAGAAAAAGGAAGGAAGATAAGAGAGAAAGAAAGAAAAAAGACAGGATGAGAGAAAGAAAAGAGAGGAAGGGGGCCGGGCGCGGTGGCTCAAGCCTGTAATCCCAGCACTTTGGGAGGCCGAGGCGGGTGGATCACAAGGTCGAGAGATCGAGACCATCCTGGTCAACATGGTGAAACCCCATCTCTACTAAAGATACAAAAAATTAGCTGGGCATGGTGGCGCGTGCCTGTAATCCCAGCTACTCAGGAGGCTGACGCAGGAGAATTGCTTGAACCCAGGAGGCGGAGGTTGCAGTGAGCCGAGATCGCGCCATTGCACTCCAGCCTGGGTAACAAGAGCGAAACTCCGTCTCAAAAAAAAAAAAAAAAGAGAGGAAGGAAGTAAGGAAGAAAGGGAGGGAGGAAGGGAGGGAGGGAGGGAAGATAACAGAGAAAAGAAAAAGACACATGCACGCATATGCTCGTTGCAGCATGATTCCCAATAGCAAAGACATGAAACCAACTTAAGTGCCCATCAATGGTAGACTGATAAAGAAAATGTGGTACATATACACCATGGAATATGATGGAGCCATAAAACAGAATGAGGTCATGTCCTTTGCAGCAACATCAATGAAGGCAAAAGCCATTATCTTACGAGAACTGACAGCCAGGAACCATAGTCTCCTGGCTCCATTATCTTACAAGAACTAACAGAGGAACAGAAAACCATGTACTACAAGTTCTCACAAGTAGAAGTTCAACATTGAAGCTCAACACATGGATACAACAGACACTGGGACTTATTTGAGGATGGAGGGAAGGAGGAGAGTCAGGACTGAAAAACTACCTATCAGGTATGTGCCTACCACACAGGTGACTAAATAATCTGTACACCAATCCCCAGTGACACCTATATAATAAACCTGCACAGGTACCTCTGATCCTAAGTTTAAAAAAAAAAAAAACAACACTGATAAACTAAATCAAAAGAAAGAATAAGGAAAGCAAAATGTGAGATAAAAACAGAAAAATAGTAGATATAATAAATACTTTGGTACCTTGAAAAAAAGGAAATAAACTAGTAAGAAGGGAAATAAGCATAAAAGCAAAAAAAGACAAGAAAAAAATTATAAGTTAACTAATTCTAAGGGACTATTTTGCACAACTCTATGCAAATACATTTGAAATCTGCATTGATTAATATCCAATACAACTTCCAAATCATAAAAATGTCCTATGGCTGCACTGTTCAATATGTAGCCACCAGCTACATATGTTGAGTGAATACTTGAACACTTAAATGCGGCTCATGTGGCTGAGAAACTGAATTTTATTCTAACTATTAGTTTATTTAATTTCTAATTATAATCTCATTATAATTAGTTTAAATATGAATAGTCTCATGCAGCTAGTGGCTATTGTATCAGAAAGCAAAGAAGATGAAATTGAAATTTTCTTAAAACAGTGTTATTTACCAAAGTTAAATCCAAGAGTATTATTAAAAAAAAAAAAAAAAAGCTTAAACAGACCAACTCTGTAAAAAAAAAAATAAAGTTATTAAAGAATCTTATTCTCTCACTCTGACACACACACACACACACACACACACACACACAGGTGTTACAAGGAAAAGGAAAGCTCTTCTCTGTAACGTAGAACAGGACTTTGACAAATTACTACTCATGGCCCAAATCCTGCTGCAGACTATTTTCCTGCAGTCCATGAGCTAATAATTTTTACACAGCTAAAGAAGAAACAGAATATGTAACAAAGACCATATGTGGCCCACAACACCTAAAATACTTAGAATGTGGCTCTGTACTGAAAAAATCTACCAGCTCCGGATCTAAAACAATGCCTAAAATTTAAAATCACCATTTTGCAAATACCACCAAGGTAATAAGAGATTCTGGCATTAAATTACTCCTAACAGCCGGGCACAGTGGCTCAAGCCTGTAATCCCAGCACTTTGGGAGGCTGAGGCGGGTGGATCACGAGGCCAAGAGATCGAGACCATCCTTGATCAACATGGTGAAACCCCGTCTCTACTAAAAATACAAAAAATTAGCTGGGCATGGTGGCATGTGCCTGTAGTCCTAGCTACTCAGGAGGCTGAGGCAGGAGAATTGCCTGAACCCAGGAGGCGGAGGTTGTGGTGAGCCGAGATCGCGCCATTGCACTCCAGCCTGGGTAACAAGAGCAAAACTCCGTCTAAAAAAAAAAAAAAAAAAAAAAAAATTACTCCTAACAGTATGCACTAACATATTGTTAGAAAAAGGACATTCATATATCTCTATTACCCATTAAATGTTCATTAAGTATGGAATTTAAAATGAAGAGATGAAAGTTAGCTTCACAAATATTTAGATAAAGTGACATTATAAACTTCCTGATGTAATGCAGTGGGAAACATAATATTTGCCTAAACATTTTATCTAATCCAGAAGAACAGTTAGATGAATCCAGTTTGAGAAACATTCTATGAGACAATTAGTCTGGACTCTTCAAAAATGTCAAGGTTGTGAAAGATGAGGGAAAAGCTTGGAGGGGAAGCAATATTCTAGACTAATGAAAATAAGAAACATGACAAAAAATCCTATATATGATCCCTGACTAATATAGAGAATATTTGAAAGCAAGTAGAGACATTTAAATTTAGACTGTATACTACATAATATTAATTATCAGTAGCAAATGTCTTGTGATTGTTATTGTAGTAATATAAAAGAATGTGCTAGTTTTGGGAAAAATACCTTAAATACTTTTGTATAATCTTGATGTCTGCAATTTGCTTTCAAGCAGTTCAGAGTTCCCCAAAATGTGAGTGTGTGCATGTATATGTATGTGTGTGTAAGAGAGAGAAAATAAGTGTGTAGGTGAAGAGGAACAGAGACATGGAGACACACAAAACCAATCCCAGAAAATGCTAATAATTTGTGAATCTAAATAAAGGGCACATGTGTCCTTACGGTACTTTTTCAACTTTTCTGTGTTTGAAGTTAAAAGTTGGAAGAATTGCGCCGGGCGCGGTGGCTCAAGCCTGTAATCCCAGCACTTTGGGAGGCCGAGGCGGGTGGATCATGAGGTCGAGAGATCGAGACCATCCTGGTCAACGTGGTGAAACCCCGTCTCTACTAAAAATACAAAAAATTAGCTGGGCATGGTGGCGCGTGCCTGTAATCCCAGCTACTCAGGAGGCTGAGGCAGGAGAATTGCCTGAACCCAGGAGGCGGAGGTTGCGGTGAGCCGAGATCGTGCCATTGCACTCCAGCCTGGGTAACAAGAGCAAAACTCCGTCTCAAAAAAAAAAAGTTGGAAGAATTTTTTTTTCTTTTCTTTTTCTTTATACTCCATTGTATATACTAGCATGATGGAAGAATTTTTTTTAAGGCACTTGTTTATTCAGGGTGAACATGATCTTCAAATTTATTTGCTACATGTTGGTTTTCTGTAGTTTTTAATCCTTTTGTGCCACCTGATTGCCTTATGACTAAAATAAACTTAGCTATGAAAGAAAAACTGTCAGTGTAGCCATAAAGCCAAACAATTGCTTCACTGAATAGGGAAAGAAAGTATGAAGTTTATTGGCAAGTAATATTGTTATAAACTGTTATTCTCCTAATACAGTATAACCGATTATTACCTTGTAATGTTAGTCAGCATCTACTAATAAGAAGAGACAAACAGGCAGTATTTATACACAATTGCACTGAGACCAATTCCTTATAGCCTGAAAAACAATATATCAAACATTAATAGCAGATACAGGAGGTGGTTTTTCATGATTTACAGGACAAGAAATCTTCTATTAGATGATGATTCTGGGAAACATATTCAGGTTTATAGTTGTAATAGACAGGAATACAAGGTGCATAAGCAACCCTGACATCTTTCATTATTACAATCTTGCCAATCTGGAATGCAGCAAAAAGTGAGCCAAGTAGATGGGACACTGGCCTAAGAGGAAAAAGACCAGAGTTACGGCTTCAGCTCTGCTTCTAAATAGCCCCAATATTTTTTTTTATTTTTATTTTTATTTATTTTTTTTTTTGGAGACGGAGTTTCGCTCGTGTTACCCAGGCTGGAGTGCAATGGCACGATCTCGGCTCACCGCAACCTCCACCTCCTGGGTTCAAGCAATTCTCCTGCCTCAGCCTCCTGAGTAGCTGGGATTACAGGCACGTGCCACCACGCCCAGCTAACGTTTTGTATTTTTAGTAGAGACGGGGTTTCACCATGTTCACCATGATGGTCTCGATCTCTCGACCTCGTGATCCACCCGCCTCGGCCTCCCAAAGTGCTGGGATTACAGGCTTGAGCCACCGCGCCTGGCCTTAGCCCCAATATTTTTTGATAAATCATTTCTGTTCTCTAGCTTTAGTTTCCTCATCTACCAAATGTGGTAGCTGAACTGAATTAAGATGGTTGGACATGCAAGATCAAGGGCTATTTATTCTTCAAGGACTGGGAGATGAGAAGGCAATTTAGAACAATTTCATAAGATGTAAAAATTTAATGTGATGTGAACATTATTCATTAGAATTCAATGGGACACAGGGAGAGGAGACCAAGAGATAGCTAAAAATTATGAACAGCTTCAGGGACTTACTCCCTTCTAAGACCTCGGGGCTGCACTCAGTGGGGAGAGACACTTCACCAGAGGCCCAGAACGTTTGGATGAAGAACGGCCACAAGAGGAAGGGTGGAAATTGTACTGGGCCAAGAAGATTTCCATTGACTCATTGTGTGATATGACCTTCCTTTCAAAACTCACAAAAATCTTTATATTTTTGCTGGATTATACTTTTTTAATGAATTCTAGAAAGAAGTAATATTTGGCAACCAGGTAGCAACAGAAATTGAAAAGTCCCCCAGAAATAGGAGAGTAAACTCTGAGGAAGTAAATCCAGAAATACTCCAAAACTATGAAATTGGGGTGTATAGAGCACCCCTTCATTAAACTCCATCTTACAAAAATACTGCATTTTATATTTCATATGGGACTTTGCCAATAAGCATATTTTGCTTAATGTACAAATAAAAATGTAAAGACTGCATCCAACCAGGTAAGGAAATAACAGGCACACTCTTCCACTACAGGTTCTCACCAGAGGACTCTGTAACTATAAGAGAGAGAGAGAAAAAAAAAAGGCAGACCTTCAGCCTCTCCAAACAGCCACCTTAATTAACCCAGTCTTGCAGTCACCCATGATAAGCACTTGGCATCCACCTCTAAAGGCTCTGCCACATCAAAGACTCCTCCATCAGAGACCAATGGACCAGACCAGGAATCCTTTTGTCTTCTTCACTCTCACTGGGACTTGCTCATTTACCCTTTCTCCTATCTCTTTCTCCTTTTGATGTTAAGTGCTACCTTGTTTGTTGTGGAATGTTTAACCTATAATATTTATATATTGGTTAAATATACTATTATGTATGGTATGCAACATAGACTGACTTGTCAAATGGATTGAGTCTGTGTGCCCATGGCTCTGACTATGAAGTGAATGGGAAGTGCTAAGGACAACTGTCTCCTTGGGAACTCCATGCAGCTCCTGGCTTTTGTAATTAGAAATACTCTGAAGAACTCAGAGAATTATTATGAGTTCTTCTTCAACAGAAGTCCAACATGTGGAAAGACACACACGTGTGAACCAGGACACCTCTAACCTTGCACTGCTGATGACATGGGACTTTGAGAAAAAATTGCCTACACTACTGAGGACATAGATGCCACCAAGTGAGGTATGGGTTAAATCAAGCAGAGTAAGACCACAGGTGAGTAGAATGCTTTGGAAATTGATTATTGGATTAACTCTGAGTTAATTTGGAACACTTGTCAGTCTAATCAGTTGTGTGTGTGTGATTTTTTTAAGTACATAGGCAAATTTTCTTTCCTAAATAGGCACAGTCTCCAGAACATTACTGAATCTTCCTTTGATCATTTTACATTTTGTAATATTTCTGAGTCATTATTTTAAACATCATTACCTCTGCATAGGGATTGTAAATATGGGATGTGAACATTGGATTGAATCTGTACAGGATTCATGCATCCCTGGAAGGTGATTTTTGGAGGGACATAAATATTGAGTGTGAACTAGTTTCTACTCTTTGTTTCTTTCTCATGAAATGTGAGTATCGCAACAACAACAACAAAAATTAAGTTAATTGAAGATTCTCATTAGTTTGGGTTCATAAATTTATCAAATTCTTACTGTATTTTGCTTTAAATCAAAGTGAATGAAATTAAATCTATATCCCCTAGTCTAATTATCTTTAGTAAAACTGCATTCTTTCAACAGCTATTAGAGGAACTTTTTTTTTTCCCACACATTTTCAAAGAAGTTTCTGGAGCTTACACCACACAGGCCATTATTTAAACTATAAGAATTCAGAAGCAGAAATTCTACTCACAATTGGACTTCACTGAGTTGGCTGACATAGTGATTTAAATTCTAATTCTACTGTAGAGCAAACCCAGATTGAAAAGTTAAGGACAAATCATATGAATCATATGTATTGTTTGTACTGGGAAACTACACCATTAACAGAGTCTTTGTTACACAACGGCAAGTTCCATTTAAGATGTTTATGCTCACCAGCGCAAAAAGGATGAAAACACCCAAAACCAGAACACCTCTCCTCCTAAAAGGGATCACAACTCCTCACCAGCAAGGGAACAAGGCTGGATGGAGAAGGAGTGTGATTAATTGACAGAATCAGACTTCAGAAGGTAGGTAGTAAGAAACTACAGTGAGCTAAAAGAACATGTTCTAACCCAATGCAAAGAAACTAAGAACCTTGAGAAAAGATTTGATGAAATGTTAACGAGAATGGACAACATAGAGAGAAATATAAGTGAATGGATAGAGCTGAAAAACACAACACGAGAACTTTGTGAAGCATGCACAAGTTTCAACAGCCAAATTGACCAAGCAGAAGAAAGGATGTCAGAGATCGAAGATCAACTAAATGAAATAAAATGAGAAGGCAAGAATAGAGAAAAAAGGGTGAAAAGGAATGGACAAAATCTTCAAGAAATGTGGGACTATGTGAAAAGACCTAATCTACGTTTGATAGGTGTACCTGAATGTGACGAAGAGAATGAATCCAAGCTGGAAAATACTCTTCAGGATATTATCCAGGAAAGCTTCCCCAACCTAGCAAGGCAGGCCAATATTCAAGTCCAGGAAATACAAAGAACACCACAGAGATATACCTCAAGAGGAGCAACTCCAAGGCACATAATCGTTAGATTCACCAGGGTTGAAATGAAGGAGAAAATGCTAAGGGCAGCCACAGAGAAATGTCGGGTTACCCACAAAGGGAAGCCCATCAGACTCACAGCAGATCTCTCAGCAGAAACCCTACAAGCCAGAAGGGGGTGGGGGACAATATTCAACATCCTTAAAGAAAAGAACTTTCAACCCAGAATTACATATCCAGCCAAACTAAGCTTCATAAGTGAAGGAAAGCGGGGAGAGATCCAAGATGGCTGATCACTAGCAGCTCGGGATTGTAGCTCCCACTGAAAGCGCAAAGAATGAGAGGACGCCACACCTTTACATGAATTCTTGTTGCTCACGCACCAGGAGATTCCCAGCGGAGGAGCCCCACGGGTCGCCAGCGCGACTCTTGTGACCGGCGAGGCGGTTTTGCCGGCGCCTTGGGGCGACGGTTCTTGGTGCAGAGTCGGAAAAGCACCATCAATCTTAACGCCGCTGATTTGGTCGGTGCAGTGGGTTGCTCAGATTTCGGCGCTGAGAATCAGTAAGTTGGACGTCCACTCAGAAACCTAATTACAAAGACGGTGAATTCAAAGACCACAGATGGATAAATTTATAACGAAGGGAGGAAAGCGGCCAAAAAAGGCTGAGAATGCCCAAGATCAGAACGCCTCTCCCTCAGCAGGGGATCACAGTTCCTCATCAGCAACGGAACAAGGCTTGATGGAGAACGAGTGTGTTCCAATTACAGAAGCAGGCTTCAAAATGTGGATAATGAGAAACTTCTGTGAATTAAAAGAACTTGTTTTAACCCAATCTAAAGCAACTAAGAACTTTGAAAAAAGATTTGACGAAATGTTAACAAGAATACACAATTTAGAGAGGAATATAAGTGAATTGATGGAGCTGAAAAACACAATACGAGAACTTCGTGAAGTATGCACAAGTTTTAACAGCCGAATTGATCAAGCAGAAGCAAGGATATCAGAGGTCGAAGACCAACTCAATGAAATAAAACAAGAAGACAAGATTAGAGAAAAAAGGATACAAAGGAACGAGCAAAGTCTCCAAGAAATATGGGACTATGTGAAAAGACCTAATCTACGCTTGATAGGTGTACCTGAATGTGACGAAGAGAATGAATCCAAGCTGGAAAATACGCTTCAGGACATTATTCAGGAAAATTTTCCCAGCCTAGTAAGACAGGATAATATTCAACTCCAGGTAATACAGAGAACACCACAGAGATATTCCTCAAGAAGAGCAACTCCAAGGCACATAATCGTCAGATTCACCAGGGTTGAAATGAAGGAGAAAATACTAAGGGCAGCCAGAGAGAAAGGTCAGGTTACCCACAAAGGGAAGCCTATCAGACTTACAGCAGATCTCTCAGCAGAAACCCTACAAGCCAGAAGAGAGTGGGGGCCAATATTCAACATCCTTAAAGAAAAGAACTTTCAACCCAGAATTTCACATCCAGCCAAACTAAGCTTCACATGTGAAGGAAAAATAAAGTTTTTTGTGAATAAGCAAGCACTCAGAGATTTCATCACCACCAGGCCTGCTTTACAAGAGCTTCTGAAAGAACCACTACACATATGAAAGGAACAAACAGTATCAGCCTTTCTAAAAAAATTATCAAAAAGAGCATCAATATAATGAAGAATTTACATCAACTAATGGACAAAATAGCCAGCTAATGGCAGTATTAAACTCACATATATTATTATTAATTCTAAATTTAAATTGACTAAATCCCCCAATCCAAAGACAGGCAATTTGAATAAAAAACTAAAACCCATCAGTATGCTGCATCCAGATCCATCTCACATTCGAGGATACACAAAGACTCCAAACAAGGGATGGAGAAAGATTTACCAACCAAACAGAGAGCTAAAATAAATAAATAAAAAGCAGAAGTTACAATTAAGCAACAAAGATCAAAAGAAGCAAAGAAGGACATTATATAATGATAAAAGGATCAATGCAACAACAAGAAGAGCTAAAGATCCTAAATATATACGCACCCAATACAGGAATACGCAGACATACAAGACTTATAAAGAGACTTAGACTCCCACATAATAATAGTGGGAGACTTCAACATTAATATTAGACAGATCAATGAGACAGAAAATTAACAACGATATTCAGGACTTGAACTCAGATCTTGAACAAGTAAATGTAATTAAAATTTATAGAACTCTGCACTTTAAATATACAAAATATACACTCTTATCAGTACCACATCATATCAACTTAGAAGTTTAAAAGAAATCTTGGTTGGCTCCTTGTTTGCTATTCTCTTCCCTCATTTTCTTTCATGTCTCCATTATTAAGGACAATTATAGGCATACCCATATTTAGACTGCATTCTAGCCCGGGCAATAAAGCAATACCCCCATCCTCTCTCCTTCTTCCTTTTTCTCTTTCTTCCTCTTCTTTATTCTTTAAAAAAAAAAAAAAAAAAAAAAAAAAAAAAAAAAAAAAAAAAAGAAACAACAACCTGCCTGAAAAACAAAAAATATATATATATTTTTAAGATACTATAAATAATACAGGGTCTTAAACATAATGTACACCCATTCTAATATTAGGTGTTATATCTCCTTAGAATATTATGAATAATGTTGTATGCTGTATAAAAGTGGTGTACACCATACAATATTATCGGTGTAATATCTTCCCAGGGTATTACTGGGATATTTGGAGTAATATCTCCCCAGAAAAAAAAAAAAAAAATAAGTGAAGGAAAAATAAAACCCTTTGCAGACAAGCAAGTACTCAGAGATTTCATCACCACCAGACCTGCTTTACAAGAGCTCCTGAAAGAGGCTTTACACATATAAAGGAACAACCAGTACCAGCAACTCCAAAAACATACCAAAAGGCAAAGAGCATCAACACAATCAAAAATCTGCATCAACTAACGAACAAAACAGCCAGCTAGCATCAAAATGGCAGTATCAAATTCACACATAACAATATTAATCCTAAATGTGAATGGACTAAATGCCCCAATCAAAAGACACAGACTGGCAAATTGGATAAAAAGCCAAAACCCATCAGTTTGCTGTATCCAGAAAACCCATCTCATGTGCAAGAATACACAAAGGCTCAAAATAAAGGGATGGAGGAAGATTTACCAAGCAAATGGAGAGCAAAAAAAAAGCAGGAGTTGCAATTCTCATCTCTGATAAAATAGACTTTAAAGCAATGAAGATCAAAAGAGACAAAGAAGGACATTACATAATGGTAAAAGGATCAATGCAACAAGAAGAACTAACAATCCTAAATATATATGCACCCAATACAGGAGCACCCAGATACATAAGACAAGTTCTTAATGACTTACAAAGAGACTTAGACTCCCACACAATAATAGTGGGAGACTTTAACACCCCATTGTCAATATTAGACACATCAACCAGACAGAAAATTAACAAGGATATCCAGGACCTGAACTCAGACCTGGAACAAGCAAACCTAATAGACATTTACAGAACTCTCCACCCCAAATCCACAGAATATACATTCTTCTCAGCACCACATGACACCTACTCTAAAATTGACCACATAATTGGAAATAAATCACTCCTCAGCAAATGCAAAAGAATGGAAATCATAACAAACAGTCTCTCAGACCACAGTGTAATCGAGTTAGAACTCAGAATGCAGAAACTAACTCAGAACCGCACAGCTTCACGGAAACTGAACAACTGGCTCTTGAATGTTGACTGGATAAACAATGAAATGAAGGCAGAAATAAAGATGTTCTTCAAAACCAATGAGAACGAAGACACAACATACCAGAATCTCTGGGACACATTTAAAGCAGTCTTTAGAGGAAAATATATAGCAATAAGTGTCTACATGAGAAGCAAGGAGAGATCTAAAATTGAAACCCTAGCATCAAAATTGAAAGAGCTAGGGGAGCAAGATAAAAAAAACTCAAAAGCTAGCAGAAGACAAGAAATAACTAAGATCAGAGCAGAACTGAAGGAGATAGAGACACAAAAAAATCCATCAAAAAATCAATAAATCCAGGAGCTGGTTTTTTGAAAAGATCAACAAAATAGACCACTAGCCAGATTAATCAAAAAGAAAAGATAGAATAACCAAATTGATGCAATAAAAAACGATAAAGGGGATATCACCACAGATTTCACAGAAATTCAAACCATCATCAGAGATTATTACACACAACTCTATGCACATAAATAGTAAACCTGGAAGAAATGGATAAATTCCTGGACATTTGCCTCCTCCCAAGTCTAAACCCGGAAGAAGCAGAAACCCTGAATAGACCAAGAACAAGGGCAGAAGTTGAGGCAGCAATTAAGAGCCTACCACCGAAAAAAAGCCCAGGTCCAGATGGGTTCACAGCTGAATTCTACCAGACATACAAAGAGGAGCTGGTACCATTCCTTCTGAAACTATTCCAAATAATCCAAAAAGAGGAAATCCTTCCCTAATCATTTTATGAGACAAACATCATCCTGATACCAAAACCCAGCAGAGACTCAACAAGAAAAGAAAACTTCAGGCCAATATCCATGCTGAACATAGATGTAAAAATCTTCAATAAAATACTGGCAAGCCAATTGCAACAGCACATCAAAAAGCTTATCCACCATGATCAAGTAGGCTTCATCCTGGGGATGCAAGGCTGGTTCAACATATGCAAGTCTATAAACGTAATTCACCACATAAACAGAACCAAAGACAAAAACCACATGATTATCTCAACTGATGCAGAGAAGGCCTTTGACAAAATTCAACAGCCCTTTATGCTAAAAACCCTCAATAAACTAGGTATTGACGGAATGTATCTCAAAATAATAAAAGCTATTTATGACAAACCAACAGCCGATATCATACTGAATGGGCAAAAACTGGAAGCACTCCCTTTGAAATCTAACACTAGACAAGGATGCCCTCTCTCACCACTCCTATTCAATATAGTATTGGAAGTTCTAGCCAGAGCAATCAGGCAAGAAAAAGAAATAAAGCGTATTCAAATAGGAAAGGAAGAAGTCAAATTGTCTCTATTTGCAGACGACATGATTGTATATCTGGAAGACCCCATCATCTCAGCCCAAAATCTCCTGAAGCTGATAAGCAACTTCAGCAAAGTCTCAGGATACAAAATCAATGTGCAAAACTCACAAGCATTCCTATAAACCAATAACAGACTTAAAGAGAGCCAAATCAAGAACCAACTGTCATTCACAATTGCTACAAAGAAAATAAAATACCTAGGAATACAACTAACAAGGAATGTAAAGGACCTCTTCAAGGAGAACTACAAGTCACTGCTCAATGAAATAAGAGAGGACACAAACAGTTGGAGAAACATTCCATGTTCATGGTTAGGAAGAATCAATATTGTGAAAATGGCCATACTACCCAAAGTAATTTACAGATTCAATGCTATTCCCATCAAGCTACCAATGACCTTCTTCACAGAACTGGAAAAAAATACCTTAAACTTCATATGGAACCAAAAGAGAGCCCGCATAGCCAAGTCAATTCTAAGCAAAAAGAACAAAGCAGGAGGCATCACACTACCGGGCTTCAAACTATACTACAAGGCTACAGTAATCAAAACAGCATGGTACTGGTACCAAAACAGAGATATAGACCAATGGAAGAGAACAGAGGCCTCGGAGGCAGCACAACACATCTACAACCAAGCGATCTTTGACAAACCTGACAAAAACAAGCACGAGGAAAGAATTCCCTGTTTAATAAATGGTTTTGGGAAAACTGGCAAGCCATGTGCAGAAAGCAGAAACTGGACCCCTTCCTGACACCTTACACTAAAATTAACTCCAGATGGATTAAAGACTTAAACATAAGACCTAACACCATAAAAACCCTAGAAGAAAATCTAGGCAAAACCATTCAGGACATAGGTGTAGGCAAGGACTTCATGACCAAAACACCAAAAGCATTGGCAATAAAAGCCAAAATAGACGAATGGGACCTAATCAAACTCCACAGCTTCTGCACGGCAAAAAAAAAAAAAAAAACAGTCATTAGAGTGAATCGGCAACCAACAGAATGGGAAAAAATTTTTGCAGTCTACCCATCTGACAAAGGGCTGATATCCAGAATTTACAAAGAACTAAAACAGATCTACAAGAAAAAAACTAGCCCATTCAAAAGTGGGCAAAGGATATGAACAGACACTTTACAAAAGAAGGCATACATGAGGCCAATAAATATATGAAAAAATGCTCATCATCACTGGTCATTAGAGTAATGCAAATCAAAACCACATTGAGATACCATCTCACGCCAGTTAGAATGGTGATCGTTAAAAAATCTGGAGACAACAGATGCTGGAGAGGATGTGGAGAAATAGGAACACTTTTACACTGTTGGTGGGAGTGTAAATTAGTTCAATCACTGTGGAAGACAGTGTGGCGATTCCTTAAGGACCTAGAAATAGAAATTCCATTTGACCCAGCAATCACATTACTGGGTATATATCCAAAGGAATATAAATCATTCTACTATAAGGACACATGTACACGAACGTTCATTGCAGCACTGTTTACAATAGCAAAGAGCTGGAACCAACCCAAATGCCCATCGATGATAGACTGGACAGGGAAAATGTGGTACATATACACCATGGAATATTATGCAGCCTTCAAAAACGATGAGTTCGTGTCCTTTGTAGTGACATGGATGAACCTGGAAACCATCGTTCTCAGCAAACTGACACAAGAGCAGAAAATCAAACACTGCATGTTCTCACTCATAGGCGCGTGTTGAACAATGAGAACACATGGACACAGGGAGGGGAGCACTACACACTGGGGTCTGTTGAGGGGAAATGGGGGAGGGACAGCGGAGTGGGGAGGTGGGGAGAGATAGCATGGGGAGAAACGCCAGATACAGGTGAAGGGGAGGAAGGCAGCAAACCACACTGCCATGTGTGTACCTATGCAACAAACTTGCATGTTCTTCACATGTACCCCCAAACGTAAAATGCAATAAAAAAAAAGAAAGAAAAAAGTAGGAGGATATTTTTGCAGTAAACACATTTCATTTATAAATCAATTTAAGGAGAATTGACATAGTGAGCATTAAGCTTTCCTATACCAAACAGGGTGTGTGTAATTCTAGTTGCTCAGATTTGTTTTTGTGTCTTTCAGGAGTGTTTTATAATTGTCTTCAAATAGGTATTTTGTATGTACTGTTAAATTATGCCTAGGTCTTCTGTTACTACTACTGCTATTATTTTTACTACTGTAAATGGAGTCTTTGCCTCCATTTTATCTGTTAGGTTATCATATGTATGTATAGGGACAAATAATTTATCTATGTTTACCAAATTCTGTTATTTCCATAGTGTTTTTCATAGATGCTTTGAGGTTTTCCAGATATTTAATAATCATACTTTCTGCATCTGAACAAGCCCATGCTTGTTCCAGAGCCCCAGACTCACCATGGTCTCTCTCCCACAGCCTAAACACCTGTTGCATGAGAGGATTTCAAGAAATGCGAATTGACCTTCTGTCCTCACCTGTCTCCCTAATTGCAACATCCCCTGTTCTTTTTCTAGTGTTTACTCCTTCAAGTGCTAAGTTTCAAATGTCCCTTCCTCAGAATGGCCTTTAATAATGTATAAGTGAGCATTCACTCAAGTTTTATCAGTTAAAAGTAAGTCTTCCTCCTCACACCCCATGGCCCATGAGTCTCTCATCTTTTCTGTTCTTCTCTCAACAGAATCATGTCCCAGCATGTAGCACAGTACCTGGCCCTTAGGAGGTACTCAGAAAATTAATCAATGAGTTGAATGAGAGAAACAGAGATCTGGTTCTAGTTTTAGTAGCTATGAGTTGTGTGAAACTGAGTCCATGTCTCGATGTTGCCAAATCCTAAACCTCTCATTTAAAACGTAGATAACATTGTATGAGGACATTTTTAAACAAGCTCGTGAAATGAAAGTGATGCTTTAGAAATGATCTCAGCTCCCAAAGCTATGGGAGCTTACAGTTGACACAGTAGTTGCTGGTTGAATCGAATTAGATTTGGCTCATTTAGATCAAGTTTCTTGGCTAGAGTAAAATCGCTCTAACAGTTATTTATTTGGGGACTTTGTTGGTTTATGTCTTAGGGGCTTAGAAGAGTCCACCATGTTCTGATACTTTCTTCATCACCAAGCGTGAAACAATGCCAGTCAGAACTACATGTCACATGCCTTAAAGAATGATCTGATAGGTCTTTATTTGCCAACTGAATTCCTTCTCATAAAGCTCTGTTGTGGGTTGAAATGTGACATTAGAGTGTATTTCTTTTTCTTTTTTTTTTTTTTTTTTTTTTGTGGAGTTTCGCTCTTGTTACCCAGGCTGGAGTGCAATGGCGCGATCTCGGCTCACCGCAACCTCCGCCTCCTGGGTTCAGGCAATTCTCCTGCCTCAGCCTCCTGAGTAGCTGGGATTACAGGCACGAGCCACCATGCCCAGCTAATTTTTTGTATTTTTAGTAGAGACGGGGTTTCACCATGTTGACCAGGATGGTCTCGATCTCTCCACCTCGTGATCCACCCGCCTCGGCCTCCCAAAGTGCTGGGATTACAGGCTTGAGCCACCGAGCCCGGCCATTAGAGTATATTTCTAAGGCTTCCCACACCTACTAGTAATACATGTAAGCAATGAGCCTATTTATAAAAATCATCTGCAAAATCCACGCAAATACAACAGAACAGAAAGATTAAAATATGGTGGAGCTCTTTTTAATAAGCAATGAAACATTTCCTATTTTTAGTTTACAAACACCCACTCTAAATAGCTAGCATATGTCAAATTACGTACGTGTCCATGTACACAATTACCAACAATTCATTTTAAGTTCTTCCATATTTATAACCTATGTCATTGCTCATGTTATATTTTACGTGCACGGAAGGACGCAGTTGAAAGCAGAGCAACTTGTGATTCTCTTGGCGGAGTTATAAGCAGCACTCAATCTTAATGTCCTCCACTAAACAACTAGCTCAAATGGTGGAAACTCCATTTTTGTCAACATTTTTCCTAATGTGGGGATGGTGTTTACACAACCCAAGGCAGGATCTTTCAACTTTGCCTTTTTAAAGCACACCCATGCTTGAGCAACAGCAGGTGGATACTGGATAGCATACAAGTCAATACTACCAAAAGGGAAAGCAAGTTTGTATTTCCTATTTGAAAATGTGGCCTTAGAGATGATGCTGGTACACAAGCCCCTTTTCTAGCTTTTTTTTTTTCCCCCTTACAAGCCAAATCTCTCAGATGTGATGACATGGCAAGTAAACCAATAGGCTCAGGCTAATATGAATCGAGGTACCTTTCCAACACTTTGGCCCTGGAGAAAGAAATATTGAGAGACATATTCACAGAATATGAATGGTATGCTCTTCTCTTGTGCCTGATTTACAAACTTAAGCTGTCAGGAGACTGAGCAGAGAGTCATTTATTGCAAGCTGTGATGACTGCCGTATCTGTTTGTATTAGAACATGCGTAACTCCTAAACAAGTTGTTGTTCTTGATTCTCAATACAGGAAGAAATGTAGCTAATGTATTTGAAGAAAGACCATCTTGCAAGAGCAGTGTTAAAAAAATCCATTTCAGCCGGGCGCGGTGGCTCAAGCCTGTAATCCCAGCACTTTGGGAGGCCTAGGCGGGTGGATCACGAGGTCGAGAGATCAAGACCATCCTGGTAAACATGGTGAAACCCCGTCTCTACTAAAAATACAAAAAAATTAGCTGGGCATGGTGGCACGTGCCTGTAATCCCACTACTCAGGAGGCTGAGGCAGGAGAATTGCCTGAACCCAGGAGGCGGAGGTTGCGGTGAGCCGAGATCATGCCATTGCACTCCAGCCTGGGTAACAAGAGCGAAACTCCGTCTCAAAAAAAAAAAAAAAAAAAAAAAAATCCATTTCAATCCATAAAGATAACAAGGTATTGAATTTCTGAATCACCCATTCGTGGAACTGAATTATGGAGAAATTATGGAGAAACTTCCATTTTCTGGAAGCAGGGAAACCAAGCAGGTTAATGCCTTTCCTGTGTCCCAGAGGAGGTCGGTGCCTGAACCATGACATACAGCTTGACTTCCTAATTTAGGGGACGTTCTTGCAAAAATCAAACCATTCTTATGATACAGAAACATTGGAGAACTTCAGGAACAGTGTCCTGCAAGGCAATGAAGAGAATTTGAAGTTAATTCCAGGCTCGGTAGTGATATTCTCACTAAAGAAGGGTGCCAAGCTTAGCTTTTCACTGTTGCTGACGCAGAAAAAGAGTGGAAATGCAAACGGTGCCTGCCAACTGTTTCTTGCTGACTCAGGAAGTTCTTAGATCAACTACTTTCAGTTGTCTTCCTTCAGATCCTCTGTGTTTAGAAACAAGACCTTCAGTGACATTGCTTACACTCAGGAGCAATTTGAGTGCTATCAAATATTCCACCTCTGGAGAATAATGGATGGGGCATCCACCCTTGCCCTTCAGTCTCTTTGCCAATAATTAGTGTCTCCCACTGCAGGAGGCTGCAAGGGCCATGGAATCTATTGGCATTCACACTTTGGCCAAAGAGGGCCAGTGCACAGGCCCCATTTTGAGCTGGTGTGGGGAGCAACATGCTGCTTTAGGGAGTCATAGACCAAGGTGGGGAGCCAGACATCAGGCCACTGCTAGGTGGCCATGCACAGGGAGGCCTGTCTTTGTTCTCTGGATCTCTAGTTCAGTGTGCCCTCCTTTCTATTGTCCTTGCTAACCTCTTCTCTCCCATTTTCTCCTCATACTCCTTCCTCTCTTCACATTCTCTTTTTTTTTTTTTTTTTTTTGAGATGGAGTTTCGCTCTTGTTACCCAGGCTGGAGTGCAATGGCGCGATCTCGGCTCACCACAACCTCCGCCTCCTGGGTTCAGGCAATTCTCCTGCCTCAGCCTCCTGAGTAGCTGGGATTACAGGCACGCACCACCATGCCCAGCTAATTTTTTATATTTTTAGTAGGGACAGGGTTTCACCATGTTGACCAGGATGGTCTCGATCTCCTGACCTCATGATCCACCCGCCTCGGCCTCTCAAGGTGCTGGGATTACAGGCTTGAGCCACTGTGCCCAGCCCACATTCTCTTTCTACTTCTCCTTCCACCCTGCCTTTAAGGCCACATTTCCCTGGTGCTGCTTTTCCAAGCTAAACTCATCCTGGCTCCCATATGAGCATGCTGCTGGGTGCTTCAGGGTATCTCCATGTGCTTTTCTCCTAAGTGGTGCTCTCAAGCAGAAACTTGCCTGTAAGACTGAAAATAAATATGAACACACATGCTACGGAGAGAAAAAAAGCTTTGAATATGTTTAAGAAACCTTAGCCAAGTAAAATTTAATGGATTTTATTCGGCAAGGAACAATTCACAAATAAGACAGCACTCAGAACTGGGAGAGGTTCAGAGAGCTCTACCCAGCAGCATGAGCCATGCCTTTTATAGGCTACACACAGAAACAAAGGAGAAAAATCACCTGCTGGCCAGGCGCGGTGGTTCAAGCCTGTAATCCCAGCACTTTGGGAGGCCGAGGCAGGTGGATCACAAGGTCAAGAAATTGAGACCATCCTGGTCAACATGGTGAAACCCCGTCTCTACTAAAAATACAAAAAATTAGCTGGGCATGGTGGTGCGTGCCTGTAATCCCAACTACTCAGGAGGCTGAGGCAGGAGAATTGCCTAAACCCAGGAGACAGAGGTTGAGGTGAGCCGAGATCATGCCATTGCACTCCACCCTAGGTGACAAGAGTGAAACTCTGTCTAAAAAAAAAAAAAAGAAAGAAAGAAAGAAAAATCACCTGCTTAGCTATAGCTTGACATTTGCCTTACTCGTGCATGGTGGGATAAATATGCTGCCTGTGACTGGCTGAAATCTGGCTATTTGTTACAAAAAACATACCTCTAAGTTAGGTTTCTGTTAGTTTATGTACTAAATGTAGATTGTAAGTGGGAACTCAAAGTATGTAGATAGTCTCAGGCTAATGGCCTTTTGCTTTTCTTTAAAAAATATAACTTATATGTGTTATCAGTGTTCATCTCTGGATATTTATTCTCCAGCATGCTTCTTAAAAGTGAATTGTAGGGCCGGGTGTGGTGGCTCACTCCTGTAATCCCAGCACTTTGGGAGACCAAGGTGGGTGGATCACCAGAGGTCAGGAGTTCAAAACCAGCCTGGCCATCATGGTGAAATCCCATCTTTAAAAATAAATAAATAAAATTTAAATAAAATTTAAATAAAATAAAAGTGGATTGTATTGCCACACATGGTGGCTCACATCTGTAATCCCAGCACTTTGGAAGGCAGAGGCGGGTGGATCACCTGAGGCCAGGAGTTTGAGACCAACATGGCCAACATGGTGAAATACCATCTCTAATAAAAATACAAATATTAGCTGGGCAAGGTGGTGCATGCCTGTAATCCCAGCTACTCAGGAGGCTTAGGCAGGAGAATCTCTTGAACCTGCCGAGAGGTTGCATTGAGCCAAGATCGTGCCATTGCACTCCAGCCTGGGCAACGAGTGAAACTCCATTTCAAAAAAAAACAAAAACAAAAAAAGGTGGATTGTATTGTATCATTTTCAGCATAAGACGCTCATCAGCATCCTCTCATAGCAATTAGAATAAAATCCAAATCCTCTATCATAACCATAGGTCCTCTGAGATCAGAACATGTTCTCTGCAGCCCAGCCTGGGTACCAGTCCCTTGCTCACTCCATTCCACTTCTCTCTCCCCCTTGGTTTCAACAAACACTCAAATCTTAATCCAGCCACAGATTTTACACATGCTGTTTGCACTGTCTGAACAATTATGTGCTTGACTTCTTCATGTCATTTACTTAAATATTAATTCCTAGGTGAGGCTTTTCCTCATCATCTCACCCAAAGCTCTTCTCTGTGCCTTTTGTTACCTTCATAATACATCCTTCGTGATAATTATCTCTACCTATTTTTGTATGTTTCCACTGTGAAAAGGCAAAGCTTGTATTTGTTTTATTACAGTAATACCCAGCTTTAGAAGAATGTTTGGCACATAATGGGACACAGGGAATATTTGTTGAATAAATAAATTACAATAGTCATTAACTTTTGGATATGAGTTGTGTAGCTACTTTAAAACACTTGGTATATGTGTGTTGTTTTCCCAGATATCTCCAAATGCTAGTTTTCATTCAAATGGTTTTATAAAGCTCACATAGATCATCCTTGAAAATGCAGATTCCTTGGAATTTTGAGATAGCAGGCTTAAGGTGGGATTCTTGAGCCTGAATTTTTAATAAGCTTCCCAAGTAAATCTTATGTGCAGGTAGTCTGACTACAACTTCTTACAAATTCTACTATGGAATTTTGAAAAATAATTTACTAAGTGATCAATTGCTAGTACCATTTCTGGAAGTCAGCACTCTGCATATATTGGGATCTAACTGTGCCTACCAAGTAATTTTTGCTCTGAATGTAGAAAATGGAATGAGCCATACAAAGAGCACGCTTTCATGTTATCTACCCTGCCCATGATTACCCAACTCACTCCAAGTCCTCAGTGAAGAGTTGACATCTTTATATATTATCCCTTTCAATTCAGAAATACTGCCGATATAAAGAAAAACTCACTCCTGTAAGAACTAGTGTTATACGCCGGGCGCGGTGGCTCAAGCCTGTAATCCCAGCACTTTGAGAGGCCGAGGCGGGTGGATCACGAGGTCAAGAGATCGAGACCATCCTGGTCAACAAGGTGAAACCCCGTCTCTACTAAAAATACAAAAAATTAGCTGGGCATGGTGGCGTGTGCCTGTAATCCCAGCTATTCAGGAGGCTGAGGCAGGAGAATTGCTTGAACCCAGGAGGCGGAGGTTGCGGTGAGCCGAGATCGCGCCATTGCACTCCAGCCTGGGTAACAAGAGCGAAACTCCGTCTCAAAAAAAAAAAAAAAAAAAAAAAAAAAAAGAACTAGTGTTATATAAGTATAGTTGGTTGTCTTCTGTAAGAGCTAAATTATCTTATTATCCACAGTCAAAAGGAAGTCATGATCCTCATTCTCCAGAAACTGTTCACATGCACTAAAATTAAAGGTTATAATATTTGCATTCTGAATACTATTACTTGATTTTGTATGCAGATGAGTTTAACATAACAATACACGATAAAATATGTATTTTAAACATGCATGATACCTAATAGGTGTATGTTGAGTTGTACTAAAATCTGTTTCTACCCCCAGAACATTGTTGATACCAAATGTGTGGGGATTTGGGGATTTGGGGATTTGGAGTGCAGTCGTGCAATCTTGCCTCACTGCAATCTCCACCTCCTGGGTTCAAGTGATTCTTGTGTCTCAGTCTCCCGAGTAGCTAGGATTACAGGCACCCACTGTATGCCCAGCTAATTTTTGTATTTTTTGTAGAGGCGAGGTCTCATATGTTAGCCAGGCTAGTCTAGAACTTTTGGCCTCAAGTGATCCACCTGCTTTGGCCTCCCAAAGTGTTGGAATTACTGGTGTGAGCCACCATGTCTGGCACAGTGAATTTTTCTTTCCCCCATCCCCCATCAAACCAACAACCAATTCTCTGTCTGGACAACAACTGGTGTTCTGCAATTCAATTCAGTTCTGACACCACCTGCAGTTAGCATGAGAACAGACAAAGTGAGAGCTGAGTCCCACAGGGCTACACCACTTCAGATGCCAGTTGCAAGTCCCAGACCCCATTGGGACTTCTGATTGACCAACTATAAATTCAGGAAGTTCCCACAATTCCCTCCTCAGTTTTAATCATCAGTTATCACGGCTCACAGAACTCAGGAAAATACTTTACTTACATATATTGGCTTATTGGAAAGGATGTTATGAAGGAGACTGATCAACAGCTGGATGAAGAAGTTCATACAGTGAGTTCTGGAGCGTCTGTCCTGTGGTTAGGCAGCATTACCTGCCCAGAAACTCTCTGGACTTCATCATCAGGGGCTTTGATGGAGATTTCATCATATATATGGTTGATTACTAACTCAATCTCCATCCTCTCTCCCTTACCCAGAGTTTGGGGAGAGTGGAGCTGGAAGTTCCAGGTTTCTAATCAATGTTTAGGTCTTTCTAGTAATCAGATTTTATTCTAAAGCTATCCAGAAGCCCACCAAGAGTCACCTCATTAGAACAGAGGATGTTCCTATCACCCAGGAAATTCCAAGGGATTTAGAAGCTGAGTACTATTCCCGTCACTCCCACTGCTTAGGAAATGACAGGATCTCTTCGTCAGGAAATGGGGACAAAGATTAAATATTATTATGTCACAGGCTGCCAGAAGACCATTCTAGATCCCAAAGGGAAGTAATATTGGATTAAGAATTAACCTTTAACTCTAGACAAATCCTTAGGGCTAATTCTTTTCAGTCTAATTCTCTCATTTTACAGATGAGGAACTGAGGCTAAAGACCATGTCGTGATTTGCCAAAGAGATGGTACGGGGTTGGCCACATGCCTGTAATGAGGGAAGCACTCGCTTCAATACCCCAGCCAGGTGCTGATGCTGAGGCTTCAGGGTTTAAAGGGAACATCACATTTTGTCTAGCTGAGCTCTGGGCTGGCAAGTTGGCATTTCAATTTAGCCCAGAGCCTTCTTGTTTCTCAAGCCTTAATATTGCTAGAATTTTTTTTTTTTTTTTTTTTTTTTTTTTTGAGACGGAGTTTCGCTCTTGTTACCCAGGCTGGAGTGCAATGGCGCGATCTCGGCTCACCGCAACCTCCGCCTCCTGGGTTCAGGCAATTCTCCTGCCTCAGCCTTCCGAGTAGCTGGGATTACAGGCACGTGCCACCATGCCCAGCTAGTTTTTTTGTATTTTTAGTAGAGACGGGGTTTCACCATGTTGACCAGGATGGTCTCGATCTCGTGACCTCATGATCCACCCGCCTTGGCCTCCCAAAGTGCTGGGATTATAGGCGTGAGCCACCGCGCCCGGCCTAGAATTTTTTTAATGCTGTATAATTTGTTTTCTTTGGCTCTATCTCAAACTCAGTAGTTGGAAAAAAAATTCTCCCACTCATTTAATTTAAAAAGTCCAGAACATGTACCCAAAGAGATTAGATTTCATCTTCAGTGAAAATCTCACTGAATGCTGCATGCCTTTTTAAACACATGAGTAACAGCTTTTTATTAAACAAACAGTTATATCAACTCCTTTCTTCTAATTCCCTCTCATTCCCTTCAGCCTATCCTTAAAATAATTTTACATATAGTAGCCCAAGAAGATCTGTGTTTAAAGGAAAGCAACAGAACTTTACAAACTTAACAGTGTGGTAGTGGTGAGAATGTATAATAATTGCAGCGATACTATGGGTATTACCATTCTGACTTACTAAGTAACCAAGTGCTTACTTGGCGTGCTGGAGACATCCACCATGTCCCCCAAATGTGAGCTCCTCAATGACGGTTTGAGTCATAAAGTGTGGTTTCATTTTCTAGCTTGTGTTTGAGGATGTGAATATATAATTCCAGTGCAAACATTCTCAACCTTGTACCTGTTTATTTTAGGAAACAGCATGGCAGGCTACAACTTAGAGTTAATTGCAACAAGCAAATGACAGATTGTTCAAAAGTAGAACATATGCCAGAAATACAGATGAACTAGGTTTTATGTGTCTCTATGTCGGATTTTCTATAGCCTTTGATTTTGCCTTCACCCTTTAATGATTTCTTTCACAGATCACCAGATGTTGCTCTTACAGCTTCTAGTGAGAAGACAAAGTATATCTCATCAGTGGAGGCTGTGAAGTCAGACACATTTGGGTTTCAAACTCAGCTTCATCAAGCCCTGGTTTTCACCCTGAGTAAGTTATTTAATTTAGCTAAATCTCAGTTTCCTAATCCGTAAAACAGTATTATGTATCTTATAAATTGCTATTAGGATTAAGTAAAATATGGAAAGAACTTATCTTTGAACCTTGCAAGGAATAACCCTCAATAAAATTATAATATTTTGAAACTCTAAGGCAGTTACTTCTCTTGTTATAACAGCTAACATCAAAGAACATGTGGGTTTGTAATTACATCAATTCTCCTCTTTGGCCAATCAAAGGACTCAGTCATCAAAGCATTTATATTTCCATTAGGTGAAATCCACTGAGAAATGACTTTACAAGTCAGATTATCACCAAGTGTAGAAATTTGTAAGATAAGCAAAGTTGTCTTGCAGCTTCAAAGAACTTCTTTGATAAATAGCTAAACTTCATCCTTCTACTGAAAACAGGCTTAGCAAGCATTTTGGTGTTAGAGGACATTTTATGGTTTCAAAATGGGCATTATATTTGGGGGTTTTGCTAGGTCATTGAGTAGAAGTTGTCCATAATTTTCTGAAGCCAGCAGTCAAAATTTGGCTCACACTGGGTGCTCTTTCCCAGACACCTTGGCAAACCTGAACTTCCTCTAGAGATCCTGGTTGGAGGGAAACATGAAAACAGCACTGCTTCCATTGTAAAGGGTAATTGCTCTCCAGGCGTTTTGTGTGTGTGTAACTTAGACAAAGTCAGTATGAATAAGGGAAAATTGGTAAGGCAAACTTGGTGGTTAATTGCCAGCAGTATTCTGGAATGACAGTCTTAGGTTTGAATTTGTTTGTGAAAGTACAGGGAGAGCATGTCGAAGAAAGGTGGAATATGCTTGGTTCAGAAAGCAAAACCTTGGTCATAGGTGGCATGCGGGTGGCCTGGGCTAGAAATACGTGTGAACAAACTCAAAGAGGTTCTGGGAAGCCTGTCCCAGTGGCTGGTCCTGCTCCACTCCCACTCGCCCTTCCTCTCTCAGGTCAGGTACCACTCCATTACTGTGGTACTTAACTGCATTTACTGTAGTAATATGTTGACCTGGCCGGGTGTGGTGGCTCAAGCCTGTAATCCCATCACTTTGGGAGGCTGAGGCGGGTGGATCACGAGGTCAAGATTGAGACCACCCTGGTCAACATAGTGAAACCCTGTCTCTACTAAAAATACAAAAAAAAATTAGCTGGGCATGGTGTCGCGTGCCTGTAATTCCAGCTACTCAGGAGGCTGAGGCAGGAGAATTGCCTGAACCCAGGAGGCGGAGGTTGCAGTGAGCCGAGATCGCACCATTGCACTCCAGCCTGGGTAACAAGAGCGAAACTCCGTCTCAATAATAAAATATATATATATGTATATATATATATATATATATATATATATATATATATATATTGACCTGTTGGCCTCTCTGCCCAGATTGCAAGGCAATGAAGATAAGAACAAGTAATTGACATATTTTACATCAAACAAAGGTGGAAGGGAGCAAGCTGAGGACAAGGACAGGAGACAGGGAAGGAATGGAGGAAAATTAGGAAAAAGGGAGACCTCAGGGAAGTGATGACTGATGTCCATGAAAGGCCAAATCTTCTGGTTTCCATTATGTAAGGACATAGAGACAGACAGAGAGAGATGTGGGAAAAAAAAGTGTTACACTTTCAGGTCACCTCTAATTGATCAATTTCTTTCCCTCTAGTATCAAAACAATATTTTTTTTTCAAATCAAGATAATTTTTTTCAGAGAAAGCATGTGTAATTTCACCTTTTAAAAATGTGTTGCTGTATCTGTTCATTGCTAACACTTAGAGGTCTGTCTTCAATGAATCTTCAGTTCTCCCCTGCCCCATTCAATGTGTAGCTATCCTGGTTTGTTTTTAATTCGCTATGCTTATTTAAGGAGATTAAAATACTTCAGTATAAATACCCACCGGCTGTAAATATTTTGAAGCTTCTGTACTTGACTCAGGGAACATCTGACATTTATTTGGAAATGAGAACTATGGAAGGTCATATCAAGGGAGGCGAGCTACTGGAAAGGCTGCCTTCCCTCTGAAACAAGAGCTGGAGGTCCCGTCACCAGGAGAGAAGCCACTGCAAGGTCTTGGGAGTAGAGTGGCACTTCTAGAAAATCTGGCAAGTGTTATCACATGGGACTACCTTGACATATGTCACTCACAGGTGTCCCTTCCCCCACCACAGGAAATTGACCTGCTTCACCTGCCTCCCGTCTTACTGGCCCTTATCTCACTACAGATCTCCATGCAAAAGGGAAGGATACATTCCACCCCTGCACTAGTCAAAATTCTTGCCTGTTAGAGAGACTGCACTTTCCATCTCAGACTTCTAATGACTCCTGATATTCTGCGCTTCCTTCACGGTGCAGATCAAATGCCCTTTCATGGAGTCTTCTCACCCCCCAGTCTGGAAATTGAACCCATTTTCAGCCGAATGGCTGTTGCTCCCATTGGCTGTGTTGGCTCCTAGGCCTGCTCTCATGAGGGAGAGCAGGTGTACCCCAAGGTGGGTTTATCCAATCTCTGCACAGGTTTAGGTTGTTTGAAAAGTCCCACAACTTGCTTGTGCTTACTCATCACGCTTACCTGTCTTAAGTGAAAATAATGAATTCTCTTGTGTCCAATAAAACGTGTTTGTATCTTCAGGGAAAGCAGTATGTTTTTTTTTTCCATTTCTTGATATTCATTATAATGTTATTGACATACTAAAACTTAGAAAATAAGGTATAGAGAAATTCCCCACAATACCATCACCCAGTCTTTGCTGTCTTTTCTTTTGCAACCATTCTCCAAATGTTCTTTTGCGTGGTTAAGTACATAGCACACACACCATGCTGGCTCCTGCATTTCTTTTAACACAGGGTAATGTGCAGTAGTTATCACTTTTGAAATGAAACATTTTAAAAATAAGACTTTTTATATGATATATTTTTATGAGTTCCTTAAAGTTGAGTGGAGAAATATAACAATAGGCTGTCTCTCCCATTGTATCCCGGCCCATGGAAACGAATCTGGCACGTCAGGCCATCGAAGAGTTTAGGAGAAGCAGGTGCAGGGTGTTGGCTGCTGGCTGCTGCTTGCCTGGCTGCCCTACTTCTGGTTTTGAAAAGGCCACTGCTGCTCTCTGGGTTCCTAATCGCCTCCCGGGGAGTCATTTCCATTTTTCTTTTTCAATACTAACATTACAAATATCGTATTGGGATTTTTTTCCTCCTACATCTTCCTCTGAAACTTTTCACAAACACTTATCAATGTCGGAAGATTTTAAGTGAATGCCATCACCCAATTCCTCTACTAACGTCTCACTTCACGGGCTTTATCACCCCTCTCTGTGGTTTTGAGCCCTGTGATGGTATTTCTCACAAAGGGAATTCTCCCCGGGGCCTCCGACTTGGTTTTCTGCCTGGATCCTTCCAGGACCCATTCCAGCAGGACTTGGCCCCTCAGGCTGGGCTGAGAGGAGACTGCTGGAAGGTAAAACACTTCTACTTCCTTTGATACACGTTGCCAAATTAGTTCTTCCAAAAAAGTATGCATCATTTTAATGCCACCACCAACATATGAATGCTATATTAATTTCACTGAGCATTATCTTTGAAGTTTGGAGGAGGAATTCGACAGCATTCTTAGAGCCCTTATTGAACTCTGACTTGTTTATAGCTCTTTGTGAGTATCTCATTTTTTAAAGACCCTTGCACTCCTTGAGGCAGAAGCACATTAGCTGATAATCATTTTCTTCCATAACCCCCGGCACAGAGCTTTGCACATAGAAGGTGCTTCATAAGTATTTGCTGCAAACAAAGTAAGCTGTACATGTAACTTTGGGTAGGTCAGTAAATTAGCAAGGGAACAACTACTTTCAAGATATTTAGAAGTATTAAAGCAGGAGGGAAGGGACTTATGTTGCATAGTTAGCTAAATTATATTGCCTGTGGTTTTGATTTCTTCTGAATTCAAAGGCTGACTGTTCAGGCTTGCTTTGGGTGTATGACAAGACTAAATAGGGACACTAACAATATACTTCACAAGGAAGTCTGGGATTTTATATATTCATGTATATTTGGATATATCAACAGGATTCTGTACCTATCACAATGACTAGAACATTATTTTACAGACACACTGTCACCTTGACAAAGGTGCTCTTAACAAAACTCTGGAATGAACATTTAAAAATATAGTTGTCTGGGCTGGGCATGGTAACTCATGCCTGTAATCCCAGCACTTTGGGAGGCTGAGGCAGACAAAGCAATTGAGGTCAGGGGTTCGAGACCAGCCTGGCAAACATGGTGAAACCCCATCTCTACTGAAAATACAAAAAGTAGTCAGGCATGGTGGTGCACACCTATAATCCCAGCCTCTTGGCAGGCTGAAGCAGAAGAATCGCTAAAACCTGGGAGGTAGAGGTGGCAGTAAGCCGAAACTGCACCACTGCACACCAGAGTGGGCAAAAGAGCAAGACTGTCTCAAAATAAAAAGATACAATTGTCTGTACAAAATCTTTAGGCAGCTTGATTCTGGTTAGCAAGAGCACCACACAAGTGCAGTCTAGAAAAGTTGTGTACATTCTGTGTGGTAGTCTTTGCAGTGAGATTCTTGATCATTTTTCTGGTAATCAGTTCAATGTCTGGAAGACCTGTCCAAAGTTGCTTCACATCTGCAGCTCAAGCTCGTTGCTTTCTCTCGCTGTGCTCCACTGTGTCCTTTGTCATGGTCACTGCCTGAATCTTCTTTCGCCAGATTGCTCCATCTCTTATTTTATGTTGTATAGTCACTGAATAGGATTATCTATACTCTTCTAGATCCCTGGCTTTGTCCACAGTAGGAGATGCTCGGCTAGACTTTGGGGACACAGCAGCTGCGTTTTGCCCTCACTGCACCTGTCAGCCAGCAATAGTTTGCTGCCACACTGGGCTAATGGTGCCCCCTTGTGGCCAACATGGGCCAGGCCTTGTGCTTTCTCACACTGCTCAATTTTGCCTTCCACCTTTTACCTGCTTTTCTTCCCTTATCACCTCAATACATTCTATCTTCCTGATTTCCTTTCCTCTCCTGTCCAGCTTCCTCCCAAACACTAAGCTGCTTGTATTGTCAATATCCTTACTTCCTGGTCTATCTACCACATCTTCCCTGAAACTTCCCAATCTTGGATTTACCTAATCATTGATTTTCTCCACCATTATCACCATGGGCTTCTAAATGCTGCTGGAGGAGCTCACCATGGCCATGATTTCAGGAACTCAGCAGGGCTCCTGGCTGAGTTCTGTATTCCTTGCACGAACTTCCCCGTGTCCCCAACCAGCCATGCTCTCTCCAACTGCTATTGTCTCACTACCGGAAAATGACCTGGTCCTCACTCAGAAACATGAAGCCATTAGGCATGAACCCCCATTTCTCAATCTCCTGTCCTTCACATGGACAAAATCAGCTATATTCGCATCTGTCCTTTTTCTTGATTCAGATGTGACCCATCTACTGTTCCTCATCTTGATGAGGTCCCTTCCAGCATCTTTTATTTTCTGTGCCCTCCCCATGTACCCTATAAGGTAATTCTTTCTTTTACCATAAAGAGAGTTCCTTCCTTCAACTTGGACATCTCTCTGGCTACCTCTTACCTCTCACCTTTTTAAGTTTTTAATACTTTAAAAAATTTCCATGAAATACTTTGCACATACTGCAAGGTTTAAGAATAATGTAATGAGTAGCTGTATTCTCAGAACTAGCCTAGAGGAACAGAAGAACACAGTGGACCTGAAGCTATGTGTTTTCCAGTGATAAATTTTCCTGTCCCCATCTGAGAATCAACACCATCCTGAATTTTGTGCTTAAAATTTCCCTTTAGTAAAAGATCATATACATGGCCTAGGGTTCGATTTCGCTCTTGGTCTCTGTTCTACAGGCCAGTGAGTTTTGAGCCAAGTGGACGCCCTAAAGATGATTATACTTATCCATTATGTCTTTGATTTATGCTTATTGGAATAGGGCAGTAGGAAGCAGCAAGGGTTATGGAGGCCTTAGACACATGTAAGAGATAAAACCTCCAATGTCTTAGGGCTGGCTATGTTATAATCTTTTAGAGATTGGTTCATGTTTGCCAGAACACCTCCTCTCAAGTAAAAAGAAATGTTTCACACCTCAAGCTTCAAAGAAGAAAACACAACTCCTAATAGGCTCCATTGGTATACATGGCATACTTAAGACTATTTTTCTGGACCATGCATCAAGTGCTATGCAAAGCTGCCAGCTTTACATGGGACCCACTGTAGGAGAGCTCTCTGTAATACACCTAGGCTACACAAGACGCCCTGCTGCTTGGGCTGTAGGACATGGAAAACCAGAGATGCTAGAGACATATTAAAGGAAAAGATACTTGTGAGGTTTATGGCAGACCCTCATGGACCTCCTTGGACTTGGTAACAAGGCTGTGCCATCTGGATCTGCAATTCAACATCTTTCAGAACACAACTACAGGCATGCCACTGGGCTCTGGCGGAGACAGAGCCTCCGATCCTGGATTGTCAAGTGACCATACAGCCAGAAATGTCTATCATGAGCTTGGTCTGACACTAGTCAGAAAGTCAGGTGAGCCACCTGCGATCCATCATATGGACAGAATGTACAAGACCCCAGTGCGGTGCCCTCCCAAAGAGATGAAAAGCTATTTGGTAGCAAACAGACTACAGTGAACCCCATTCACTCTTCTTAAAAGGTACTCAGCCGGGCACGGTGGCTCAAGCCCAGCACTTTGGGAGGCCGAGGCAGGTGGATCACGAGGTCACGAGATCGAGACCATCCTGGTCAACATGGTGAAACCCCGTCTCTACTAAAAATACAAAAAATTAGCTGGGCATGGTGGCGCGTGCCTGTAATCCCAGCTACTCAGGAGGCTGAGGCAGGAGAATTGCCTGAACCCAGGAGGCGGAGGTTGCCATGAGCTGAGATCGCGCCATGGCACTCTAGCCTGGATAGCAAGAGTGAAACTCCGTCTCAAAAAAAAAAAAAAAGGTACTCAAAGATGTCATTTTTAATAAGTTTCTTCATACGCACATTTATCTGCTACTGAAAATTGAAACAGCACATCAAAAATTTTTTATTGCAATTCAAAGTTTTGAAAACCATGAAAAGTATCAAATTATGCTTTAGCCAAGTGACCCAATGTTTCCTTTATAATTTTTCCCCTACTTTATATTCTTTATACTGGATATATATAGGATCTTCTTCATATTGGATATAAAGAGCTCAGCATTCCTTGCACAATCTTCCTTGTGTCCCCACCAGCCACGTCCTCTACAGTTACTACTGTCTCAACACTCTTTATATTCTGTCTCACTGACTTCAAGTTTCTAAAACACATGGAAATACTTAATATCTATTGGTGTTTCTTTGGCTCAAATATAAAAGTAGAACTAAAGTATGTTAGAGTCATTCAAATACATTCAAACTACACAAATTCCTTAAAAATTACTGGTATCAAAGTAAGAAGCTTCCTTACTTACAAAGAAGGAAAGAAGACAAGAAAAGAAAGCAGAACTCATAGGTTAGCAAAATTATTGGTATAGTTTATTCTAGCATGGAGTAGCTTTCTCAGCCTGCTGCATAAAATTACCAGTAAGAAAGTACAAGAGTAAGGTGTATTGCTAAATCAGCTGTATCATAATTCCCCATTCTAGCATTCCTACAAGGATCTTGTCTTTGATAAACACAATAACTACAGCCACATTTGAATGGTTCATTTCTTGATTCATTCTGAACTCCATTAAGCCCAGTGTCTCTTAGCTCTCTTTCAAGCCAAGCAAATCTCTTGAGTAAAAGATCTCAGTTTTACCACCCTTTCTTTCCTCACAAGTAAAATATCCTCAACTCCTCCCTTCCTATGAGGGAAGCGATCTCTGATCTCCTAAAGATATTTTCTCTTACTGTCCTGTTGTTGGGGTATACTTTCTGGTAATGGGGGAAAGAATTTGGTACTAGGGTAGAGAATCAATTTACTAAGGCTCTTTATTAACATTTCTGAGCAGAGGAGATGAGAGGCCTCTGGATTTCCTGGCAATTTTCAGTGGGCATCAGAAAAACCTCCAGGATCAAGGTTAAGTTAAGCTTTTATGTATGGTCAGATTCCCATACCTTATTTAAATTAAAAAAAAAGTTAAGCTTTTATCATGGCTCCATTGGCCATCTGGCTGAAGTTCTAAGTTCTTCCAGGATATGTGGGTCCTGGAAGTGTTGCTGGATTCTCAAACAAGGTAGCCTAAAAAACTCTCGATCCCAGAACAATCCAGAAAACCCAAACTCCAACAAACAGTGGTGAAAGAGCCAGCTCTACATCCATTCTTGAATGGGCAACGATTCATTTTTGACAGGAATGGGTACCCTCTTTTGGGTATGGGTTTTCATTTCCTGTCCACAGAACCTCAGCCCACTCTGAGTGCTAAGTACTACAGCAGATGCTGGGATACTAATACTATCAGATAGGATAGAGTTCTTTTACATGAATAGTTGTGGCTGACACTGGCTTGCGCTGCTTACTACGTCCATTTCCTTTTCCTAGGCAGAAAGGAAGACCCCCTTTCCAGCTTTTCATGGTGTCTGCTTACCACCTGTTAAGAGATTTGATCAATGAAATCTGGACAGAAGGATGTCAAGGCTTGGCCACAGGCCCAGCTGTGAGGCCCTCATAGCCTCTCTTTCCTCTCTGTGGTAGTCTCGCTCTTTCACCCAGGCTAGAGTACAGTGGTGCAATCTCAGCTCACCGCAACCTCCGCTTCCCAGGTTCAAGCAATTCTCCTGCCTCAGCCTCCCAAGTAGCTGGGACTACAGGCACCCTCCACCACGCCCAGTTAATTTTTTTGTGGCATTTTAAATAGAGACAGGGTTTCACCATTTTTGGCCAGGATGGTCTCGATTTATTGATCTTGTGATCCACTCGCCTTGGCCTCCAAAGTGTTGGGATTACAGGCATGAGCCACTGTGCCTGGCCAGAAACTTTTTAAATTACCACTTGGACTCAAGCTGTCGTGGAGAGCCACAGACCTTCACTGTGTTAAGCCATTAAAATTTGGAAATTACCTACTGCAGCCAGCATCAATTATGTGAAGAGTATGATGTTCAATCTGGTAAGGAGAAGCAGATATGCAGGGAACAGCGTACTGTTGTATAACAGATGCTGTGACAGAAATATGCACAGGAAGGGGGACTAAAAGGTAGGAGGTATGGTTTACTCTAGGAGTAGGCAGAGAAACATAGGAATATTTTTCTTGAGGAGGCACTCTTGATTTCAGACTTAAAAGATGAGAAAGTGGGTGTTTTCCAGGTGGACAGCAGCAATGGGGATGACTTGCTGGCTGAGGAAAGGGTGCATGTTAACTCTAGAGGCCTCATTGCTGGTGTGCAAATGAAACTGAGCAGTCTGGAGACTGGAGTTTAGTGATAAGGGAGATTGGGGCGGGAGATGACGGAGACAATGACCTGACATCAAGGTCATCTATGCCTAAAATTCTGGTAACAGTCAATGGTGAAACGGTGAAGAGTTTGAAGAGATGTATGATAACATATGAATTTTAGAAAAATCACTCATTGATAAAGTGGAAGGAATAGTGAAATTACTTTGCTTGTAGGGAGACCAGTGTGAACAAAAGTGGAATCGTCCAGTCAGCTGGTGTTCAGAGCTTGCGTGAAGCCAGTAGCAGTGGGGTGAAGAGAAGGCAGCAGAGTCTGCCAAACATTGGGACTGGGTAGATAAGAGTTTAGAATGACTCTTGGACCCTAAGGTAAGGTGAGTAGGTATGTGAAAATTCAAATTAGAGATGTATAATCAACAAAAAACAGCCCAATTCATAAACAGCCCCATGGAATTAAAGCATACTTAACAAATAAATAGGCAGAACTCAAAGGAAACAAGAGGCAAAAGAAGGCTTGGACAAATACAGATCGTAATGCTGAGTGGAAAGAAACTATCATAAGGATAGTAATCACCCTAAATCAATTCATAAAATTATTGCTGACCTAATAGAAACATGGCTGGACAAGAAATTTTAAAGCTATTCTAAACTTAGTAACACAAATTTTAAAAATGTGAAAAACTACAGAAGACTTACACTGCTATATATTAAAAGCCACCAGAACATTTTAATTGAAATTCCATCGTGCTGGTAAAATAGTTGGCACTAAGATTAACGCAATAAGATAAAATACTACACCAAAATATGCTCTAGCATTTAGAATAATTGAGTGCATAATTAAGATGGTGTTTCACACAAAATATTTCTTAAATAACTATTTGAAAACTAAATAATTCCTAATTTTAAATTTCAGGAGGAGTAAAATGGTTTAAAAAAATTAACAGGCCGGGTGCGGTGGCTCAAGCCTGTAATCCCAGCACTTTGGGAGGCCAAGGCGGGTGGATCACGAGGTCAAGAGATCGAGACCATCCTGGTCAACATGGTGAAACCCCGTCTCTACTAAAAATACAAAAAATTAGCTGGGCATGGTGGCGCGTGCCTGTAATCCCAGCTACTCAGGAGGCTGAGGCAGGAGAATTGCCTGAACCCAGGAGGCGGAGGTTGCGGTGAGCCGAGATCGCGCCATTGCACTCCAGCCTGGGTAACAAGAGTGAAACTCTGTCTCAAAGAAAAAAAAAAATTAACATAACCTTGAAGATACAGTTAAGAAAGTTCTTTTGGCCGGGTGCGGTGGCTCACGCCTGTAATCCCAGCACTTTGGGAGGCCAAGGCGGGTGGATCACAAGGTCAAGAGATTGAGACCATCCTGGTCATCATGATGAAACCCTGTCTCTACTAAAAATACAAAAAATTAGCTGGGCATGGTGGCACGTGCCTGTAATCCCAGCTACTCAGGAGGCTGAGGAGGGAGAATTGCCTGAACCCAGGCGGCAGAGGTTGCGGTGAGCCAAGATTGCGCCATTGCACTCCAGCCTGGGTAGCAAGAGTAAAACTCCATCTCAAAAAAAAAAAAAAAAAAAAAAAAGAAAGAAAGAATTATAGTTTATGACTTCAAATAGTCACGGGGAAGCTGGTTACAAACAGCATATACAACATGATGCAGAAATGTGCTATATTTATGCCACCAGGGGCTTGCAAACTACAACCCAAAAATCAAATCTTTTTTTTTTTTTTTTTTTTCGAGATAGAGTTTCGCTTTTGTTACCCAGGCTGGAGTGCAATGGTGCGAACTTGGCTCACCGCAACCTCCGCCTCCTGGGTTCAGGCAATTCTCCTGCCTCAGCCTCCTGAGTAGCTGGGATTACAGGCACGCGCCACCATGCCCAGCTAATTTTTTGTATTTTTAGTAGAGACGGGGTTTCACCATGTTGACCAGGATGGTCTCGATCTCTTGACCTCGTGATCCACCCGCCTCGGCCTCCCAAAGTGCTGGGATTACAGGCTTGAGCCACCGCGCCCGGCCCAAAAATCAAATCTTAATTTTTTTGTAAATACAATTTGATTGAAGCACAGCCACGCCCATTTACCTGAATATTGTCTGATTGTCTTTCAAACTACAATGGCAGAGTTGGTTAGCTGTGACACTTAAGAACTAAAAATGAAATCCTAAGCCCCCCAACTGACTGGATGGACCCCCTTTCTTGGCCAAGAGAACCCTAGAGAAACCTTAAAAACTGAGTTCCTAATTGTGACAAGATCGGAGGTAGAGGAGGTCTCTTTCTAACTTTTCCTTTTGGTGGTTTAGATACTACTGACTAGCATTCATATTAAAATAGAGATCATAAGACTGACAGTACAAACTCGTTGTGGCAAAAGGACACCAAATTACATAGAAGACCTACGACCATGCCAGGCCAGGGTTAAGACAGGTTCCCCACCACACTTAAAAGTACCCGGAGTGGTGGCTGACGCCTATAATCGCAGCACTTTGGGAGGCCGAGGCGGGTGGATCACGAGGTCAAGAGATCGAGACCATCCTGGCCAGCATGGTGAAACCCCGTCTCTACTAAAAATACAGAAATTAGTTGGGCATAGTGGTGCGCACCTGTAGTCCCAGCTACTCGGGAGGCTGAGGCAGGAGAATCGCTTGACCACGGGAGGCTGAGGTTGCAGTGAGCTGAGATAGTGCCACTGCACTCCAGCCTGGTGCCTGGCGATGGAGCAAGACTCTCTCTCTCTCTCTCTCTCTCTCTCTCACACACACACACACACACACACACACACACACACAGGTTACCTGGGCATGGTGGCGCACGCTCGTAGTCCCAGCCGCTCTACTCGGGAGGCTGAGGCAGAATCGCTTGAATCCGAGAGGTGGAAGTTGCAGTGTGTCCATTGCGCCACAGCACCCCAGCCTGGGCCACATCACCTACCACCAGAGCCGATCCCCCAGCCCCTGTTCCGCAGCCGTAACTGCAGCATTGGACAGGAGCCCGATTTCAGTACATTCTTCTAATTGGAGACCACCCACCGAAGATGGACTGGTTCTGGTCCATTTACCTTTACATGAATGTCTTCAAGTCCCCGTGTCACCTGTAGCTATATAGGGCTTCGTTGTAATACCTTTAAATGTTAAGTCTCCACCCTAAAGTAAACATGGAATAAGATCTCCTTCATGCATATTTATAGCTCCTAATGTAACCTGTTAAATAGGTATATTTGGTCAACTCCTTTAGCATAAATCCCTGTCTCATCTTTCCCTCCCTAGATGTGCCTGTTTTTCAGGCTCTGACTTAGGTTGTGCTTCCCAGCTGGTGGGATTGCCACCTTGCAAACTGTAACCCTTTATAATGAAGTCTCCTTTCTAAATTTATAGATCTCATGATTTTCCAGTTGACACAGAAAATCTGTCTGAAAGCCTGAAATATTTTAGTATCTAGCCCTTTATAGAAAAAAGTATGTCAATCCCTGCCCTATGCAGATAAAAATACAGAAAGCCTACAAATATCTAAAAGGAATTATTTCTGGTACAGAAAATTTTAAATGATTTTTGTTTTTCTTTGTTATGGTTCATATTCTCCAAGGGAATATTTTCAAATTTTTCAAATATTTTCAAATTAGATTACTAAAAATTATATATTGTGTACAACAGTTAAAAAATATATATGTAAATATGTGGACTAGCTGAATTGAGCTAATTAGCATAGCATGCATTACCTCATGTATTTTTTTTTTTGCACCATATCAGCGTTAGCAATTTATTGTATGTTTGTAAAAAGGAAAGACATACTTTACAATGTAAGTAATCTTTTCACTGGAGAGATAAAATTATGGTTAGTCTGCATGTCTTTTTTGACTTGTCTGCATAGTTTTTATGTCTTTTTTTTTTTTTTTTTGAGACCGAGTTTCGCTCTTGTTACCCAGGCTGGAGTGCAATGGCGCGATCTCGGCTCACCGCAACCTCCGTCTCCTGGGTTCAGGCAATTCTCCTGCCTCAACCTCCTGAGTAGCTGGGATTACAGGCACGCACCACCATGCCCAGCTAATTTTTTGTATTTTTAGTAGAGACGGGGTTTCACCATGTTGACCAGGATGGTCTGGATCTCTCGACCTCGTGATCCACCCGCCTCAGCCTCCCAAAGTGCTGGGATTACAGGCGTGAGCCACCACGCCTGACTGTCAGTTTTTATGTCTTTAAATGAGGAATATATGTTACTTATGTAATCAGAAATACTTTAACATGCATTTTAATGAGTCCTGAAGTAAAAATTGTACTGAATTCAGACTCCCCAGAACTGGGGTGGACGTGGGGTGTACTCAAACATTACCATAGGACTCTGATGATTCTTTTTCCTTGTTATAGCAATTATTTTTCCACCACCTATAATCTTGCTCAGATTCAATATTTTGGCCTGTTGCGGTAGTTCACGCCTATAATCCCAGCACTTTGGAAGCCAAGGCAGATAGATTACCAGAGGTCAGAAGCTTGAGAACCGCCTGATCAAAATGATGAGACCCTGTCTCTACTAAGAATGCAAAAATTAGCCTGGCATGGTGGCACATGCCTGAAATCCCAGCTACTCGGGAGGCTGAGGTACAAGAATCACTTGAACTCAACAGGTGGAAGTTGCAGTGAGCCAAGACTGTGCCACTAAACTCCAGCCTGAGCCTCACAGAGAGACTGTTTCAAAGAATCTATGTTCATTGAAATGAGACTGTGCACAAATAATTTTTAGTTTCTAAAATTTGATTGTCAACATTCAAAGGCACCTTCTTAAAATAAATTTTCCATAGAGCCAAATAAAAATTAAGCAGTTATTTCTGGTCACTCTTTTATTTCATTGTTTATGAGCTTATAATGTTACAAAAAAATTTTATAAATATGTCCTTTACAATCAGATCAAATGGAAATAAAAACTGTTAAACTCCTACAGTTTTCTCTGGAATTCGTGAAGAACATAAAAGATAGGATCAGTATCCAATGCCTCAGTCTGTAGCTTAGAAGTCTAGAAATGCTCCATTATGAGATGGCAACTTGAAAAAAACTCACCTCTGATGTCTCTTATCAAAGTGAAATCCTTTAAAAGCTCAGTATAGGTTTTAAAAATTGATGTATTTTATCTATTTTGAAATGCTTATTTTGCTGTTTAAAGCTTGTAAGTTCTTTCAAAATAGAAATGAAATATAGGGAGTGTTTACTAAACCTTTCAATTAAATGCAAAGGATCTCTCCTTTTGAAAACATTTGTCAAGCTATGTATTTTTGAAACTAATTCTTAGACTGATTTAAAAAAAAAATAGCTTTGCCTATTTTGATGAATTTAATACCATCATGGAAAACAGTCTATTTTTAAAAAAAAATTCCAAGATGGTAAAATAGCATGTTTTAACAAATGCCAAAAACTTGATCATTGCTAATATTTAGTGTCTAAAAGATATAGTATCCACAGTCATGTTACCTATGTTTAAACTTTTAATTTGAAGAAGTTATTGAGGGGCTTGTTTTATAACCAATCTATGAGTCCATACGAAAATGTTTGTTTTCCTTTAATCAGATTCAGTGCCGATTAAAATTTCCAAGTACTGACTTAGATTTCATCCCAGATACAGGTGTGTAGTCAATTTTGTGACCGAAAGCCTGTGCTAACTCAACGAGCCAAGTCTGTACCCTCCAACGAAAGTGAGGGGCTTTTAATGAATTCATTCCTAGAACTGACATCTCTGCTGCCCTCCACCACCTAGGAGCCCTGCCCTGTTGGAATCAGTTGAATTGTCACACATCAGAAGGAGAAACTGTGGGGCCTAAAGGGCATCTTGGTCAGAGCTCCACCTATCAACCTGAAACTTGACTCCAAGAGTAAACAGCCTTTAACCATCCGAAAGTATATATTTAGAATGACTTTAGGGCACAGATATGTTAAATGTTTAGATGGGCCGTGTGTACATTTTTGAAGCCCCTCCCCAATTCAACCACAGGCAGGATTAAAAATACCGAGCCTCTATTGTGTTTCTGCGCTCTGTGCTGGGAGACTGCTGCTCAAGGAAATTAAGTTTTGCAAGTTTGACAGCTATACAGCTAGCTGGAAAAATTCCAGACTGTGCTTTAATAAAACAATGGGATCTATGAGACCATAGGGTCTAAAAGTTATCCTGACTACAGGGAAACTGGAGAGGTGCTGAGGGCTCTGGGCCTGGCTTGGGGCTGGGCAGGAGGAGGGTGTGTTGGGCAAGCACCTCCAGGAACTGGCAGAGCCCCACGGACAGCACAGCATGGGGTCTGTTCAGACAGCGGAGTGTTTACCCTGTGAGTCAGGGTAAGACAGAAGAGAGGATAGATTGGAGCCACATTGCTGAAGCCTTAATTTGTCGCTCTGAGGAGTTTAACTTAGAAAAAAAAAAATGGCAGGACACCTAGTTTGTTCTGCAGAAGAGAATAAAATAAGACAGAATGGAGTTAATAAAACTAATGTGTGAGTCCCTTTGATGGGTCACACACCATGCAAGGCATTCTCACGTAGAGCACTGTAGAGCACTTATTTTACCCTCACAAAAATCCAGCGACATAGGGACGCATTTTATTGACAAGAATTCTGAGCCTCAGATTCAATAACATGCCTGGGGCAGAGACCACTAGCTACCTGTTCCCATATTTTCCCCCAATCTTTTCTCCCTGTTCACCTCTCTGGCGGAGACTTCACAAACTGAGAATTCTGCCTCAGCCTCCCTTGCAGGCTAGAGGTGTCTCAGTGACATAATTCTAGCTGGTGAATTATCAGGGAAGTCTGTTCGGAAGCTTTTTTGAAAAGATTAGAATTGCTTATTAAAAAGACAATGAAGGCCGGGGGCGGTGGCTCAAGCCTGTAATCCCAGCACTTTGGGAAGCCGAGGCGGGTGGATCATGAGGTCGAGAGATCGAGACCATCCTGGTCAACATGGTGAAACCCCATCTCTACTAAAAATACAAAAAAAAATTAGCTGGGCATGGTGGCGCGTGCCTGTAATCCCAGCTACTCAGGAGGCTGAGGCAGGAGAATTGCCTGAACCCAGGAGGCGGAGGTTGTGGTGAGCTGAGATCGCGCCATTGCACTCCAGCCTGGGTAACAAGAGCGAAACTCCGTCTCAAAAAAAAAAAAAAAAAAAAGACAATGAAGCCAGGGTTCCCTTTCACTGCCCGCCTGTGTTCCTGCCTGCAATGTGGAGGTAGTGATACCAGCTGGGAAAACCTCAGTGTGCCACAGTAGACTGCACTACCAGAAAGGCTGTCCCTGAGGTCATGGAGCAGCAATCACACACCGAACTAAGATACTGAACCTCAGAGACTTGAGTCCATCTAAAGCCTACAATGAGAAGCAAGGAGAAAGGTGGAGGGAGAGAGACTCACCAAGTCCTGCATTATGATACTTGCTCACCCAGCCCCTTCTTTGCCACAGCAGGCTTCTCGCTGAACCAGAGCTGCAGGTGAGCCAGGGGTGTCCGCTGGCAGTCGGTGCCTGCAGCCAACACAGGCCACTCTGATGCAGAGGTGCCTGTCTCATCACAGCATCACTAGAAGGGCATACCTTTCAAACCACAGGTGACATCTAAACCTTGTGCATATTTCAGGTTTATGTGGCCTTTCTATCTCTATCTGTAGGTAATACTTTTCTTAGTTCTGTATCAACCCATAAATGTCTTTTAGCCTGTATCTGATGTGTCATATGGGTTGCTTATAATCTAGACACCCTATGATCTTCCTATGACCTTTCGCTTAAAATTTATGTGTAATACAACTTATGAGTTACATCATTCATTTTTCCTTTCTTGGCCTCTATCAAAAAATTAAGATACTCAAACACCACAGCACACATGCTTTACAGATACCACTGAAGACAACACGTTTTCATTAACCATGTAGCTACAAGCATCAAGAGCAGATAACCTGTAAGGATGGAGTGGCAAGACTAAGACTATGTCTTCACAGAAGTACCACAGTTGAGCCAGAGCCAGGAACTGCCGTCGCCAGCACTTCTTGCAATGTGCGGAGCTTAAGCACCTATTTGAGTAAACCACTCTTCACTGAAATTTTTCATGTGTACCCAAATGTCTCCTGATTAGCTTCCTTGTCACCATTCACTCAAGAATTGAGAACCAGTTGTATACCAGACATTTACTTTAGGAACTAGAGTTGTAACAGTAAAAGTAATCTGTTACTGTGAAACTTACTTCGTAGTGAATAGAGTATTTCTTAAAATAGTAACTTCTGAATTTCTGTATGTAGCCATGATGGGATAACTGGTACTAAATTTGCCCTGCTCCTGTGGTCAACTAAAAAACTTGAGATTCTTGCTGAAGGCCGGTGAGGTGATAAGATATAGAGGGTGGGGAATGAAGAATTTGATTTTTTTTCTTTTGAGATTGGGCTTCACCATGTTTGTCAGGCTGCTCTCAATCGCCTGACCTCATGATCCACCCACCTCAGCCTCCCAAAGTGCTGGGATTACAAGTGTCAGCCCCCAAGCCCAGCCTAAGAATTGATTTCATATTGAGGTTGGGGAGTTTTCTAAACTGACTCAGAATTCTTGCTAAAACTGGACCAAGTAGGCCACACAGAGTCCAAGGTCAGGGTTTTGAGGACTTAGAACTCCCCTAAAGCTAGGTCAAGGAGAGTGTCTTTGTCAACTCCCAGGGAAAGGGTAACTACAGGATGACTAAGTTGAAAAATCACTAGAGCCTGCACAGGGCTGGGAGATGCAGGTCTAGGCAACAAGAGGACTTCACTGAATAGCCAGGGCATTCAAAAGGGGCCCCAGGAGGGTCTTAGAAGTAAGGATCAATTAGACTAATCTGTTTCTAAACTCACCCAAACAAAGTGAAAATCAATTTTTAAAAATATCAAGCTATGTGGCATGTAAATAACTGCCTGCAGGAACAAACTGCAACACTCATTAAAGAAGAATATAATCTTGACATTTAACAATGTAATGTTTACAATATTCAGCAACCAAACATCAGTATATGTGCAAAGATACAGAAAAATGACCCATTATCAGAAAAAGTATGAATAGACATTGTTTAGAAATGTCTACAAAAGACAAATAATTAGATTTGCAGATAGTAAGTTTTAAAAAGCCAGTATAAATACGTTCAAGCATTTAAATGAAAACTGAGTACAATAAGAGAAATAAAAAGAACCAAACAGATCTTGTAAAGCTAAAATGTGTATCTGAATTTAAAACTATTAAATGGGTTGAACAAGATATTCAACACAATGTTCAGTAAATTTATAGCCAATGAAATCTTTCAATCTGAAGAACAGAAAAACTCTGAACAAAGTGATATGTACCTCAATGATATGTGGACAATGGCAATCTATCAAACACGCATATGAAGTCCCAGAAAGGCAAGGGAGCAGAAAAAAATATTTAAAGGTTGGAGGATGATTTTTCCTTATTTGGCTAAAAATAGACATCAACAAAAGTAACACTAAATAGAAAATTAAAGCACACCAACGACATTATAATCAGTTTGCTTAAAATGAAAAAATTTTTAAACCAGAATAAAGGACAATTTTGTATAAATGGACAAAATATTATCACTGATGTTTCAGCAAAAACAATCCAATTCAGAATGTGATGAAACAACTTTAAAACACTGCAAGATGGGGAAGTGGGGCGATATCTGTTATCCCAAGATTCTATATGCAAACAAAACGCTCTTCAAAAACATAGGTGAAATAAATATATTTTGACAAATAGAAACTGAAATAATTCATTGCTAGCATATTTGCTCTACAAAAAATGTCAAAAGGAAGCTCTTCCATTGAAGGAAAATGATGCTTAATGGAAATTTAGATCTATAACAAAGGAATAGACATATAAGCGGTAAACGGGAAATTTTTTTCCTCAAACTTTCTTTAAAAGATGGCTGACTATTTAAAGTCAAAACAATGTGTTTTACGGTCTGTAATACACACCTAAGTAGAATGTATGACAATTAAAACAAAGGTTGCAAGGTTCCTATTTCACATGTGGTATATTATGGTAGACCATAATATGTCAAAAATGTATAGAACCAATCAACAAAATAGACCACTAGTCAGATTAATAAAAAAGAAAAGAGAATAATCAAATAGATGCAATAAGAAATGATAAAGGGGATAACCAGAGATTCCACAGAAATTCAAACCATCATCAGGGATTATTACCAACAACTCTATGCACATAAACTAGTAAACCTGGAAGAAATGGACAAATTTCTGGACACTTGCATCCTCCCAAACCTAAACTAGGAAGAAGTTGAAACCCTGAAATAGACCAATAACAAGGGCAGAAGTTGAGGCAGCAATTAAGAGCCTACCACCAAAAAAAAAGCCCAGGTCCAGATGGGTAGACAGCCAAATTCTACCAGACATACAAAGAGGAGCTTGTACCATTCCTTCTGAAACCATTCCAAACAATCCAAAAACAGGGACTCCTTTTCAAATCATTTTATGAGACAAACATCATCCTGATACCAAAACCCAGTGGAAACTCAGCAAGAAAAGAAACTTCAGGCCAATATCCATGATGAACATAGATGCAAATTCTTCAACAAAATACTGGCAAACCAATTGCAATAGCACATCAAAAAGCTTATCCACCATGATCAAGTAGGCTTCATCCTGGGGATGCAAGGCTGGTTCAACATACGCAAGTCTATAAATGCAATTCACCACATAAACAGAACCAAAGACAAAACCACATGATTATCTCAATTGAAGCAGAGAAGGCCTTTGGCAAAATTCAACAGCCCTTTATGCTAAAAACTTTCAATAAACTAGGTATTGATGGAATGTACCTCAAAATAATAAAAGCTATTGACGACAAACCCACAGCCAATATCATACTGAAAGGGCAAAAACTGGAAGCATTCCCTTTGAAATCTGGCACTAGACAAGGATGCCCTCTCTCACCACTCCTATTCAATATAGTATTGGAAGTTCTAGCCAGAGCAATCAGGCAAGAAAAAGAAATAAAGGGTATTCAAATAGGAAAGGAGGGCCGGGCGCGGTGGCTCAAGCCTGTAATCCCAGCACTTTGGGAGGCCGAGGCAGGTGGATCACAAGGTCAAGAGATCGAGACCATCCTGGTCAACATGGTGAAACCCTGTCTCTACTAAAAATACTAAAAATCAGCTGGGCATGGTGGCACGTGCCTGTAATCCTAGCTACTCGGGAGGCTGAGGCAGGAGAATTGCCTGAACCCAGGAGGCGGAGGTTGCGGTGAGCCGAGATTGTGCCATTGCACTCCAGCCTGGGTAACAAGAGCGAAACTCCATCTCAAAAAAAAAAAAAAAATAGGAAAGGAGGAAGTCAAATTTTCTCTATTTGCAGATGACATGATTGTATATCTAGAAGACCCCATGGTCTCAGCCCATAATCTCCTGAAACTGATAAGCAACTTCAGCAAAGTCTCAGGATACAAAACCAATGTGCAAAAATCACAAGCATTCCTATACACCAATAACAGACTTAAAGAGAGCCAAATCAAGAACCAACTGCCATTCACAATTGCTACAAAGAAAATAAAATACCTAGCAATACAACTAATAAAGAATGTAAACGACCTCTTTAAGGAGAACTACAAACCACTGCTCAATGAAATAAGAGAGGACACAAACAGTTGGAGAAACATTCCATGTTCATGGTTAGGAAGAATCAATATCGTGAAAATGGCCATACTGCCCAAAGTAATTTACAGATTCAATGCTATCCCCATCAAGCTACTAATGACCTTCCTCACAGAACTGGTAAAAACCACCTTAACCTTCATATGGAACCAAAAGAGAGCCCGCATAGCCAAGTCAATTCTAAGCAAAAAGAACAAAGCAGGAGGCATCACACTACCGGACTTCAAACTATACTACAAGGCTACAGTAATCAAAACAGCATGGTACTGGTACCAAAACAGAGATATAGACCAATGGAACAGAACAGAGGTCTCGGAGGCAGCACAACACATCTACAACCAACCGATCTTTGACAAACCTGACAAAAACAAGCATGAGGAAAGAATTCCCTGTTTAATAAATGGTTTTGGGAAAACTGGCTAGCCATGTGCAGAAAGCAGAAACTGGACCCCTTCCTGACACCTTACACTAAAATTAACTCCAGATGGATTAAAGACTTAAACATAAGACCTAACACCATAAAAACGCTAGAAGAAATCTAGGCAAAACCATTCAGGGCATAGGTGTAGGCAAGGACTTCATGACCAAAACACCAAAAGCATTGGCAACAAAAGCCAAAATAGACAAATGAGACCTAATCAAACTCCATAGCTTCTTCACAGCAAAAGAAACAGTCATTAGAGTGAATTGGCAACCAACAGAATGGGAAAACAATTTTGCAGTCTACCCATCTGACAAAGGGCTGATATCCAGAATTTACAAAGAACTAAAACAGATCTACAAGAAAAAAACTAGCCCATTCAAAAGTGGGCAAAGGATATGAACAGACACTTTACAAAAGAAGACATACATGAGGCCAACAAATATATGAAAAAATGCTCATCATCACTGTTCATTAGAGAAATGCAAATCAAAACCACATTGAGATACCGTCTCACGCCAGTTAGAATGGTGATCGTTAAAAAATCTGGAGACAACGGATGCTGGAGAGGATGTGGAGAAATAGGAACACTTTTACACTGTTGGTGGGAGCGTAAATTAGTTCAACCATTGTGGAAGACAGTGTGGCAATTCCTCAGGAACCTAGAAATAGAAATTCCATTTGACCCAGCAATCCCATTACTGGGTATATATCCAAAGGATTATAAATTGTTCTATTATAAAGACACAGGCACACGAATGTTCATTGCAGCACTGTTTACAATAGCAAAGACCTGGAACCAACCCAAATGCCCATCGACGATAGACTGGACAGGGAAAATGTGGCACATATACACCATGGAATATTATGCAGCCATCAAAAACAATGAGTTCATGTCCTTTGTAGGGACATGGATGAACCTGGAAACCATCGTTCTCAGCAAACTGACACAAGAGCAGAAAATCAAACACCGCATGTTCTAACTCATAGGCGGTTGTTGAACAATGAGAACACATGGACACAGGGAGGGAAGCATCACATGCTGGGGTCTGTCGGGGGTAAATAGGGGAGGGACAGTGGGGAGTGGGGAGTTGGGGAAAGATAGCATGGGGAGAAATGCCAGATATAGGTGATGGGGAGGAAGGCAGAAAACCACACTGCCATGTGTGTACCTATGCAACAATCTTGCATGTTCTTCACATCTACCCCAAAACCTAAAATGCAATTTAAAAAAAGAAAAAAAAATGCATAGAACCACAAAAAGAAAATAAAACCAAAAGGTGTAAGAAATGTTCAATTAATCCAAAAAGAAGGATGGTATACACAATAAAGCTAGGATATATCTCTTAATCAGTAAACTATTCTTCTCAATGAGTAAGATATATATTTAGCTAGTATCACCATAAATCCTGCTGTAACTACTCTAAAAGAGCATTAACAGCAAGATATTTAATAGGTCCACCATGTTACCCTCTCCAGGCAGAGAGGGTTTTCTGGATTAAATAATTGTTAATATAAGGGCTTGGAAACACATTCACTCCAAGTATTCCATTACAAGCATGGACAAGGTATTATACCGGTTTTATTTTTCCGTGATTCACATCCAACTCTGACAATTATACATCTCAAACTTCCTACTATATCATGTTGTTATTTGATGGCGTCATGATACACTGGATTTTTATTTTGGAATACATCATCTGAGAAACAGTTTATTTACAGTAACCAGCTCGTATCTGCCATTTTCACTTTCAAATTACATGGATTTAGAAGCAAACCTTTATGCCTAACTTAACTGTTTGATATTCTGGAGAAGTGTGAGTCACAGGTTAATATTGTGGTTAAGGTGACCTACATGCTAAAAATCACATTTCTCACTTATTTAACTTCTGTTTTAAGTCCTTTGAAAAAGTGTGGGAATTCAGTAAGTCATCATGCAAAGGCAATGGTGTGCACAGAATCTTAATCTTGATTTCTGCCATTATAAAACTTATCTTCATATTCCCTGTTTCTAATTACCAGAGAGGATGAATTATATTTTATCCATCTCTGTATTCATTGTACTTAGCACATGTTTTTCCACTTTGGGGGAGCGCAATAACTTCCTTTTTAAATTTAATGTATAAAAAGGGATTAACTGGAATTGTAAATTAAGTGAACATTTGATCATTACTCAATGGTAACATTTTCCAGTCCAGCAAGAATGTCTAGTGCCACAACTTTCCATTAAGGGCTAATACAAAGTAGCTGTTCTGATACTGAGAACTGGTAGAAGACCTGTATTCGTTAGGGATATTCACTTGATCACACACCATTACAGTCAGGAGGTGAGAATACACATAAGAATGACCCTACTGGCCGGGCGCGGTGGCTCAAGCTTGTAATCTCAGCACTTTGGGAGGCCGAGGCGGGTGGATCACGAGGTCGCGAGATCGAGACCATCCTGGTCAACATGGTGAAACCCCGTCTCTACTAAAAATACAAAAAATTAGCTGGGCATGGTGGCATGTGCCTGTAATCCCAGCTACTCAGGAGGCTGAGGCAGGAGAATTGCCTGAACCCAGGAGGCGGAGGTTGCGGTGAGCCGAGATTGCGCCATTGCACTCCAACCTGGGTAACACGAGCGAAACTCCGTCTCAAAAAAAAAAAAAAAAAAAGAATGACCCTACTATTTATATCATCCAATCCAGTTCATGATGTACCATTTGCCTAGCAGTCTGCCTGGCTGCTTAGTACCTTAAAAGTGCCATAATCAGGGAGAGAATGTGGCAGCAGGAAGAATCATGGAGCAAAGGTGCCCAATTCCTGTGCTCATTTTTTGGTTTTCCCTTGTATTAAGCAGTATTCTTCACTTATATCAACCCCAGTTCAAAGGACACTTTCCAGCCCTCCAAATTAGGATGTTCACCTCTTTTCCCCTCAAGTGACTACTAATTCAGAGAAAATTATTTGTCTTAAATTACATCAGGTCATGTTTCCTCTTTGCAGTATTGTCAGAAATTTGAGTTTCAATTTACCATGCAAAAAGCATCTGAATACACTTCACCGGTGCAAATTAGCTATTAGAACAGCTTTCTCTTTTCATTCTCTGTTAACTGGATTAAAAAAAACAAAATGCCATTTATTGGCATAATTCCTTAAATCAATTTCGTTATTTTTGCTTCTGAATTAGAATCCCCTAGGTCAGCAGCAGATTTATACTCAAATGGCCATAAAAAGTAGAGGAAAATTCTGAAAAAAATTCTTAGTCTCAGAAAAATGTTCTATGGATTCCATTAATAATGATCGTCTAAGGAAAGACTTCTGCCAGAAAGATATTTAATACTGATGTGTCTTCACTAATGCCCACACTTGTAAACAAAAATAGAAAACTATTTTCAGGATAAGGTTTAAGCTTAAGCATTTTGTTTTTAGTAAAGACACTTACCAGAAAATAGAGGCCTGGAAGGTCCAGTGAGGAACAAGCTGCGCCCACAGAGACCAGTAAGATGCCAGAGCTGGGCCTGCAGAGGCTGCTGAAAAGTAGGAGCCTCCGTCAGCCTGGGGAGGCCATGGTGAGGCATGACATGTGCCCAAATAGGCTGTCGGAGAGCCAGGAGCTGTGCCTTTCCAGGCTGCCATGAGGCAGGCAGGCAGGCAGAAACGGCCTGGGGAGGCTAACGTCGAGGGTAAGAGCTGGGCCTGGAGAGGCTGTTGGCAGTCAGGAGGTGGGGCTGTCTAGGCCATTGGGAGGCCAAAGGTGGGCCTGGAAAGTCCAACTTGAGGAAGGCTGGGGCCTACACAGGCTGCGAGGAGCTGAGCAGGAGCTGGGCCAAATGTGGTTGTTGTGCGGTAGGAGTTGGGCCTGTAGATGCAGCCAGGAGGAAGAGCTGGGACCGGAGAGGCTGACTTGAAAATGTTCTGAGCTGGAAGAGGATGCCAAAAAGCCAATGCTGGGCCTGGAAAGGTGTCAACCACAGGCAGGAGCCGGACCTGGAGAGTTACATGAGAGGACTAGGTTAAAGACACAGGCACACATATGTTCTTTGCAGCACTGTTTACAGTAGCAAAGACTTGGAACCAACCCAAATGCCCATTAATAATAGACTGAATAAAGAATTTGTGGCACATATACACCATGGGATACTATGCAGCCATGAAAAAGAATGAGTTTATGTCCTTTGCAGGGACATGGATGAATCTGGAAACCATCATTCTTAGCAAACTAACACAAGAACAGAAAACCAAACATGTTCTGTCCTAAGTAGGTGTTGAAGAATGAGAACACCTGGACAGAGAGGGGAACATCACACACTGGGGGCTGTTAGGGGATGTGGGGCTAGGGAAGGGAGTCGGGGGTGGAGAGGTTGGGAAGGTATAACATTAAGAGAAATTCCTGATGTAGGTAATGGGGGCATGAAGGCAACAAACCACCATGGCATGTGTGTACCTCTGCAACAATCCTGCAAGATTTACACATGTACCCCAAAACTTAAAGTATAGTAAAATTTTAAAAAAAGAAAAAAAATAGACTTCGAGATAGAAGTTTTCTGTGACTTCAGAACTGTACAGTCTGGCTGAATTACGCATTCTCTGTACCTTAATACATGAGTGTCCCATTTACTTCAGAACACGTGTTTATGCTACATCTCTAGAATCGATGTAAAAGGTTCAGTAATGTCTCTTTCATCCTTAGAATATGGTTAGAGTGCTGATTCACAGGAAACACTGAATTTAATATGAACATACTATTTGTTTACTCCTACTCCCAGCATTTCAAAGTATGTCAACACACTATTTTTAAGAGTGTTTCCCTGCATTGTAGAGAAAGCATGTTAGGAAAACAAGATCCTGTTTTCTGTTTACTGTACCTTGTCCTCTTTCACTCGAAATAAGCAGAAGGAGAATGTACAGACAGACCATAATGCACAGTTTTGAAAACACCCGACATGGCATGGCTTATTTCAGAGCCATTATTTCACCTGGAAAGCCTTGTTATTATACTATAATAATATCAATTCTGAAAAAACTCTAAACCTCAAATTTTTCCAAACTTCAGATCCACTCTTAATTCTTTTTTTTAGCTTTTGCCTATCCTTATAACTTCTTTTAAAAAGTGAAGCAATAGGCCGGGCGCGGTGGCTCAAGCCTGTAATCCCAGCACTTTGGGAGGCCGAGGCGGGTGGATCACGAGGTCAAGAGATCGAGACTGTCCTGGTCAACATGGTGAAACCCCGTCTCTACTAAAAATACAAAAAAATTAGCTGGGCATGGTGGCACGTGCCTGTAATCCCAGCTACTCAGGAGGCTGAGGCAGGAGAATTGCTTGAACCCAGGAGGTGGAGGTTGCGGTGAGCCGAGATGGCGCCATTGCACTCCAGCCTGGGTAACAAGAGCGAAACTCTGTCTCAAAAAAAAAAAAAAAAAAAAAAAAAAGTGAAGCAATAGAAAGAAGTATGATTTCAGCATGGAAGCGGGCAGAAAAATCAACAGCTAGAATAGCTGAGTGTCCAGGAATTGCTGTCTTTCAGAAATGCAGAGACCAGCTCTGTCATGGAGACCCCAACCCAGGCAGTGCTGAAAAAATTAAGAAACAAACACAAAGACAGAGGGCAAAGTGAGAGCAGGGAGCTACCAGCATTCCGAGCTGAAAAGCCTCAAGCAGAGGTTGACCCACGTAATTATTCTCTGAACAGGTGATTATTATTAACAAGTAGCTGTTCTGTGTTTTCTCATAGAACGATAAAGTAGGCAGGCAGCTGATTACCACTAATTAAAGACAAACTAGAAAGCATTCTCCAAGAGGGAGCAATGTGGGCAGGGTCATATATCCCATTTTTATTTTTATTTATTTATTTATTTATTTATTTATTTATTTATTTATTATTATTTTTTTTTTTTTGAGACGGAGTTTTGCTCTTGTTACCCAGGCTGGAGTGCAATGGCGCGATCTCGGCTCACCGCAACCTCCGCCTCCTGGGTTCAGGCAATTCTCCTGCCTCAGCCTCCTGAGTAGCTGGGATTACAGGCACACGCCACTATGCCCAGCTAATCTTTTGTATTTTTAGTAGAGACGGGGTTTCACCATGTTGACCATGGTTGGTCTCGATCTCTCGACCTCGTGATCCACCCGCCTCGGCCTCCCAAAGTGCTGGGATTACAGGCTTGAGCCACCGCGCCCGGCCTATTTATTTATTTTGAGATGGAGTTTTGCTTTTGTTACCCAGGCTGGAGTGCAATGGCGCGATCTTGGCTCACCGCAACCTCCGCCTCCTGGGTTCAGACAATTCTGCCTCAGCCTCCTGAGTAGCTGGGATTACAGGCACGTGCCACCATGCCCAGCTAATTTTTTGTATTTTTAGTAGAGACGGGGTTTCACCATGTTGACCAGGATGGTCTCGATCTCTCGACCTCGTGATCCACCTGCCTCGGCCTCCCAAAGTGCTGGGATTACAGGTATGAGCCACCGCGCCCGGCCCATGTATCCCATTTTAAAAAAATTACTTTAGTGTATGATACACATACACTGCCTACTATTTTAGAACACCTGTGCAGTTTTCCGCTTGGGGACCAGCTCAGTTTTCCATGCTATTCTCAGTAAATATGATCTATGACACGTTAGACCTGTTCTCAGCACAGAAAGACTTCTATTATAGCCTTTCTAGTTGTAGAGGAAAAGAAACAGGTAACTATGAGGCTTTTTGCAAAGCTCTTTTCTTTAAAATAGAAAACTTTATTTTCAGAATAAGGTTTAAGCTTAAGCAGTTTGTTTTTAGTGAAGACACTTTCTTACCAGGAAAAAAAAAAATGTATTCAGGTAAGAAAAATAGAGTTAAAGATGGAATTTTTCCATGATTTATTTCATAACAGTACAAGACTGGCTGAATTACACATTCTCTGCACCTTAATACATGATGAGTGTTCTGTTTATTCCACAGCAAGTGTTCATACTACAATAAGTGTATCTCTAGAGTCGTTGTAGAGAGTTCAGTAATGTCTCTTTCATTCTTAGAATATGATTAGAGTGCTCATTGTTAACAGGAAATACTGGATTAAATTTGAACATACTATTCTTAAGAGTGTTTCCCTGCCTTATGGAGAAAGCGTGTTAGCAAAACAAGATCCTGTTTTCTGTTTACTGTACCTTGTCTTCTTTCATTCGAAATAAGCAGGAGAAGAACGAAAAGACAGACTGGAGTGCAGTTTTGAAAATACCTGACATGGTGTAGCTTATTTCAGAGCCATTGTTTCACCTGGAAAGCTGTCTTAGTATACTGTAAAAAAATCAATTCTGAAAAAAATTTCTAAACCTCAGACAAAAATATTTCCACACTTCAGATCCACTCTTAATTCTTTTTCTTTGGCTTTTGCCTATCCTTACAATTTCTTTAAAAAAGTGAAGCAACAGAAAGACAAGTATGATTTAACCATGGAAGCAGGCAGAAAATCAACAGCTAGAGTAGCCTAGTGTCCAAGGGTTGCCGTCTTTCAGGAGTGCCCAGACCAGCTCTGTCATGGAGACCCCAACCCAGGCAGTGCTGAAGAAATGAAACACAAAGAGTGCCAAGTGAGAGCAGAGAACTACCAGCATTCTGAGCTGGAAGCCTCAGGCAGAAGCTGACGCAGGTATTTATTCTCTGAACAGGTGATCATTATTAACAAGTAGGTGTTCTGTGTTCTCATAGAATGATAAACTAGGCAGGCAGCTGATGCTTGCTTACCACTAATCAAAGTCAAACTAGAAAGCGTTCTCCAAGAGGGAGCAATGGGGACAGGGTCATATATCCCGTTTTTTAAAAATTACTTTAACTAGTGTGTGATATGCATACATTGCCTACTATTTTAGAATACCCTCAGCAGTTTTCTGCTTGGGGACCAGCTTGGTTTTCCACGCTGTTCTCAATAAACAATATAATCCTTGACACATGTTAGACCTGTTCTCAGCAAAGACTTCCATTATGGCATTTCTAGTTGCAGAGAAAAATAAATAGGTAACTGAGGGAAGCTTTTGCAAATCTTTTCTCTAAAATAGTAAAATATTTTCAGGATAAGGTTTAAGCTTAAGTATTTTGCTTTTAGCAAAGGCACTTTACCAGAAAAAAATTCTATTCAGATAAGAAAAGTGACTTAAAGACAGAAGGTTTCCGGTATTTACTGCAGAACAGTACAAGTCTGGCTAAATTACACATTCTCTGCACCTTAATAGATGATGAGTGTTCTGTTTATTCCAGAACAAGTGTTCACACCACAAGAAGTATACCTCGAGTTATTTTAAGAAGTTTAGTAATGTCTCTTTTGTTCTTAGAATACAATTAGAGTACTGATTGCTAACAGGAAACACTGACTTTAATATGAACATACTCTTCTTTTTAAGAGTGTTTCCCTGCCTTATAGACAAAGATGTTAGGAAAACAAGATCCTGTTTTCTGTTTACTATACCTTGTCCTCTTTCATTTGAAATAAGCAGAAGAAAGAGAATGAGAAGACAGAGACCACAGAGTGCAGTTTTGAAAATACTTGACATGGTGTGGCTTATTTCAGAGCCGTTATTTCACCTGAAAAGCCGTCTTAGTATACTATAAAAATAGCAATTCAGAAAACTCTAGACCTCAACTTTCTCTACTACTGTTATTATTTTTACTACTGTAAATGGAATCTTTGCCTCCATTTTATCTTTGTTAGGTTATCATATGTATGTATAGGGACAAATAATTCATCTGTGTTTACCGAATCCCTGTCACCTGCCATTTTCTTTGACATCTCCTAAAGTACAGCATTTAATACTTCTGCAAAATGATGAATGAGACTGACACAATCACCACTCTGTGATAAACATCACTTTGCTCACACTACCTCTGCTTCCTTCTCCAGATATTTTTGTTCTTATCTACCCACATCTGATTGATCTGCTGTGAAGCTGATAATATAACTTCCCCTGACTGTATTTTTTTTTTTTTTTTTTTTTTGAGATGAAGTCTTGCTCTGTTGCCCAGAATGGAGTGCAGTGGTGCAATCTTTCTTCCAGGTAGTGGGGATTACAGGCACCCACCACCACGCCCAGCAAATTTTTGTATTTTTAGTAGAGATGGAGTTTCACCATCTCTACAGTTGGCCAGGCTGGTCTTGAACTCCTGACCTCAGGTGATTCACCACCTCAGCCTCCCAAGGTGCTGGGGTTACAGGCCTGAGACACCATGCCTGGCCAACTGTACTTTTTAAAAATAATTTAAAAACTTATCTGGGTTTGGTGGCTCACGCCTGTAATCCTCATACCTTGGGAGGCTGAGGCAGGTGGATCATCTGACGTTAGGAGTTTGAAACCAACCGGCCAACATGGTGAAACCCCATCTCTACTAAAAATACAAAAAATTAGCTGGGTGTGGTGGCATGTGCCTGTAGTCCCAGCTACTAGGGAGGCTGGGGCAAGAGAATCACTTGAACCTGGGAGGCAGAAGTCGCAGTGAGCCAAGGTTGCGCCATTGCACTCCAGCCTGGGAAACAAGAGCAAAATTCCATCTCAAAAAATAAATACATTAAAAAATTATTTAGTTAACGGTTTATCTATTTCAATGCTTCTTCTTCCCCACCCCCCAAATAACCAACTTTTATCATTTTTCTGATTCAGAAGTTCCCGCTGCCTTTTCTTTACAGCCCTCCAGTATTCTTATGTGGGTGAAATCAAACCAAAATGAATACAAGTAGAGACATTGAAGGGAAAAATAATGAACAAATATGCACCGTGCAGCCTGAGCATATGTGGACATGGGGGTGGATTCAAGGGCAGCTGTATTTGTTTTTCAAGCTGGTGAAGGTCATGGGCTGAATGTGTGTGCAAAAGCCTCAGGTTCTTTTAGCATCAGTTGTTAAAGGCTTCTAAAATCCCAAGCAACCAGGGGCCAGCTTTGAATCCCACCAGCATGTAAAAAGTGCCTTTGTGCTAGCACTTCACTGGGTCCTAGAAGATGGAACTCATGCTCTTTGCCTTTGAAGACTAAAGATAACATATTATCTGTTGGGCAGGCAGTGCGCTGGGAGTAGGGGTCTTGCCTCTGCTGAAGTCTTAAATTAGCATGTTTTCTGTTGTTGATAGCATGTAGAGAATCCAACTTAGCTGTTTCCTAAGGTAGCTGCAGATATGCTGCCTTTACTTTTCCCAAGCTAATCTGGAACTGCGGGTTCTACTCAGAGGCCTGTGTTTCTACACTATTCACAGCCCGTAAAGCCCTCCATAGTGGGATCAGGAAAAAATTTTCCTAGCTTGGGAAAGGCCCAGATCCCTATTTTGTTGCCAACTCTGATGCCAAACTAACAGGTTTTTTTTTGTTTTTTGGGGTTTTTTTTGAGATGGAGTTTTGCTCTTGTTGGACAGGCTGGAGTGCAACCTCTGCCTTCCGGGTTCAAGTGATTCTCCTGCCTCAGCCTCCCAAGTAGCTGGATTACAGGCACGCACCAGCATGCCTGGCTGATTTTGTATTTTTAGTAGAGACGGGGTTTCTCCATGTTGGTCAGGCTGGTTTTGAACTCCTGACCTCAGGTGATCCGCCCACCTTGGCCTCCCAAAGTGCTGGGATTACAGGCCTAAGCCACCGTGACTGGCCCAACCTAATAATTTTTAATTACCTGTGGCACCACGGCAAACACACTTTGTACTCTAGATCACAAACACATACCCAATATATCCATGTGCTTCACAAACCAAGAGCTTAAAACCATAAGCTGTATTTTGTTTTCTAATATTAAGTAGCATAAACAGAATGTTATTAACTGATCACTATCATCTCCAAAGAAAGGGTTGCTGGAGCTGCTAATATTAGTAGAAGAATAACACTTTATTGGTAAAATTAATATCTACCCCTAAAAATGGTCAGTGGCCTGGAAAAACCCACGATAAGGATTATTGCCCAGGCTGTGGAACATCTGAAGCTGTCTTTAAGATTTCCGGTCTAGACCAAATCACATCTTAAGTGCCTCCTGTGTCTGCTTCTGCCTCCCACCATTTTTGTACAGGTGAAGTAAGATTTTAGATTTCTGATTTGGAAGTTCCCGCTGCCTTTTCTTTACAGCCCTCCAGTATTCTTATGTGGGTGAAATCAAACCAGTATTCTTTAGGAAACATGCATATATGTTTGTAATGGTGGCAGGGTTGGCAATTTCATTATTATTTCCATGTGATTGTCAGGGAATGCAGTGGTGGTGGTGGGAGTTAACTCTACAATAGCCTCTGATCTTTTTCAGGTCTAGTGTCTTACCTATTTACTTTGCACAGTATTCAACTCCTGCAAGATAAACTAAAAGTTTAAAGCAAAAACTGGAGTTTACCAGAATTCCTACTGCAGGAGTTAAAGATAATTTTTTTTTTTTTTTTTGAGACAGAGTCTTGCTCTGTCTCCCAGGCTGGAGTGCAATGGTGCAATCTATCTCGGCTCGCTGCAACCTCCGCCTCCCAGGTTCAAGTGATTCTCCTGCTTCAGCCTCCGAAGTAGTTGGGATTACAGGCCCCTGCCACTGTGCCCTGGTAGTTTTTATATTTTTTAGTAGAGACAGCATATCACCATGTTGGCCAGGCTGGTCTCAAACTCGTGACCTCAGGTGATCTAGCCACCACACCTGGGCTTTATTTTTTTTTGAGTTTTGCTCTTTCGCCCAGACTAGAGTGAAGTGGCATGATCTCAGCTCACTGCAAACTCTGCCCCCCAGGTTCAAGCGATTCTCCTGCCTCAGCCTCCTGAGTACCTGGGATTATAGGCGCCCACCACCACTCCTAATTTTTGTCTTTAGTCGACATTGGGTCTCCAAATCCTTACCTCGGGTGATCCACCTGCCTAGGCCTTCGAAAGTGCTGGGATTACAGGCATGAGCCACCACACTGGGCCTAAAGAGAATATTCCAGAGAAATTAATTGCAGGCAGGGTGCAGTGGCTCAAAATGTAATCCCAGCACTTTGGGAAGCCGAGGAGGGTGCATCACCTGAGGTCACCAGCCTGGCCAACATAGCGAAAACTTATCTGCTAAAAATACAAAAATTAGCAGGGCATGGCGGCAGATGCCTGTAATCCCAGCTACTTGGGAGGCTGAGGCAGAATTGCTTGAACCCGAGTCTAACATTGCAGTGAGCTGAGACTGTTCCACTGCACTCCAGACTGGGTGACAGAGTGAGACTATGGTCTCAAAAAAAAAAAAAAAAAGAAAAGAAAAATTAATTTCAAGAACCATGAGGCTGTGACTTTTTTTGGTCTTCTCCATCCCCATGTATGATTGAAGAATTGTTGCTGAAATGCTAACCTTGTTTACATATCCTCTCCATCTTTGACTCTCTACAGGTCAAAAATATTAAAATTCAACAAGCCTTGGAAGCAAGAGATTTTTCACAGACCCCACACTCTTACTCTTTCCCCCAGGTATGGCTCCTTAATCTAACATGGTTCTAAGACAGCTCCAACTTTTAATCCCAGGAGTACAATATTCACAATTGGGATGTGCTAGTTGGTGGAGAGGCCCACCATTCTCTGGGATCAGTGGAGCCTTGCAAATGCTCTAGAGTGAGTGCACATCTGCACCAGAGTCTGGCAACACCTAGTGCTCTTCAATTTCACAGTAAAATCCCTAGTCTAGGCTGAAAGATAACCTGGCTCCAGGCAAGGTGCAGCTGGCAGACCCCACCTTTTAGATTTCCCAGCAGTGTGACTTTGCCTGGCTAACCAAAGGGAAAAGATGTCTATATAAAGCATTTGAGCCTAAGTAGACAATTGGGTGTACAATACATAAGCTAATAACAAATTTTTTTTTTTTTTTAAATTAGAGACAGGGTTTCACCATGTTGGCCAGTCTGGTCTTGAACTCCTGACCTCATGATCCGCCCACCTCAGCCTCCCAAAGTGCTGGGATTACAGGCGTGAGCCACCGCGCCTGGCCTAAAAAGAAAATTTTTATCTCACCAAACATAATGTTCTGTTTTTAGTTGCCTGACAATAAGTATGTTCATTCATACTCCAAATTTCACAGTTGGTAGTACCTTTATGATAAAGAACACAGTAATACGAATCATATCCATGAGGAATCACTGCCACAGAGAAAGGGATGTTTAGGATATTTGTAAATTAGGTTGTTTAAAGTTTTTCATCTTCTGTAAATCTGAAATTGACTTAAACCTTTCAGAAAGGTTATTGTCTTCAAAACTGACAATCATTTAAAAGGTGTTTTTTATTAAAAAAAAAAAAAAGACAAAGTGAGCCTATATTTGTAAACATTTATTCTCTTGAACTGAAAAAGGCTTGCATCAGCACACATTGTACAGCCTTGCAAATTACACAGAAATTGAAAAGAAGGTTCCTTGTTCATAAGTGCAATGAATCTTTGATGTCCAGTGATCCGCTGCAAACAACGAAAACAAACTGTAAACCGCTTAAGAAGTTTCCAGCACTCATCAAATGCATTTCCTTAGGTGACAAAAAATCCACAAGGAGGGGAATGCAAGTAAGTGGCATTTAGTTATTAGAGAGATACTTAAAAAAAGTGAAAGTATTTTCCTGCTTAGAATGATTCCTGTTCTCCTTTGAATTTAAGTGGTTTAAGAGGCATTAAGAACATAATTTATTTTATACTTAATGTTCATACTACCTAAATGAATAAGGAAAGGATCCTACAGGGAAGAGTTCTGTATTTTTTGGCAAATTTTTCTGAGTTTAGAGATTTGGGGAAGAGTAATCCTCTATTTGTGGGCTCTTCTTAGCATCCCTAACCCCCAAAGAGATAGTATACGGTTTTGACTTGGTTATTTCACTCCTGCATTCTTTTTCCCCCACATTTTAAGTTGGGTCACATTGTGCTGGCTGCAAAAAGAAATACAGGTTGCAACTGGCTATAATCATTTTGAAGAATAATTTGCTATACAATAGAGCTTTGGATCTGATACAAGAATTCACAAATATAAAACAAAATAACTATAAAAGTTAGGAGGCATTTGAACGGCATTTCCTTAGAAAAACCCGCTAACTCTGTATCATTCCGATGTGGATTCCTACAGTCATGTGGGGTGAAATGCGTATTTTTCCCCCTTTGCTGGATCACTGGCCTTTCTTCAAAATCTATAATGCCATGACCACACGTCCTAGGAGTCTCTATAATGTTAACAGAAGCTCCAAATACCAAGCCAATCAAAGATGGGAGAGGGCAGGGGAACCATAAAGGTGAAGGGTCCAAAGGTGGCTGTTACTGAGAACTTGCCCTTTCCAAAATGTGAAAGTCATAGTGCTTCTTGCTTGTTCTCAGCTTAAACTTGTTAACTGAGTTAATTTGTTTCTTCAATGCATTCTGTGCAGCTGAAATGGAGGGGAATGTGGCTAAGACCGTGTAGGTGGAGGCCAAGTCACTGGGTTTAGAGCGTTCAGGGTTGACAGTGTTGTCCCCGCTGCCACAGCAGAGGGGGTGACGACGTGGCTGTGACTGGGGGTCCCGGAGCCACCGGATTTTGGCGCCAATTTTAAAGAGTTCCCCAAAAAGCTTTTCAGCTTCCATTCGAGTTATTCCATCTGGTAGTTCAGTAATTTCCAAGACCTTCCCGACAACTAGAATAGAAAAGGTGCAGAATTAATACATCCCTGTTACCAAAATGAGTTGGGTAAAAAAAAGCACTGCAAACCCAATATGACATGGGACATCACTGAAATCCACAAAATTAAAATTGTTAGGGCCATTAAAATTTTTAGTGGGTAGATGGAGTCTCTGTCGCCCAGGCTGGAGTGCAGTGGCATGATCTTAGCTCACTGCAACCTCTGGCTCCCAGGTTCAAGTAATTCTCCTGCCTCAGCCTCCTGAGTAGCTGGGATTACAGGTACCTGCCACCCCACCCGGCTAATTCGTTTTTGTTTTTTAGTAGAGACGGATAGGGTTTCACCATGTTGGCCAGGCTGGTCTCGAATTCCTGAGCTCAGGCAATCAACCTGCCTCGGCTGCCCAAAGTGCAAGGATTACAGGTGCCACTGCACCTGGCCAGGGACATCTATCTTTGAAATCATTCCTACTTACCCTGTAGGCAAAAGTGTTAAAGCTATCGAGCCGGGTGCATCTGTAATCCTAGCACTTTGGGAGGCTGAGGCAGGTGGATCACCTGAGGTCTGGAGTTCGAGACCAGTCTCACCAATATGGTGAAACCCAGTCCATCTCTACTAAAAACACAAAAAATTGGCTGGGGGTGGTGGTGGGCACCTGTAATCCCAGCTATTTGGGAGGCTGAGGCAGGAGAATCCCCTCAACCTGGGAGATGGAGGTTGCAGTGAGCTGTTATCTCGACAATGCACTCCAACCTCAGCAGTAAGAATAAAACTCCATCTCAAAAATAAAATAAAATAAGTAAAACAAAGCTACTGATGTCAGTCTTCACTGGCAGTTGCACAAATAAAAGGAAGCATTGTACAGTGGCTTCTCTAAATTAGGTGATCTCAGGCAAACAATTTTCTGAACTTCACATTTCCATTGGAAAATAAAATAAAAGCACTTGCCCATACAACACCACAATGCTGCTGAGTAGAAAGTTAAAGTACAAACCTGAGGGCACTTTACCACAGAGAGGGAATGTATTTGTTCATTCAGACTCTCTCCCACACGGATGTAAGGACAAACCCTTTCTCAAAGAACAGAGGATTAAGAATGTCACTCTACTTGTTCCTCTCACACATCTCCCTTTGGCCCCTCTGTCCCTCCTAAATAAATCTACCAGCACCTTACTATATATACTCTCACATCTCAAATGACACAGGGTTACAGAAACATATTCAAGAACCCTAACTCAGAGATGGCAAAGATTATCATCACTTTCTGCAGGATTCTAGGAAGAGGAAAACTCATTTCTGTACTGTGGTGTATTTATTTATTTTTTAGACGGAGTCTCATTTTGTTGCCCAGGCTGGAGTGCAGTGGTACCATCTTGGCTCACTGCAACCTCCACCTCCGAGCTCAAGTGATTTTCCTGCCTCAGCCTTCTGAGTAGCTGGGATTACAGGCATGTGCCACCATATCCGGCTAATTTTTGTATTTTTAGTAGAGACAGGGTTTAACCTTGTTGGTCAGGCTGGTCTCAAATTCCTGACCTCGTGATGCAACCACCTCAGCCTCCCAAACTGCTGGGATCATAGGGGTGAGCCACTGCACCCAGCCACTGTGGTGTATTTTTAGACTGTCACCAGTTTGCAGACCCACATCCAGTTGCCCCTCAGAGACATACCTGCTTCTCCTGCTCCAAGGTCCGTGGATGCAGCTTTTTTAGCTTGTCTCCTTCCTCGGTTTCCATGCCTGCTGCCAGGCTGACCCTGAAAACCCACAAATGGTTGGGAAACAAGGTTAATAATGCTGAAAAATGCACTTCGGATGTTTAAAAACCTAACATCCAAACACCTTTAGTTTGGGTTTTGCACTTTGGCAGAAGAAAACCAGTCCCAGGCCTTCTGAATTCTGCCTCTGTGGCAATGGCGTTCCTGTCCTTCATTATGACCAATCACTTGCTGACTTCATTAGCAAGAGTGACCCAATCCCTAGCTACTGGCTGTCTTTGGGTGGCACTAGGGGATTACTGCTCTGCCAAGCAGCACACCATCTTCTCCCTTGCTCTGCCCCTGATGAAGCCACTGATAATCTATATAAAACAACCGGCTGGGGCACAGAGCTCTCCTTGGGCAATGCCAACAGGTGGGCTCAGGGTTGCCCACCACACTCTGAGGGAGCTATGATGTTCTGCAACAAAGCCTAGCAGGGTAGCTGTCTTTCATACCTGTTGGTTTGGAATGTGTCCGTGCAGAATAGCAGGAGGGTTGTACTGCAAGGGCTGGCCAAGTAATGGATACCTGGAATCTCCTGAAAGTCAATAACATATTTTTACATTTTTTCTTTCCTCCGTTAAAAAGTACTTGCCAGAGGCTGGGCACAGTGGTTCATGCCTGTAATCCTAACACTCTGGGAGACTGAGGCAGGTGGATCACTTGAGGCCAGGAGTTTGAGATGACCCTGGCTAAAATGGTGAAACCCTATCTCTACTAAAAATATAAAAATTAGCAAGGTCTGGTGGTGGCTGCCTGTAATTCCAGTTACTCAGGAGGTGGAGGCATAAGACTTGCTTGAACTTGGTGGGCAGAGGTTGCAGTGAGCTGAGATGGTGCCACTGCACTCCAGCCTGACTGATAGAGTGAGAGACTATCTCAAAAAAAATAAAAATAAAATTAAAAAGTACTTGCCAGAGTTTTCTAATGGGTCAAAGTAAGATGAACAGGCGAAACAAATATGGTGGCATAAAAAAGTATAGGTAACTGACATTTTTCTTTTGGAGACAGGGTATTAGGGTATTGCTCTGTTGACAACACAGGCTGGAGTGCAGTGATGCAATCATAGCTCACTGCAGCCTTGATCCTCCTGTCTCTGCCTTCCAAGTGGTACTACAAACACAAACTACCATGCCTGGCTAATTTTATTTTAGTAGAAATAAAGTCTCACGGCCGGGCGCGGTGGCTCAAGCCTGTAATCCCAGCACTTTGGGAGGCCGAGGCGGGTGGATCATGAGGTCAAGAGATCGAGACCATCCTGGTCAACATGGTGAAACCCCGTCTCTACTAAGAATACAAAAATTAGCTGGGCATGGTGGCGCACGCCTGTAGTCCCAGCTACTAGGGAGGCGGAGGCAGGAGAATTGCTTGAACCCAGGAGGCGGAGGTTGTGGTGAGCCGAGATCGCGCCATTGCACTCCAGCCTGGGTAACAAGAGAGAAACTCCGTCTCAAAAAAAAAAAAAAAAAAAGAAAAAAGAAATAAAGTCTCACTATGTTGACCAGGCTGGTCTCAAACTCCTGGCCTCCAGCAATCCTTTCACCTCATGAGTTGCTGGGATTACAGGTACAAGCCACCATGCCTGGCTAAATGACATTTTAAAAAAGAATTAAAATTTTCCACATATCCTTTTAAAAGCCCAGGCAAAATTCTGAAAAGATTAAGGACTAGTAACAGTGATTAAGAAGGAGGATGAATGGTAGGAACTACATGAATAGAGACAGGATGGAGAGAAACTTCTCTGTATATTTTGAAGATATAGAAGGGAAGAATCTAAGAAAACCATGACACTAAATCCTAACATCCCATATGAAAGACACCAAAATAACAATGACACACATACCAATCACTTGAGGTGCTGAAATCCACATCATTCTATTATCATTAAAACCTTACCTTTCAGGGGAAGGAAGAAACTCTGGATAAATATTAAATCTTTATCTCCCCAATTTACTATTAATTGCTATAAATTTATGCATATATGCATGTACACGTTTACATATACTCAAATGCACATTAATAGTTTTAACCCAAGGGTAATTGTACATCCTAGGTCCTGAGTCTGCTCTTCTTAATCTTTTTTTTTTTTTCTTTTTAAAAATTTTTAAAGGCTAGTTAAGTAAAGCAGTGGGAGTGGAGAAGGAACAAAGAAATCTGTAACTGGTTATGATCAATTAGTTGTAAACACCACTATACTTGGACCAGCCCTTTTTTTTTTTTTTTTTTCTTTGAGACAGAGTCTGGCTCTGTTGCCATGCTGGAGTGCAGTGGTGAGATGTAGGCTCACTGCAACCTCTGCCTCCAGTTCAAGTAATTCTCCTGCCTCAGCCTCCCGAGTAGCTGGGACTACAGGCATGTGCCACCACGCCCAGCTAATTTTTGTATTTTTAGTAGAGATGGGGTTTCACCATGTTGGCCAGGATGGTCACAATTTCTTGACCTCGTGATCCACCCACCTCGGCTTCTCAGAGTGCTGGGATCACAGGCATGAGCCACAGCACCTGGCCTTCTTAATCTTTAAGTGAAATTTGCATTTATAATTTCAATCTGCTTAGAAAAAGTTGTGTAGTTCTTAAGTGTCATTATTCATAAGTATCCCCTTCCTCAATCAATAAATGTGTATCAGTGAGGATGGAGATCTTCCAACAGCTTTATTTCACTCAGGAAAGCCTAAAGTCATCACAGGATAAAGGCTTAATAAATGCTGACTGCAAAAACTTTGTCTTGGAGAATAAAGTTCTTGTTTGTGCTACATTTTATTTTAAAATCATAAATCCTCAAATTTAGTATATTTTATGTTTAGAGGAGAGTTATCAGTAGGTGGTAGGAAAGCAACCTTAGGAAACTGTACTCCCCTTCCCCTGAGAGCTTCATAACAGAAAGAAGCAAGGTGTGGACTTCTTGCCATTCCACAGAGCTCCTTTGGGGTGAACACAGTGAAGGTGCCTGGGCAGCTCCCTGGCAGAACATATGCATGACACACTCTTTCCCAACCCAGAGACGATATGGGGTTTAGCACTGAGATCAAAGATGCCAAGTGATGTGTGAAGGTGTATAGACAATAGTTGTGAAGTCCAGTTACGGTGAGTCACACCTGTAATCCCAGCACTTTGGGAGGCCTAGGTGGGCAGATCACAAGGTCAGGAGTTCGAGACCAGCCTGGCCAACATGGTGAATCTCCGTCTCTATTAAAGACACAAAAAATTAGCCGGGCATGGTGGTGAGCATCTGTAATCCCAGCTACTCGGGAGGCTGAGGCAGGAGAATTGCTTGAACCCAGGAGGCAGAGGTTGCAGTGAGGCGAGACTGCACCATTGCATTCCAGCCTGACAGGGTGAGATTTTGTCTCAAAAAAAAAAAAAATTGTGAAGAAGTCAGAAGTAAGTGCTATATGAAATTTAAAAAATTTAACGAGGCTCAAAAACTTAGCATTAACAGAATATAGAGAAAGTTGCTTAAAAATTCTGGAACCCCCTAGATAAAGACACCTAGTATTTAGTCATGTGTAATAGCACTTTTTTCAAATATGGAGATAAGATTATAGTCAGCAGTACAAAGACCCCTTCTAATAGGCTGGGTTAGGTGTTCCTCTTGTGGCAGTCATATGAGACTGTATAACACATACTGTTTCAATCTATTTTTTTTTCTTTTTTTTTTTTTTGAGACGGAGTTTTGCTCGTTACCCAGGCTGGAGTGCAATGGCGCGATCTCGGCTCACCGCAACCTCCGCCTCCTGGGTTCAGGCAATTCTCCTGCCTCAGCCTCCCGAGTAGCTGGGATTACAGGCACGCCCCACCATGCCCAGCTAATATTTTGTATTTTTAGTAGAGACGGGGTTTCACCATGTTGACCAGGATGGTCTCGATCTCTTGACCTTGTGATCCGCCCGCGTTGGCCTCCCAAAGTGCTGGGATTACAGGCTTGAGCCACCGCGCCCGACCTCAATTTATTTTTTAAAAATACGCATTATTGGGCGGGCGCAGTGGATCAAGCCTGTAATCCCAGCACTTTGGGAGGCCGAGGCGGGTGGATCACGAGGTCAAGAGATCGAGACCATCCTGGTCAACATGGTGAAACCCCGTCTCTACTAAAAATACAAAAAATTAGCTGGGCATGGTGGCGCGTGCCTGTAATCCCAGCTACTCAGGAGGCTGAGGCAGGAGAATTGCCTGAACCCAGGAGGCGGAGGTTGCGGTGAGCCGAGATCGCGCCATTGCACTCCAGCCTGGGTAACAAGAGCGAAAAACTCCGTCTCAAAAAAACAAACAAACAAACAAAAAACACACACACACACAAAACGCATTATTTTTCTAAATTTATTTATTTATTTGGAGACGGAGTCTGCTCTGTCGCTCAGGCTGGAGTGCAGCAGCATGATCTTGGGTCACGGCAACATCTGCTTCCTGGGTTCAAGCAATTTTTCTGCTTCAGCCTCCTGAGTAGCTGGGATTACAGGTGTGTGCCACCATGTTTTTTTTTGTTGTTTTTTTATTTGTAGTAGAGATGGGGTTTCACCACGTTGGTCAGGCTGGTCTGGAACCCTTGACCTTGTGATCCACTCCCCTTGGCCTCCCAAAGTGCTCGGATTACAGGCATGAGCCACCGCGCCCAGCCTTTTTTCTAAATTTAATAAGGAATTTCTTTGTAGAAAATTTGGAGATAGAGAATTACAAAGGAGAAAATAAAAACCACCCTGGTGCTGGGTGTGGTGGCTGACATTTGTAATCTCAGCACTTTGGGAAGCCAAGGCAGGGGGATTGTTTCAACCAAGGAGTTCGAAACCAGCCTGGGCAACCTGGTAAAAACCTGCCTCTACCGAAAATACAAAAATTAGCCAGGTGTGGTAGCAAGCCTGTAAGCCCAGTTACTCAGGAGGCTGAGGTGGGAGGATCACCTGAGCCTGGGGAGGTCAAGGCAGCAGTGAGCCATGAGTGCACCACTGCACTGCAACCTGGGTAATGGAGTGAGACGCTATCTCAAAACAAACAAACTAATCACAATAAAACCCACCCTTGTAATTCCATCAATTCTAACATTTTGGTGTGTATCTTTTCAGTCTTCTATATGTGTGCACTCACACATGCATATGTGTGGGAATAACTTTTTAAGGAAATCGAGATATAATTAACACACAAAATCAACAAAGTACACATTTTAAGTGTTGAACTTGATGAATTCTAACAATTGTAAAAGTCCACGTAACCATGACCCCACCTCCCACCCCCTGCCCACATAAAGAACATTTCCATCCCTGGAAGAGTTCCCTCTAGCCTCTTTCCAGTCAGTTCCACATCCCATCTCTACTACTATCTGATTTTTAACAACACAGATTAGTTTATCTACAGCTGGATTTCATATAATTAGAATCATACAGAATATATTCTCTATTTGTCTGGTTTATTTTTTGGTTAACATCGTGACCTGGAGAGTCATCATGTTGTTGTGTGTCAGTAGCTTGCTTTGTTCACTGTTATTGTTGACTAGTACCCTTGTAAGGATACAGCACAATCTGCTTATCCAGTCTCCTGTTGATGGACATGTGGATCATGTCCAGTTTGAGCTATTACAAAATAAGGTTGTTATAGATGTTCATATACAAGACTGTGTGAAAATGTTTGCAATTCTCTTTCCTCTAAGGGTGAAATTGCTGGATTGTATGGCAAGTGACTAAAGTCTTAGAAAACTGCCATACCTTTTCCTAAAGTGGTTTTATCATTGTACACTCACCGCTAATGTGTGAGAATTTTCGTAGCTCTGTATCTTTACCAACATTGTTTCTTAATTATTCACATAGGGATTTTGCATGTTGTGGGAGTTTGGTGTACTTATTATTTTGTCACCCAGACAATAAGCACAGTACCCAATGGGTACTTTTCTTTCTTTCTTTCTTTTTTTTTTTTGAGACAGAGTTTTGCTCTTGTTACCCAGGCTGGAGTGCAATGGCGCGATCTCGGCTCACCGCAACCTCCGCCTCCTGGGTTCAAGCAATTCTCCTGTCTCAGCCTCCTGAGTAGCTGGGATTACAGGCACGTACCACCATGCCCAGCTAATTTTTTGTATTTTTAGTAGAGACGGGGTTTCACCTTGTTGACCAAGGTTGGTCTCGATCTCTTGACCTCGTGATCCACCCACCTCGGCCTCCCAAAGTGCTGGGATTACAGGCTTGAGCCACCGCGCCCGGCCCCAATGGGTACTTTTCAATCCTCACCCTTCTCTCTCAAGTAGGCCCAAGTGTCTATTGTTCCCTTCTTTGTGTCCATCAGTGTTTAGCTCCCACTTATAAGTGAAAACATTCTTTTTTTTTTTTGAGATGGAGTCTCAATCTTGTCACCCAGGCTGGATTGTAGTGGCGAAAGCTTGGCTCACTGCAACCTCTACCTCCTGGGTTCAAGCAATTCTCCTGCCTCAGCCTTTCAAGTAGCTGGGATTACAGGCATGTGCCACCACACTCAGCTAATTTTTGTATTTTTAGTAGAGATGGGGTTTCACCATGTTGGCCAGGCTGGTCTCGAACTCCTGACCTCAAGTCTCCCAAAGTATTGTGAATACAGGCATGAGCCACTAAGCCCAGCAAGTGAGAACATTCTTTACCAACATTTGGTGTTGTCAATCTTTTGGATGTGAAGTGATATTTCATTCTGGCTTGAATATTCATTTCTATAATGAATCCATCTAATGGATGTGAAGTGATATTTCATTCTGGCTTGAATATTCATTTCTATAATGACTCATGTTAAATATCTTTTCAAGGGCTTATTAGACATCTGCATACTACTTCAAAGTGTCTGTGTAACTTGTTTTTCAAAATCACTCATCATATTGTGAATACTGCCCCTCCCCACTTTTTTTTTTAAATGGCAGATTCTTGCTCTGTCGCCCAGGCTGGAGTGCAGTGGTGCAATCTTAGCTCATTGCAACCCCCACTCCCATGTTTAAGAGATTCTCCTTCCTCAGTCTCCATGAGTAACTGGTACTACAGGTGTGTGCCACCACACACAGTTAATTTTTTGTATTTTTGGTAGAGATGGGGTTTCACTGTGTTAGCCAGGATGGTCTTGATCTCCTGACCTCGTGATCCACCTGCCTTGCCCTCCCAAAGTGCTGGGATTATGGGTGTGAGCCACTGTGCCCAGCCACCTCTTTTAATGATTTTTTAGATGGCTACATAATATTCCTTGCATGAATATACCATAATTTAAATATTCCTCATTGATGATCAAAGTTAGGTTGTTTTTTTTTTTTTTTTGCTATAGGATAAACTCTTCTGTATATAAATCTTTGTGTGCATTATCCTTAGGATAAATTCCAGCAAATAAAATGGTTTGCATATTAGTTTATGATCATCTGCTTGCGTATCTGCTCCCCCAAGTCTAAGGGTTAGTGAGGGTGAGGACTTCTCTTCATTGATCTTTATACACCAAGGACATAGCATTTCCTTAATAAATGTTTGCTGAATAAATTTTTGGATAATTTCTTTTTTGTTTTATTTTTGAGACAGAGTCTTGCTATGGTGTCAATGCTGGAATGCAGAGGCACAATCAGAGCTCACTGTAGTCTTGGATTCCTGGGCTCAAGTGATCCTCCTGCTTCAGCCTCCTGAGTAGCTGCGACTACAGTCATGTGCCACCACTTCTGATTTTTGTAGTTTCTGCAGAGACAGGGTCTTGACTGGCCTCAAGTGATCCTCCTGTATTTGCCTCCCAAAGTGCTGGGATTACAGATGTAAGCCATTACACCTGGCCTGGATAAACTCTTGATATATGTTACTCTAACATATAAATTTAAATACTGAATAAATGTAGAAAACTGTATTATTACTACAGAGGAATGGATTCTAAGAATAAGTTAAAGCCATTTTTATGTGATCAGGTAATTACTGAATATAAGTAATTACTGAATTAATAATTATTAATCAGCAATTATGCATTAAGGTTAGGAGAGTATATGGTCACAAATAGACATGCCTGAGTGGAGGGGAAGATGCAGCCCTGTGGAAAACAGGCGGTATTACCAAGATAAATTACCAAGTGATTGAGAATGGATGTCTTAAATTCTCTGAAGTTGTGACTGGTTTCATGTACACTTACCTTGCCCGGGAACAAAAGGTCTAGGAAATTGGGGCATGATGGAAAGTGGTGGTCCAGAGGGACGTACAGTTTTCAGTGTGGACAGCTGAGCTGGTGCTGGCGACTGAGCTGGTGAAATAATGGGGCTACTGAGTTGAGGGCTGTGCTGCAATTACAATTTGTCAAGAAAATGGGTCAGCATTTTGGGCACACTTATTTTTTATTCTTCCTGATTACAAATAGGTACTTGTTAGAAAATAATTCAAACATCAGAGAAATATGTAACCTGCAATTCCCAAAAATAAACACTAGTAGCAGATTGTTTCTATGCACATGCATTCATACATCCATTTTTCACAAAAATGGGAACAGACATTTTCATTTCAAAAATGAAAACATCCTATTTTCAAAACTTGCTTTTGTACCTTGGCAACGTTATTGCCGATACTTCTGCATGAGAGAATACATACTGCTAACTCATTCTTTGTGTACGCACATATATACCTATGTATCATTGTGTTTTTTGGAACTGTTTGAAAGTGAATTTCACATGATACTCCTTTAATCCAAAATAGTGTCTATTTCCTAAGAACAAGGACTTTTAAAGTACAATCGAAGTAGAATAATTAAAGCCAGAAAATTAACAATTCAGTGGTATTATCTAATCTACTGTTAATTTAAATTTTGCTAAGTGTCCCACTAACATCCTTTATAGCAAAAGATAAGAAAAATGTTTCTCTTCAAGTCCAGAATCCAGACTAGAATCAAGGGCTGCATTTCATTGTCATGGCTCTTTAATCTTATTTAATCTGAAACAGAACGACGCAGTCTTTCTTTTCTTTCATGACTTTGACATCTCTGAAGATTTGTTTCAGAAGATCGGTTATTTTGTAGACTGTCCTTCAATTTGGGTTTGTCTGCTGTCTCCTCAATAAAAAGGATCACCTGAGGTCATTCATGTTATATATTTGGGGAAGGAACACCAGAGAAGTAATGTTGTGCCCTTCTCAATGGATCACATCAGAAGGAATCTGATGTCTATCTATCTGGTCTCGTACTGGTGATATTTACTTCAATTTCAACTGCTCTTTTAAGGTGGTGCCTACCAGGTTTCTCCACTGTAAATTACAATTTTTTACTTTGTACTTTTAAGTATCTTGTGGGGAGATACTTTAAAAAAACAATTAGGGCCGGGCGTGGTGGCTCAAGCCTGTAATCCAGCACTTTGGGAGGCCGAGGCGGGTGGATCACGAGGTCAAGAGATCGAGACCATCCTGGTCAACATGGTGAAACCCCGTCTCTACCAAAAATACAAAAAATTAGCTGGGCATGGTGGCACGTGCCTGTAATCCCAGCTACTCAGGAGGCTGAGGCAGGAGAATTGCCTGAACCCAGGAGGCGGAGGTTGCGGTGAGCCGAGATCATGCCATTGCACTCCAGCCTGGGTAACAAGATCGAAACTCCGTCTCAAAAAAAAAAAAAAAAAAAAAAATTAGGCTTTTCATCAGAATTTCACCCGCTGGTTGTGTAGCATCTAGTGGTGACTATTGCCTGATTGTTTCTTGGTGATGATTTTCTAATTTCATGATTCCTTCTATATTTCTCACTTACACTAGTGTAAGACAGAGTTTCACTTTCCAGTTATTGATTTTTATCAGTCTGGGTTCATAAATTCTTATTTTATTCTATGGGTGTTCATTCATTTCTATCATTTTTTTTTTTTTTTTTTTTTTTGAGATGGGGTTTCACCATATTGGCCAGGCTGGTCTTGAACTCCTGACCTCAGGTGATCTGCCTGCCTTGGCCTCACAAAGTGCTGGGATTACAGGCGTGAGCCACCGTGCCCAGCCTCTATCATTCTTTTATGCCCCAAATCTTCACTCCTGATCCTGTATTCTTCAACACATCCTATTTTTCTTCTGTCCCTTCCTTCCTTTCTGGCACAGCAAGATGGCCCCACCCATCTGGTTCTTTCCCTGCACCAACTCTGGCAACAGTTATTTTTCTAAGGAGCCCTAGTTCCTTTTAATGGAGAATAGTTATTTAGAAACTACTATCTTAATAGTAGGTGAGATATAGATGTAGCTCATTCTTTTCAGTATTACATACTTAAGGCCATTTTCCTAAATGGTACAGTAAAATCAGTTACTTATTGATGAATGTCAACACTGTTTACAGTTTTTCAATATTACAACAGGGAAAAAAGAAATACTGTACACATATTTTTGCACTTATGATACAATTTTTACTGGACAAGTTCCAGAAGCATATCTACATTTTGAAAAATGTCTCCAAAGTGCTTTCCAAAGAGCTGTACCAACTTACACTACTACAAAGAGAGTCCAAGGGAGTTTATAACTTGATCTTTGCCGAACTATTACTATGGCAGACTATTGGGCTTCCTGAATTTTTCCAATTATATAGATAAAAAGCAGTTTTATATTTTCATCTGTTTAGTGGCCATTGATAGTTTGTGAGCTGATCTATAAATGACCTTTACCCCCATTTTTTTTTTTGAGACAGGGTCTCACTCTGTCACCTATGCTGGAGTATGGTAGGGTGATCACAGCTCACTGCAGCGTCTACCACTCAGGGTCAAGCAATATTCCTGCTTCAGCCTCCCGAGTAGCTAAAACTACAGGTGTACACCACTACACCTGGCTAATTTTTAATTTTTTGTAGAGATAAGATCTCATTATGTTGCCTAGGCTGCTCTTGAACTCTTGGTCTCAAGTAATACTTTCTCCTTGGCCTCCTAAAGTGCTAAAATTACAGGTGTGAGCTGCCACACCCAACCTTTATCTTTTTTAAAAAAGTTAAAACCTGGCTGAGTAAAGCAGCTCAAGCCTATGATCCCAGCACTTTCGGAGGCTGAGCCAGGTGAACCGCTAGAGCTCAGGAGTTCGAGATCAGCCTGGGCAACACGGCAATACCCCATCTATAAAAAAAAAAAAAAAAAAAATTTAGTTGGGCATGGTGGTGTGCATATGTGGTCTTAGCTACTCAAGAGGCTGAGGTGGGAGAATGGCCTGAACCCAGGAGATGGAAGGTGCAATAGGTCCAGATCATGCCACTGCACTACAGCCTAGGTAATAGAGCCAGACCTTATCTCTAAATGAAAAAATTAGCTGGGTGTGGTAGTGTATACTTGTAGTCCTAGCTACTTGGGAAGCTAAGGAGAAAAAAATTGCCTGAGCCCAGGAGGCTGAGGCTGCAATAAGCCGTGATTGTGCAAACACACTCTAGCCTGGGTGTCAGAGTGTGACTTTGTCTCGACAAAATATAAAACCTTTAAATTCTATAAAATTTCAAGTATATAAAAGTATAGATAGAAAAGCATAATGAAATTCCGTGTACCCATGATCTAGGTTCAACTGTGATTGCCACTGCTTTGTTTTTCCTGAAGTTTAATTTAAAACAAATCTCAGCATTTTACTTGTAAATATTTCGTTATACACATATTTATATCTAATGGATAACTCTTTTTTTTTTCGTGACAGAGTCTTGCTCTGTCACCCAGGCTGGAATGCAGTGGTGCTACCTCTGCTTACTGCAACCTCTGCCTCCCGGGTTTAAGTGATTCTTCTGTCTCAGCTTCCTGAGTAGCTGGGATTACAGGTGCTCACCACCACACCTGGCTAATTTTGGTATTTTTAGTAGAGACGGGATTTCTCCGTGTTGGCCAGGCTAGTCTCAAACTCCTGACCTCGTGATCTGCCTGCCTCGGTCTCCCAAAGTGTTGGGATTACAGGTGTAAGCCACTGCGCCCGGCTCTTTTTTGAGTTGGGGTCTCCCTCTGTTGCTAGGTTGGAGTGCAGTAGCATGATGATAGCTCATTGTGGCCTTGAACTCCAGCGCTAAAGCGATCTGCCACACCCAAATAATTTTTTTTTTCTTTCTTTTTTTTTTTTTTTTTGGGGACGGAGTTTCATTCTTGTTGCCCAGGCTGGAATGCAATGGCGCTATCTCGGCTCGCTGCAACCTCCGCCTCCCGGGTTCAAGCAATTTTCCTGCGTCAGCCTCCCAAGTAGCTGGGACTACAGGCACGCACCACCAGACCCAGCTAATTTTTATATTTTTTAGAGATGGGGTTTCACCATGTTGACAGGAATGATCTTGATATCTTGACTTTGTGATCCGCCCACCTTGGCCTCCCAAAGCGCTGGGGTTACAGGTGTGAGCCACTGCACCTGGCCAATTTTTTGTATTTTTAATAGAGACAGTGTTTCACCATATTACCCAGGCTGGTCTCAAACTCCTGGGTTCAAGGCCTGCCTAAGCCTCCCAAAGTGCTGGGATTACAGGCATGAGCCACAGCACATGGCCTTAAAAAATGTCTTTTGAACATTCAATCTCCAAATAAGATCCACATACTGTATCTAATATTGTATCTCTCAAGTCTCTTTTAATGTGTAACAGACCAAGCTTCTATTTCAAAATGTCATTTAATAAACTAACAGGGGCAATTTGTCCAGTAAAATATCCCACTGGTATCACGTAATTTGTTTTTGTTTCTTCCTATATTTCCCACAAACTAGTAGCTAAGGTTAGAGGCTTGAACAGATTCAGGTCCAAATTTCATAAGAGTGTCTCACAAGTAATGCTGTGTACTTCCTTCTATATACCACATTAAAAGGTAAATGTTTGGCTGGCCCAGTTTTAGTGATGTTCCAATTGATCAGTGGGTTCAGGGCTCTCTGTCTAATCTATCCATTTAAAATATCCCACAAAACTTTTTTTTCTTTTAAGAAGGCAGCTTCTCAACCAAAACTTTTTAATCTAATATTTTTGCATTTGCTGATGATTTTCTGGCAACTTTCTAATTCTACCACTGCTTCTGCATTTACTAATTGGATTCTTCTATGAAGAACATTCCCTTATCAACTATTTGGTTACATTAATATATAGTCAAATGGGAAAGGTAGGACAAACGCTTGTTTTTCTTTATCAAATTTTAGATCTAGTTTTTTTTTTTTTTTTTTTTTGAGACAGAGTTTTGCTCTTGTTACCCAGGCTGGAGTGCAATGGCGCAATCTTGGCTCACCGCAACCTCCGCCTCCTGGGTTCAAGCAATTCTCCTGCCTCAGCCTCCTGAGTAGCTGGGATTACAGGCACGTGCCACCATGCCCAGCTAATTTTTTGTATTTTTAGTAGAGACGGGGTTTCACCATGTTGACCAGGATGGTCTCGATCTGTCGACCTCGTGTGATCCACCCGCCTCGGCCTCCCAAAGTGCTGGCATTACAGGCTTGAGCCACCGCGCCTGGCCTAGTTTTTCTTTTAAAGTTAAAAAACAGTTTTTGAATATGCAGAAGTTAGCAAATAATACTTAAATACTGAATTAAATTCTCTTTCTTCTCTTTTTTTTTTGTTTTTGAGATGGAGTTTCACTCTTGTTGCCCAGACTGGAGCACAATGGTGCGATCTCAGCTCACTGCAACATCTGCCTCCTGAGTTCAAATGATTCTTCTGCCTTAGCCTTACTGGGATTACAGGCATGTGCCACCACACCTGGCTGATTTTGTATTTTTAGTAGAGATGGGGTTTCACCATGTTGGTCACTCTGGTCTTGAACTCCTGACTTCAGGTAATCCCCCTGCCTCAGCCTCCCACGTGGCTCTCCCCTGCTGGGATTACAGGGGAGAGCCACCATGCCCGGCCCAAATTATCTTCTTAATCTGCTTGATAGGATTTCAAATTCAAGCTTTATATAGGTCAAATCTTGTATAACAAAAAAGTAACATTTCACAATGATAATGAACAGAAGCATCTTACCTGGACAATATTGTCTACATTGCTAAACTCTACACACTTCTGTCCTCTCTGGTGATCACAGTAATATTTGTTTTGTTTCCACTGCGGGGGTGAGTGGGCACAAGATTGTGGATTGTTTGGTACACTGAGCTGCATCATCACCATCCCTCCACCAGGTGGCGGTGGTGGCACAGCTGAAAATCAGAATAAGACACTACAGTCAGTATATGTTAGCAACCAGTTGGTATGTCTGAACACTAGGATAACAGTAGTAATCTTTCATGTCTCAACAAAATTTTACTCTTAACTAAGACAACCAGGTTGAAGCCCTAGTGAATTGCACTGTGTGTTTAAACAGGCATTAAAATGGACTCTGTAGGCCTAAACATCTCACTTATCCTAAAAATAAGCTGGAGTAAACAAGAACAGCTGGAAGAGTAATGAGAGGAATGCATAGGAAATAATGCTAGAGAATATCAGTGCTTCTGAGAAAGAAGAATCAGGACAGACGTGTGATAGCAGCAGTAGTAGGAAAGGAAGTAGTAGAATGCACGTTTCAGTAGAGCACCCTAAATATTTTGGGTGTATCTCAGCACATCACAAATTGAGAACCTTTTTGTAGAAATGCCTAAGGAAATTAATTGAACTATTTCTCACATGAACAAATCGTTATTTTTATTCAATGATCTCTTCATACCTGTACACTGGTGGCCTTGAAGCTGCTGGGAATTGCATGGTGAAGTGGTTTGAGGAAACTGTATTTGTTCTGATCCTGGATGTTGCAAGTAACCTACTGAAGAGCTATGGAAAAAAATAAATACAAAAACAGAGATGAGGATGACTGTAAAGATTGACTATAAAGATTGAGGATGACTATAAAGATGAAGATGACTATAAAGATTCTTTGAACAGTCCTCTGAATGAAGAATTTGTTAAACAAATTTATTTAAATAAAATTGTTTTTCAAATTGGTTAGCAGTAAAAGTAAAATCTAATATAACTATTTTCTCTGTAAATTATAAGTAAACATTGCAGAAAAATAACTTTGTTGGCCAGGTGTAGTAGCTCGCACCTGTAATCCCAGCACTTTGGGAGGTGGGCAGATCACAAGGGCAAGACCATCCTGGCCAAGATGGTGAAACCGCATCTCTACTAAAAATATACAAATTAGCTGGGTGTGGTGGCATGCGCCTGTAGTTCCAGCTACTGGGGAGGCTGAGGCAGGAGAATCTCTTGAACCGGGGGGCAGAAGTTGTAGTGAGCTGAAATCGCACTACTGTACTCCAGCCTAGGGGGCTGAGTAAGACTCTGTCTTAAAAAAAAAACCCCAAAAACAGCTGGGTGCGGTGGCTCACGCCTGTAATTTCAGTACTTTGGGAGGCCGAGGTGGGCGGATCACAAGTTCAGGAGATCAGGACCATCCTGGCCAACATGGTGGTGAAACCCTGTCTCTTAAAAAAAACACAAAAAACAAAAAACTTTGTTTATGGCAATAAAACCAATTTTTAAAATAAAAATTATTTTTCAAATTGGTTACCAGTAAAAGTAAAATCTAACTATTTTCTCTGTGAATAAGTACTCTATTAAGTAAAAATCACTTTGTTTATATCAGTAATACTGATTTTTAAAAACAAGGAAAATTATTTTAAATTGGTTAGCAGTAAAAGTCAAATGTAACAACTATTTTCTCTGTCAATTATAATTACTTTCTCACACAAAATCATTTTATGTTTATGACAATAATACTGATTTTTAAAAGCCAGGAAAAGCCACAATTTTTAAAAGGCAGTGGCTCTTGCCTGTAATCCCAGCATTTTGCGAGGCCGATGTGGGCTCATCACCTGAAGCTAGAAGTTGGAGACCAGCGTGGCCAACATGGTGAAACCTCTTCACTTCTTAAAAATACAAAAGAAGCTGGTGCATGGTGGTAGGCACCTATAACCTCAGCTACTCAGCTACTCAGGAGGCTGAGACAGAAAACTGCTTGAACCTAGGAGGTGGAGGTTGCAGTGAGCATATATTGCACCATTGCACTCCGCCCTGGGCAACAAGAGTGAAACTCTGTCTCAAGCCAAAAAAAAAAAAAAAAAAAAAAAAAAAGTACGAAGAATAGAACAACAAACAACAGAACATGTTCTGACATAGTTTAACAAAATACTTTCAAAAATAAAAGGCTATTAGTGTGAAACCATTAAGTTACTCCTGTAAGGCTGGGTGCAGTGGCTCTCGCCTGTAATTTCAGCACTTTGGAAGGCTGAGGTGGGCGGATCACAAGGTCAGGAGTTCGAGACCAGCCTGACCAACATGGTGAAAACCCATCTCTACTAAAAATACAACAATCAGTTGGGTGTGGTAGCACATCCCTGTAATCCCAGCTACTCAAGAGGCTGAGGCAGAGAATTGCTTAAACCCGGGAGGCAGAGGTTGCAGTGAGCTGAGATCGTGCTACTGCACTCCAGCCTGGGTGACAGAGTGAGACCCTGCCTCAGGGAAAAAAAAAAGTTACTGCTGTATTTTTGAACACTTTTTTTTTTTTTTGAGACAGAGTTTCACTCTTGTTACCCAGGCTAGAGTGCAATGGCGCGATCTTGGCTCACTGCAACCTCCGCCTCCTGGGTTCAGGCAATTCTTCTGCCTCAGCCTCCTGAGTAGCTGGGACTACAGGCACGCGCCACCATGCCCAGCTAATTTTTTGTATTTTTAGTAGAGATGGGGTTTCACCATGTTGACCAGGATGGTCTCGATCTCTTGACCTTGTGATCCACCTGCCTTGGCCTCCCAAAGTGCTGGGACTATAGGCTTGAGCCACCGCGCCTGGCCACTCTTTTTTTTTTTTTTTTTGGAGACCGAGTCCTGCTCTGTCACTGAGGCTGGAGTGCAGTGACGCAATCTCAGCTCACTGCAACCTCTGTCTCCAGGCTTCAAGCGATTCTCCTGTCTCAGCCACCCAAGTAGTTGGGATTACAGGCCCACAGCATCATGCCTGGATAATTTTTTTTTTTTTTTTTTAATTTCTTAGTAGAGATGGGGTTTTATACCATGTTGGCCAGGATGGTCTTGAACGTCTGACTTCAAGTGATCCAGCTGCCTCAGCTTCCCAAAGTGCTGGAATTAACAGGCATGAGCCACTGTGCCTGGCCTGAACAGACTTTGAGACTCAATAAATATGGGGTTTGTCAAAATATATCTCTGAAGTTTTCTCTAACAAATTTTTTCACAATAGTTAAAAAACCATAGAATGATACTATTTATTCTTTCTAAGAATTCATGAGTAATTGGTAAACATAATTTATATCTAAAACCCTATTAACAGTCTTTTTTGTCATTTTAAAAACTCTTCTTACAAAAACAGTACCTCTGAATCTAGTTGGAATAACTTTTTGCACCTGTGTCTCATATAATGGCATTAAACATTATATACAACTACTTCATTACGGAGAATATAGGGAGACATGTTAAATGACACCAGGATGATACAACCAGTAAAAAAAAAAAAAAAAAAAAGAAGCAATATTTGTACGGTAGAAGGAAATACAAATATTAACTGGATATTTGATGTAATTAATAAATTAACCTCAATATTTTAAGATATAAAATGATATTACAATTACATGGGATTTAAAAAAATCCTTTAGGGGGTTAACCTAGAGAAGGCAGTGGCAAGATGGCCTCTCTGGATCGAGTGAAGGTACTGGTGTTGGGAGACTCAGGTGTTGGGAAATCTTCATTAGTCCATCTTCTATGCCAAAATCAAGTGCTGGGAAATCCATCATGGACTGTGGGCTGCTCAGTGGATGTCAGAGTTCATGATTACAAAGAAGGAACCCCAGAAGAGAAGACCTACTACATAGAATTATGGGATGTTGGAGGCTCTGTGGGCAGTGCCAGCAGCGTGAAGAGCACAAGAGCAGTATTCTACAACTCTGTAAATGGTATTATTTTAGTACACGACTTAACAAATAAGAAATCCTCCCAAAACTTGTATCGTTGGTCATTGGAAGCTCTCAACAGGGATTCAGTGCCAACTGGAGTCTTGGTGACAAATGGGGATTATGATCGAGAACAGTTTGCTGATTACCAAATACCGCTGTTGGTAATAGGGACTAAACTGGACCAGATTCATGAAACAAAGCGCCATGAAGTTTTAACTAGGACTGCTTTCCTGGCTGAGGATTTCAATGCAGAAGAGATTAATTTGGATTGCACAAATCCACGGTACTTAGCTGCAGGTTCTTCCAATGCTGTCAAGCTCAGTAGGTTTTTTGATAAGGTCATAGAGAAGAGATACTTTTTAAGAGAAGGTAATCAGATTCCAGGCTTTCCTGATCGGAAAAGGTTTGGGGCAGGAACATTAAAGAGCCTTCATTATGACTGAGTTACACTCGTCCTTGGAAGAGTGAGCAAGCAGTGGCAGTCTTTCACAGCTTTCCTCTTGCTGTGTCAATTATTACCATCACAGCCATTTAACAAAGTCACCTTAAAATGCTACCCTTCAGCCTCACCCTTTAATGGAAAAATGAAAGGTAGTGACAACATGGGAGGTCCAAACTTTGTTCCTGTTCTCTGTATTCCTCACCTTTCTGTCCCTGTTTACAGATATGTAAAAGCCTTGTGAAAATATAAGATGTTGTCAAAATGATGCAGTAAATGAGCAATGACAGTGCACTGCAAAGAAAATTTACTCTTGCCTAGAACTGGAGGGTTTTTACGGGTCTGTAATTTTCCCACACTCACTGCTGAAGGCTTAAGTACTTGAAAAATGTATCTCTATTGTTTTACCTTCTTGAGGGGAAAGGTCTTGTTAACCAGCCCTGAGTTGTCCACCCCAAACAATCTCTGTCATTTTCAGATGCAAAATTGTGTTATTTAATTTTCTCTACCCTCATCACACACGGAAATGTCTAATAATAGCAACCCTGTCTCCCTCTTCTCTCCTTTGCAAATGGCTCAGTGGCTGGAAGAGGCGGACTAATAGCTAGAAGTTAAATATAAATACAGATTAATAATACATAGAGAACAGCAATACCAGAAAAAAAAAGAATTCTGGTAAAATGATGTGAAAAACTGACAGCTCCCTTATTCTTTAGGTTGCAGCTGTCTTCAGTCTCTTGCTGTTTTATTTGGAAATAGGTAGGGTAAAATCTAAGACCTGCACAAGGGCAGTGAGAGACATTTACAGCCTCCTTTCCATTTTTTTTTTTTTTATTTTCAGGAAAAGTCAACTCCTGAAATGTCCCTTAGCTATAGTCAGAAAACTGAGAATATTATTCTTGTGTCAACAATTATTTATGGAGAGAAGTAAAAATAAGTTCCACAGCAACACATTTACATGAATTATGAACTAGGATTCTTGGATTTCATAATCACTTCAAAGCATTTTGGGGGTGGGGTGGGTGTGTGTGTGTGTGTGTGTGTGTGTGTGTGTGTGTGTGTGTCCATAATAGTTCATATTACTTTTTTTAACCCATCTTTTTGCTTGCTTAATCTTCTCTGCCCCAGTTCTTCCTTAGCATATGAACTTGATTTCTAAAAACAATTTATTCAGCACTTTATCACCCATATACTCTCGCTGGCTCTGGTACTGGTCCCTGTACTCCTGATTTTGCTCCATACTTTTAAATAATAATAATAAATACACAGTTTTTGTTTCTCATTTTAAAATTAGGTAGAAAACACCGAATTCACTTTCTATTCCATTTTAATTAGGTTTCAGAAGTACCTTGGAAATCAAGGTATGCTGCAAGAGGGTATTAAAATAAGAATGTTAGAGAGTCCTTTTAGAAAGGCAGTTTTGGGAATTTGGAAAAGGATTTTTAAATCAGCTTTCATCAGCTAGACTATTCTCTAACCTTTCTTTACTTCCTCTTTGAAAGCACCTATCCCTGGTTTCTTTTCTACACAGAGAAGAGATATGCAAATCATGAGTTGTATGTAGAATTGGTCACAGTATGTTGTGGCATAGGCAGTATAGTTGGGAAGCAGAAACCAAATGTTTCACAGAGACTTAAACCAACTAAAGCTCTTTGTATTTCTCCTTTAAAAAATAAATTAAAACTCCTTCCTTCCTTCTGCTTTCTCTTTCTTTCAATTAAAAAAAAATTATCCTGAACTTTTTATTTTCTATCTTATAAAAAATAAAAATAGACTGAGCATAGTGGCTCATGCCTGTAATCCCAACACTTTGGGAGGCCAAGGTGAGTGGATCACTTGAGGTCAGGAGTTCGAGACCAACATGGCGAAACCCTGTCTCTACTAAAAATACAAAAATTAGCCAGGCCTGATGGCACACCTCTGTAATCTCAGCTATTTGGGAGGCTGAGGCAGGAGAATCACTTGAACCCGGGAGGTGGAGGTTGCAATAAGTTGAGATCATACCATTGCACTCCAGCCTGGGTGACAAAGCAAGAATCCGTCTAAAATAAATAAATAACAAAAAAGTAAACCATTGTTGATGGTTCCAGGGTCAAGTTGGAAAAATTAACAGTACTCCTCAACTCCATTTCTTTCTGCAGCCAAGCCTGATTCCTTGAATTATAGTTTTCTAAGAAAAAGTAGTTTTTAATAATCTAAGGTAAATTTGTTGCAGTTATTAGCAGCAGCATAATAAGGCTTTTCACTCAAAGACTGTTATTAGCTAGAGTTCTTCAAAAAAAGAATGTTTTTGAAGCATACTTTTTGCTAGGACTTCTGGAGAACTACTCGTGAAAAATGCTTTTAGATAATATACATGTCAAAATATATTTTTTTAAGTATAATTGGCCAGGTGCTGTGGCTCACACCTTTAATCCCAGCACTTTAATCCCGACCAAGGCGAGAGGATCACATGAGCCTAGGAGTTTGAGGCTGCAGTGATTCATGATTGCACCACTGCCTTCCAGCAGCCTGGATGACAGAATGACTCTATCTCTTTACATATGTATATCTTACTCTCTTGATGGGACAAGTTGGTAGCAATAAAGATTTTTTTTTTTCTGTTGTGATTTAGATCTCTAACCAATTTTCTGACTCATTGTGGAGCTGACCAGATGTGAAGGTGTATATATGACCACTCCTCTGCCCCTTGGGTGGGTATGACTTAGTTGGAATCCAAGTAAAGATTTAAGCTAGTCTCTCCCCCTTAATATTAATGGGATTCAGGGCATACAACCCCAAAATATTGCACCCTGATATCTAAGAAAACTGCAGTAGCAAGGTTTCTCACACCTTCCCTTCCGAAGCAGGCCATAAAACCTAAGTGACCTTCCCCTAAAGTAGATCATAAATCCTTTATTCCAGAGATACCTTTTATCCTCACAGATAGACACCAAGGAGAATCTGAACAAACAGGACTTGCTGAGTTCTCCACAGTTTATTATTGTTAGATTATATCCTTTTGTCCTCTGATTATACTTCTGCATGAGACTGTACATAAAAATACACAGGTTTTCCTGTTTCTTTGCATCTTCGTTTATGAAGATTCCTGTCACATAAAACTTAAATAAATTTGTGTGCTTTTCTCGTTAAAAAAAAAAAATCCTTTAGGGATACCTATACTGAAATACTCATGAATATGAAATACTATGATACCTGCGATTTATTTCAAACTAATATTGGAGGTAGAAGGGGTGGAGATTTATATGAAAATAGATTAGTTTTAATGCTATCCCCATCAAGCGACCATTGACCTTCTTCACAGAACTGGAAAAAACCACCTTAAACTTCATATGGAACTAAAAAAGAGCCCACATAGACAAGACAATCCTAAGCAAAAAGAACAAAGCTGGAGGCATCATGCTACCTGACTTCAAACTATACTACAAGGCTACATTAATCAAAACAGCATGGTAGTGGTATCATAACAGAGACACAGACCAATGGAACAGAACAGAGGCCTCAGAAGTAATGCCACACATCTACAACCATCTGATCTTTGACAAACCTGACAAAAACAAGCAATAGGGAAAGGATTCCCTGTTTAATAAATGATGTTGGGAAAACTGGCTAGCCATGTGCAGAAAGCTGAAACTGGACCCCTTCCTTGCACCTTACATAAAAATTAACTCCAGATGGATCAAAGATTTTTTTTTTTTTTTTTTTTTTGAGACAGAGCTTTGCTCTTGTTACCCAGGCTGGAGTGCAATGGCGCGATCTCGGCTCACCGCAACCTCCGCCTCCTGGGTTCAGGCAATTCTCCTGCCTCAGCCTCCTGAGTAGCTGGGATTATAGGCACGCGCCACCATGCCCAGCTAATTTTTTGTATTTTTAGTAGAGACAGAGTTTCACCATGTTGACCAGGTTGGTCTCGATCTCTCGACCTTGTGATCCACCCGCCTCGGCCTCCCAAAGTGCTGGGATTACAGGCATGAGCCACTGCACCTGGCCGGATCAAATATTTAAACGTAAGACCTAACACTATGAAAACCCTAGAAGAAAACCTAGGCAATACCATTCAGGACATAGGCATAGGCAAGGACTTCATGACTAAAACACCAAAAGCATTGGCAGCAAAACCCAAAATAGACAAATGGGATCTAATTAAACTTACGAGCTTCTGCACAGCAAAAGAAACAATCATTAGAGTGAACTGGCAACCAACAGAATGGGAAAAAAATTTTTGCAGTCTACCCATCTGACAAAGGGCTAATATCCAACATCTACAAAGAACTAAAACAGATGTACAAGAAAAAAACAAACAACCCCATCCAAAAGTGGGCCAAGGATATGAACAGACACTTTTCAAAAGAAGACATTTATAAAGCCAACATATGAAAAAATGCTCATCATCACTGGTCATCAGAGGAATGCAAATCAAAACCACATTGAGATATCATCTCACGCCAGTTAGAATGGTGATCCATTAAAAAATCCGAAGACAACAGATGCTGGAGAGGATGTGGAGAAAAAGGAACACTTTTACATTGTTGGTGGGAGTGTGAATTAGTTCAACCATTGTGGAAGACAGTGTGGCAGTTCCTCCAGGATCTAGAAATAGAAATACCATTTGACCCAGCAATCCCGTTACTGGGTATATACCCAAAGGATTATAAATTGTTCTATTATAAAGACACAAGCATACGTATGTTCTTTGTGGCACTGTTTACAACAGCAAAGACCTGAAACCAACCCAAATGCCCATGGATGATAGATTGGATAAAGAAAATGTGGCACACATACACCATGGAGAACTATGTAGCCATAAAAAAGATGAGCTCATGTCCTTTGTAGGGACATGGATGAATCTGGAAACCATCATTCTCAGCAAACTGACACAAGAACAGAAAACCAAATGCTGTATGTTCTCACTTGCAGGTAGGTGTTGAACAATGAGAACACATGGACACAGGGATGGGCGCATCATACACTGGGGCCTGTTGAGGGGTGGAGGGCTAGGGGAGGGACAGCAGGGGTGAAGAAGTTGGAGAGGGATGACATTGGAAGAAATGCCTGAGGTAGGTGATGGGGGGATGAAGGCAGCAAACCACCATGGCAGGTGTGTACCTGTGCAACAATCCTGCAAGATCGGGACATGTAGTCCAGAACTTAAGAAGTATAATTAACAACAAAAAAAGAAAACAGATTAGTAATTACATAATTGGTGATGGGCATATATGGGTTCAGAATACTTCTGTTTACATTTACATATGTTTGAAAATTTTTATAATAAAAAGTTAACAATTCTGTCTTTCAGGCTGACAATTAGAATTAGTAAAGCTTTATGCTTTAAAAAATTTTTTTTGAGACAGAGTCTCGCTCTGTTGCCCAGGCTGGAGTGCAGTGGCAGGATCTCAGCTTACCACAACCTCTGTCTCCTGGCTTCAAGTGATTCTCCTGGCCCAGCTTCCCCAGTAGCTGGGATTACAGGCATGCTCTACCATGCCCAGCTAATTTTTGTACTTTTAGTAGAGACAGGGTTTCACCATGTTGGTCAGGCTAGTCTCGGACTCCTGACCTTGTGATCTGCCAGCCTCAGCCTCCTAAAGTGCTGGGATTACAAGTGTGAGCCACTGTGCCCAGCTGCTTTATGCTTTTTTTAGGGGCAGTAACTCAGTGCGGTTCAATAAAAGGGAAAAAGAAAGAAATATAAAGGGAAGATTTTTTTTTTTTTTTGAGACGGAGTTTCGCTCTGGTTACCCAGGCTGGAGTGCAATGGCGCGATCTCGGCTCACCGCAACCTCCGCCTCCTGGGTTCAGGCAATTCTCCTGCCTCAGCTGCCTGAGTAGCTGGGATTATAGGCACGCGCCACCATGCCCAGCTAATTTTTTGTATTTTTAGTAGAGACGGGGTTTCACTATGTTGACCAGGATGGTCTCAATCTCTTGACCTCATGATCCACCCGCCTCGGCCTCCCAAAATGCTGGGATTACAGGCTTGAGCCACTGCACCCGGCCAGCGAAGATTTAATAGAAAGTGATTTTGGATCATAAGTGAAAAAACAGTACTTTCTGAAATTTATGTTAATTATGATTGGAATGCATTATTTAAGTATTAGCTACCTGTGAAAATAAAAACTTAAGAGATGGTCTGTAGGCCAGGCATGGTGGCTCATGCCTGTAATTCCAGCACTTTGGGAGGTCGAGGCGAGTGGATCATGATGTCAGGAGTTTGAGACCTGCCTGGCCAAGACAGTGAAACTCCGTCTCTACTAAAAATACAACAATCAGCTGGGTGTGGTAGCACACGCCTGTAATCCCAGCTACTTGGGAGGTAGAGGCAGGAGAATCTCTTGAATCTGGGAGGCAGAGGTTGCAGTGAGCTGAGACCGCGACCCTTCTTTCTAGCCTGAGCAACAGAATGAGACCTTGTCTCAAAAAAAGAAAGAGGAAAGATATGGTCTGCAAATGTGCTGATATTGAGGAAAACAGAAAGGTCCCCACAGGTGGAAGGTGTTTTAGGCTCTGTACTAACCCATGTCAACAGCTCTCCTGGGCCATGCCCCTCACTCTGATCTTGTTTGCTAAGGTCTGAGATACGTGGGTGAAAGCAAGCCATCATGCAAAGGGAAGAGAACACTCCGGTCACTGAGGTGAGCAATTTATCTCATACTCTACTAAACTACAAACTGCGATTCCATTTTACCACTCTGGTGTGTTTTAGTACAGTTAGTGTAAAACCGTTTTCTAGCACTAGATTACCCATTAGGTAAAAGAGTAAGAATCAAGTTTTAGAATTATGTGACTGAGTTCCAGGCCTCTATTAATCTTCTGAGACATATAGATAATTCAAGGGACATAGACTACGCAATGAGACACCCTCTTAAATCACTTAAACACTTCAGAAAAAAGAAAAGCATAGAAGTCAGTCTTTACACTCTCTCTTTAAAAATATGGATACATTATACCAAAGAGGAATCAGCTCTGTAGTAATTTCACATGCTTCTCCTTTGGAAGACAGGAGAAAAAGAAGGGGATTTTCAAAGTAAAGCACCAGGCCTAGTCATTCAAAGTTGATATTCTACACTTTAACAGAAAAAAACATCAATCTCAAAGAATCTCATTTATTCCCAAACTTCTTGATAAGTCCTGACATAAAATTATGAACATGTACATTGAAATGAATCAAAATATCCACTTTCAAATGTATTAAGTCCACTGCAACAAAAACTATTACCAATATTTTTTCCTAACTACTTAGGAGCTGCCTTTTCTCTGTGTAAGGCAAACTGCTGTGAAATGCTTCTGTAGGATTACTGGAGACTGATGAAAGACATTATAGGATATCTCACAGGTTTTGTCTGAGGTTTTTACAGTGCTCATCTTATTCCTATATAGGATAATTCAGAGATTCCCCTTCTCTCCAGTTAATGCTTTCTCTATTCTGACCAGGTTTTGGAATCGAAGCCATGATAAAAAAAAAAAAATGACAAACATATAATGCATTTTTAAAGTCAGAAAATTACTTTACCAAAGTATGATTTTGTTTTTTGTACAGACAAGGTCTCACTCTGTTCCTCAGGCTGGAGTGCAGTGGTGTTATCATAGGTTACTGAAGCACTGAACTCTTGGGCTCAAGTGATCCTCCTGCCTCAACCTCCCGAGTAGCTAGACTACCAGCGGCCGCCACACCTGGCTAATATTTACAATTTTGGTACAGAGGGGGAATCACTATGTTGCTCAGGATGGTCATGAACTCCTGGGCTCAGGCAATCCTCCCACCTTGGCCTCTCAAAATACTGGGATTATAGGCATGAGCTATTGCACCTAGCCTGAAAAATTTATGTCATATGACTCTTTATGAATGCTTAAAACTGGCTTTTTACAGGGCAGTGCTGATGCTATTTTGATTAGATCATGGTAATCTATTTGATAGAAAGTAGAAATCAATGCTTGATATTAAGATACATTCACTAGATCCTGCAAATTCAAGTGATAGTACATTGCTATTTTAATGCCTTTGACATTTAAAACTTAACGTAGGGCAAAGCACCATGTATTTGGGTGTCAGAAGGAAGCATGAGGCTGAGTTCCAATCTATTACTATTCATTATGTGAGTATGAACATGTTATTTGAACTTCAGCTCTTTCATCAATAAACATGCAATTAACACCTGTCTTACCAACTATGAAGAAAGATTTGGCCAAAACAAAGTATAAACAGACAAACATAAAAATGTAAAACTTAACATTAATAATCACAGAGCCAAATTAATATGTACTGCCATTCATGAAATGTGAAAAGAATAAAGCAGAGTCAGTATATATTGGGGCTGTGAATCAAAGATTTTGGCAAAATATACCAAGGACCTTAAAAACAGTCATATCCTTTGACCTATCGATTCCTTTCTATGGACACATGCCAAGGGAGGAATTAAAATTGCTTACAAGATGACTCAATAAAGTAAAAAGATATGACCTAAATGTTCTGCAGTAGGGTATATTATTGTATATTTATAAAATGTAACAGTATAATCAGTAAATTATATTAATGAAGAAATTTTGAATGGGATGAAAAAATGACTATGCTCAATAAGTGAAATATATACATTAAGATCTCAACTATATTAAAACTATGTAAGAGGCTGGATGTGGTGGCTAATGTCTGTAATCCCAGCACTTAGGGAAGCTGAGGCAGGCAGATCACTTGAAGTCAGGAGTTTGAGACTAGCCTGGCCAACATGGTGAAACCCCATCTCTACTAAGAATACAAAAATTAGCAAGATGGTGGTGCATTCCTGTAGTCCCAGCTAATTGGGAGGCTGAGGCAGGAGAATAACTTGAACCCAGAAGGCAGAGGTTGCACTGAGCCAAGATGGCACCACTCTACTCCACCCTGGGCCACAGAGCAAGACTTTGTCTCAAAATATATATTTCATCTAAAAAAAAAAAAACCTATATAAGAAAAGCAGAAAGAGTGAGAAAAGTATTAACATGCTGACTGTGGTCAATTTAAAGTTATGGGACTGTGAATGATTCCTGATCATTTTTTTTGGCATTTTCTAAAAAATTATGCATACATTTCACAATTTAAAAATGCTTTTTGAAAACTAAAAAAGTTTAGCTTTTAAATGCTAGAGTAGAAAGTTAATTTCAATGAAACAGTCTGAATCTGATTCAGAAATCTTCATATGTCAGAGAATGGTCATCTGAAGATGTTTATGCTGTTATTCTGCAATATAAACCTTCAATTTGGTTGGGCACAGTGGCTCACACCTGTAATCCCAGCACTTTGGGAGGCCGAGGTGGGCGGATCACTTGAGGTCAGGAATTTGAGACCAGCCTGGTCAGCAAGGTGAAACCCCACCTCTACTAAAAATACGAAAATTAGCTAGGTGTGGTAGTGGGTGCCTGTAATCCAGTTACCTGGGAGGCTGAGGCAGAAGTGCTTGAGTCCAGGAGGCAGAGATTGCAGTGAGCTGAGATCACACCTCTGCATTCCAGCCTGGGCTGGTAGGATGCAGAAGTACCTGCAAGAAGGGCTAATATAGTCCTTAAAAAGGAGCTCTGAACTTTTCAAGTACCTACACAAGTACTTGTATGCAACCTAAAAAAAGAGTCTGCATTATATATTTAATAGAAAAGATACCTTTGGCTTGAGAAATTGGAGGGTAGATAAAAACACAATTCATCACAAAGATGTCTCTGATGCTCTTGGTGAATGACTGATTTTGAGGCAGGCCATATTCTGACCAGCCTATCAAGATGAACCAGCCATTATCAAACAGCATATTAGCAGATCTGCCGGTTACATCACTTTAGTGGCTCCATGAAGTGATAGAAAACACCTGCTAAACAATAATTTCAGTTTTAGTATAGTTGATTCCATGCTGCTCTCTTTTTGCCACTTCTTAAGTCTGTTCCTGGACTGAGATCTCTGTATGTTTTTGTTTTGTTTTTTGAGTCAGGAATCCCGCAGTGGTGTGATCTTGGCTCACTGCAACCTCCACCTCCCAGGTTCAAGTGATTCTCTTGCCTCAGCCCCCTGAGTAGCTGGGATTACAGGCACAACCATCACTGGCTATTTTTTTTGTATTGTTAGTACAGATGGAGTTTTAGCACGTTGGTCAGGCTGGTCTTGAACTCCTGACCTCAGGTCATCTGCCCACCTTGGCTTCCCAAAGTGCTAGTATTACCAACGCGAGCCACTGCACTCAGCATTTTTTTTTTTTTTCCCTTTCCTGAGACAAGGTCTTGCTCTGTCGTTCAGTGTGGAGTGCAGTGCTGCAATCATAGCTCACTGCAATCTCAAACTCTTGGCTCAAGCCACTGTACGTATATACCACATTTTCTTTATCTATTCATCTGTTGATAGACACTTGAGCTGCTTCCACCTCAGGGTTTCTTTTTGAGGGTGATGAAAATGTTTTAAAATTGACCATGGTGATGGTTGCACATGTGTAAACATACTAATAACCACCAAAATGTACATTTTAAGTGAGTGAATTATAAAGTATATAAATTGTTATCTCTATAGAGCGGTTGAAAAACAAGATTAAGAATATAGCAGAATGAATAAAAATGGTGCATACAATAGTCACCCCTTAACTGTGGTTTTGCTTTCTTTGGTTTCAGTTACCCTTAGTCAACCATGGTCCAAAAGTAGTAAAAGAAAAATTTCAGGAAAAACACTTCATAAGTTTTAAATTGCATGTCATTATGAGTAGCATGAAGAAATCTCACAGTGTTCTGTCCAAGATGTGAATCATCCCTCTGTCCAGCATATTCATGTGCCTACCTGTTAGTCATGGACATTGTTTGCTCCTAACATCCAGCTATCAACACTATCACAACTTGATGATCTAGGATCCCCTGAAGCAAATGATCCTCTTCCTGACATATTGTTGGAAAGTCAGTAGTAGCCAAACAGTATGAGGTCACAATGCCTACATCATTCATCTCATCTCATCACATAGGCATTTAGTCATCTCACATCACCACAAGGATGAGTACAATACATTTATATGTATATATGTGTATACACTTATGTTTTGGAGATAGGGTCTCGCTCTGTGCAGTGTTAAGACCGTAGTTCACTGTAACCTTGAATTCCTGGGCTCAAGTGATCCTCCCATGTCAATCTCCCAAGTAGCTAGGACTACAGGCACATACCACTACACCTGGCTAATCTTTATAGTTTTTTGGTAGAGATGAGGTCATGTTATGCTGACTAAGGCTGAAACTATTGCTTCAAGTGATTCTTCCGCTTCGGCTTCCCAAAGTTTTGGAATCACAGGCATGAGCCACTGTGCCTGGCCTACAGTATGATATTTTGAGAGAGCACATTCATATAACTTTTATTACAGTATATTATCATTGCTGTATTATTAGCTATTTTTAGATCTATCACTGTGCCTAATATATAAATTAAACTTTATCAGAGGCATGTATGTATAGGAAAAAACAAAGTACATACAGGGTTCAATTCAATGCCTGGGTTTCAGGCATTCACTGGGAGGTCCTGGAACATATACCCTGTGGATAAGGGGGACTACTGTATATGAAAGGTATTTACAAAGTCCTATTATATGAAACAACCCACAAAAAGGTCAAGACTTAGGAAAATTAATAGCATGGAAAATTCCACATGAAAATATATTGCCATCATGTGTCTTTTTTCTCTTTATGTTTTTGTAAATATTTCATGACTATTTCAAATTATCATTTTTTAGATGGGAGAATAGGAACAAGTATATTCTTCTCAAGCAATAACTGATTCATTTAAAAAGCAGGCCATACATCTGCTAGAGCTTTAGTGGCTACTAGAGACAATTTCATTGAAAATTTATGAACAGTTGTCAAGGTGTGTTAACTCATTGGGTTTTCTGCCTTTTAAACCATTTGATGTCTTGTCGCCAATGACAGTTAAGTAAGCTTCCTGAACTTAATAGACATGTGCTCTATTCATTGAAAATGCTATAAGTAATCAACATAATCCATTTGTGAACTATAGTAGCTTAAGTATCAGACATTTATTCTTCTGAATTAAAGATACTAGAGCAATTAACACAGAATAAACACCTTTAAAACTCATGGGTCCCACTATCTGAGAAACTGTGACAACTAAGCAAATCTCACTTTGACTTAAACACTTAAGCAGAAAAATAAATGGAGAGGAAAATTTAAACTATTCAAAGGTTGCTAGGTTACTCCATATTTCTTTTGTTTTTTTTTTTTTTTCAGTTGGATTCTTATGCTAATAATAGCACTGTTAGAATTTGCTTAGCCAAAATTTAAATTCTGGGGTGGATCATCTTTGTAATAAAATTTTAGAGGTAGCATTTAAAAGTACAGCAATTTTGCATTTTGTTAAATATCCTGACTGATTTATAGAAAAACGGGCTTGATATACCAGTTTATCTCTACAGATTATTTACTTGTAGTCTCACTGTTATCATCCTAGAACATAGAGAAGTGATAAAAATGTTCTATATATATATATATATATATATATATTTTTTTTTTTTTTTTTTTTTTTTTTGAGATGGAGTTTTGCTCTTGTTACCCAGGCTGGAGTGCAATGGCGCGATCTCGGCTCACCGCAACCTCCGCCTCCCGGGTTCAGGCAATTCTCCTGCCTCAGCCTCCTGAGTAGCTGGGATTACAGGCACGTGCCACCATGCCCAGCTAATTTTTTGTATTTTAGTAGAGACGGGGTTTCACCATGTTGACCAGGATGGTCTCGATCTCTCGACCTCGTGATCCACCCGCCTCGGCCTCCCAAAGTGCTGGGATTACAAGCTTGAGCCACCGTGCCCGGCCAAAAATGTTCTATATAATAAGGTTTTATTACACATACTTGTCACATTTCTCCCATGTCTTGCTTCTTTCCTTTGGATATTAATCTTAGTATCATTTTAGTCGATTTTTATATTTACAAAACTTCAAAACATTCATCTACTTTGATAATGTACTTCATATCTTGACTCCTAATTAACCAAGAAAAGCAATCAGAAGACAATTTCTCTCTCTGCCACATCTACCCACTCGTCCATATCTGTATCCTTATACTCTCCTTGTCCTCATTTACTGTCCATGAATCCTCTGCACTGTTATCTAAGGCTAACCTTTTTCCATTTTTGTGGTTGCTTTCACCCTCCCTGGGGATCTTACAACTCTCTCCTCTCTCTTGTACTGGCAAATCTTCTGTATCTACTAAGCCTTTCCATACAGCATACAAACACATACATCTTTCAATTAAAAAAGGATCCTCTGCCTTGACCTCATCCTCTCCATATATGAACCCAATTCAATGCTCATCCTTATGAAAGCAATTCTCCTCAAAGACTGTCTCTATTTATTGTTTTCAATTCCTCTCTTCCATTCTCTTAGTTTTTTTCTACTAAAGTCTTCTTCATATTTAAGTCTCTCTTCAAATGATTTTATTATTTTTTGGGGTTTGGAATCTGTATCTTATATATATGAGTATAATATTGTTTGGATGTGTGTCCCCACTCAAATCTCATTCAAAATGTAATTGCCAGTGTTGGAGGTGGGGCCTACTGGGAGGTGACTGGATCATGGAGGTGGTTTCTAATGGTTTACCATCAGTTCCCTTGATACTGTACAGTGATAAGTTCTCGTGAGACGTGGTAAAAAGTGTGTGGCACTCCCCTCACTCTTCTCTTCCTCGTGCTCCAGCCAGGTTAAGACACGCCTGCTTCCCTATTGCCTTCTGCCATGATTGAAGTTTCCTGAGCCTTCCCCAGAAGTCACTATCCTGTGTAGCCTGTGGACCATAAGCCAATTAAACCTCTTTTCTTTATATATTACTGAGTCTCAGGCATTTCTTTATAAGCAGTGCAAGAACAGACTAATACAGAGTACTTAGACATATATTCTAGTTTAAATAATTATAATAATAAAGTATCTATGTAACTTCATTCATACTGGGAAACAGAACATTGCTAGTATCTTAGAAGTATCCCTATCTTCCCACCTTATGCATGCCTCTAACTGATCAGAGCCCTTTTATACCACAGTTTTGTGATAAGCACTTACTTGCTTTTTTTTTTTTTTTTGAGACAGAGTTTAACTGTGTCACCCAGGCTGGAGTGCAGTGGCACCATCTCAGCTCACTACAATTTCCGCCTCCCAAGTTCAAGTGATTCTCATGCCTCAGTCTCCTGAGTAGCTGGGATTATGTGTGTGCTCCCCCACGCCCAGCTATGTTGGTCAGGCTGGTCTCAAACTCCTGGCCTCAACTGATCTGCTCACCTTGGCCTCCTTTAGTGCTGGAAATAAAGGTGTGACTCACTGCATCTGGCCAGCACTTACCTGCTTTTTATTTATTTCTTTTTTTTTTTTTGAGACGGAGTTTTGCTCTTGTTACCCAGGCTGGAGTGCAATGGCGCGATCTCGGCTCACCGCAACCTCCACCTCCTGGGTTCAAGCAATTCTCCTGCCTCAGCCTCCTGAGTAGCTGGGATTACAGGCACGTGCCACCATGCCCAGCTAATTTTTTGTATTTTTAGTAGAGATGGGGTTTCACCATGTTGACCAGGATGGTCTCGATCTCTTGACCTTGTGATCCACCCGCCTGGGCCTCCCAAAGTGCTGGGATTACAGGCGTGAGCCACCGCGCCTGGCCGTGTCAAGGTTTTTTTTAAAGGCAGATGCTGGCAAACTTTTTCTGCAAGTCAGCTGGTATATATTTTAGCCCTAAGGAACATATGGTCACTTGAGTTAAAAAATAATAATCCTTTAAAAATTTAAAAAACATTCTTAAGATTGTGGGCTGTAGTTTTCTGACATCTAAGACATAAATCACAGGAAGCACAAACCTTCTGCATCACAAGATGGTTTTGGGCTAAAAGTTTTACATGTATTTTATCAGGATTACAGGAGTACGCCACCATGTCCAGCTAATCTTTTGTATTTTTAGTAAAGATGGGCTTCACCATGTCAGTCAGGCTGGTCCAAAGTAGTTATTTGGACTTTCTTTCCCCACCGCCCCCCAAACTCTCACCTCTGGTGGAAAGGAGTTATTTTTAGTCATTTGCTTTTTTAAAAAAATGTTTTGGATTAAATTTTAACATTCATTTCAATATGACTTTGTAACAGGTTTTATAATAGTTAATCAGAGTCTACCTTTATCACTCCATTAAATGCCCTGTGATTTATCTTTCCTTACAAATTCTTACTCTTGTTTTTAATGATTTGTTAGTTTTACAGTATTTCTTTTCACTTTATCTAAAACTAGTCTTTGTTTAAACTATTAGAAAAGAAGGCTAGGCAAAGTGGCTCACATGTGTAAACCCAGCAGTTTGGGAGACTGCGGTGGGAGGATCAAGAGTTCGACACCAGCAGGGTAATATAGCGAGATCCTATGTTAAAAAAACTAAAAAATTAGCTGCGTATGGTGGTGTGCTCCTGTAGTCCTAGCTACTTAGAGGCTGAGGCAGGAGGACTGCTTTAGCCCAGGACGTTGAGGCCTCAGTGAGCAAGGATCACACCACTGCACTCTTGGCCTAAGTGACAGCAAGAACCAGCCTCTAAAAAAAATTCTGAGACTATTTTATAGTTTTACTGAGGTATAATTTATAGAAAATAAACTGCACATAAAGTATATAAGTTGATGAGTTTTTATGTATATATGCATCATGAAACCTCACCAACCCCCAAAGTTGCCTTGTGCCTCTTTGTAGTCCCACCTTTCCCTCTTCCCTATAAACTCTTCCCAGCCTCCTGGCTCCAGGTAACCACTGATCTGTCTGCTGTCAACAGAGATTAGGTTGCATTTCTATAATTTAATATCAATGAAATAATATGGTTTATATACTATTTTTTGGCCTGTCCCTCCCTTTTTTTTGGTCACTCAGGATAATTATGAAATTCATCATGTTGCTTTATCAATAGGTCATCCTTTTTATTGCTAAGTAGTATTCCACTGATGAATACACCATAGTTTGTTTATCCATTCACCTGTAGCTAAACATTTGGGTTGCTTCCAGTATTCATTTCTCTTAAATACCTGAAAGTGGGGTTATATGGTAGAAGTGTTTCATGTTTAAAACAGTTTCCCCAGGTAGTTGGTTTGAGAGTTCCAGATATATTATACGCACAAGTCCTTTGTCAGAAGGACAAAAATATATTTGTTTTTTAAGCCTGTATATTGCTTACCTTCTATTTGTATTTTTTTGTGTACCACCAATTTCCATTTGGTATCACTTTCCTTCTGTCTGAAAACTTGCTTTAACAGTTCTCACAGTTCGGGTTGGCTGGCAAGTAATTCAGCTTTTGCGTGTTTGAAACTCTGTTTCTGAAAAATATTTTTATGGGTATAGAATGCAAGTTTTCTTTGTTTCACTTCTTCAAATAAAGATGTTGCTCCAATGTCTTCTGGCTTGTACTGCTTTTAAGTCTGCTGACATTCTTAACTGTGTTCCTCGGTATGCAATGACTTTTTTCCCCTCTGGCTGCTTTTAAGATTTTCTCTTTATAACGTTTTAAGACGTTTTCTTCACATTTCTTTTGCTTGGACTTTGCTGAGCTTGTTGGATCTGCGGGTTTATAATTTTCATCAAATTTTGAAAAACTTCAACCATCACTTATTCAAGTATTTTTTGTTCCCTTTTCTCTCTTTTGAGGATGCCAATTACACATGAATTCGGCCTCTTAAGAGCAATGATGCTTTGTTTATCATTTTCCCTCTCTGATTTTTACACTGGCATTGTTTCACAGTTTCAACTCACTGATTTTTCTCCTCACTATTAGACTTAGTTTCCTGATTCTCTGCATTATCAGGAATTTTTGATTGGAGACAGATAATTTCTGATTGGAGTCAAGACTACATTGTGACTTTAGCCTTGTTGGGTGTTGGATACTCTTGCAATTTTTTTTTTTTTTGAGACGGAGTTTCGCTCTTGTTGCCCAGGCTGGAGTGCAATGGCGCGATCTCGGCTCACCGCAACATCCGCCTCCTGGGTTCAGGCAATTCTCCTGCCTCAACCTCCTGAGTAGCTGGGATTACAGGCATGCGCCACCATGCCCAGCTAATTTTTTGTATTTTTAGTAGAGATGGGGTTTCACCATGTTGACCAGGATGGTCTCGATCTCTTGACCTCGTGATCCACCCGCCTCGGCCTCCCAAAGTGCTGGGATTACAGGCTTGAGCCACCGCGCCCGGCCACTCTTGCAATTTTTAATAGTATTTTTGAGCTTTGTTCTGGACCACAGTTAAGTTGTCTGGAAACAATTTAATTCTTTTGGGTTTTTCTTTTATGATTTTTAGGCAGGACCACAGCATCCTTTTCTTTTTAATTTCTTTTGGTGATGGGGCAACAGGAAGCTTAGAGCCAAACAGCAGCTTTTAGTCTAAGATCAATTTCCCTCCACATTGAGATAGTGTCCTTTTAAGTCCTCTACTTGATGCTTCAGATATTATGCAGTTTTGACACTGGCTGGTAGGACTACAAATGATTACTGTCCTTGGGTGAGTTCCAGGGATTGTTTATGTCTGCTCCTTTTGAGTGGTACTTTTCCTGGGCTCAGGTAGTTTTTGCAAACATATGCACGAATCTATTCAACTAAGACTCAAAGGAGGTCCCTCCAGAGATCTCTAGAGCTCTCCTCTTCAGCACTCTGCCCTGTGGACTCCAGCTACCTTGGCTTCCTTAAGTCCCAACTCCATTTCCTAACTCAGAGACTCTGCTTGGGTTCCCCCTACCTGAGCTGTGGCTGGGAAACTTTTTTTGGAGAGAGGGGAGGGTAGAGGCACTAAGCTGGGGCAATCCTGAGACTGACTTCTTTTGTTTCTCCCACTCAGGGTTTACTATCCTTCACTCTCCAATGTCCAATATTTAGAAACTATTGTTTCACATAATTTTCTGGCTTTTTGGTCAAGGTAGGAGGAGAAAATCAGTTTCTGTTACTCCACTTAGGTTAAAAACAGAAGTCAGGAGGATGCAAGTTTTAAAGACTCTTTCTTCAATATCCCTCCTATTGGCCCTGACACCAAGTAAAATACCAAAGTCAGCACACTCCCAAGACTTGGAAATTATTCAAAAAATAAAATATACAGGATATGCTAGAGGGACACTTCTAACACATACTTCTTCTACTTTGTAAGTTGGGTTGGCCTACCTCAGGGGATTGCTTGTTGTATAGGTTGTTTGTGGCCTCAAGAAATATCTAAAACAGCAAGTTTGGCAACAGGCATTCAAAACCTTAGGCAGTAAAAAAAGGCACTGTGGATTTTTAAAAACAATTTGGAAAAGCTTAAAATTTACTTGAGGAATAAAAGCTGCAAATATGTAAACTGAAGAGTAATTCAAAAGTAGGCAGGGAAGATTTAGAGACTCATTCCTTTTTCTTTCATATTAAATTTTTTTAAAATTCTTTTTTTTTTTTTTTTTTTTTTTGAGACAGAGTTTCACTCTTGTCCCCAGGCTGAAATGCAATGGCGCCATCTCAGCTCACTACAACCTCTGCCTCCCAGGTTCAAGCAATTCTCCTGTCTCAGCCTCCCCAGTAGCTGGGATTATAGGGAGGTGCCACCACGCCTGGCTAATTCTGTATTTTTAGAAGAGACATGTTGGCCAGGCTGGTCTTGAACTCCTAACCTCAGCTGATCTGCATGCCTCAGCCTCCCAGAGTGCTGGGATTACAGGCGTGAACCACTGCACCTGGCCTAAAAATTCTTTTCTCTTTTATACGAGGTCTTTCTCTTCTAATTTTCAAAGTAGTTACATCTTTCCTCTTATTGAATAAATACTATGACATTTTGTCCACCATAATTCATGAACCATCCAAACTTACTTTACCACATACTATCTCCAAGATTACAAATGACCTCTTCTGGTACAGCTAATTTTTTTTTCCCCCTTTATGGTCTTCATCTCTCCTCCTCCCCTACCCCCAACACCTGACTGTTAATCTCTGAAGTCTCCTTGTATGCTGAGTTCCACATTCCTTTCTCCTATGTCGTTGGTCTTCATTTGTGACCACTGCATCTTGGTCTTTTATTTGCTGGCTATCAACCGTCAAGTTGGCAAACTATGGCCTATAGGCGAAACCCAGCCCACTGCTTGCTTCTGTACTGCCTGCAAGCTAAGAACGGTTTTTACAGATGAACATTGGAAATCTACTTGATGACAGAGAACACTAACTCTGAACCCCAATTAAGTAAAATATTATCTACCACTCAAAATAAATCCATTGTGCTCATTATTTTTTGAATTTTATCTTTAAAAATTTGTGAAAACTTATTTTCCCCCTTGTTATTAAATACCTAAATAGAACCCACAATTCTGTATCTTGGCTTACAAAGCCTCAAATATTTCCTATTTGGCCTGTTTCAGAAAAAGTTTGCTGACATTAGATCTAGTAGGTATTTTAAAGTAAATAATATTCAAATAGCAGTTATACTCATTTTCAATCCCAACATGTATTATTGCTAGTGAGGCATTACCCATTAAGAAATCTCAAATCTTTCTTTAATCCTCACTTAAAATAACATAAAATATTAGTTTCTTCTTTCAAAGTACACACCAGATTAATTCCCTTCCTACTGCTACCACCACAGCTGAGAATGCCACCACTTGATGCACATAATACGATACCCTTCTGCCTGGGGGTTCTTCCCACTTCAAGTTCACTTCAAAGACTGCTACTGGACTAATTTTTTGGTTTGTTTTTAAGAGTCTCAATACAAATTTGAGGTTCTTACTCAAGCTAACTTCTCTCTATTCTAACCTAAAATGCAGATGCTCTATGGAAAAAATTTTAAGCAAAATGTTCATTTATTTTTATTTTTGAGATTCAGTCTTGTTCTGTCGCCCAGGCTGGAGTGTAATGGCATGATCTTGGCTCACTGCAACCTCTGCCTCCTGGGTTCAAACGATTCTCCTGCCTCAGCCTCCTGAGTAGCTTGGAATATAACCATGTGCCACCATGCCCAGTTCATTTTTGTAGTTTTTAGTAGAGACGGGGTTTCGTCATGTTGGCCAGGGTGGTCTAGAACTCCTGACCTCAGGTGATCCACCTGCTGAGATTACAGGCATGAGCCACTGTACCTGGTCAAGCATAATGTTTAATAAGACAAGCAAGTTGCAGAATAAAACATTCATAAAAAGATTCTAAATGACACAAACAAAAACAACACTGATCTCCACTTAGAAAAAAAAACCCAGCTGGGTGTGGTGGCTCCCACCAGTAATCACAGGACTTTGGGAGGCTGAGGCGGGTAAATCACCTGAGGTCAGGAGTTTAAGACCAGCCCGGCCAACACAGTGAAACCCCACCACTGAAAACACAAAAATGAGCCAGGTGTGGTGGCAGCCACCTATAATCTCAGCTACTTAGGAGACTGAGTCAGGAGAATCACTTGAACTTGAGGGGGCAGAGGTTGCAGTGAGCTGAGATCGCACCACTGCACTTGAGCCTGGGCTACAGAGTGAGACTCCATCTCAAAACAAAGACTCTAAATAGTGATTATATTTATGTATAGTGACTGCCTTCCAGAAAGGGCAATAGATTAGAGAGGCAGAATTTCACTACTTTACTCCAAATATTTATATATGGTTTATTTGTTTTTGAGATGGAGTCTTGCTTTGTTGCCCAGGCTGGAGTGCAGTGGCACCATATCGACTCATTGCAGCCTCTGCCTCCGAAGTCCAAGCAATTCTCCTGCGTTAGCCTCCCAAGTAGCTAGAATTACAGGTGCCTACCACCACATCCAGCTTATATATGGTTTAATTTTAAAAGAAAAACTTTTTCTTTCCTTCTGTTTTTTTGGAAACAGGGGCTCTCTCTGTTGGAGTTCAATGGTGTGATCTCAGAGCACTGCAGCCTCAACTTCCTGGGCTCAAGCAATTGTCCCACCTCAGCCTCCTGAGTAGCTATTACATAGGAATGCGCCACCATGCTCAGCTAATTCTTGTATTTTTTGTAGAGATGGGGTTTCACTATGTTGCCCAGGCTGGTCTCGAACTCCTGAGCTCTCGAACTCCTTGCCTCAGCCTCCCAAAGTGCTGGGATGATAGGCATGAGCCACCATCCTCAGCCTGAAAGAAAAATTAATAATGCAGTTCTTAAAAAGTATTAAATAAAATGTTAAAAAATTTGATTGCTAACATAGTTTATATATATGTATGCACACTGAAAAATGACTTTGGTGAAGTACATCAAAATTTAGCAGTGATTATTTCTGGGTGCTGAGACTGTAGCTGATTTGTTACCAAACACTTGAAACTTCAAATTATCTACAATGACTATGTATAAACATACAGACCTAAACAAGGTATATAGAGGAAGGTCTGTTTAATAGACAAAACACAGATATAAGAGAAGTATTTCGGGTATTTTTCAACAACAGAACCTCACTGAGAGTCTGAGGAAGTACCACAAATATTCTGTGTGATCAATTACGCATAAAAAGAGGTTTTTTTGCGTGAGAAGTTACCTCTCTCTCCTATCCCTTGAAAGTACCTACTTAAATAATTTAAATTCAAAGTATTACTGTTATCACTCATGTTGGTGAGTTCACAAAAATGAAATAGCTATGGCACCCTCTTTGCTTCTCCTTTAACAATTTTTGTGAATAAATCAATTTACTAATAAATTTGCTAATAAACACGACTACAAAAATGGTTAAAAAACACACACACACACACAAAACCCTCTTTTATATCCACTAAAGAAATGAATGATCTGAAAAGGCAATGTTTCAGCAGTGAAAGTAACTTTTTTCTTTTGCATTTTATTCCTTCAACATTACCTTTCTTCATTCTGCTACAAAATCATACATAGGCTAACAGTGTAGATACGCTGTAGAGTATATTGGTTTGCTCAGTTTAAAAAGTATTTTTTTGGTGTAAGAACATTTAAAACAAGATCTAGCCTCACAGAGTTTTAAGTGTATAATAAAATATTTATCTGTAGACACAGTCTTGTACAACACATCTCTTGAACTAATCTTGCATAATCGAAATTTTACTTCTTACTACATTTTATTTCTCTAAGCTAGGTGTTAGTAACTTCATTCTTAATAATCAGAGAAGTGAAACTTGGTAAAGATATAGTTCAGATTGACAGGCTCATTATCAATTATTTTAAAGGAAAACTTAGGCAAACACAAAGCTGAAAATGTAAAACTAGAAGCTTAGGAGAAATAAAATGAATACAAGAGAGGATTCACAAGTAGTACAAAGGGGACACTAGAGAAATACTAGGATAAAAAAATGAGGAAAAACAGACTGTGGAGAGAAAAAAGGGAAAAAGACTTGAAAGCAGGTTTTCTTTTTCATATAAAGATTCTGTGAAACATTTTTTAAAGGTTCTAAAAAAAAAAAGGCTACAGTCTTTTCAAGTTCCTCTCTGTATGCTTCTCCTTTGTGAATATACATCAAAGACAAAGGTATTATCCTTTTCAATTTCAAGATAAAAATAGGGAAAATGAAAGGTAAAATAGGAGAAGAACCAGTAAAAATGAGAGCATTTTGAAGATATAACTCACTCGCCCACTTTTGAAGATTCTGCCGGTATCAAACTAATTTTCTCTCCACAATAAGGGCTGATAAAAATGTCAGGAGTTGTGAAACTAGTGTCCCTGACTAGTATGTACTTTGCTCGCTCAAAGTGACAGTACATGTGACTTATATCATCAGGCTGTGTTCAATCTTAATAAGTAACAACACAATCCAATCCATACACAAAACTGCCTCAGTGAACTGAAGGGTTGAGCTGAACGTAGACATAATTCAAATTCTACGTTTCTACACAAGTAGCCTCTGTAAGAAAACAATTTTGCTAAGCAACCCAAGCCAAGTAAGACATTTTTCAAAACAAAGGCTCACTTAACTTAGTGTTCTTATAGGAATCTTATACCTTATAATCTTGCAACAAAATGAGGGCTACTACAATCCATTTAGCATCTAAAACATAGTAAGACTGTATGGATCAAGACCCTGTAGCCTAGAGTTTAAGATATACTTTCGATCTAAGAACTTGAGATTTATAAATTGTTGGTATGTAGTACTTTATATAGTTTTATGTCAGGACAATGGATTTCAGATGAAAATCTGAAACCTCTGCCTCATGGGTTCAAGTGATTCTCCTGCCTCAGCCTCCTGAGTAGCTGGGATTACAGATGCTTGACACCACGCCTGGCTAATTTTTGTGTTTTTAGTAGAGATGGGGTTTCACCATGTTGGCCAGGCTGGTCTTGAACTCTTGATTTCAAGTGATCCACCCTCCTTGGCCTCCCAAAGTGCTGGGATTACAGGTGTGAGCCACTGTGCCCAGCTCTTCACACTATTTCTTGATAATAAAATGTTATTTAACATTTTCTTGACCTTGGGTAACATGATCACACATTTCTTTGGCTTTCAGTTTCACAACAATCTTGTCCACTATGTTTTGTTAAAAACTTGATTATCATATTGAGAAGCCAAGAGAACAGAAAATCTGAAGCCATTTGTTCAAAGATAAAAAGTTAAAAAATAAAAAAAAAAATAATAATAAAAGAGAACAGAAAAAAATCCCCCAAAACAGGAAGATAAACTCGCTCATCATCTCATGAATCCACCAATATAGCTGCCTTTCCATGTTTTTCATAACTTCGTCTAGCGTTTTCGATGTTACTTTAGGACTTTCTGGAGTGGCCTCACATATACATCTGTGAATTTCCTCTTTTTCTGGAAGTACTGTTTTGTTGATTAATTAACATTGAACTGATAGCCAATACCAACACATGCTTGAACAGACAGCAGAGCTTTCCTGGGCTTAGTAACACAAGACAGAAAGCATTGTGTTTGAGAGCCATTTCAAACAAAACCCAAAAAAATGTGAACAACGTGGCACTAAATAGACTGAAAAGGACAATTGTTTACAATAGAAGAAACAGGGAGGCAGCATGTGCCTTGTTTGAGCTCAGCTGGGAATGGCTTGCCTGATGACTAAAACCTTTTTGCCACACTGAATGTCCAGGAATGAAAAAGAAAGTGCAATGAATATCAATTTAGGGGTTACAAGTAATTTCAGCAAATAGGCAAAGTTACAAATGCAAAATCTGTAAATATTGAGAATCTGCTACACATATTTTTCTTTTTAACTCTGAAAATTAATGTGATTTATTTTCCATTTCTCAGCTGAGCATTCTTGTAAAAATGTAGACTTCGAATTCAGTGAGGTAAACAAAAAGAGAAATTTTCTTAAACCAAAAAAGGTAGTAGTGTCTTTGAAGAAGTATTGGTTTGACCAGCCAGAAAAGAACAATGGCATAGATTCAGGTTACACAGAAAACATTAATCAGGAAAAAAAGTCACACTAAAAAAATTCACATCTTATTACATTTAGTCTAACTGGAAATAACAGCCAAAATAAAAATATTTGTTGCTTTAAGGATAAATTAATGATTCTGTGCAGTTTCTTTCAGTTTTCATATTTGCTTTTTGGAGAAGTATACACTCATCACAATGATCTGGAACAGAGCCCAGAACCAGGTAAGTGCTAAAGGCATGTCAACTATTAAAATGGATGTCACAAATCTCTCAAAGATACCATAACCCCCTTTTTTTTTTTTTAAACACAAGAGCTACCCTTTTAACAAAACTTCAAGTGTACAATACAGTATGACTATAGGCAAAATGTAGTATAGCAGATCTCCAGAATTTATTCATCTTGGATAAAAGAAATGTTATATCCACTGAAGAGTAACTTTCCACTTCCCCCTCCCTGCAGCCCCTGGCAACAATCCATTCTACTCTGCTTCTACAAGTTTGACAATTTTATGTATTTTTTGAGACAGAGTCTGGCCCTGTCACCCGGGCTAGAGTGCAGTGGGACTATCTTGACTCACTGCAACCTCTATCTCCCAGGTTCAAGTGATTCCTGTGCCTCAGCCTCTGGGGAAGCTGAGACAACCAGCACCAACACGCCCAGCTAATTTTTGTATTTTTAGTAGAGATGGGGTTTCATTGTGTTGGCTAGGCTGGTCTTGAACTCCTGACCTTAGGTGATCTATCTGCCTCAGCCTCCCTAAGTGCTGGGATTACAGGTGTGAGCCACTGCACCCGGCGAAGTTTTAGAGGTCATACTATAGAATAAGGCAGTATTTGTCCTGTGACTAGCTTGTTTCACTTAACGTAATATTCTCAAGGTTCATCCATGTTGTTACCTATGGCAGGATTTCCTTCTTTCTAAAGGGTAAATAATGTTCCATTATAGTACATACATAACCTTTTTTCCTTTTTTGAGAGAGGGTCTGACTCTGTCGCCCAAGCTGGAATACAGTGGTATAATCATGGCTCACCGTAGCCTTGACTTCCCAGGTTCAAGTTATCTTCTCACAATTCAACTTCCTGAGTAGAGTAGCTAGGACCACAGGTATGTACCACCATACTCAGCTACTTTAAAAATTTTTTTGTAGAAATGAGGTCTCCCTATGTTGCCCAGGATAGTTTCAAACTCCAGAGCTCAAGCCATCCTCATACATTGGCCTCAAAAAGTGTTGGGATTACAACAATGAGCCATACCCACATTTTTTTAATCCACTCATCCGTCAATTGACATTTAGGTTGTTTACACATGTTGGCTATTATGAATAATGCTGCAATGAACAAGGGAATGTAAGTATCTCTTCAAGATCCTGATTTCAATTCTTCTGCAATAAATATCTAGAAATATTTGGGATTGCTGGATCAAATGATGGTTTTATTTTTAAGGAACCTCTGTACTGTTTTCCATAGCAGCTGCACCATTTTACATTTTTAATTACAAGGATTTCCTTTTTTCCACATCCTTACCAACACTTATTAACTTTTGATTTTTTGATAATAGCCATTTTAACAGGTGTGAGGTGATATCTCATTATGGTTGTATTTGCATTCCTCTGATGATTAGTGATGTCAAACATCCTTTCACTGGCCTGTTTGCCATTTGCATGTCTTCTCTGGAGAAATTTCTATTCAAGTCCTTTAGCGAATTTTTTTTTGAGGGGGTCTGGTTATTTATTTTTCCTGCTAAAATGTAGAATTTCTTTATATATTTTGGGTATCAGATATACGGTTGGCAAATTTGCAAATTCCATACCCAAAGTCCTAGACATGTAATTCCTTACACCAGTTCTATAAGGCACTATTTCTGTCTTACAAATGAGAAAACAGAAGTACAAATAAGTAACTTGTCCAGGGTCACACTGGCTTGAAGACAGGTTTATATAATTCCAAAGCCCATGTTTTTACTAACCACATCATGCCACCTGATAACTAATGTTTAATGGCATGAGATTTAGTTATCTGAAAAATTAGTTTATTTGGACCAACATATTCCCTGGTATCAGATCAGTGGGATTCCATAATGAAGAGCCTCAATGAATATAGCATATATTTGGAGAAATTTCTTAGATATACATCTGAGAAAATGGCAGAAGACTAACCAATCAAGTACAGTGTGGTGAAATAGACAAGTGAATACAGGCTGGTGGAAAAAGTTCGGTGTATCAGTTGTAATAGTAAATGTGAATGGATTCTCCCACCGCATGTCAGACATGATGTGGTCATACAAAAAAAACAAAACCAAGTTGTAGTCATTTTATATTTAAAACTATTTATAAACTCAATTTGAGTGTGTGTATGTGTGTTTTTTCATTCATGTCGCCGTACCGTATCTGTGTTAGTATATGAAAAAGCACAAGGAGAAAGTGAGGAAGGAAGGATAGAAACCAGAAGAGAAATATGGGTTAACTAGTGTGTGTGGGGGAAATGGTCCAGTGGTAGGGTAGGGAGAGAGGAGGAGGTTAGGACAATAAAAATTGCCTGAATGATATAATCTCATTTACATAAAATTATGTTTGTCAAGAAATTAGAAGAAAAGGATGTTTTAGATAAGTATTTCCTAATCTAATGTTCATGATATATTTTTAAGAAAAAATGATATATTATTTTTGATAATATAACATATAATGATATATTATTAAGAAAAAAATGCAGGCTGGGCATAGCGGCTCATGCTTGTTACTCCAGCACACTGGGAAGTAGAGGTGAGAGGACTGCTTAAGCCCAGGAGTTCGAGACCAGCCTGGGCAACACAGTGAGACGCCACATCTACTAAAAATATAAACAATTAGCCGGGTGCGGTGGTGTGTGACTGTGGTCCCAGCTACTTAGGAGGCTGAAGTGGAGGATTGCTTGAGTCTGGGAGGAGAAGGTTGCAGTAAGTCCTGATCATGCCACTGCATTCCAGCCTGGGTAACAGAGAGAGATCTCCAAAAAAACGAATAAAATGAAAAAAAGATGCAAGAGAATGTGTATTTCACTAAAACTCACCACCCAATTCCTATATGGTGAGTAATTCAATTATCTCATTAATAAAAATTACCAATAGTTGACTTTTTACGTGATGGTTCCAAGTAAACTTGAAATATTATGGTGATGTGTCTATTAAATATTGCCCAGAAGCAGAAATAACATTTTCCGTAAAGAATGCTATGTTTTAAAAAATGCCATTAATTACAGATTGTTTTTTCTCCACCCAAAGAGATCTTTAATTAATTCTGCGTGGTTTTTTGTTTGTTTGTTTGTTTGTTTTTTTGGGATTGGGTCTCACTCTGTTGCCCAGGCTGGACTGCAGTGGTGCCACCCTGGTCCACTACAACCTCCACCTCCTAGGTTCAAGTGATTCTCCTGCCTCAGACTCCCAAGTAGCTAGGATTACTGGCATGTACCACCACATCCAGTTAATTTTGTTTTTCCAGTAGAGACGGGTTTCTCCATGTTGATCAGGCTAGTCTCAAACTCCCGACCTCAGGTGATCTGCCCGCCTTGGCCTCCCAAAATGCTGGGATTACAGGCATGAGGCACTGTGTCTGGTCAAAGACTTTTAAATTAAATTAAATTTTTTTGAGGCAGAGTCTTGCTTGCTGCCCAGGCTGGAGTGCTGTGGTTCTTGGCTCACTGCAACTGTTGCCTCCCAGGTTCAAGTGATTCTCCTGTCTCAGCCTACCGAGTAGCTAGAATTACAGGTGCTCGCCACCATACCTGGCTAACTTTTGTATTTTTAGTAGAGCTGAGTTTTACCATGTTGGCCAGGTTGGTCTTAAACTCCTGACCTCAAGTGATCTACTGTCTAAGCCTCCGAAAGTGCTGGGATTACAGGCGGGAGTCACCATGCCTGGAACCAAAGACTTTTTGTTTGAGACAGAGTTTCGCTCTTGTTACCCAGGCTGGAGTGCAATGGTGCGATCTCAGCTCGCTGCAACCTCCGCCTCCTGGGCTCAGGCCATTCTCCTGCCTCAGCCTCCTGAGTAGCTGGGATTACAGGCGCGCACCACCATGCCCAGCTAATTTTTTGTATTTTTAGTAGAGACGGGGTTTCACCATGTTGACCAGGATGGTCTCGATCTCTTGGCCTCGTGATCCACCCGCCTCGGCCTCCCAAAGTGCTGGGATTACAGGCTTGAGCCACCGCCCCGGCCTCAAAGACTTTTAATTAAGATTCACATTGGAGGTTGTTGGGGAATCTCATCTACCTTTTAATGTCTGTGCTCCAGGCTATCCCTCAGGTCAAGGCCAAGGCTCTTCAACTTTTAAATTTTCTTTATGAAGCAGGGCCAGGGACTAAAACCAAGGATCTTTCCAAAGTGTAGTCATCAGCACCCACCTGACAGCTTTTGGATTCTGCCGTTATACTTAAAATAACGCTCACTACAGAGGTATGCACATAATTATGCTCTCTCATCTGTAGCCACATTCTTATGACAAACTCTCTTAGAAGTCAAGCACACAAAATCTTTTTTGTTTCAAGGGATTGACAAATATAACAAACATGAAAAAGTATGGAAGCCTAAGCCATCTTATATAGGTTCTTGTATCCTCGATAGCCTTCCCTCACGAAAGCCCCTCTTCCCAGTATGCAGGCCTTCAGAGGTAACTTAGTACCCATCTCTCAGCCTCTGCCCTACATAGAAATGATGACTTTGGTAATATTCTCTGATAAACAAAAAATTAAACTTTGGTTCAAAAGGTAGATAATTCAATAATTTTCTCACCTTTCATTTCACCCTACTTTTGCACAGAATTCTGTCTCCGACAATTCAGAAACTGAATTGGCATTCCAGATCCCAAACTTAGATTTATCAGGGTAAAAAACTCAGATTCAGAGTTTTTTTTTTCTTATTTATGAAATTTAAACTTATACAACAAATGGGAAATTTAACCAAGTACATATTTCTATTTTCATTGTGCGGTGGTTTTGCCTCAAAGGACCTACGACTCAGTATGATATTAAATTGCAAGGTTGCCTGAGAGAATCACAACCAATCTGCCATTTAAAAAGCCTAGGCCAGGCTGGGCACAGTGGCTCACACCTGTAATCCCAGCACTTTGGGAGGTCTGGGTAGGTAGATCACTTGAGGTCAGGAATTCGAGACCAGGCTAGCCAACATGGTAAAACCCCATCTCTACTAAAAAAATGAACAAACAAAAAAATTAGCTGGGCATGGTAGCACACACCTGTAATAAAAGATAATTGGGAGGCTGTGCCAGGGGAATTGCCTGAATCCAGAGGCAGAAGGGTGCAGTGAGGTGAGCTTGTGCCACTGCGCTCCAGCCTGGGCAACAGAGTTAGACTCCGTCTCAAAAAATAAAAAAAGCCTGGGCTTCCTTAATCATGTACTGAAACGCTGGCAGCCATAAAGATGGAGGGAGAGAGAAAATATGTGAGATTCTCTTAGGGGAGGGTGAGTTCTGACAAACTCAGAACTAAGCCCCCGTTTTCCAGTGCAACAAGGTATGTCAATCCCTTCTATACTCCCAAATGACATCTGAAACCATAACTGAATGACAGCATCTTATTTATTTATGTATGGGTGTATGTACGTTGAGACAGAGTTTCACTCTTATTCTCCAAGCTGGGGTGCAATGGGATGATCTCGGCTCACTGCAACCTCCACCTCCCAGGTTCAAGTGAGTCTCCTGCCTCAGTCTCCCAAGTAGCTGGGACTACAGGCATCTGCCACCATGCCAGGCTAATTTTTTGTATTTTAGTAGAGACAGGGTTTCACCATGTTGGCTAGGCTGGTCTCGAACTCCTGACCTCAGGTGATCCACCTGCCTCAGCCTCCCAGAGTTTTGGGATTACAGGCGTGAGCTACTGCCTCTGGCCTAACAACCTCTTATCAGTGACGGTAACTTAGGTCCCCATTTTTTTTTTTCTGAAAAGAAAACGCCCTCATACTTTATTTTTAATTTCCTCATTGAGATAAAATTTATATTACATAAAATTCACAATTTTAACCATTTTAAAGTCTACAATTCAGTGGGACGTAGTATATTTACAATACAGTAAAACTAACATCACTATTTAATTCCAGAACATTTCCTCCATCCTAATAAGAAATTCGATACCTTCCAATATCCCTAAGGGATATCCAATATCCTCTACCTCCTGGTAAAAACTACCCTACTTTCTGTCTCTGTGGACTTGCCTATTCTGTACATTTCATATGAATGGAATGATACATTGATACATTATGTGGCCTTCCTTTTGTGGCTTCTTTCACTTAGCAAAATGCTTTCAAGGTTCATCTATAAAACTTTATTCCTTTTTATGACTAAATAATATTCCATTGCATAAATATGCCACATTTCATTTATTCATTCATCATTTGACAGGCATTTGAGTTTTTACTTTTTGGCTATTATGAATATTGATATTCATATGAAGATTTGCATACACACTTTTATGAGAACATGGTTTTTAATTTCGGAGGAGTAGATTCCTAGGAGTGGAACTGCTAGGTCATATAGTAACTATATATTTAACTTCAAGGAACTGCAAAACTATTTTCAACAGCCGGTCCCCATTCCTAAAAGGAGGACAGTTGCCCCTCTGGCAACCACCCAGGTGAAACAGCGGGCTAACCTAATCAGTCCGCCAAACTTAACCAGCTTTGCTTGCTTTTAATCATTTACTTTTAGCTAATCTTAAAACACCCACTAGGAAGTCATGTGGCCAGGCAATATATAACTAAATTCTATTTTCTTTATAGATAGCATTTCTGACTGTGGGTAACTATGTAACAGGTGTTTAAAGCTGTTTTTCAGGATCTAGCGGGCAGCTGATGTCTAGTTCAAGCTGGTTAAGATCACAAATCCTTCAACTAGGCCTGAGCAGGTACCCAGAGTGTGACCTTTTGGCATAAGAGGGCCTAAAACTCCACCGTCAGATCATGCTAACGCCATTTTCTGCACACATGTCCTATGAAGAACCATGTAGCTTGATTATGATTGTGGAGAAACCCCAACTACCTCATCTTTCCAATCTGCCAATCACCTTTCCCACCTGTCAATCATATTTTCTCACAATTTAGACCACCCTACTTTCTTTTTTCTTTTTGAGACGAACTCTCACTTTGTCGCCCAGGCTGGAGTGCAGTGGTGCGATCTTGGCTCACTGCAACTTCTGCCTCCCAGGTTCAAGTGATTCTTCTGCCTCAGCCTCCCGAGTAGCTGGGACTACAGGTGCTCACCTTACTGATGAAAAATGAGCTTCCCTAAACCGGAAATACTCCAGCAAGATATTTTGCAGCTAAAGTTATACACTTATACACAGGAAATACAATCCTTCCAGACCCCTACGAAAATCTTAAATATTACACTCCAATCTCCAAAGCCTATAGCCAACTGTTATGTTACTCCATTTGTGTGAGTAAAAGAAGACTGGCCTAATTTTTAGGCACAAGAGAGATTTGACTTGCCTTTAGTTTTTATATGGACTGCTTTGCTTGTTTTGATTTTACTGAAATAAATGAATGAATGAATGAATGAATGAATGAATCAATGAATGGAGACAGAGGTTCACTCTTCTCACCAAGAATGGAGTGCAATGGCACATTCTTGGCTCACTACAAGCTCCGCCTCCTGGACTCAAATGATTCTTCTGCCTCAGCTTCCCAAGCTGTTGGGATTACAGGTGTGTGCCACCTTGCCCAGCTAACTTTTGTATTATTAGTAGAGATGGGGTTTCTCCATATTGGCCAGGCCAGTCTTGAACTCCTGACCTCAGGTGATCCACCCACCTCAGCCTCCCAAAGTGTTGGAATTACAGGCGTGAGCCACCGCACCCGGCCGAAAGAAGTATTCTAAAATAGACTGTATTATAGTTTCTATTCTACATTAGAGAATGTTCTCAAGTAATGCCCCTTAGTCAATTTTAAAACTAGCAACAGACGATAATCCTGGTAAACAATGGGAAGCTGGAAGATTAGGTTACTTAGTCCTACTCACCTTAAATTATTTTGTTGACCAGGTGGAATGACACTATAGTAAACAGGCATTCCTGTTGTAGGCATAGATCCTTGATTAGACTGATTAGGGAACATAACAGGTTGTTGATAAGTCTGATGGGCAATTCCTTGAGAACCTTGAGGCAGTGAAACCTAAAATATGAAAGACAATTTCAAGAGAAAAAGGTTTTTTTTCAAAGCCTTGCAAATGTTCATGTTTTTAGCCTCCAGAAACTTTTTTTGAGATGAAGTCTCACTCTGTTTTCCAGGCTGGAGTGTAGTGGTACAATTTTGGCTCACTGCAACCTCCGCCTCCCAGATTGAAGCAATTCTCCTGCCTTAGCCTCCTGAGTAGCTGGGACTACACGCATGCACCACCACACTTGGCTAATTTTTGTATTTTTAGTAGAGATGTTTCAGCATGTTGGTCAGGCTGGTCTTGAACTCCTGACCTCCAGTGATTCACTCACACTGGCTTCCCAAAGTGCTGGGATTACAGGAGTGAGCCACGGTACCCAGCAGTCTCCATAAATTTTTAAAGCATGAGCAGTCAGAAATAAGCTAACACTGCCAACAGGCTTTCCTGTTAGCCACATGATTACACGTGTTTAGATAAAATGCATGTATATTTTATCTTCCCAAGTAGTTTACTCTCTCCTTGTTGAGATGAATGAAAGCAGTCTTTGGAGTTCTCTCTCTCTCTCTTTTTTTGTGACTGAGTCTCTCTCTGTCATCTAGGCTGGAATGCAGTGGTGCAATCTCGGCTCACTGCAACCTCCACCTCCCAGGTTAAAGTAATTCTTCTGTCTCAGCCTCCTGAGTAGCTGGCATTATAGGTACCTACCACCACACCTGGCTAATTTTTGTATTTTTAGTAGAGACAGGTTTTACCATGTTGGCCAGGCTGGTCTCAAACTCCTGACCTCAAGTGATCCATCTGCCTTGGCCTTTCAAAGTGCTGGGATTACAGGCATGAGCCACTGTACCCAGCCCTGTCCCGGAGTTCTTAAAATCAGACTCAGCTATGAAAAATGATTAGGCTAATAACATAAAGTCTCTTGCAGGTAATTCCATAAAGATAAAGAAAGGTAAAACAAATTTTTGAAAATGAATCATATTATATTGAAGATAGCTGCTTATTCATGAAATAATAAGTATTTCTGCTTTAGAACTATAAATTAAAATCTGTAACATTTTAATGTAAAATAGAGTCTCTCTGTTGCCCAGGCTGGAGTGCAGTGGTGCGATCTTGGCTCTCTGCAACCTCCGCTTCTTGGGTTCAAGTGATTCTCCTGCCTCAACCTCTCGAGTAGCTGGGATTACAGGTGCCCACCACCTTGCCCAGACATTTTTTGTATTTTTTTTTTTTTTTAGTAGAAACAGGGTTTCACCATGTTGGCCAGGCTGATCTCGAACTCTTGACCTTGAGTAATCTGCCCGCCGAGGTATCTCAAAATGCTGGGATTACAGGTATGAGTTACTGTGCCTGGCCTACAATCTGTAACATTTTAAAATAAGAGACATATCTTCGCTTTTTGGAATGGAGAGGAAGGAAAAAATCAGTCAGAGCATAGGAAACTGCACATACTTCCCTATTCTATAACTACAGATTTATGGTCTATACTGTATCTCACTATTACAAATACCTACTCCCCAACCTCTGTTTTCCATCCTATTTCTCTCTCCCAGCAATGAAGACTTTCTAAGGAGCTGAGGAATAGAATGAGATATTTGGTCACCTACCTATATTGCTGGAAACGTAAGACAATGCCAGACAATATTTATTTGCCAATATCAGTGTGTTTCAGATAACCTAAACATTAATAAAGTAAATGAATAATGAAATAAAATGAGGATAAAACAAAGCTGCTATGACTAATAAAACTCTTAAGACTATGAAGTATATTACAGAAGTGTTTTTCTTGTATTAAAAGGATAACACAGAAGATATAGTTGTACACTTAATTTATTCAAAATCATCTCTAACCAAAGTACTTAAAAGAGACAATATACCTGATATGTTGGCACTGAAGTATAGGGGATGACCACTCCTTGAATTTGATTTCCAATGCTGTTGGGTTGGCCACTGACTAGGCTCTGATTCTGGGGTGGCTGAACTCCAACTATTCCCTGGTAGTTTTGCTGCTGGTTGGGTATAACTTGATAACCTGTAATGGCACAATGAGTTAAATCCTGCTCTAAATTCATTTCATCTAATGAGATTTAAACAAAATTTAAGCAAGTACTTTTATGTTCTAAAATAACAAAATTTTAATTAAATGGCAAATCCCTAAAACTATCTATTATGAAATAACATTTTAGCCTACATTACCTACATTCCCTCACTAAAATATGTTGAAATAAAACCTGCCTACAAAGATTTCTTCTACAGCTGTGAAAATTTATAGGGTTATATACTCAGATAACACAGAACAATTACTATTCAGGAAATATTACAATCTTTTATGACAACTAGTTTCTCAGGACCAGGAGTTGCTATATAACATGGGCCCAGAATAAATGGAAAATTATGTAGGGCCCCTTGTTAAAAAAAAAAAAAAAAAAAAAAAAAACTGTTAAGAATTTCAAGTTGGTAACAGCAGAACACTAACACAAGCATGGGGCTCTATGCATCTGCAGAGGTTCCATTCCCACAAAACAGTCCCTGCTGGGGATTAAAAAAAAGAGCAGGGGAGAGAACCAGTTTTAAATGTGTTGAAGACATAGGCAAATGGAGTTATACAGTAATTTTTTAGATTATTTCTTCATTGTATGATTAAGGTCACTTGACAGATCATTAAACAAACCAAGTAATCTTGGTCACAAAGCAAATACCTAAACTGACTGGTGGTAATTTAAGTGGTAAGTTAACAGCATACATTTATCAAGTAAACTTATTCACTTAAATAAGAATCTGCAATGATAAGCTCTAAGTAGTGAATATGAATTGTGTTTTGTCTCCTGATCCTAAGAGGATTCTTTCAGGTATATTAATTAGCTAAAGACTCCTGTAAATTACTAGATGCTACCCAAAGTTTTTTTCTTTGTGTTTTAAGGAACTAGGTAAAAATAATCATCTAGCTTCAGAGTACTGAAAAGTTTTTACAAAGATGAACTGAATCAGAGCACCGCATATAAGGACTTTAACAGCTAAAGGGCAATGAAATTGTTTCCCTGATAACACCATAAATGTATTTTGTTATCAGTTTTCATTTACATCCTCACTAATTCCTAAAGCAATGGAAAAGGTAATTTCAAGTATTGATTATAAACAACAGCATCACCAAAGTTGTCTGGCAGCCTTAATAATTCTGCTGAAGGACCAAATAATTGAATAAAATTGAGCATCCGTCTTCTCCAAAAATGTAACTACAACGTGTATCTAGTAATAAAGTGACACATTAAAAATAACAAAGTAAAAATCCTGGCCAGGTGTGGTGGCTCATGCCTATAATCCCAGCACTTTGGGAGGTGGATGGATTGGGTGGATGGAGGTGGCTAAGCTCAGGAGTTTGAGGCCAGCCTGGGCAACATGGCCAGATCTTGTCTCCACAAAAAAATACAAGATAGCGCCACTGCACTCCAGCCTAAGCAATAGTGCGAGACCCCGTCCCAAAAAACAAATACAACCAAACCAACCCAAAACAGAAAAAAGCCAAAACCAAAGTAAAAATTGTTATAGTGAATCCCTTAACAGTGAAGAGTTTTTGTAAAAATGATGTTATTTCTATGGCAACAGTACTTTATGGTCATGTTTCCAATGACTTCCTTCTCACCAATCTAACTTTGTACCAAAGGAAAAAAAAATGTGTATTCTAGTCCTTATCTGTAATAAAGTAATTGATAATATGCTGTTTGCTAAACCTTTATTCCTTGTGAATTTCCTATACTACTTAAACTTAGGCAGGTAAAAGCAGAGAACAGAATAAACCTTTTCCTTTTTAATCTAACAATTAACATTTTACACTATTTTCAGTTCATCAAATAACAAGTATTTCAAATTTATATGCCAAATTCCAAACACCGTTAAAACATACAACAACAAATTTTCACCCTTAGGAAAATAAAAGACAGAAATGGAAAAGAAATGTGAACATGACACCTTTTTTGTGTTGGAAATGCCACCTCAACACATGCATACATCTATTGCAGCATCAGAATTTGGGTTCTGCATAGACTGGGATAATAACTTCTTATAACAGACTTGGCAGAATTATAGTCTACTAAAATGAAAACAAACTATACATTGAGTAGAATTCACTGTAATATGACTTAATTTGACTTAAAGCAGAAACTAGAAACTAAGAAACTAAAAATATTATGCATATTACTTCTGTAGTCTATTCAAGAAATATTCAAGGTTATAGGTTGCCTTGAAAGAAAGCTTTAAAAAACAAAGGCAATTTATGTGCAAATGTGCTTCTGATTTTTTTTTTTTTGTGTGAGACAGAGTCTTGCTCTGTTGCCCAGGCTGGAGTGCAGTGGTACGATCTGGGCTCACTGCAGCCTCTGCCTCCCGAGTTCAAGTGATTCTCCTGTCTCAGCCTCCTGAGTAGCTGGGATTACAGATATGTGCTGCCACACCTGGGTAATTTTTGTCTTTTTACTGGAGATGGGGTTTTACCACATTGGCCAGGCTTGTCTCTAACTCCTGACCTCGGGTGATCCCCCTGCCTTGGCCTTATTTTTTTTTTTACTTACCTAAATTTAAGAATTTTGTGGCTGGGCGTGATGACTCAAGCCTGTAATCCCAGCACTTTGGGAGGCCTAGGTGGGTGGATCACAAGGTCAAGAGATCGAAACCATCCTGGTCAACATGGTGAAACCCCATCTCTACTAAACATACAAAAAATTAGCTGGGCACGGTGGTACGCGCCTGTAATCCCAGCTACTCAGGAGGCTGAGGCAGGAGAATTGCCTGAACCCAGAAGGTGGAGGTTGTGGTGAGCCGAGATCACACCACTGCACTGCAGCCTGGGTAACAAGAGTGAAACTCTGTCTCAAAAAAAAAAAAAAAAAAAAAAAAAAAAAAGAATTTCGTCTTGGAGGTCTCCTGCCTAAAATTCTCTATTATGATAAAAAGGTGTGAGAAAGAAGGCTTTCAATAAATACCTAGAGAAACCATGTCGTGGTGAGTTAATGTGGGGTCAGTTGGGCCTACAACATGGAATTTGTTTGTTTGTTTTGTTTTGTTTTAGAGATGGGGTCTCACTCTGTTGTCCAGGCTGGAGAGCAGTGGCATATTCACAGTCCACTGTACCCTCGAGCTCCTGGGCTCAAGGGATCCTCCCTGCCTCAGCCTCCTGAGTAGCTAGGACTACAGGTGTGTACCACCATGCCTGGCTACATCATGAAAACTGCATCAGTAAATTTCCAATGGTATCTTGTTTTTTTTATTTTATTTTATTTCAGATGTAGTCTCACTCTTATCACCCAGGCTGGAGTACAGTGGTACAATCTTGACTCACTGCAACCAGCACCTACTGGGTTCAAGTGATTCTCTTGCCTCAGCCTCCCCAGTAGTAGGGACTGTAGGCATGCACCATCATACCCAACTAATTTTTGTACTTTTAGTAGAGACAGGGTTTCACCATGTTGGCCAGGCTGGTCTTGAGCTCCTGACTTCAGGTGATCTGCCCGCCTCAGCCTCCCAAAGTGCTGGGATTATAGGCATGAGCAACCATGCTTGGCCATCTTATTCTTTAATGGAGTCTAATCTCCATTAATATCCATGCTTACTAATTGCCACACATACATACACATACACTCTTTTACAAATGCCACACACATTTTGAAAATCTGACAACATGAAATACAAAACAGTTGATCTCAGCATCTGGTCATCTGTTACAAAGAGTAGTAAAAAGGACACCACCTGGGTTAGATAAAGATAGATGTGACATGGTCCCTATCTTTGAAATTAGGCATTTTTAGCCACCATACTATATGAGGATAGCTGTATAAAGAGTCTTATGAAAATAAGAGGAAGAAATTAGTCCTGACTGATATTTATGCAGGTAGTAACATTTGAGCGTGGACTTAAAGGAAAAGCTCATTCCAGCAAAAATAAAAGGTTTGGAAAAAGTAACAGTTAATATGTTTGAGGAATGGGGAATAGTCAGGAATGAATGAATATGGTATGTGAAGTGATAAGTGAAAGATGAAGGAACAACAGAATACTGGTGAAGAAGCAAAGGTTTTACACATACAAGAGTGATGAGAACAACCAGGAAGTTCTAGATTTTAAAGATTGTGAAAGAAGAAAAAACACTAACATCAGTACTTCATTCAGAAGTAGCATAAATAAGCCAGGATTGAAATTTTGAACACAGTGGAGCTATTAGAAATAATAATGCCAAGCACTTAAAAAAATAGCCTTCCTTAAGAATCTATCTTATTAATCCCCCTTCATGATTTTGTCCATTCCCTTATGCCACATCTCATAAAACTCAATAGGTAACATAAACGTTTTCTGGTTAGTCATTATCTCATGGTTTCTGTATGTCTTTTTTTTTTTTTTTTTGAGACAGAGTCTCACTCTGTTGGCCAGGTTGGAGTGCAGTGATGTGATTTTGGCTCACCACAACATCTGCCTCCCGGGTTCAAGAGGTTCTCATGCCTCAGCTTGCCAAATAGCTGGGATTATAGGCATGTGCCACCATGCCTGGCTAATTTTTGTACTTTTAGTAAAGATGGGGTTTCACCATGTTGGCCAGGCTGGTCTTGAACTTCTGACCTCAGGTGATGTGCCTGCCTTGGCCTCCCAAAATGCTCGGAGTACAGGCGTAAGCCACGGCACCTGGCCTGAATTTGAACTTTAAGGTAACACTGGGCCGGAGCAGTGGCTCACACCTGTAATCCCAGCACTTTGGGAGGGTAAGGTGGGTAGATCATCTGAGGTCAAAAGTTTGAGACCAGCTTGTCCAACATAGTGAAACCCTGTCTCTACTACAAATAGAAAATTAGCCAGGTGTGGCGGCACATGCCTGTAATCCTAGCTACTTGGGAGGCAGAGGCAGGAGAATCACTTGAACCTGGGGGGCAGAGGTTGCAGTGAGCCGAGATCGTGCCATTCCACTCCAGCGACAAGAGCAAAACTCCATCTCAGAAAATAAAAATAAATAAATTTTAAGGTAACATTGGGTTATAAGATTAAACACATTTAACCACCTTTTCACTAAAGTAACACTCCCACGAATACAAGTCACATCAGACTGGAATTTGTGGATCACTCATTAAGTCTCTCCTAGAAAACTGTACAGGAGCTAAAACACAGATTTCATATAATAAACCTCAAGGCATTTAGGAAGAATTCGAAGATACAAAACTGTTTAAATTTATATCTAGTAGGTAAAGCATGTAATGAAGGTATTATTTGAATATTTTTATTTTTAAATTTATTTACTTATTATTTTTTGAGACAGAGTCTTACTCTATATCCCAGAATGGAATACAGCGGCTCACTGCAACCTCCACCTCCTCGGTCAGGCAATTCTCCTGTCTCAGCCTCCAGAGTAATGGAATTACAGGTGTGCGCCACCTTGCCCAGCTAATTTTTGTATTTTTAGTAGAGATGGGGTTTCACCATGTTGTCCAGGTTGGTCTTGAACTACTGAGCTCAAAGTGATCCACCCTCACTGGCCTCCCAAAATGCTGAGATTACAGCAGATGCCACTGGATGCCACTGCATCCAGCCTTAATATTTTTAAAAACGTAGACTTAACATCTTTTATAAAAACCTTACAGATCGCCGGGGGCGGTGGCTCACACCTGTAATCTCAGCACTTTGGGAGGCCGAGGCAGGTGGATCATGAGGTCAAGAGATCGAGACCATCCTTATCAACATGGTGAAACCCCATCTCTACTAAACATACAAAAAATTAGCTGGGCATGGTGGTGCATGCCTGTAATCCCAGCTACTCAGGAGGTTGAGGCAGGAGAATTGCCTGAACCCAGGAGGCGGAGGTTGCGGTGAGCCGAGATCGCGCCATTGCACTCCAGCCAGGGTAACAAGAGCGAAACTCCGTCTCAAAACAAAACAACAAAAAAAAAAACCTTACAGGTCATAAAATATTTTTATAGTAGAAAATTTGGAAAAAAAATACAAAAAGAGAAAAAGTATATATGGGAAAATAATCACTTACAGATACTCCTCATATTTTTATATGTGGCTAGTCTAATTTTCTATGCGGAGAATAACACATATATTCATTTTAATTATTTATAAAAATTGGGTTGTATGACACATAACTATTTCAAAACCTTTTTTCATATAATGCTTCCATTACTTTTTTAAGGAACAAATGTTGAAGTAGAAAAAGTATTATAATATTGTTCAAATAAGCAGAACCTGGCCTTGTTTCATTTTCTGACAATTTTGATTAATGAAGACTTTACTGTAGCTTAACATACCTACTTCTCAAGATAAACTTAATTATAGGAGAACAGATAATTACGGTAAATAGTATCAATCAACAAGGACACTTTTTGTTCATTTGAACTAAAGACTTATTGGTGAATATAAGCATTGCTATTCAAAATAGGAATCACAGTGAAAGTTTTTGAGTAGACAGTCCAGATGGTAGCCATATGAACCTGGGGGCTTTAAAAAAGACCAGGTGCAAATAAGTTTATATGATTCGCCCATAATGTCCTCTCTGTGGGAGGGACAGTCCTTCCCTTATTTTCTCCACTACTCCCAAGATGCGTGGTTTACTATTTATGTATTTCTAAGTTGCACTTCCTTGCCTTACTATAATTAGATTATATTCATAAATTATATTAAACAATTAGGAAGGGCCACTGCACTCCAGTCTAGGCAACACAGTGAGACACCGTCTCTAAAAATATTAAAACATAACCAAACAAAAGACAATTCGGAAGGAGAAGAGCTGGCTCAAATGGTGACACTATTTCCGGTTCCACATCTCACAGTTCTGTCTTCTGTCTCTTAGTCTGAGTATTTCCATGTGAATCTCCAATGTTCCTCTTTGGGCTTTAGATTTGCTGTTTTGCCTCAGAGGCTGCTTTTGCTCAAAAAGTCTGCTGCCACATTCCAGATGAGTCTATAGATTAGTCTAGCAGAGTTTTCATAGATATTGGCTGTCTTCTCCACAAAGTCAGGCTGCTTTGCCAAGAAGTCAGACTTTACCCAGTAGGGCAATGCAAGCTTTAACCTGCACATGTTTTGTTCGAGGAGAGCTGCTATGTTTTATAGGTGAAGCCTTGAAGTTCTATGAAGCCATGGCTTTTTTCCATTCACTGAGTAGCATTTCATTCATATTTACATCCAAGGCAGAAAAACCCACCAGGTTTAAACTACACTGGGTAGAAAGCCATTAGGGTCTGAGGAACTTTTTTAAACTATCACAACTAAAATTGTCATTTAACATTTGATGCTCAGTATGAATGGTACCTCAGGAGGGAAATTCTACTGGCATTAGGACAGGCATATGAATGACTTTTCCAGAAGTCATGATGAAATGTTTTATCACTCATTCTGATAATTACAACAAACATATAACACAGTAACTGGCTAAAAAGTATATAATTTTGAATTGTATTCTCTAAAGAGCAGGACATTAAAGATTACAAAAGATTATTGAACTTTTTCTAATGAAAAAGAAAACTGGGGACTATGTTGGCTAAAATTACTATAATCACAAGCAAAACTAGAAATACTCAGCAGGAAAGCACTAAAAACAGACAAAAAGCCCCACCATATCATTCTCCTAATCCAATCAGAGAAAATAATCTTACTGTTGCCTATGTAAGACAAAATCATTAATAAAATAATTAACATAAAATAAAGGATCATTTAATTACAGGTATCACTCACATTATGTACATTGCTTAATAAAATTTACATCTTGAACTGTTCGAGTTGCTCATGAATTCCTTTGAACTTTTGTTTAAACAAAGAAATTTCAGACTGCTGGGCATGAACCGTTAGAGTGGCACCTAGAGAGGTGGCATTGTGGTTTAGGTTCCTTGTCTAATTATTCAGACAAAGCAAGAGGGGGTACAGAGTTCTGATAGTGTCAAAAGTATAGTTTGAAGACTGCCAAGTATGAGAAAGAAAAATCCAATGATCTGGAAAAGAGGGAGAAGGTTGAAGATTAGGAAGGAGAAGTAGATTGCTAGTGAATGAAAAGTACCAAAAGGTATAAAAAAATGCTACAAGAAGAGTATTTCCAGTATCTGACACCAACTTGGCTAACACGTAAATTATTCTTTCTTCATTAAAAAGTATATTTCAGTACATTCAAATGAAAGAAAATTCTTCCTGCGATACACCTGAATTTAACCTGGAAAGTAGAGGAAAATCTTTTATAGGTATTTGTGTCAATATTGTGGGAAAGCCTCTATTTTGTAGAGTAAGAAATGCCAATAGTAGATGATACCAAATAACAGAGTAAATATCCAGATCTCAAAATAGTCGTTTTTTTTTCCCATTCTGCTTTGCTAAAGGACTGCACTGTTGGAATATTATCCCATTTCTTCCAGCACTTTCAGAGGAAAGCACAATCAATTCTGCAAGCTGAGAGAACTAGGACAATATAAATTGATGGTTCAGGCACTTCCCTGGAGGGTTCCAAAGAATATTCTATTTTTAACTCTCTTTCACTTTAATGGAGAAGAGAGCAGGATGGAAAAGCAGTGCTCAGCACAAAAGTACTAAACAGGCATTAACAGGCTAGTTTTATTTTATATAGGAGATCTGAACTAGCATTTGTTCTAAAGGAAAGCATTCTTAATAACACAGAAATTAAAAAAAAAAGAATTAAAGAACTGCTTGAAATACCAATGAATCCAAGGTTACTTCACTTAATAGTACCTATTAATTGATTTTTTCAAGACTGTGCTTGTATAATAGAAGTGCTGTGAAGGTAATTTTTTTTTTTTTTTAAGATGAGCCATTTTACTAAAGCTAAATTTATTTCTAACTAGGCATCTGCAAAACCAATTGTTAAAACCTCAAGCTTATAATCTTGGTCTTCTGTCTGTGGCACTATTTCAGTAGGTGGGCAAGTTAAACTAAAGCTAGCCCTATGGGTATTTTGAAGGAGATGCAGTTGCTAACACACTTCATTATCCCTTCTCATCTATTATCCTCTCTTCTCTCACTCCTGTGCCTGAAATAAACATACACATAAACGAAAACCAATTCTAATGAACCAGCCACACAGAGATTACAGCTCACAGCTGTTTAAATAACTATTCCATGGAACAGTCTACACAACTCAAGGAAATCTGTGGGTACTTACCAGATATATTTGGCTCCAGATTTCAGTGGCGGCAGGTTAATGGAGAAGGGAAAAGGGAAATACGTGGATTTGTAGGTATTATACAATGTCTGAATCTGTGCTGAATCACACAATACATACTAAGAAATACTCACAGAACCAATGAAAAAACAAGAATAGCCAGAGCTACTATCCAGAAATTTACAAATACAAAATTCCTATTACTTTGATTGAAAGTTGTCAATAAAGAAATTATTGACTTTGTTATCTAGAGGCCCTGTTTGACACAGCTAACTCTCCTGGCAATGAGCCCCCTCACCTGCTTACCTAATAGTGCTGTTTTTCCCTTGCTTGCCTTTTACGCCCTAGTTACCCTTAAATTTGTGCCTTGAAATTCTGACAACAATCTGCATGCATTGAAGACTGTTTATCCTAACATGTTTCTTCCATAGTGTCGTTGATCAGGAACCTGCCATAGTCTGTTGGTAACAAAGCTTAATCAACTTGGAACCACATGATTCTGAGTTAACTGAAAAACTAAGACTAAAGATAAAACGCATTAATAAATTCTGAAGTTATCAAATGGTTGCAAAACTAAAAGTATAGTTTTACAGAATAATTTTGCTTCACATAGGTGTGCAACAACATCACTGTATGAAAAAAAATTAAATTATATTGTTGGTAAGAGCCGAGCCCAAGTAGCTTCAATGCCTTTAGGTGTATTAGGTCAGTTTGATGTCATGCTTTCATATATAATATCCCTGAAAAGTTGTGTAGCAATAGGGAGAAACATATTTGACTTCTGCTAATGAGTTTGGTATGCTTAAAACATTAAGCTTGTTAGATAAGCTCAAAACCAAACTGAATTTGCCATCCGTTCTACTTTGGAAAATAAATTAGAAATAGCTTTCACAAATTTTTAATAGGTAAATTATATTAAGCCAAAGCTGTCACTTAAATTCAAATCCCTATTTCTGAGTATGATGCATGATTTAAAGGTATTACAATTAATGAAAAATATAAACAAATGTTAACACCTTCATACAGCATTAATTTAAAAAAAAAAGCAAAAAAGCAGTGGAAACCTGAGTAAAAAGAAGCCAGGAAGCAGCTGAAAAAGAGACCGGTTCACTGTGAGAAATGTAAACCTCTCAGACAGTGCTACGGCCCCGAATCCAACAGCTCAGGAACAAGGCCAATTATTGCAAAATATTAAATGTATATGGTGAAGCTACAAACTTTTCAAGTCATAAGAATAACAGCAGCTACATAGAAAAGAGCTAAGGCTTTGTAAACCTAAAGTCTTTGCTATAATTACTACCTGCAGAAAAAGTTTCTTTATAGTATACCAAACTCCTTATATGCAGTATACTTTACAGTATTCAAAGTATACATTTTATGATAAAGGTTTAAAGTAATAAATCTCTATTAGTGCAACTGGTAAGTAATCCGATCTTTTGAAACAGTTGCTTTCATTGACTCCAGTTATTGACAGTTGGTTGCCAAGCTATTACAAACCAATTCTCTAATATTCTATCTTTCTGCACTAGAAATGACTCATATGAGACACAAAGAATCATGGAGTTGTAGAGTACACACAAGCTTCAATTCATATTAATTATAGTAACATTTCCATACTTTGCAAATGAGTCCAACTGAAGCTCAGTGCCTTTAAGTGATATGCCTAACACCAGTTAAAAATGACTAAGGGCCATCAGGATTCTGATTTTATTTTGTTGTTCTTTCCCATTACACAATTCATTGTCCAGAAAGTCTTATGTATGTAACCAGGGATGTTTCCTCTGTTTCTGTTGATAAGGGTTTACTCAACCTTGTTTTGAATGAACAGTTCAGTAGTTTTACATTCATAACAAAAGACTAGTACATTCATTTTACCAGCAATAATGTTAGTCCTGATTTTAGTTGTGGTCCACTGGCACACATGGATAAACGACCTAGAGCATTTTATCCTTGAGATATTTCCCCACCCTCTCGCTACCCACCAACGGAAAAATAACAAAAGATCCTATATTTCTACTGCCCATACCCTATCTGGTCAAAAAATATACTGTGCTGTCAGGTTTGTTAATTTAGGGCAAAATTTCTTTAAGTTCAAATATAAACACTTAAACATTATTTGTGCCACAGTGAAAAAAAAATCATTCCAAATCTACTAGTGTTTTCATTATTTGGTTGAATAATTAGTTTCACTCTTGTATGTAATAATTAAAAAAAATACATGCCTCTTGACACTTTGTAGGGTAAGCATTGTTTGACAAGATATAAAAATAGATGTAAAAAATTGTTTCTCATTTTTAATCAGATTGGGATAGAATATATAGACAGGTAAGAAAATAAAAACCAGGAGAAAACCCAGAAGTATGTTTCCATATAAAAATGTAAACTATGAGATAACAATTGCTATATATCTGTAAAAAAAAAAAAAAAAACCTCAAAAACAATGAGCTATCTTGCTAATTTCCCAGTACATTTTACTTTTCTACACTAGGGTACAAACAAACATAAATGCACACTTTTCTGTTAAGTTGTTTTTTTTTTTTTTGAGATGGAGTCTGAGTCTGTTCCCCAGGCTAGAGTGCCGTTGTGCAACCTAGGCTTGCTGGAACCTCTGCCTCCCAGGTTCAAGTGATTCACCTGCCTCAGCTTCCTGAGTACCTGGGATTACAGGTGTACACCACCATGTCTGGCTAAGTTTTTTGTATTTTTTAAGTACAGACAGGGTTTCACCATGTTGGCCAGGCTGGTCTCAAACTCCTGACCTCAGGTGACCCACCCAAAGTGTTGGGATTACAGGTGTGAGCCACCACGCCTGCCCTTCTGTAAGTTTTGATATAAAAATTAACAATGAGCTAACTATAAAAAAGTCTTTAGATTATAACTTTTAAAAAAACAGTTCAAATTCCTGCTGATTCTCTGAAAAGGTTCAATGCAATTACCAATACAATAGTTGGCAATGGCACTGCTGAACTTCTCTTTAAAGGGAAATTTTTATGATACTTATTGGCATAACAAAATTCCTTTTTCTTTCAGATAAGAATGCTTTGAAGATTTATTCCTCTTTTATTCTTCAAACTGAATGAGAGTCAACTAACTTAAGCTGCAAGAGGATACTATAAAAATAGCCGAAAAGACAAGTCTCACTTTAATAAACTGTTATATTATGACTGACTCGTAAGAGTCAAACACAATGTCAAACATTTTTCAAAGACATGATTCTCTTTCTTGTGCCTGTAGCACTATCCAGATGCAATCTGCTTTATTGTTTGCTCCTTCTCATCGTAACTAGCATCAGACAAAACTTCACAATTAAAAATATCACCAATGATAAACACATGTTATCTGTCACACAGATGTTTTAGCCCCCAATCAGGCATATTTAGTTGTATTCTATTAAGTGTGATTATTCTTTTTTTTTTCTTGCAGACAGGCATCTGTATTAGCACACCAGTCCCAACCTGTGATTGAAAGTGATTTTGTAGGCAGTTTGACAATGGAGAAGAAGAAAAATTTTGCCATGTTGAAGAACAAAACTGGTAAGCTAACTCAAATACAGAACAAAGGATTTTTGCTTGCCTTATTAATAGAGTGTACTAATGAATTAAGTTAATTAGTCACACACAAGGGAATTTAAATGAGTAGCATGAAGGTGCATTTCTTTATTATCATGACATCAGCTATAGTCTGTGTTATAATTCTGGGAGAAAAACGTCAAGAAAAAACAGTATGAAAATTCAATTACTTAAGGTCCAGAAAACTTCAGAAAATTGTTTCTGAATTAAACACTAATGTATATAAAGCTAATGAGCAGTGCTACAACCAATGTTCACACGAATACAGAACAACTTTTGATACCTTTTGAAATTAGATCATATACTAGTTTACAATACTTGACATGGGCTGTATTACTGAATTTTAGGTAACTTGCAACTAAAATTCTAACTTGGCTAAAATGACCAATGTTTGTATTCAACATTCTTTGGAAGAACATTTGTCAAACGTATAATACAAAGCTAGTAACATACTAAAAAGGGGAGAACCTTTAAACTAACCACAAGACAACATCTAAGAGTAACAGATTAAGGACCTGGAAGTTATCCTACATGGCTATGCTAAGCATGATCTGTATCTAGCAAAGGAAGTTTGAAGACTCCAACAGTAAAGAGAAGTATGGCTACTACTCATCAGATGGGCCAGTGCAGAGATGCTTCTCCTGAACTGGTAGTAACCATGAAGAGTTTCATACAATATCAAGAGCAGTAAACAGCCTCAGTGGAGGTGGAGGTTATGGGTTTCTCAGTGAGTCACACTCACTAGCCTGGGAGCCTCCAACAGTAAAAAACAGTTAAGAAAGCTCTAAAGAAACCAATGATAAAATTCTACTTCAACTCCTAGAGTTATGAAAGGCTGAATAAATACCTTATTAAACATCTGGGACAGAAGTACACATCTAGGTGAGAAGCATATAGAGAAATGAGTTCATTAAAAGTCAGTAAGATAGTTTTAAACACTGAGATCACAATTGTTTTCACTGAATGCTTGAAGAAAATCTGCAAAGTGCTAAAACAAAAACAATGCTGAGTTTTAATAAATTTCATTTAAGTGGACTTAGATTGTATTTGGTTTAAAAATACTTTTCACTATCAATGAACAAACTGAAAAGCAAAACAGAAAATATGCTAAGAACATCATTTCTTTTAAAGGCATGCCTACTAAAACATCAAAATATCATCCCCAGGCTACAGTTCTCAATCCCGGTTAGGTGGTTTTGATCTTTGCTTCTGGTTAGCCATTCATAAGTCATCTTGCCTTGCCTCTCTTTTGCTGTTACCATAAGTGATTTATCAGGCTGCAAAGAGAGCTTAAATTTCAATGGCAGTGAGGGATGGCAGCCACTTAACACACTGCTTAGGATATTCCCAGTATAGCTCCCAACCCTTTCGCCTATAGACCTGACAGAATAGTATTTTCCAGAGGATGGTAAGATTGGCTCACTCTTTTTCTTCTAATCTCACTGGTTTGCAAATTCATAGGCAGGAACATATTTGAGATTCTGAGAGGCTGATTAAGTACTATCTTAAGAACAATAATGAAATAGAAATAAGATGGAAAAACGCAACACCCATGGCTCAGAAGTTATGACATAAGAAACACGACTCACCTGTCTGCTGTGAAGGTTGTGGCAGTGGTTGGTTTAGATGTGAATTGTAATGAACAGAAGGGACTGGGCGATACTGAGGTTGACTGGAGTGATAGTGGCCTGGAGCACAATAACAGGCTGGCATCTAGGATCATCATTGAGGGAAAAAAATCAGTTTTACTTGGATTACATATGTTCTTCCAGGAGGAACATCAGAATTTAATGAGTAGTAATTCTTTCTAGCACTAATCATGAAAACTGATTTTTCTTAAATTTAACTGAAAAATTAAAAAAACTTCAAATGTACAGTATGCGTAAAAATACATGTATCACCAATCATATTTAGATTTTAAATTTTTTTGCCATATTTGCTTCAGATGTCTCTCTTACAAAACCAAACATCACCGAATTAGTGAAAGACTCACCCTATTTCCTTTACTCTAACTTCCGTAGAAGCCATTATTCCGTAGTTGGTGATTTTACTATATAGTATATATTTACTATATATCTATTATCCATACATGTATTGATTATTTTATTTATTTTTGAGGTGGAGTCTCGTTCTGTTGCCCAGGATGGAGTGTAGTGCCACCATCTTAGCTCACTGCAACCTCTGCCTCCTGGGGGTTCAAGTGATTCTCCTGTCTCAGCCTCCCGAGTAGCTGGAATTATAGGTGTGCACCACCATGCCAGACTAACTTTTGTATTTTTCAGTAGAGGTGGGGTTCCCCATGTTGGCCAGGCTAGACTCCAACTCCTGACCTCACGTGATCCACCCACCTCAGCCTCCCAAAGTGCTGGGATTAGAGGCATGAGCCACTGCACCTGGCCGAGTATTTTAAAAATCCAAATGTTCAAAATCTGAAATATTCCAAAATCTTTAATTTTATGAGTACCAACATGATGCCATGTTTGAGCACCAAGCATCATGTCATGTTAGTACTCAAAAAGAAACTCCACACTTGACCTCATGTGACAGGTTACAGTCAAAACTTTATGTCATGCATGAAATTATTTAATATATTGCTTATATTACCTTAAGCCTATGTGTGTAAGATATATATATATATATATATATATATATAAAACACAAGTGAACTTGGTTTTAGACCTTGGGCCCTATCCCAAGATATCTCATTGCATATATGCAAATAATAATAATAAAAAAAATCAGAAACTTCTGGTCCCAGGGTTTTGAAATAAGGGAAACTCAACTACACATAACTTCATGAAATTTATTTTGCAATTCATATTGTTTTTGAGACATCTTTCTTTTTCTTTTTCTTTTTTTTTTTGAGACGGAGTTTTGCTCTTATTACCCAGGCTGGTGTGCATTGGCGCGATCTCGGCTCACCGCAACCTCCGCCTCCTGGGTTCAGGCGATTCTCCTGCCTCAGCCTCCTGAGTAGCTGGGATTACAGGCACGTGCCACCATGCCCAGCTAATTTTTTGTATTTTTAGTAGAGACAGGGTTTCACCATGTTGACCAGGATGGTCTCGATCTCTTGACCTCGTGATCCACCCGCCTCGGCCTCCCAAAGTGCTGGGATTACAGGCTTGAGCCACCGCGCCCGGCCGAGACATCTTTCTTTATTGAAAGATATACCGCTAGTTCATTCAATTTAACTGCTGAATAACATTCATTGTATAAACTATTTTATCCATTCCCGCATTATTGCAGTTATACTGGTTCCATTCTTTAATTTTGCTCATATAGTCATGTATCAAAAAGTGACATTTCAGTTAACGATAGATTGTATCTATAAGGGTGGCCCCCTAAGATTATAAAGGAGCTGAAAAATTCCTATTACCCAGTGACATCATAGCCCAATGCATCACTCAGCTTTCTGTAGTCCTACTGTGCTAGCAGTTGTTTAAAAGTATAGCAGACAGTATATAAAACTTGATAATGATAATAAATGACTACGTTATTGGTTTATGTATTTATTGTATTTTCAGTTATTCTTTTAGAATGTAGTCCTTCTGGGCTGGGTGTGGTGGCTCATGCCTGTAATTCCAGCACTTTGGAAAGCTGAGGCAGGAGGATCACTTGAGCCCAGGAGTTCAAGAACAGGCTGGACCAAATAGTGAGACCCTACTACTACTGAAAATTAAAAAATTAGCTGGGTGGTGGCGCAAGCACCTGTAGTCACAGCTACTCGGGGGTGGGGTGGGGGGAATCACTTGGACCCAGGAGGTCACAGCTGCAGTGGGCAGTGATTGCTTCACTGCCCTCTCTAACCTGAGTGATAGAAGTGAGACCCTGTCTTAAAAAAAAAAAAAAAAAAAGAAAAAAAAAGAAGAACGCAGTCCTCTACTTAGTAAAAACAAAAAGTTAACTATAAAACTGATTCAGGACCAGGCGACGTGGCTCACACCTGTAATCCTAATTCACGCCCAGCCTGTATTTTTTTTTTTTTTTAAAGAACATCAAAAGAATTGATAAATTATCTAGATAAACTAATAAAGAAAAAGAGAGACCAAAATTACCAATATCAAGACATAAAAAGGGGATACCACTAAGATTCTACATATAGTAAAAGCACAAGGGATACTAAGAACAATTTTACGACAAAAATGTGCAACATGAAATGGACACAAACTATAATATTTAGTCCAAAGAGAAACAGAGAACTGGAATTGTTCTATATCTACTAAGAAATAAAATTTGTAATTTAAAAACCTTCCCTGCAAAAAATCTCCAGCTACAGATGAATTCATTGGTGAATTCTGGCAAACACGTAAGAAGAAATAACATCAATCCTACACAAACACCTTCAGAAAGTAAAGGAGGAGGGAACAATGCCCAACTCATTTTGAGGCTACAACCACCCAGATATTACAACCAAAAATATTACAAGCAAACTGCAGACCAATATCTTTCATGAACATAGATGCAAAAATCTTTAACAAATATTAGCAAACTGAATCCCACAATATATAAGAAGGATACTACTTCATAACCAAGTGGAGTCTGTTTCAGAAATTAAAAGCTATTTAAATATTCAAAAGTTTCACCATGTTGCTCAGGCTGGTCTCCAACTCCTGGGCTCAAGCCCAGCCTTGTGAGTCTGCTTTAGCCTTACAAAGTGCTGGGATTATAGTGTGAGTGACTGTGCCCAGCCTTACCATTTTATTTTTCAGTGCATTTACACTTTATTGTGTTTCCCTTAGTTTAGTTTTTTAAAATTCCACACCTCTCAGTCAGGAAGAAAAACCCCTCAAAACTCACATACTTTACCAACCAACTAGAGTATTTACCTGTCATATGGTTGTTTAGCATGTACTTAGGTGGGAGAAAGATGACTATATGCTTTGTTTACAGACTCATAAATTATCTTCATGAGAATTTAAAAATAAGTTCTTTGAAGCTAAAACTGATCTTAATGAGAGGTTTCCACAAGAAAGAAAAGATTAAAAAGCAGTATACCTGTGGTGATGGCTGCTGAATATATCCCTGCTGCTGGAGCACAGGCTGGCTGACAGGATGACCAGAGGCAGAATACCCAGCAGTAGGGACTGGCTGCCCAGGTGGTAGGGGAGGAGGAGGAGGTGGTGGTGGTGGTGGAGGAGGAGGATGTGGTGGAGGGGCTGCTGTCATGATATAACCAGATTGCTGTGGAGACTGAAGAACCACAGTGGACTGGAACATGGTGGCATGAGGGTCAGAACCATCAGCAGATGGCTGGCGAGCAAGATTCATGTGGCTAAACTGAGACCCAAGGTTATCCTGCTAAAAAAGAAACAAGTCAAAAATCAGTAAGCCCTCTACGCATAGGCCAAACTTATCAAAGAAAAATACTCCCTATTTTTAAATAAGGTGCAGTAGTACACATTATGAAAATTATATATATCTACCAAAGAAATGATGTAATAGAGTGAAGCTTCAAGAAAATGACAACTCTATTGCTGAATATTACAATGCTGTCATAATAAATTATTTAAAAAATACATCTAATGGGTATGTACAGCATGCAGAAAACAGTAGGGTACCACATTTCACGTTAAAAAATGAAAAGACATTTATTTAAATGAAGATGAAAGGAACATTAGAATGTAGAAGTGAAACTGGCCATGTTCATATTATACAATTAATATTTTCTGAAAGGACTTCAAAGACCAAGCAATAAGCAAGGTACTAATTAGTATTTGCTTTAAACTCTCCTTTCTTCCTAGAAGGCAAAATTCAAATTCTATGCATTTTTGTATCCCCAAAATTACTTGCCGAAATTAAATACATAAAATCCAACTACACAGTCCTTTCTCTAATCTCTCAAAAATAATCTGGCCATACATTCGATTCTTCCCTTGTGTCTGTTCCTGAAGTCATATATTTGGTAAATGTAATTCAAATGACAGTTTCCTATGCTTTTGCTAAATGGTGCCCTACCAAGACAAGGGTTATGATTTATGTGCTATCTGACAAACATTTCTCTAACTCAACAGCATAAGGATCAGCTCTTACTGTTCCAGAAAAATATCACTGAAATGATGATATGGGGTTAAAATGCTCCCTGTTCCCAAGAAACCACAGACTGGCAACAAAATATACCACATTTTGATAAGAGGTCAACACTGAAAAAAATGACTTACAAAACTATGGCAATTGAGTCATCAGATCAAAGTTGACAACGTCTGCAGTTTCTAGATCAGCTGGATTTTGCAAAGTAAATTAAGGCTATGGAGAAGATAAAGGACTGAAAGGAGACGCCTGATTTAATGATTGGAAGTATATGGTTTCTCTCTTCCCAAACTGTCACTCTGACATACTCTAGCACTATCAGCCTAATTCAGGGAATGGTTTCAAAAGGAAAAAACGTACCTATGGACTGTAATTTCAACATTATATGATCAAATATTGTTAACACAAGTACCAAAACTGTAACACCACTCTCAGTGTCACCTTGTATAAAAGTCATTTTCTTATTGCAATAAAAATTGGGGCATATTTCGGATTAAAGAAAGTATCATTACGATCAAATATTAAATATCTATAAATCATCTTAGAAAATATAGTTAAATGTCTTCTGTAGCTGTAAGCTACAAATCACCCTAAGAACTGGTACTGACTACTGGACCTACAACATTGGGGAGAAAACAGAATGTCTAAATGCAAACAAAAGCTGCCACCCCAGGACAGCACAGATCCTGCAATGACCTCAATGAGAAAGTTGCTGAAACATCTGAGGACTAGAATAATCAAACTAAAAATTCTTTCATTATGAAAAAGTAGAAAAAGATTAGAGTTTAAACAATCACCATAATAAGCCACTATAACCAATATTTTATGGCACCGAATAAATTATTTCTAGTATGAACCAGAAATACTTTTTTTGGATACATGTGTATACCTGACTCAAATCACAAAAGATCCTATTACATTAATGACATTCTTGCACATTCATCACACATCCACCCACAGAAACAATGCAGGAGGTGAATAGAGATATAGTACCACAGAGTATTGCTGGGTGGGTGAGACTGGCAGGAGCGGGGTTGGGTAAGGGGCTGTAGAGTACTGAACAGGCTGTGAAGAGGACTGCAGAGGACGAACAGGCTAAAGAATAACAGGTTGGCAAACAATGTTAATGTCAGAATAAAATGTTAGAAGAATTGCATAAAATGAAAATTTACACTTTTTGGCAATAGCTTTAACTACATTTATAAAGTCATTTAAAATACAACAACATAGCAAACAACAAAAACAATACAAAGTGAAGAAACTATAATATATTAAAACTTTCAAAAACATATGTACGCCTTAATTTATTACATAATTAGGAGGATAATTTTTTGCAATAAAAGTATTTCTTTGCTACAGATTAACGGGAACAGGTGATTTAAGCATTTTGAATCCTATTACTTAACCAAGACCTCTGGGTTAAGTCTGTAAAAGTAAAACTACTTCTCATTATTTCTTGGTTTTATGAAAGGGCTGCCCTAGTTAGTGGTATAACACTAAATTTAAAAAAAAAAACTTCATTCTTAGTATCAGACAGTAATAACTTACCCAATAACTGTTCCAATTACCTTACTGATAAGGCATAATTAAGCAGTGTTTTGGGACCAAAGTCTCTAACTTCTAGCAATTTTATAAGAAAAATTCACTGGGTAAAAAAATATAGTGGGAACCATTAAAAATAAAAGCCTAACAAACAACGCACATATACATACAGACATGCACACACACACAAACACATCTGTTTAATATAAGGAAGACAAACACTTTCTTTGTAACTAAACACATTTCTATTAAGATGGTACTTGTTAGGAGCTGAGAAACCAGTTACCTGAAATCTCTGGTCATTAGTGAAGCACTCTTGAGTTTCAGGAAAAAACAGTTTTATGTTTCCCAGGGGTACTCAAAAACAGGTCTTTTTTTTTTTTTTAAAGTTGTAATCACTTTTCAATTTTGGGAATACAGTTAGTTGGTTATCCACAAACTAAAACTGGCATCTGATTTAATTTTCTCACATATATATTTTTTATTACAAAAACGGTAATATACACATTGGCTTAAAGACTATAGCAATCCACTTTATAGATGGCAATCAGACTAGGGTAAATTAAAAGACTTGTAGACATCCACAGAAACAAGTAGATGAGAAACCCAGGGAATCTTATTTGATAAAAACTCTTAGTTGAAATGTATATTCATGCTTCTCCCTCTGAATAATATCTCTGAAAAGAATACTTTAAAAATGTTAAACTAATGGAATTAAGATTGTTCAGGGAATAATTTAAATAGAGAACTTCTATGTCAACTAAGATAGACATTGTTTGTCTATGACATCATAGATAAATAGATAATGATTTGAGTTGCACTTTTACCACAAAATCAACACAATGGTTTCTAAAAAGCAATGGCTTAGACTAGCTTAAAATAAAGCAAAATAAGCCAGGTGCGGTGGTTCACGCCTGTAATCCTAGCACTTTGGGAGGCCAAGATGGGTGGATCACCTGAGGTCAGGCATTCAAGACTAGCCTGGCCATCATGGTGAAACCCCATCTTAAAAAAAAAAAAAGAAAAGAAATATGTGAAAATAAAGCAAAATAATCTATAATTAAAGCAGTAAAAAAAATCTTTCAGTAAAAGCTGAAAAAAACAGCCTCTGGTCCCTCACAAAACCCATGTCTAGAAATAAGTAAGCTTCCTAATGAATAACAGCACATATTATACTACATGAGGTGTAACAGCTTTAGAACTTTCAACAACAGGCTACTTGATGTGTTACTAAGTTAGACAACCATTAAGACATAATTTTCAGATGACTTGACCTCCTATGTCAGTGTCAGATAAAACAAAGTTTTAGTCAGCTGGGTGATTAAGGAAAGTATGAATTAATGTTTGAGTTTCAGAGAGTAATGAAAAAACTGTGAGCTAGAAGACTGATCAAAGTGAAATTCTGACACCATTTAGAGAATAAAAAGCCTTAGCACTTCCTTTTCCTACTTGAAGTGTGATTGGCTTCAAAACAACATTCACCTAAAGTAACTGGTTTTATCTTATGTCCAAGAAAAGTAGCCCTTCTGAAAGCTTTGGAAATCACAGTATTACTTTGTTTGGTTATTTAAAATCTCATTGATAAATTATTTCAGATTGTGCAAAAGGTATTTATTGAGAATGATTTGTTCTTGAGTCTGTTTCTGGATCTGATGATGAATTACCTGAAACACTTGGAGTAATGCTAGAAAAATAAGTTATGAAATTTGATGAATACCCCAAGAATTCAAATTATAGCTCATTAAAGCCTCTGTTTTTAAACTAGGTGGCCTACATCTTCATTTAGAGCTATCTCTTATAACTAAATCAAAGTTCTAAGAGACAACAATCTGAAATATATAATCACAGATAAATCCTAGAGTTTTGAAAAGTTGCCAGATTAACATTATTCCCACTGAAATTTAAATAAAAATGAAACCAAATGAAAATCAGTGCTTTAAAGCTCCTGGTGAAATACATGGTACTGCAAAGACAACTACATGACAGCATAATAAAGAGGAAACTCTTTGGGACCAAGGTGACTAAAGCCAAGACAGAGAAAGCCAGGGAAGTTTTATGTAAGCTTAGTGTATGTAACCAAATGGGTTTAGGAAGGGAATATGGGAGTATGTAGAAACAGTTTTAGGCAATCTATTCTACATACATGAACTGATTTGTATGGTCTTAGAAGTGTATCTAAAACCTATACGTTCTTCTTCTTTAAAAAAAAAAACTGCCTTGCCCAGTATTAGGAGTCATAATTGCCAGAAGTACAATTATTTTAATGACTTTCACAACATTAAATAATGTAATTAAACTCATGTTCTTCAACCCTGCAATATTGCTTGTGAGCAAAATTAATAAAATTTCTCCAGTTCAAGTTTATCATGATCTTTTTTTTTTTTTTTAAGGGACACTCATTTAATTTTTTTTTTTTTTTGAGACAGAGTCTTGCTCTGTCACCCAGGCTGGAGCGCAGTGGCCAGAACTCGGCTCACTGCAACTTCCCAGGTTCAAGTGATTCTCCTGCCTCAGCCTCCCAAGTAGCTGGGACTACAGGCACACACCACCATGCCCAACTAATTTCTGTATTTTTAGTAGAGCCAGGGATTTCACCATTTTGGCCAGGCTGGCCTTGAACTCCTGACCTTATGATCTGCCCACCTCGGCCACCCAAAGTGCTGGGAGGACAGGTATGAGCCACCCTGCCCAGCGCATCATACTTCTTTCATACAAAATTACTCTGCATGTTTTCACCAATGGAATATTTAGAGTCTTGCAGGAAAAAAGGCATCGAACTAACTACATAAACCTTGATATGTTAAATAACCTTTAAAAGTTAGGATAAAAATAAGAGTTCATACTGGTATAATTAAGTTCCCCCAAAATGGACAAAATACATTTTAGGGGAAAAAGACTGATTGTGAAAATGAATGTGTAAATTCTAAACATTTTTACAAACTCAAAATATTATTAAGAGTACTTTTGGGAGTTCTAACTCAGAACTGCTTTATCTTTCATAGGGTAGGTAGAATGGATGAAGAGTACCTTGTAGAGCCTGAGCAGCCTCTCTCAGTTTCTTCTAACTGCTTAATCTGTGGAATCTTAAAAACAACTCACTTTGCTCACTTGGCCAATGAACAATCTCAATTTCATTTTTATTCCTCTGTTGTCCATTTCTTGCTGTTGTGAAATAGGGATAATACTCACCAGACAGTCTCATAAGATTAAAACAATTTCCTTCTTTCCAATATATTTTCAGTATCTATCAGTGGAAAAGCCCTTGAAGTTATCTCTCTTTTCCTATGAGTAGTGAGTGGAACAGCACCGGTGGCAGAATATTAAAGTTCTAAGAGATACTTACTTGGGCTATCTCAATTATAATTAGTGCATTTTAGTTCCAAATATGTAAAGGCACGTCAACTTAGCATTACATAATCGTGGATATGTGCACCTGTGAGAAAATGTGATTAGTTGCTGGTTGTTGAGGTGGGGGTGGCAGAGGTGGCTGTGGAGGTCCAGGCACTTGGGGTCTAACTGGTTGTTGAGTCATAGGAGGATTATACACAACTGGACTCCCATCTGGGTTTATGAAGGGCTGACCTGAAAAATTTAACAAGAAGGAAAAAAAAAAAAACTTAGAATACAGATAGAAAATAGGTGCTTCTACTAAAAATTTACAAAGCATGTCCAAAATCCCTTCACCACAATTATAAAAAATCTAATATTTTGAAAACCAAAAGATTTCCTTAGCTTGGGAAATAGCCTGATCCCAAGGCTATTAAAAGTCTTTATTTTTGTCACTTAGAGTAAATATTCAAATGTTTTACTGCATTTCTTATTATGAGGTACTGCCCCGGACCTCTAGTGAGCTTAATTTAATTAATCAATTAATTATTATTTTTTTAGATGGAGTCTTGCTCTGTTGTCCAGGCTGGAGTGCAGTGGCGTGATCTCACCTCACTGCAACCTCTGCCTCCTGGGTTCAAACAATTGTCCTGTCTCAGCTTCCTGAGTAGCTAAGATTATGGGCATGTGACACTACACCTGGCTAATTTTTGTATTTTTAGTAGATGGGGTTTCACCACGTTGGCCAGGCTGTTCTTGATTTCCTGATCTCAGGTGATCTGCCCACCTTGGCCTCCCAAAGTAATCCCAGCTTTATTTTATAATATGTAGTATTTTCTGAAAAACTGAATTATGAAACACATTTAGCCTAAGAAATTCAGTTACAGGATTGGGGTCCTATAAGGCTATATTTTAGTTCAAAGAGAAAATGTTTGACTTCAGGATACTGGGAAGTTATTCATCAGTTTTTATTAGGAGGTAGGAAATATTTAAGTTTTAGGCCACATTACATATATTTCACTAACAAAATTAGAACTGGATGAAAATTAAAATGATTAACAGCTTCATGCTTCATATTGTAAACTTGATGGTACTGTCCTTATTTTACCACCTCTTTTTGTTCTTTTGAGACAGTCTCACTCTGTTGCCCAGGCTGGAGTGCAGTGGGGCGATCTCAGCTCACTGCAACCTCAGCCTCCCCTGGATTCAAGCAATTCTCCTGCTTCAGCTTCCCAAGTGGCTGGGATTATAGGTATCTGCCACCATGCCCAGTTAATTTTCATATTTTTAGTAGAGATGGGGTTTCACCATGTTGGTCAGGCTGGTCTCGAACTCATGGCCTCATGTGACCCACTCACCTTGTTCTCCTAAAGTGCTCAGATTATAGGTGTGAACCACTGTGCCTGGCTTCTCTACACATATATTCTAAACAACTTTTTCTTATTACAAAATGTAACATTTTTAGTCTAAGAAAATAACAGAGATAAAAAAGAAACTCCCCACAATCTTTGTGTGTGTGATTTCCCTTTTATTTTAAGTTCAGGGGTATATGGGCAGGTTTGTTATACAGGTAAACTTGTGTTATGGGAGTTTATTATACAAATTATTTTGTCACCCATAGTTATTTTTCCTGATTCTCTCCTTCCCACCCTCCCCTCTCCGGTAAGTCCCAGAATGTGTTGTTTCCCTCTATGTGTCCATGTGTTCTCAGCATTTAGCTACCACTTATAAGTGAGAACATGTGGTATTTGGTTTTCTGTTCCTGCGTTAGTTTGCTAAGGATAATAATGGCCTCCAGTTCCATCTGTGTTCCTGCAAAAGACATGATCTTGTTCTTTTTTTATGGCTTCATAGTATTTTACGGTGTATATTTCTTTTTCCAGTCTATCACTGATGGGCATTTAGGTTAATTCTATGTCTTTGCTATTGTGGAATTCCCCATAATCATACAACTAACATTTTGGATACTGCCTTCCAGACATTTTTTCAATAAATAGATCAAAATATTAGTATTTTTCTTCACTAAAATTGGATTGTTAAAAAAAATCAAGAAATGGCTAGATGAAATGACCTGTTCACCAACTATGAGTGAGAAAATTACAGAGAAACAGAAAAATTTGGTTCAAGAACAGTTTCTTAAATTGTCATTAAAAATATCCATTTTTCCATAGTAAATCCCTCTCTTTTTTTTTTTTTTTTTTTAGGAAACATGATATAAAATAACAATATTTGGGACAGATGACTATACTAGTCTATAGCTATCAAGCAGAAAAAGTGCTCTAAAGTAAAATTATTTTCATCAATTAGAATACTGATAATTTTTCTGATAGTTATAGATAACTAAAAACAAGTTGTGCAGGGTATTTGTTGACTGTTAAATAATTTGGAAGAAACTGGTGGAGTAGATTTGGGTGAAAGTGGTCAAAAGTAATCTAAGGGTCATCTGAAAAAAGTTAAACATATAGTAATACTGTTGCCAAAAACCAAAGAGATCACTTTTGGATTCATTTAAATTAATAGCACAATTCAATTTCAGGCCGATCAGTTTCTCACTCTATCCCTTCCTAAGCAACTGAATCTTTCATGTTACCAAAACCATATTAACTAATATGTTTTGAATGAAAAATAGGAAATGGTAAAATATTAAATCATCTTATATCTTGCTTCACAAAAAAAGGAAGGTTAGTAACTAATACCCTGAAGAATAAGAAGGTAATTATTATTTTTTTGTTTTTTATTTTTTTTGTTTTACTTAAGAAGGTAATTATTAAGCAAAAAGCTAATTTCTGAAAATCAGTTATTTATGCTAATTCTTATAAGAGAAACAAATGTTTGCATACTTTATTTTAAAAAGAGATGTGAACAAAACCTGAAAGTACTAAGTCCCAAGCCATGATTTTCTCTACTGCACACAAAAGGAAAGGCCCAGGAACATTTAGAGACCTGATACTTCCACCTGTATTGGCCTGTAAACTACTGCCATTATGATGAGACTACATCAGCTAAATCCATGAGGTTTAAAGTTATCAAAAGATTAAGGAACATTTTAATTACCTTGCCAAATGACTGGGTTATGTTATCTTGAAGAGACCAAGACTTCTTGTGATATTTTAAAACATCATATTTTTTTCTATATAAATCATTTTTACCAATTTACATAGTGAAATGTACTATAACTGCAGTTTATTCACTGCTCTGAGGTTCAGTTTCCTTATTTGTAAATGAGGATCTCACCTACCTATCAAGGTTATTATAACATATTTAAAGCACCTAACAGAGCATATGGTACAAGTAAATGCTCCAAAAACGTAAATTACTGTTAGCTAATTGCAAAGGATATGTATTGTCAATATTAATACATAATGACTGGTCCCAATTTTTTTTTTTTAAACACTAAGATGTCCTTTAGCTTTTCCTCATTAGAAAACAATCACCACATTCTGAAGGGCAATTATTTTTTTTTTTCCTATTCCATTACATAGTGAAAAAGAGCTGCTTATTCGGTCCTTCTTCATAAAGTGCACCGATTTTCCCAAGTATAAAATTGTTATATCATCCCAAGAAATCACTGGTGGTTAAAATAACTGTTAAACAAAGCTCTTTCGTAGGTAGCTGTCTCATTTCTAGGAAATAAATTTTTTAAAATTATAATCAGGCTATTATTCTGGCCTAAATGATGTCACAACGGGAAAAATGCTTTCCAATATAAATGTCTTTTAAACTTTCCTAGCAGAAGTGTTTTTGTTAAAGTTCTTAGAAAATGCTACGTAATCATGAATAATAAAAAGCTGACTACACATATTCAGAAAATGCATTTAATAAGTATCCTTAAATTTTCAGATAATTCCTGAAACACCTTTTTCTGGATACCAACCTGTTTGTGGGTTGATCAGAATACTGCCAGGTGGTATGCCTGCGGCTTCCAAGGGAAGCAAAAAGAAGCTAGTGCTAGGAGATGCGACTTGCCCATTTAGGCCACCATCAAAGGAAAGAGAACTATGAGTGCTGACAGTTGGATAGACGACAGGTGCGCCATGAGAGGACTGGCTGAGAGCTGTACCTGGAAGAGGCTGCTGGATGTGAGAAAGAGAGCCTGTAGATGACCCTACACTACCAGAAGACTCAGAACCTAGAAGAGGAGTAATGAAAAATATGGATTTTTTAAACCTCATATAAAAACACAGGTTTTAAAGACATAACAATAAAATTTACATCACATAACATGCAGTTACTACATAAAAGCATTGGCTATTTTTAATTTACTATTCACGTTTGCTTACCCTCCCTATAAGGAACAAGTTTAATATAGCAAACTGATTACTTATGTTGTCTGAGAAACCACTGCAAAAGCATGCAACTTAAGCACGTTTGTAACATCACCAGCCACAGACATCCACAAAAAGCACATTACCCACATTCCCAAAAGGACAAAGTTATGTACATTTTACCTGTTAGATTAATACCTAGAAATATACTGATTTTAATTTTTCCCTAGGAAAAAGAATTTGGTACAGCAAAATACCCAAAACCTTTAATATCAGAAATACCTTATCTATAAGAACACAGAAAGATTCAGTGTAAGAAATAACAGAAATAATAAATTCTGTATTAAGAGAAACAATTATCCAGTTTAATTGCAGAATCTCATTTCTCAGTTTACTATCATAGCATCTTCCCAAAATGTAAAATCGACTTTGAGTATTTTATCTAATCAAGGGACAGAGATACCATGAATTACTGGATTCAGCTTAAAATTTATTTCTTACTGAACTTAATATACTAATTTGATAACTGATTTTTAACTGCTTTCATTTCTGCAATTTATTCCATTTTCTATCACCCAGGGACTGAAAATGTAATTGATTTTTACATAATGGCTAAAAAAGCGAACAATGAGACAAAGACAGAAAATGATATGGATCTTATGTATATAGTAATTAGATTTTGAATAAGAGAACTGACTCTGGGATAGAGAATTTTTAATGAGTGAAACAACTATCATATACTATACAGACTGCCTTCTGAAGGACAGCTTCTATTTTAAGTTGTGACAAAATAACTCCTCCAAAGAACTATCAATTTACCTTAGGAATTAAAAACAAAAAACATTTTTTTACCTATTAAAAGGGTCAATTAGTATTTCTTTTAATCTCTGAAGAGAATATAGAATACATATAGTACACATTCTTAAAATGTTTTAATTTGGCAGTGTGTCTACATAATTTTCTCATGATAGTTTTTTCTGTTATGATTACCAAGTGGCCATTTTCCAAATAATGCATATTTGGTACATAAGCAGATTTCTAATACTGATAAAATTTACTTATTTTTAGCAATATCCTAACATAGATACTATGATATTCTCAATATGACGACATTGTACATTAAGAAGATGGCAACTGCAGGTCGGGCTCGGTGGCTCATGCCTGTAATCCTAGCACTTTGGGAGGCCAAGGCAGGTGGATCATGAGGTCAGGAGTTGAGGCCAGCCTGGCCAATGTAGTGAAACTAAAAATACAAAAAATTAGCTGGGCATGGTGGCAGACACCTGTAATCCCAGCTACTCGGGAGGCTGAAGCAAGAGAATCACTTGAATTGGGAAGTAGAGGTTGCACCGAGCAGAGATTGTGCCACTGCATTCCAGCCTGGGTGACAGTGAGACTCCGTCTCAAAAACAAACAAACAAACAAAAAACAAGATGGTAACTGCAATTTATAAGCCTTAATAATTTAAAGCACTGATTACAGCTTTTCAATTCAAATATGCCCTTCCACTCTTAGGTTTATAATACCTTATGTTTAGGCTTACCCACATAGGTTAGAGAGAAATAGTCACTTTTCTTTTCGAGATGGAGTCTCGCTCTGTTGCCAAGGCTGGAGTACAGGTACGATCTTGGCTCACTGCAGCCTCTGCCTCCCGGTGTCAAGCGATTTTCTTGCCTCAGCCTCCCAAGTAGCTGGGACTACAAGCATGTGCCACCATGTCCCGCTGATTTTTTAATATTTTAAGTAGAGACGGGGTTTTGTCATGTTGGACAGGCTGGTCTTGAACTCCTGACCTCATGTGGTCTGCCTGCCTTGGGATCCCAAAGTGCTGGGATTACAGGCATGAGCCACGGTGCCAGGCCAGAGAAACAGCCATTTCTGACTTTCATGCTTATTTTGGGATAAAAATAAAGATCTACAAGGGTCCTAAAAACACATGAGCTTCTTTAGTATTGAAGCCAGTTAGTGAAAACGAAAAGAGGAAATGTTATGAGCCAATGTACTCTAAGGAAGCAGGCAGGAGAATGAGATTATTGAACTTTCCAGTCACTTGTAATAGTTATTTGTCTTGGTTTTTTAAATTCCTCAAAATCTCCTCAGCAATTCAATTCTAAGTGGAAAATGAAGAACTTTGTCATAAAAATGCAATCAATAATTGATATTATTAGCTGAAAATGCAATCAGTGTTAAATACTCCAACGTGAGAAACCATGCCTTCCACCAACTTCCAACTACAAATGAATAATAAACAATTTCTAATGAACTATGGCATTCAAACAAGAGATGACATTTCATTGAACCTACCTGACTGTAAGTTTATATCACAATAGAGAATAATTTTTATGTTAATTGATGTTTGTAAATCTGTCTCCAGGACAGAGGGTAAATCCTCATGTTATGAAACATATTACCCCTTAAGTATTTTGGAGGTGGTCAAGGTAATACTGGTAGTGATTTCATATTTTAGGATAATTTGAAGCCATATGATAGATAAGGGGTTAAGACAACATTAGGAAAACTAATGACTTGATTTCACAGTTCTATGTAGATATTTATACCTGTTTTTGAAAGCCTGCCTATGCTTTTGCTGCTTCCAGAACTATCACCTCTTGTCAGGACTGAGATTCCACTGAAGCTGCTGGCTTTGGTTACAGCAGGTTTCAGGTTTCGAAGAGAGCTGTCTGAATCTGTGCTGCTCCAGGGTCGTGGTTCCGAGTACTTCAACTCGTTCTCTGTGCTGCTTTGATGGCTGTTTGTAGATCTCCCTGACGCATCTTTATTAACTCTGTAATTTAGAAATAAAACTTTGAAAAGCTAATGCGAGGGGAAAAAAAAGAATAAAAAAATGCTTTATGCCAGCTGGCCTCACAACAGGCATTTTTTCAATACTGTATTAAAAACATGCTTCCAATACCTAAATATCTGGCGCCTCTGCTGGGTACTACTGGCATCCTCATCTTGGAGTCTGTTGGTGTTTTAATAAGACATTTTAATTTTTATTAGCATCAGTCAGACAATTACCAAAACAGATGTTAAAAATTCCCTCACCTTTTGTCAATAATATAATTCTCTTGGGAACACAGGGACTAGAAAGAAAGAATAGATACAAAAAGTTGAGCTTTCGTCAAATATATAATGCCATCTGTAAACCAATGATGACAACAAAAATCATGAGTAGTAATATAAGTTCAAAATGGTGATAATGGTACACAAATAAATAATATTGGATTCTGTTTTTCTGGTTTGGAGATCCTATGCTTACTTTTAACATATATCTATATCTATATCTATATCTCCTGAAGCTATTCATTTGGTGGTTCAAATTAATTTGAAATTCAAATATTACCTTCCAAATAAGTGAATCCATTTTCATTATATATTCAAGGTATATATAGAATATGTATTCCACCTCATTCACTTAACAAATATTTGATCACCTGTGGTTTATCTATAGCTAGAGCAGTGAACAAGTAGTTATACTTTAATGGCGCAAGTCTTTCAGCACTGTAAACCTGGGTTAGGAATGCCCATTTTTGTTTGTATGATTACAACAGTCTTCTAACTAGTTTTCCAGCTACATTTTTTCCCCCTATTTTACGTAACAGGAACAATCTCTCCAAAATACCAATCTGATCATAACTCTTCTCACCTGAATGGCTCCCTAATGTTTTAGCACAAGTATTAGCAAACTATAGCCAGACACCTGTTTCTGCAAATAAGGAATACAGTCATGACCATTCGTTTATGTATTGTCTGTGGCTGCTTTCACATTTGAGCAGAAAAAAAAGTCAGATTTGAGTAGTTGCAATGAAGACTATGTGGCTCAAAATGCCTAAAACAGCTATCATCTGACCTTTACAGAGAAAGTCTGCTGACCAAAAAAGAAAAAAGCCAAAAGTAAAACAAACAAACAACAAAACTCCCCAAACAAAAAAACAACACCCAAAATCCTAGAAGTCCAACCACCTTAAGCCTTCAGGGCCAAATAATCTCATTTCTGAATATTTTTCCGATCTAAACTTTCCTCACTTCCTATATCACTCAGGCCAGAATGTGGCTACTCTGAATCTTTTTTGTTGAGAAAGGGTCTCACTCTGTCACCCAGGCTGGAGTGCAGCAGTGCCATCTTGGGTCACTGCAACCTCTACTTCTTGGGTACAGGAGATCCTCCTGTCTCAGTCTCCCAAGTGGCTGGAACTACAGATGCGTACCACCATACCGGACTAATTTTTTGTAGAGATGGGATTCTGCCATGTCGCTCAGGCTGTTCTTGAACTCCTGAGCTCAAGTGATCTACCCACCTCGGCCTCCCACAGCGGTGAGCTACTGTGCCTGGCCTACTCTTAAATCTTTCCATTCCTAATGTGTGTAAAGTTCTCCCTTACCTCTGGGCCACTGTAAATACTGACTCTACTTGAAATTCTTCACTTCTGTAAGGTTTCTTCTTGGAAGATAACTCTCCCATCCCTTCCCCAGTTCTGGTTTGTGGTGCTTATCTGGTGTGTCACCTACTATATCTTCATGTCTCCATATAAACCACACACCATATTGTCACAGCTTGACTATTTATCAAGGTTAGAGATCTCATCTATCTTATAAACTAGAGACAATATTTAGTATAGGCTTGGAGTTCAGCAGACCTGGTTGAAATCCCAACTCTGCCATTTTCTTTTTTTTCTTTTTTTTATTGCATTTAGTGATGAACATGCCATTTTCTAACTGTGTGATCTCTATTTTACTTACCCTCCTGGAATCTCAGATTCCTTATCTGTAAAGTAAAAACAATGATATCCCTGATCTACCATATAGGGTTGTTTTGGGGATAAATTATTGTAACTGCCCACGAATATGTTCTACAGTGCCTAGGACAGCACTTATTACAGGTGCTCAATGAAATTTGTTGAATGAATGTTATAAGTTCTTAACTTACGGTCTGGATTTTAATGTTATTTAATCTTTTTTTTAAACACAGAGGGAACTTCTATCTTTAGCAGATTAACACACATTATAGGAAAGATGCTTAACAGCTGTTGACAAAAAACAAATTGATTCTCTTCTGGCATATATGCATAAAACAATTAGCAATATAGAAGGTCTATCTCGTATAATCACTTAAAAAGTAGAAAACAAATATTAACCTAAAAAAACCAATTAGCTTTATTTCAAAAGAAGAAATAAGTTATTTGTCAGAGAAAGTCTACTAACAAGTAGCCTCCAGGGTATATGATTTTGTAGACAGTAGACCAATGCTCTATTAATAAAAACTCAAGTCTGACAGAAGTCTAGGGGGGGAAAATCACACGAACTATATACGGTGGCCAACATTCTTCGAATGACTCCTGTAGTCCACCTGCTTCCAACTTCTGTAAAATTTTACATAACTACTGCAAATCACACGAACTATATACAGTGGCCAACATTCTTTGAATGACTCCTGTAGTCCACCTGCTTCCAATTTCTGTAAAATTTTACATAACTACTGCAATGTAGTATTTATAAACTATTAAATTAATAACGCAAGCAAAACTGATCTCAATATTTCTAAAAGATGATCTTATAAGCAACAAATGTGATTAAAAATAAATGTGATCAATAGATGAAAGGGAGACTAAGACCCTACAATGCAATTAGAATATATTCTAACATGAAGATCTAAATGTTAGTACATACGTCTTGGGAAAATATTCGGTCTCTAGCTCTCTGGTATTCTTCTTCTCTTTCTTCTATAGATTTGCTTCTTCTGTCATCTTTCAAACGTATTCTCATCTACAGAAAAGAGGATACTTTTTAGGAAAATGAACTACTGGTATATAATATGTCTTGCACCTATAAAAATTCTATAATTGTTCAGGATTACCTGATTATCATCTTTGTCAAAGCTAGAGTTATCTCTCTTGAGGATATAACGTTTTTGAAAGTCTTCACTTTTATCATCCTTAATATGTTCATTAAATTTCTGATCAGGTCTTAAAAAAAAAAACAACAACGGAACAAGAAAAGATAATGTACAATATCAGCAAAGAAGTTAAACAAACATTTTATAAAAAGCAATAGAAGTTACTGCTTTTTAGTGCCATTCATAGATACTTATGCAATCTCATTTAGTCCTGACAATAATCTCACGAGAAAAAACACTATTCCCTGTATGGTTGAAAGGCCGTATCAAATACAATGTGGGCTCTGGAGTCAGAGTGCTTGGATTCAAAGACTGAGCTTTAGCACTCTAGCTGCTTTATGACTTGCACAAGTTACTTAATCTTTCTCTTTCCCAGTTTGTTTGTAAAATGGGTATAGTGTACCTATTTCTTAGGGTTGTTCTGAAGATGAAATCAATATGTCAATAGCACACAAAACAGTGAACACTCAGAAGTTAGTTACTGTTTTTTTTTTTTTTTTTTGAGATGGAGTTTCGCTCTTGTTGCCCAGGCTGGAGTGCAATGGCGCGATCTCGGCTCACCGCAACCTCCGCCTCCTGGGTTCAGGCAATTCTCCTGCCTCAGCCTCCTGAGTAGCTGGGATTACAGGCACGCACCACCATGCCCAGCTAATTTTTTTTGTATTTTTAGTAGAGACGGGGTTTCACCATGTTGACCAGGATGGTCTCGATCTCTTGACCTCGTGATCCACCGCCTCGGCCTCCCAAAGTGCTGGGATTACAGGCTTGAGCCACCGAGTTACTGTTATAAATACTATTGAGCAAACTGAGGTTCAACAATTGTGCAAGGTCAGAGGCAAGCATATGATTAAGCCATACTTGAAGCTTGGGTCAGTTAGACCCAAATCCTGTATTGCCTCATCTAAATCTACAAAAAAATGCTGGGACAAGGAAAGTACAGGACTGTATCTTATGCTACTCCTATGGTACCTAGTTTGGTGTTATACAACTGAAAGTAATAAAATATTCTGTCATTCAATTAGCTAAAAACTTAGAGACTACTTCAAAGTGCATCCATGAATTTTAAGTTATAGCAGGGTACAGCTTTGTTTAACACTGACTGTAACAGGTTAGAAAAGAGAGGTTCTTTTATAGAGGTTAAAGTTGTGACCTAAGTAATGATTATGTAATCTTGGCAATATATTTTATAGTGGATTCATCTTTCTTCTACAGAAATATTGCAAGTTCCACTGTGATCTAGAGGACAAACACAAGGTTGTAGCCCTTGGAAATCGCAATTACATAAAATTTCAGCTTCAACAAATTAATTCAATCAATACTCTTGTGACTAAACATTATTCTATTATAAAAGTGGAATTATTCTTTTGAAATATAAAATATAAAAATATATTCAATGGCTCTAGAGAAAAATCTCATTGAACCCCTAGTTTTAATATACAGTTTAAGTATCTATTATATAGTCATATGATATATGTGAATAACCTAAGTAAATTTCTAATCCAAATAAATCTGAGTCATGACATTTTCATCAAATTTCCTTATTTATAGAGCCTACATAGACTTCTTTTTTTTTTTTAATTTTTTATTTTTTTTGAGACAGAGTCTTGCTCTGTCACTCAGGCTGGGGTGCTGTGGTGCAATCTTGGCTCACTGCAACCTCTGCCTCCTGGGTTCAAGCGGATTCTCCTGTCTCAGCCTCCTGAGTAAGTAGAATTACAGGTGGGTACCACCATGCCCAACTAATTTTTTTTTTTTTTTGTATTTTAGTAGAGATGGGGTTTCACCATGTTGGCCAGGCTGGTCTCGCACTCCTGATCGCAAGTGATCCACCCGCCCCAGTCTCCCAAAGTGTTAGGATTATAGTTGTGAGCCACCACACCCGGCCCTAGAACTGAAGTGACACTTCTGAACGCTTATTTTAATCTATGAATTTCTAATAAGGTATATAAAAGCCTCCTGTCAAATTATGCAAAAGGAAATTAAAAGAATTATCTAAGCAAGTTAATAAAATCGCTATTTAAAAATACTTAGATGGGTAAATCAGAAAACAGATTCGTACAAAAATATATATAAAAAGAAGAAAAACAAGAAGACGAAAAACAGCTTTGTGACCAAAATAATAAGAAAAAGACTGTTTTCTTCAAGGCTTTGAAAGATATTTATTTAGTTCTGACAATGGCAGTATGTTATTTTTGTCACATGATTACCTCACTTACTCATGTCATCTATTTTTGTAACTGTTCAAAGTCACATTTGCTTATTCAAGGAGTTTATATTTGAATGAGAGATTGCTATTTCAAAGTGAACTAGAAGGTTTAACCAAGGGCCTAGCAACTTTTCTAAGGGCAGCTGGATTCCCACACCAATAGCACTGGCAGGCATTTTAGCTAACCTTAAGACTGTCTTACCTCATTCTTTAATAGATGCCTGAATTTACTGCCCTGTAATCGCCAACTTCCCGCTCCATTGAGACACCCCAGTGGACACCGGGTTGTTGACATCCGCACCACTGATTCAAGGCTGGAGCGGGTAATCTCCCTATGAGGAAAAGGTAAGTTTGTTTTTATTCAATGTGGAGCAGATCTCTAAGGTTTTCTGATTTACAACCTTCTTTATATCCCAGAAGATATAAAATAAGAATACAGTGTAACTTCAATGATCTGAAATGTTTGGTTATAATTATGTTATTGACCCATACTTCTTTAAGTATATTATAAATATCTCTGTTGAGCCTAACTTTTGATTATCTTCATAAAGAGAACCCTAAAGCTTTCTGGTATCATCCATAGAATTCAAATAACTGAGGTTACACTGTATTGAAAACCTTAGAGAGTCACCAGTCAAAACGTTAGTCAAAATGCCTGCTAATGTATATGTGCTTGGGTATCCAGCAGCTCTGAGTAATGTTGAGAGGTACTGGTTAAATGCATTATAGTTCTATTCACCTCTAGCTTAGCTCATAGCTTAATGGTTACTATCCTGCTGTAGTCATGATATAACTGATTAGAAAAAGACTAATTGAAAAGAATATTTTACAAAGACTAAGGGATATGAAAATTTAAATTTTAATGAAAATTAAATCAGACTCACATTTTGGTAACATTTAATCCCTATATAAAGAAAAGATCCCTGTCTAAACCCATCTATTTTCACTAATTTAATTATAGGAACAATAATTTAAAAATACTAAATGTATCTACTTAGTTGACAACGACTATTTAAAACGGAAGAAAACCAATAGTTCTAGCAAGTGATATGGCAGCTATAAGTATAAAAGGCCATAAATCAGAAAAGGCATAGATGAATTAAATATAATCATGCAAATCAAATCACTCATAGATAAGAACCTGGGAGAAATCTGGCTTCTGGAAAGACAGAAAAATAATGAATCGAAAAGGATTATTTATGCCATCTGAAGTTGACTGTTATTCATTACACAGATTTGTTGCTGCCTCATATCAAACTGAAATTCCTTTTGATAGGCAAATCACCACCAAAATATAAATTTTAGCTGAACTCAGCTAGTTGCTTTAGGATTAGCCTTATAAATAGGCAGAAGATGTAATGGATGTGCTGTGTATGTTTTATAACTTGGGTGCCTCTGCACTGGGTCTTCTGCTCCCAAATAACAGCAGTGATGATCTACTTCAGCAACACTATAAAGCAATTAATTCTTAAAACAAAAGCTCCTCCTAACTCTTTAAAATTTTTCCTCAGTGAATCATACATAGCCCAGGAAGAAGACAGCACTATGGATGATAATGCATTAACCAACAGTCCCACTTTCTTAAGAATTCTGAGAGAAAAGGATTACATCTGGAGGCTTTTGGAAAGAATGGTAAACTGACAGAAGATAAAATGTGAGGGTGTTAAGGACAAAGTCTGCTCTCTCTCTTTTTTTTTTTTTCGAATTTGACTAATGTACCTATCTAAATTAATTTAAAAAATTCCTAAGAGTGGTTGTCAAACATCACTGATATTATGTCCTTTGGGTTTTTATTTATTATCACATGCCCCATTCCTCATCCATAGACCTTATTTGATGTGTTTTGTTCCCAGTAAACTAACTGTGTTTTACAATCCTATCACAAGGTTATCATGAAACCTAATTAGACTGCTCTAACATGTGGAAAACCTCAGATAAAAGGTTCTATAGAAAGATAAAGTATTATTGTTTAGATATATAATATGTAGTTACATCTCTTGACACTTACATTCTTGTATTGCTAGTTTTGTTTACTATGACAGACTTCCCACTCTGATCAACATTGTGGTCTAATCCAAAGTAAGCGGCTACTCTGTGTAATAGCATCCTATGGTAAGATGTCATTGGGGGGAATTTTTTACGTGGAGACCTAGAAGCACAAGAAATACCAATTTAGTAAGTCAAGGAGAATGGTGATGACAATTTCTTTTCTTGTCAAATGTCAGGACTTACTCATTATTACCAATGAAATCTAAAATTTCTTGTTCCAATTTCAACAGCATCATTCTGTCCCTGAAAAAAAGTATGAAGACTCTTATATGTAAAACTTAGCAATGAAGTAATCACAAACATCAACAGGCTATGACTTATACAGCTAAATTTTACCCCTTAAAAACTATACATTCATGACTATTCCAATCTTGATGCTAGAATATTTACTAATGTTTTAAAACAGTAATGTTTTAAAACAATAAAAGATGATTTTTTAGATTAACTTTTTATTATGTAAGCTTTCACACATAAACTAATGTAAAGAATAGTGTAATGAATTTTGATGTACCCATCACCCAACTTTAACAATCATCAACATGTGACTATTCTTAAATTCATTTTTTTTTGTTTATAAATAATGAAGGAACTTAAATACATTTTGATCTACTAGGTATTACTATAATAGAGTTTGCTCTGTAAATATATGGATAATAAGAGCATTTTAGTTTTAATTTTCTCATTCAATAACGTGGACAGCAAACAGAAAAACAGACATCTTTAGTTACGCTCATGACCATTATCATACTGACCACCATAGAAACAGTACTCGAAAGAACCTGCAATGCCAGTAACAACAGGAATACTCCTATGGAAATCCAATAGGAATATGTAGATGGGACTACAGCAAAGAAGTATTAATTATATCGCTAACTCAGAAGAAGAGGACATTTCAATCCATTCTATAAATTGCTATTATATATTTTAAAATTTTCCCATAAAAATGTAAGTGAACCAAAGACCTCCAACATATAAAATAAGAACTCTAGGGAGTACCTGTATGTGCTCCTTTAGATCACTAGAGTCTTATTTAGTGCACTTAGGCTGCAACAAATTAATGGTTTCACTACCCAACGGACCTCCTTGCCCACATACCAAGAACATGGCTCCAGATTTTTCCTGTGCTAATTGGAAATTTCATGTACATGTGAAAAAAAAAAAAGTAACTTACAGAACCTTAAAGCTAGAAGAAGCTTTACAAATCATTCAGTTTTGTCTTCCAAAGTTTATAGATCAAGAAAATCAGGCCAAGAGGTTAATGATTCCCTAAAATAGACACTATGCACTAGATTACTCTCAATTTTAATAGAGGAATTGGTAGCCCCTGATTTGGTCACCTGAAAGTCTACATATCAGACCTGTGTTTGATTCTCCTCCTATATTGCAAAAGTTTCACAAAACTAAGTAATAACTTCTCCCCCCATCATTAAAATACTTAACTATACATTTTTACATCAGTTTAACAAAATCAAGAGAAAAACATGTTTATCTGGTGATTTTAAATCCCAAGCTGAAGACACAGCTACATTTTAACAAAAATTATAGCAATATTCAGTTTTGTCTCCAAACCTGCTTTTCCTTTAACATTTCCGATCTCAGTAAGTGGTATCATCTTCTACTCAACATGATACTAGAAGCATGAGAAGTTGTTTGACTTTTTTTTTTTTTTTGAGACAGAGTTTCTCTCTTGTTGCCCAGGCTGTAGCGCAGTGGCGCAATCTTGGCTCACCACAATCTCTGCCTCTCGGGTTTAAATGATTCTCCTCCCTCAGCCTCCCCAGTAGCTGGGATTACAGGCAGCTGCCACCATGCCTGCCTAATTTTCGATTTTTAGTAGAGACAGGGTTTCTCCATGTTGGTCAGGCTGCTCTGGAAGGCTTTTTTTTTTTTTGAAAGACGGGGTTTCACCATGTTGGTCAGGCTGGTCTTGAACTCCCGACCTCAGGTTATCTGCCTGCCTTGGCCTCCAAAGTGTTTGGATTACAGGCGTGAGCCACCACACCTGGCCGGCTTTTTTCTTTTTAATCATCCTTTTCCAAATCCTCCTGTACAGTTAATTACTACTGCAAATTTTATCTACCTTTGATCTATTTTTCCACTGCCACAACCCTGAATCCAAGTAATAAGGACTTTTGGCTTGAATACTATAGCAGGAGTTTACTGTCTCCCTGCATCTTCTCTGATTTTTTCTAATCCATTCTACATGAAACATGTATAACAATCTTTTAAGAACACATATGTGATCACAAATCACTCCCTTGGTTAAATCTATCACAGGTTTCTCACTGCTCTTAGAACTAAACATATGTACAAGGCAGGCATGAACTGGGTCTTCATCGTTCCGCCTCTTCTCCTGAGCTGAATCGCTCTGCCTCTTCTTCTGAGCTGAACTCACGAAACTGTTATCATCCTGGTTTATTTCTATATTTGCCAAACTCCTATCAGGTACCTTGAAGATGATGTTGTTCCCCCTTTGTTGAAACACATTCTTATATTCTTTCTTGGAATCATTTCTTTCATATTTTAACAGCATTTATCACAATTACTGTCATATAGTTCTTTGGACTATTTGTATATAAAAGGGTTCAACAAATACGTTTTGTATGAAATAAGATAGTATCCAGAAGGTCTTTCAGCATTCTGTTTTTTTAAATTTTGGGGGAGGGTAAAGAATTTTTACTTCCTAAAGTTTTCCCAACAAAGGATTTATTTACTAAACTATAAGATCCTCTTTGATCCAAGTTTTTTTTTTCTTTCTGAGACAGTCTCACTGTTGCCCAGGCTGGAGTGCAGTGGTGCTATCTTAGCTCACTGCAACTTCCACCACCTGGGCTCAAGTGATTCTCCTGTCTCAGCCTCTAGAGTAGCTGGGGTTATAGGTGCGCACCATCAAGCCCAGATAAGTTTTATATTTTTAGTAGAGACGTAGTTTCACCATGTTGCCCAGGCTGGTCTTGAACTCCTGATCTCAAGTGATCGGCCCACCTTCACCTCTTAAAGTGCTAGGATTACAGGCGTGAGCCACCACGCACAGCCTCATCCAAGCTTTTGGGGTTAATTTATCTTGAGACAGTATTTTTAGTAACTTTTATAGTTTATATATTGCCTTATTGTAAAAAAAATACAGACGAGAATCAAAAGCAGGCAACTAGCCGGCTGCAATGACTCACGCCTGTAATCCCAGCACTTTGAGAGGCGGAGACAGGTAGATCATCTGAGGTCGGGAGCTCGCGACCCGCCTGACTGACATGGAGAAATGCCCGTCTCTACTAAAAATACAAAATTAGCCAGGCATGGTAGTGCATGCCCATAATCCCAGCTACTCGGGAGGCTGAGGCAAGAGAACCGCTTGAACCCGAGCGGCAAAGTTGTGGTGAGCCGAGATCGCACCATTGCACTCCAGCCTGGATAACAAGAGCAAACTCCGACTCATAAAAGCAATAAAAAGCAGGCAACTTATTTGGAGCTCATAAAACAGAACATTTATATTGATTTTCTGTGTTTGAGCTAAACAGCAGGTATAAGATATTTTAACTGTTCTTCAGTGAATGTAATGCCACTGAAATTTCCACTATCTCCATGAAATAACATAAAATCTAACAATTTTACTAGCCATTGATACAAAGTTAAGCTTTCTCTCCTTTAATATGTAGATCTATAGATTGCAGAGGATTTTTAGATTATTATCTGGGCCACTTATTTTTTAAAAGATACCTTGCTTTCAGTAGCACTTGCTAAAAAAAAAAAAAAAAAAAAAAAAAAAAAGACAATTTTCCTGTGGTCTTAAGATTGGTACCTTCTGCCTTTTATCTCACACTGTAGCTTATACAAGCTTTCAAATTTTCAAATCTGGAATTAAGGTTAGATACTTTGTAACAGCCATAAGTTAAAGGTTAATAATCCTTTATAGGGGCCCTACATATGAGACTCAAACCAAGAGGTTTACAAATTACTTTCTTAAAGTATATTGATATTTAGTAGGTGAGCCAAAACCATCCAAAAGTAGGCACAAAGTAAAACTTCTACCATACAACCTTTAAAATGAACTGATACATGCTGTTTATTATTAAAGAACAAAAAAAGCTAATTAATAAACATCTACTAAAAGCTAAAATGAAGGGCTAACAATCTTTCAGTTACTAGTGTTCTAGTCATTATTCCAGAAGTAATTTTGGAGAAAGAGGGAACAGATGTTATACCAGTGGCAAATTTTAAAAAGCAGAAAACAGTAATGCTTCTGTTTGACCACCTTCCACCCAATGTTTCATATGCCTTTGGTCAAATCCCTGCAGCAGGTAAGAAATAAAATGACTTAAACAATACCTCCAATAAAAATGACTTTTAGAAGATATTTTACAAACAGCGAACAAATACATGATGTTCCTTAGAGCAAGACAAAATACTTAAAAAATATCCACTGTCAGAATTAATCCATGGGACTGTTTTCCTGTTAGTTACATAATACAGTTATCTATACCATCCATATCTCTACATATAAAATTTATACAATATGGCTAAAAGCAACACAAAAATAGGTATAAAATTATGTTAGTGAGTGTAATCTTTATCAGCAACACCTTCAGGTTCCTAGGTTCTAATTCATTAATGACTGTATTTAATAGGATAGCCTCTGAAAATATTGCAGACACCAGAAATTCCAGCTAACTTATTAACACCTGAAATTTAGTTTATTTACTGGGCTATGAACAAGATAATGAAGATTTAATGATGTGAAAAAAAATTTTTAAATAAAAGTGATCCAAAATAGAAAGGTTGACTAAATTTTCGTATCACTAAAAATAAATCTGCTTAACATCTAGTAGAATTCTCAAGGCAATATTCAACCCCGAAATCCCAGTGGGAATTAGCTTTACTTCTAACTAATTGTGTACCAGGCATATCTGGAAATTAGCTGTATGCTTCACTGAGAGAGAATACTGAGTCATTTATTCAGCAAACCTTATTTCTCACAAAATTTAACATTAGCTTCAACTTCCTAAACCCACAATGACATTAATAGTAACTTACACATTAGCCATTACATGAATTATTTACTTGTATATACATATATTTTTTAAATTGAGATGGAATCTTGCTCTTGTTACCCAGGCTGAGTGCAATAGCGTGATCTTGGCTCACAGCAACCTCCACCTCCCGGGTTCAAGTGATTCTCCTGCCTCAGCCTCCTGAGTAGCTGGAATTACAGGCATGCACCACCACACCTGGCCAATTTTTGTATTTTTAGTAGAGATGGTGTTTCTCCACGTTGGTCAGGTTGGTCTCGAACTCTCAACCTCAGGTGATCCGCCTGCCTTGGCTTCCCTAAGTGCTGGGAGTACAGGTGTGAGCCACTACGCCTGGCCTCATGTGTATATTTGCTCAAATAAAAATGCATACACAGAAGGAATAAAAAGCCTATACATGCTAAAATATGAATGAATCTTAAAAACATTATGCTAAGTGAATAAAAGTGAGTCATGAATGATGACATATCATATAATTTCATTCATATGAGATGTCCAGAACAAGGAAATGTACAAAAACAGAAAATAGATTAGGGTTGGGATCATCTGTTATCAGTATTACTATCATTACTATAGCATAGGAATAGCTACAATGCATGGGGTTTCTTTTTGGGGCAATGACAAAGTTCTAAAACTGTGGTGATAGTGCTTCTATCTGTATACTGAATATACTAAAAACCATTAAACTGTACAGCTAAAAAATGTCTATGTGGATAACTTAAAAATGTTTGCATCAGCTGGGCACAGTGGCTCATGCCTGTAATCCCAGCACTTTGGGAGGCTGAGGTGGGTGGATCACCTGAGGTTGGGAGTTCGAGACCAGCCTGACCAACATGGAGACATCCCCATCTCTACTAAAAATACAAAATTAGCTGAGCGTGGTGGCACATGCCTATAATGGGAGGCTGAGGCAGAAGAATTGCTTGAACCGGGAGGTGGAGGTTGCGGTGAGCCAAGATCACGCCATTGCACTCCAGACTGGGCAACAAGAGCCAGACTCTGTCTCAAAAAAAAAAAAAAAAAAAAAAAAGAGTGCATCTATAGAGGAAAAATACACAATCAAAACATAATTTGGAATCCATAAAAATTGATATATAATCTTTTGCTCTTTGCTGATGTCTTTCCCACAGGTTTAGAGAGAAGAAAAAAATCTGCCTGTCTAGGATCTTGTTTTACTTATACTAGCTATGAATTTCCTACCTTCCCACTTATTCCTCAACCCACTGAATTCTAGTTTCCACCATCCTATTCCAAATGTGAAATGACATGTTAAAATAGCCAACAACTTCTAATTTCGGAATCTAATGAATTATTTTTGGTACCTGTGTTGGAAAACATCTTTAATCATGTTTTCCCTCTGTTCTCACACCAACATAACAATCAACACAGAAGACTTCTGTGACCCCCAAAATGTGGAGATTTCTCTCCACCAGCAAGCACACAAGCAATTCTGCAGCAGACACCAGCTGCAAATCTAGGCCTCTGGACCTACCGGCTTCAAGTTGAGGTTCCCATGACCCCTGCTTTGAATTTGATTAGTTTGCTGGAGTGGATCACAGAACACTTACATTTGTTGGTTTATTATAAACAATACAGATGAAGAGATGCATACAAGGTAAGGGGCAGAGGCATAGAGCTTGCAAGCTTTTCCTGGGGCCTGCCATCCTCCAGGAACCTCCATGTATTCAGCTATTGGAAGCTCTCTGAACCTGTCCTTTTGGGTTTTTATGAAGGCTTCATTAAGTAGGCATGATTGTTAGTGGAGATCAACTTGACCTTCATCAATCTCCTCATCCAGGAGGTTGGGAGCAGGGGCTGAAGTCCCAACCCTCTAATCATGCCTTTGTCCTTCCAGTGACCAGCCCTATCCTAAAGCTCTGTCAACATTAGCATACAAAAAGACAGCTCTTTGGAGATTACAGGCATTTTCCTTGTACACTAGGAAACAGGGACAGAGACCAAATTTATATATTTCACAATCTTACAATACTTCTATTTTCATATCCCTCTGTTATTTTATTTTAATTAATTAATTAGTTAATCTGAGATGGAGCTTTGCTCTTGTTGCCCAGGCTAGAGTGCAATGGCCTGATTTCAGTTCACTGCAACCTCCGTCTTCCAGGTTCAAGCAATTCTCCCGCTTCAGCCTCCCAAGTAGCTAGGATTATAGGCATGTGCCACCATGCCTGGCTAGTTTTTGTACTTTTAGTAGAGATGGGGTTTCACCATGTTAGTCAGGCTGGTCTTGAACTCCTGACCTCAGCTGATCCACCTGCCTTGGCCTCCTACAGTGCTGAGATAAACGGGCATGAACCCCTGCACTGGGCCCCTCTGCTATTTTCTGTGAAACTGTTTGGTTTTGATTGAGTTCCAGGACAAATGTTTTCAGGATTCCTCTGCAATCTCTCTATCTTTAGAGATGGGGTCCAGGCTGGAGGGCAGTGGTGAGATCATAGGTCAGTGCAGCCTCAACCTCCAAGGCTCCAGTAATCCTCCCACCTCAGCCTCCTGAGTAGCTGGGATTACAGGCATGTGCCACTGTGCCCCCATGCCCTGTTTTTGCTATCTTTAGCACTTCGCCATTCTGTTCCAGTCTACTGTCCCCATTGCCTTTCCATATACAAATGATCTTCAAGTCCTACCATGGTATTTTCTAAATATCTTTTAAATGTGCCTTTTCTTCTCTATTATTCTCTATGGTCTCCTAGCCACTCTCTTTGTTTACAGTTATCTCTGCCAAAATAATCTTTCTAATACACCAAAGTAATCTTTCCAAAATACAAATCTCATTATGGCATGGCCCTATTTAAAATCCTGTAACTACTCCTTAACTTAGCATGCCATACTCAGTATTTCTGATAGATGCACTAATGGCATTTCAAGACAATTTTTCATCATTCATTGCTGTTTTATAGGTCTTTTTTAGCATCCCTTGCTTCCCAATAGCATGCTGCACTCACTGGAACAATCAAAAGGTCCCCTCACATTTCCATACTGCCTTAGGATATTGGTATTATTCTATGTTGAGGAGAGTTGGATATGACCTATGTTTCATACCTCACCAGTCCCATTACCATTACTATCTAGAACAACTTGATATATGCCTGTGAGAGCCAGAGGGTACAATCTTATCCTTCCTTAGATATAACACTTCCTCTCACACAGCTATGCCTTGGCAATCCTCTAGTCTCTATCCAGAAAGCCCTTCCCATGCTTCTCTGTATGGACAGCTCCAATTTAAAACACTTTTTTTTTTTTTTAAATAAAGAGGTCCCATCTTTTAAATTAATTAATTAATTTAAAAAATTTATTTATTTATTTATTTTTTAAGATGGGGTTTCACCATGATGGCCACGCAGGTCTTGATATCCTGACCTCAGGTGATCCACCCACTTCGGCCTCCCAAAGTGCTAGGATTATAAGCGTGAGCCACCACGCCCAGCCAAAACACTCTTAATCCAAGATTCAGGTTAGGCACTACCTTTTCAGTGACACATTCTGGCCATCTTGACCCATACATTCTCAAATTCTTTCAGAGGTTGGGGCCCTTCTTTGGCCATTAAAGCACCTGTAAACCTCTTTTACATTTGTTCTATTTTAATTGTCACATCATTTTCTAGTATAGAGACGGTGAATACTGGAGGGTCAAACTTTTATCTCATTCCTTTTCATATCTACAGTGTTTAGCACAATGGTTAGAGTTGTTCAACAGACTCATAAATTTATCTTTTTGTTGGGATTACTGAGGAATAAACTTGAACTGAAGGAAAAAAAGTCAAGCAGAGTTGCCTATCTTCTAACTCCATACCTATAATCCTCCAGCTCCTATTACAGAGACCACTTTCCTTTTTGGTAATTCTCTTTCACATTGATATTAAATACAAAACAGAAAGTCAAGATAGTACTAAATACAATACATCTGAATAAAAACAGGTTATCTTGAAGCAAGACTGTATAAGAGATAAACAACTCTCATATCTTCTATGTGCCTATATCTAGTGACATTATTTTATTTTTATTTAAATGTATGTCAAATACCTACTACTATGGAAAGCTAACATTTAGAGGAAGATTTCTTCACCTTGGTATCTTTCACTCCATGAAAGTATTGGTCAGATAATTTGTGGGTAGCCATTTTTGTAAGGAGAATGCCTCAAAGTGGTTACGAGTTGTCAAAAAAGTTAAAAATTACTCATTTAGTGATCTGACAAAATTAAAGATTTCACAATTAAAGTATTGACTCAAATAAACACCTCGAAAATATTTGGGTTGATGGCTTATAAACTCCAACAATAAAGAACAAAAATTCTGCATTTAAAAAGTTCAAAAACTAATTATAAGAGAATACACTAAGTTCTTATTTGGTTGAATGCACTCTGGTGAGATATTTTTCTTTTTTCTCATGATTAATGGTATATACCTAACTAAATTAAGAGTCTAAATATCTTAGTGATTCTGTGTTTCCCAAAATTCATACATCATGGTGACATGCAAAATGTGAAAAGATATTTATATATGTGCATATACTAGACCAACATCTTTGCCCTGAAAAACTAAAATGTTTTGGTGTACTTCAAATATCTGCAGTCTTACTCTAATACTCTAACTCAATAATGAAAACATATATAGCAAAATTATGGCACTCTAGAAGCAATGGAAACCTTATAAATTTAATTTTTACCTGGGATTGTTTTTTAATGTATTTACTAAAAATTCATGTAGATCTATGCCAGTTGAATCAGTGTATTCTTGACTGGAATCTAAAAAACAACAACACAAAAACCCAGTATAAAGTTGTTTGAAAACAAATCCCATTACCTTTTACATATGATGTATATCTTATATAAAACATGATGCCCCACATTGAAAGAAATGACAAAGTAGGAAAAATTACAATGGACTCACATGACAATTTTTCTATTCTGATCTAATGTGTACGAGAGTTTATATAACTGCATGTCCATGCACATTCTTAAAAAATATTAACCTCTCATATATGTCTATTTAATTTCCTTTAAATTCTTTAAAGATCCTTTTACATACTCACCACATCCTCATGTTTAAAATGCCTCCATGGGTAAAAAAATTAAATGATTTACATAATTAACTACATTTGTAGCAAATTAAGACAGCTTAGTTCAGATATGTTGAAATTTTAAATGTAAAAGAATTTTAGATTTTTATCAGGTTTATTAAAAAAAAGGCTTGCTTTCAAAATACTTTCAAATATTCATGCTATCTTCTCCTTAAATGTAATAATATCCTTATACTATTTATAGTACTGGTCAAGGTAACTGAGTTTTTAAATTTAGAAAGCATTTCTATTGATCGGCAGTCTGCAATGTTAGATTATAGTGAAGATCCTCCAAAATTAAGAAAAATAAACATTCTGTTTCCAAGAATATTCTTACTGGATACACTTACAGAGCTGATAGCATCAGCTCTTTGTATCATAAGGAATTAAAGAGTGATAATATCCTTAGTGGAATCAATATATAAATTATAATGACTCTAGTATTTTACTATAAGTGAGGGACCAGTAAGAGTTAAGATGTTTACCTTCCTCAATGTCTGTTATGTGTTGCAAATTTTGGCTGAAATGTCTTACTGATATATAAAATTGTGTTAAACAATTTTGCTCAGATATCATCCTTCCATTCTGTTCTGTATCATTTTACATAAAGATACATTATATATAATTAGTCGAGAGGTAAAGGATGGAATGACTAATAGCAAAATTATTTAAAAAAATAAAAAAACAAAAGAACTGCAAACCTCTTGATAACATTTTTCTGGGCAACTTATCACTGGCCTTTTCTTTTTCTGCTTCATCTTTTGAGGGCCTCTCTTCTTTCTCAAATGATTGTGTTAACTGGATCTGAATTTTCTCCTGTTGGAAGGCAAAGTCAGTTATTCAATGAAAACACAACATAATTCATTTAACACCACACATTTATATTTTTTGAGTAACACAAAATTGTACAGAGCAAAAAGATTATTTTACCAAACTGGAATCTTCAAACTCCAGAACAACTTAAAAATACCACTTTCATCAAATACTTTATACCAATTAAAACATATTCTCAAGATTATTTTAGAGAAACTAATTGTTTCCTATTACAGTTTAAGTGCATCAACTTGTAAAATCCCTGGAGGATGAGAACTCAGGTCTTCTTAACCTACTTTTGCAATGAAGATGCCAAGCAAAAGCATAATTATCATCAAGCATGACAATACAAATGTATAAGAGTCAAGGCAATAATTAATAAAAATTAGGTTTCTGAGTAGCCTTTATAATCACACACTCCTTCATTCTCCTACCATATAAAAATGTAAGTACAAAAATTTCCAAAATAAACGGCACACAACTTTATTTCCTTTTTGAGATTCATATATCACTGTTAATCCTTCAATCACCACAAAGTTGTTTAGAAAGATTTCAAACAAGACTGTATCCTTACAGATATGTAATGTTTAACTGTAAAGCAACCACATTCTATAAGGCTGAAATGGATAACTAATTCATGTTTTATTTTAGAAGCAATGTCATAACATGCAATTCCAGAACCTAAAGGGATTACTAGAAATTAATCCACACAGACAAAGTAAAAATCGTGTATCTCTGTTTACTTAGGTAAAGTTACAAAGAAAGCTATAATAAATTCTACATCAGTTTTACTAAAGAAAAGGTGTAGCCTATTTTTAGACTAAATTATACTGTTGTTCTTTAGTCATGAAAACCATCAATCAGACCCAGAGATATTTTTTTTACCCCAATAGGACTACTACCTGCTATTTTCATCTCTTATTTCATCATACCAGTTCAAATTTGTGTTCATCATATAGGGCAAATGATGCACAATGGCAGTTTTCACTAAGATGACAAACATTTGCTTTATGTACTCTCTCTGTCTTGTTTTCCAAAGACACTGGCAAATTCCTTACAGTCATTAATCAGTAAGTAATTTTTCTTATTGTGATTCATTTTCCAACCTACTTTATTCACTCTTTTCTTAACTGTAAAACAGGTATCTAGAAATGAATCCCAGAACTATTTTTCAGAAGTATAATATTTAGCTTTCCTGACTTGTATCTTCTATTCTGGTTACCCAAGAGGAACCCAATGAAATCCAGGCTGAGAGAAGAGATTTCACATTACCTCCTCTTCGATCTTCATTAAAAGGCACTTCCAGTGAGTAGCAGATTTCATTTCTAAGCTCTCCTCAAAAAGCCATATGTTTTAATTACAGATATTAAACTATTTTATCAAAATGAATTATATTTTTAAAATCCTGTAGTCTTAATGTACTGAGGTCTTGTCTTCAGTTGGCCTAGTTTTCAGTAGTGAATAAACAAGATACACTTTAAATGCTGATGTCCTTATACACAAAATTTTCTGACTATAAATAACTGGAATAATAGCTACCTCTCCATAGGAAGCTGCAATTCCTTTACTATTCACTCTGTCATTGAAATCTGTTATTGAGGTCACTACCTACTCACAAGCTCTCATTAGATACAAGTGACATCTCTCTCTTAATTGCCTCTCCACTTTTTGAATAATGAGTTTTATTCCAGATTAATTCCTCAAAAATCACATTCTGAATCAAGCAAATTAGTTGGAAAGGGTGTCTACCATCAAGGATTAGATACTAGCACATTTCATGAGAAATAATTTATTTTTCAATTTCCACTCAGGTGCCATTTAATTATCTCAAGACTTGGAAAAAGACTTCCTACTATAAGAAGTATCTTTTATTCAGAGGATTTTATTCATAGACTGTTATCCAAAAAGAAAATGTTTGCTGTATATAAGAGAAACTGAGAAAGAATATATGAAGGGAAATAACTGAGTTGTGACATAGCTCCTTTATTTATTAACCATATGCCATAACTCATCTTTTTGAACTGTCAACACAAAAAATTACCTATAATCAATAATGTATGTATCAATACACAGCATATATTCCTGTTATTTTTTTACTCATATAAATTTTAACTAGCCGAATTTAGTACCATAACACTTTTTCCCTCAACATTTTTCAAATAGGTAAAATGCACGAGAAAAAACAAAGGTCATGGTACAGCCTTTTTTTTTTTTTTTCCCAAAAAGTATACAGTGTCTCTGGCAGTGTATACTTTTTGAAAAAATCTGTCATTCATTAACAGACTTATGGATGCCTGATCCCTCTTTCCTCAATCTCATTTACTGTTATGTGGCTAAGATGGTATAAAATCTGTTTTTTGTTCAACAAAACAAATAAATGGATTTTCGAAAACATTACAGTGCCTACTACTCCATCCCAAACAGGTTTATTCTTTACACTCATGTGTACAAAAGAACTTTTTTTTTCTTTTTTGAGACAGAGTTTTGCTTTTGTCATACAGGCTGGAGTGGACTGGCACAATTTCGGCTCACTGCCACGTCCACCTCCACCTCCAAGGTTCAAGAGGTTCTCCTGCCTCAGCCTCCTGAGTAGCCAGGCATGCACCACCACACACACTAATTTTTGTAATTTTAGTAGAGACAGGGTTTCACCATGTTGGCCAAACTGCTCAAACTCCTGACCTCAGGTTATCTACCTGCCTCGGCATCCCAAAATGCTGGGATTACACCTGTGAGTCACTGGGCCCGGCCAAAAGAACTTTTTAAAAGTGCTGTTTCAAAAAACAATTTTACTGATTTTTTTTCAGATTGTATTATAGTTCTTCAGTCTTTTCACAACCATGCAAAACCCAAAGGTCAGTATTTGAAAATGTTCTCCAAGCAAGAATTTAGTAAATACTTTGTTTGTGTTTCTGCTTTTTGCTAGAAAGTCTGTTTTACTGCTAAAATATATCTATTTTATCGAACAAATGCATATAGCTATCTCCCATGTAGCTACATTAAAAAAAAAATCACAAATTAATATTCATCCCTATGTTTCTGACACAAAGAAATGTCAAAGCAAACAGATTTTTAAGTACATTTCATTGACAACAATCTATTTCAAAACATTTTCCTTGCATTTTTGAAGCAATAAAAAATGTAGTGCTTTTTAAAAACGGCACAATTCTAAATATGTGACAATTATCCTCAATATCTTTAATAGGCTTTAGAGGGCATCATGTAAATCAAGGGAAAGTATAAAAGTTTTAGTTTGAATCACCAAATGTATAATGATATTTGCTTTATAAAAAAGATGTACATGTCATGGATCAGTCATGGCTTCTTAAATAACCACAATATTCCCAGAATTCCTTGGAAACTGTTTGTTGGGACACAGAAGCATTTTAAGTTGCTCAAACTCTTCTTAAGTAGAACAACCCACTAGGCAGTTATCACATGATAAACATTGGTAAAGGGTCCAAAAATATTTACGCAAAAATATACAGATGTAACACAAGACAGAGATCAACTCATAGCTGAGATTAACAGAAAAGTAGTCATAGCATTAAAAAGAACGTAAGAGGCAAAGTAAATGGTTTGCCTAAACTACATTGTTCTAAATTTTACAAGAATAGACATGTGAGAAATTAGAAGTACTAGGTAACTATTGAAGAGCCAAAGTAATATGAAAATTGGCTTCACCATGCATTCAGGTTACATTAAATAACCTATCAAGAAGAAGTCTTGGGTAGTCTCTGCATACAAGCATTAAGTATTTGAAAAATTTCTAAAAGGTAAAACTAAAACAGCAAATTTCATTACAATTATATTTCACTGGATGTGCTACCTTAATATTTTTTAACTTTACAAAAATAATTTATAACTCTCTTAAAGCCACATTCCTAATTAACTACATGATTCCTAAGTTTTTCCAGAAGAGAAATCATTGCTTAAAGCCTTAGATTGAAGCAAAGAGTTTTTCTAACTTTTCATGTGTATTTTGGGTGCCAAGTATTATTGAATCAGTTTCATTTAGTAAAAATAAAACAAACATAACAAACACAAACTTAATTTAATCATATAAAAAAATTTCTCCAGTTCCTCCATGTCTTGAAATAACATTTGTTTTGCTTTGTTTTTTTACCTGGTTCTCCTGTGATATCTCTGCTGCAGGGGGTGGTGGTGATTCTTCACACACTGCAAGGCTCCGAACTAGCTTTAACTTTGAGCTTGACTAAAGAGAAGTATTTATGATTAACACTACATTTCAGAAATTTAGGGCATATCCAAAAGCCCCCTAGAAAGAGTTTCTAAGTTTCTTTATAAATAGTTTCTGCCATGTATAACAGTAGATGAAATGTGCAAGTTAAACATATCATTAATCACTACTAAAGGCCTTTGTTAAGAAGGAAAACAAACAATTGCAGTTTTGAAAATTAAAGCAATAGAAAGAATGAGAATAATTCCAACTTCATATCCCAAAGAATGGTGAGAAAGCGGTTTTCTCTACAGATAAAGAACCATCAAGATAAAAAAGCAACGCACAAAAGCGACTAGGCAAGACAAAAACCCCAAATAAAACAAAATAAGCTTTCTGCCCCCCTCCCCCAAAATATGAAAGAACTAAACTGAATGTAGTGCTATATGAAAACAAGGATTCATCAAGCATGAAGGAAGGCCCTTGGCATGCCAGCACACCAAAATATTTACTATACCTTAGACCTTTTTCCTGTCTGTCCAAATGACTGCAATGGCCGCTGAATATACAAGAAAGATTTGTATTAAATTTCATACTGAAACAGAAAATTTGCTTCTTAATTCATACTCCTAAACCACAGAAAAACTAACTGCACATAAAGTATGAAAAATGAGGAAATCAAAGTTGGTTTCCGTGAAAGAGTACTGATTTCTCCCAGAAGCACACTTGCAGAAGATTCTTTAAAATCCTGGTAGGTTGGCATTTTTCTTTATTTTTTCTTTCTTAGGCATTTTTCTTTAAATCAGCAGATGGCCACAATTTTTGTGTTAATTGTGTACAATGAAATTTATATGGTGACTTCTTAGTAGTGAAATAAAATATACTTCTTCATTATTTTATAACATATTATAGTTTAGCCAAGGTTAAGGACGAACAACACACAAAAATCAGCAGTTTAAGGTAGATAAACTCAGAAAATTTTTCAACTTAATGAGAATGTTTCAAATGCACAGTGAGTCAGAGTCCAACTACAAATCTACTGAGCTATTTCAATACTGTATGAAGTATACCATCAGTTTATTAGTGACAGACACCTATTCATCAGGTCTGAGGTGAAGCAATGAGGCAGAAAGGAAGAAAAAAGGGCAGATGTCCAATATGAAGGTCCAGCATGACTGACAGACTAACCATCAGTTGCAAGACTGGGGAACCTTGTAAGGCAAACTAACTCAAGTATGTGATACAAGCTTTGGTTTGGGAAACCAGCTGAAGCACCTGTCAATCAGAGCCAGATAGGTTTTAAACATTCTTTCCTTCTACTTCCTTTCAATTTTCCTCTTCAAACTCAACCCCAAATAGTACAGGGCCCAGGTATCTACCATTTTTATTTCTTAACACCAGGGGCCCAGTCTGATACCAAACGTAAAACAGATATAAAATCCTTAATATCCAGACTAGTATGCTTTACATTAAAAAAAAAAAAAAAAAAAAGGCCACCATTTTACTTCAAAAAGGCCTTCTTTGTAGGGTCAGCAGAAATAAGAGTCTACACTACCAGTATGTCCCGCCCTCATTTTGAGCCAAAAGTTCTTCAAAATGAAAAAGCCCTGTATTCTTGGGATTTTAATCCTGGATTACACAAGCTACAGAATAATAACAAAAGGAAAATAGAAAAACTAAAAGAAAATGACTTTCTGTTTCTTATTCAGAAAAAAATAACATGTGTATGCACAAATGCATACGGCAGTGCTGCCTAAGAGGGCTTCTGCATGTTAGTATTGTCTTCTGTTTCTACCTACTTTCTAATTTGCTCAAGAGGATTTCTAATTGCCTGTAACTCACATCTAACGACAGAAGTAAAATAAGTTGTGCTACCAACTAGTCTTGGTGGTAGATGCCACCATCTAGGGCCTACAGGAAAAAAAAGCAGGAGAAAAGCAAACAGTGAATACTATGAAAATGCACATACCTAAATGAGTCCTGAGGAAGCAGAAGAGAAAAGAGTTTCTGACTTACTCCCAGTCTTCTGCTTTAATTTCTTGTAATTTTAAGTATCACTGGTATAAAATCTTCTATTAAAAATCTCTAAAATGAAAGGGGTCATTAACTGGCAGTGTAAATGCTGTATTCATATGCAGAAGAAATGGACTTAAATTTTTGAATTTGCTTCTTATTAGTGGGTAACCATGATCAAATTACTTCAGTTTACTTTAATCTGTCTAAAAGTTTTCACACTATTTGCACTAATTCACAGGGTTCTTGAAAGGATTCAGTGAAAGTGCAGATAAAAAAGGGACTCTGAAAACTCTAAAATGCATATAAATGTAATCGATTATTAAAGGTTAGGAACTGACCATGTCAGACAACCAGTGTGCTTCCTCTACTTATTAGCAATGAGATTAAGATAAATTACTTAATCTAACAAATGCTAATTTTAAAAAGTGTATAAAATGGGGATGCTCTCTATTGTCCCTATTGTAATGCTTGAGAACATTCACAGACTTACATATGTATTAACTATCTTTTAGTCTACAAGGAGACTTTGATAAAGATGAGGAAAAGATAAAGGAAGATACAGAGAAGTAAAATTATCTTAATTTGACTTCATTTAACAAACATGTTTTAGGTTCCTGTTCTATACCAGACACTGCGCTAGGCACTAGGGCTATGAAGATGAATAAGACACAGTTCCTGGTCTTAAAGACCTCACAGTCCAGAATCAGTTACTAGTCAAACGGAACCCCAGATCTTCAGAATCTTAGTCCACTGCATTTAATATCTATTAAAAAAACTTTATTGTGGATTAAATTCTACTTGAGGTAGACAGAATTCTAAAGATGGCTCCCAAGATTTCCATTCGCTGGTTATTCAATCAAACACAAATCTAGGTACTGCAGAGAAAGGATTTTGCTTTTTTTCTGAGACTCAGTCTCACTCTGTTGCTCAGGCTGGAGTGCAGTGGTGTGATCTTGGCTCACTGCAACCTCCACCTCCCAAGTTCAAGTGATTAGTCTGCCTCAGCCTCCAGAGCAGCTGGGATTACAGGCACTCATGCACGGCTAATTTTTGTATTTTTAGTAGAGACAGGGTTTGACTATATCGGCCAGGCTGGTCTCAAACTCCTGACCTTAAGTGAGCAGCCCCCTTGGCCTCCCAAAGTGATGGAATTACACGTGTGAACTACTGCGCCCTGGTGGATTTTGCATTAGTTAACTAAGCTCCAAGCTAGCTGATTTTAAGATACAATTTAAGATTCAGGTGAGTCTAATTCAATAAAAGCTGAGACTTTTCTCTGGTGGGAGCATAGGAGCAAGTCAGAGAGATTTAAAGCATGAGAAGGACTTGACATATTGTTGATGGCTTTCAAGATGGACGGGCCATGTAAAGAGGACTATGAGCAGCCTCTTGGAACAGAGTGGCCTTTACTGACAACTAGCCAAAAAACAGGACCTCAGACCTACATACAGTTTTGGGCCCACTGTGACCTGATAATGAGTGCTGTCTTTTAAGCCTCTATGTTTGTGGTCATTTTTATGCAGCAACAGAAAACTAATACACTACTATATCAGTAAACTATAAATTGCCAGAATAGCATTATTCAATAACATAATTTCAATTTCCTTTCAAATAGCGAAGAACTGATATTATATGTACTAGAAAATATAGCAATGCACACAACAAAGCAGAGAAAACAAGTTGTTCATTAACGTAAACAGACTTAATTTCATATTTTTATAATCTATTTGGCAGCTAGATTTGGCTTTAAATAGGAATTCTCTCTATTTGATATGTAATTACTTAAAAAATGAATTTTATTATTTAGAGCACACTTTTCACCCTTAGCAGAATTTCACTGTCACAGTAAAAATTTAGCAGTTTGTTTAATACACATTTAATTAGTCCATAGAAATGCCTTAAATTAGAATTTACAAGGCTTAGGAACAAAGTCCCCAATTTATAATTTACATTGTTTTATACTGAAGTATAAGACAGGAACTAGGCCAAAAAATGGGTGCAGAATATAAACCATCCTTAATAGAATTTCAGTTTGAAATTGATACTGGTAAGTCGTCAGAGCTATCAGCTACTAGAATTTGGAGAAATAAGAAAAACAGAGCAATCCTTATTAGTTATATATGTATTGGCACAAAAATACCAATTAAATATCACTCAACTAAAAAAATCTGACATTTAAAAAATAGGGATAATTTTCTCTTTGTAATTAATAATTGTTAGGAAGAAAAATATAATGGTTATACCCTTTCAACCAGACTCAATACACCTTGAAGGGCTTACAAATTCTTGGTACTTTTCTAGGTACTGTAAAGATTAATCAGAATTATAAGGAAGACAATGAAAATGTTCCATGTCTAGTTAAGATCAGGGTAGTAAAAATAATGGATGCTAGATTGCTAATTTCTACTGGAATAAAAGATACGAAGTTCTCTGAGGCAGGAGAGCTATTTTAAAAATCAATAAACCAATAAACCAAACACAATCACAATTTATTTTTAACATTTAACCTTTTGAGCCATAAAGCACAGAGTTAAATATTCAAAGGCCTGACTCTTAGACTCTAATGAAAAGTCCATGGAGAAAGTCATAAACTATCTGGTTTAGTGTTATTCCATATAATAAAAGATCAAGGATCATCCCATTCTACTGGTGATGTACATGAAAATTATCCAAAGAAGTACAAACAGTAAATATGCAAAAGCACTTCTACAAGATGTAGCAAACATCTTTACACATCCCAAGAAAGCACCCTGAAAAGTAGATGTGCTTACAAGTGCTACCATATGTACATATGATCCAAGTTCAGTAGAAAGAGTATCAAATCCTAGAATTATAAAAATAAAGCATACTATGGAAAATGTATTGTAAATTTTAAAAAGTTGAACTCATTCAATATGAATAAAAAACAATAAAAATACAGCATACAGTTACAGAATTTAATAGAAATAAACGAAACCACTGTACTGAAAATGTGGGAAGGTTATGGTAAGTTTTACTCTTTATTACTAAAGAAAAATCTATCTTGCAAGACAATAAAGGTACAATTTTGAGATGCCATATAATCGTGCTATTGTTAATAAATAGTAACAATTATGATAATGATTATAACACTGTTAATACCACCTACCATTTGTCAGGCTTTATGAACTAGGTACAATACAGGTAAGTATTTTTTTTTCTGAGACAGAGTCTCACTCTGTCACCCAGGGTGGAGTGCGGTGGTGCAATCACAGCTCATTGCAGTCTTGACCTGGGCTCAGGTGATCCTTCCACCTCAGCCTCCTGAGTAGCCACCATGCCTAATTTTTTGTAGAGATGGGATCTGCCATGTTGCCCCAGCTGATCTCACACTCCTAGACTCAAGCACTCTGCTTGCCTTAGGCTCCCAAAGTGCTGAGATTACAGGTGTGAACCAATGTGCCTGGCCATACTTTTTATTTATTATTATTATTTTTTTAAGGAACAGGTCTTACTCTGTTACCCAGGCTAGAGTGCACTGGTGCAATCCTAACTCACTGCAGCCTCGAATTCCTGGGCTCAAGTCATACCCCCGCCTCAGCCTCCTAAGCAACTAGGACTACAGGCATGTACTGTGACACCTCGCTAATTTTTTGTTTTTATTTTTTGTAGAGACAAAGTCTTCCTGTGTTGTCCAGGCTAGTCTAAAAATCCTGGGCTCAAGCGACTCTCCTGCCTCAGCTTCGCAAAGCACTGGCATGAGCCACCATGTTTGGCTACACACATCCTTTTAATCTTTCTTTGACAAGCAGGAAAACAGCTAAGGTTATTATTTGAATTATTTTATATAAAGAGACTTTTATTCAGTCCTTTAAAAAAAACACTTCATTTCTTTTTCTTTTTTTTTTTTTTAAGATGGAGTTTCGCTCGTTACCCAGGCTGGAGTGCAATGGCGCGGTCTCGGCTCACCGCAACCTCCGCCTCCTGGGCTCAGGCAATTCTCCTGCCTCAGCCTCCTAAGTAGCTGGGATTACAGGCATGCGCCACCACGCCCAGCTAGTTTTTGTATTTTTAGTAGAGACGGGGTTTCACCATGTTGACCAGGATGGTCTTGATCTCTCGACCTCGTGATCCACCCGCCTCGGCCTCCCAAAGTGCTGGGATTACAGGCTTGAGCCACCGTGCCCGGCCCTTTTTTTTTTTGAAACGGAGTTTCGCTCTTGTTACCCAGGCTGGAGTGCAATGGCACAATCTCGGCTCACCGCAACCTCTGCCTCCTGGGTTCAGGCAATTCTCCTGCCTCAACCTCCTGAGTAGCTGGGATTACAGACACGCGCCACCATGCCCAGCTAATTTTTTGTATTTTTAGTAGAGACGGGGTTTCACCATGTTGACCAGGATGGTCTCGATCTCTTGACCTCGTGATCCACCTGCCTCGGCCTCCCAAAGTGCTGGGATTACAGGCTTGAGCCACCGTGCCCGGCAACACTTCATTTCTTAATAGATTAATGAAATAAGTTAATTATTTCATCAATACTTTCCTAGCAAATTAGGGAATTTGTTATTTACTGCCCTCATTGTGGAAGGAGTATGGCCTTGTGTTCTGAGCTTTTCTGACAGCCTTATTAGATTCACTGCTTTCTTGCCTCTTATCTTGCCCAGATCCTTTTTAAAGAAATGCACTGGAATTAACTTGAGGGATACAAGACGTAAGAGTCTCATCTTAATTATCAAAGGGCTTACTATTCAAACAGAATATATAAAATATGTATTTTATCCAACTCTCATTGTGGAAAATTCACTCATATTATGTCGGAGCTATTCATTGACTGGCACACAAGGACTTGTTTACCAATACAACGTGGATTGGCTATCCTATTGTTAATAATAATGGAGGGGGAGAGGCATCGTTTGAACTGTTCCCAAATATGTTTTGAGCTGTGTGCATATACACATGGATATAGATGAACACACCTGGACAAACCATTTGTTAAGTACAAAGATACAACTGTAAAAGAATGGGAAAGTTGGGCCGGACGCGGTGGCTCACGCCTGTAATCCCAGCACTTTGGGAGGCCGAGGGGGGTGGATCACAAGGTCAAGAGATCGAGACCATCTTGGCCAACAAGGTGAAACCTCATCTCTACTAAAAATACAAAAAAAATTAGCCGGACGTGGTGGCACATGCCTGTAATCCCAGCTACTTGGGAGGCTGAGGCGGGAGGATTGCTTGAACCCAGGAGGCGGAGGTTGCGGTGAGCTGAGAATGCGCCATTGCACTCCAGCCTGGGCAACAAGAGCGAAACTCCGTCTCAAAAAAAAAAAAAAAAAAAAAAAAAAAAGAATGGGAAAGTTGAGTTTGAACCTTTAATAAGCAGAGCACAGGGTTTTTAATTTTATATTTCAAATAAATGACTGCAAAAATCAACACAAAATATAATTTATCCTAAGTTTATTATTAAAAAAAAATTTTTTTTTTAGACAGGGTCTTACTCTGTCACCCAGGCTGAAGTGGAACAACACAATTTCAGCTCACTGCAACCTTGATCTCCCAGGCTTAAGCAATCCTCCCACCTCAGTGTCCCGAGCAGCTGGGACTACAGGTGTATGCTATCACACCCAACTAATTTTTGTATTTTTTTGGGGGTAGAGACAGGGTTTCGCCATGTTGCCCAGGCTGGTCTCAAATTCCTGAGATCTGCCTGCCTCAGCCTTCCCCAAAGTGCTCGGATTACAGTCATGAGCCACTGCATCAGGCCAATTTACTCTAAATTTAATCTGAAAAACCTATCTGTGAAGAAAATCAAACAATGGAGACCACATCAGTGAGTTATACACAGGAAATCAAAGTAAACATTTCCCACCATCCACTTAACCCATGTTAAAGATTAGGGATACTTGTAGTCTAACAAAATACATTTTTCTGGATTTAGAAACCTGGCACCCACCACCCCAGCCTTCTAAGTGTTTCATAAAAATGTAAAGTCCAAAATGCACCTCCACATTCTCAATAGAAACAGTGTGTGGCAGTAGAAAACTTACTGACCAAAAACCTGTCAGGTTATTGAGACGATAATCAACAATTCAGAACAACTCCAAGACATCTATGTGGGAAAGTTAACTTCCTGACATTAATGCACACAAATTTCTTGAATTAGCTCTGAAGTAGTAAGAAATTCTTACAAAAGTAATCCTAAAACTTCTATAAAAGATCACAGTCCAAAACAAAACCCTGAACAAAAAACCTACACTTTTTAAAAGTAGAAAGAGAAAACTGGTAAAAGCAGAAAGAAAACATAAGTAGAATTATTTATATATTAAATGGTCAAGAGATCTTTGAGATAATCTCTGCTTGAAACCACCTGAGAGGACATATCATGTCTGTTGGCCTCTCTTGTTTGATGAAATTATTTTTTATGTAAATACTATCCTTAACAGAAAGAAAATCATAAGATTTCTTCATAGTACAAAAGAGGCTATAATATCCCTTAACTGAAAATAACTTCGCAAAATGTATACATTAGATGTTCAGTTTTTTATATAAATGAATGAAATGAATGTTTCTTTTGGAAGGGAAACATTCGTTTCCTTTAATCACTCCAAATATTATTATGCTAAAGCAAGGTAACAGACATAAGTTATAATATTCATGGTAGCTGATTTTCAGAATGAGAGCAAAGTAGAGAATATCTTGCTACTCTATTAGAATAAAGTAACAGTTTATTCAAAAATCTCAATAGAAACCCTACATTATTTGCTACATACATCCAAACTTAAGAGCGAAAACAGCAATTGCCATTTAACATGACAATCTTTAGGTAGTATCTTAGAGGAAAGATGAGATATCTGGTAGTATGTTAGAATAGTTAACTCCACATTAAGTTAAAAGTAACTCCGTATTAACCAGACTTTTTAAAACAAAACATTTATTTCCTGTTGATGCATAAAACCGTTGACTTTATTTTACAATATTTTAAATGAAAACACAGAACAGACCTATTTTCCAGTTTTATCTCTTTTAAATTCCCGATTTCCATTAATTAAATCTGTTCTATAAGAGGTATTTCAACGGTACCCCCTTGCCAGCCACCTTGGATGAAAGCATCTTAGACCTCAAAAACTCAAAACAGAGTCAATATTCATACATGTAGTATATTATTAATAAATAAATAAAATGAATACGGCATTCACTGGATTAACATAAAATGAGTCCTCACATTCTATTTTTTCCTCTTTCCAAATCGTTACAGTCACTATGCTATAGGAAACAAGAGGTCGAGACCATACCCATGTTTGTTTACTATGGTATTTCCTTGGTAAAGAATAGACTTTCAATAAATGATTTGGAGAATGTGGAAAATTTTCTTATGCTACAAATAACTGGGCCATGATGTGAAAGTGGTCATCAGAATGTTCTTGTGGCTTACTGCCAAAGGCAACACAACACACATGGTAGGAAATGCAATAATCCCAGTTAATGACTTGTTGATAAGCATGATCTAGGAGAAGAAACATTAAGTGTAGAAAAGAGGCTAAAATGAAATATTTTATTATTTCAATCACAAATGCAATAGAACTTTTGCAGATTTTCCCTGATGCAATCAGGACACTGGCATGCTGCCATCACTGACTGTACTGATTACAGGCATGGCAATTTTTTGTTGTTTGAAAAAGTGCTATTACTTTTTAAAATGACTGGGAAAAAATATGTTATTCCTCCCAATTTGTGAGATAATTTGCACTTGACTATAATCAATGGGGCCTAAATGCTTTTTTATAGCTGGAGGAATTGCTATTATTGTCTAACATGGTGTGTGGTATATAATAGGGAAAAAAGAAAGTTTTCGAAGGAACAAAAGAATGAGATAACCTTTAAAAACAGGTTTCTTTAAAAAAGTGAAGTTAAAAGAATTAAAAAAAAAAAAAGCAGAGCTGTAATATTTGGCTTATAGCCTTCAAACCCTTTAGGATATAGAAATAATGATAGAATATTTTCTCCAAAAATATAATTCTTTAATTGTAAAGCAAAATTAAAACATTACAGTTAAACAATGTTTTTGAATAACTTTTTGTGGTAGATTAAAGGTAGCTATAAATTCTTTCCTACTGAGAGACAGGGTCTAATTCCCCTTCCCCTGGGCTTTTGATTGACTTATGTCATCAAAAGAAGATAGCAGAAGTAATGTTCTGGAACTTCTGGGCCTACATCAAAAGAAACCTTGCAGCTTTGCTTGGCTTTCTTGGAACACTGTCTCTGGGGCCCCTGAGCTGCCACATAAGAAGTCTGACTACTTCGGACCTGCCTTGTTCGAGAAGCCATAAATAGGTGCTTCTAGTCCCACCTGAGCCCAGCACTCAAGCCATTCCTACCTAGGTGCCAGACAGGTGACAGAAGCAGTCCAGGATGCTCTAGACCAGTCCACTGGCCTGTTAAATGTCAACAAAGGACTTCTTTGGATACCTTGTAAAATACAAAATTCTCTCAGCCCAAGTCCTGCTTCATTTCCTGACTCATTAATGATGATAGCTATAAAAAAAAAAAAAAAAAAAAAAAAAAAAAAAAAAAATTGCAGGCTGAGTGTACCTGTAATCCTAGCACTTTGGGAGGCTGAGGCGTGGATTGTCAGAGCTCAGGAGATCGAGATCAGCCTGGGCAACATGGTGAAACCCTATCTCTACTAAAACAGAAAAAATTAGCCAGGTGTGTTGGTGTGCACCTATAGAACTAGCTGCTTGGGAGGGCGAGGCAGGAGAATCACTTGAACCCAGGAGAGGGAGGTTGCAGTCAGCCGAGATCTCGCCACTGTATTCCAGCCTGGGTGACAAAGCGAGACTCCATCTCAAAACGAAAAGGTTTAAAAGTTGTTAGTCCTTCATTTTGAGAAAATAGGTAACTAGAAAATCTTACCAAATAAATGAATACTACTAGAAATACTATTACTTGGGACCATTTTTATCTATCTTGAATCTGTTAATCTATTCAATTTCCATTTATTCCTGGAATCAGAAGTCTTCTCAGGGGCTGTTCTAAGTCATTATATATGCACAGACCCACAAATCCTTTTTATCAGTCAGGCTGAGTGACTGAGGAACCCCCTGAAGGCTGTTTTTGCTAATAGATTGTCTGCAGTTTTATTCTATTTCTCTTTCCTCTAAGAGATCTTAGGTTAACATTTTGAACTTTCACGCACTGATAATTAGGAAAACGGTGGAACAAGAAAGTATAAAGTCAACAAAAATGCACTAGTCACATACAAATAAAAAGAATTCTACTACATGATACAAGCAAATCAGAATTAAGACAGCAAGCTAATCCACATGGGTCCAAAACCAGCTGGTAAGCATGTCACCAAGGGTCAACTTACCCTTTTAGAATTTTGAGAAGTGAGTTTTGTATGAAAATAAACATAAATCTATGCTGAATATTTAGTATTAGTAGCCAGAGAAAAAATTTTGTTTACCTGCAAATCAATATTGTTCTCAATACAGTGTTCATTCTTCTCTACCAAAATCTTCTCATAGTTTTCTGATTTGATAAGACTTTCAACTCTGGTTGTATCTTTCACTTCTGTCTCCAAATCCTTCATTGTAGCAGTTTCATCTTTTACAGTAACAGTATCAGACATCCTCATTAGCAAAGGTTATTTTCGAATTCTACAGGGAGCTTGAAGCCTTAAGAAAAAAAAATTTAATCCAGTTTGAAACATTTTTACATTCAGTTACTGCACAACACTGACTGACTGCTACGTTCCAGAAATAACATGTTGAGTAATATAGACAGGAGCAAAATTCCTGTCTTCAAGGAGTATATAATTCTGTAGTTGATACATCCACATAAAAAAATCACAATACAAAAAAAAAAAATTAAAAAAAAAATTAAAAAAAAAATCACAATACAGTGAGAAAGAGCTATAAAAAGGATGTGAGCCAGGCGCAGTGGTACCCACCTGCAGCCCCAGCTACCTGGATATCGGACAGGATGATTGCTTGAGTCCAGGAGGTTGAGCCCAACCTGGGCAACAATAGCAAGTCCCTATTGCTAACACATAAATAAATACATTTAAAGAGAAAGAATTACAGGTGGCTCATGCCTGTAATCCCAGCACTTTGGGAGGGCAAGGCGGATGGATCACAAGGTCAAGAGATTGAGACCATTCAACATGGTGAAACCTCGTTGCTACTAAAAACACAAAGATTAGCTGGGCACGGTGGCGGGCGCCTGTAGTCCCAGCTCTGTGGGAGGCTGAGGCAAGAGAATCACTTGCACACAGAGGTTGTAGTGAGCTGAGATTGTGCCACTGAATTCCAGCCTGTCAACAGAGCAAGACTCTATCTCAAAAATAAAAAAAGAATATGAGGTGATTTTCATGCACATTTACTTGTAGCAATTCTTAAGAAACATTAAGGAATGAGCCAGATCAAGGTAGAAGGTAATGGCTGGAGAATAATATATTTGTATTTAGAAGACATTAGAAATCTTTCTCTCCAAAGGGATACCTATCATAGCTTTTTCATCTGGATTCCTAAAATTCCAAATCTCTTAATCACCCTGAAATATTTCCAAAAGGAAATAATTAAAAAAAAAAACAGTAATATTCTATTACAGAATACACTTGTAAATTTGAATTAACAAGTATGTTCAGCAATAAGAAAGCATTGAAAACTTTCCTAAATTAAGCGATTCAATGCCAAACAACACATATTATCCAGGCACTCTAAAACATGGAATCCATAGGAAATCAAATACATAAGACTCCAATATATTTCATATCATTAGTGAGTTTAAGAAAACTACTGAGTTCACACTGGGTTAATGTATCAGAGATTAAGCTAAAGACAGCTATCATGTTAAGATGTGAAAAATGTAATAAAAACAGCAGAACTTGGCTGGGTGAGGTGGCTTATGACTGTAGTCCCAGCACTCTGGGAGGCCAAGGTGGATGGATTGCTTGAGCTCAGTAGTTCAAAACCAGGCTGGGCCACCTGGCAAAACCCAGACTCTACTAAAAATACAAAAATTAGCCAGGCATGGTGGTGCATGCCTGTAATCACAGCTACTTGGGAAGCTGAGGCACAAGAATCGCTTGAAGCCGAAAGGTGGGGGGTCCACTGAGCGGTGATCATGCCACTGTACTCCAGCTTGGGTGACAGAGTGAGGCTCTGTCACAAAACAAAACAAACAAAAAAACCAACAATGGCAGAACTTGATATAAACAACTGAGTCTAAAATGCATTTTAAAAAAATGAACAGATTGATATGTAGAGGGATAGACATAGGTTATAGCAGGTATGCTAAAATGTTACCGATAAAATCAAGGGGTGGTTATAGGGGTGTTCACTGTAAAATTCTTTAAATTTTTCATTCTTTTTTTTTTTTTTTTTTTTTTTAAGATGGGGTTTCACCATGTTGGTCAGGCTAGTCTTCAACTCCTGACCTCAGGTGATCTGCCCACCTTGGCCTCCAAAGCACTTGGGATTACAGGCATGAGCCATCATGCCCGGTCAAATTCTTTAATTTTTTCTATATTTCTGAAAATTTTCATAATAAAATCTTGTGGGGGAAAAAAACTAGTGGAATTTATTTTCTGTATGTCAATTTGAAAAATTCATAAGTTCATTTCCTGAAAGAGTGTTTGCAATTAAATATCTAAATGGATTTCAGGGCCAGGGCAGTGGCTCATGCCAGCAATCTCAGTGCTTGGGAGGGTGAGGTAGGTGATCAATTGAGGCCAGAATTTGAGACCACCTTGGTTAACATGGTGAAAACCCATCTCTAGTGAAAACACCAAAATTAGCCGGGCATGGTGGCACAGCACTGCATGCCTGTAGTCCCAGCTACTCGGAAGACTGAGGCAGGAGAACTGCTTGAACCTGGGAGGCAGAAGTTGCACTGAGCCAAGATAGCACCACTGTACTCCAGCCTGGGTGACAGAGTGTGACTCCATCTCATAAATAAATAAACAATTGGATTTTAGCAATTTATAAATACAGATGAAAAGTTTAAAAAGCCAAAGAGAAGTAGATCCTAAAGTCACAGACAGATTGAACTATGTTAAAAAACATCCATGTTTTCCTTAATTATAACCCGTACCAAAGTTAATTGGTTCCTTCTGAAAACCAACAGCTGCAAAATGGTGAGGGGGTGGGAAAGTTACTTAAAACACTCCGGCTCCTTGCTTTTCATAGGTAAAATTTTGCGAGAAAAAGAAAAGTATTTTTCTGAATGACAGGAAAGTATTACCTGATGTGTCCTTTGGATTTGGGATTGTGGTGTCCCACAAAAATAAAATAAAACAATCCAAGGTTCTTTTCCACAGCTGTCAGCCAGGATGTCAATTGTAGTGAACCATCCGTAATCTGGCAGGAGGAGTCCCATGTCCTTGTCACCACTGTAGATTCCTGGACTGAAATGGACTGTCTTGGATCAAATATATCATACTTTTCCGTGGCCTAAAATGAAAGAAAAGAAACTATTTTAACAAAATAGCCAAGGGAAATGGAACATTCCACATGAAACTGAGAAATTAAAAATGTTACTATCAGTTGTTCTATTATATTATTTTTCTAAACAAGAGTCAGAACACTTAGTAACAATGAATTGTAACATGTATTAGCTATGTGAACCTGAGTAAGTCACTAAGGTCTAAAGGATTGATTTGCTAAAAGCAGAAGAGAGAAGAAAAGGGGAAATGGTATGTACTGAGCAGCTACAATGCAGTCAGGGTTATAACTGAGATAGTATCTGTAGATAAGGAGAAGAAAAAAGATCACAATTAGAAACACTTTAAGAACCATGATTTTTAAAGTTCTCTTCTAGAGCTGTAACTCTATGGACTTAAGACTGCAATTTTGAATAGTAATAACATTTTAGATTTTTTTAAATACAAAAGAAAAAAAACAATAAGCCATTTAACAGTTTCAATGAAATCTACATAGTTAAAAAAAAAAAAAGTCAGCTGGGTACAGTGGCTCATGACTATAATCCCAGCACTTTGGGAAGCCAAGGCAGGAGGATCACTTGAGGCCAGAGGCTCAAGACCAGCACGGGTAGCACAGTGAGACGCCATCTCTACAAAAATTTTTAAATTACCTGGGTGTAGTGGTATGCAGCTGTGGTCCTAGCTACTTGGGAGGTCGAGGTAGGAGGATCACTTTAGCTGGGGGTTACACTGAGCTATGATCATGCCACTGCATGCCAGTATGGATGGCGGAGCAAAAACAAAACAAAACAAAAAACCCCAAATACAAAATTTTCTCTGTGTCATATTTTTAAAGTCAGTTTCAGTTTATATTTATTCAGTATGAATGAATATAGCCTAGCAAGTAAACAACTCTAAAAAGATTATATGCCTCTTCTATTGTCCTTTGACAATTTTGTTGTCAATAAACAGAATAGTACAATTTTAATGTGAAATGCCTACATATAGGCATATAGTGAGGTCTAAGCACCAAGAGACCTAACACCAGGACAGCGAAGCATGCATTATAGAGGGACTCACAGTTTTTTCTTTTTTTTGAGATGGAGTCTTGCTCTGTCACCCAGGCTGGAAAGCAGTGGTTAGACACTGGCTCACTGCAACCTCCACCTCCCAGGTTCAAGCAGTTCTCCTGCTTCAGCCTTCCAAGTAATTGGGATTAAAGGCATGGCACACACCACCACATCTGGCTAATTGTTTCATATTTTCAGTAGAGACGGGTTTCACCATGTTGGCCAGGCTGGCAAATCACTGCGCCTAGTCAAGTAACTCACATTTTATACTATTCAAAAACCATTTTGAAATACAATCCCTTAGAACCCAATATATCCTGGTCTGGCACGGTGGCTCACGCCTGTAATCCCAGCATTTTGGGAGGCTGAGGTGGGCGGATCACGAGGTGAGGAGATTGATACCATCCTGGCCAACATGATGAAACCCTGTCTCTACTAAAATATAAAAAAAATTAGCCGGGCATGGTGGCACGTGCCTGTAGTCCCAGCTACTCAGGAGGCTAAGGCAGGGGAATTGCTTAAACCTGGGTGGCAGAGGATGCCGGGAGCCGAGATCATGCCACGAGCCGAGATCATGCCACTGCACTACAGCCTAGGCGATAGAGCAAGACTCCATCTCAAAAAACAAAAAACAAAACCCGATATATCCTTATATATTAGTTCTCATATTTTGATTTCACAATGTTTGACACAAGGATAACAGAAAATGGGGTATCAAAAACAAATGTCAAAAATGTTTTAACTGATACTGTGTCATCTCAATCTGACCAAGATTCTCTAGTCACTACATCAAATGAATGTTTTAAGTTCCACTAAAAACAAACAAAATCCTTCAATGTAATTTTCCTCAGTTTTAGCTTTTTGTCTCATAAAATGGTGGACACAAGATGGCAGCATTCACTAAGCAACCAAATTGTGTTCTTTGTAAAGTGATTTTACAGTTTAAATCATGAATCCCTTAAATTTGTAATTCCATAAAAGCAAGGCTTTTAATCCATTTAAGAAATAAATACGGTACTAAATAAGGCAATAGCTACAGGAGAGAGGGAAGGGGCAAAACTGAAGAGGTGAGCATCTTAGAAGATCCTCTTAGGATCCCAAGGTCCTACGGAACCCCTAAGAAGCAAGAGACCACCTAGTCCAATACTGTAATTCAGCATTCAAGTTACAATTGCCTAGAAGTCAAATGACTTCTTCAAAGTCACACAACCAGTATGTGTGACCAAAACTTGCTAATATGCCACATCACCTGACAACAGACTACATAAATAAATGATTCAGAATCAAAATGACCAGTTATTGCCTGGGAAGGAGTCAATGGCACATAGAAATGGCAATAGAAAGAGAAAGTGCACTAGCATTAGACCAGGGTTTAAATCCCTGCTCTGCTAGTTATATATTCGGTAAATAACTTAATCTCTCTGAGCTGCAGTTTTCTAATCTGTAAAGTGGGAAAAGCTTCCAGGTTTGTTGTGAGGACTGACTGATTTAAACGCAGAGCACCCACTACAAGCCTCTTACAGGGTAGCCCTCCAACAACCTTCTGAATTTACAGGACCCCTACCCATGCACAACAGTAGGCTGACAGGAGGCCACTGTGCACAAGTGACTGCATTTTTGTGTATGGCTCTCATTTGAAGACTTCTAATTGAATATTAAAAATTCATACAAACTGTTGGGTGTAGTGGCTTAGGCCTGTAATCTCAGGATTTTGGGAGGCAGGGGTGGAAGGATCGCTTGAGACCAGGAGTTCAAGTCAAGCCTGGGCAACATAGCAAGACCCTGTCTCTCTTAAAAAAAAAATTATACAAACTTTGAATTCTTCTCCAAAACATTAATGTACTTGTTTAATTTTTAATTTAATTTTTTTTTTCTTTTTTTTTTTGAGACGGAGTTTTTTGCTCTTGTTACCCAGGCTGGAGTGCAATGGCACGATCTCGGCTCACTGCAACCTCCGCCTCCTGGGTTCAGGCAATTCTCCTGCCTCAGCCTCCTGAGTAGCTGGGATTACAGGCACGCACCACCATGCCCAGCTAATTTTTTGTATTTTTAGTAGAGACGGGGTTTCACCATGTTGACCAGGATGGTCTCGATCTCTCGACCTCGTGATCCACCCGCCTCGGCCTCCCAAAGTGCTGGGATTACAGGCTTGAGCCACCGCGCCCGGCCTAATTTTTTTTTTTTTAAGAGACAAGAGTCTCGCTCTGTCACCCAGGTTGGAGTTCAGTGGCACAATCCTGGCTCACTGCAGCCCTGACCTTTGAGTCTCAAGCTATCCTCCCATCCTTGCTTCCTGAGTAACTGAGACTACAGGCGTATACCACTATGGCTAGCTAATTTTTAAATTGTTTTTATAGATATCGGGTCTTGTTATTTTGCACAGGCCGGTCTCAAACACCTGCGCTCAAGTAATCCCCCGTCCCAACCTCCCAAAGTGCTCCCAACCTACAGGAGGGAGCCACCCTGTCCAGCTCATAAACTTGTTTGAAATAAAAATGGTTTCCCTCTCCAAATCTTCAAGTAAAAGCAACGTCTCAGCTTTGGTACTCACTGGAAAAACAAAAACACTCTTTTTTGGTAAACCTATGAAGCCTACACTTCTCAGTTTGCCAAAGGTTGTGTGGGCCTGTGGGTGTCAAGCGTAGAAAGCTACAAGACAGACATGGCACATCATGTCTCTAACGTAACATTTAGAAGTCCGTTAAATGTACTGTCTTAATATAATAGTTGCACAGTAAGTGAAAGATACTGAGTAACTTACAAAATTTAGGAAGACAACTTAGAGGAAAAAATGAACAAAATGTAGGCATTCATTAGGTATATATATCTCAGTCTCTACTATTACTGAAATTTAAAAACAGAATTTTTCAGAATCTGGGTCAACCTAAGAGAAATGGATATATGTGCTCAAAATTCATGTTTAACTTCAAAAAAACTTATTTTACTTGTTAACATGCTATTTATTAGGGACAAGTCAGAGATTTGATTATATACAATTTCTGTGCTACCAGGTAGATAACCAGAGAAATGCCACATGTACCAACTATGATGAGTACTCATAGATGAGTACCAACTATGCAAACTTGGGTTTACATATGCACAAAAAGGATGGCACCTATCCAAAACCATAAATAAAAGGAAATTAAATGTAAAATTAAAGGTCATAACCTTAAAAAAGTAAAAGTATGAATGTACGAAGATACATAAAAAATCTTTTTATAATTTTTGGGTAGGAAAGCCCTTCCCAAGTATGACACCAACATCTAGAAGCCATCCAAGGTAAATAGTTCTAAAACTTAGAACAAGATTTTAAAATTTCTGTATAATAAAATAGAACATAAACAAACGGCAAATCATACAAACGAACTATTTCTAACACAAAAAAGTCAAAATATTTAAAGCAAAGCAGCTCTTATAAATCAAGAGAAAGAAGAACTGGAGAATGACAGGAATAGGTAAGTTACAAAAGAACACAAATAACTACTACCAAAACCAAATACTAATACATATCTACGATGTGCCTCACCCTGTTGTACTATTTTTCATAATGAATTCATATAAAACTCACACAATAGTTCTAAGAAGTATGTCCTATTATCATTCTGTCCTACATATATTAGGAAACTAAGGCACATAGAAAAATCAAGTAATTTGTCCAAGGTCACACAGCCAGTAAGTATGGAAACCATGATTTGAATTGGATGGACTAGTGTTTCATTTCAGGCTCTTACCTGCAATACTGTATCATCATTTTTATGTACCAAGAAAAGGGGCAATTTGTGTTTATGGAGCACCTTTATTTCAAGAGTAATTATGACATAGTAACTCCCTTGCACTGGACTTAAAGTAAATTTATTCTTTTCACATGGAGAGAAGCTATGTATTGTTTTTTTGTACACAAGACAACAGTACTATTTTTTTTTTTTTTTTTTTTTTTTTTGAGATTGAGTCTCGGTCTGTTGCCAAGCTGGAGTGCAATGGCGCCATCCCGGCTTACTGCAGCCTCTACCTCCCGGGTTCAAGCAATTCTCCTGCCTCAGCCTCCTGAGTAGCTGGGATTACAGGCACGTCACCACACCCAGCTAATTTTTGTATTTTTAGTAGACAGGGTTTCACCATGTTGGCCAGGATGGTCTCGATCTCTTGACCTTGTGATCTGCCTGCTGTGGCCTTCCAAAGTGCTGGAATTACAGGCGTGAGCCACTGTGCCCAGCCAACAGTACTGTTAACTTTGTTTGTATTAATGGTCAGCAGGAATAATAGGTACCAAGCTATCAGAACTGCCAGGAATTATATAACCATTCTGCTTCCCTCTATCCTCCCATTGCTTGTGATGATGATTACCAACTATGCAAACTTGGGTGGCAATAAGGATTCAGAGTTTGTGGCTAAGGAACAATGCGATGGCAGTAGCTTACAATAATAAATATGCATGGTTAAGTACCTTCCTCTATGTAACAAAGCATGGCAGAATTAGGATCAGCACTTACAAAAGCAAGCTACTATACACAAAGTCTAAAGACAAGTGGTTTTTCCAGTGAAACTTTTAGTTAGAAGTATTAACAAAAATGCAATATCGATACTGACAATTCAAAATATCACTTTATTATACTGGGGTCTAATTTTTGGTACCATAACACAAAAGAACTGAAAAGTCAGGTAGCCCCCAAAATAAATACTCCAATTTCACACAAGGCAAGTCAATTTACTCTAGGTTAACAAAATATTTAAAAATCATTTCAGTTAATTTATATGTGGGAAAGAAATCTCACTCCTATAGGTAAAAATATTCTTCACAAAAATACTTAGGGAAAAAGAGTTACAGTATGGATGTTATCTGAATAGAATTTGGCAAAGCACAAAATCAAAGAGTTGCGGCTTCCTTACACTATCTAGCTATCCAATCCCATTTCATTAGACAGGATGTTATGTTTTTTTCTCAGATATAGAAATATAACCAGGCAGGCACATCTGTAAAGAAAATTAATGCACAAAAGCAACCCATATCACCTTCTCCTTGAGGTTATAAATTGGCACAACCAAATTGGTCAAATGTCTCCAGAAAGAAAGGCAAAGGGCACGGTTTATGCTGTATTTAGAAATAGTGGAAGTTGACATTCACAGAGTCACTTGTCAGTCACTTGAACAAGAATATAAGCACTGACATTTCAAAATATTAAATGCCTAGGTGATTTGTAAACAGTTACTGTTATTTAACAAAAATTTACCAAATAACCACAGAAAGCACTATAACTTTAATGGATATCAGCTACATTTAAAAACAGTAAAGAGAATGAACTACCTTGGTCTAAAAGAGTTTATTAAACCCCAAAGAGGTTAATGATGACACTTACCAATAAATATAAATAATAATTTTAGAAGGCCATTATAAGAAAGAAGAGACTTTTGGTAGTTGAAGAACGGTAGAGAACAATTTATTAGAGAACAATTTATTAGTGGATTATATGAGACAAATTACTTTTAGGGAAAAAGTTACATGGAAAGGTAAGGTGTTACATGAATGTGCTGCATTTTGAGCGGAGAAATGGGGAAGACACAGGGCCTTTCATCCACTTTAGGAAACAATTTGTGCAATCAAATGAATTTTAAATCCTACATATCCTATGGCTCCACATTTCCGCTGTTGAAGTATATGCACCCTAAGGAAATGCCTTATACAAAGGGACATGTACAAAAATATTCACTGCATTGTTTTATTTAAAAGCAAAGAATGGGAAAGACCAAATGTATTAATAGGAAAATTGATTTTTCTTTCTAAATAAAAACTGTGGCATATTCTTATCGCATGATACCATGAAATGATTAAAATGATATGAACTAAAACTACAGGTACAAACATACGTCCAAAGAAGAACGTCAGAATGTTTAGTCAAAAAGCAGAATTATCTCTACCATACAATGTAATTTACATAAAAATGTAAAAATCACGTAAGCATGGATGGGAAGGATACATACCAATTTCAGGTTAGTAATTACCTCTGTAGAGGAAAATGAAAGGGATTAGGTGAGACAGGAAGGGACTTCAAAGCACGTCTGTATTATTTTATTTAAAAAAAAAATAAAAAGATCTCCAGCCAATATAACAAAGGATAGCAATTGTTAATTCTGAGTGGTAAGTACTGAGTGTTATAATGCTCCTTTTTTGCTTACGACATTTTTCATTAAAAATGTTCTAAAAATAAATGAAAATAACATCAAAAATGTGAATATATTCTAAATTAAGATTAGAAACTTAGTATTAGACTGGGCATGGTGGCTCATGCCTGTAATCCCAGCACTTTGGGAGGCCGAGGGGCATGGATCATCTGAGCTTGGGAGTTCAAGACCAGCCTGACCAACATGGTGAAACCCCATTTCTACTAAAATACAGAAATTAGCTGGGCATAGTGGTGTGCACCTGTAATCTCAGCTACTCGGAAGGCTGAGGCGGGAGAACTGCTTGAACCCAGGAGGCGTAAGTTGCAGTGAGCTGAGATTGTACCACTGCACTCTAGCCTCCCTCTCAAAACAAAACAAAACAACAACAAAAAAAAAAAACCAAAAAAAAAAAACTTTAGTATTGATCCTAGGAGGGACAGAAAGCTTGAGTAATAGAGGAACATATTTTCAGAGAAGCCAGGGAGAATTATTTTAGCGATAATAACACCATTCCAGCAAACAAAATGTTGAAAGTTGTGATGTAAAGTGACTAGGGTTTAGACAAGGAATTAAAAGGTAAAAGCTGAAAAGGTGAAAAGATATTCTATTCATTTGATCTCCATTCTGGATATTATGTACAAAACACGGTTCTAGGTACTAGGGATATAAGAGTGAACCAAGCAGATGGGATCTGAGAACCTAAAATGCTTACATTCTAGTGTAGAACCAAAATATACAAGACAATTACTGATTGTAATATGTGCTGTGAAACCGGTATTATTAACAGCAAACCCTTAAAAAGTTACTTATAATTTACTAAGCACTATTCTCAATGTTTTAAGTATATTAATTCATTTAATCACCATAAAAGCAGTATTATATAGGTGCTCTTATCCTCATTTTGCAGATGAGAAAACTGAGGCAGAGAAAGATTAAGCAGCTTTTTCAAAGTAGCAAGACTAGTAAGGGGTAGAGTTAAGATCTGAACTCAGGTAGTGTTGGCTCCAGAGCTCTTGCTATCAGCCACTATCTGTACTCCGCCTAGAAATGAATAGGTTAATACAATAGAAAGTAACTAACTAGGGAAAGCCTATTCAATACCGGAGTGGTCAGGGAAAAGGTTATGAGAGGACACACTGAAGGTGCAGGTAGTGCTTGCTACCACCAAATATAGGAAATATATCCGGGGGAAAAATGGATTTGGTGGCGGAATGATGATTTTGGTTTTGCATAGTTAATTTTAAGGTGTCTTCAGGACATTCAAGTGGAGAAATCTAATAGGAAATTGGATATATACACTTGGAGCTCAGGAAATAAGTCAGCTAATGTTATTTATTTGGTGGAGAATCAATATACAGATTGAAGTTTTGAATTATCAATGTTGATGAAGTTGCCCATGAGCTTTCATTGAGTTAAGACAAAAACTGGGTGTGGGACAGAATCCCTAGGGAATACTGAACCCTTAAGAACTGAGTAGGAAAGCGGAGGATCACAAAGAGTATACATGATATGGTAACAAAGTTAGCAGGATATGTTAGACAAAGGCTGCCAGAATGAAAAAGTGTGTAGGCCACAGAAGCCAGTAAGGAAAGGAGGGGGAGAGGCTAGAGGTTTAGGAGGAAAGAAGGGTAGTAAGAAGGAAATTGTGAAGAAGTGGGATGAAATGAGAAAATGTAATCAGAAGCACAAACTGGGGAATAAGCCTGAAATGTATTCATTATCCTCAGAAACTGAAGGGAATGTTGCAGGAAAAGGAGGGAATTCATAACTAATAAATTTATTCTATTCTTCCCAGAACCTATTTGCTAGAAGTTAGGGAGCTGGGATGGCTGTAGGGCTGTTTTGGCACAGCCCTTCTAAGGAGAAATCTATAGACTACAAGACTGGGGTTTCTCTAATTCGTTGACTGAGGGCATTGTAATGAGAGACAGTGCAAAGGAGAAGGCTCAGATGATACTTGGCTATAGAAACAGGCTAAATGTTTTTTTTCACAGCCATTTCCAGATCTGAGTTTTTATCACTGTATGGTATAGTAGCTTAAGAAACATAACTAAAGGCCGGGCGTGGTGGCTCAAGCCTGTAATTCAAGCACTTTGGAGGCAAAGGTGGGCGGATCACCTGAGGTCAGGGGTTCAAGACCAGCCTGACCAACATGGTGAAACCCAGTCTTTAAAAAAAAAAAAAAAAAGAATAAGAAATAAACATAACTAAAAATGCCAAATCAAACCATAAAAAGTTGTAAATTAGGAATAATAAAGTACTAAAACAACAGTACATATATCTTAATGTAGCAGGGATCCTAGTTTAAGTCAAAGCAGAAGCTAAAGGAAGTGTTTTCACTGGAGAACCAGAGCAGGGGAGATGTGGGAGACAAGCAGCTCCTGGTGCCCAGGTGACCAAGCCCACCACAGAAGCGGTAACGGGCTTGGCCAACTTCTCTGAGGCTGGCATGGTGATGGTACATAGAAAATTCTACAAGGCTGGGCGCAGTGGCTCAGCCTGTAATCCCAGCACTTTGGGAGGCCAAGGTGAGCAGATCATGAGCTCAGGGTATAGAGACCATCCTGGTTAACACAGTGAAACCCCCGTCTCTATTAAAAATATAAAAAATTAGCCGGGCGTGGTGGCATGTGCCTGTAGTCCCAGCTTCTCAGGAGGCTGAGGCAGGAGAATTGCGTGAACTTGGGAGGCAGAGGTTGCAGCGAGCTGAGATCACATCACTGCACTCCAGCCTGGGCGACAGAGTGAGACTCCATCTCAAAAATAAAAAAGATAAGCATGTAAGATAAAATACAGATTTTATTGTGTGTGTTTCCATAGTGAATTGGTTACAATTCATTTTTTAAAAAATCATTCATATTTTAAAAAGTAATCTGCTTAGAGATGCTTTTAAGGTACAAAATCAGCTAAAGGGAATTGGTCAGAAGGAGAAAGATCATTTACTCAGTCTTCATCTCAGAGTTATCTCATAAATAACTACTGGAAAAGTAAATTACTTCCCATATAGGGGACACCAAAGACATTATCAATAATTGGAGAGTAAGATAATGTGTAATGAAAAATTTGGCTGACCCTGTCCCTGGTAGGCAGCTTCTAAATTCTTAGAATTTCTGGACTGATAGGAATGCCTTTGTCATTCATGGTGGATCCTGATAGTTTACGCTAATGAGGTTACTCTGGGTGGACAGTTTATGTTAAGATGGTGATTTGGATGGGGATTGGCTGGAAAAACTAAACATGTTAATTAGGAAGTTGAGGCTTTGAGGCATGTGATAATCAGTCTGACTTCCAAGGAAGGGAGGCTGGAGACTGACTCAATTGCATGGCCAATTATTCAGTTAATCATGCCAATGTAATGAGATCCCAATAAAAACCATGAACACTGAAGCCTAGGTGAGCCTCCCTGATTGTCTGCAAATTGCTCTGCAAATTAATACACACCAATGTGAAGAAAAGATAATACATTTTGACCTCCTGGGGCGAGAACAAAAGCTTTGCATTTGCGACTGGCCCAGACCTTACCCTATATATCTCTCCTTTTGGCTATTCTGATTTGTATTCTTTTAGTATAATAAAGCTCTAATGGTGAGTGTAATTCTGAGTTGTTCTAGTCAGTTAAACCTGAGGGAACCTCCAAATTTATAGCTAGCTGATCAGAAGTAAGGGTGGCCTGGTGGCTGAAGTAAAGGCAGTCTTGTGTAGGACTTGTCTGGCCAAACAGCACGTTAGCATCGAAAAACATTGTGGGTGCATAATCTAGTCTCATTAACATATTTTGTACTATGTTCATAGCATGATAATGTTGGTAGTTCATAAGTAAAAGTGAACATCATTATGAGCAAAATCTTGGTTTCTAAAATTCGGCCATTCATAATGCCATCAATGAATAAGCATTTGCTTTATACAGACTTTGGCAGGGGCCGGGCTATTTATGAGAAACCCTCAGTCTAATGGTATTTTAGCTAGACTTTGATGTGATGTTTCCTTCATGCTTTCAAAATTCTATTTAACTTGATACATTTTTCTCTACACTACTAATATATAACTAAATGAATGTATCTTTTTACCCGTGACCAACATTTCATTTTTATGACAGAGTCACAATGAAAATCCTTTACAGGTCTTAAAGGTACAAAGCTCTATCATCAAAGAATCTTAGCAATATTCATGCTGGGCTCCTAGCATATTAATCCACCCAATGGTTCTTTGATGGCTTAAAATGTGAAACTTCACATTCTCTAGCATTTGAATCAGTAGGTGTAACATGACCCATTTCCTCCCTACGTCTGTTTCCTTTATAGGATTTTAATTTAGGTTACAATTGGTAGACATTCAGTTTCATAACTACCAATGTGCCACCTTTTATTTCTTGAATTGCCAACCACATTTTTTCTAACAAAGGATCACAGCCTTAAGAAAGCACCTAAGGATTATGTTAGAAGGAAAAGGTTCAAAAATGTTTTATTTCTTCTTTCAGTCAAAGAGCATTTTGTAGCCAGTAAAAATACCTTAAAAACAGCTTGAGGCAGAACAGGTGCTGTCTTTCAGTTGCCATCATCTACCTTCACACGCTATAAAAGGATGTACACAACAAAGTGCAAACAATTTTACAGCTTGAAGGTGCTGCTGCTGGGCAAGGGTGAACACTGCTAAAAAGCTCACAATCTCTAATAGTTCACACTATATACTACACGTGTAGCGCTAGCAGATATAATTTCTCTTTAAAGTACCTGTCCAATTTAATCGGCTCAACTTCCTATGGCTTTGCACAATATGAAAAAATTCAATGGGTTTAATAAATTTCAGAGTTGATTTTTTTTTTTGTGGCATTATTTCCTACCTATGCCTACCAAATCAAATTGTTTTAGTAGTTATTCATATTTAACACATGACTTTCTTTACAATTATCTGATTGGATCTTGAGGGGGCATACAGTTTTCTATTTTTGATGTTGTCATTCATTTTCCACCTGTTAAAGAAAGCTGTAGTTTAACCAGCACTTTGAAAGTACTGGAATACAAAAATGATGTGCTACCTCCCTCTGGTGACCCCAAGCTGAAGTCTGACATCTGATGTGTCTGGTAATCAGTCACTTTTTCAAACTACTTCAAAAAAACTGTACGTGATCTCTGTTGATGTGTTTGCTATTGTAGAGGTAGCTACGTATTTTTCTAAGCATTTGAAAATAAATGAAAAGAGAGAAAATTTAAAACTAACACAGCACATTGAACAATGACTTATAAACACTATAAAGCAGTGACTCTTTATTATTTCTGGGACATGAAAGGATTCCTCTTGAAAATCTTATTAAACCCAAGGATCCTCTCCTTAGGAATGCAGCAGTCATATATGCTTACCCACACGTGTATGTTCACAGTTTACACATGGTTTTAGGGGTTGCTTGGTTCTTCAGAAGCCTACACATGAATCCTAGCTAACAACCTCTTTTTATATTTATGTTTATTATAATAAAATAACATGCATAATGTATTTATATAATGTGACAGATTTGCATCGTATATATAATGTAACAGATTTGCATAATGTATATTATATAACGTGACAGATTTATTATATTATCCAAGTCACTTTATAGCATACACATATAAAATATAAAATAAGGGTTAAGTAGGATTCATATATAGGCTTCTGGAGAACTAGACCGTGGAAATATATGTTTATATAAACTTGGTCTGTTAAGTGAGAAGGTGGGGATGAGTAAAGCAGTGTCAACTGGGCTTCAGGTTTTTCTCTATTTCCTCAAGTACTTCTGTGGTACTCTGGGGCTCAGAGGAACTCAGTTTGTAAAAAACAAATTATATTAACTGTATTAAAAATATTACTTATTAATCAGAAGGAGGGTTGGTCAGCTGTGGAAGTATGGCGAGAATTAGAGATGATGATTTTGTTGGTTCTGTCTCATTCCCACCTTTTGTCCCCTACAACCAGGGGGGATCAAAAGCAGAGATGATAACTATATAAAGCAATAGAGACATCAAAAGAATGCAGAAACAAGGAATGCTACATAATTTTAGAGGAGTAAGAGCTATATGTGCAAATCACATTTAACTCAGCTCAGAGAAGATTTTCATCCTATACATCTTTCTTTGCTTCTTGAATACCTTACATATGTAATATATTACTTGTAAATCTAATTTTCTTTCCTGATAGCTCTGTACTAGTTATGACAAAGCCATATCACTATTAATATATGCTATGCCTTCATCAAATGGTATCTTAATCTGCTTTACAAAATGAAATGAAAACAATATAATGACAGTTGCTAGGTTTGTGATTATGTAAACAGGTAAATGCTAAATGAGTGTCTGTGCTTCTATTTTAAATACTCAGATACAAAATACAAAATCTTGAGGAAAACATTTAAAAAATACTATTTTCACAACTTTCTATAAATCTGTAATTATTTCAAAACAAAGGGTTAAAAACAAAAGAAGAAAATACTAGCATATATCTGCTGTTAACTACATGTGAAAAACACAGATGGTATAAGAAAGCCCATACAAGTTTTAAATATAAGCTTACCCATAATCTTAAAATAATTATGAAGTGAGTATAATCTTATGTATCCTTAAAAGGAAAAATTTTTTAATTGCTTTCTATAAATCTTAAAAATTAATGGAAAAATCCTTTAAAAGAAAAAATAATTCCCTTTAATAATGGCCTAACATGTATATCTTTAGAAGACCAACAAAAATTTGTAAAATAATGATTTCGATATGTGACAACTTTAATCCACGTATAAGACCTCAAGCATTAAGTTACTCAAAATTAAAAAACCAAGCAAACAGTAAATCATGTTTATTTAAAATATGGTATTAAGTTCTTAACTTAATGGTTTATTAATTAACCAAAAAATTTAAAGTACAGATCTAAGCTCCAATGAACACTGAAAACCTGTATGAGAATGAAAATTTGCAGGGTGAATGTGTATGACTGAAGCTTAGACAGGAAAGAGAGAGAAAGATCTGGGAGCAGGGTGGGAAAGAGAGCAGAGTGCCAAGAGAGGGAAGGATGGAGGCAGACTGAAAGAGGTACAGCCAGGGAGACACATTTATAGAGACCGAAAGGTAGGGAGAAAGTGAGGCACAGAGCAGCAAAAGGATGAGAGAGGGAGAAGAAAGAAGGTCACACAGAGAAACAGACCAAGAAAGAGGCAATAATGGAGACAGACTAACAGATAGGGAGAGGAAGAGACCAAGACACAGTGGGAGAGCAAGAGACAGAGAATGGGAGACACTGAAACAGACAGGGAGAGAGAGTCAGAGGGGCAGAAAAGGAAAGAGAGAAAGAAAAAGAAAAGATGAGGGAGAAAGGGAGAGAGATAATGAGAGCGATTAAGATAGATTTAGTCAGAAAGGGAGAGACACCCTGAAACACCAGGTAGATGAACAGAAAGGGAGACAGACTGAAACAAAGTGGGAAAGACAAATGGAGAGGGAGAGGGAGAGAAAAATGGGTGGGGATAGGAAGAATGGAAGATGGAGGGAGACAAATATTCAGAAAGTCAAACAGAAAAAGAGGGAGGGCAAGACAGAGACATACACACACACACACGCACACACACACACACACACACACACACACACACACAAACCTAAAGGAAAGAAAAGAAGAAATGAAAATGAGGAAAAGATATGAAATAGAAAAGCAGAATGTGACAGAGGATGGATAAAAGCAGTTGTAGCTAAGAACTGAGAGTATGTGCTACTTATTTTAATTTTTTTCTTTTATAGTTCTCAATATAAAACTTAAAATCTGAGGCTTAATAAAATTCTCTTGGCATTAGGGTAAAGAAATGCTTCTGAAAAAAGACCCTAATTTTAATAATAGCTATTAATATTTTCATGACCCTAATTACTTACACAGTTGGGAATCAGGAATAGACAAAAGAAAAAGCAATGACATTCAGCGTTGATAAAAGGCTATTTAGTGATTTTCTTCCGATTTCCTCTAAAAATGAAATGAATTACTTCTTAGGAACAAAATAATTGTTTCATTTAAATAGGGGGAGGGGGGATTCATATCATAACAATTCCAAATGCTGTTAAAATTTCAGCTGTTTCCAGATAAAGAGCAAGCAAAACTCTCAAAAACCTTCTAAACAATTCAATTAGACACTGATGGACATGTGTTATTCAATATCACCTACATGATAAGATTTCAGTTTTGAGGAATTAAAATATCAAGGTAAATGTCAAAGTTTTCAGACTCTATAATTAGGAATCAGATACTCCTCAAAAATTACAGTTTGATTAGCATTTGCTCTCTTTTGCAATGTGATATCTGATTATGAGAATCATAGCAATGACAGATCTAGGTTTTACTGTTACAAGCACTTTAAAAATTATTCCACCTCTTCCCCTGAAAGGATATAAAACCATTACCATAAGTTTTGAAAGTTAAGATTGTTAGCTTCTTAATTTCTAAGCGTCTCATTCACATTGTATTTGTTCCACAATAAAATTTTTGAAATTGAACAAACCATATAGTATGTCTATTTTAAGATGAACTTGAAAGAGAAGTCATGTTTCCAACTAACAATTGGCTGTGCTACACACAAACACCTATTAGCACATAGGTAAACCATTCTATCAGTAAGGTTCAAGAAATATGGAACATGTGAAAGGTGGGGAAAAGAAATCAGTGCTACAGCTGAGAAGTAAATGACTCTACTTTTCCCTTCATCAACCTAAACAAATACATCTTTGCAAAAATAAACAAAACCAATTTTAAAATGCTCTCACTTTCAACATGGTAGAATTTTATCACACATCCTCTAACAAAAATTACGGCATGAAGTGAACATGAATAATTCTTCATATATCAGATTACCTTATATACAAATTTAGCAAATGAATTAAGAATCACATACCTTCATTTTATTGGTATTTGCTTCATCATACAGAGTTAAGAAGATGTACTTTCCATAGTACCTGTAAACTGACGCTCTGCATTGCTCCTCTACAGAGCTCACTGCACACATCCAGCTGATTAGTCAGGCATTGGGAGTGCCTGCCAGAGCAGTCTAAAGCACTTGCTGAGAAGGACTCAGACAATAGAAAGTCAACAGCTGTATGTTGTGATGTCAGTAACACTCTAGCCAGTCACCACCCAGCATATCTGAAATGCATCAGAAGCTATATTGAGCTCTTCATTAGCAATTCAGAAGTAATGATGCAAAAGCTCATGAAACTGTGAATATGCAAAGACTGTCAGGAGTTTTGAGATTTCTCACTATTAAAATATTGTTGCACAATGATGCCTGATCCCAGGTTGAAGAAAAAAAAGTCGAGACAACTATATATTTCTGTAATTCCTTAAAGAACAATCCATAAGGAATTTAGGCATGGTTAATACATCAATTTTTAAATAACTCTCTTTGACACTTTTAATATCACTAACAAAAAGCCTTAAAAAAGGCAGTTTGTCTATAATAGCTAACTTCCTTTGACAGTTTTGCATCTTCCAACTGACTTTACCTGTCACAAAGAAAGAAAATGAATTAACAGCACAATTCCTTATTTCTTAATCTATTTTTGCTAAAATTATAAGAAGCTTGCTTATTCTGGCAAGAGCATTACTTCTTCATACCAACAGATGGAGATAGCAATAGAGCTGCGATCACAGGACAATTCTGCCTCGTGTCAGATTCCTGTTGGCTATATTACTTTAAGTGGTAGACTTACAAGAAAAGGAATCAATCAAAACTGAATTGAAAAAACAATGTTTAAAAATTATAAGGTAAATAAGATAAAGAAAACAGAATACTAATTCCATCTATTGGGCAAAACACTGAATCAGATGAGTATGTTTTCTGGATTCTAACTCTTATTTTCTGTGATAGCTGGATAAAGCATGTGCCTCTGTTTCCCATTTTGTTAAACAAAGATCATATTTTCAAAAAGCATACAGGAATGTTATAAGGATCCATCCAACAATGCTCATACATTACCTGCACTACATGAAGACCTGTACATCACTAACCAGAAATCCCACTTTTCTATGTCTCTAAAATGCTAAGTCTTGTAGAGTTCATATAACCTTACAGATTAATAGACCAGCAGTGCTTTTTATACTAACGTGACAAACACTAAAAGATACCAGCTTTACAGTAAAGTGTGAAAAAAACATAAATACCTTTTCAAAAATAGACCCAGCCCTAGAAGTAGATTCATGTTAAAAATACAAAGAAATCCACAAAATCTTCCTAAATCTTCAAACAACAAAAGTGATGAGGCAGCTGATTCACACTGATTTACCTAATATTTCACCAGTGTATAATCTTTTACTGCACCCTGCACCTTCCGGTAAAAGAGGTAAAAATTAAGTGCAAGCCTAGGTAGCCAAAAAACAAATACCGAAGCTCCTGACTTTTCCATAAAGAGTTATTACTGCTTCTGCCAAAGAGTATAAATGATTCATTCTCAGATAAAAATCTTTGTTACTTATAAGAAACATATTTCAAGGCAGCTTTTCTTAAAAACTGTAATAGAAACTCTTGTTATGAAACAGATGGACAAGCTAAAAGGCAGAATAATGAAGCAAACCACTTATATTGTAGAAAAAACAAATGACTAATTCTACTACATTTCAAAAGATTCTCTCTCTTCAAGCTTTGGAAATTGTTAGGTAGGCCTTAAAAACTCAAGCAATTGTGAATTAGTGAAAAAATCACAATTAAAAATTATTCTAAAATATAGTTTTATTGCTGTCAAATAGAGGCCTTCTTCTAATTATGGAGGGAAGTAACTCAGCTGTTAACAGTGAGCTCTAGTGATAATAAACTGTTAATTTAGAAATAATCTACAACTTGTTAATAAGACAGAATCTTATCATTAATATTCTTTTTGGATACTACACCAGTAATTAATTAATGTGAGTTGGTTTTGTCTCTACCTTACAAATGTTAAAACACAAATAGTGAAACAGAATTAGGTTTCTAATGATGTTGTGGAATTGTGCTTAAAACATGCTACCAAGGACAGTTTTTATTTGAAATAAAAACTTTCAAATAAATCCTCAATAACAGACATCTGAGTTGAGATATATATATATATATTTAAGATGGAATCTCATTCTGTCACCCAGGCTGGAGTGCAGTGGCACAATCTCGGCTCACTGCAACCTCTGCCTCCCCTGTTGAAGCGAGCCTCCTACACCAGCCTCCCGAGTAGCTGGGATTACAGGCACCCGCCACCACAACCAGATACATTTTGTATTTTTACTAGAGATGGGGTTTCATCATGTTGGCCAGGCTGGTCTTGAACTCCTGACCTCAACTGATCCACCTGCCTTGGACTCTCAAAGTGCTGGGATTATAGGTGTGAGCAACCACACCCAGCCGAAATTTGAATTAATAAAATTTAACTTTTTGCTTGCATCTTCAATTTTGTGCTATACATTTTAGGATGTCCCGCAACATCTTCTGCAAAAATAGAAGTATACTGACTCTACAGGGTTTAACTGTAGTTTTAAGGTAAAAAGATAATTCCCGGCTGAATCATAGGAACTGGAGCAACTATGGGACTAATATCAGAAATTTAATTATCTACATCTAATTACTAACATGGCTGATAAATTTTCTTCTAATTTTTCTGGTGCTTTAGCTCTTGCAAAACTTTTTTTGTTTTTAGCATATGTGCTGCCGAAGTGAGCACATCTTGTGGAACTTCCTAAAGAGCTCAACCTCTACAGGTAAAGACAACATTTGAACCTAATTCTCTCACATACTTCCTAATACATTCTAAACAAAAAGAGCAAATGATTACTATAGCCAAGGGCCATCTTATGGTAACAGTTTTTTTTTTTTTAATTTAATATATCTCTTGAAGTAGAAAATCAGTATTTTGCAACCACTAAGGTAATTACTGATTCTGGCAAGGTTCAAAAATAGATGACAAAACCTATTAGATAGGAGACTGTCATTGAACAAGATATTCTTTGGTTACTGATAACTTTAAATTTCTAACGTATGTTGACTACCACCAGACTCTACCTTAAACAAATGATCAAATTTAACACTACTAATAATCAGACAGGCTAACATTTGATGCCTCCTGATATAATGCAACACGGAAAAAAATCACCTATGCTGTATTTCTCCAAAAATATTTTATCTGAATCTAATAATGAAACAATAGGATAAATTCAGAATGTGGACTACTCTACAAGAGAGCTACCTTAAAAGCTGAACAAATATCAATATTATGGAAAAAACTGAGAAAATTACAGAAGACAAGAGAGATATTAAACAAAATATAAAGTGTTTTGAAGTGAAGATCTATATTTACTACAGCATTTTTTATTTACTAAGAATTTAAAACATTTTAAAAACTGATTTTATTAGGATTATTTTTTTCTTTACAATGTCATGGGGGCGCAAGGAGACCATCATATAGCAATACTTTTCGATTAGCAAATATGCAACGCTCTGCTTTTGATAACTATATACAGCACTGTCATTTGAAGTAAAAATACCCGACTTTGAAATATAAAAATAGAATGCAGAGGATGATATCCTCCTAAGGGAGGGTTCTTTTCTACTACTCTTGTGGGTTTCTGGCCCTCCCAGCTTCCCCCATTCCCTGCACCCCACAATGAGTAAGCTGCTTTCCCCAAGTGGTATTCTGTAGCAGAGTGACACTGCCAACAGGGCATTTCAACTCTGGAAGCTTCCTCGTTCCTTTAAGTGTCTGCTTTTACTGAACATAAAATTGTAATAACCTAAAAGGAGGTAAGAAATTCACTTCCTATGATCTATTTTTAATTTTCAGCCAGACTAACATAGTCAATAAAAGCAATAATTCCCAATAGTTGTCAATAAACTTAAAGTACAAATATTTTGAGTATTGGCTCGGTGAAGATACTTCTATTTATAGTAGACCACTCACTATAGTAAAATGCTTTCTATGATTTATGAAATTACAAACCAACAGAATTTCACAGTTGGAAAGCATCTCAGAAGCACTCTCTCTGGTTCACACCTTGTTTTACAGTTCAAGAAACTTAAAACTCAGAAGTGAAGGGGCATGATCCTTGGCTGTCTTACAGTAAACTGACTGGAAGTCTTAGAGTCAAGTAGCTAATTAGAGTCTATAACAACTATTTGTATCACACAGTACTTGGAAATGGCTCAAACATGAACCTGGCCTGTTGGCTTGTTTGCTCTTACTGAATCTGATTAATTGCAAAGATGGAGAATATAAACATAAAGGGATTATGTCTCACATGGGGTGGGTTCCTTTTACCTTATGAACCATAAAGTTAATTCCTAGATTGCCTTTTCTCCATTTCCTATCATATGAGTCTCCACATGTCTCATTATATTTAGATGTCACATGGTATTTTTTATAAATGTTACGCCTGAGATTTTCACCCTCAAGTGAAAGTACTTTATGGCATGTTTCCCGACCAATTAATACATAAGTGCAGTAAAATTAAAAAAATTGTGTGCTTCAGTACTGATATGTACCATATATAGTATGCCAGGTAGTAATTTGAGACTATTAATTAGTCCTCATGACAATAACCCTAAAACAGTGTTAACTCTATTATAAGGCTGAAAAGACAGAGGTACAAACAGATCAAATGATTTGTCCTGTGTAATTACTTAGACCCAAAATGTGAGGCTTGATTTAAATTCTACAGCCTTTACTCTTAATTAGTACACTATTTCATCTCCTTATAGAAATTAAGATTAAACAAATATTGGCTCAATTGTGAAAAATCTTAAAAAATAGAGTTTAAGATGGAAGGATTTCTTTTTTCTTTTTGACAGAGAGTTTCACTCTAGTTGCCCAAGCTGGAGTGCAATGGCACAATCTTGGCTCACTGCAATCTCTGTTCTCCAGGTTCAAGTGATTTACCTGCCTCAGGCTCCTGAGCAGCTGGGATTACAGGTGCATGCCACCACACTCAGATAATTTTTTGTACTTATAGTAGAAATGGGGTTTAACCACGTTAGCCAGGCCGGTCTCAAACTCCTGACCTCCGATGATCTGCCTGCCTCTGCCTCCTAAAGTGCTGGGATTACAGGTGTGAGCCACCACACCTGGCAAGATGGAAGGATTTTTAAAAAGAGGGAATAAATCAAGAGCTAGGGGATATACAGTTATAAAGCACTAATTCATTATCTCATTTAGTCCCTAAAATTCTTACAAAAAAAATCAATTCATCAAGACAATTTGATGTCAAGGTTTAGAGTCAACATCATTCTTGTGAATTTAAATTGAGGGTAATGAGGCAAAGAAATTAAGAATATAAACTGAGAGATTTTACAATAATTTAGATATGGGATAAGGTTAGAGTGTTAACTTGGAAAGAAAAATGAAGACAGTGGTGAGACACTTCAAAGCAAAACTTGAAGTTACAGATGACTGATGAAAGAGAAGGCTCTGTTAATAAAAATTCAAAAACGTGAAAACCTGGATAAACAAAAGAATGTTGATGCCACTAGAAATAGGAAATTTGGCTGCGATAGGGGCAAAAATATTAATTTCTACCCTTGTTTGCCACTCACCAAAAGCAAATAAACAAACATTAAGCAACTAAACAACCCTAAATCATCATCTTCAACTTAACATGTCAGAGGGGAGATACCCAGTTAGTCGAAATCAATCAACAATCCACAACCAATGGTGGAATTAAGTAAAAGTTCCCACCTCAAAGACTACACAGATAATTATAGAAATAAGGCAGCAAGACAGTTAAGGGTAAAGTGAAATGTTTTACAGGTGGGAAATGGAATTGGAGTTATGAGTATAAGGAAGGACTCATGAGAGTTCCCTTGCTATGGATCTACAGACAAACAGGACAGACAATATTCTCAAGGATCTTACACCCCTTTCTAAATACAGTATCTCTGGGCTCCATCCTCACTAATACCTTAATATAGGCAACCAACGTGACTAGTTCCTCCTTAGATTTCCCCAACAGGCTTCTTACTGGTCTCTAGCCTTTAAAATGGTTTTGCTGCCTTCTAATTTATTCTTTATACCACAGATGGTCTAGTATAAGATATAAACATTATAATAGAGTGATAAGTGCCAGGACAGGGAACTAAAGGATGTTATGGAAGTATCTAAGGGGAACACTGAAAGCCAGTCTTTGATGGTCCAAGAATATTTTGTGGAAGAAGTAATATTTAGGCTATCATTTGAAAGAATTAGCCAGGCAAAGAAGACAAAACAATTGGATGAAGAAAGAACAACATGAACAAAACTCAAAAAGCATTAGGAAGAATGGGTTTGAAAGTAGCTCAGCAAGGCAACAGCTTCAAGTTCAAGGGATGAGTGAATTTTAAGAGTAGCTCACCGAGGCAAGAGCTGCAAGTTCAAGGAAAGGCAAGAGTTTGTTGTTGTTTTAAAACCATAAAGCTGAAGATGTAAGTAGGAACAGATATGCAAGGCCTTGTGAGTGAAGTTTAAGAACTGGGACTTTTCCTGAGACTCATTAGGGAGATAATGAAGACAATTAGGGGAGTGACATGTACAGATTTTTCACTTAAATGGTGACAGCTGATGCCAATCAAATGGCTGAGTCCTCTAACGGAGAGTATATGAAGAGAAGAAGCAAAGAATCAATGGTTGACTCCAGGGCAATGAGAATAAATTCTACTTAGAACAAGTTCCAATAATATTGCAACAAAAATATCAGTAATAAATGTTAAGTTATCTCTTGTTAATCTATTCAACCTTAGTTCAAATAGTGAGAGCCCTGATAACAAAGCTTACTGTGCTATGAAAATTTTTCTGGCTTCTAAGCTCAGATAACAAGAGTTTAGGCAACAACAGATAAATGGTAATTCAAACCTTTATCATTCATTTATTTAGAGACTGGTTCTGTTTCTGTTGCCCAGGAGTGCAGTGGTGCGATCTCAGCTCACTACAACCTCCATCTCCTGGGTTCAAGCCATCCTCCCACTTAAACCTCCTGAGTAGCTAGGACTAAAGGGGCATGCCACCATGCCCAGCTAATTTTTGTAGAGATTTTTTTTGCCATATTGCCCAGCCTGTTCTTGAACTCCTGGACTCAAGCGAGTCGCCTGTCTTGGCCTCTCAAAGTGCTGGGATTACAGTGCTGCAGGAGCCACTGTGCTTGGCCCCTATTTTTAAGAATGTTTTATTTGCAAGTAATTTTAGACTCGGAGAAAAGTTGCAAAAATAGCACAGACTTCCTGTATATACCTCATCCAAATTCCCCTTATAACATGTTACATAATCACAGTACAATTACTGATATCAGAAAATTAACATTGATATAACACTATTTACTAATCTACAGACCTTATTTAGACTGTTAAGCAAATGTCTCCAGTGTCATGATTAGATTGAACTTAGGCATTTTTGGCAAGAATATCACAGGAACGAAATTGTGCCCTTTCAGTGCATCAGGGAACACATGATGTTGACGTATCTCAAATTACTGCTTTACCTGGTTAAGGTGGTATCTGCCATTTCTTCCCCTATAGTTACCATTTTTCTCTTTGTAATTAATAAGTACCTTGTGGGGAAACATTTTGTGACCTTAAAAATATCCTGCTTTTCATCATAACTTCTCTCATTGAGTATCCGCAGATAGTTCTTGCACACATTATTTATCATAGTGTTACCTGCCTAATGATGGTTTTTATTTCTGTCTATGCTAGTTGAAACTCCATGTAAGGAAGAGCTGTCCTTCCTAGACTTCCCGTCTACCTTACCTATCTAAATGCCTGTATATGTTTTATTTCATGGGTTATAATCTAGTATCTCATTATTTTGTTTCTCAAATTATTCCCATTTGGGCCATTGGGAGTTCTTTCGGATTGGCTCCTGCTGTCCTTTCAACATGCTCCCATCATATTTTGAATTACTTTCTGGCACCACATGATGTTCCAGGCACACATTGTATTATTCCTGCCCCAGACTCAACCATTTTCCCAAGAACCCATGGTTCCCATTACTGGAGAATATTTAGAGAAGATCTGAGCACTAATGGGCTTACTAGGGTCTCATTCCTCTGACTCTCTCAGGAGAGAGCTAGGAAATATATGTATGTACAGTATACACATATTCACACACCTGTATTATGTATCTTTGTATTCATACAATATATATATTAAAAACCATGACTCTATATGGATATGTATATGGACTCTATCTATATGGATATCTCAAACTCCAGTCAATGAACACAGAGTTAATTTTAGGCTACTCCTATCTTAATCTGTAACCCCTTTTTTTTTTTTGAGATGGATTCTTGCCCTGTAGCCCAGGCTGGAATGCAGTGGTGCAATCTTCGCTCACTACAACCTCTGCCTCCCAGGTTCAAGTGATCCTTCTGCCTCAGCTTCTGAGTAGCTGGGACTACAGGCTAATTTCTGTATTTTTAGTAAAGATGGGGCTTCACCATGTTGGCCAGGCTGGTCTCGAACTCTTGACCTCATGATCCGCCCACTTCGGCCTCCCAAGTGCTGGGATTACAGGCATGAGCCATTGTGCCCAGCCTGTAACTTCTTTATAAAACGGCAAGAAATCTAACTTTAATTATCTACAATACATTCACTTATTTTTAAAACTTTGCCTTACCCAAAGGACAGTTTCAGAACTCCTAAGCAATACTTCTGCGAGAAACACATTTATTACTTAAAATATTTGCTTTTTGTCTTCTTGTAATTAGCTTTAGAATACCTAATCCAAATACCATTTTCCAAAGTTACTTAGTTCTTTTCTTCCCCTCTCAAGTCAGTGTTATTCACTGACTTCGTAACTCAAGTTAATATTGTTCATCTGCTACTGCTTTCATTCCATTTTGGGCTCCTTTCTCCATACCTGCCAACATCCAGGTTGATTTTATGTTAGTTCTGGAGACTACGTAAAAAATTACCAGAGTTCTGAGAGTCAAAGTCATATAAAAAAATTTGTCAGAAAAGTGCTGCTCCCCATCTCTACTATCTTATTCCCATTCCTCCCAATCTTTCTACCCCATTCTCATGCATTCCCTGTAGCGAACCAGTTTCATTAGTTTCTAGTTTATCACTCCCGTATTTCTTTGCACAATAAGTTGACATTCGTGCTTCTATTTCCCTGCTTCATAAAGATTAGTATGTTATCGATACTCTTTGTACTTAATTCCCTTAACTGCACTGTAACTGGTTCAGAGATTTTCCCCATTCTTTCTTACAATGAGTAAGTATCACACAGTACTATTCCATTGTGTGGCTGTACCATCATCTATTCAATCATTCTCCTGCATGGGTATTTAGGCTACTTGCAATATTTTGTAATTACAAACATTCCTAAAATGAATACACTTCTTTAGAGAAGATTCCTAGAAGTGGGATTGTTGGGTCAAAAGATAAGTGTTTATGTCAATTTATTAGGCTCTGCTCTCCAGAAGAGCTATGCTAATGTGCACTTTTATCAGCAGTATAGGAGGGTGCCTGACAACAGAATTAGCTGACATTCTTTTAAGTTTTCATTAATCTGGTAGATGAGAAATGGTATCTCAATGTTGTTTTACTTTGTATTTTTCTGAGTGAACTTAAACTTTTTCCATGAGTTGTCCATTTATGTCTTTCCCCAGTTTTGTTTAATCTAGTCTTTGGTCCTTTGTCATTCAACGTTGTTGTTTTTTTTTTGTCATTTAATTATTAAGAGATCTTTATATATTAGGGATATTGCTTCTCAGCCTTTTGGCTAAAATCAAGTGTAGTATAATTAGTGATATAAGCCTTCTGGCTAAGGTATATGTTGAAAAAATTTTCTTCAGCTGGGCACAGTGGCTCAAGCCTGTAATCCCAGCACTTTGAGAGGCCGAGATGGGTGGATTACCTGAGGTCAGGAGTTTGAGACCAGCCTGGCCAACATGGTGACACCCCATCTTTATTAAAAAAAAAAAAAATTAAAAAAATTAAAAATAAAAATTAAAAAATTAAAAAAGAAAAAATTTTCTTCCAGTTTGTCAGCTTGTCTTTTTGACTTTTTTCATGTTGGTTTTCACCATGTAAAATTTTCTTATTTTTATGTAGTCACATGTGTCAATCTCTGTTTGTCTCTGGATTTTGAGTTATAGCCCAAAAGCCTTTCCATACACAAAGGTTAAAGAAGAAAACATGGGTTTTTTAATGGTCTTTTTTCCTCTTTTTTTAAACATTTAGATATTAACCTGTTTGGAATTTTTCTTTCCTTTTTTTCTTTTTTGGTAATGGCTTTATTGACATATGATTTATATAGTATACATTCATTCATTTACATTCATTCAGTGTCTTGTTCAGTGGCTTTTAGTATATTCATACAGTTGTCTAGCCATCACAATAAATTTTAGAACTTTTCATCATTCCAAAGAGAAATTACTGTATCTTTTATCAGTCACCCCTCTCTTTAAACCAAACTCCCTCAGCCTCAGACAACTATTAATCTACTTTCTGGCTTTACAGATTTGCCTATCATTGACATTTCATACAAATGAAATCTACAATCTGTAGTCTGACTGCTTTATTTCACTTAGTATAATGTTTGCAAGTTTCACCCACATTGTAGCATGTATCACTGTTTTTCTTTTTATTGCTGAATTATGTTTCTTTGTATGGACATATCACACTGCTTATCCAATTATCAGTTAATACACGTGAGTTTGCATTTTTTGGCCGTTATGAATAACGCTATGAACACTTGTGTACATGTTTTTGTGTTGAGTTTGTTCTTATACATGGCACGAGATGTGTATCTAATTTTATCCCAATAGTATTTATTCAGTGGTAGCATTCATTATCTTGGACACCCAGATATCTTAATACCATTTATTAAAAATGATTTGAGGTAACACTTTTTTTTTTTTTTTGAGACAGGGTCTCACTCTGCCATCTAGGCTGGAGTGCAGTGGCACTACCACAGCACACTGCTGCCTTGGACGCCCTGGGTTCAAGCGATCCTCCCATCTCTCAGCCTCCTGAGAAGCTGACTACAGGTGTACACCATCATGCCTACTAAGTTTTGTAGACAGGGTTTTGCCATATTGTCCAGGGTGGTCTCAAACTCCTGGGCTCAAGCAATTCACCTGCCTTGGCCTTCCAATGTGCTAGGATTACAGAGCTGAGTACAGCTCAAGATACCATTTTCATTATTTCCACTTGTACTTGTGTTTGTTTCTGGGCTTTCTATTCCACTGCTCTATTTATTTATTTATTCATGTGACAGTAGCACACAGATTTAATTATAGAAGCTTTATAGTATATGTTGTAATATCTGTTAGAACTAGTCCCCCAGCAGTTTTTCTTTCTTTAGTTTCTTCCTGGCTATTCTTGTATGTTTATTTTCCCATGTGACTTGTCTAACCTGAAAAACAAACAAACAAACAAAAGCTTCTTGGTGTTTTTTACTGGGATTGCATTAAATTCAGAAATTAAGGAGAACTGACATCTTTATAATGATGAGTCATCCTATTCAAGTCTACTTTTATAAGTTTTGAAAAAGTTTCTTCCTGTAGGCTTTGTACATTTTTATGTTTAATAAGTATTTAATCTTTGTTGCTATTGTAAGTGGAGTTTTCTCTACAATTATGACTGACTGCTAACTGGCTACTCTCTGTAAACAAGAGTCGATTGATTTTTGTAAGTTTACTTTTATATCCTGCTACTTTATTGAATTCTTTTATCATTTGGATTAATTTTAACAGTGATCCCCTATAGTTTTCCAGCCATAATACAGGTTGACTATCCCTTATCAAAAATGTTTGAGTCAGGCCCAGCATGGTGGCTCACACCTGTAAATCCTAGCACCTTGGGAGGCCAGGTGGGTGGATCACCTGAGGTCAGGAGTTTGAGATCAGCCTGGCCAAGATGGTGAAACCCTGTCTCTACTAAAAATACAAAAATTATCCAGGTGTGATGGTGGATGCCTGTAATCCTAGCTACTTGGGAGGCTGAGGCAGGAGTATTGCTTGAACCTGGGAGGTTGAGTTTGCAGTGAGCCAAGATCTTGCCATTGCACTCCTGCCTGAGAGACTCCATATCAAACACACAAAACAAACAAACAAAGCCTGGGTTGAGAGGTATTTTAAATTTTTATGCATTTTGGAATTTCTGCATTATTTTCATTATACCCTTAATCCAAAATCTGAAATGCTTCAATGAGCATTTACTTTGTGCATCATGTCACTGCTAAAAAAGTTTGAATTCTGGAGCCTTTCAGATTGGGGATACTCAATCTGTATCATATAATCTGCAGAGAAAAATCTTTCTTCTTTACCCATACTTATGCCTCTAATTGATGTATCTAACTATATTGGTTAATATCTCCATTACAATGTTGAACAGTAGTGAAGATAGTGTACATCTGCCTTGTTTCTGAATATTGTAGAAATACTTCTAGTCTTTTAATAATAATAATAAAAATACTTCTAGTATTTCTACAATATTTATTATATATAAGATTCCTGGCTTTAGGACTAAGATATATAAATTTTATCATTTCAAAAAGGTATTCCACAATCCCTTTTTGAGAGAGAGAGAGAGAGAGAGAGAGAGAGAGAGAGAGAAAGAGAGAGAGAGAAACTATCATAAAACGGTTGGATCTTGTTGAAGTTTCTTTCAGCACCTATGGAGATAATAATGAGTTTTCCTACAAATCTATCAATAGGAGTATAATGCTAGTGGGTATCCTAATATTAGGTCAGCCCTGCATCCCTGAAATACATCTCACATGGTCATGGTATATCACTTAATAATTATAATATTTAACTTAGTATTTCTGTATCAATATTTGCATATGGGATACTGATTTATAGCTTGCTTTCTTCTTTCAATACAGTTCTTACCATGTTTAAGTATCAATACTATATTTGTTTCACAGAAGAAATTCAGAAGGGTTCCAACATTTTCAGTGCTCTGGAACGATATATGCAGCAGTTGGGACTATCTGGTCCTTGAAAATGTGAAAGAATTGCTCTGTGAAACCATTCAGGTCTAACGCTTTTTGCTGGGATAGTTTAGTAACATTCTTTATTTCTTTTACAGAAATTAGTCTGTTTAAGTTCTCTAACTCAATGTTGATGATGTGCATTTCCCTGGAAAATTACTCATTTCACGGCCAGGCATGGTGGCTCACGCCTGTAATCTCAGCATTTTGGGAGGCTGAGATGCGTGGATCACCTGAGGTGAGGAGTTCGAGACCAGCCGACCAATATGGCAAAACCCTGTCTCTACTAAAAATACAAAAATTAGCCAGGTGTGGTGGCATGTGCCTGTAGTCCGAGCTATTGGGAAGCTGAGGCAGAAGAACTGCTTGAACCTGGAGGCAGAGGTTGCAGTGAGCTGAGATGGCACTACTGCACTTCAGCCTGGGTGACGAAGGTGACTCTCTCTCAAAATACATAAAATAAAATGCTGGATGTAGTGGCTAAGGCCTGTAATTCTAGCACTCTGGGAAGCCAAGGTGAGTGGATTGCTTCAGTCCAGGAGTTTGAGACTAGCCTAGGCAGCATGGCGAAACCCTGTCTTTACAAAAAATACAAAAATTAGCCAGGTGTGGTGGAGTGTGCTTGTAGTCCCAGATCCATGGGGGGTTGAGGTGGGAGGATTTCTAGAGCTCCAGAGATACAGGCTGCAATGAGCTTTGATCTTGCCACTGCACTCTGGCCTGGGCAACAGAGTGAGACCCTGTCTTAAAAAAATGAACAAAAACAGGCTGGGCGCAGTAGCTCACACCTGTAATCCTAACAGTTTGGGAGGTTGAGGCAGGTAGATTGCCTGAGCTCAGGAGTTCTAGACCAGCCTGGGCAACATGGTGAAACCCCATCTCTACTAAAATACAAGAAATCAGCCAGTCGTGGTGGAATGAGCCTATAGTCCCAGCTACTAGGGAGCCGAGGCAGAAAATTGCTTGAACCTGGGAGGTGGAGGTTGCAGTGAGCCGAGATCGTGCCACTGCACTCCAGCCTGGGTGACAGAGCAAGACTCTGTTTCTAAAATATATCATAATTTTTTAAAAAATTAAAAAACAATAATAAAATAAAATTTAGCTAGTAAACATTTTGTAAGTCTTTTATCAGATAAATGATTTGCGATTATTTTCTTCCATCTGTGAAAATATTTCACTCTCTTGATAGTATCCTATAAAATATAAAACTTTTTAATTTGATGAAATCCAATGTATCTGAATCTGACATACTTGAAAAACATTTTTCAACAAACATTTTACACTCCTCATTAACTAAAAATGTATGTTGCAACTCTAGGAATTTTTGGCAGTATAGGCATGTTTTAAAAAACAATGTATAGTTATTTTTAGCCTCAAGAGAAGTAAATAAAAAATGCTAATGAATATAATGACTTTTCTGAGGGGTGAAAATGCAATTTCTGATCAAGTCATTGCCTAAATGAGTCTTCCTACCATTAGGCTGCAACTCACATGTTGAAAATAGTTTTGGGACACCTTAGGCTAGATGATTTTTTAAAAAAGAAAATAGTTTTAAAATTAAGACAAAGCGAAATCAAAGACCAAAGGAACTGGAACAATGAAAATGTACATCTGATGGCATGCAAGAGCAACAAGGACTTTGCCAATACTGGAAGGAAGCTTTATTACACATAATCTCTAAAACGAAGTCTGTGAATTACTTAATTTCTATCTTCTTGTGCTCATTTCCACAACTTTGGGAGAACCATTTTTATTGTAGGTCCTCAGTTGTAAAGGGGAACTGATTCTAGCACTGGGCGTGGAATGCATCATGCAATCAATATTTTTTTTTTCCAAAAAAGTTTTTATCTCTCTTTGGGCATATAAACCAATTTTCCCTCATGTTTTCAGCTGCTAATTAAGTTATACAAAATAGATTCTTGAGAGGCTGAAGGTAACAGTGACACAGTCATCTAATCACTAACAGTAATCAAATGAAATTTATTTCATTTGCAAGTACATGGGCCACAAAGTAGAAGGCAATATTTGCTTACGCATTGCTGCAGTATAGACACATCATTACACATGGAAAATACTTTAGACAATGCTTTACTACCCTACATGACATTTAATACCCAGATCATTTAACTTGATTTTCAATTAACTGTTGATTGTAAACATCTTTTATTTTTAATATTTTATATTTGAGATGAGGAATTTTAAAATTTAAACAATTATTCTTATTTGCTCCCACTTAAGCTTGTGTTCAACAGCTGTATCTAGAATAATTCTCTTACCTTTCATTATTTGTTACACAATATTAAAAATAAAACATGTTTACAATCAACAGTTAATTCAAAATCATCAGCTGAGGAAATGGATTTTTTTCCAATTCTTGAATGAAAACAACAAATGGATCAAGAGTTAACACTTAAAAAAGAACTTACTATGTGGGCCAGGCGATGTGGTTCACGCCTGTAATCTCAGCACTTTGGGAGCCCGAGACAGGTAGATCATGAGGTCAGGAGACCGAGACCACCCTGGCCAACACGGTGAAACCTTGTCTCTAGTAAAAAAAATACAAAAATTAGCTGCGTGTGGTGACACACGCCTGTAATCCCAGCTACTCGGGAGGTGTAGGCAGGAGAATCGACTCAACCCGGGAGGCGGAGGTTGCAGTGAGCCGAGATCGTGCCACTGCACTCCAGCTTGGCAACAGGGTGAGATTCCCTCTCAAGAAAAAAAAAAAAAAAAAAAAAGAGCTTACTATGTGAAAGATATGTTTTAAGCATTCTTTATGAAGCAAGTAGTACTAACATCCTTATTTCTAATTTGGGAAATCCCAGACACAGGTAGGTAAAGTAACTTGTTTAAGGTCACACAACTAGCGAGTGGTAAAGATTCGTATTTGAAGTGAGCAGTCTGGCAATATAATCCATGTGCTTAACTACTTTGATATGCCACCCAATTCTCCGTGATTGCGATTTTTTTTTTTTTTTGAAATGGATTCTCACTCTGCTGCCCAGGCTGGAGTGCAGTGGTATCATCTTGGCTCACTGCAACCTCCACGTCCCAGGTTCAAGACATTCACCTGCCTCCTGAGTAGCTGGGACTATAGGTGCATGCCACCATGACAGGCTAATTTTTGTAGTTTTAGTAGCAATGGGGTTTCACTTTGCTGGCCAGGCTGGTCTTGAACTCTTGACCTCGTGATTCATTCACCTTGGCCTCCCAAAGTACTGGGATTACAGGTGTGAGTCACCTTGCCCGGCCAAAGTATGATCTTTTACCAGCGTGGGGAAGGGGACTAGGGGCTTACTGCTTGACCAGTATTTGATGAGAATGGTAAAGCTGAGTATTTCACTTGTTCACCTCTAGAGCTGAGTATGCTACAGTATATCAAAATGCATCTATTCCCTTTAAAAAAGTAAAAAAAAAAAAAAAAAAAAAAAAGTCACACTTTGAGAGTGAAAGTAAATCTTGTAAGTACTCATTCATCTTTGGGAATAAATCAAGTTACTGCCTATAAATATGACTTAGGAAATTAATAGCACCCAACATACCTAGATGTATAATTCCAAGGAATAAGTACTGATTAACTATATTGAGCTCTAACTGGACCAAGTGTACAAAGAGATGTAGAGTGTTAGGGGATAGCAGGGGTTGCAGATTGGTAGGATACTGCTGAGTTTACTGCAAAAAAATTCATACTGTGATGTGTATCCCAAACACTATTATAGACACTTTTGAAATTAAAAGGAAATTCTTTCACACTTGAAAAAGCTGAGAACTTGACCACAAAGATGAGTAGTAGAGCCAGTAGTACCAATACCAGCAAGGTAGAAAGCATCTCCCTGGGGTTTTTTTTTTTTTTTTTTTGAAACAGAGTCTGGCTCTGTTGCCCAGGAGTGCAATGGAACAATCTCCACTCACTGCAACCTCTAACTCTTGGGTTCAAGAGATTCTTCTGCCTGAGCCTCCTGAGTAGCTGGGATTACAGGCACCAGGCATCATGCCTGGCTAAGTTTTGTATTTTTGTAGAGATGGGGTTTCACCATGTTGGCCAGGCTGGTCTCAATCTCCTGACCTCAAGTGATCCACCTGCCTCAGCCTCCCAAAGTGCTGGGAGATTATAGGCACGAGCCACCCCGCATGGCCTACAGTTTTATTTCCTTCTCTAGGACAAGTATATTCCTTCCAGACCATTCAAACAACTAACAAACCTTAATCTGAACCTCTTGCTCACCCAACAGCCTTCTAATTATAGTTTGGATTTCCATGCAGATTTGCAGATTAACCTGAAGAAGAGGATATCCTGGCAAGGCTGACAGAAGCACTACTCAACCCTCACAATAAATTAATAATCTGGCATTCAGATTTATTCAGTCTCTGCAAATGTCATTAGCATATATAACCTGAGCTTATGTTATGTGAATCTACAAAAACAAAATTTCTGAGTTCACAAAGTTGAAGCCACAAGCACTAGATTTCAATAATGTAAATGATGCCTTGTGAGGTCTCTGAGCAGTACCACTCTTACTCCCTAACTTACCCCTTTCACATAAAGAGGCTATATAAGATAGTATAAAGAATTTTACATATATTCTGGATAAGTATTACAAAACAATTGCCAAGTTTTTTTTTAAAAAAAAACTCCCCTGCTTTCCCCCGAAAACCCCTAGCCTTCTATCTGCTTCAAAAGGGTGTGTCTAGCTCAGGGAAGGTGGAAGTAGTTCAGGGTAGACAATCAGATAAAATAAGATGCAAGCATGATATACAAATCATAAGTTTTTTAAGAGAAGTTTTCAATTTTACTATATCTGAAGTTAAGTTTCAAATATATCTTTTTATTGTACAAGGCAGATTTAATTTCTTATTGTTGAAACTGCAAAATAAAGGCTGGCTCTAAGCAGTAATTACTAAAATTTAATAATCAATATTGGCCGGGCGTGGTGGCTCAGGCCTGTAATCCCAGCACTTTGGGAGGCCGAGGTGGGTGGATCACGAGGTCGAGAGATCGAGACCATCCTGGTCAACAAGGTGAAACCCCGTCTCTACTAAAAATACAAAAAATTAGCTGGGCATGGTGGCACGTGCCTGTAATCCCAGCTACTCAGGAGGCTGAGGCAGGAGAATTGCCTGAACCCAGGAGGCGGAGGTTGCGGTGAGCCGAGATCGCGCCATTGCACTCCAGCCTGGGTAACAAGAGCGAAACTCCGTCTCAAAAAAAAAAAAAAAAAAAAAATTAAGGCATATATTTTTTAATATTACAAGTAAAGAATAAAAAGATGAACATACCCATGAGAAATAGCCAAAGAAATGAACAGATAGTCCCAGGAAAAGAAATTAAAGATTTTTGATTAAAGAAAAGCAATTTTTAAAAAAAGCAGCACTTCTGAGTTAGATGCAATGGCACGTGCCTGCAGTCCCAGTTATTTGGAAAGCTAAGGCAGAAGGATCCCTGATCCCAGGAGTTTAAGTCCAGCCTAGGCAACATAATAAGATCTCATCTCTTAAAAAAAAGAAAAAAAAAAAGCATTTTTTTTTTTCCCACTGGTAAAGACAGAAGAGAATTTTGCCAAGTGCAAGGAGGGCTCACCAAATGTGTACTCTCATAAACTGTTGTGAAAAATGGTCCAGACTCTTTGGAGGTCACTTTAGCAGTATGTATCAAAAAGCCTTATACTGAATACGTCCTTTGATCTACATCACTTACAGAAAGTTCATCCTAAAGAAAAAAATTGCAAAATACATCAAAGTGTTGTTTCAAAAGACTGAAAAATTGTACAAACTAGAACTGGCTGTGTTAAACAGAAATACAGTACATTCAATAAAATCAGAAATTTATTTACTGGCAGCCAAGAGGATGATGACATTTTAGGTAAAATGAAAAAATAGATGATAAAATGTTATGTACTGTCTGATTTTTATCAGTTAAAATAAGAAAAAGAAATACCTTATCCATTTTGTGGTAACTACTTGCCACGCAATGTGGAAAATACATTTTTAAAAGTCTGGAAGGATATACACCAAATGTTAACAGCAAATAGTAATTTATTGTTGGCTAGTTTTCATATTTTTGTTTACCTTGTATTTCGTCCTCTATGAATGTGTATTACATATTTATTTATAAAAATATAAACAAAAATCAATTGCTAGGACCTATGCATGAGGGAAATGTGACTCGGAGACAAATCTTACTCTGCTATGTACTATAGAAACTTTTCTGCAACATTTAGGCTGGGCTTGGTGGCTCATGCCTGTAATCCTAGCACTTTGGGAGGCAGAGGTGGATGGATCACCTGAGGTCAGGAGTTCGAGACCAGCCTGGCCAAATGGTGAAACCCTATCTATACCAAAGATACAAAAATTAGCCAGGCATTGTGGTGCACACCTGCAATCCCAGCTTCTGGGGAGGCTGAGGCAGTAGAATCGCTTGAACCAGGGAGGCAGAGATTTCAATGAGCCAAGATTGTGACACTGCACTCCAGCCTGGGCAACAGAGTGAGACTGTCTCAAAAACAAAACAGAACAAAAAAAAAGAAATTTTTCTGCAACATTTAAATTCACCATTTGCAGAACGCACATTTCATTCATATTACACATGGTAAGAAAGCAGCTGTATATAACTTACTGCCTAGGTAGAGATACAAAATATACAGTAATACAGTTTGGATGTTTGTCCCGTTCAAATTTCATGTTGAAACGTAATCCCCAATGTTGGAGGCAGAACCTGGTGGGAGGTGTCTGGGTCGTGGGGGCAGATCCCTCATGAATGGCTTGGTGCTGTCCTTGTGATGATGTTGAGTTTTGGCTCTGCGATCACAGAACATCTGATTCATGTGGCACTTCCCTACTCTCTCTTGTTCCTGCTCTTGCCATATGATGTGCCTGCTTTCCCATTACCCTTCCTATGATTGAAAGCTCCTTGAAGCCCTCACCAGAAGCAGATGCTGGCACGATGTTTCCTGTATAGCCTGCAGAATACTAAGCCTAAACAAACTACTTTTCTTTATAAATTCCCCACACTCAGGTATTCCGTTACAGCAATGCAAGAATGCACTAACACATATAGAATACATAAGAGCCAAACTGTAACCATCAAAAATTAAGGCTGGTATTGTATAACTAGCTTATTTTTAGTGATTGGTCTTTTCCTCCCATAACAGGATTATAAAAATATTCCACTGGGCTTTGGGTACTTACCCTTGTCCCCACTTGTTTAAAAAACAGTAATGGCTCGGCCAGGCGTGGTGGCTCAAGCCTGTAATCCCAGCACTTTGGGAGGTAGAGACGGGTGGATCACGAGGTCAAGAGATCGAGACCATCCTGGTCAACATGGTGAAACCCTGTCTCTACTAAAAATACAAAACATTAGCTGGGCATGGTGGCGCGTGCCTGTAATCCCAGCTACTCAGGAGGCTGAGGCAGGAGAATTGCCTGAACCCAGGAGGCAGGGGTTGCGGTGAGTCGAGATCGCGCCATTGCACTCCAGCCTGGGTAACAAGAGCGAAACTCCGTCTCAAAAAAAAATAGTAATGGCTAATATTATGGAGTGCTGAAAAGATACTTGTTATGGTTTTATATCAAATACCTTGCCAAAAATTTTAAATGGCTACTAAAGAGCCAAAAAGTACACAATAAAATCAAATAAATCACTCTTACCAAAAGGAAGACATGTTAATCAAAACCGCTAATACAGATAACTGGCAGGAGATTAAATCTGGGTCTAGGAGTCACAGTAGCAAGAGCAAAATGGAACAAGCTATGTACACAGTTCTCATTCTCAGAAAATCAGGAAATATGCCAAAGTTTTTAGAACAAAGAAGATTTTTCTTGCTTTAAATTAAAAGGCAATTCTCAAGTTTGCTTTGGCAGTGCATAAGCAAAAATTATATTATAGGGTTCCAGGACAAGAGTGACACACACGCATGAATTTATTCACCATGCTAAGGATTTTGGAGTACCTGAGTATCATCTCATAGGCTACTTGCTAGTTGCAAGAGGTAAATGAAAAAATTAAGTTATTAGTCAAATGAAACAAAACACTCACATAAGACATTTCTGCTAATCATTGTCAGAAATAGTAAACAATAGTGAGGTTGACCAAATAACTTATCATCCAAAGTGGAATACTTTTCATAATGAAAGGGGATACTATTGGTTTTGCTAGGCAACAGGTAATGTGGTCCCCCTAGTTATAAACCTGACAGCAAATGGTAAAGGTAGAAAGGAAAACCATGACAAATTAAATAATATGAACAGTTAACATTTACTGAGGTTGAAACAGGAAGTTTTTGCTAAAGATGAATTTATCCCAGCCAGATAAGGTTAGTTGACTTAGCATAGTTGGCTTTAAAAAGATACCTGATAAACTACGGGACTAACGTAGGAATGTAAAGGTGAAAGCACCTGGCCACTTAAAGTCAGTTCAGCTGTACAGGTGTTCATCAACCTGAAGGTGTAAATACATTTGAGAAGGAAAGTTTTATACAATTAAGGAGATAAGATTTTTCAAGTCTAGATACTGGTAAGTGAACTCCTCGTTTGCAAAATATGGTGTAAGTTCAAGCGGCTTAGCACATTTGATGCCAAATCCTACCAAAATTATAGTCTGAATTACTAGAATAAATGCATCTAAAAAAAAAAAAAGTGACCACGAATTTAGAACTAGCATCGACAGAGTAAGTCATATCACTTAATACTGAATTTCATATTCTTTTTTGGTAGGCTTAGTATGTTGTTAATATACTACAGACTATATATACTATATGATATCCAAAAAGTTCTTGACCAAATATCCTATAGAAGCTTTGGGGATGATGGTCAAAAACATATTGAAAGATGTCGGCTAGAAAGATCAAATGTAAAGCCTGGATGCCCATATACCTCATTCTTACAAACAGCTATTAGTCACCTGCTGTGAAGACAGAAAAAGAAAATAAAAGATGGATTTCATTGTAACTATCTGAGATCATGAGATAACGTCCAATGGGCTATTTCTCTTTAAAATTAAGCATCTTTAATTCTTTTAGCCATTCCCTATGTTTATGGTGTCTAGACTTTTGTTGAGACATTCTGGTGACCATTCCTCCAGACTAACTTTGTCAATTTTTCCTGTAAAATTTGGTTGCCTTGAATGTAATAGAAGAGGTTGGACTGGTTCACAGTACAGGAGAGAGATCTGCCATAAACAAAAAGCCAAGCCTATAATTCAGTTAATGTTTTAATGGTTATTTTATTGTTTTATACTAAGTTGACACTTTTTTCTCATGAATTGGGTCAAATCTTACAGCTTCTGTAGTTAATTTTTCTAAACTTAAATTTAGTTTATTATATTCTAGTTAATAAAACTTTTCTTTTAAGCTTGATGGGTTGTTTTTATTTTTGACACGGTCTCACTTCTGTCACCTAGGCTGGAGTGCAGTGGCTCTATCACGGCTCCCTACAGCCTCGATATCCTGGGCTCAGGTGATTCTTCCAACTCAGCCTCCTGGGAACCTGGGACCACAGGTACATGCCACCACAACCAGCTAATTTTTTTATATTTTTAGTGGAGACGGGTTTTCGCCATGTTGTTCAGCCTGGTCGTGAACTCCTGGGCTCAAGCAATCCGCCTGCCTTGGCCTACCAAAGTGCTGGGATTTCAAGTGTAAGCCACCACGCCCCACCAAGCGTAATGCTTTTTAAAATGTCATTTGCAATTTTATTCTCTTTTCTTCTAGGTTAACAGACCAGGGAGACCTGAAAACTATCTCTGGATAATAAAAAGCTGCCATAAAGTATAAAATTTATCTGGAGGCAGAACTGGAACCAACAGATAAAATGGAATCATGACTTTGGCTCACTAAAAAGAGAAAAATTTGTTACAGATACAGTTGTCCATCAATGGAATAGATCATCTCACAGAACGTACAGTGCAGAGATTCCTGATCTCAGAAGCAGTCTTTAGGAATCTGGTGGAGTCAGTTAGATGAGATCACCTGTGATCTAGTAAGTCAAGCAATGCTGTGATAATTAACCCTTAAAACTCACTGGATTAACAGAAAGACTTCATCTTGCTTGCACCATACATTTGTTACTAGCACAGAAGTTAGTAAATGAGGGCCTGTGGCCTGTTTCTGTATGTCCCTTGTACTAAGAACGACTTTCATATTTATATTTGCTATCTTCCTTCCATGTCATGACTCAGAGATTCAGAATGCTTTAAGTTTGGGGTTCCCGGTTTCTCTAAGTGGCTCTGCCATCTTAACATACAGCCTCCACAACAGTCTCTCCTCACGCTCCAGAAGGAGTCACCTGGTACGACCTAACTGCAATGGGCCTGTGAAGTATATTGTTCCAGATGCCCAGAAAGTAGAACTGAGTACAGATAAATAAGCACTGCAAGTCTCTACCACAACTTGTATATTTATTATTCTTATCCAAAGATTCTATGATTCTGAATATTTCAACTACATTTTCATTTTTAGTACAAATTTTAGTGAAATGGTTTTAATGAAAGATTCAGAAAGAAATGTGTCAAAATATCACAGATGGCAGTAAAGTAAAAATGCTTTATGTCTGGTAAGAACTGAGACAAAGGGAATCTAAGTATCATGGGCAGCATGTTTAGATTAAACTCTTTAGTTTACATACCTTCAATTTTTAGTATGCCCACAATGTTACCAGTAAATTCTAAAAACTTGAAATTTTAAACATTAAGTGGTTTAGAGTGAAAAAATCAATAGGTCCTGCAGACAAAAATATGTATGTACCGACTTTATAAATAAAGACCAAGTAACTTCTATGCCATCACTGCAGGGAAAATTTATTTGGTCATTTCAAAATCTCAGCCCTTTCACTGAATTGATTTACTAATTTACGGTACAGATGCAGACTGAATTATGTATGATGATAGTGAAATATTTTATAGTTTTGTTCAACTGTTATCTACTGCGCATAGTAAAAGGCATACATAAATTAAGAGTATTTCTTTTTCCTTTAGTAAGTGAATGTTTCACTACTCAGACGAATTTATTACTAAGAGAAAGCTATAGTCAGCTCCACATTCCAAAAACATAAAAGGGTTCTGCCTGGGCATACTTCAAACATTCATGGAGACAGACAGGTCCTTCAATCAACTAGTGATAAGAGACAACCAACTACTAAATAATTGTCTAAAATACTGAATTGCAGACAGTGGTAAATAGCTGGATACTACGGCGGGAGAGAGAGAAATAAGATGGCCCAAAGGGCTCAGCACAGGTATCTAACAATTGATAATACAGAGATTAAGGCATATAAACCTACTTCTAGTCAAGGGTTATTTTAAAAGCTTCAAAAATAATAGAAATTAGAAGAAATACAGGATGGACCTGGTGATTTTCTACCATCCCAAAATATCTCAGGGGACAAAATAACAATCTAGTAAGGAGTGAAAGATGATAATATATTTTGTGGACCAGGCATGGTGACTCATGCTGCAACCTCAGCACTTTGAGAGGCTGAGGTGGGAGGACTGCTTGAGCCCAGGAATTCGAGACCAGCCCAGGGAACATGGTGAGACTCTGTTTCTATTAAAAAAAAATTTTAAATAAAAATAGCTGATGTGGTGGTGTGCACCTGTAGTCCCAGCTGCTTGGGAGGTTGACATGGGAGGATCATTTGAGCCCGGGAGGTGGGGACTTCAGTGAACCATGATGACGTCACTGCATTCCAGCCTGGGAGACCAAGCGAGACCCTGTCTCCAACACACACACACACACACACACACACACACACACACACACACACACTCACTCTCTCTCTCTCTCTCTCTCTCTCTCTGGAATAATAAATACCAGTTTTAGTTTTAAGGTTTCATAAAACAATTTTAAAGTTAAGGTAGACCAAAAAGTAGTAACCTTTTAAGTCTTTTTAAATTACATTTTAACTTTCAGAGAACAAAACCCTTAAGAAATCCTAAAGGAAAGATGATTATTATTTTAGAGGTTAAAAAATACGTTTAGCTGCATTAAAAACAAAATACTGAACAAATTACCATGAAATATGTACAGAAATCTTTGGCAAAAATTTCAAATTGCCAAGACAGTACTGAAATGTTCATCTCTAGATCTCCCCAAATTACATTTTCTGTACTCAGTCTATAATAATATACACCAATATACATTAACAAATGGCTCAATTGCTACAGCTCCAAAGACGTTCAATACAAATTTAAACTGTTGGATTACTGGCTTTCATTATTTTAGCTCCCATTCTAAGGTAGTGATATAACAATGACAACAAAGCCTAACACTTAAATGCTATATGTCAGCTGAGTGCGAACCACATTTACATAGATTTAAGTCATTTAATACTCAAAATAACACACTAAGATAGGTATATATTTACTCACATTTTATGAATGGGAAAACAACAGCAAGTTTGTAAAACTGCCCAATATCTTAAAGATGTTAAATACAGGAGGCAGGATATTGATTAAGTTATTCCAAATTTAGATAGCTGTGCTGTCTAATAAGGTTCCTAACAGCCACACAGGGCTAAATTACTAAGTAAAATTAAAAATTCAGGTCTTTAGTTAAACTAGACACACCTAAATTGCTCACTAAGCATATATGGCTAGTGGCCACCATGTTGAGCAGTGAAGATATGAAACATCTCCATCACTGTATAAAATTCTATTGGATGGTACCAATGTGTGAAAACTGATGTTTTCACATCAGCTGCTTATGATGTGTGCTTATTTACAGAATTGGCATTACACTTGAACCAATCAATCTAAAATTCATTATTTCTAATGTTTCATTGTTATTTTTCTCCCAACGCATTATCATTTATCATCCACTATATGTCTTAAAATACATACTTCTCTAGCACTGTGGGCTCCATTCAACTCAAAGAATTAAAGTTTTAATGTATTCTAAGATCTGATGTCATTCCTTTGTACATGGGCCCATGTTTTTTGTTCAATGTATACTAACTACACATACTAGCCTCTATCATTTCTGTCTCTTGAGTGCCTTGTTCCTCTACTTCCCCTGGTAATAATATCACGCAATGTCAGCAGCCTTGCTTGGCACTTAAGTTCCACTTCCAGCCCCAGGGGTGAGAACATCACATAGACATGAACTATACCCCAGTCCCTGGTCACAGTTCAGTGTTGACCATGTGACTTAAGCTCGGTCATTCAGAATATGATGTAAGATCTTCCTTGTCACTGGCTCATTGCTATTGAGATCAAGAGCTATAAGGACCAAGTAAGTCAGGATTTACAGCAACCAATTTTTCTTGGTAACGTGAATGAAGCTGTCTACAGAATACCTGTGTAGAAGACATAAGACTCAGATTATATCATCTGAGACCTGAACCTGGCTGTCTCTTAACTTCTAGACCTGTCATTCAGATGAGTTTAGTAAATTCCCCTACTCCAATTTTGTTGAGTTTGTAGGCTTTGGATTTGTATCACTTACAATTTAAAGTACATGAGTAGAATAATCAGAGATAAAGAGTTTTAAGCCCCTTGGTATAGTACACGAAGAAAAAGATACAAAGGATATACTCATGTTAAATATGCACTGTAAAAAGAAAAATAGTAAAATTAGTAGAGGAAAAAAAGAGCAATAAACTAACAACAAAATATTTCCTTAAGGTTACTAAATTGCTAATTATCACTGTGGAATAAGTAGAACCACAAGGGCACTTGTCCTAGAATTCTAGATTTAGATCTTTGAACTAGAGCCAAGTAGAGGTTCAAAAGTCACTGACTGGCCGGGTGCGGTGGCTCATGCCTGTAAACCCAGCACTTTGGAAGGCCGAGGTGGGAGGATGATCAAGAGATAGGAACCATTTTGGTCAATATGGTGAAACCCCGTCTCTACTAAAAAATACAAAAAATTATCTGGGCATGGTGGCATGCACCTGTAGTCCCAGCTACTAGGGAGGCTGAGGCAGAAGAATTGCTTAACCCAGGAGGTGAAGATTGCAGTCAGCCAAGATTGTGCCACTGCACTCCAGCCTGGTGCCTGGTGACAAAGCAAGACTCTGTCTCAAACAAACAAACAAAAAAGTCACTGATTAAGTAAGAAAAAAAGGTGTAAGATTCTATGTTTCAGTCTTTACCCTACGGTCTTCAATCTTTAAACAGCAGCACCTTCCTTACCAGTAAGGGTAAAAACTTTTCTAAAATAAGCTAGATCAGTGAAGAATTCTTTGGGTTAAAAAAAAAAAAAAAAAAAAAGGATGCTAGAGCAATATGATCTAGGTAAACAGCTGATAAAGTTGTAAGACCTAGAGAATCTAAGCAGAGGAATTTTAATTTTTTTCTCTACAAATTCTAATAAGTGTTGCTTCAAAATGATTGTTTTGATTCTTGTTTTATTCAAGTTACTTAATGATTCTGTCTTTTCAACTAAGATGAAACCCAACTCTCTTGTCTTTTCTCATCCAGTATTTAACAAAGAATCTGACATAGCGTATGCATAATAAATGATTAATCAACTGCTACTCTTAAACACAGATTACCAGGTCTAGTTGATTTTTTCATTGTTTTGATCATATATGTTCTAGTGTTTTTTTTTAAAAAAACTGCTCTTCTCTTCCATTGAGAAGTCTTTCTGTGTCGTGAATAGCATTTTGATGACCTGTTGACACACATAGGCAAATAACATAGGGACGTATCTGTTATGAAAATCCACAAATTTGGCCGGGCGCGGTGGCTCAAGCCTGTAATCCCAGCACTTTGGGAGGCCGAGGCGGGTGGATCACGAGGTCAAGAGATCGAGACCATCCTGGTCAATATGGTGAAACCCCGTCTCTACTAAAAATACAAAAAAGTAGCTGGGCATGGTGGCACATGCCTGTAATCCGAGCTACTCAGGAGGCTGAGGCAGGAGAATTGCCTGAACCCAGGAGGCGGAGGTTGCAGTGAGCCGAGATCGCGCCATTGCACTCCAGCCTGGGTAACAACAGAGAAACTCCGTCTCAAAAAAAAAAAAAAAAAAAAAAAAAAATCCACAAATTTTTAGATAGTGCCCTAAAAACAATTTTATATGCCTCACTGGTTGTTATTCTTAGGTTGTTCACACACTTGACTTTATCATTGTTTACTACTAGTAAAAAGTAGCATTGCTAAATAATCCCTAATTTTCCACTAAAAAAATAATGAAATGAGGTTAAGCTTTTTGAAAAGTTTAGATTAAACCTACTGTTGTTAGATTAACGCATTTCTTGCTTCCCTTTATCTGGAATGTGGCATTAGCTTTTTTATTTTAACTCTCTTTAATTCTTATTCAATTCCATGACTTACGTTTGAGAGCTAAACACTGGGATTTTTTGGATAACAGACTGACAGTTTTGTTTGCATAATTATAATCGGCATTGTACACAGAAAGGATATGGCTACCTTTTGTTAAATCTGCACTTAATATCAAAAAAGGGAAATGAAGTATAAATCAATTTTTTTAATATCCGTTTGAAATATGAATTTTATTTGCTTAATATTAGGGCTTTGCCCCTTTTCTGTAAGTCTCTTGGGATCCTGTGTATAAGCTGTTCTCACTAAACACCAAACTATTCTCTGGTACTAGCTACAAATTCGGTTTCATACGCTACTTAACAATTTAAATAAACGGAAATATTTCTAAATGGTCTACTTCTGTTCATATAAAAACAAAACTTGATCTCCAAAAAAAAACCAAAAAACCAAAACTGCTCTGCTATTATTCATGTACCACACAATGGCATATTACTACCGAATGGTATAAAAGCCATTAAATGGCTTTTGTATATTCAGAATAGTGTGACCCTCACCACAATCAATCTTAGAACATTTTTATTACCACAAAAAACAACCCCACTGCTCTTAATCATCACCCCCTAATCCCCTGCATTCTCCCAGCCCCAGGCAATCACTAATTTACTTTGTGTCTATAGATTTGCCTATTCCAGACATTTTGTATGCCTGGAATCATACACTACATGGTCCTTTGTAACTGTCTTCTTTTACTTAGCATGTTTTCAAGGTTCATTCACGCTGTAACATGAGTCAATACTTCTTTCCATTCCCCGCCACTCCCTGCCCCCTTGGGACAGGGTGTCATTCCATTGCACAGGTTGGATTGCAGTGGCAAGATCTTGGCTTACTGCAGCTTCAACCTACTTGGCTCAAGTGATCTTTCTCACCTCAACTTCCCATCTAGCTGGAACCACAAGTGTATGCTACCATGCCTGCCTACTTAAAAAAAAAAAATTGTAGAAATTATGATGTCCAGGCTGGTCTCAAACTCCTATAACTCAAGCGATCCTCCTATCTTGGCCTCCCAAAGTGCTAGGATTACAGGCATGAGCCACTGTGCCTGGCCCATCATTCCTTTTTATTGTCATACAATATTCTAATGCATGGATATACCACATTTTGCTTATCCATTCAACAGCTGACAGAGATTTAGGTTGTTTCTACTTTTTTACTATGATAAATAATGCTGCTATGAACATTCATGTACAAGTTTTGTTTGGTCATATTTTCATTTCTCTTGGTTATATACCTAGGAGTGAAATTCCTGGGTCATATGGTAACTCATGTTTACTTATATAAATGTTTAACAAATTGAGGAACTTCCAGACTCCTTCCAAAATGACCACACCCTTTATATTCCTACTGGCAGTATATGAGAATTCCAATTTGTCTACATCGGGCGTCCCCAAACTTTTTACACAGGGGGCCAGTTCACTGTCCCTCAGACCATTGGAGGGTCGCCACATACTGTGCTCCTCTCACTGACCACCAATGAAAAAGGTGCCCCTTCCTGAAGTGCAGTGAGGGGCCAGATAAATGGCCTCAGGGGGCCGCATGTGGCCCACGGGCCGTAGTTTGGGGACGCCTGGTCTACATCCTTGTTAACACTTATTATCTGATTTTTAAAATTAAGGACATTATAATTACAGACACGGTGGTATCTCACTATGGTTTTGATTTGCATTTCTGTCATGGCAGATGACATCTATTTTACTTTTAAGTTTACTTCTGTACGTCACAGGAGGAGTGTGGCATCAAAGCAAAGGAAGAAGTTTGCCTATTTGCTAGGACAGAATGAACATGGACCACTTCATGTAGTAGTTTGCAAGGGCTTTTGTGACAAAGTATGACAAACTAGGTAGCTTTAACAACAAAAATTAATCATCGCACAGTTCTGAGTATGAAATTAAAGTGTTGGCAGGGTTGGCTCCTTGTGATGGTCAAGTAGGATCTGTTCCAGGTCTCTATCCTTGGCTTATAGATGGCCATTTTCATGTTCACATGGCATTTTTCCTGTATGAATAACTGTCTCCAAATTTCCCTTTCTGATAGATATCAGTCATCAGTACACTGAATTAGGGGCCCACCCCTAACCACAGCTTGATGAGTATACAAAATGGTAAAGCCACCTTAGAAAACTGTGTGACAGTTTCTCAAAAGGTTAAATATAGTTACCATATGACCCAGCAATTCTACTCCTAGACATATGACCAAGAGATATGAAAACACACATCCACTCAAAAACTTGTCCAAAAACGTTTACAGCAGTGATGCTCACAATAAAAAAAAAAAACAGAAAAAAAAAAACAAATATCCATCAACTGATGAATAAAAACTTACGCATTCAAAGCCATATTATTCAGAAAAAGGAATGAAGTACTGATTCATACAACATGGATGAACCCTAAAAACATTATGTTAAATAAACAATCCAGTTGCAAAAGACCACGTACTATACGACTGTATGTATATGAAATTTCCAGAATAGGAAAATCGATAGAGACAGAAAAGCGTATTTAGTGGTTGCTGAGGACCAAGGAAGAGGGAGAACATGGGAGAGATGGCTAATGGTTATGGGGTTTCTTTTTGGAGAGATGAAAATGTTGTATAATTAGATTATGGTGACAGCTGCATAACTTTGTGAATATATAAAAACCAAAAGAACTGTATACTTTAAAAGCGTTAATTTTATGGTAGGAGAATTATATCTCAATAAAGCTGTTTAAGAAACCAGCAGAGGCTGGGCACCATGGCTCATGACTGTAATCCTAGCACTTTGGGAAGCTGAGGCAGGCAGATCACTTGAGGTCAGAAGTTCGAGACAGCCTGGCCAACATGACAAAATCCCATTTCTACTAAAAATACAAAAATTAGCCAGGTGTGGTGGCTTATGTCTGCAATCCCAGCTACTTGGGTGGCCGAAGCAGGAGTATAGTTTGATCTGGGAGGCAGAGGATGCAGTGAGCTGAGATTACACCACTGTACTTCAGACTGGGTGACAGAGTGAGACTCTGTCTCACAAAACAACAAAATCAACAACAGAATATCAACGTCGACCACTTTCAACATGATTCATATGAGTCAGGTTATATACAAACTTTAAAAAAAAATCACATTTTGAAACCTCCTTATAGCAACTTATAACAGCACTTGATAGAGAGTATCAGCTTGACCCACATTCACATATTCTGATGCTCCTGAATTCTTGATTTCTGCAACTACTACACATCTCAATTCCTGCCTATTCCTCTTTCCATGGTAATGACTTGGAAACATTATTGCCAATGTTAATCTGTTGAAAATTTATACAAATCACTGCTGTTTGGCTTTTGCCACAACATATTTATTGTGATCCTAAAAAGCACAAATGTCACTTTATAAAAAAGGAATCAATGATTGTACTTCATTTCAGTATGAAATATACTGAATTTCCTCCCATTTAGCTGAACTTTAGTTCAGAAAGACTCTTTCAAATATTTAAGCAAACATAATCTAGACAACCAAGAAATCTATTCATAGAATGGATGTCAAGTAATGTTAGAACCAGACACGGTAGCTCATGCCTGTAATCCCAGCACTTTGGGAGGCCAAGGCAGGCAGATTGCTTGAGTTAAGGAGCTAAAGACTGGCCTGGGCAACACAGTGAGACCTTCTCTACAAAAATTAACCGGGTGTGGTGGCACGTGTCTGTGGTCCCAGCTATTAAGGAGGTTGAAGTAGGCGGACTGCCTGAGCCCAGGAGGGTAAGGGTGCACTACAGCCTGGGCAAGAGAGTGAGGTCCTGTCTGTGAGGGAAAAAAAAACAACCAAAAAAACCCCAATATTAACACCAAACTACCTATCAAAATGTTCTGCTTCACAAAATTTACTTCATTTAAAAATATATTCTGGTTTGCAAAATGAGTAAGCAGTTATAAATTTCTAAAAACTACTTTTTTCAAGTCATTATAGTGAAGAAAGCTAACTTAAACTGCAGTGCCAAGTGATGACCTGGGTTTTTTAAGAACCAAGATCTCTATCAATTTTCTCCAAAGCCACCCTTAATTAATATACAATCTAAATAAATACAGTGTTTTTGCTATGAAAAAAGTACCTAGGGTCAACCACCAGATTGTCACTCTCAAGTTACTCATTAGAAATTCTGAAGCTATGACTGGTTGACTTAGTCTATAACATGAAGAATTTAAATTCTGGATTAGGCCAGGCATGGTGACTCATGCTTGTAATCCCAGCACTTTGGGAGGCTGAGGCAGGTGGATCACTAGAGATGAGGAGTTGGAGACCAGACTGGCCAACATGGCAAAAACCGTCTCTACTAAAAATACAAAAATGAACCAGGCATGGTGGTGTGTGCCTATAATATCAGCTACTTAGGACACTGATGGGCGAGAATCGCTTGAACCCGGGAGGCAGAGGTTGCACTGAGCAGAGATCATGCCGTTGCACTCCAGCGTGCGTAAGAGAGCAAGATCCTGTCCCCAACCCCTGCAAAAAAAAATCTGGAATACATTAGATCGAGGCACAAGTTAAAAGAGATGTAGGTATGCTTTCATAATTATTACAGTATATATTTTATTATTAAATCTTACAATGCTGAAAGCAAAATCCCTTGCATAGTAGACACAAAAACTTCTTTACTAAATAAACTGAAAGTATTTTTCATTTATATGACGAATAATTTATGCTACCTTTTCAATTTTGCAATTAGACTCTAAGCAGCTCATGTTAATTTACGATACAGTCATAAATACTACCATCAACAAACAATCATTTTCATATTAAAATAAACTTTTGCTTTCAAGGTAATAGTGAGTTAAACAAATCTGAAGCTTAGTGAACTTTCAAATCAGTTTACATGTACATTTTTGATATTTCACTCAAAAAATTTAAAAAGCTGTAGAAACAGAAAGAAACCAGAAAGATACACCGCCCCCTACCCTCAATCGCAAACAGCAAGCACTCTAGCAATTCCATTTGAACAGATTCTCCTAATACCTCACAATGTAAAAGGACAAAACTATAAATTATATATGAGTCAGCTCTGAGTTTGAAATAACTATCAGTGCTCACATGCAATTCAACGTGATTTAACTTTTAATTTGGTAATAATTATTTGGCATAATCAAAGAATGAGGATATTTTCTAGATGATTGTTGCACTCTTTATTTTTTCATTATTCTTTTAAAAACAAAATATCACAGTGCAACTGAGTAACCTTAGCAGTTTTTTCTTCTAGTAGGATACACAGACAATTTATCCTACACTAAATGGTCCCAAATAGTTTTAAACTACTTAATGCCATTTACAGTTCTATTTCCTTCTTTGATTTTAGTTATCAGTTTCTGCTGCTAGTGCAGCTACAATGGGCAGCCTCTCCCACTTGTAATTTTGTTTCTACTTTTCTATGAGGAAAAACAAACCTGTCAGTCTGCCTGAATCTCCCATTAACCTACTGCCATCACGTTGGCTAGTTAAAAGTGCTAATGATATATTGGCAGGGAATCACTACGCTGTCCTATGATCTTAAAACTACAATCAATGAGAAAATTCTAGGTTTCCTCAGCCTCCTGTCCATAAATGAATTTACAAATTTGGATTATATGCTATAAGTCCCTTGTCCACTGGTGGATGAATTAATTTTTTTCTTAATCTTCATGACTTGAGTCAGTAGAGAAGGTCTTCTAAGTGCATGAGTAATTTGCTATAAGCAACTGGCAATTCTAAGAACATTACAAAGTATGAACAAAATATGGAGTATAATTGTAGTATGCCTGACAACCTATTCATTTTGAAAATTTCCCCAAAAAACCCTTTAAATTCTGGGGCTAAAGATACATTAATTGATCTGATTTGTAAAATAATTTATACTTGATACAAGTATAAAGTTGGACTTTTATAAGGGGAGGACAAGTAGAAAGAAGAGAAAAAAGAAAGTGGAAGCTACAATTTTTTATATTGAAATTCTGACTCAAATGGATCTCCACTAAGTCATGAGCAGAGGTATATCGTTGATGATGGAAACAAGTTAATTAGTAGCCATTTCTGTGATCTTGGTGTGACTTTTACAAATAAGAACACAAATTACCCTACCCCTTATTTTTATTTTACTTTTTTTCAGATGGAGTTTCGCTCGTTACCCAGGTTGGAGTGCAATGGCGCGATCTCGGCTCACTGCAACATCCGCCTCCTGGGTTCAGGCAATTCTCCTGCCTCAGCCTCCTGATTAGCTGGGATTACAGGCATACACCACCATGCCCAGCTAATTTTTTGTATTTTTAGTAGAGACGGGGTTTCACCATGTTGACCAGGTTGGTCTCGATCTCTCGACCTTGTGATCCACCCGCCTCGGCCTCCCAAAGTGCTGGGATTACAGGCTTGAGCCACCGCGCCCGGCCTACCCTACCCCTTATTGTAGGAACAGTATTTCTGTGAGCATTTTCATAATGCCACATAAGCCAAGAAAAAAATGACATGAGAAAAGATGATAAGCCCTTTCTAAAATTACAGTAGAGGTGTTAATTGCTAATAAAGTACAAGTCAATTCTCTTAAACTGCCACCTATTTTGCCATTGGGTTTTCCATTTCAGTAGCAAGATAAATGCAACAAAAACATGGTAGAGCAGCAGTATGAAAGCTGCTTGCTTACGAAAAGGCATAAAGAAATTTCCATATACCACAATAAAACTTGAACACTAGACTAAAAACACTTTATCCTTTCCTTAATTAAATTTCAAAATCAGCATTCATTAAACGGAAAGTCAACACTCACAAAAAGCTGTGGAGTGTAAAAAAAAATATTTTGTATAACAGAATGACAACCAAAAAATTTCATTTGCAATTTATTACATGGACTTAACAAAACTTCAGCTGGAAAAGACACTCCAGATCACGAAAAGAAGATTTTAAACTTGGGTCTTATGAATATAAACTGCCATTCCCAAAGCTATGGAAGGTAGAACTGACAATAATCTTCACCAAAGAACAAAAAAAAAATTATAACTAAAAAAGTTATGTCTTTGTGTCAAGGGTAATTCATATGTAATGTATTCTTATTCAAATGAGGTGAAAATCAAACACAGTTGACCATTTTAAAGACACAATTCAGTATTATTGAGTGTATTCACAATATTATCTCTACCAGCTATCTCTAGTTTTAAAACTTTTTCATTACCCTGTAGAACACCCATATCCATTTAAGGAATAACTATTTTCCTTTCCCCCAACTCCTGGTAAACTCTATTTTCTGTCTCTGGATTTGCCTACTATGAATATATCATATAAAAGGAACCATATAAGCTGGGCATCCCTTGAGCCCAGGAGCTCCAGTTCAGCCTCAGCAATATAGCAAGCCCCATTTTTTTTTTTTTTTTTTTTTGAGGCGGAGTTTTGCTCTTGTCTCCCAGACTGGAGGGCAATGGAGTGATCTCAGCTCACTGCAACATGTGCCTCCCAGGTTCAGGCGATTCTCTTGCCTCAGCCTCCCAAGTAGCAGGGATTATAGGCGCTTGCCACCACGCCCAGCTAATTTTTGTATTTTTAGTAGAGACGGCTTTATTATGTTGACCAAGATGGTCTTGAACTCCTGACTTAAGGTGATATACCTGTCTTGGCCTCCCAAAGTGCTAGGATCGCAGGCATGAGCCACAGTGCCCGACCAAGACGCCATATATATATATATATATATATATTTTTTTTTTTAAATCAAACCAAACGAAACCAAAATCACACTATATGTGTTCTTCAAAATTAAATGACCATATGCTGAATATGCACATAAATACATTCTAGGAAAGACTCACACTTAATTACACCTAATTAATATAAACAACTACTTACCTAGTCAATTAAGAGTTAGAAAGGTTAATTCTAGTTTCAATAAATATGTTTAAATCTTTTTAAAATGGGGATGACTTTAAATAATCTTCTTCCTGCTCTTTATACTACTGAGAACAAGAAATCATAAAAAGTTTGACAGTATTAAATTATGACTGAATTTTGTTATTAACAAAATTTCAAAAACTAGGTATAAAGAAATGCAGGACTAACAAGTAGACTTTTGAGCACTATATTCCATGTTAGCAGGTATTTCTTTTTCGAAGATTTAAAACATTCTCAAATTACTAGGTAACAGAAAAAACCCGGAGCCATCAACAGAAAGGAAAAATTAACTGTGTATTTATATAATAAAACAAAATGATATTCATATGTGCAATAAAATGGATAAATCTGAAAAATATATTGAGTGGATGAAGCCGTACACAGAGTATATACTGTATAATTTTATTTATGTAAATCCTAAAACAGCCAAGTAAATGTTGGAAAAGAATCGGAAATTTTGGTTGTTGCCTCTTGGGGTACTGTGGGGGGTCACTGACTGGGAAAGAAAATGAAGGAACTTTCTTGGGTGACAGCAACGTTCTATATCGCGATGGATGTATGGGATGTAGAGATGTATACAATTTGTCAAAAACTAATTGAATGGTATATTTATGATTGATGCATTTTTCTGTATGCATACGTACCTCTAAAAAGTAATCAAATACTGAACTCTAGTTAATGATATGTATGCCAAAGTGTTTAGGTAATGTATACTATTATAATACCTGCAACTTAATTTAAAATGCATAAAAAACATGGATTAATATGGGAGAAAGCAAAAGAGCAAAATGTTAACAACTATAAAATTGAGTAATTTATCAAATTTTTTGTATGAATGGAAAATTTCAAAATAATATGAAATGCCAGATTGGCAGCAGATCTCTCAAAAGCAATTTAGATGTTGGAGGACAGTAGAGATTATGTCTAAGTACAAAGGGAACATGATTCTGTACTTAGCATTCTATGCGTCAATGAAGTCTGATGTCAGAAAAAAGATTTCAGGCCGGACTCAGTGGCTCACACCAGTAATCATACTACTTTGGGAGGTCAAGGTGGGCAAATCATGAGGTCAGGAGATCGAGACCATCCTGGCCAACACGGTGAAACCATATCTCTACTAAAAATACAAAAAAATTAGCCGGGCGTGGTGGCACGCGCCTGTGGTCCCAGCTACTCAGGAGGCTGAGGCGGAAGAATCGTTTGAACACAGGAGGCGGAGGTTGCAGTGAGCCAAGATTGCATCACTGCATTCCAGCCTGGTGACAGAGCAAGACTCCGTCTCAAAAAAAAAAAAAAAAAAAAAAAAAAAAAGAAAAATTAGCTGGGTGTGGTGGCACATGCCTGTAATTTCAGCTACTTGGGAGGCTAAGGCGGGAGAATCACTTGAACCCGGGAGGCGGAGACTGTAGTGAGCAAGATCACACCACTGCACTCTAGCCTGATGACAGAGCAAGACTCAGGTAAAAAAAAAAAAAAAAGAAAAAGAAAAAAAAAAAGACTTCAGACATGTAAGTTCTCAGAGGGTTTACTTTCTAAGCAACCTTCCTTGGAAAAACATCTCAGACTATTACCTAATAAATGTAAAAAAACAAGAGAAGGATCCATAGGATCCAGCAAACAGTTGATTCAACCCAGTAGGGCAGTGAAGGGATGAGAGCTGTGAGCAGGACATTAAGAATCCAAGAGAAAATCTCATGGAAACACAGACTAGATAATCTTGAGGATATACTAATGTGCACTATTATCAACCAGGAAAAAAATAAAGATAATTAGAAACTCCAGAAAAAATAGAGGACAGTCATGCTTCTAATGTGCAACAAGTAACAACGTGCTATAATTCTGATAAACTGATGGAAGCATTTAAAAAAATCCATTTTTTTGGGTGCTAGAAACATTATCTTCAAGTAACTCATGAATCCTGATAATAAAACAGGATGAGAATGACAGTCAAATGCAGACCCATCATACTGATTTTTATGTGTGTGTACTGTTTTGATTTGTCAAAATGCTATTTAAAAAAAGTTCTGGGCTGGGTGCCGTGGCTCATGCCTGTAATCTCACCACTTCGGGAGACAGAGGCGGGCTGATCACGAGGTCAGGAGTTTGAGACAAGTCTGGCCAACATGATAAAACCCCGTCTCTACTAAAAATGTAAAAAAAATTAGCAGGGTGTGGTGGTGCACGCCTGTAATCCCAGCTACTTGAGAGGCTGAGGCAAGAGAATTGCCTGACCCCAGGAGGCGGAGGTTGCAGTGAGCCGAGATCGCACCATTGAACTTCAGCCTTCGCGACGAGAGTAAGACTCCAAATCAAAAAAAGAGAAAAAACTAAAAAATTAATTAGAGAAATGTAGTAGGTACATTCAGGCTCAGTTTTCTATCCCATGCCTGCCACCAAAATGTATATAATTTGTCAAGTATACTGAACAATAAATATGAAAGGTGTTTTGAGTTCAAAAGATGCAGAAGTTATCAAAATTACTTGAGATAAAACCAATCTGACCATCTTCTTTCTCAAATCAACTTATCAAAATGATCTTAAAAAAAAAAGGTTTTTAAAATGTCCTTCAAAACATTTCTTGGCTGGGCGTGGTGGGTCATATTTGTAATTCCAGCACTTTGGGAGGCCGAGGAGGGCAGATCACTTGAGGTCAGGCATTCAAGACCAGCCTGGCCAACATGGTGAAACCCCATCTCTACTAAAAATATAAAAATTAGCCAGGTGTGGTGGCACATGCTTGTAGTTCCAGTTACTCAGGAGGCTGAGGCATGAGAATGTCCTGAATCTGGGAGGTGGCGGTTGCACTGAGCCAAGACAGCAACACTGCACTCTAGCCTAACCATTTCTTTTCTGTGGTCATACCACCCTGAGTAAGACAAAAACCAAAATCACGAACATAACATCATGGTCTGGTTGCCTGGCACTGTGATAGTATCTCATGTGCTTTGGGGACTCGATTTAGCTTCTTAGTCAGCAACAACAGGGAATACACCCTGGTAAGCATAAGGAGCATGCCAAACAGCCAAAGGGAGTAAAAAGGGGCGATAATTACTTACTGAGGACATTTATAGAATTACTCCTCCACCATTTCCCCCTTTTTAGGACAAATGAACCAGGCAGGAGGGTCTTGAGCCTTGCAAACCAAGTCTCCCATCTCTATTGCTATCCCATCTATTCTATTCTCTTAAGGGTAGAGAGGGAAGGAAAGGGAAGAGGGGATAGGTGACATTGATACTAATGCACTTTTAGGGTAACAACTCACTTGTGTCCAGGACCAGGTGGATTTCCTCTCCCTTGCCTATGCCATTCCTCCCTATATCCAGAAAGGAGAACAGAACAAAAAGATTATATCGTAATTTTTAGACCCTGAAACATAGAAATACAATGTAGAGACAAAAATTATCTTAGGAATGTGCTCTTGGCACTAGAATAGTTCAAGCAAAGAATTAAAACATTATCTGCCTGATTTCTCTGTTAATGTCAGATACCCACAGGCACTTGCTCAAAAGGCTTAGCCAGGCATCTCTTCTTCCCCTATTTCGATATTTCCTGGAAGAAAACAGACAAGGAAAAGCAGACAACTTTAGGAAAAACTGCCCAAGTGATTGCCCCTAGATGGGTCCCACACCACTGAAGTTGGATCAGTTGACTTCTCACATTCTAATAGCTAAGATTTATCAGTCTGTCTAAATGGAGGTAATTTTATTTAAGAAAAACTATGGCATCATTTGTTTAAATACTGAGAAGACAGGAAATCCTTGATATACGGAGATTAAAGATTGGAATTTAGACTTCCCAAGTGTTCCCCCAAATCCACTACATTTGGGATGAAGAGACTACTGTGGGAGTGATTCACGTAACTAACGAATATACCTAGCTAACAGCCCAGAAACACACCTCCAGTATTCTTTATGTACTTATTTTAATTCCCAATTTTCTACAAGAAAACACTGCAAACTTTAGTAAACAAGTATATCTGCAACTTCATCCAAGTGTGTACCTCTTTCCTGGCCTTTGTACTTTCTGTTCCTTCCACCCAAAATATTCTTCCCTAATAATATCTCACGGCTTGTTCCTTCACTTCATTCAGGTGTTTGCTCAAATGTCAAGAGATGTTGCTCTGACTACCCTTTGTAAAATAAGCCCTACAGTCCATTCCACCATGTTCTAACCTCTCAACCTCCTCTTTTTAAATCATTGCAATAGTTTCTGACACTATATTATACACAAATATTTCACTGTCTCACTCACTAGAAAATAAGATCCATGAGGGCAAGGGACTCTGTGCTTTATATAGCCAGTATAGGGCACATAGTAAATTATCAATAAATACTTCATGAATGAATGCTGAGTGAATCCATAATTTCCTAGGTTAGCAACAATCCTATCATTTTAGTTTTGCAGATATATTCAAAATTAAAATTACCACCAGAATAATACAGAGTTTAATCACAGGCTTTTACTTTTTAGAACTTTGTATATGATTTGGTCCAGTATTTATGGAATCATTAAGGATGTGGGGGTTATTTATATTTTATTAATTTTAACAGGCAAAATACATGCTAAAGCACCATGTTCTTTTTTTTCTTTTTATGAGACATTGTCTCACTCTATTACCCTGGCTAGAGTGCAGTAGTATGATCTCAGCTCACTGCAATCTCTGCCTCTGAGGTTGAAGTGAATCTCATGCCTCAGCCTCCTGAGTAGTTGGGATTAACACGAGTGCACCACCATGCCCTGTTATTTTTGTTTTTGTATTTTTAGTACAGACAGGGGTTTCACCAGGTTGTCCAAACTGGTCTCAAACTCCTGGCCTCAAGTGTTCTGCCCACCTCAGCCTCCCAAAGTACTGGGATTACAGGCATGAGTGAGCCACAACACCTGGCCCTGTGCTCTAATTTAATGTACAATTTTTGCAATTTCCTTCATTCTTCAATAGTTGGTACTAGGATTAGGATAAGTGGCAAATGGTTTTAAAGGAGCTACTAATTTTATTCCCCCATTTCTGGAATTTTTAACTTTTTGTTAACCCTTCCCTTTCCTTGTTAATATCTTTTTTTTTTTTTTTTGAGATGGAGTTTCGCTCTTGTTACCCAGGCTGGAGTGCAATGGCGCGATCTCGGCTCACCGCAACCTCCTCCTCCTGGGTTCAGGCAATTCTCCTGCCTCAGCCTCCTGAGTAGCTGGGATTACAGGCACGCGCCACCATGCCCAGCTAATATTTTGTATTTTTAGTAGAGACGGGGTTTCACCATGTTGACCAGGATGGTCTTGATCTCTTGACCTCGTGATCCATCCGCCTCGGCCTCCCAAAGTGCTGGGAATACAGGCTTGAGCCACCGCGTCCGGCTTGTTAATATCATTTGTCGAGAAAAGGCCTGATAATAAGAAACTATATGAATACAGCTCAGCTCACTGTAAATACCACTATCATAAACTAAAGTTTTCACATGTAACATGAAAACTTTCACTGGAAAAAAAATTAGCTAATCCTATACAGAGAAGTCAACAAGTATAAACGAATGAAAACAGCATAGATTCTTTAGTGGTATCTACATACCAAAACGTTTACTGGCATTACCTTGTTTCCTCCCTACAAAATCCCTAAAAGGGGATGTCATCATCTTCATTTTATAAATGAAAAAACAGACTGAGAGGCTAAGTAACTTGTCCAGCTGTTAAGTGGCAGACCTCTGAATTTCAATTAGGTCTCTGAGTTTCCATATAAATGGAATTAAATTAAGACACAATTTTTATGTCTTAATTCTATTAAGACACATAAAATTAATGAAATTGAATTGAAAGTCCAGAAATAACCACATTTTTAAAATCAATTTTCAACCACAGTGACAAGACAATTCAAAGGGGAAAGAAGAGTCTTTTCAACAAATGGCGCTGAAAACTAGATATTTACATGTAAAAATAAATCTGATCCCCTACCTCATAACACATACAAAAATTAATCACCATTTTACATATTACAGAGAGTGTATCCTCCCCAAGTTGGTGGTCCTTTACTTTTGATATCCTCACATTCCATTCCCATTGCTTTAAAACATTCAGGCCAGGCACAGTGGTTCACACCTATAATCCCAGCCGTTTGGGAGGCTGAGGCAGGCGGATCACTTGAGGTCAGGAGTTTGAGACCAGCCTGGCCAACCTGGTGAAACACTATCTCTACTAAAAATATAAATATTAGTAGGACATGGTGGCACATGCTTATATCCCAGCTACTTGAGAGGCTGAGGCAAAAGAACTGCCTGAATCCTCGGAGGTTGTGGCGAGCCAAGATCATGCCACTGTATTCTATCTAGCCTGGGCTTCAGAGTGAAACTGTGTCTCAAACAAACAAACAAACAAACATTTGATACTTTTGGTCATACAGTAACCATAGTGTAACTTAAAGCATTTACATTACCCTCTTCCCTCAAATTAGTTATCATTTGCCAGTTTGATGTTTGATATGTCATCACAGGGGATGAAATCTTTTATTTCATCTTACAGATAATACGCTGACAATATACATATCTGGTTGAATAATGCCTTTTGACAAACCACATTATAGCAACTGGACAATGAAACATATAGATAACAGATTCTTTCTAGTTTATACGAGTTAAAAAACGAACAAGCAGCAAGATCTAACAAAAGGAGAATGAGAAAAGAATTGGCTTTAGAAAAAAACAAGGCATACAAAGTGAAAACAAAAACTGCAACTTGGATTTGTTTGATGTTAGAGGTATTTCTATTGTGCTCCATACATAGGAACATGGCTTAGTAAAAATAACACAATTGGGCGGGGCATGGTGGCTAACCCCAGCACTTTGGAAGACCAAGGTGGGTATATCACGAGGTCAGGAGTTCAAATCCAGCCTGACTAACATGGTGAAACCCTGTCTCTACTAAAAATACACACACACACACACACACACACACACACACACACACACACACACACAAAATTAGCTGGGCATGGTGGCACATGCCTGCAATCTCAGCTACTCAGGAGGCTGAAGCAGGAGAATCGCTTGAACCCAGGAAGCGGAGGTTGCAGTGAGCCGAGATCACATCACTGCACTCCAGCCTGGGCAACGGAGCGAGACTCTGTTTCAAAAACAAAACAAAACAAAACAAAAAACAAACATAAACACACAAAATTGAACTATGTTAAATATATGAATGGTATTTTGCAGAGGATATTTGTTTAAAAACAGGTACTTTACTCCCTCAGTACTATATAGGAACACACACAAATTGCGTAGACCTAATTTGAAAATGTGAAATCCAAAAATCCAACAGTTTTGAGCACCAACATGACGATACAAGTAGGAAATTCCACACCTGATCTCATGTGATAAGTTGTAGTCAAAACTTTTATATGCAAACAATTATCTAAAATAGAGTATAAAATTTTCTTTAAGCTCTAAGTATAAGGTATATATGAAACAAATGAATTTCCTGTTTAAATTTAGGTCTCATCCCATAGATATCTCAATATTCCAAAATCTGAAAAAAAATCCAATACACTTCTGGTCTCACACATTTTGGGTAAAAAATACTCAACTTATATGCACTTTAGAGAGACATTGATTTCTTTTTTCTTTTCTCTCTCTCTCTCTCTTTCTCTATACATATATTTTAAACAAATTGAAGGTTTGTGGCAATTCTGAGTCGAGCATATTTTTCAGTACCATTGTCCCAAAACATGCTTACTTTGTGTCTCTGCATTATATTTTGGTAATTCTTGCAGTATTTCAAACTCTTTAATATGTCTGGCGATGGTGATCTGCAATCAGTGATCTTTGACTTTACCATTGTTTTAGGGGACCACAAACCACACCATGTAAGACAGTGAACTTGGTGGATAAATGCTGTAGGTGTTCTGATTGCACCACCAACCGGCTGATGTCCCATCTCTTCTCCCTCTTTGGTCTTCCCTATTCACTGAGACAAAACAGTATTGAAATTAGGTCAGCCGGGCGCGGTGGCTCAAGCTTGTAATCCCAGCACTTTGGGAGACCAAGGCCGGTCGATCACGAGGTCAAGAGATCGAGACCATCCTGGTCAACATGGTGAAACCTCGTCTCTACTAAAAATACAAAAAATTAGCTGGGCATGGTGGCACGTGCCTGTAATCCCAGCTACTCAGGAGGCTGAGGCAGGAGAATTGCCTGAACCCAGGAGGCGGAGGTTGCGGTGAGCTGAGATTGTGCCATTGCACTCCAGCCTGGATAACAAGAGCGAAACTCCGTCTCAAAAAACCAAAACCAAAACAAAAACAAAAAAAGAAATTAGGTCAATTAATAAACCTACAAAGGCCTCACCATGTTTAAGTAAAAGGAAGAGTTACGGATCTCTCACTTTAAATCAAAAGCTAGAAATGATTAAGCTTAGCAAAAAAGGCATGCTGAAAGCTGAAATAGACTAAAAGCCAAGAGAGGCCTCAAGCTAGGCTACTTACATCAAATAGCCAAGTTGTGAATGGAAAGGAAAAGTTCTTGAAGGAAATAAAAACTGCTACTGCGGTGAACACACAGATGACAAGAAAGCAAAAAACCCTTATTGCTGATATGGAGGTTTCAGGGGGTCCAGACATGATCAAACAAGCCACCATATTTATTCCCTTAGGCAAAAGCCTAACCCAGTACAAGGCACTCTTCAATTCTATAAAGGGTGAGAGAGATGAGGAAGCTAACAGAGTCTGATTTGTGAGGTTTAAGGAAAACGACACCATCTCTATAATATAAACATGCAAGGTGAAGCAGCAAATGTTGAAGAAGCTGCAGCAAATCACCAGAAGATCTAGCCAAGATCACTGATGAAGGTGATCACTAAACAACAGAATTTCAATATAGACAAAGCAGCTTTCTTATTGGAAGATGCTATTCTAGGACTTTGATGAACAGAACTCAATACCCTGCTTCAAAGCTTCAAAAGACAGGTTGTCTCTCTTGTTAGAATTTGAAGCAGCAGCTTAACTTTAAGTTGAAGCCAGTGCTCATTTACCATTCTGAAAATCCTAGCCATTAAGAACTATGCTAAATTTACTCTGCCTGTGCTCTATAAATGAAACAAAACCTGGATGACGGCACATCTGTTGACAACAAATGTGCTATTTACGAATACTTAAAATCCACTGTTGACACCTACTGCTCAGAAAAAGAAGATTCCTTTTAAAAAACTTACTGTTCATTGATAATGCACCTTGTCATCCAAGAGCTCTAATGGAGATGTAAGACGAAATGAATGTTCTTTGGCCTGCTAACATAACATGTATTTTGCAGCCCATGCATCAAGGATTAATTTCAACTTTTAAGTTTCATATTTATGAAATACACTTTGTAAGGCTATATGGCTGCCAAAGATAGTAATTCCTTGGATGCAACTGGGTAAAGAAAGCTGAAAACCTTCTGAAAAAGATTCATCATGCTAGATGCCATTAACAACATTTGTGGGCATGGGGGCTAATGCGTGTAATCCCAACTCTGGGAGGCTGAGGCAGAAGGACTGCTTGAGGCCAGGAGTTTGAGACGAGCTTGGGCTACAGAGCAAGACCTTGTCCCTACAAAAAAGAAATTTCATTATTTTAAAAACTTTTAAAATTAATTAATTTATTTATTTCGCTTTCAACAATTCCAATCTTTTTTTTTTTCTATTGCATTTTAGGTTTTGAGATACATGTGAAGAACGCGCAAGATTGTTGCATAGGTACACACATGGCAGTGTGGTTTGCTGCCTTCCTTCTCATCACCTGTATCTGGCATTTCTCCCCATGCTGTATCTCCCCAACTCCCCACCCCCTGCTGTCACTCCCCTATTTCCCCCTGACAGACCTCAGTGTGTGATGCTCCCCTCCCTGTGTCCATGTGTTCTCATTGTTCAACACTCACATGTTCAACACTCACATGTGATGTTTGATTTTCTGTTCTTGTGTCAGTTTGCTGAGAATGATGGTTTCCAGGTTCATCTATGTCCCTACAAAAAACACGAACTCATCATTTTTTATGGCTGCATATTCCATGGTGTATATGTGCCACATTTTCCCTATCTATCCAGTCTATCATCGATGGGCATCTGGGTTGGTTCCAGGTCTTTGCTATGGTAAACAGTGCTGCAATGAACATTCCTGTGCATGTGTCCTTGTAGAATGATTTATAATCCTTTGGATATATAACCAGTAATGGGATTGCTGGGTCAAATGAAATTTCTATTTCTAGGTCCTTGAGGAATCGCCACACTGTCTTCCACAATGGTTGAACTAATTTACACTCCCACCAACAGTGTAAAAGTGTTCCTATTTCTCCACATCCTCTCTAGCATCTGTTGTCCCCAGATTTTTTAATGATCACCATTCTAACTGGCGTGAGATGGTATCTCAATGTAGTTTTGATTTGCATTTTCTAACGACAGTGATGATGAACATTTTTTCATATGTTTGGTGGCCTCATGTATGTCTTCTTTTGTAAAGTGTTCATATCCTTCACCCACTTTTGAATGGGCTTGTTTTTTTCTGTAGATCTGTTTCAGTTCTTTGTAAATTCTGGATATCAACCCTTTGTCAGACAGGTAGACTGCAAAATTTTTTTCCCATTCTGTTGGTTGCCGATTCACTCTAATGACTGTTTCTTTTGCCGTGAAGTAGCTGTAGAGTTTGATTAGGTCTCATTTGTCTATTTTGGCTTTTGTCGCCAATGCTTTTGGTGTTTTGGTCATGAAGTCCTTGCCAACACCTATGTCCTGAATGGTTTTGCCTAGATTTTCTTCTAGGGTTTTTACGGTGTTAAGTCTTATGTTTAAGTCTTTAATCCATCAGGAGCTAATTTTAGTGTAAGGTGTCAGGAAGGGGTTCAGTTTCTGCTTTCTGCACATGACTAGCCAGTTTTCCCAACACCATTTATTAAACAGGGAATCCTTTCCCCATTGCTTGTTTTTGTCAAGTTTGTCAAAGATCAGATGGTTGTAGAGGTGTTGTGTTGCCTCTGAGGCCTCTGTTCTGTTCCATTGGTCTATATCTCTGTTTTGGTACCAGTACTATGCTGTTTTGATTACTGTAGCATTATAGTATAGTTTGAAGTCCGGTAGTGTGATGCCTCCCACTTTGTTCTTTTTGCTTAGAATTGACTTGGCTATGCAGGTTCTCTTTCGGTTCCATATGAAGTTTAAGGTGTTTTTTTCCAGTTCTGTGAAGAGGTCATTGGTAGCTTGATGGGAATAGCGTTGAATCTGTAAATTACTTTGGGCAGTATAGCCATTTTCACGATATTGATTCTTCCTAACCATGAACATGGGATGGTTTTCCATCTGCTTGTGTCCTCTCTTACTTTGTTGAGCAGTGGTTTGTAGTTCTCCTTGAAGAGGTCCTTTATGTTCTTTGTTAGTTGTATTCCTAAGTATTTTACTTTGTTTGTAGCAATTGTGAATGGCAGTTCATTCTTGATTTGGCTCTCTTTAAGTCTGTTATTGGTGTATAGGAATGCTTGTGATTTTTGCACACTGATTTTGTATCCTGAGACTTTGCTGAAGTTGCTTATCAGTTTCAGAAGATTGTGGGCTGAGACGATGGGGTGTTCTAGATATACAATCATGTCATCTGCAAATAGAGACAATTAGACTTCCTCCTTTCCTATTTGAATACTCTTTATTTCTTTTTCTTGCCTGATTGCTCTGGCTAGAACTTTCGAATATTACATTGAATAGGAGTGGTGAGAGAGGGCACCCTTGTCTAGTACCGGATTTCAAGGGAGTGCTTCCAATTTTTGCCCATTCAGTATGATGTTGACTGTGGGTTTGTCGTCAATAGCTTTTATTATTTTGAGATACATTCCATCAATACCTAGTTTATTGAGGGTTTTTAGCATAAAGGGCTGTTGAATTTTGTCAAAGGCCTTCTCTTCATCAATTGAGATAATCATATAGTTTTTGTCTTTGGTTCTGTTTATGTGGTGGATTATGTTTATAGACTAGCGTATATTGAACCAGCCTTGTATCCCCAGGATGAAGCCTACTTGATCATGGTGGATAAGCTTTTTGATGTGCTGTTGCAATCGGTTTACCAGTATTTTATTGAAGATGTTTGCATCTATGTTCATCATGGATATTGGCCTGAAGTTTTCTTTTCTTGCTGAGTCTCTGCCAGCTCTTAGTATCAGGATGATGATGGTCTCATAAAACGACTTTGGAAGGAGTCCCTCTTTTTGGATTGTTTGGAATAGTTTCAGAAGGAATGGTACCAGCTCCTCTTTGTATGTCTGCTAGAATTTGGCTGTGAACCCATCTGGACATGGGCTTTTTTTTTGGTGGTAGGCTCTTAATTGCTGCCTCAACTTCTGCCCTTATTATTGGTCTATTCAGGGTTTCGAGTTCTTCCGGGTTTAGGCTTGGGAGGATGCAAGTGTCCAGGGATTTATCCATTTCTTCCAGGTTTACTAGTTTATGTGCACAGATTGGTTTGTAATAATCTCTGATAATGGTTTGTATTTCTGTGGAATCTGTGGTGATATCCCCTTTATCGTTTTTTATTGCATCTATTTGTTTATTCTCTCTTTTTTTTTATTAATCGGGCTAGTGTTCCATTTTGTTGATCTTTTCGAAAAACCAGCTCCTGGATTTATTGATTTTTTGAAGGTTTTTTGGCGTCTCTATCTCCTTCAATTCTGCTCTGATCTTAGTTATTTCTTGCCTGGTATTTTAAAAGCAGAAAGATGTGGTGGCATGCACCTGCAGTCCTAGTTACTCAGGACTGAGGTGGGAGAACTGCTTGAGCCCCAATGTTCAAGGTTACAATGAGCTATGACAGCAGCACTACACTCCAACCTGGTCAACAAAGCAAGACTTCAACGTCTTAAAAGAACATTTGTGCTTCATGAGAGAAGGTCAAAATATCAAGTTTTAAAAATTTTTATTTTTTGACTACCTATGCATCGGTGAAGTTACAAAATAACAGGAGTCTGGAAGAAATTAATTTCAACCTTCATAGATTACTTGGAGGGGTTCAAGACTACCACTGAATAAAGTAATTACAGATGTGGTAAAAACAGTAAGAGAAATAGAATCAGAAATGGGGCCTGAAGATGTGACTGAATTGCTGCTCATGATATCATTAATTTGCCCATGATTATGGATGAGCAAAGAATGTGGTTCCTTGAGATGGACTCTATTCCTGTTAAATCTATTTCTGTGAGCATTGTTGAAATAGCAACTCAGTATTTAGAATATTACACAAACTCAGTTGTAAAGTAATAGGAAAATTGGAGAGGATTGACTACTAGTTTGAAAGAAGTTCTACTGTGGGTAAAATGCTTTGAAACAGTAGCGCATGCTATAGAGAAATCTTCCATGAAAGGAAGTGTCCGTCAACGTGGACACTGTTTTAATTGTTGACTTATTTTCAGATATTGTCACAGCCACTTCAACCTTCAGCAACCACCATCTTGATCAGTCAGCACCCACCTACACTGAAGCTAGTCTCCACCAGCAAAAAGATTACATCTTCCTGAAGGTTTAGATGATTATTAGAAATTTTTTTAGCAGTATTTAAAAATTAAGATATGTGCATTTTTTTTTAGCATAATGCTGTTCACTCTTAATACACTATAGTATTGTATGAAACTTTTTTTAAAAAGTGGTAACTTCAGTAGTAAGCCTAACTTTTAAATGCACTGGGATACCAAAAAATGTGTTTGACTGGCTTTTTCATGGGTGTCTGGAACTGAACTCACAGTATCTCCAAGGTGTGCTTGCAATTCTTTTGGGATCCATTCTAGTTGCTGTATCAACACAATCATGCACTGCATAATGATACTTCAGTCAACAATGGACTGCATAAACGTCAGTGGTCCCATAAGACTATAATGTTGGTGAAAAATTCCTATCACCTAAGCATATCATAGCCTTCACAACACAACGTATTACTCACGTGTTTATGGCGATGCTGGTGTAAACCTACTGCTCTGCTAGTCATATGAAAGTACAGCACATTAGTATGTACAGCACATAATACTCGATAATGGTTATAAATGACTATGATACTGGTTTATGTTTTTACTTTTTATCATTAGAGTGTACTCCTTCCACTTATTAAAAAAAAAATTAAAAGTTAACTGTCAAACAGCTCAGCAAGGTCCTTGAAGAGGTATTCTAGAAAAAGACATTAATATCAAGTTGACAGATCCATGAGTGTTATAATCCCTGAAGACCCACCAGTAGGACAAGATACAAAGGTGGAAGACAATAATAGGCCATGCAGGCCTAGACTAATGCACGTGTTTACGTGTTAGTTTTTAACAAAAAATTTTAAAGGAAAAAAAAAAAACAACAAAGCCAGGCGTGGTGGCTCACGCCTGTAATCCCAGCACTTTGGGACACTGAGGCTGGTGGATCATCTGTGGTCAGGAGTTCGAAACCAGCCTGGCCAACATGGTGAAACCTCGTCTCTACTAAAAATACAAAAATTAGCTGGGTGTGGTGGTGGGCGCCTATAATCCCAGGTACTTGGGAGGCTCAAGCAAGAGAATGGCTTGAATCTGGGAGGCAGAGATTACAGTGAGCCAAGATCGTGCATTGCACTCCAGCTTGGGTGACAAGAGCAAAACTCTGTCTCAAAAACAAACAAAAAACCCAAAAACTTTTGAAACAGAAAAATGCTTATAGGACAAGGATATAAAGAAAGAATATTTTTGTACAGCTGTACTGTGTATTTTAAGCTAAGTGTTATCACAAAAGATTCAAAACTTAAAAATTTATTTAAAATTTATAAAGTCAAAAGTTACAGCAAGCTTAAGTGAATGTTTTAGACAGAAAAATATTGTATAAATTTAGTGGAACCCAAGAATACAGCATTTATCAAGTATGCATTGATGTACAATTATGTCCTAGGCTTTTGCATTCACTGACTGGCTCGCCTACCATAATTTCCAGTGTTGTAAGCTACAGTCATGGTTAAATGCTTTAGGTATACCATTTAAAAATATTTTATACGTTATTTTTACTGTACCTTGTCTTTGTTTAGATACACAGATACTTAACTACCGCGTCAGAATTGTCTACAGTATTTAGTATAGACTGTATAGTAGCATACTGTATATATTTAGTAGCATACTGTATAGGTTTGTAGCTGAGGAGCAACTGGGCCATACATATCACATAGCTTAGGTGTCTATCAGGCTATATACCATGTAGGTTTGTGTGAGTACACTCTATGATGTTGGCACAAAACTGTCTAACAACACGTTTCTCAGAACTTATCCCTAATGTTAAACAAGATATGACTTCAGTTTGTTCCTTTTTTTATGGTAGTGTAGTATTCCATGGTGTGGATGTGTCACAGTTTAATAATTCACGCAGTGAAGGACATTTGCGTTGTTCCAGGAAAAACCAAACAGATACAGAGCAATTCTGTATGGAGGAAGCTTCTTTCCCAAGAGCATTTTTAAAATGAGGACTCATCAGGCATGGTGGCTCATATCTGTAATCCCAGCTATTAGGGAGGCTAAGGCAGGAGAATTGCTTGAGCCCAGGAGGTTGAGTGAGCCAAGACTGAACCAATGCACTCCAGCCCAGGCAACAGAGCAAGGCTCTGTATCAAAATAAATAAATAAATAAAATGAAATGAGGACCCATTAAATGAAGGCCTAAGTTTGGCATGGTGGCTCATGCCTGTAATCCCAGAACTTTGGGAGGCCGAGGCAGGCGGATCACTTGAGGTCAGGAGTTTAAGACTACCCTGGCCGATATGGCAAAACCCCACCTCTACTAAAAATACAAAAATTAGCAGGCATGGTGGCTCATACCTGTAGTCCCAGTTACTTGAGAGGCTGAGGCAGAAGAATCCTTGAACCTGGGAGGCGGAGGTTACAGTGAGCCAAGATTATGCCACTGACTCCAGCCTGGGCAACAGAGCAAGACTACATTTAAAAAATACATATATGAAAGCGTAATGCTCACTTTAGCTATTGTTCTGTACACATGTACGAACAATTTTGTTCACAACAGTAAGCCTTTTTTTAAAAGTTCCAGAGCTTCTCTCCCCACTGAGGGGCAAGGTAAAAAAGTAAATCCACAGTTAAGCTACCTTAGACTGTAAAGTGTTATTTTACTCTAGTTATGGAACTTCTGTCCTTAGAGCAGCAGTCCCCAACCTTTTTGGAACCAGGGACCTGTTTTATGGAAGATAATGTGCAGGGGGTGAGGCAGATGGTTATGGGATGAAATTGTTTTACCTCAGATCATCAAGCATTAGATTCTCATAAGAAGCATGCAACCTAGGTCCCTCACGTGCACAGTTCACAATAGGGTTTGCAATCCTATGAGCATCTAATGCCACCGCTGATCTAATAGTAGGCGGAGCTCAGGTGATGTTCACTGGCCCACCATTCATCTCCTGCTGTGTGCCCAGTTCCTAAGGGTTGGGGACCCTTGCCTTATAGGACAGGTTAGTGAAGTTAATTGTACAACTAACCCACAAAGGTAATTTATATTTGTCATTCATCAAACTAATGTTGGGAGAAGTCAAATTTGCTATTTTAAATGCTTAGATCAATCAAGTTATTCCCTCTCAAGAATAGTCAAGAATTAAAACAAATGTAGTTTATTTTCTCTACTTAATTTCTTTTGCAGATGAAGTTGTTATAGAGAGTTATAGATAAAAACTTTAGTAAAGCAAGCACCATTTAAATATGCTGTGCAATTTATGAAACAGGCTGGGTGCAGTGGTTTATGCCTGTAATTCCAGCACTTTGGCAGGCCAATGAAGGAGGATCACTTGAGTCCAGGAGGTGGGAGACCAGCCTGGGTAACACAGTTAAAAGCTGTCTCGAGTAAATAAAAAATTAGCTCTCTGCCTGTAGTCCTAGTTACAAGCTTGTATTCCTAGTTTCTTGGGCACATAAGGTGGGAGGCTCACTTGAGTCTCAGAGTTCAAGGCTGTGGTAAGTAATGATCCTGTCACTGCACTCCAGTTTGGCTGACAGAGTGAAACTCTGTCTCTTAAAAAAATAAAAAATGAAATAAGGGGGCTCAAAACCCTTACAATTTGCCTAAAGAAGTGAGCTGACAGGCAGAAATTTGGAAAAAAAAACTCACAAATATAAAATTCATAAGGCAAAGAACGAACAAAGATCATAAACTGCAGGTTTTCAAAATTTTCAGAAAAAGAAATTTAAGTTAATAGGTGTGTGTGGAAACTAAGAATGGGTAAGATGAGGCAAAATATTAAAGACAAAATCTAGATATAAAAAAACCAAATTGCTGGAAAATAAGGTACAAAACTAAACTAACTTTCAGCCAGGATTTAGTTTCATCTCTATTTCATCCCTCAGTCAATAACTAATTGAATAAAATTCTGGAAATGATATGCATTCATGTGCATGCTAATGTCTTATTAGGTACAAGCAAATGTGTTTAATTATATAACTTTCTTATTTGAGAAGCAAAGTTAATGTGACAAAATTTTGTTTAAATATATGATTTGATTCTTTGCACATGTCCTATTAATAAACATCATGGGAAGGTCTAGGGATTAAGTGGAAGATGATTTAATTTTTTTTTAAGTTTATAATTATACTAAGAAAAACTGACTTCCTTTTCTTTATAACAGACATCTCATTTTATTTATTTTATTTTATTTATTTATTTAGTTTAATTTTTGAGACAGAGTCTCACTCTGTCACCCAGGCTGGAGTGCAGTAGCACAATCTTGGCTCTCTGCAACCTCCACCTCCTGGGTTCAAGCTATTCTCCTGCCTCAGCCTCCCGAGTAGCTGGGATTACCAGCACCTGCCAACACACCCAGGTAATTTATGTATTTTCAGTAGAGACGGTGTTTCACCATATTGGCTAGGCTGGTGTCGAACTCCTGGCCTTGTGATCCGCCTGCCTTGGCCTCCCAAAGTACTGGGATTACAGGTGTGAGTCACCCTGCCCGGCCCCCCATTTCAGTTACCTTAAGTCGTAAGAAATAATTATCCCTATATGCAAATGTGGCTATAAAGACAGAGTATTGATTCTGTGATTTGGTGCTTCAATAGTTATTTTAAAATTACATTACCATTTGTTACCACATCTCCTTGACACACTAACTCCCCAACTTATTTATAATAGCCTATGGAAAGTGTCAATAGTGAAATTTTCTATTTCAAAAAGCAACAGTATTTTACAAACCCATCAAGCCTTGTTTATCACTGTAACATTTTCAAGAATAGGAAAAACAAAACTTCTACCAATTTTCACTAATTTACTTCTGAGAAATTAAAATTTAATACTAACTCAAATAGATAGAATTAGGTATACTAAAGTACCAGTTCAAAAAAAGAAAAATAAAAACTGTTACTTGCAAGGCATGGCAATGCACATCTTCTGCATAATATTTGACCAGCTTATTTCAAGTTTATATAATTTTCTACTGCTGCTGTCACGTAAGACCTTGGAGGAGCACCCATTTGCACTAGGTCCAACGACATGGGAGGCCCACCATATATGCCTTAGCTCATTATTTTGCATAAGGTGCAGCTTGCCTTGAACCCTGGCAGGGCATTCCTGTCAGAAAGACTTTGTAATTTAACTGTCTTCATGCTAACCTTAAATTTATTTAATTATACAAATTCCAAGAACACTATTATGTGTGAGGATTGTACATTTTCAGAAATGACTGGAAAGATAAAGGAATAGCATCATTCACATACTGTTTCACAGAAAAGAAACACTCAGTGTTGATAAACAAGGAGAATTAAAAAGAACAGCAACAAAACTGTAGTCACATATGGTCATAACAATTTCAAATGATTTGCTTAATCTTAACTCTGTATTAAACAGTTGAAATGTCTCCTGGTAGCACAATGAATATGGATACCAATTAGAGCTTGAATATGGATATAAACTAGAGCTTGAAACATATATCGCATAAATAAAATTTAAAATATATTAATAGTTAACCACTACATGGAGCACAATAATTTTTATTCCCAATAATCCATATGAAATATATTCCATAGACACTTGCATCTTAAATCAAAGTCAAAAAAACTTCTGTAAGCTAGTAAAAAATCACAAGCAACAAACGGCGCTTAAGTCACTAGATAAATTAATATGCCTATGGTACTCTTCACTAACAGAATATTTTCTAAGGTTGCAACTCCCTGAACATATGAGCAACAAATCCATTCTCTATGCATGAAAATAACAATGGTTAATATTTAATATCACAAACTACGTGTCAGACACAATGCTAGGGGATTTACAGACTTTATTTCTAATTTTCATAACCCCCTAAGCATATCATCCTCATTTTACAGATGAAGAAACCGAACTGAGTTTCGTGGAGTGATCCAACAGCCAGGAATAAAATGTAGAAGACTCCTATAATTTCAACAGCCCTTTCCCTATATAAAGCACACAAGATCTGAAAGTATCAATTGTATAATTTATCAATTAACTAATAAGTTTTGGAAAATATTATGCTGGCAGCTGGCAAAATATGTTACAGGAACTTTGTGGGGATCTCAGGGGACTTACCTTCCAAGGCTACATATTTCTTTCTTTTTTTTTTTTTTTTTTTGAGATGGTGTTTTGTTTTTTTTTTTGAGACACTGCTTAGGCTGGCCCTGAAGTCCTGGGCTCAAGTGGTCTTGTCACCTCATAGTCCTGAGTAGCAGGGACTACAAGTCATTACCGCATGGCTGGCAATTTTCATTTTTTGATAGATACCCAAATTTCCTCCAGGACTTGAATATATGTATCTATGTCAATTCTGTATCTAGGTGTACTAGTTATGGAATACAGAAGACCATTAAGCTACCATAGTCAGACCCCGAAGAAATGATCAAAACTAAGATGTTTCTTCAGAACCCAAGTTTATTCTGCTAACAAGTAAACCTCAGAAATGGGCCTAGAATTTCATCTCTGATCACAAGCACGTCTACTACAGACTACAGAATCCATGATTTAAAGACATACTCTCCCAAGCAAAAAAAGGAGAGTGGTATTTGAAAAGATGAGCATTCGATCAAAATATGATGCAGAAATAACAGAATGCCCTGAAAATAGCCAAATATGCCAAAATTTTAGAAATTGAGAAGTGTCCAATTATTCCTGTCAGAATCCTACTAAATATTTAGATCTTGTTTCAAATATTATATATAAATGGGGAGACTTCCAGTTTGACTTTAACCATCTTTTCATTTAGAAGTTTTTGTCATCAGGTCGGGCGCGCTGGCTGACGCCTGTAAACCAGCACTTTGGGAGGCCAAGGCGGGCAGATCATGAGGTCAAGAGATCGAGACCATACTGGTCAACATGGTGAAACCCGGTCTGTACTAAAAATACAAAAATTAGCTGGGCGTGGTGGCGCGCGCCTGTAGTCCCAGCTACTAGGGAGGCTGAACAAGGAGAATCGCTTGACCACGGGAGGCGGAGGTTGCAGTGAGCCAAGACTGCGCCACTGCACTCCAGCCTACGGACAGAGCAAAATAAAAAAAAAAAAGTTTTTGTCATCTATGACATTTAAGCTACAAGCAAAGGGTTTCTTCAAAGTTACAATTAGGTAAACCACAACCAAGAAGATATATCTAAATTTAGAAAATTTTATTAGAAAAATCATTTGCTGTTTACTAATCCTTACTAATCTGGAAAGCACCTCTTCACCTTTTACTCAGTTGACTTGCTATCCCAGGACAATTATACACGAAGCATGATGGACTCAATAACTTAAGTTTCTTTATAAAAACAAGCTCAACAGAGGCACCCTTTGCACCTAATAACAACAGAAGAAAACGAAACACAAAATAACTTCAAAGCACACAAAAATTTTTTTGGCAGCCTCGGACTAAGGCATAAAAACGTGTGTAAATCTGATCCCGGGGGACCGTGGCATTGACAGTCATTCAACTTTCTTTTTAATATTCCCATTGTGCTTTTTCTGGTACCAAAGGCAAAATGTACCTACATTTCACCAATCGGTCGAAGCTGAAATTTCTCTCGGTGCAAGGCCAGGGGCTGCGGCCGCGGGAGCCCGGGGCACCGGCGCCAGCTACCCGAGAGTAGCACACGTTCCTGGCAGGCCTGCTGTGGCTGGCTCCTGAGTCTCTGGGGCTGCGAGAGCAGCCGCGGCGGCGGCTGCAGTAGCAGCCATGGCAGGGACTCGGAAACCTTTCCCCAGCCTCCTCCGCTAGGCCTCGAGGGGTTTGCTTTTCACATGGCCCCCGGGTGGGGGCGGTGGGCACAAGGTAGTGGCTGCAGCTGCAGCCGCAGCCGCGGGCCAGGCGAGCCTGGCTCCCGCGGAACGCGACCTCCTGGCGGGCTGGTAGCAGCGGGCCGTCGTAAGGCCCCGGCTGGAGCGCCGACGACCCGGCAGGGAAGGCCACCTTCTCAGACACACATCTCTCCCCTGCCTGCCTCCTTCTCCGTTAGCGCTACCGGTTGGCGGGCGGGGGAGGGGAGCGAGGCGCGTTATGCCCGGGGAGCTGGACGGGGGAGGGGAGGGCATCTCTTACCCGCGTTACTGAGGAGGAGGAGGCGGTTGGAGCGCGGCGCGGCGGGGCGACGGCGGGGCTGGGTGGGTGCAAGTAAGAGTCTTACGAAAGGGAATTAACCCCATCACCAGCCCGGACACCGGCTCCAGCGGCAGCCGCGGCTGGCAGAATCCCGCCCCTTCCCACCACGCACTAGCCCCGCCTCTTCGTTCTCTTTGAGCAGCAGCCGACTGCTCATAGGCTGCACGTCCTCGGAGTGACATGAGTATTGCCCAATCAGGCCTGAAAAATTGCCTTCTCTCCACCCCTTTATCTCCTCCCAGGCCGCGGGAGAGCCATGCCAAGTCTTCCTCCAACCTCAAGGGGAAAAGAACCAATCCATGATAAGTAACCGCCCTTGAAGGACGCAAAAGCCAACCAATGGTAAAACTAGGAGGACAGCCATTTTGCCCACTTGTAAAAGAGACACCTTTTCCCACGAGTTGGCGCCTAAGGTGAGCGAGTTTCGGGAGTTTTTACTGACCCAAGGTATTTAAAAGATAACCATATATCCTCATGGAGTATTTATAGTGCTTTTTAGGTGTAAAGGAAAATTATCATCCTCCATGTGGGCAAAGTGAGACATGCTGCTTAAGGGCTTGGCTCCTCCCCTTAGCGCTAACGGGTTCTAAACCGAACACCTGGTTTCTCCGGCTTCAGGGGCGGAGGGCGGGGTGATTGGGCTCTTTGGCCGGGAGCGGACTACAATTCCCAGCACGCTTTCCCCCTACTCACAACATCTCCTCCGTTCACTTGTCGCTTTGATTGACGGGAATTGTAGTTCCTGAGAGGTACCCATGCCGCGGCCTCAGCCAATAAAAAGGGGTAGAGTTTTGAATGATTTGGAATTAGGAACGAGTTGTCGCGAGGCCGTACTGAGCCCTTTTCCCAACCCTAACAGAAGAGAGACAAGATGGAAGAAGGGTGGCCTGAAGAGTTTTCTCAGAACACCGTAGGTATTTTAAACTATTAGGATATATTTAAACTCGTCTACTTTCACTTTGTCTCGTTGAACGTCATTTCCGCTTAGGGGTGGACACGTCCCAAACCTGTGGCGGGAGTTGGAGCGTCTGCAGCGAATGCTCCAGGTGTGACTGTCTGGAAGTGGCTTGGCGTGGCGGGCAAGTCCCTAGTTTCCTGTGTGGGAGATAAAAAGTTGAACGGAATTTAATGGCGTTTTAAGAAAGCGTGGGTGACCTGGGATGGGGGTAATTCCTATGCCCCTCATGCTGTTCCCCACCCCGGTCTTCAATTCCGGGGTCCCATTCTTTGTCGTCTTGGCCTGTTTGCTATTAGATTGCAGGGATAAATTTATAGAAGGTACCTCTAATGACTTTAGGCTTCGCGTGGTCAGTTTGAACTATAAAGAAAGGGCTCCGAAGTTGTGAACTAACTCCTCCCATTTTTACAAACACAGTTCTAAAGACGGCTTTGAAGGAAAAAAGTCACAGAAAAGGGCTCAGGTTTGAAGGATTGATAATCAAGAATGGTCTTTTAAGGCCGGGCGCGGTGGCTCACGCCTGTAATCCTAGCGCTTTGGAAGGCCTAGGTGTGTGGATCACCTGAGGTCAGAAGTTCAAGACCAGCCTGGCCATCATGGTGAAACCCCATCTTTTTAAAAAAATAAAAAAAATAATGGTCTTTTAGTAATGACCATTCTTTGAGTAATGACCATTCATTAAACGAGTGGCGGCCAGGCGCGGTGGCTCACGCCTGTAATTCAAGCACTTTGGGAGGACAAGGGCGGATCACTTGAGGTCAGGAGTTTGAGACCAACCTGGGGAACATAGTGAAACTTTGTCTCTACTAAAAATACAAAAAAAAAAAAAAAAAAAAAAAAAAAAAAAGCCGGGCATGGTGGCGTGGGCCTCTAGTCTCAGCTACACGGGAGACTGAGGCAAGATAATCGCTACTCGGGAGGTGGTTACATTGACCCGAGATCGCGAGACTCCGTCAAAAAAAAACCAACAACCTAAAAACAGGTGACTACGGGGTGCCAACTATAATACACCAATGAATAAAGGCGTCATTAAAAAGATTAAGGAGCCCACAGCCTAATCTTAGCATGTCAGGCCCTCATTTATGCCCCCTTTGGAATTCAAGGGCGACTGTATATATGCTTTTGAACATGACATTTAAGGTCCCCGGGAAAACTGACTAAGTAAAGGAGATACAAGTTACAGAAAAGGCTTTCCCTCCCTATGCGTTTGCCCTTTATTCTTATATTCTTCCTTATGATTTTGAGACTTTCTCAGATCAATTTTAATTCAGTTTACTCCGTGATTTTACTGAGATTTTTCTTTTATAAATCCTCTTGTATATATGGTATGAGCGGTTACACTACACTGTATTAGGTACTATACCAGAGTTTATCGGTAGAGCAGTGCTTAAAAAGACAGGCTCCTTGTCCAAAAGTCATGAGGAAGAGAGAGGCTAAACAAAATTGTAATGTCACTTACTCATTTAATCTCTAAGTAAAGTCTTCTTTAGTCACATTTTGTGTGTTTATTTGGTCTCTTCTTTCCATTTTACCTTTGAATTAAAATAAGCACATTTTCCTCTTTGCATTATTTTTACTAAAGCACTAAGAAGTCTATGTCCAATACTCGTGAACAATGTTTATATACAAAGTATATGGTAAATTTTATAGTGTAATCCTGCTAGATATAGGAATGTAACTGTACCTTTTGCAAGATGTTTTTGTAGACCTACCTGACAAAGTGTTGTCTCTTGCTTTTTAATGCATAGTCAATGATAATTTAGCAATGCGGTCTTCTGTAGATGCTTAGTTTTTTAAATTTGTTTTTGTCGGCAGTTCTTTCAGTGTAAATCCAGTCAGTAAATTGTAATGATGCCATCATTTTATTACATTTCATCTGAGCTAGAAATGATGTTATGTATGATAAGTACATTTTCCTTGTCGACAACCTGTAAGTCTTCTTTGACATTTTTATAGTTGAAGAAAGTGGGGTTCAATGAAGTTAAAGAAGAAGAGTATTTGAACTATACAGTATAAGGCTCACACCTGTAATCTCAGCACTTTTGGAGGTCAAGGCGTGAGAATCACTTGAGTCTAGCATTTCTAGACCAACCTGGGCAACAGAGGAAGACTCCATCTGTACAAAAAATAAAAAAATTAGCTTGTTGTGATTGTGCACAACTGTGGTCCAGGTACACAGGAGGCTGAGGTGAGGCTTGGGCCCAGGTCAGGGCTGCAATGGGCTGTGATTGAGCCGTTTATTCAATAATTCATGTTTCCACTCCCACTAATTTAAGGTATCATTTTTATCATATTTGCATTTCTCATTTATACCTGGCTCTCTTTGGACACTTCTTTTTCATTTTTCTGTCGTTTCTTTGACTTTTAACCATACCCATTATCTTAATTTCAGTAACTTTGTGTTTTGGTATCCAGTAGGTAAAGTGTGCCCGTTTTCTTCTTTTTCAGACATTTTCTTGTTATTCTCAGCTTTTCTTGTAATCTATTAGTAGGATTTTTGTCAAGTTAAAAATAATCTCTGCACTTTTATATTTTAACAAAATGCAAGTTTGACATTTATAGAGACACTGAATGTGACTTTTTTTTTTTTTGAGACAGAGTCTTGCTCTGTTGCCAGGCGCCAGGCTGGAGTGCAGCGGCGCAATCTCGGCTCACTGCAACCTCTGCCTCCTGGGTTCAGGCAATTCTCCTGCCTCAGCCTCCCAAGAAGCTGGGACTACAGGCATGTGCCACCACGCCCAGCTAATTTTTGTATTTTTGTAGAGATGGGGTTTCACCATGTTGGCCAGAATAGTCTTGATCTCTTGATCTCACGATCCACCCACCTTGGCCTCCCAAAGTGCTGGGATTACAGGCATGAGCCACTGCACCCAGCCCTGAATATGACTTTTTGAAGAAAGCCAAGTATTCCATTTCATATTAACAATACAGAATTTTTCATAGGTGTCATCGAGGCTCAGTGGGCCATTCTGTGCTTTTTTAAAACATTGCCATTATAGAATTCGACGGGCTGGGTGCGTTGGCTCAAGCCTGTAAACCCAGCACTTTGGAAAGCTGAGATGGGTGGATTACCTGAGGTCAGGAGTTCAAGACCAGTCTGACCGACAGGGTGAAACCCCATCTCTACTAAAATACAAAAAATTAGCCAGGTATGATGGTGCATGCCTGTAGTCCCAGCTACGTGGGAGACTGAGGCAGGAGAATCCCTTGAACTTGGGAGGTGGAGGTTGCAGTGAGCTGAGATTGCACCATTGCACTCCAGCCTGGGTAACAAGAGTGGAAACTCTGTCTCAAAAAAAAAAAAAAAAAAAAAAAGAATTCAATCGAAATGGTTACAGTTTAAAAGCACATCCTGTTTTTTAAATTATATAATCACTTTTTAAATACAGACACTTGCATTTTGTAGGCTGCTTCCAGGAGATCCTGATAACTTACAAATGCTTGTCTCTAACTTACAACTACTTATCCCACTGTACTTCACAGCCGTCTCCAAGTACTTCAAATTCAGCATGTTCTATATCATAGCCCATAATCTTTACCCCTAAATCTGCTTCTACTCTCTATATTCTCTCATTCATTTATTTGTTCATGGAATATTTATTGAGCATCTACTAAAAGAGGTACTGAATAATTGAGACTATAGGCTGTAGTCTGCCTATGTCTGATTCTTTGTTGTGTCATTGTGCTACCTTGGACAGATTAGTTGACCATCTGTGTCTCAGTTTCCTTGTCTGTAAAACTGAGATAATAAGAATACCTACCTCAGAGGCTTTTGTGAGGATCAAATAATATATATAAAACACTAAAAATAGTACTTTACACATAATCAGTGTGTGTTGCATTTTTAATTAATGCTGTTTCTGTTAATCACACTGATGCCAGGTGCTAGAGTGCTGAAATAAAACCATAAGAAAGTCTGTGGTCCCTGATTTATGAAGGCATTCTAACAGAAGTGAGAGACAAAATTTAAGGAAACACAGAGAAATAACTGCCAATTACAATAAGTACTTTAAAGAAACCAACTGGTATTAAGGGAAATGTAGAGGAGTCCAGTTGGGAGCTATTGCGCTAATCATGTTGAGGGGTGATGATGGCTTGGGTTTGGTAATAGCAGTGAAACTGGGGAAAAAAAGATTAGACTTAAGACACATTAATATGTTGGGAATAATGAATAATAAGTGGATTCAACTTGGCGGTTTAGGGAAAGAGAGAAATCAAGAATGAAACCCAGTTTGAGTACCTTGCATGGTTGTACTATTTACTGAGGCTTCAGGGGCACATAGATTTGGTGAGAAATCAAGACTGGTTTTGAACGTTTAAGCTAAAAATGTCTGTGAGAGATCCCAAATGTCTGTGAGAGATCCAAAATGTCAGGTAGGTAATTAGATATAGTATTCTAAAGTCAAGAGAGTATGAATTATATTACCTGGACTATTTGTGGTAGCCTTCTGAAAGGTTATCCCTGCCCCTACATTTGTCTAAACTTGACGAGGTAATCTTTGTAAAATAGCAACCTGATTACACTTTAAGAATTGCTTCCAGTTCCTTACAGTAAAAAGTCCAGGCTCTTAGCATGGCACCTCCTTGACTTTGCCTGTTTTTACTTCTTTACTACATGTCATAAGCGTCTTTTTCTTTAGCTATACTAAAGTGCTCTAAGATTTTCTAAAACTTTTTTTTTTCTTTTGACATGGAGCCTTACTCTGTCGCCCAGGCTGGAGTGCAGTGGCTAGATCTCAGCCTGGCTAATTTTTGTATTTTTAGTCGAGACAGGGATTCATTATGTTGGTTAGGCTGGTCTTGAACTCCTGACCTCAGATGATTTGCCCACCTCAGCCTCCCAAAGAGCTGGGATTATAGATGTAAGCCACTATGGCTGGCCAGATTTTCTAAAACTATGCCTTTGCAACTGTGGCTTCTTTCTCCCTAGAATATCCTTATCATGATTTCCTGTCTACAGACTCCACTCTTCAAGTTTTGGCTTGAGTTGCATCTAGTATTTAAGTAAGGTATACCATACCAAGCATTTTTTTCTCCCAAATGAACCCTTTTTTGATTCTTTGCTACCATACAGAGTCAACTTATGTGCTTATGTGTAGTGCCTTATGATTATTACTGTTATTTTGTGAGAGTCTCTGTTGTCCAGAGTGGACAACAACCAGAGAGAAAGGTTGTGTTACTAACAAAGGGAAGCCTGTCAGACTCATAGCAGATCTCTCTGCAGAAACCCTATAAGCCAGAAGCACTTGGGGGCCGGTATACAACATTCAACAAAATAGACTGATATCCAGACTAGTAAAGAGAGAATCAAATAGACACAATAAAAAATGATAAAGGGGATGTCACCACTGATCCCACAGAAATAAAAACTACCATCAGAGAATACTATAAACAACTCTACGCAAATAAACTATAAAATTTGGAAGAAATGGATACATTTCTGGCCGCATGCACCCTCCTAAGACTAAACCAGGAATAAGTCAAATCCCTAAATAGACCAAAAACAAGTTCTGAAATTGAAGCAATAATTAATAGCTTACCAACCAAAAAAAGCCTGGTACCAGACAGTTACACAGCCAAATTCTACCAGAGGTACAAAGCGAAGCTGGTAGCATTTCTTCTAAAACTATTCCAAACAATAAAGAAAGAGGGACTCCTCCCTAACTCGTTTCATGAGGCCAGCATCATCCTGATACCAAAACCTGGCAGAGAAACAACAAAAAAACAAAATATGAGGCCAGTGTCCCTGATGAACATTGATGCAAAAATACTCCATAAAATACTGACAAACCGAATCCAGCAGCACATCAAAAAGCTTAGCCACTACGATCAAGTTGGTGTCATCCCTGGGATGCAGGGCTGGTTCTACATATGCAAATCAATAAACATAATCTATCACATAAACAAAACCAAAGACAGAAACCACGTGATTATCTTAATAGATGCAGAGAAGGTCTTTGATAAAATTCAATACCACTTCATGCTAAAAACTCTTTTTTTTTTTTTTGAGATGGAGTTTCGCTCTTGTTACCCAGGCTGGAGTGCAATGGCGCAATCTCGGCTCACCGCAACCTCCGCCTCTTGGGTTCAGGCAATTCTCCTGCCTCAGCCTCCTGAGTAGCTGGGATTACAGGCACGTGCCACCATGCCCAGCTAATTTTTGGTATTTTTAGTAGAGATGGGGTTTCACCATGTTGACCAGGATGGTCTTGATCTCTTGACCTCGTGATCCACCCGCCTTGGCCTCCCAAAGTGCTGGGATTACAGGCTTGAGCCACCGCGCCCGGCCAGCTAAAAACTCTTAATAAACTAGGTATTGACGGAACATATCTCAAAATAATAAGAGATGTTTATGTCAAACTCGCAACCAGTATCATACTGATTAGGCAAAAGCTGGAAGCATTCCCTTTGAAACCAGCACAAGAGAAGGATGCCCTCTCTCACCAGTCCTGTTCAGTATAGTATTGGTAGTTTCGGCCGGGGCAGTCAGGCAAGAGAAGGAAATAAAGGTATTCCAATATGAAGAAAGGAAGTCAAATTGTCTCTTTTTTTTGCAGATGACATGATTGTATATCTGGAAAACCCCATTGTCTCAGCCCAAAATCTTCTTAAACTGATAAGCAACTTCACCAAAGTCTCAGGATACAAAGTCAATATGCAAAAATTACAAGCGTTCCTATATACCAATAATAGACAAGCAGAGAGCCAAATTATGAGTGAATTTCCACTCAAAATTGCTACAAAGAGAATAAAATACCTAGGAATACAATATATAAGGGAGGTGAAGGACCTCTTCAAGAAGAATTACAAATCATTGCTCAAGGAAATGAGAACACAAGGACTTTTGTATGTTTTGTTTTTGTTTTAGATCTTTAGATAACACTTTACATCTCTTAGGCTTTGTAGCCATCCCAACTTTATTTGAATCTTATTTTTCTCACTGTGTTATAGTTTCCTTCCTAATAAATAAGAATACAGGCCGGGTGAGGTGGCTCAAGCCTGTAATCCCAGCACTTTGGGAGGCCGAGGCAGGTGGATCACGAGGTCAAGAGATCGAGACCATCCTGGTCAACATGGTGAACCCCCGTCTCTACTAAAAATACAAAAAATTAGCTGGGCATGGTGGCGTGTGCCTGTAATCCCAGCTACTCAGGAGGCTGAGGCAGGAGAATTGCCTGAATCCAGGAGGCGGAGGTTGCGGTGAGACGAGATCGTACCATTGCACTCCAGCCTGGGTAACAAGAGCGAAACTCCATCTCAAAAATAAATAAATAAATAAAAAAGAATACAATACTGTACTTGTTTCGTAGTGTTCTTAGGAGAATTAAATAATATAGTATATGTCCAAGTTCCTCACATAAAATAGACATGATTGTATGATAAGCAGTCCATAAATATGAGTTCTTTTCTCACTTTTGGAAACTAGTAACTGGCTTTATTTTTACTGGGATTCACATTTCAGTGGCATGTGGTGTTATTCTGAGAGTTTGTTTATATTATAATCAGTTCCATTCTGTTAACAGGATTACTACTTTTTTGTTTTAGATCTGATTTTTTTTTTTTGAAAAATATTTAATTTCTGTGTGTAAGCCTTGCACATCTTTTAAAAATAATCTCTGGTCTTTGAATTTTTTGATGTTCTTGAAAATGATATCAGTTAAAATTTTGTTTTCCAACATAATTCATTGTGTGTATTAATCATATATTCTTCAACCTTACCAAATTTGCTTATAAATCTATTATTCTATGTACTTAATCTTGCTACATTAAAATTTTATTTCAATTTTTTTTTCTGTCTCTTTCTCCTTTGTCTTGTTGAAGGATCTCTTTACAGTATTAAACTAGAAATAGTATACATACTTACATCTTTTTTCTTATTGTTCAGGGAAAGCTTTTAACATTTTATCTGAAGTATGATATAAAATCCATCATATAAGGCCAGGTACAGTGAGTGGCTCATGCCTGTAATCCCAGCACTTTGGGAAACCGAGACTGGTGGGCTTGAGATCAGGAGTTTCACACAACCTAGTCCACATAGTAAAACCCTGTCTCTACTAAAAACACAAAAAGTATCTGGACATGGTGGCACATGCCTGTAATCCCAGCTACTCAGGAGGCTGAGGCAGGAGAAGTGCTTGAACTTGGGAGATTGGAGGTTGCAGTGAACTGAGATTGTTCCATTGCACTTCAGCCTGGGCGACAGAGCAAGAATCTGTCTCAAAAAAAAAATATTTGTTAAGAAAATATATATTTATTAAAATATATTTGTGTGTGTGTATATGCACACAAATATAACTATGTTTTTGTATGTATATTTGTGTATATATACCTATATTTGTGTGTGTGTGTGTGTGTGTGTGTGTGTGTGTGTGTATATTTGGGAGGCTCCCCGTGGCCTCCCGAAGTGTTGGGATTACAGGTGTGAACCACTGCGCCTGGGCCCTTTTTTTTTTTTTCTTCTGAGATGAAGTCTTGCTCTGTCGCCTAGGCTGGAGTGTAGTGGTGCAATATTAGCTCTTTCAGCTCACTTCTGAGATAGATACCTATCTAGCTGTAAGGGAGCTACTCAGTTCATTATATAGGCATTGCACGACTGCACTAGAACCTGGGTCAAGGAGCGAGACTCAGTCTCAAAAAATAAATATTAAAATTTTTAAAAATCCATCACATAAAGTTGTTAGAAAATATTTGGTATGCCAGCGAGCCTTTACTCTGAATGGATTTTGAATTTTATCAAATGCTTTTCCTCCTGCTATTAAGATGAGAATGTTAATTTTTTTATGTTGTTGAGAATTACATTGAATTTTTTTACAATACATTTTTAACTGCTTAATTGAGATGTAATTCATATACCATAAAATTAACTCATTTTACAATTCTGTGTTTTTTGACTTATTCACGGAGTTGTTGAATCATCATCACAATCTAATTTCAGAATATTTATCACTCTAAAAAGGAACCCAGTACTAATTAGCAGTTACTCCCTCTTCTCTACCCCATTTCCTTACCCTCCTTAACCTCCCCTAATGTACTCTCTATCTTTATAGATTCGCTTACTCTGGAATCATATAAATAGAATCATACAATATGTAGTTTCTTTGTGACTGGCTTCTTTTGCTTTACAGAATGTTTTCAAGCTTCATTCATGTTGTAATACGTATCAATGCTTCATTCCTTTTTTTTTTTTTTTTTTTTCTGTAGACAGTCTTGCTGTGTTAGCAGACTGGAGTGAAATGGCGTAATCTTGGCTCACTGCAACGTCCATCTCCAAGGTTCAAGCAGTTTCTTCTGTCTCAGCCTCTGGAGTAGCTGGGATCACAGGCGTGTGCCACCACACCCGGCTAATTGTTTGCATTTTTAGTGGAGATGGAGTTTCACCATGTTGGCCAGGCTGATCTTGAACTCCTGACCTCAAGTGATCTACCTGCATTGGTCTCCCAAAGTGCTGAGATTACAGGCGTGAGCCATCTTACTCGCCCCCCTGCCCTTTTTTTTTTTTTTGAGATGGAGTCTTGCTGTGTCACCCAGGCTGGAGAGCAGTGGCACAGTCTTGGCTCTCTGAGCTCACTGTAGCCTCCGTCTCCCCAGTTCAAGTGATTCTCCTGCCTCAGCCTCCTGAGTAGCTGGGACTACAGGCATGCACCACCACTCGCAGCTAATTTTTATATTTTTAGTAGAAACGGGGTTTCACCATGTTGGCCAGGCTGGTCTTGAACTCCTGACATCAAATGATTGGCCCACCTCAGCCTCCCATAATGTTGGGATAACAGGTGTGAACCACCATGCCCAGCCCATTTCTTTTTTTCTGAGACAGGGTCTCTCTATTTCCCAGGCTGGAGTTCAGTGGCATGAGTATGGCTCACTGCAGCCTCGACCTCCCAGGCTCACGTGATCCTCTCACCTCAGCCTCCTGAGTAGCTGGTAATATAAGCATGTGCCATCATACCCAGCTAGTTTTTGGATTTTTTGTAGAGACGGGGTTTTGCGGTGTAGCCCAGGATGGTCTTGAACTCCTGGGCTCAAGCAATCGATGTACCTGGGCCTCCCAGTGTTCTGGGATTACAGATGTGAGCAACTATGTCTGGACCATTCCCTTTTATTTTCAAATAATATTGTATGGACATAGCACATTTTATATCATCAGTTGATAGACATTTGGGTTGTTTGTACTTTTTAACATTGCTATGAAAATTTGCAGTAAGTTTTTGTGTGGTTGTATGTTTTTATTTTTCTGGCGTATATTTAGGAGTATAATTTCTAGGTCATATGGTAACTATATTTAATATTTTGATGAACTGTCAGACTATTTTCTATAGTAGCTGTACCTTTATGCATTTCTACTAGCAGTGTTGGAGAGTTCTAATATTTCTACATCCTCATCAACACTTGTTATTATTTGTCTTTTTTGTTTTAGCCATGCCAGTAAGTGTGAAGTAATGTCTTATTGTGGTTTTGATTTCCAGTTCCCTTCTGACTAATGATGCTTAAGATCTTTTCATGCTGTATGTATGACATTGATCATATGTATACCGTTTTCGGCAAAACATCTATTCAAATCCTTTGCTTATTTTAAAATTGTATTGCCTTTATTATTGAGTTTTATCTGTTTTTTATCTATTCTAGTTACTAGTTCATTTTCGTGTATAGTTTGACCGTTGGCAAGTATTTTTTCTCCCTGTGAGTTAGTTTCCCTTTCTTATGGTATCATTTGTAGCCCTAATGTATTTAAGTTTGGTGAACTTCATTTTATTTTTTGTTTTCTTGTTTTTGCTTTTGGTGTTGTATCTAAAGCCATATTATAACCCAAGATTACAAAGGTTTACTCTGTATGTTTTCTCCTTGAAGTTTTATAATTTTAGCTCTTATGTTTTAATCTTTGATTCATTTTGTTGGTTTTCATATACAACATGAAGTGGGGTATAATTTCATTCTTTTATATGGACATCTAATTGTCTCAGCACTATTTGTTGAAAAAATTATTCTTTTCCTATTGAATCCTTTTGCCACCCTTGTCAAAAATGAATTGTCTGTAAATGTAAGGATTTATTTCTGGACTTTCAGTTCTGTTCCATTGACCTAGCTGGTCATTATGCTGGTAGTGCTACACTGTCTTGATTGTTGTTACTTTGTAGTAAATCTTACAAGCAGGAAGTACAAGTCCTCTAGCTTTGTTTATTTTCAAGATTGTTTTGGCTATTTTACGTTCCTTACATTTCCATAATTTTAGGATCAGCTTGTCAGCGATTGAAATTTGAAAGTATAATCCGCTGTGCATTCCTAAGCCAAAATAAGCCCATTTTAGTCTTGGTGTGTTAGTCTTTTAATATTTGGTTTGCTAATGTTTTGTTTATGAATATGAGAGACTGGATTATATGTGTTTCTTGTAATGTGCTTGTGAGATTATTTATGCTGGCATTACACAATGAGCTTGAAAATAATACTCCTGTCTTTGCATCAAATGGGTCTGATTTGTTTATTGTGTTCTTTAGATCATCTTTATCCTATTAGAATTTCAATCAGCTTGTGTAACCAATTACTGAGAGGGATCTGGTTAAACTTTTCTACTATGGTTATAGATATGATTGTGTCACATTTTCCTTTTATTTGTATTAGTTTTTGCTTTATATATTTATTAAGATATATTTTGAGGCTAAATGTTTATAATAAATCTTTTATCATTATAAAATGCTGTTCTTTAGTTTAATACTTTTTTTTTGTTTTGCCTGAAACATGTTATCTTATAATGTAAAGCAATATCAACTATACTTTGGCATGTAGAACATACCTTTTAAAATTCTTTAACTTTCCATGTTTATTAATTCTTCTATGTAGGAATTCTTTTTAATCTTTCTAATTCTTCTATTTAAGGGTATGTCTTTTAAAAGCAGCATGTAGATTTATATATATTTTAATCTAATATGGGAATCTTTTTCTTTTCATTGATGTTTTTGGTCCATTTACATTTAATATCTTTTCTAATAATTCTTTATTCTGCAGTAAATTTCATCTAATACATTATTAATTAAAAAAAAATTGTCTCCCCAAATTCTATGTAATTTTCCAGACTAGCCATTTATTTATTATTTCCAAAATAAGTCTCTAGGTAGTGTGTTTTAACGATATCTGATCTCTTCAATACAATTCTACTGTTTACTTAAATGAGTCAGTGAATTCCAGTTGAATTTACCTTGTTCTCAATTGATTACAAAAACACTATCTTGACTTTAAAGATAGAAAATAAATCTTTCCTTCATTCTTTTTTCAAGTTTTGCTTACCAAGAGAATTGCTTAGAAAATAAGTTATACTAGATTTTGCTTTCACTCAATTTCTGTAGCCAATATTGCCATTTTAATTTTAATAACATGGTATTAAAAATTATGTATTGCTGATGTGGATGCAGTTGCATGAGGGGTTTCTGCCATCCTCAGTGCTGTGGAGCAGAGCTAGTTAGTTCCTCTCCAGCTCAGCCATGCAGGTTTGGACGTATTTGACATTTTTCCCTCCCAAGTTGAATTGACTGAAGCAATGGTGATGGAGAAGCCTAGTTTCCTACTGGTCAGGTGAGAATTTGTGAGTCAATATTACACACTGCTGAACCAGGCCCCAGACATGCTGCATAGATTTTATGAAAAGAATTCTTCTTATGTCCGAGGAGGATTGGATTCAAATGGAAAGCCAGCAGATGCAGTCTAAAGACAGAAAGAAGTCTACAGGAAAATGATGTCACAGAACTTCACCAGCTTGGCCACACCAAGATTCGCCATGTTGATGCTCATGACACACTAAATGATGGTGTGTATGGGCTTTTCTCTAACAACAACCAGGCTTTGAGGAGATTCATGCAGACGTTTGTCCTTGCTCCTGAGGGGTTTGTTGCAAATAAGTTCTGTGTTAATTAGCACTGCTTCAGATACTAAGATGAGGTCTTTGGTGGGTTTGTCAGTGAGCCTCAGGATCAGTCTGAAGAAAAATTAGAGAAACCTGAAGAAAGATATTAAACACCTGAGGTGATACCCAATGATTCTGGAACATTCTGTTATCAAGCAGTTGTCAGTAATGACATGGAAGAACATTTAGAGGGCCTGTTGCTGAACCAGAGCCTAATCCTGAACCAGAGCCAGAACTAGAACCTGTATCTGAAATCCAAGAGGAAAAGTCTGAGCCAGTATTAGAAGAAACTACTCTGAGGGTGCTCAGAAGAATTCTTCTTCAGCACCTGCAGACATAGTTCAGACAGTACAGGAAGACTTGAGGACATTTTCTTGGGCATCTGTGATCAGTAAAAACCTTCCACCAAGTGGAGCTGTTCCCATTACTGGGATACCACCTCACGTTGTTAAAGTACCAGCTTGACAGCCCTATACAGAGTCTAAACCTGAATCTCAGATTCCACTACAGAGACCTCAAAGGTATCAAAGAGTGTAAGAACAACTAATAAATATTTTTTCCAGAGTGGACCCAGACCAATCCATGAGGCTGGTGACATTTAGTGCAAGAACAACGAATAAATATTTCTCCCCAAAGGGGACCAAGACCAATCTGTGAGGCTGGTGAGCAAGGTAACATTGAACCCCAAAGAATGGTGAGACACCTTGACAGTCACCAACTCTTCATTGGCAACTGGACTCATGAAGTGGACAAATCAGAGCCTAAAGATTTCTTTCAAAATTGTGGGAGTGGTGGAGTTGCACATTAACAGTGGTGGGTAATTACCCAGTTTTGGTTTTGTTGTGTTTGTTGATTCTGAGCCTGTTCAGAAGGTCCTTAGCAACAGGCCCATCATGTTCAGAGGTGAGATCTGTCTAAATGTGGAAGAGAGGAAGGCTCGAGCTGCCAGGGAAGGGGACTGAGAACATAATCACCTTCAGGGACCTGGAGGCCCTCGAGGTCAGCTGTGTGTGGAATGAGAGGCCTTCGTTGTGCAGAACCAGGATTTGGAGTGGGAAGGGGGCTTGCTCCACAGCAGTGAAACTTCACAGATCTTCACGCAGCCATACAAACCGTTGTTCCTACAGAATGGTGAATTTCTTCGACTAGCCTTTGGTATCTTGAGTATGACCCTAGCCTGTTTTAAACTGCTTAAGTTTGTATAGTTTCACTTTTTTGTGTGGGTTAATAGTATGTGCTTTCTCTCCCTCTCTTCCCTTTTCTGACCTTTCACTTCCAATTTTGTGGAATGATATTTCAGGAGTAACAGATTTTTAAAAGAAGAAGAAAAGACTGAATTTCCTTGCTTACTTTGTATACAGACTCGACCTTTTTTTTTAACAGTCATTTCCCCAAAGGAATATGTCTTGTGTATTACTGACTTTTGGTATGTTTAGTTCATTTGGAGTATTTCTTACTTATTTTCTACATGTTTCAAAGCCTGTGAGAAATACAGGATTTGATAACATTTTGAAGGCAGGAAAAAACCTAAATTGTTTCTTCTTTGAGAGTCATGAGTATCTTCTGGTGTGGAGAAAGTGCCATTGGAAAATTTGATAATTTTGATTTTCACTGGTATGTTTAAAACTGAAAAAAATAAATTGAATTTTTCTTTTGATATAGGATCCCAAAACAGTTCTAAAACCTACTGTTTTTACCACTGAAATTTAAATTGTGATGTAGGTTTTAAATGTCTAGAATGCATCTGATAGGCTTCTCTTGAACTGTTAGTTTTTTTGAAGTAGATTTTTTCATGTTTAATTTGTACTTGTAAAAAAACAAAAAACAAAAAGATTTCCCAAACCCAGATAACAACCAGAGCAAAACTGTTGTGCCTTCTATTTATCTTTGATTTCAGACTTGGCAATTGTTTAAAGAAAAATAATTTTTTTAAAATCTAGATTTGTTTTATTGGGGTCAGAGTAGGTGGGGAATTGTAGAATCCCTCTTTTATCGCCTTGTATGTCTTCTGTTAACATATTTGCCTTATTCTAAAATTGAATCTTAGAGGATCCTTCATATCTTCTGCCTTTGAAGACAGGGTCTTTGACCTAAATAGTTCAGCATTTGTATTAAGTTTTATTCTGGTATCTAATCAGATTCCTAATCATAGCTCATAAGAAGGAATGTGACTTTAATATTGGATTTTGCTGATGTGCTCCTGTCCTCATTTTATTTTCTTTAAATCATAGCCATATGGTAAATTTTCTATTTTGTTATGGTTCTCTTTTATTGATGGGCATGCAGTGGGTGTTTCTTGAAATGGACAATTTTTATTAAAATATTTCTGGAAGAAAATTTTAAAAAATTATGTATTACTGGTTTTTTGATATGCTCCTCCCAGCTTTACTATAAATTGGTATACATATGTTGAATAAAACCTTTTAAGCTAAACCGCTGAACTGAATACAGTGTTCATGGTTAGAGAGGTATACAAATTATTGTAACTGTTAATTTCTTGGCAATTTAGAAAGATGAAATCTGAATCTTTTATTAATGTAATATTGGTTACAACAGACTTTTCACTATATGGCTGAACCTACGTGAGATATTCTTTATACATCTTTTTTACTTTAAATCCTATAAATTGAAAAGAATATTTTAAAAATTATTTTCAGAATTAACAAAAACATTCATGTTCTATTTATTAGATATTAGATTGTACCACTACACACACACACACACACACATACATACATACATACATACATACATACATATATATATTTTTTTCTTGAGATGGAGTCTTGCTCTGTTGCCTAGCCTGGAGTGCAGTGGCACAATTTTGTCTTACTGCAACTGCTGCCTCCTGGGTTCAAGGGATTCTCCTGCCTCAGCCTCCCCAGTAGCTGGGACTACAGCTGCTCACCACCATGCCTGGCTAATTTTTGTATTTTTAGTAGAGACAGGGTTTCACCATATTTGCCAGGCTAGTCCTGAATTCCTGGACTTGTGATCTGCCTGCCTCAGCCTCCCAAAGTGCTGGGATTACAGGCATGAGCCACTGTGCTTGGCACCCCCTACATATTTTTAAGTTCTTTATGTATCCAAATATCTGTTTAAATCATCAGTGAGCCACACCATCATCTTGTTCAACTGAAGTTTTTCCTGTACATTCTCATGATGTTTTAGATTTCTTCTATCTTCATATGTAAATAGTTATTTCTTCTCTTATTTGTGACTATTAAAACAAATTTTTGATTAACATAGCTTTAGTTTCATTGTTTATTTTTTACAAATATCGTGCCTGAGTCAATCCTCATAAAAATAAATCATGTAAGTGGAAAAGTGACCCCAATTTACCAGATTCTTTTTGGAGTATCTATCAAAATTTTTTATTAAGTAAAATAAAAAGAAGTGGTTTTGTTTTGTTTCTCTCTCTCTCTCTCTCTCTCTTTTTCTCTCTCTCTTTTTCTCTTTTTCTTTCAAGATAGAGTCTCGCTCTGTCTTCCAGGCTGGAGTGCAGTGACACCATCGTAGCTCAAATTCCTGGGCTCAAGCAACCCTCTCAAGCCTCCCAAGTAATTGGGACTATAGGCATGCACTGCCACAACCCAGCTGATTTTATAATCTTGTAAGTAACAGGATCTGCCTGTGTTGCCCTGGCTGATCTTCAGCTCCTGGCCTCAAGCTGTCCTCCTGCCTCCACCTCCCAAAGTGTTGGGATTACAGACATGAGCCACTGAGTCTAGCAAAGAAAAAAAAAGGAGTCTTGAACAAAGATGATATACAGCAAAATTGTTTGTTTTTAAAATTTTTTACTTCTTGCCAGTGTTCCACTCTGAAACATTGCATCCTTTATTCCATTGACCCTGAAAAGTGCTTCTGAAACGCCTGTTAACTTCTGGAAAGTGGACATGGTTTTCTGCTGCTCTTAGCTGTGCCAGAATGAATTTTACTTAATCTCTGCTCCTTTGAGTTTTGACTTTCTAAAGTCCACAGTGGGTATATCTGATTAAGAAGTTCAGTAGCTGTAAGGCAGGCTGGGAAAGTGTCTAATATTTCTCGTATGTATCCAGCCTCTATCCCTCCCTATAGGAGCTTCAGACTCATATTTTCGAACATACCTGAGATTTCCACTTCATATCTTATAGCCATCTCAAACTTTACTTATTCCTAGAAGATCTATTGATTTTTTTCTTCCCAGTTTATTTCTTCTGTAGTTCTCACTGTCTCAGCCAATTGCGTTACTAACTACATCACTCTAGGTTCACATTTTGATTCTACATTTCTCTTGTTCTCTATGTGTACTTCATCAGCAAGTCCTATTTGCTTTACCTCTGATACACTTCCCGAATCTTTTCAGTCTCACTACTAAGGATTTTTTGCCTTGTCTGTTGCAACTTGAAAACAGTTTTCCTGTTTCCATGCTTTCCCTTTTTGCTCCATTCTCTATTCCTTGCTATGTTTTGTTATGAGGGTGGTGGTGTTGAGAGGGTCCTAGGGAGGACCATCCATGAGTTTTTATGAAGACCTTATTCAGACAGAACTGACTCATAAGTCATTTCTAAATTCAGTTGCCTAATGAAGCAGTGGAGGCTTTCTTGACTGACCAAATCCTAGAAGAACATTTATCTCCTATCTCCTTATTGATACCTTTGTCTCCTTCTGGTGATTTTTGAACTGTAAGGCAGAGTATGTCATTCCCCTGTTTAAACCTTCCATTGAGTACTGTCCAATAGAACTTTGAGTGAAGAGAAAAATGTTCCGTATCTTTAGTATTAAATATTGTAGCTACCAGCTATATGTGACTGTTGAGCCCTTGAAACATGGCTGGTGAAACTGGAGAACCGAATTTTTAATTTTAATTTTAATTAAATTTAAATAGCCACATTTGCCTAATGGTGTATGGGACAGCACAACTCCATTAGCATTCCTTCCTTCTTAAAATGGAATCCGAAGTTATTATCAAGGCTGTATATGATTTGGCTCTTGTTTATCTTGGTAGCTTCATCTTTTACCTTTCCTTCCTTTGGATTGGCCACGTTGGCCTTTTTTTTTTTTTTTTTTTTTTTTTTCTCTGACAGTCTTGCTCTATTGCCCAAGCTGGAATGTGCAGTGGTGCAATCTTCTGCTTCCCAAGTTGAAGCGATTCTCATGCCTCAGCCTCCTGAGTAGCTGGGATTACAGGCATGCGCCACCATACCCAGCTAATTTTTCGTATTTTTAGTAGCGACAGTATTTTGCTATGTTGTCCAGGCTGGTCTTGAACTCCTGACCTCAGGTGATCCACCTAGCTCGGCCTCCCAAAGTGCCTCCCGTTATAAGCATGAGCCACGGTGCCTGGTCCATGTTAGCCTTCTTTCTGTTTTCTGAAAACACCAAGCCCTTTTCAACTCAGGTCCTTTGCATTGATGCTCTCTGCCTGGACTGCTCTTCTCTTAATTTTGATTCTGGGTGGCTTTTACGTCTTTCAGACCATAGGCCAAATAGCGCTTCCTAAGACAGGCCACTGTTGGTCAACCTACCTAAAGTGGCCAGTACTCTCTTAAATTCCTTATAATATTTGTGCTAATTTATAATTAATCGTCCTTCCAATTCAAGCAGATGTAGCTAAAAAAAAAAAAAAAAGAAAAATTACCTTATTTATTTATTTGGTTATTTTTAGTCTTTCCCTGAAGAATAGAAGCCCTGTAAATGTGTGTGGGTCATGCTTCTCTAGATTGCGGCATGTAGTACCTATTTGTTATTAATAAATAAATACTTGCTTTATTCTTGACCACCTTAGTAGACACAGGAGTTGGTTACTTTTGTGGATGGAAGTAATTGAGGAAAAAAGCAAACTTGTTTTTAAAGATGAAATGAGATAATATATAAAGAGAAGGCAAGGTACCATCTAAATACAAAATATTATTACTTGAGAGGCATTATAGTATAGTGGTATAATATGACATTTTCTTCCAGAGTTACAAGAATATACAGATACATGAATTTTTTATGTGGTAGAAAATTAAAATAACATCTGTGGGAAACCAGGGGGTGAGGAAGGTGTTAATCAGGCAGAGTGTCATACTGTGGATTCATTCAGCTCATTAAAAAGAATTAATTTTAATAGTTAAAAATCAATTTAATTAGGCCAGGGGCGGTGGCTCAAGCCTGTAATCCCAGCACTTTGGGAGGCCGAGGCGGGTGGATCACGAGGTTAAGAGAGCGAGACCATCCTGGTCAACATAGTGAAACCCCGTCTCTACCAAAAATACAAAAAATTAGCTGGGCATGGTGGCGCGTGCCTGTAATCCCAGCTACTCAGGAGGCTGAGGCAGGAGAATTGCCTGAACCCAGGAGGCGGAGGTTGCGGTGAGCCGAGATCGCGCCATTGCACTCCAGCCTGGGTAACAAGAGCGAAACTCCGTCTCAAAAAAAAAAAAAAAAATCAATTTAATTTAACAATATTGCATTAATTTAATTACTATATGTTTGAATTTGGAGTTAATGTCTTTGTATTTTATAATTTTTAAAAATGCTACTCTACTTCAGTTTTAGAAAATCTGGTGTGATAAGAAAATGTGCATCCATGAAAGGATATATTATTAAAGAACTCATCTTTCTGTATCAGACTCATCCCTTATTTTAAAAAATTATTCAATTTGTGAAAAATTTAGTTTATTTATAATTTTTAATACATTTGTTGCATTTAGCTGGTATATGACTGTATTATGGCTGAAAATGAAACAGAGCATACTGAGTTCCTAGAGAGTTCATTAAGTAATTGCTTTTGGACTCAGTGCCTTGAACTTTCTTAGTAGCTTACTGTGAGAATATGATTTAGTTTATATAAATGGTATGTCAAGACTATAAGTGCTTTAATATTATTTGTATGTGATTCTGTAACATATTTAGTAATATCTATTTCTTCCACCCCTCCCTTTTTTTGTGGTTTGTTTTTAGGATCATCATGCCTAGTGTTCATAATGTAAAAAAGTCTCTTACACCTCAGATCTCTTGTTTGACAAGTGAATCTGATAAACTGCTGGATTTTTTGCCTGACAGACTAAGAGCAAAGTTGCTTCCATTCCAGAAAGATGGCATCATTTTTGCCCTCCAAAGAAATGGCAGGTAAAGTTCTTCTTTTATGACATGCTAAAAATATTAAATTCCTGACAATTGTATTAAAAACAAAGTTCTATTTGAACCATTCTTTTCATATATTCAGTCTTTCTTTAGTAGAACTGTGACTAAGTTAACTTTATTCATTTACTATGGTTGACTGAAACTTCATGTTGAAAAATTATGAACCAATTCTGATTTCTTAAGAGAAAGTATGTTCAGTTATGTTAATTATTTCAGTTACCAGATATTCTCACTTCTCATATATTGACAGTTTTTAGAATGTATTGCTTTCATTTGAAAGTAATTCAACTAATTTTCATCGTGTTTTGGTTTTTTGTCTGTTACTGGAAGGATTTTTTTTTTTAACAGACTTTGCCCTTTCACCCAGGCTGGAGTACAGTGGCTCACTGTACTCTGTCTGTAACCTCTGTCTCTTGGGTTTCAGCGATTCTGCCACCTCAGCCTTCTGAATAGCTGGTACTATAGCATCTACACCACCATGCCGGGTTAATTTTTGTTTTTGTTTTGTTTTTTTAAAGATGGGGTTTCACCATGTTTCCCAGACTGGTCTCAAACTCCTGGGCTCAAGTGATCCTTCTGCCTTGCCTCTCAAAGGCCTTGCCTCATTGCATTTTTATTCATTTTATTTTTCACTTTAGATTAGCAACTTCTAGGTGTGTCTTATGAGTACCTTATACCACTGTCTGTATTTCTTTACTCTTTTCAAACTTTGTAATAGTTATATGATCTCTTCCATCCAATTGGGTCATTATGTGGTTTTCCATATATTTAAGGATAGTATTGTCTTGGTTCCATGGTCACATATATCATATACTTTCTCTTCAACATTTTATTATGAACAATTTTCAAAAACATACAACAAAGTTGAAAGAATGTTAGAGTAAGTGCTTGGTATAGCCCACACCCACAGTTTATTATTAACATTTTGCCATGTTTGATCATTCACGTATTTATTTATTAATCCATCCCTCTATCCTTCTAGTCCATGAGTCCATTTTATTATTTTCACTCATTTCAAAGTAAATTGCAGTTATTATTATATTTTTCCCATATATACTTAAGCATATGTATGATTAACCTGCATTCATACTTGTTTGTAGACTTTTTTCTGTTGAGATTTAATTAATGAAATGTACAAACCTTGAAAAATGCATATACTCGTATAACCCAAACCCACCATCCTAGAAAGTTACCTCATTCCCTTTCTCAGTCAATCCCCACTCTCACAGTCCTTGATCTGATGTTTTTTAAGTTATTGGTTTATTTTGCCTGTTTTTAGTGCTTTATATAAATGGGATCCAGTAATATGTGCTGTTGGTGAGATTTTTTTAATTGTTATGATCTTATTGAGATTTTTATGTTTTTACATGTATTAGTAGTTTGTTTCTATTGTATACATTTGTATTTATAGTTGTTAGTTGACACATAAGATTATGTATCTGGTGTTTTTACCTTACACCTACATCTTCCCAGTTTTTCCAGCCTAGACATCACTTCTGTAGATTTCCATTGCTTTTATGGAGTTAGAAAAGTTGTTCTTTTCCATATTCACAGTGTCAACAGTCCTCCTCAAATTCCTGAAGATTCAGTCACAAATGCCATTTTAAACTTCCATTTGACAGCCTTTAGGTCCTTTAGGTATTTCATATTTGTGTGGTTGGGCTTGTCACTATGACAGAATAGAAAGAACGTATGGTTTAGGGTCAGGCTTGGTTTAAATCTGAGCCACTTACTATCTCTGTGATGCTGTGCATGCTTCTTTAAGAATTCATACCTCAGGTTCATTAACTATAAAATGGATTTTATAATCCTAATTACTGTGGTTACAAAAGAAGACCAAGTTCCTCATAATGGTGAAATAAAATGCCTTTTCCCCTTTTCATAGCTAGACTTAGTAATTTCCAAACACTTGTCCTTGGATTGTTAACCAATCCTAAAAAAATATGAATACATGTAGCAAAATGAGAAAATAAAAAGTATGCTGTTCACAAAGCAAAATTCATTCATTTTAGAGCAGCTTCATTTATTTTGAAATTAAGTCTTTTTGGAGGCTTAGAACTATCCTTTCTTTTCTGAAAACATGATGTTAGTAGCAGAAATGTTTTATTACATTATTTGGCAAATGAAAAGTTGGCAATGTTATATTGGTTTTTCATCATTTTTGTTTGTTTGTTTTTTTTTACTGTATCATGAAATAATAATTTCAGGATTTAAAAATAATTTCAGGATGTATTTTTTTTTTTTTTTTTGAGACGGAGTTTCGCTCTTGTTACCCAGGCTGGAGTGCAATGGCACGATCTCAGCTCACCGCAACCTCTGCCTCCTGGGTTCAGGCAATTCTCCTGCCTCAGCCTCCTGAGTAGCTGGGATTACAGGCATGTGCCATCATGCCCAGATAATTTTTTGTATTTTTAGTAGAGACGGGGTTTCACTATGTTGACCGGGATGGTCTCGATCTCTTGACCTCGTGATCCACCTGCCTCGGCCTCCCAAAGTGCTGGGATTACAGGCTTGAGCCACCGCGCCCGGCCAGGATGTATGAGTTCATTCTTCAGTAATATTTTCATTGGCAGTATAGGTTTGCTTTAATAGTTATTTTTTTCTTAGCACTTTGAAGGTTGTATCTTCCTGTCTTCTTTCCATAATTGTCATTGATAATACCCTTAAGTCTGAAAATATCGCCTTATAGATGACTTATTTATTACAAAGGGAAAATTTGCAAAATGGCCAAGGTTGGTATTGCTAATTATGGGACAGCCACATGCATAATGTGGTGTACAGGAGAGACATAACATTACCTTATGTGGTGTTTTTACTGTAAACATTTGATGCAGGAATCATGAGGAAACAGTCCACCTAATCCAGAATGTGGAACTCTTTTTATGACAACCGATCTGGAATCTTCAAAGCATTCAGTATCATCAAAAATCAAAGGAAGTAGTGTATCAAGGAAAGTCTCTAAATTGAGAGAGACCTAAGAACTATACCATCTGAAAGTAATGCACAAGCCTTGATTAGATCCTGGATCAGTAAAAAGAAAAGCTTTAGGGAACAATTTTAATATCACTGGGAAGATTTCATCGAAACTCTTTTTAGATGATGTTATTGGATTAATGTTGTCTTAGATGAGTTAATGGTGTTGTAGTTGAATAGAATTTTCAGATGAAGAATAGTGCTATTTATAGTGCTATATTTGCTACATTTTCCCCAAAGGGAAGGACTTATGTTCAGAAAAATTTTAAATGGATAAGCCAAAATGTTAACAGTGTAAATTTAGTGAGTAGTATATTCTGGTGGGTGTCTTCATTGGTGAGTGGTATAATCTACAGTGTAGACTCACTGAATTATTCTTCCTGGCTTTTCTTTGAGTTTGAAATTTTTCAAAATGAAACAATAAAATCAGTCTAATTTTTGTTCCTTTTTGCATCATCTAACTTTAAGATTTTCTCATTTTCTTTGGAATTCTGCAGTACTTTGTTCGGTATGATTTTATTTATCCTGTTTAGGATTATTGTGCATTTTAAATCTGGTTTTTGTATCTGTTGATTCTAGGAAATTCTCATCTATTACCTCTTCAAATATTGCTTCTCCCCTATTTTGGCTTCTGTAATTCCAGTTAGATTCATAATTGACCTTTTTACTTTATCCTATGCTTCTGTTAACGTCTCTTATATTTTCTCTGCCTCTGCTACATTACGACTGTTTTCAAGTTGTCTCATACAATTTATAACCAGCTGGTCTAATCTGCTGAATCTATTCAGTTTTTTAAAGAACTTTTTTTTAAATTGATATATAACTTACATGGACAAAGGTGTACAGATTATGAATGTATAGCTTGAGGAATTTTTACAGTACAGCATCACCAAGATCAAGAAATAGAACATGGCCAGCATCACAGAAACCTCCCTCTTGTCCCTTCCCAATCACTACTACCTCCTTTCTCTTGACAAGTAACCGCTATCCTGACGTCTAACATCGCAAATTGCTTTCGCCTGTTCAACTGTGTTATTGTATTTATCTATTGTATTCTTTGGTGTCTTCTTCTTAACATTATTTTGAGATCAATGTACGTTTTTGTATGCAGTTGTAGTTCCTTCATTCTCATTGTCATGTAAAATATATATACCATAAAAATGAATATACCATAATTCATTCTCCTGTGGAGCATTTGGGTTATTTCTAGTTTTGGACTCATAAAATAGTAATGATATGAATGTTCTTATGCAAATCTTTTGGTGAACATACATACACATTTCTGATGTGTCTCTATCAAGAAGAATTGTTGGGTCATAGAGTGTGCGTGTATTCTACTTCAGTAGATAATGCCTGTATTAGTTTGCTAGGACTGTCTAGAAGTATACCACAACTGGGTGGCTTAAACAACATAAATTTATTGTCTTACAGTTTTGGAGGCTAGCAGTCTAAAATTAAGGTGTTGGCAGGGTTGGTTCCTCTTGAGAGCTGTGAAGGAATTATCTTTTCCGGGACTCTCCTTGACTTGTAGACTGCTGTTTTCTTCTATTTCTATTCAAATCGTCTTCCCTCTGTTTATGTCTCTGGGTCCAAATTTGCCGTTTTTATATGGATACTAGTCATACTGGTTACATTGGTGATACCCTAATGACTTCATCTTAACTAATTATGTCTGCAATGACCATATTTCCAAATAAGGTCACATTCTGAGGTGCTGTGGGTTTGAACTTCAACATATGAATTTTGAGGATACATAATTCAACCCATACCACTACTAAATATTTTCCAATGTGATTTCACCAATTTTTACTTGTATCAACAGTGTGTAAGAGTTCTACTTGTATCTCATCCTCACCAACATCTCATTTTGCCTATCTTCATTTTAGGTATGCTGGTAGGTATATAGTGATGTACGTTGAGGTTTTTATTTACATTTCTCTGATAACAAGTACAATTTAATACCTTTTCATATGCTTCTTAGCCATTTGGACATCTTTTTTATGTGCCTGTTCATTCTTATCTGTTTTTCTACTGGATTTTCTATTTGCTTTTATTGTATTGTTTTGTAGGGGTCCTTTTGTCAGATTTATATTCTGAATATGAGTCTTTTATCAGGTATATTTGTTGTAAGTAAATTTTCTCAGGTTGTGTTTTGCCTTTTTCTTGTCCTAATGACATCTTCTGATAAGCAGAGATTTTCAATTTTAATTTCATCTTACATAATCTTTATCAGTATTCATTCTATAGCTGGTACTTTCATTGTCTTAAAAAAAAATTTTTTTTTTTAAATCTTTGTCTTCAAAAAAAAAAGAAAAAAGACTGGGTGCTGTGGCTCAAACCTGTAATCCCAGCACTTTGGGAGGCCAAGGTGGGCAGATCACCTGAGGTCGGGAGTTTGAGACCAGCCTGGCTAACATGGAGAAACCCCATCTCAAAAAAAAAAAAAAAAAAAAAAACTTTGTCTACTACAAAGTCATGAAGAGGCTTCCTATGTTTTCTTTTAAAAGCTTGTTTTAATGTTTACATTACCTCAGGTACAGTCTACTTGGAATTGTTTTGTGTATATGGTATGAAGTAGACATCAAGATTGATTACTTATTTATTTATTTATTTTTTGAAATGAAGTCTCACTCTGTCACCCAGTCTGAAATACAGTGGTGTGATCTTGGCTGAATGCAACCTCCGCCTCCTGAGTTCAAGTGATTCTCCTGCCTCAGCCTCCTGAGTAGCTGGGACTACAGGTGCCTGCCACCATGCCCAGCTAATTTTTGTGTTTTTAGTAGAGATGGGGTTTTACCATGTTGACCCAACTGGTCTCGAACCCCTGACCTCAGGTGATCCACTTTTCTTTGCCTCTCAAAGTTCTGGGATTACAAGCGTGAGACACCAAGGTTGACTTCACTTATTTATTTTTTAATTTATTTTTACATATGAATGTCTACTTGCTCCAGCACAATGTATTGAAAAGACTTTTTCCTACTGAATTGTTATGTTACTTTTGTCATAAATCAAGTAATTTTATGTGTATACCTTTCTAGATAAGGGCTATCTAATGGAACTTTCTACTGTGGAAATATTCGTTATAGATATGAGTCAGTTCAGTAGCTATTGGCCCCAGATGGCTATTGAGTGCTTGAAGTGTGGCTAGTGCAACTAATTAATAATTGAATTTTTTTTTTTTTTTTTTTGAGATGGAATCTCACTTTGTCACCAGACTGGAGTGCAATAGCAGGCTCTCAGCTAGCTGTAACCTACACCTCCAGGGTTCAAGCAATTCTCCTGCCTCAGCCTCCCAAGTAGCTAGGACTGCAGGTGTGCACCACCATGCCCAGCTAATTTTTGTAGTTTTAGTAGAGATGGGATTTCACCATGTTGGCTCGGATGGTCTCGATCTCCTGACCTTGATCTGTCTGCCTCGGCCTCCCAAAGTGCTGAGATTACAGGCGTGAGCCACTGTGCCTGGCTAGAATTTTTAATTTCACTAACTTTAATTAAATTTAAACAGTCACATGTGTTTAGTGCCTACCATATGGAATAGTATAGCTGTAGATTCTTTGTTTTGTTTCTCTGTTTGCAATCTTTGTGTCAGGATCATACTTCTTATTGTAGGTTTAAAATAAATATTCTCGTACCAGGTATTATAAATCTTTCAGCCTCACTCTTTTTTTTCAAAATTGTCTCAGCTATTATTGACTCTTTGTATTACATGTAAATTGTAGAAGTCATTTATTAATTTTCACAGAAAAATTTACTGGGATTGTGAATGGAGTTTTATTGCATCTATAGATCAGTTTGGAGAGATTTGATATATTTATAATATAGAGTATTTCATTCCATGAACATGAATTATTTGTACGTTTATTTAATTGCTTTTTTGGTGTCCTGTGTATCTCTTTTTTTGTGTGCTACAGTTTTGATATTTTATATTTAGTCATATTCAAGCTTACTGATTTTATCTTTTGCTGTTAATTAATTTATTGAATTATCTTAAGGACAAGACCATCACTCAATACACTTGAAACCAAAAACCACTCAATGTCTTTGTTGCTAAGCAATGGAGAACTGTGCTTCTTACTTTCTAAACCAAGCAAAGAGTTGGTATTGTGGGCTTTGCAAGGCTGGAGACTTTCAGAAACAAGAGTGTCTAAGAACTGACTGAAATTTCTGTGTGTAGTTTAGGGATTAACTGACTACTAGAGAACAGTTAATCCTTTCCTTTCTTGAAATTGGAGAATAGGGACATTTAATTTTCTGTTCTTAATGTCAGTAAGTATATTTTGAAGTCCTAGAATATCCAGTTCAGCTCTGCCTGCTTATGTTGGTAGTTTCTTGCTTTTTACAATATTTTGATTCTGTGTCTCATTTCTGTAGAATATTTAGAACATACTAATTTATATAAGTCATACTTATTTATATATTTGAAGTCCTTTAGAGGTTAATTTTGCCTTTTATTGTATGTGGTGGTTTATTTCCCCATGTATTTTAAAATGTCTTAAATTTTGTTTTAATAATTAAACACTGTTAATCTGTGGAAAAATAATTTTACATATATATATATACACACACACACACACACACATATATATATATATATACACACACACACACATATATATATATATTTAAGATGGAGTTTTGCTCTTCTTTTTTTTTTTTTTTTTTTTTTTTTTTGGAGACGGAGTTTCGCTCTTGTTACCCAGGCTGGAGTGCAATGGCGCGATCTCGGCTCACCGCAACCTCCGCCTCCTGGGTTCAAGCAATTCTCCTGCCTCAGCCTCCTGAGTAGCTGGGATTACAGGCACACACCACCATGCCCAGCTAATTTTTTGTATTTTTAGTAGAGACGGGGTTTCACCTTGTTGACCAGGATGGTCTCGATCTCTCGACCTTGTGATCCACCTGCCTCGGCCTCCCAAAGTGCTGGGATTACAGGCTTGAGCCACCGCGCCCGGCGTTTTGCTCTTCTTGTTTGTGTGTTTGTTTGTTTATTTGATACAAAGTCTCACTCTGTTGCCTAGGCTGGTGTGTAGTGGCACAATCATGGTTCACTGCAATCCCTGCCTCCCATGGTCAGGCAATTCTGCTGCCTCAGCCTACTGAGTAGCTGGGATTACAGGTGTGTGCCACCAAGCCCAGCTAACTTTTGTATTTTTAGTAGAAACAAGGTTTCACCATATTGGTGAGGATGGTCTTGAACTCCTGGCCTCATGATCCACCCGCCTCAGCCTCCCAAAGTGCTGGGATTACAGGCATGAGTCGCCGTGCCTGGCCTGCTCTTCTTGGCCCAGGCTGGAGTGCAATGGTGCGATCTTGGTGGCTCACTGCAACCTTTCCCTCCTGGTTCAAGCAATTCTCCTGCCTGAGCTCTCTGAGTAGCTGGGATTACAGGCGCACGCCACCACACCAACTTATTTTTTGCATTTTTGGTAGAGATGGGGTTTTGCTGTGTTGGCAAGGCTGATCTCAAACTCCTGATAGCAGGTGGTCCACCTGCTTCAGCCTCTCAAAGTTGTGGGATTACAGGCATGAGCCACCATGCCTGACCATTCTGTGGGAATTTTGAGAGATGTAAATCATGAGTAAATTATTCTATGGAGGATTTGTAAAATTTGATTCTTGGCTTGCAGTTTCCCAGGTCACACAGATAATGTAAATTCAAACCTCAAATTCATTTTTAGTCAGGTGCATTATTATGAATTGTGATCGTTAATTTTCATCTCCTGTCAAGCTTTAAGATTCCTGATTAGCTTAAATAATTAAATATAATTAATTTAATAAAATATATGGATTTCAGATGCACAGTTTTGTGGATTCTGATACCCTGAGTACCTCTGTTTTTTCGTAAACCTCAGTCAAGATGTAAAACATTACCACCACCCAGAGTAGGCCTTTTTCTATACAACCCCATCCTCCTAATTTAAAATCACTGATCTGACTTCTGTCAGAAGTGTATTTTTTTTAAATTTTTTTAAATTTTTTAATTTTTTTAGAAAGAAAAAATAATAAAAAGAATAAAGAAGAGGAAGAAAGAGGAAGAGGGAGAGAGAATGGGGGTATTGCTTTATTGCCCAGGCTAGAATGCAGTCTAAATATGGGTATACCTATAATTGTCCTTAATAATGGAGACATGAAAGAAAATGAGGGAAGAGAATAACAAACAAGGAGCCAACTAACATTTCGTTTAAACTTCTAAGTTGATATGATGTGGTACTGATAAGAGTGTATATTTTGTGTATTTAAAGTGGTGAGTTCTATAAATGTTAATTACGTTTACTTGTTCCGGATCTGAGTTCAAGTCCTGGATATCATTGTTAATTTTCTGTCTCATTGATCTGTCTAAAGTTAATGTTGAAGTCTCCCACTATTATTATGTGGGAGTCTAAGTCTCTTTATAAGTCTTGTATGCCTGGGTATTCCTGTATTGGGTGCGTATATATTTAGGATCTTTAACTCTTCTTGTTGTTGCGTTGATTCTTTTATCATTATGTAATGTCCTTCTTTGCTTCTTTTGATCTTTGTTGCTTTAAAGACTATTTTATCAGAGGCAAAAATTGTAACTTCTGCTTTTTATTTGTTTATTTTTGCTCTCTGGTTGGTAAATCTTTTTTTTTTTTTTTTTTTTTTTTGAGACGGAGTTTCACTCTTGTTACCCAGGCTGGAGTGCAATGGCGCAATCTCGGCTTACCGCAACCTCCGCCTCCTGGGCTCAAGCAATTCTCCTGCCTCAGCCTCCTGAGTAGCTGGGATTACAGGCACGTGCCACCACGCCCAGCTAGTTTTTTGTATTTTTAGTAGAGACGGGGTTTCACCATGTTGACCAGGATGGTCTCGATCTCTCGACCTCGTGATCCACCCGCCTCGGCCTCCCAAAGTGCTGGGATTACAGGCTTGAGCCACCGCGCCTGGCCTGGTTGGTAAATCTTTCTCCATCCCTTGTTTTGAGTCTTTGTGTATCCTTGAATGTGAGATGGGTCTGGATGCAGCATACCCATGGGTTTTAGTTTTTTGTCCAAATTGCCTATCTGTCTTTGAATTGGGGAATTTAGTCAATTTAAATTTAGAATTAATAATGATATATGTGAGTTTAATACTGCCATTTAATATTAGCTGACTATTTTGCCCATTAGTTGATGTAAATTCTTCATTATATTGATGTTCTTTACTTTTTGGTATTTTTTAGAAAGGCTGATACTGTTTGTTCCTTTCTATGTGTACTGGTTCTTTCAGAAGCTCTTGTAAAGCAGGCCTGGTGGTAATGAATTCTCTGAGTGCTTCCTTGTTCACAAAAAACTTTATTTTTCCTTCACTTATGAAGCTTAGTTTGGCTGAATGTGAAATTCTTGGTTGAAAGTTCTTTTCTTTAAGGATGTTGAATATTGGTCCCCACTCTCTTCTGGCTTGTAGGGTTTCTGCTGAGAGATCTGCTGTAAGTCTGATAGGCTTCCCTTTGTGGGTAACCTGACCTTTCTCTCTGGCTACCCTTAGTATTTTCTCCTTCATTTCAACCCTGGTGAATCTGACGATTATGTGCCTTGGAGTTGCTCTTCTTGAGGAATATCTTTGTGCTGTTCTCTGTATTACCTGGAGTTGAATATTATCCTGCCTTATTAAGTTGGGAAAATTTTCCTGAATAATATCCTGAAGCGTATTTTCCAGCGTGGATTCATTCTCTTCGTCACATTCAGGTACACCTATCAAGCGTAGATTAGGTCTTTTCACATAGTCCCATATTTCTTGGAGACTTTGCTCGTTCCTTTTTATTCTTTTTTCTCTAATCTTGTCTTCTTGTTTTATTTCATTGATCCATCCATCCATCTATCCATCATCCCATCCATCCATCCGCAGATGGACTCACAATTTTTTACTGTATTATATCTTAGTTTTATCTGTTTTGGAACTTTTTACAAACAGAATTATGCAGTTTATGTGGCTTTTCTCTCACTCAGCATAATGTTTTAGCAATTTCATTTTTGTTGTTTTACCTCTGAATATGTCACAATTATTTTGTTCATTTACTTGGTGATGGACATTTGGGTTGGCTCTGGTTTAGGGCTCTTATGAATAAAGATGGTCTTAACATTCTTAGACGAGTCCATCTGTGGACGTGTTTTCAATTCTCTTGCTACCTCTTTAGGTGGGAGTCTGTTTTAGCTTTATTTAAAAACTGCTTATTTTTTTCCTACCCAATCAACAATATGTGAGAGTTCTAGATAATCCACGTCTTTGTCAACATTTGATATTTTTTATTTTAGCCATTCAAAATGAATGGCTATTCGACAGGTAGCTTATTATGTTTTACTTTGTACTTTCTAAATGATGTCGAATGTGTTTCCCTGTACTTATTGATCATCCTTATATAGTTATATATGTTATATACAACATAAAATAAATTGTGAAATGTTGAAATGTTTTGTCCATGTTTTAATTGGGTTAACTTTTTTTTTGAGACAGAGTCTTGCTCTGTCTCCACGCTGGAGTTAAGTGGCACAATCTTGGCTCACTACAACCTCTGCCTCCTGGGTTCAAGTGATTCTTCCACCTCAGCCTCCCAAGTAGCTGGAACCACAGGTGTGTGCCACCATGCCCAGCTAATTTTTGTATTTTTAGTAGAGACGGTGTTTCACCATGTTGGCCAGGATGGTCTTGATCTCTTGACCTTGTGATCCGCCTGCCTCGGCCTCCCAAAGTGCTGGGATTACAGGCTTGAGCCACTGTGCCCGGCTTAAGTAACAGTCTTAAATGCACTTTCATTCATAGATATTAGAGATATATTTAGTATTTATTCAATTATCATAGTATTTGTTGTGGTTTCTGTTGCCTAAATATATGTTACTATATGACCATTCTGTGATCCACTAAATATGTCATTATATAATCCATATTTTCCTGTTTTCATTTAGTATGCACTATTAGTAATTTAAAGGTTTGCTTTGGAATCCATTGGTTATCTTTATAACTAATGTTTTGTGTAATATACTTGGTTCTCAATTTTATTGTGTATTGTTTTCTTATTCCCAGTTACGTGAATGTCATTGGTATACTGCCTTTTTCTCCCTTTCTGTCCTTTCTAAGCACGTGATATTGATTGGTTAAATTATTTTTTTTACTGTTCACCTTTATTTAGTAATACTTACACTTTTCGTTTATAAAAATACATTATTTTCTTTACCAACTTCAATAATCTTTGCCTTTGTTTCTTCTGTACCTCCCCTTAGGTATGTAATTTCTGTGTTGTGATTATCTATAACTTATGTTCTCATCTGTAGACCAGATTATTTAAATAGTTAAATATTTTCATTGCTTCCCTTCAGTCCCTTTTGTTTCTGTGTAGTGTCCTTTGTTTGAAGTTATTGGAATTTTTTTAAAAAGAGCTAATGTGTCTGGTAACAGTGACGCACGCCTGTAATCCTAGCACTTTGGGAGGCTTAGGCAGGACAATCATTTGAGCTCTGGAGTTCAAGATTTGCCTGGGCAACATAATGAGACCCTGTCTTGAATGAATGAATAAGTAAATAAAGAGTAATGTGAGGCCGGGTGTGGCGGCTAATTCCTGTAATCCTACCACTTTGGGAGGCCAAGGCAGGTATATCTCCTGAGATCAGGAGTTTGAGACCAGCCTGGCCAACATGGTAAGACCCCGTCTCTACTAAGAGTACAAAAAATTAGTCAGGCATGGTGGTGTGTGTCTGTAGTCCCAGCTACTTCAAAGGCTGAGGCAGGAGAATGGCTTGAACCTGAGAGACAGAGGTTGCAGTGAGCCGAGATTGCATCACTGCACTCCAGCCTAGCCAACAGAGCTAGTCCATCTTCAAACACACACAAAAAGAAATAATGTGAAGTCTATTCCCTAATTTCTTGTACTTTATTTATGTATTTTCTTCTTTGTTCCTTCTTTTTTGATATGTAAGAGATGTATGCATTTTTGGAGTACATGTGATAATTTGATAGATTCATATAGTGTGGAAAGATCAAACTGGGGTAACTGGGATATCTATCACCTTAAATATTTTTTTCTATGTTAGAAACATTCCAATTTTTCTCTTCTGGCTCTTTCAAAATGTACGATAGATTAATGCTAACTGTAGTCACCCTATTAACCTACTGAACATTAGGTCTTATTTCTTCTATCTAACTGTGTATTTGTACCCATTAATCAACTTCTTCATCCTCCCCTCCCCACTATCCTACTCAGCTACTAGTAGACACTAATGTGCTCTGTACCTTTGTGAGATTCACTTTTTTAGCTCCCACATATGAGTGTGAACATGTAATATTTGTCTTTCTGTGCTTGGCTTATTTCACTTAGCATCATGACCTCCAGTTCCATCCATGTTGCTGCAGATGACAGGATTTTATGCTTGTTTATGGCTGAATAATATTCATGGTGTGTGTGTGCGTGTGTGTGTGTGTGTGTGTGTGTGTGTATATATATGTGTGTGTGTATATATATATATATATATATAGCATTTCCTTTTTCCATTTATCTACTCATAGGCATTTAAGTTGATTCCACTTTTTGGCTATTGTAGACGTTGCTACAATAAACATAAGAGTGCAGATATCTCTTGATTTCTTTTGTTTTGGATATATACCTAATAGTGGAATTGCTGGATCATTGGTATTTCTATTTTTAGTTTTTTAGGAACCTCCATATTGGTTTCCATAGCAGCTGTACTAATTTACATTTCTACCAAGAGTATGCAAGGATTCCCCTTTCTCTACATCTTCACTAGCATCCCTTATTCTCAATTTCTTTGATAAAAGCTATTTTAACTGGGGTGAAATAATATCTCATTGTGGTTTTGATTTGCATTTCTCTGATGATTAGTGATGTGGAGCTTTTTTTATATACCTGTTGGCAGTTTATATATCTTCCTTGAGAATTGTCTGTTTAGATCTTTTGCCCATTTTTAAATTGAAGTACTTCTGTTTTTGCTACAGAGTTAAGTTTCTTATATATTCTAGAATATATAAGAATATATATAATATATTTTAACTGTGGCTCCCTTGAGCTCTGTTATTCTTATATATTATTAATTTCTTATCAGATAGACATTTTGCAAATGTTTTCTCTGTATTCTAAAAATATTCTTTCACTGACTTTATAATTACTCATCTGTTGGGTATGAAATTCCTCAGGCCCATTTTAATTCCTGGCTCATTTTGTTGGCAGTGGTCCACTGTTTGCTATAGTCTAGTCTGAGGGCTCACTGGATTATTTTCTTCTTAGAAGTGATCAGTTTTTGCCCATTTTTGAATAGGCTTGTTTGTTTTTTTCTTGTAGATCTGCTTTAGTTCTTTGTAAATTCTGGATATCAGCCCCTTGTCAGATGGGTAGGCTGCAAAAATTTTTTCCCATTCTGTTGGTTGCCGATTCACTCTACTGACTGTTTCCTTTGCCGTGCAGAAGCTGTGGAGTTTGATTAGGTCCCATTTGTCTATTTTGGCTTTTGTCGCCATTGCTTTTGGCGTTTTGGTCATGAAGTCCTTGCCTACACCTATGTCCTGAATGGTTTTGCCTAGATTTTCTTCTAAGGTTTTTATGGTAATAGGTCTGATGTTTAAGTCTTTAATCCATCTGGAGTTAATTTTGGTGTAAGGTGTCAGGAAGGATATGAACAGATACTTTACAAAAGAAGACATACAGGAGGCTAACAAACATATGAAAAAATGCTCATCATCACTGGTCATCAGAGAAATGCAAATCAAAACCACATTGAGATACCATCTCACACCAGTTAGAATGGCGATCATTAAAAAATCGGGAAACAACAGATGCTGGAGAGGATGTGGAGAAATAGGAATACTTTTACACTGTTGGTGGGAATGTAAATTAATTCAACCATTGTGGAAGACAGTGTGGCGATTCCTCAAGGACCTAAAAATAGAAATCCCATTTGACCCAGCAATCCCATTACTGGGTATATATCCAAAGGATTATAAATCATTCTACTACAAGGACACGTGCACACGAATGTTCATTGCAGCACTGTTTACAATAGCAAAGACCTGGAACCAACCCAAATGCCCAACGATGATAGACTGGATAGGGAAAATGTGGTACATATACACCATGGAATGTTACGCAGCCATCAAAAACGATGAGTTCACGTCCTTTGTAGGAACATGGATGAACCTGGAAACCATCATTCTCAGCAAACTGACACAAGAGCAGAAAATCAAACACCGTATATTCTCACTCATAGGTGGGTGTTGAACAATGAGAACACATGGACCCAGGGAGGGGAGCACTACACACTGGGGTCCGTTGGGGGGAAATGGGGGAGGGGCGGAGGGTGGGGAGGTGGGAAGAGATAGCATGGGGAGAAATGACAGATACAGGTGAGGGGACGGAAGGCAGCAAACCACACTGCCAAGTGTGTACCTATGCAACAATCTTGCATGTTCATCACATGTACCCCAAAACCTAAAATGCAATAAAAAAAAAAAAGTGATCAGTTTTTTATCTCACTACCCATTTTTTGTAATCCAGTACTAGAATATGTCTTGGCATTGACCTTTATGTTTCTCTTTTTCTTGGATGTGCCATATTCTTTTAGTTTCTAATTTACATTTTTCTCCTATTTCTAGAAACTTTTCTTGAATTACATTGATAACAGTTTTTTAGTTTTTTTATTTTGGTTTGCTTCTTTGAAGACATCAAATATGCTTATATTTGGTGATTTGTCTTGGCCTATTTATATCGTTTTTTTCCCTTTTTTGCATTCTTAATTTTTTTTTCCAAAACCTATTTATTTATTTATTTATTTATTTATGAATGAGATGGAGTCTTGTTCTTGTCTCCCAGGCTGGTCTTTGCCTCCTGAGTTCAAGCGATTCTCTTGCCTCAGCCTCCCGAGTAGCTGGGATTACAAGTGCCTGCCACCACACCCACCTAATTTTTGTACTTTTAGTAGAGGTGGGTTTCGCCATGTTGGCCAGGCTGATCCTGAACTCCTGACCTCAGGTGATCCACCTGTCTCAGTCTGCCAAAGTGCTGGGATTACAGGTGTGAGCTACTGCCTGGCCTTTTTAAAAAAAAAACTTTTTGAAAATTTCCTTTTCAATCCTATCCTGTGTGTACTCTCCTATTTTAGCAGTACCTGTTCTCTCTTCTTCCATTTGGTCTTCATTTCAGTTTTGTTTATTTATTTTTTTAATTTTTCTGACCTGTCAGTTCACATTTTATTTCTTCATCTTTTTGACCGTAGCTCCCCTAAGCTCCTGCATCTCCTCTTTAGGTTTTCTGTTGTAGAGGTGATTGCTGCTTTAAGTTTATATTTGTGGCAACATATTTGACTATACTTTTCATCTGCTTCATAACTGTTTTTATTGTGTGTTTCCATTTGATTTTTCTTTTTCTTTCCTTCATTTTATTTATATAATTTCTTTTTTAAGAATTACTGCTCATCAGTCAACGAAGGACATTTTTTCCTATCATACTGTTTGTGAAAGGTAATCGTGGAGGCTAGAGCAATGTTATATAGACTAACACCTATTCTCCTTATGACATTATTTTTGTAGGTAGTAGATTTCTTTTGATTAGATAGCATACTTTGTTTTATTATAATTTGCTTTCTTGTGCTTTGTGTATATTATGGTTTTTGCAATTTGAAAGTTTGTGCATTCAGCACGTCTTTTGGCACCAGTTTTCAAACAGCACGCCTTAAATTTGTGTTTCTGTGTCATATTTTGTTATTTCTCAATATTTCAAACTATTTCATTATTACCATATCTGTTATGGTGATCAGGGATTAGTGACCTTTAAGTTTATAATTGTTTTGAGGTGCCGTGAAACATTCCAGTTCATGTAAGATGGTGAACCTAATGGATAAATATTTTGTGTGTTCTAGCTGCTCCACTGACTGGCTATTCCTCTGTTTCTTTCCCTCTACTCAGGCCTCTACATTTTCTAAGACAAAACAATATTGAAATTAGGCCAGTTGGTAACCCCATAGTGGCCTGTAAGTGTTCAAGTACAAGGAAGGATGATACATCTCTCACTTTAAATCAAAAGCTAGAAATGATTATGCTTACTGAGGAAGGCATGTGGAAAGTGGATATAGGTCAAAAACTAAGCCTCCTGTGCTAGGCAGCCAAGTTGTGGATTGCAAAGAGAAAGTTATTGAGAAAAATTTAATGTTCTCCTTCAGTAAATGAGAGATAAGAAAGCAAAACAGTTTTATTGCAGATGTGGATAAAGTTTCAGTTGTGTGGATAGAATGTCAAACCAGTCACAACATTCCCTTATACCTACCAAAGCCTAATCCAGAGCAAGGCCCAATTTTATGAAGGTTGAGAGGTAAGAAACCTGCAGTGGATTATGAGGATTAAGGAAAAATGCCATCTTTATAACATAAATGTGCAGGGTGAAGTGGCAGTTGCTGATGTAGAAGCTGCAGGAAGTTACTCAGAAGATCTGGCTAAGATCATTGATGAAGGTAACGACACTAAACAACAGATTTTCAATGTAGATGAAACAGGCTTCTATTGGATGAAGATACCATCTAAGGCTTTCATAGTTAGATCAAAAGGAGCACATGTTCATTACCATATTTTAGCAATTTTTTTTTTTTTGAGATGAAGTTTTGTTCTGTTGCCAAGGTTGGAGTGCAGTGGCACAATCTCAGCTCACTTCATTCTCTGCTTCCTGGGTTCAAGCAGTTCTTCTGTGTCAGCCTCCAGAGTAGATGGGAGGAGTGTGCCATCATGCCCAGCTAATTGTTATATGATTAGTAGAGAAGGGGTTTCACCACACTGGCCTCACTGGTCTCAAACTCCTGACCTCATGATCTGCCTGCCTCCCAAAGTGCTGGTATTACAGGCATGAGCCACCACGACCAGCCTTAGCAATGTTTTAAAACTAGGATATGTACATTGTTTTAGACATAATGCTATTGCACACTTAATAGTTTACATTTTCGTGTAAACATAGCTTTAATATACACTGGTAAACAAAAAAGTCTGTGTGACTCACCTTTTTATGAAATTAGCTTTATTTAGGTGATCTGGAACAGAACCTGCAATATCAGGTATGCCTGTACCAGTCTTACAGTATTGTGACCAACTATAAGGATTAAATTCCATGTTTATGACAGCACCCTGCACAGTGTCTGTAGGGGAGCACACACCGTAAATGATGATTGCTGTAATAATTATTGTAATAATCTATATCATTCTGGGCTGAACCTCATAATGTCTAGGAGGTATGCCTGTATTTTCTGAATCAAGAGAAAGATGGCTAGCAGGGAAAAGACTCCAACATGTGCCTGCCTTAATATGAGTACTTCCTACATTCAGCATTTGTCATTGAGCCTTGCCTGCTTCTCTTCTCCTGCAGCCAGAATGGCCCCAGGGATAGACAGTGTACGTATCATCCTGTGTTGCTGCAAATAAGGGATTCTTGACTTTGCAACACAGCTATTCCTCCTACTTTGGAACTGTGTTTGGCTGTTATGTTTTGGTTTGTTTTATTTCTCTGAGATATATAGCTTGAAGTGTTCTTTGGGGTATACTCCCTCAGTTATTGGGGTTTAAAATATATCTTTATTTTTATTTATTTTTAAGATGGAATCTCATTCTCTTGCCCAGGCTGGAGTGTAGTGGCACTATCTTGGCTCACTGCAACCTCTGCCTCCCAGGTTCAAATGATCCTCCCACCTCAGCTTCCCAAGTAGCTGGGATTACAGGTGCCTGCCACCTCACCTGGCTAATTTTTTGTATTTTTAGTAGAGATGGGGTTTTACCATATTGGCCAGGCTGATCTCGAACTCCTAACTTCAAGTGATCTGCCCACTTCAGCCTCCCAAAGTACTGGGATTACAGGTGTGAGCCAACATAATATTTAGGATATTTATTAAATATTTGAATTTAATTAATTAATTTTATTTTATTAATATTTATAAAATATTTAAAAACCTGGCTTTGTTTTTTTAAACATTTAATACTTTTAGTAACCTATCTTTTTTTTGCCATTTGAGATTTTTAGATTTCTCCCAGTTTTTTAGATATCTAATAACCATGCATTAAATCTTTGAATCTCTGCTCCATCAAGCTTAGTGTTAGATACATTACCTAATTCTTTTATTAATGAGTATTTAAGTCATGTATTTATTTCTGGATATGTATATTTGTGAATATACATGGTTAAAAATAATTGACAAATGTATTAATAGATGAAATTTTTAGTATACAGTTGAACAAGAACATTTGCTATTTGTCATGTAGATGTAAGAAGCCTGTGATTGAATAAAATTATTAGGCTTAGCATTGTATATTGTCTTTTTTGCCTTTCTCATTAGTTCATAGTCTTTGTATGAATATTGTTCTGAAATGAATTTTATTTTTTTCTGGAAATTCTGGCAGAGCAGTTTAATTGTCTATCTGTTGGGGGAAGAGAAGACTGTGGTATTTAATGCTTTTGCTAAAGGGCTAAGAGAAGATTTTGTAGTAATTTTTATTCTTTGAAAGTATCACTTGATGACAACCTAATTTCTTTCATTTTTTTTCCTCTCCTAAAATTGAAAAGTTTTCTGTTATATTACTCATTTAGGTGTGTTGTTTTTGTTGTGTTATAATCCTTAATTATTTGGCTGATTGTAGATTGAATTTTTGCAATAGTGAACAAAAATCTTGAAACACCTGGTGGTTTTGCTATAAAATGATTCTTTGTTAAATTATTTTAAGGGCATAAATTTCCATGCTTATCATCTCAACCTAATAAGGTAAGGTTACCAAGTGAAAGTATGAATGAACCCTAAGTGTAGGTAGAAAAAAAGCCAAAGAAATGAGTTACAAAAATGTAATTAATGGAATACTGCCTGAGTCATCTAATTTATGAGAAATCGTATCTTGGCATTCTGAATCGTATAATTTCATTTGTAGAATAATGTCATTGTTTTGTCCCTTCTTCAAGTAGGGTAGGTCCTGTAAGAATGTCTAAAGAGAGACTTGGCTGTTTGTGTCTGTTATTCATGCATATATTAGTAGGTGTATTTTTTTTTTTTTTAAATGAGATGGAGTCTTGCTCTATTGCCCAGGCTGGAGTGCAATGGCCTACTCTCTTGACCTACGGCTCCGCCTTCCGGGTTCAAACAATTTTCCTTCCTTAGCTGGGGTTACAGGTACCCGCATCATGCCAGCTAATTTTTGTAGTTGTGGAGAGATGGGGTTTCACTGTGTTGGCCAGGCTGGTCTTGAACTCCTGACCTCAGGTTATCTGCCTGCCTTGGACTCCCAAAGTGCTGGGATTATAGGCATGAGCCACCTATCCTGGCCAATAGGTGTACTTTTTAAATAGATGAACTTAACTACTGTTTTCATTTTAGATAAACTTTCTACTTTATCAGACTCTGTATCCGAAAGTACTCTTCCACAATTCTCTAGCCTGTGAATTTTGGAATAATATTAAGTTGCATTGGTGAATATATATATATACTAATTTCTGTTGGAGATATGCATATATAAGAACAAAATTGCAATGCCACTACATACATACCCACCAGAATGACTGCATTAAAAAAAAAAACAACAATACCAACAAAGATGTTAAACAGTTTTAACTGTCTTATACTATTGTTCAAGGGGAAATTGGCACAACTACTTTGGAAAACTATTTGGCAGTGTCTACTGTAGATGAACATATGTGTGTTCTGAGAGCTAGTAATCCTTCCTGTAGGTATATAAGTATATATAGCATACGTGTAAGTATATATACACACTTACATATGTTTACATGTATACATATATAACACATAATATACATATATGTATATTTGTATACATATTTATATATAGTAGTATATATGTATGTTTATATATACACATATGTACAAATATGTATACAAATATATGTATATACATGTATATTTGTTTACATATTTGTATATGTGTATATATAAAAACATGTACAAATATATATATTTACATATATACAAATATACATATATGTATGCTTATACAAATATACATAGATGTATACTTACATATAAATATATACATGTAACATATACATATAAGCATCTATATTATTTATAAACATATGTTATATATGTAAACATATGTACTTATATATATATGTTTACCAAAAGTATAGTAGCTCTGTTCGTAATAGTTAGCTTCAGCTGTTTATCCATCCTATGATGGGAGATAATCGTGGTATATTCACATAATGGAAAACTTACAACAAGAATGAACAAATTTATAGCTACCGTAAGAACTGTATGAATCTTTCAAACATAATGTTGAGAGAAGAAAACCAGCTATAAAAGACATATATTAATTGTACATACATAAATTTATTGTATATGTTCATTTACATAATAGATATATAAGATACTAATTTATGTATAACCACTTATGTGAAATGTAAATAACATGTTAATCTACAGTGTTCAGTGTCAGTGATTAGCCAGCATTCAGTGGAGGTGGGGAAGGTTGTGAAGGGAAGGGGCCACAAGAGAGGCTTCGGGGGGTGTTGATAATATTCTGTTTCTTGAACTTCATGCTCTTTACATGGGTATGTTCTTTTTTTTTTTTTTTTTTTTTTTGAGACAGTTTCGCTCTTGTTACCCAGGCTGGAGTGCAATGGCGCGATCTCGGCTCACTGCAACCTCCGCCTCCTGGGTTCAGGCAATTCTCCTGCCTCAGCCTCCTGAGTAGCTGGGGTTACAGGCGCGCGCCACCATGCCCAGCTAATTTTTTGTATTTTTAGTAGAGATGGGGTTTCACCATGTTGACCAGGATGGTCTCGATCTCTTGACCTCGTGATCCACCCACCTCGGCCTCCCAAAGTGCTGGGATTACAGGCTTGAGCCACCGCGCCCGGCGGTATGTTCATTTTATGAAAATTCTTAAATTTTCTTAAGCCGTATGCTTGAGATTTGTTTAATTTCTGTATTTTTAATACTTCAGTAACAAGTTTACCAAAATACTAAATGTGGTTTGCTTTTCCATATGTATAAATAGAATGTATATATGTATATTTATATATTTGTGTCTGTGTATATATATATATTTTTAAACATAGACACTCTCGAAATAGTTCTATATTAGATACTTTATCCAAAACAAAGGATATTCTAATAAGCCATAAAAAAAGTGTGTGTGTTTGGGGGGTGTATGTGTGTATGTGCGTCTGTGTGTGTGTGTGCTTCTGTGTGTTTCCAGACTGAACTGTTAACATGCTATTTTTTCTTTTTTCTTTTTTTCTTTCTTTTTTTGAGACAAGGGCTCATTCTGTCACTCAGGTTGGAGTATGGTGGCATTATCATGGCTCACTGCAGCCCTGACCTCTAGGACTCAAACAGTCCTCCTTCCACCTCAGCCTTCTGAGTAGCAACCATGGGCACATGCCACCATACCTGGCTAATATTTAAATTTTTTGTAGACATGGAATCTCACTGTGTTGCCCAGGCTGGTCTCCAACTCCTGGGCCTAAGCAGTCTTCCAGCCTTGGTTTCCGAAAGTGCTGAGATTACAGACCTCTGAGCCACTACACCTGGCCTACTCTATTTTTTTCTTATACTACTTAATTAGTCAATTAGCAGGAAATAGAAATTTACTCAGATGATTCAACTTAAAAAATTTTAGTGGGAAACTGTTTCAGAAGTGTAAGGTTAATGTGGCCATTCGACACATCAGGTCTCCTCACATCAGGGGTCACCACCTGTGACATTGATTACTACGTATGGAGGTCTGTTGCATACCCTGACTCAGTGACAGATGAATGAAATATACTCTCACACACCAGAGTACAGTGTAAGATTTGGGCTAGGTTGTCATCAGCTGCTCTTAGAGGGTTATTGCAGCTAACCTAAGGCTATACTCCCTTTTTCTCCTCACATTTATTCAGTATAGATATAATAACAGGGATTCTAAGTCAACAGTCTTGCAGATAATTAACATGGTTAAAAGAGTGGTTTTATGAATGATAAAAGGTTTTGGTTTGGGGGCCCTGATCAGAGTAAACACCGTTAAGGGGTAATTCCCCTTCAACTTCCCCCTGAGAGGGCCATCAGGCACAAAGTGTACATGAGTAAACAGAGTAGAGACAAAGGAATGTGGGATAAACAGACTTAAATGGGGAAACTTTTATTATCCCTAATCTTTAGCCTATGACCTAATGCTCTAAGGTAAGAACTGGCTGCCTTCAGCCAGTCACATTAAACCTTTTGGCCTTCCAAAAGGTTTGAGACTATAATCTTACACTTTCCCTAATACTTCCCTTAATATTTTGACACCACCCTGAGTGAATCTCAACAGTTAAGAGAGCCAGCAATTAGTTTCAGTCACAAAGAAACCAGCGATACATAGCGGCCAGTTGTGACCATTCCTAGGCCTGAGAGAACAAGTACAGCCTTGTGGGCTTTGGAGCTAAGGAAGAGGCGTTGCAGGCAGTATGCAGCTATGACCAGACCTTCCTCTACCATTTCTTCTTCCCGTTGTATAATCTCCAGCTGGTACCTCCATTGAGCTAGTTGGCAAGGGAGTATTCTGTAGGAAGGAGCAAATGGAGAATAATCAGCATAACTACTTAGACTTTGGGCAACTTCAGAGAATTACTATAGACTATGACTTCTGTGCCCCCGTCCCCATCACCTTTTGCCTCTGAAGTTCCATTTTGGGTATTTTCATGTTGCATGTACATATCTATCCTTCTTTCTCCTGCTCTCTGGTTATGTGTATGTATATTTACACGTAACAGAGAAAAAGACATACTGTACTTGACAGCAAATAAAATGAAAAACACTAAATTTAAAATCAACACTAATTAAAAAGTGATGATATATAAGCAAATATGATAAGAGTTTAAAATAGTAAAATATGTTGTTAGAAATATAGAGAAGCTAGGCATGGTGGTTTATGCATATAATCCCAGCACTTTGGGAGGCCATGGTGGGAGGATAGCTTGAGCCCAGGAATTTGAGACCAGTCTGGGCAACAGAGTGGGACACTGTATCTATAAAAAAAGTGGTTTTTTAAAAAATAAAAATTAAAAATTAGCCAGGGCATGGTGGCACATGCTTATAATCCCAAGCTATAAGAGAGGCTGACGTGGAAGGATCCCTTAAGCCTGGAAGGTCAAGACTGTAGTGAACCATGGTCACGCCACTGCACTCTAGCCTGGGATACAGAGTGAGACCCAGTCTCAAAAAAAAGAAAAGAAATATGGAGAGCTAAATATTTGTTGGATTTTCTGGTTTTCTCTCAACTAAGGTTTGTGACATAATTACACAGTGTTTTGTACCAGAAAGAAAATGTACAAAGTATAGTACTGCCTTTTGTTTTATCTAAACACTAAGAATTTTCAAGTGTGTATAGAAATACAGAGAAGAGTATATTAATCCCTTGGGTGGATATCACCCAACTTTAGTAATTATGAACATTTTGCTAGTTTTTATTGTTCTGTCCTGTTCCTGATCTACAGACATACTTTGCTTTCCATTGAATGTTTAATAGTAAATGTAAGAAATTATACTTTACCCATAAATACTTCTGTTATTTTAATCTAACAAATAAACTTTTTCCATATATACAGTGTTATTATCACAGCTATCAAAATTTAATTGCTCAATATAGCTAATGTTTGGTCCATATTAAAATGTCCCCACTTACTTCAAAAGTGTTTTCATGCTGTTGGTTTATTCAAATTAAGATCCATACAAGCCCTATCATTGAATTTAGTTGTGTCTTTAACTTTTATTAGACCAGCAAACTTACTAAAAATTTTAATTTTTTTTTTCTTTTGAGACAGGGTCTCATTCTGTCATCCAGGCTGGAGTACAGTGGTGTTGTCTTGGCTCACTGTGACCTCTGCCTCCCGGGTTTAAGTGGTTTCCTGCCTCAGCCTCCTGGGTAGCTGGGATTATAGGCGCCCATCACCATGCCTAGCTAATTTTTGTATTTTTAGTAGAGACTGGGTCTTACCATGTTGGCCAGGCTGGTCTTAAACTCCTGACCTTAGGTGATCCTCCCACCTCAGCCTCCCAAAGTGCTGGGATTACAGGTGTTAGCCACTGCACCTGGCCAAAATTTTAATATTTTTATTTGCTTTATTAGCCACTTTAATTTTTTCTTTGGTTAATATAAATATCCATGAGTCCTTTGTATGTTTTTGTGAATCGCCAAAAGGACTTAATGAAATAACTTTAAACTTGGCCTTTCTGGAAAGTATCTGTGTAGTGCTTAGCATTGCATTAAATACTTAATAACACGGGGCTAGAACAAAAGAAGCATGAACTTTGGCAAAAGCTGGCTTTAGGTTCTCTCCATTCCTTCCATGTCAAGAGTATGCCCATGCCACCATTGTAATCTTGGGCATAGTCTTAAAACTCTGAAAGTGAGTATGACAACATGATGCCCAGTTCAAAAGATACACTTAAGATGCGTTAGATTTAATTATTGTTAGTTATTTACATATTTATGAATAAATGAATCGTCTCTGCAAACTGAGGCTTTCAGAATGACTGCAGACAGAGAAGTGGATGGAGGGCAGGAAGAGGATCCTCTCTAGTAGTGAAGATGTAATTGAGACCCCAGTGTTAGGTGAATGCTTGTGTAAGTGTAGACTGTGTAAGAAAGTGTTCTTTTCTTCTATTCAGAAACTAGAAATTTGAGAAAAATAACAAAACACAGAAGAATATGTTACATTTCTAATAACAATTAAAAGTGGCTACTGGGTAAGTGAATGGTTGATTCTGTTGTTAGGCTTCAAGAAATGAGGAGACCAATAAATGAAGTGCAAGGTAGAACAGCCCTTTTGTCTGCAGAACAGAAATCCCATGGTTCTTTTCAGTTCATAAAGGCAGAGGCCAGGATCATTCTGAAAGTCAGGGTGTGAATGGGAGTGTGGGGGTGGTGTGTTTTTGGATTAAGATAATGCCCTTTTGAGTTGCATTTCAATTCTTAGCTTATGATACCTCACTGGTATGTATAAATCCTTTATTTTCCCTATCTTAGAAGAAATAACTTTGAACACCTAGATACTGAACTTTCAGCTTATCATAGTAACTGTGCTATATTTAAACCAAAATACAAGTATTCTCAAATCTGTTTCAGTATCCATCCCTATATTAGTCCTTTTAGCATTGCTATAAAGGAATATCTGATGCTGGGTAATTTATAAAGAAAATAAGTTTATTTGGCTTATGGTTTTACAGGCTGTACTTGCATGATACCAGCATCTACTTGGCTACTGGTGAGACCTCAGGAAGCTTTAACCCATGGTGGAAGGTTAGCAGCGGGCGTATCATATGGAGAGAGAGGAGGTGCCAGGTTCTTTTTCACAATTAGATTTCATGGTAAATAAGAGTGCAAAAATTCACTTCTAACCATGGGGACAGCACTATACCCCCATGAGCCAGATTCCTCCCATGAGACCCTACTTCCACCACTGGGGATCACTTTTATTTTTTTGAGACGGAATGTTGCTCTGTTGCCCAGGCTGGAGTGTAGTGGCATGATCTCGACTCACTGCAGCCTCTACCTCCTGGGTTCAAGGAATTCTCCTGCTTTAGCCTCCTGAGTAGCTGGGACTATGGGTGCACGCTGCCATGCCTGGCTAATTTTTTGTATTTTAGTAGAGACGGAGTTTCACAGTGTTGCCCTGCTGGTCTCAAATTCCTGAGCTCAGGCAATCCACTCTCCTCAGCCTCCCAAAGTACTGGGATTACAGGGATGAACCACTGTGCCTGGCCTGGAGATCACATTTTAATAAGGGATTTGGCAGGGACAAACACCCAAATTATATCAATTCCTTGAAAGAGGAAATTTAAGGCTAAAGTTTGGTTAAGTCGAACATGGCAGAATCCAATGAATTTATATTACTGACTAAAACTGAACTGAAACTAATTGTTGGTTTTAGCATTTTAGATTAGTTGTTTGTTTGTTTGTTTTTGAGATGGGATCTTGCTTTGTCTCTCAGGCTGGAGTGCAGGGGCGCAATGCTGGCTCCCTGCAATCTCTGCTTTCCAGGCTCAAGCGGTCCTCCCGCCTCAGCCTCCCAAGTAGCTGAGACTACAGATGCATGCCACCATGCCCTGCTAATTTTTGTATATTTGTTTTTGGTAGAGACAGGGTTTCGCAATGCTGCACAGGCTGGTGTCAAACTCCTGACATCATTCTGTCTGCCTCAGCTTCCCAAAGTCCTGGGATTGCAAGCATGAGCCTCTGTGTATGACCTACATTAGTTTTTATAAGTGTGTCTATCAGGCAAGGTAAGCTTCCTCAGCGGGTGTTTTTCTGTTGGGTAGGATTGGAGCTCTGCAACTGAGAAAGTGACTTCTAGTGCTCTAGGCCGCACTGCCACCTGGAGGTCTCAAAGAAAGATGGCCATTGTGTCACAGCCAGAAATCTTTGACATTGACCTTGGCTCTACTTAAGACAAACAAAGGCCGGGCACGGTGGCTCAAGCCTGTAATCCCAGCACTTTGGGAGGCCGAGGCGGGTGGATCACGAGGTCGAGAGATCGAGACCATCCTGGTCAACATGGTGAAACCCCGTCTCTACTAAAAATATAAAAAATTATCTGGGCATGGTGGCACGTGCCTGTAATCCCAGCTACTTAGGAGGCTGAGGCAGGAGAATTGCCTGAACCCAGGAGGCGGAGGTTGCGGTGAGCCGAGATCGCGCCATTGCACTCCAGCCTGGGTAACAAGAGCGAAACTCCGTCTCAAAAAAAAAAAAAAAAAAAAGACAAGACTTACTTGGTTCTATTTAAGACAAATACCAAGAATGCACTTAATGCCACCAATATCTATTCAGAGGCACCAGAATAATTCTGTTGGTTTACCTAATGATGTGGAATGATACAATATTATGAAAACACATTTTAAAATTGAATGTGTATTTCCATATTCTTTTCCTTTCCTTTTTTTTTAGCATATTGCCAACTATCTTGAGTCAAAGGCAATGTACATTACTTAAGTCCTTTCATATGTATATTACTACTTAGTATTTATAAAAAGCATTATGTGGGAAGTGTTAGTAGTTATCCAGTTATGCCATAAAATTGGTTGGTAAATCAATGTTCTTTTCTCAGCTCAAATTCCTTGAACATAAAAAAAAAGATCTTTGTGGTGTTGCTATGTACACATATGTTTATTTTAGGTCTTTTTGCTAGAAGAGTTACTATTATTAAATATGCCATTGGATTATTTGACCCTTTATATATAACTAAAGGACAAACATTGTGATTTCACTTACATGCGGTATCTAGAATAGTCAAATTCATAGGAACAGAAAATAGAAGGTGGTTACCAGAGTTTATGGAGACAGGACATCATGAGAATTATCATTGAATGGGTACAGAGTTTTAGTTTGGGATGATAACGTTCAGGAGATGGATAGTTGTGATAATTGCCAAACAAAGTGAATGTACTTAATGCTATTTGACTATATATTTAAAATGATTAAAATAGTGAATTTTACGTTGTATATTTTACCATAATAAAAATAGTGCAGCTGTACTAGTAATATTAACTGGTCTGCTTTCTTACGGTATAGGAATGAATATGAAAGTCAATTTGATTTTTAAAAGCACATTTTATATGCTAGAAGTGTTACGTGTATAAGACTACAACCTTATGATGTATATACTTATTACTAGCTCTCTTTTACCTGTAGATGAACCACTTTGAGCTTAAAGGGGTTCATTCATACAGATTTATTAACAGCCTCCTGTTTTCAGGATAATTTGTCTGTGGTGTAAGACTTCTAAGCCAATAACATGTCAGGCACAGTAGCTCATGCCTATAATCCAAGCACTTTGTGAAGCCAAGGCAGGTGGATCACAAGGTCAAGAGATCAAGACTATCTTGGCCAACATGGTGAAACCCCATGTCAACTAAAAATATAAAAAGTTGTTGGGTGTGGTGGTGTGCACCTGTAATCCCAGCTACTTGGGAAGCTAAGGTAGGAGAATCACTTGAACCCGGCAGGCAGAAGTTGCAGTGAACTGAAATTGTGCCACTGCAATCCATCCTGGCGACAGAGTGAAACTTCATCTCTAAAAAAAAAAAAAAGCCAATAACAGACATGGCTGATATTTGAACTTACTTCTGCTGACTCTATTCCACAACTCTACCTTTAGTGAGAATATTGCAGATTCTTGTTATGTTGAAATATGGACATGGCATTTTGTTATACCATAGATTCTGCCATGTCATAATTCAGGACTGGGGGGAAAGAGTCATGTGGTGACAGTGCAAGCATCCCAAGATAATCCCAAGCTTGTGAACATCTGTGAGTTTTAAAAGGTCATATCTAAGTTGAATACATTGTAAGATGGAAATGATTCATGTACCATGAGGTCATTATGACAGGATTTTTTAAAGTTATTTTCTCATCAGTTATAAAGTTGGTGCTTTTCTTTATAATGCCACAAGTCTCTAGACCAGGCGTCCCCAAACTATGGCCCGCGGGCCGCATGCGGTCCCCTGAGGCCATTTATCCGGCTCCCGCCGCACTTCAGGAAGGGGTACCTCCTTCACTGGTGGTCAGTGAGAGGAGCACAGTATGTGGTGTGCCTCCAACGGTCTGAGGGACAGTGAACTGGCCCCCTGTGTAAAAAGTTTGAGGACGCCTGCTCTAGACTATCTCAGGGAAGAATTTGATTCTTATATTTTATTTGTTGTTTTACATTGGATTCCTTCATTTCTGTTTTTCTTTCTTCTTTTGGGAGCCTTCATCCTTCTTTGAAAGAAAACTGAAGTTGTCTCTTCTTGACAAATAATTCAATGGAAAATGTCAGCATATAATAATTTCTAAAGTTTAGTCATAGAATGACTGATTTTTGGTAATGCTAAAAGTAAAAGAACTTTAGCTTATATCATAAAAAAAATCTAGATATTCCCTTTGTATTTGTGGTAGCTTGATTTTACATTTACCCTTTCCATTACCCTTCAGTAATGGAATGTTTGATGTACTGTGGAGAAAACTAAATCAATTTTACATTTCATGAACCGTGTTACTTAACTATCTTTATATTTCCATGGCTACTAAATAATTTAATAACGATGTATATAGATAAATATATATTTATATATAGTTAATTTATATATAGTTTATATATAGTTACTAAATGACTGCCTAATTACCTAATTTTCTTTACATACAAAAATGACTAATAAAATACAATGTTTTTTAAGTAGTTATGATGTTTTGTTACAGTGAAGCAATTTATGTATTTTCTTAACATCTTTCCCAAAACTCTGAGAGTACTGAAACACAGTGAATGCGTCTTTGGAAGCCAAGGAGCTTGTTGCTGACATAGTAATAATTTGGTTGTTTGCACATTTTATAAAATACTAAAATGTTCCAAGTTACCATATTCCTTAAATTACTCATGATAAGACGTTATCTCTGAAGTGTTGGCTTGTGTGTGTAGGAGGGAAATTATATGTTACAGTGTTATATAAAACTGACTCATATGAGTAGGTGAAAGATCCCAAGAATACCAGGACACCCACACTAGAAAAAGCCAATATGTACACTTTCTCTTTACACTGTGTTCTAGCAGGCTGCTTAATGGAACTATATTCATTAAAGAAATTTCTGTCATTTCTTTCATTGCCTTGGTGGATATCTTTCTGGTAAAAAAAAGTGAAATTGAAATTTTTTGATTATTTAAAAAATTATTTTCTGTAGGATAAAAAAGCTTGACTCAGTATTTGAAGTAATTAACTTCTCTATGCTTCAGTTTTTGGTTTTGTTTTGTTTTGTTTTAAGATGGGTTCACTCTGTTGCCCAGGCTGGAGTGCAGTTGTGTGATCTTGGATTATTGCCACCTCTGCCTCCCAGGTTCAAGCAATCCTCCTGCCTCAGCCTCCTGAGTAGCTGGGATTACAGCTGCCCACTGCCATACCTGGCTAATTTTTGTATTTTTTAGTAGAGATGCACTTTTACCATATTGGTCAGGCTGGGCTCGAACTCTTGACCTCAGGTGATCCACCCACCTCAGCCTTCCAAAGTGCTGGGATTACAGGCATGAGCCACTGTGCCCAGCCTAGAATATTTTTAAAGTTCTATATAAATACAATTAAATTATCTTTTACCAAATACTTTTCCAAGTCTTGACAAATAGCTCATACTGTTTTACTAACAAAAACTGTGTTGTGTGGGAATCTTCTCATCTCAGATTTAGTCCATTTAAGAGTTAAACATTAATTAAGATACTCATTTGCATAGTAACCTTAAATGTCCTAAACTATATTTGTTATATTATCTAAAATATTGTTTTGGTTGAATATCAGAAGTTAGATTTTGATTGGAGAATTTTTTGTGGGTGTTTGTTTTTTTAAAGAACGCTTCTGAGGTTCTTTCACAACGTGTTCACTAGCCTCATTGTTTCATCAGAATTCTCATTCTATTTTTAACCAATGTTCTTCATCTAAAGTGAGAATCTCAACCAATACTTAAAAGAAACCATCCTATTTTGTTGAGAAGTATGTAAACCCCATTTGAAGACAGCAAAAGGGCAGCTCTTGTGACATAGACCTTCTACAAGACATTTTCATTAATGGTGTACAGTTACTACAAGATCTTTGTGATAGTGATGGTGTTATTCTGACTTTTTCAGAGAGAAAGCTGTGGCTATGAAAGATAAAGTGACCTGACTCACTAATGCAGAGTTGAGATTTGAACATAAGCCTGTCTGACAAAACCCCTGCCATTCAATTTGAGTGCTATTACCATGATATATCTGCATTTGTATATCAGTATTTTTCCTTCGTCTCTGCATTGGTGTTTACATGTGTAGCATACATTTGTTTGCATGCCTGTCTCAGCCCCCAGTACAATAAGAAATCTAACAGACTTTTAAGGAAGTTTGTCCCTGCTATCTTCTCAAAATGGGATGCTATTCAAACTGAATTCTATTATACATTAGTATGGTTATATTTTCCAGATTTAAAAAATGAGTTTAAATTGATTATATATATTCTTAATTGATAATGATTAAAATAACCATCCTTATGATAGTTAGAATTTCCATTCTTAATCATACTTTCGAAGTATGTAGCAAGAAATACACTCTGAGCCATAGAAAGAGGAATTGGACCAAGAGAGACATAGTTCCTACAGCTCATTTACCTTAAAGGTTATGAAAACCTACCATGTAGGCCGGGCGCGGTGGCTCAAGCCTGTAATCCCAGCACTTTGGGAGGCCGAGGCGGGTGGATCACGAGGTCAAGAGATCGAGACCATCCCGGTCAACATAGTGAAACCCCGTCTCTACTAAAAATACAAAAAATTAGCTGGGCATGGTGGCACATGCCTGTAATCCCAGCTACTCAGGAGGCTGAGGCAGGAGAATTGCCTGAACCCAGGAGGCGGAGGTTGCGGTGAGCTGAGATCGCACCATTGCACTCCAGCCTGGGTAACGAGCGAAACTCTGTCTCAAAAAAAAAAAAAAGAAAAAGAAAACCTACCACGTAAAATAATAGAATAGCATCACACTTAAAAAATACTTGATCATGTAACTAAAGCTGTGATCAAATGATTAATGTTACTTTTACAAATTGTTTATTTACTTTAGTAAAGAGGACTCATGCAAGAATTTTAAGTAAATCCAAATTTCCGGGACGTATATGTTTATCCCATATGTGTGTATATCTGTGTGTGTTTGTGTCTGCATGTGTGCTTGTGTATGTATCAGATTAAATTTTAATTTAAGATGTGTTGTACACTTAGAAAAATATTGATTTGTAAATCCTTCTGAGCCTTTCCTTAGTCAGTGGAAACTTAATTTGATCAGTAGTGTCTTCAGAAGTTTAGTTTTGAATCGTAATCAATCATAATTGTAACTCTAGCAATCATTCCATGGATTTATGTGGCATCTTTATTTTTTTAATTTAATACTTTAATGTGTATGATTTCATTGTAGTTGTACTATGTACAGATAGTATGTTGAAGGAGATAATTCTTGATGATTTTCTTATGTAGCATAATATCAAAGATAGAAATAGAATTCAGGCTACTTACGACCACTGACCCTTAGTTCTTTCCGCCAAATCATTTGCAAATATGTCTGTCAGATCTGTGAGAATTTTTTACATTGTCTTTTTAGCTTAATGAAAAAATAAGTTCTATAGGTAAAAGCTCATGTCTCATAATAATTTCTTGTTGCAATGACATTTTCATAGGATTGGACTTTGTTTCTTAAGCCAGTGTTTTACGACTTAGGGTCTAAATACTGTTTTTGCTTTCTGGTGTTAGTTCAAATAAATGTCCACTGAGTGGCAATATATTGGCCACAGAGAGAGGCCCTTAGAATGCAGAAATAAATAAGACATTGTCTTATCTTCAAGAAATGCATTGCCTAGCTGGAGAACATACATAAATTTTGTTACATTGTATAGATGTCACAGCGGAAGTATGTTCAAAATACGTAGAGCATACTGGTTGAAGATGGCATGAAAGGAAAAGTCGTCTTGGAATGCTTCACAGGGGACTAATGTCTAAACTCGGTTTTGAAGGACAAATATGCATTTACTAACTAGATAGAGTTAGGAAGGGATATAGGAAGGGAATTTTTATGAGGACATTCAGGTAAAAGGAACAATGATTAGGGAAACATTATGCAGAAGAGCAATTCACATGTATTTCAGATGATCTTTTTAAGCGTGTTTCTTCTTGCTTTTTAAGTAAAATTTTGCGGTAATTAGAGCATTTATCAAGTAGTACTTGTACTGATCCAAGCTTCTATCCATCTCTGATCATTGATAAGCATTAAGGTGGCACTAATAAATGATAAAGTAACTGAATAGCAGGTAATAAAAGAGGAATGGAAGAACAAGATGTCTGAATTATCTACCAAGTTTATAAAGAAAAGGTAACTATATATTTTCTAAAGCATAAATTCTGCAGAACACTCATTTATTCAGCACATATATATTCAGCTGGTATCCCCACTTCACAAGCCGTAAAATTAAAGCACAGAGGTAAAGTAATTTGCCTAAGCTTACCAATATAAATGGATGAGGCAGCTTACATTTTGATTCCAAGCCAGTGCTTAAAGAGCTTGAAAAAAGCTCAGCATCTAGAGTGCTGGTAGTGAGACAGAGAGACTCACTGGAAGCTGGAAGCTAGGCTGTGAAGAGGAGGGAGAGAATGACTGGAAGCTAGAGAGGCAAAGTAAAGACCAAGGAGGCATTTTTGTTTGTTTTTAAGATAGGCAATGCTTAGCATGTATAAATGCTGATAAAAATTATCCAGCAAAGGGAGATAATTAGAAAGTACAGATGAAAGAAGGAGGGATCTTCAATAGTAAAGGTTTCTGAGAATATAAGAGGGGTCAGGACCCAGAACACCAAATTAGAGTTTGCCAGAAGGAACACCCCCAAAGAGGATGAAGAAAGGTGTGGTACAGATGAGGAGTTAGGGTTTGTATTGGGAAATTAAAGGTGATTTATTTATCTCATGTATTGGCCTGTTGGGCTGCTTTGCTTGTGCATGTTGTCCTTTAAGTATCTCTGATATACCAGAAACAACAACCTCATAAGGTTTATAAGTTCTCTTAGAAGTCATCTAGCTGTCTTAACTATAGATGTGGACAAAGAGGGGTTGGTATTTGGTAGTTTTAAGAGAGAAAGTTGTGACTGCCTGGTACAAAGGAAAAAGTGAGATAATGCTCTGCTCGTTTGTTTAAATGGGAGCAGAGAATGAAAGCCACTGAAGCCTGGGTCTAGGAGAAGATGTAGCAAGAAATACACTCTAAGCCATAGAAAGAGGAATTGGACCAAGAGAGACATAGTTCCTATAGTTCATCTACCTGAAAGGTAACGAAAACCTACCATGTAAAATAATAGAATAGCATCACACTTAAAAAATCTAACCTTTTTTCTAAGTGCTTTTATATGCAATAACTTTTCAGATCACAGATGATAAAGCCAGGTGTGGTGGCACATGCCTGTAATCCCAGCACTCTGGGAGGCCAATGCAGGTGGATCACTTGAGTTCAGGAGTTGGAGACTAGCCTGAACAACATGGTGAAACCCCATCTCTATAAAAAACACAAAATATGGAATAGTGACGTGTGCCTGTATTCCCAGCTACTCAGGAGTCTGAGGCAGGAGAACTACTTGAACCTTGGAGGTGGAGGTTGCAGTGAGCCAAGATTGTGCCATTGCATTAGCCTAGGCAACTGGAGTGAAACCCTGTATCAGGAAAAAAAAAATCAAAACAAATAATAGAATTATAAAGCTGAAGGATCCTTGTATACCATTATGGACCATTTAATAAAAAAAGAGAACTGAGATCCATCAAAGTTGAGTGATTCATCCAAGATTCCAGATACAGCTTTTAGTGGCAAAGTCAGAACTCAAACCACAGCTTCTTAACTCGCAGGTCACTGTCTTTCCACCATACCGTGCTTTCTTAAAACATGACCATTGCCTCTCCAAACATTTTTTTCTCTTAAAATAGTTTATGCATCCCTTTCTCCTCCTTCCCCCTTTCTACTCTTTCCCCTCCTCCTCCTCCTCCTCCTTTTTGAGATGGAGTCTCACTTCGTTGCTCAGGCTGTAGTGCAGTGGCAGGATCTTGGCTCACTGTGACTTCCACCTCTCGGGGTTCAAGCTATTCTCCTGCCTCAGCCTCCCTAAGTAGCTGGGACTACAGGTGTGAGTTACCACACCCAGCTAATTTTTATATTATTAGTAGAGATAGGATTTTGCCATGTTGGCCAGGGTGGTCTCAAACTCCTGCTCTCGGGTGGTCCACTTGCCTCAGCCTCCCAAAGTGCTGGGATTACAGGTTCACACCACTGCGCCTGGCCTATCCATTCTTCATATATTGTGTTTTTCAGATTCTGTACTGTTTTAGTGAGTCCTCAGCATTTAATTGATACTTTTCTTCAAATATCTAATTTAAATGGCCAGCTACTTGGTCTGCAAAATATGTTAGATGAAACCATCAAATTTATTTTGTTATTTTTGTTATTTTGTTTCAGTAAATATTTATGATATGGTAGGATATTCTGAGCGAATATACTATTTCCTTATTAACTTAGATTTTGATTACCTCATTTTAAAATTATATAAAGGTACTCTTTCAAAATTTTAAGTTTTCTTCATTTAGGAATGTTTTAATGAAAACCTTTTAAAGCATAAAAAATTCAGGTCAAGTCACAGTTCATCATTATTCTTAGGATGTAATCAGACTGGCTGTTCCATAGGGAACTTGGTGAACAAATGCAGCAGTGACATTTCATTTTATTTTTTTTTAATTCCTGTGTTTTCTTTTGGTGGATTGAATCAATTTTCAGAACATGAACTGAATATTTATGTGAAGTTGAAAATAAACGTTTCATAACTTTGACTTGTACTTTTGGATATAGATTTCATTAAGTTGTCATAGGAACCAATGGGTAAGATAATGACAAAATTAGCTAACTGTCAGTTAAGGTGGAAATGTTTACATGAACTTTAAAATAGGACCAGAACTAAAGATTTCGGAATCTAAGATATTTTAACTTGGTGTCCTTTGATAAGTCAGCTTAGGATTCATTGTCTTCATTGATGGAATGAAGAGGTTTATGAATGAATGCAGGAATTGTTTACAAAATACCTACCACACATAAGGAACTGAGAATACCATTTTATTTCTCAACTTCTTTGATTCTTTTCTCCTTTTGCTCGCCTATATACTAAATGCCTTCTACCGCCCCATTTTTAGTTTATTTTGGGGATATAGTATGCACTCCAGGCTGAGGCTATTTTTTAGTTCATCCTCCCTGCTCAGAGTAACAAAGCTTCTAATTATATGGTATTCAAGTAGTTTGTGTAATTTTCTTTTGAAGCAGAGGTGGTGTTCCACCATATCTAAACAAACTCCCATTCGGCAACTCTTGTTATTTATTAAAATATTAAATGAAAGACAAATCTTTGTATTCCAGCAGTCACATGATTGGCATGTTCAAGCTGTGGAATAAGTACATGGCTTAGTTACCTTTCTTACTGTAGATCTTAAGAACTACCTGTCAATTTCTCTCAAAAATCAACTTGTAGGCCACAGGTAGGTAACATATACCCACAGATTTTTTTTTTTTCTGAGTTGTTTTAAGGGTTGGTACCTCAGAAATCTATATTGTCATTCTGAATAGATCCCTCAAAGGTTAACTTCATTGTTAGAAGGTTTGCTTCGTAAGGAGAATTTCTAGATATGTTAAGCTCTGGAACTGGATGAAAACTATTTTCTTTGTACATATTTTACTATTTTAGATCTTTATGTTTTTCAGATTTTAAAAGGCAGATAGAGATACACAATTGCTTTAACAAAATCAAAGACAGTGATAAAATTCCTGAATGGAGCAAAGGATCATAATTTCTTCTGTTAGGGCCTTTCTTTGACAGAATAGTAACAAGACATTTGTAATAAGAGGAAATTAGGGTAATATTCATTCTTCTCTGGGCCTGGTATGCTTCTTCCTTCGTCCTTTGATTTGAGCTTCAAATTTTACTGAAGAAGCTGGGTACTGTCATTGTCTCAATAAGCTGAAAGTGTATTAAAACGAGATGAGGAGATGAGTTTTATAAGCCTATTGGTGACATCATAGCCCCAAATGTCTCATGTATATGAGAGTAGTCTTATATTCAAGAGAAGAATGAGACAGAAGGAATTGACAAAGAATGATTATGCTTTCTGCGTAGCTACCAATTCCATTAATATAATATTAGGCCCCTCTGAACTGTGACAGTCTGGGAGTCTGTCACATATATAAAAAGAGTGATGATCACTTTCATTTAGTTTTTTTTGGTTACCCAAGGGAAGATGATAAGAAGTGGGAAAGAGGAGGTTCAAAAAACTTAGATTATAATCTACAAACCACAGTATCTTTGGGAGTTAGGAGACTTGGGTTTTAGTTTTAGTTTAAATATTTAGTTATCTGACCTTGAGCAGTGCTTTAACCTGGCTTGATCAGAGTTTTACTTTTTCTTTCTGTCCCTTTTTAAAATTTGAAAATATTTTATTACAGTCAAAGTAATGTATCTGAGGTATTGTTTCTACTATAGCAAATAAATTTAGCATGCATCACCCTACAACTGAATTAAAAAATATAGGAATATTAGTGATACTATTAAATTTAGTACTGGGTGGATTAGAGTAGGTCTCTGTGTTTCCTCATAAACTTTTTTGTTGTTTTCTTCACCCCACTTAGACCTAGGGACAGACTGGAAGAGTTTCTGATTCTAAATAGATTTTATTCCTAGAATAATTTTCTTCTTTTATCAATAGAGTTCAGTATCTCTGAAGTACCAATTTCATAAGTGATTAACATGGTATATAATAAATATGATCATTTTTCTCTGAACTCTAAACTTAACGTCTTTTTTGCATCTCTGGTAGACATATATGCAGCATGTCTAAAATCAATTGATACTACAGATTCAATGTAATAGTTATCAAGATTCCAGCTGCCCTTTTTTGTAGCCTTGGCAAGCTGATTATAAAATTCATATGAAATGCAAAGGGATTCAGAATACCAAAAGAATTTTGAAAAAGTCTCATACTCCTGATTTTGAAACTACTGCATAGCTATAGTAATGAATGAAGAGACTATAAGTATTGGCATAAAGAGAGACACATACATGATCAATGGAATAGAATTGAGAGTCGGAAAATAAATGCATACATCTATGGTCAATTGATTTCACCAAGTATGCTGACTCAATGGGGGAAAGAATAGTATATTCAACAAATAATGCCACAACAACAGTTAACTCACATATAAGAGAACGAAGTATAAACCCCTTCTTTACATGATTCACAAAAATTAACTCAAAATAGATCAAAGATTTAAATGTAAGGGCTAAAAGATCGAAGATTTAAATGTAAGCTGAAAAATGTAAACTTGAAAGAAAACCTAAGTGTAAATTGTTGTGACTTGGCAGTAGGCAGTGGCTTCATAGATATGACACCTAAAAATGTACAGCCAAATTAAACGTAAACTGAATTTCATTCAAATAAGAACTTCTGTACTTTAAAGGTCATCATCAATAAAGTGTAAAGATAACCCATAGAATAGGAACAAATATTTGCAAATTATTTTTCTGATAAGGGACTTGTATCAAGAATATATATACAACTTACAACTCAGCAATAAGAAGATAACTCAATTAAAAATGTGCAAAGGATGTGAATAGACATTTATCCAGAGAAGTTATACAGATTGCCAATAAGCTCATGAAAATATGCTGAACATCTTTAATTTCACCTATGAGATGGCTATAATAAAAAAGAAAGACAATAATAAGTGTTGACAAGGATATGGATTAATTGAAATCCTCATGCACTGCTAATTGGAACATAAAATAGTGCAGCCACTTTGAAAAACAGTTTGATAGTTCCTCAAAAAGATATGCATAAAGTTACCACATAATCCAGCACTTCCACTTCTAGATGTTTTGTACCCAAGAGAATTGAGAATATATGGTGACAAAAACATGTATACAAATGGTCTTTCACCATTTTTTCATGATATCCTAAAGGTAGAATAAACCCAAATAGTCATGAAGTGATGAATGGACAAACAAATGTGCTGAATCCATAAAATGGACTAGTATCTATGAAATGGAATACTAATACACTGTACCACATGGAGAACCTTGAAAACATCATGCTGAGTTAAGGAAGCCAGACACCAGATGCCGCTTACTGTATGATGACATATTTATGAAATGTCCTGGAATTAGATAGATGGTTGTACAACTTTGTGAATGTATTAAAATCTACTGCATTGTATACTTTAAAAGAGTGAATTTTATGGCAAATGAATTATATTTTCATTAAAAATATTGAATTTACTAATTTCCTTTTCAATTTGCGCCTCCCACAATCTCTGTTTCAGAATTTAGAGGTCATTTGAAAGGCGTTCCGCTGTCAGAGGTGGCAGATTCTTACATGAGAATGAGATCCAGACACAGTCAATAGAGTGATAATTTGAAGTTTTTTAGAAACACACTGTACTCCAATCCTGTACTTTGCATACTCATAAAAAATTCTGCTGGGCGCTGTGGCTCAAGCCTGTAATCCCAGCACTTTGGGAGGCCGAGGCGGGTGGATCACGAGGTCGAGAGATCGAGACCATCCTGGTCATCATGGTGAAACCCCGTCTCTACTGAAAATACAAAAAATTAGCTGGGCATGGTGGCACGTGCCTGTAATCCCAGCTACTCAGGAGGCTGAGGCAGGAGAATTGCTTGAACCCAGGAGGCGGAGGTTGCGGTGAGCCGAGATCGTGCCATTGCACTCCAGCCTGGGTAACAAGAGCGAAACTCCGTCTCAAAAAAAAAAATAATAATAATAATAATTCTTTGGCCAGGCATCTAGTAATGTAACAATCTAACTCCAGATGAATCTGTAAGTGTGGCTTTCTGGCTCCTTTGGAAAAATCGCCACAGCTTCCCATGGCTGGCATTCTTAAGATAAATGAGAACTACTTCACCCACAAGATTAACTATTAATACAGTCTGCCCCAAAGCACCTCCCATCTTGCCTCTAAAAATAGATTGTCATAAATAGTGCCTTAACAGAATGACTATGACAAGACTGTTAGCTGTTCCTCAGAATCTGTTTCTTATTCTTATTGAGTATACAGCTAGCCTACATTTCCCCACCTTCCTTACAGGTAATGTAAGGCCATGTAACTGAGTTCTAGCCAATTAAATATTAGCAGAAGATACTTCCCACATGTGTTTTCTCACTTTTCCCCCTTGCTAGTTAGATGGAGAACCTAGGTGTTGGCAAAACCTCAAGATGGAAGGAGCCTGGATTCCTAAGTTACCGCATGGAGGAAAACTGCATGCTGATCAGCAACACCTTCTCACTACTATGTGGTTAGGAAATAAACTCCTTTTTCAGATGAGTTCTTCCACACTTTGGAGTCTATTTGCTATACACCCAAGTGTACCCTTATCGATATACTGGCTGATTGTAATTCTCACAAAAAATAATGAAAAAACAAAAATTTGCAAAGCCAGTGTCATGACAGACAGTGAACTAAACAAGTAAATAAACTTTAATCCAAGGAAATAAGCAAAGTATATTTTGGAATAATTTAATCCTTTGGAGATGTGAAATATTTTATCCATAAACAATGATCACCTAGAGATACTGGCAAGCTGGAATTTTAAAAAAATCAATAGTTGGGCTCAGTAGTATTATGGAGTCATTTGAAGGGTGAGCTAGAAGGGCCAACATAGATCTTGGGCTGTGGCTTCAGAGGGTGAAAGCCCCAAGCCTTGGCAGTGTCCACATGATGTTGAGCCTACAGGTGCGCAGAAGTCAAGATCTGAGCTTGGGAACCCCTGCTTAGATCTTAGAAGATGTATGGAAACACCTGCATGCCAGGCAAAAGTTGCTGCAAAGGCGGAGCCCTCATGCAGAACTTCTGCTCGTGCAGTGTGGAAGGGAAATGTAGGGTTGGAGTCCCCACGCAGAGTTCCTACTTGGGCACTGCCTAGTGGAGCTATGAAAAGAGGGCCACCATCCTCTAGACCCCAGAATGGTAGATCCACTGACAGCTTGCACCTGGAAAAGCTGCAAACACTCAACACCAGCCTATGAAAGCAGCCAGGAGAGAGACTGTACCCTGCAAAGCCACATCCTACCTCTTGCATAAGCGTGACCTGGATGTGAGACCTAGAGTCAAAGGAGATCATTTGGGAGCTTTAAAATTTGCCCTCCCCTGCCCCCTACTGGATTTCAGACTTGCATGGGCCCTGTAACTCCTTCATTTTGGCCGATTTCTCCATTTGGAACTGCTGTATTTACCCAATGACTTTACACCCATTGTATCCAGGAAGTAACTAACTTGCTTTGGATTTTACAGGCTCATAGGCAGAAGGGACTTGCCTTGTCTCAGATGAGATTTTGGACTGTGGACTTACAGGTTAATGCTGAAATGAGTTAAGATTTTGGAGAACTGTTGGGAAGGAATGATTGGTTTTGAAATGTGAGGATATGAAATTTGGAAGGGCCAGGGGTGAAATGATATGGTTTGGCTGTATTCCCATTCAAATCTCAACTTGAATTGTATCTCCTAGAATTTCCATGTGTTGTGGGAGGAACCCAGGGAGAGGTAATTGAATCATGGAGGCCAGTCTTTCTCATGCTATTCTCTCTCTCTTTTTTTTTTCCTATGAGACTGTAATGCTATTCTCATGATAGTGAATAAGTCTTATGAGATCTGATGGGTTTATCAGGAGTTTCCACTTCTGCTTCTTCCTCATTTTTACTTTGCTGCCACCGTGTAAGAAGTGACTTTCACCTCCCACCACGCTTCTGAGTCCTCCCCAGCCATGTGGATCTGTAAGTCCAATTAAACCTCTTATTCTTTCCAGTTGCGAGTGTATCTTTATCAGCAGTATGAAAATGGACTAATACAAATGTTTATAATTTTTCTTTTTTTTTTTTTTTTTTTTTTTTTTTTTTTTTTTTTTTTGAGACGGAGTTTCGCTCTTGTTACCCAGGCTGGAGTGCAATGGCGCGATCTCGGCTCACCGCAACCTCCGCCTCCTGGGTTCAGGCAATTCTCCTGCCTCAGCCTCCTGAGTAGCTGGGATTACAGGCACGCGCCACCACGCCCAGCTAGTTTTTTGTATTTTTAGTAGAGACGGGGTTTCACCATGTTGACCAGGATGGTCTCGATCTCTCGACCTCGTGATCCACCCGCCTCGGCCTCCCAAAGTGCTGGGATTACAGGCTTGAGCCACCGCGCCCGGCCTATAATTTTTCTTATACTTTTCTCCTTCTGTTTCATTTTGAATGTTATGCTCTGTCTTCAAATACACTAATCTTTTCTTCTACAATGGCTTATCTGTTGTTAATCATGTAAAATATATTTTTATCTTTTTCAGACATTATAGTTTTCACCTCTAGAAGTTTAATTTGGATTTTTTGTGTCTCATGTATCTCAAACATGCTAAGTCATTTTTTTCTAGCTTCTTGAACATATGGAATGCTGTTATTAGTAACAGTTTCTTCTAATGGTCCTTCTGGTTTAAACTTCTACTGGTTTTAGTTGATTGGTTCTCCTCCTCATTGTTGGTCAGTTTCCTGGGGTTTTCTTTTTTCTTTTTTTTTTTTTTTTGAGACAGAGTTTCGCTCTTGTTACCCAGGCTGGAGTGCAATGGCGTGATCTCGGCTCACCGCAACCTCCGCCTCCTGGGTTCAGGCAATTCTCCTGCCTCAGCCTCCTGAGTAGCTGGGATTACAGGCACGCACCACCATGCCCAGGTAATTTTTTGTATTTTTAGTAGAGACGGGGTTTCACCATGATGACCAGGATGGTCTCGGTCTCTCGACCTCGTGATCCACCCGCCTCGGCTTCCCAAAGTGCTGGGATTACAAGCTTGAGCCACCGCGCCCGGCCTAGTTTCCTGGGGTTTTTATGGCTGGTAATTTGTGTGTGTGTGTGTGTGTGTGTGTGTGTGTGTGTGTGTGTGTGTGTGAGATTTTTGGTTTTTGGATTTTTAGCTCGTCAGCTGTTGTTAGTGTTAGTGGTTTTTTGTTTTGTTTTTGTTTTTGTATGTGTGTGTGTGTGTGTTTTTGCAATGGAGTCTCACTCTGTTGCTTAGGCTGGAGTGCAGTGGCGTGATCCCAGCTCACTGCAAACTCCGCTTCCCAGATTCAAGTGATTCTCCTGCCTCAGTCTCCCAGATAGCTGTGATTAGAGGCATGTACCACTTCGCCTAGCTAATTTTTGAATTTTTAGTAGAGACACTGTTTCTCCATGTTACCCTAGGTGGTCTCGAACTCCTGATCTCAGGTGATTTGTCTGCCTTGGCCTCCGAAAGTGCTGGGATTACAGCTGTGAGCCACCATAACTGGCTGGTAATTTTTTACTGGATGCCAAACATTGTATATATCACCATGTTGATGCTGGAAAATTTTAATATTCATAGGAATATTGTTGAACTTTTTTCTAGGACACAGCTAGTTTACTTAGAAATGATTTGATCCTTTTGGGCTTTGCTTTTTTTTGTTGTTATTGTTAAATAGGACTAAAGCAACGTTTAGTCTAAAGATAATTTTGCCTCACTGTGAAGGCAGAAACCCTTCTGAGTACACAATATCCTGTGAATTATGAGCAGAAACAATTCCTGGTGTGAAGATTGTTCCCTCAGATCTTTTAAGTGATTCTTTTCCTGTACTTTGTTAGTTTGCTCACTGGCATGCATTAAAGAGTGAGTACTAGGCTAAAGACTTAAAGGGATCTTTGGATCTAATAGATCCAGGTATCTCTCCCATGTGAACTTTAAATTGTCTTCGTTTCCCCAGACGCTCAGCTTGACCTCCTTAACTCACAGACTGTGGATATTATGAAAATCCATCTGGGTTCCTCCTGGAAGCTCTTCTCTAGGCATACTCTTTGACTTTCATAGGGCGAACATCCTTTGATACTGGTCTTTCAAGGATCACTTCCCTTTGTTGCTTCATGTCCAGTATCTTAAAACCCATTGTTTAACTTATTTTGCATGATTTTTTCGTTTGTTTTCAGTTTTAGATAGGGAGTTAAATCCAATCTTTTACTCTCTTGGCTGGAACTCTTTCTATAATTTTAAGAAACTCATAAAAGCAATATGAGAAGGCTGTGAAGCTCACTTGCTTCAGTTTAAATGCTGGGTCTTCTACTACTAGCTGTTTGACCTTGGATACATTACTTAACCTCTCTGAGCCTCAGTTTCCTAATCTATATTAGGAAAATAAAAATTTTTAATATCATAGGGTGTTTTCGAGGATTAAAAGTTAATACATGTGAAACACTTCAAATATTGCCTGTTATATAAGCTCTCAATAAATGAGTTATTCTAAAATAAAACTTCTAATGCAAGAATCTCCACCTTTGGAAGGAGAGAGATGTTGATTTCAGTATCAGCTCCACCACTTATTTAGCCTCTGTTAATCTCATTTTACTCACTACAAAATGTGGGTCAGGTGCCATGGCTAATGACTGCAATCCCAGCACTTTGGGAGGCTGAGGCAGGAGGATCACTTGAGCCCAGGAGTTCGAGACCAGCCTGGGTGACAGAGTTAGATCCTGTCTCTACTAAATATACAAAAGTTATCCATATGTGGTTGTGTGTGCCTGTAGTCCCAGGTACTTAGGAGGCTGTGGCAGGAGGATTGCTTGAGTCTGGGAGTTCGAGGCTGTGGTTAGCCAAGGCTGTGCCACTGCACTGCAGTCTGGGTGATAGAGAGTGACTCTGCCTCAAAAAAAGAAAAAGATGTGGATGATAGTAAAACCTACTTATTACCTAGTTATATGGATAAAATAAAATGGTATTTGTAAAGCACTTGGTGTAGTGCCTGGCACACATTACTCAGTGATTATTATTGTTCCAATTATCTATTGATGCATAAGGAATTGCCCCAAATCTTTGTGTCTTAAAACAATTCTTAAAATACCATTTCTTGTTTTATTATCTCTAATGGTTCAGGGGTTTGGCAGGGCTCACTCGGGATTTCTCATTGCAGTTGTATTGAATGGTGGCGTGGGCTGCAGTCATCTTGAGGCCTTTCTAGTCATATGCCTGTCAGTTGATTTAGGTTCTCTGCTGGAATCTCACTGGTGCTATGCACACCCTCATTTGATCTCTTTAGTTTCTCATAGTATGGCTACTGAATTCCAAGAACAAACATCGCAAGAAGATCAAGTAGGAAAATGACCTTTTATGACAGCCTCTGAAATAACATAGTATTACAGTGTAGTTATAATCATCTAGTATTACAATGTACTAGGTTATTTTTATTGTAGTCGTGGGCCCACATAATCTCAAGAGGAGGGAACATAGACTCCTCTCTCATAGTAGGATGAGGGTCAATGTCATCTTGCAAGAACATGTGTAATGGGAAATATAGGTGCATCCATTTTTAGACAGTACAGTCTACCACAGTTAGCTATTATTCATGTGCATGTTTACATGTATGCACACATTTCACATAAAATTTTGGGTCCTCTCTTCTTCTTTATGAAGTTTTCCATGTATTTTTTGTAAACTCTTTTTTCCATATCTGAAGTACCTGTGGCCAGAATTCTTCTAGCTTGCATTCTTCTGGCTTCCATTTGAGCCTTCTACATTATTTAGTCTTTAATCAGAGTGCATGAGACTAAAACATTAATTCCTTCTCGTTTTTATCATAAACGAATACGTTGCCCACTCATATGTTTATGGAGGACATCAGCAATTGGTATAAAGTCTTGACTCCTGTTTCTTGTGTTTTGCATACAAAATCTAATAATGTGTGTTGTAGTGAATGTCTTACTATCTTCCAACCGTTGTTTAACTGAAGTATCTTTTATTACTTTACAAAGAGATTGAATTTCAGATTGATGTCATTGAAGTTTCTTTATAAGATTACTTTGAGATTTTTCAAAGTAAATGTATGGCTGTTCAGATAAATGTCAACATTTTATTGATGTCAACTCAACAATTAATTGCCAAGAGTAGCTTTCATTAAAATTGGTATGCAGCTGAGAGCGCAGGAAATCTTTGTTAAAAGAGAAAAGATCATGAATCATAATGCCTAGTTCTTAACTAATTAGGCTATTTGTGTACTTTTCTATCTCTTTTAATCTTGCTCAAGCCCAATAGACCTGGAAATTTGGTCAAAAACAAGAATTCTAAAATATTAAATATATTAAAAGAGCTCAACTATTCCTTTTTTCTTTGTAATTTAGCACACAGATTTGGGAAGTTGGGTCTCCAGGCGGCAAAAATATGGCAACTCTTCATCTTTGTATAATACTCTAGAGTTTCCAAAAGTACTTTAACTAAGTGGGCTTTCTAGTTGAATACATTAAGTACAACACAAAGAATATGGCTTCTGGTACAAAATGGTAGAATAAGTAACCAGTCATTTCCCTTGGGTCCCTCTCAAAATCTCATTAAAACTCACTGTAAGTATAAAAAATAAACCTACAACAGTGCAAAAAGATTGGTCATTTATAGATGAAAAGGTTCAGCAAATTTATTGAAGATTGCTGACAGCCGAAATAGAAAAAGAGGAAGTTCCAACTCGCAGAGCAATATAGAAGGAAACTTAGTGGAACTTGGAGCTGATTTTTCTACATAACGAACAGCAGAAAATATAAAACACGTTACCTAGAATTATAAGTCCACTCCTTCATTCTTATTATAAATGAGCCACCAGTGATCACGCTGAAAGAGGGAGACTTGAAAGAGGGAGACTGTCCTCAGAAGAAGCAGATTATTCAGGGAATATAAGATAATTTAGAAAACACACTCTGAGAAACATAAGAAAATGTTGAGAAAACCAAAGCATTTATAAGATGAAAAATGGCTATGAAAAATGAACAGGCTGTGAATAAGAAATAACTCTTATAAATAAAAAGTATGATTCTTGATATTTTAAAAATTCATAAAGGGTTAGTTGGGCATGGCGGCTCACACCTGTAATCCCAACACTTTGGGAGGCAAAGGCTGGCAGATCACCTGAGGTCAGGAGTTTGAGACTGGCCTGGCAAACATGGCAAAAACCCATCTCTACTAAAAATAGAAAAATTAGGTGGGTGTGGTGGTGTGTGCCTATAATCCTAGCTACTCAGGAGGCTGAGGCAGGAGAATCATTTGAACCCAGGAGGCAGAGGTTGCAGTGAGCCGAGATTGTGTGCCACTGAACTTCAGCCTGGGTGACAGAGAGTCTCTCAAAAAAAAAAAAAAAAAAAAAAAAATATTAAAGGGTTGAAATGAGGAACCCAAAAAGACAGAAAAATAGAGAAAAAAAATTAAACAGAACAACCCCAAAAGTTAAACACATAGCTAAGAGATACTTCATAAAGGGAAAGCAAAATAACAAAATTAAACATTAAATTGAAGGAATTATCAAATAAATTTTATAAGGAAAAATTTCACTTCTTATTTTTCCTGCTCACACCTTTTCTACTTCAGCTCCAACAAATTAGTCAACACGACTACGACCTGCAATCTATTGATCCTTCCAAATGCTACATACACCTTTGGACAGTCTCCCACTCTCCTGATAGCCTGCCTTGTCATCAAACCTAGATTAAATTCCATAGTTAATTATTCTAATAATTTTCTCAAATGCATTTCTCAAATTTCTTCCTCCCTTTTATTTTCTGTCTTCAGGTGGCTAAGACAATTCTGGTTAAATCCAACTTTTCATCAAGCTTGTTCCAGTATGCTTCTGCTCCTAATGGTGGTTGGAGAAAAACCTGCTGATTATTCTAACTTTAAATTCATGCTCTGGCTGGCAGTCATACTATATTGTGCTACTCATTCTCCGTCATTCTCCATGACAACTATTTCTTTCTTTCTCCCATGTCCTCAAATTTCTAACACCTCCTCCTGCCTCTTAACACCTAGCTGATGATGCTGCTTCCTCCGTTTCCAAGGAAATGAAGCTACCAGACAAGAATTATTACAAGCTCTCTATATCTACTCATGTCTCTACTTTTTTGTGTCCTCTCCCCTATTACCGCGGATGAACTGTCTGTTCGTGTTGTCATGCAATATTTTTTTTTTTTTTTTTTTTTTGTCGACTTGAGTTTTGCTCTTCTTGCCCAGTCTGGAGTGCTGTTGCACAATCTCGGCTCACTGCAACCTCCACCTCCCGGGTTCAAGTGATTCTCCTGCCTCAGCCTCCCCAGTAGCTGGAACTACAGGCATTCACCAGCATGCCCAGTTAATTTTTATATTTTTAGTAGAGATAGGGTTTCGCCATGTCGACCAGGTTGATCTCAAACTCCTGACCTCAAGTGATCCACCCACCTTGGCCTCCCAAAATACTAGGATTACAGGCATCAGCCACCACACCCGGCCTATTTTCCCCTTTAAAAAGCAACCAACCAACCTACTCCTGACTGCATATTCTCCTCCAGTTTCAACTATATTTCTCTACTTCTTTCCTGTAAAACTCCATGTAATGATTATCTGTATTTGCTGTTTCTAGTTCCTCAGCTTCTGTTCTTGTTGGGTTTTCATCCTAACCATAACACCAAAATTATCCTTTGGAGGCTACTAATAATCCTTAGCATGGCTAAATCCAGTGATCATTGCTTATTTCTTAATTTTATCAAAACTATCAGCATAATTTGAGTCATATGTTGTCTTCTTATCTTTCTGATTGTACTGCCCCAACGCCTACTGCTTTAATAGCTTATTGCAGTATAATACACATATAAAAATTAACATATAACTGTACAATGTGTTATAAACTGTATAGTTTGATCAGTTTTTAGCAAGCATCACTAGAATTGTTTTAGAATTCCATTTTACCAAAAGTTTGTGTCTGTTTGTAACCAGTCAATCCTTGCCCCCACCTCCAGACCCAGGCAACAAATGATCTTGCTTTTTTCTGTCTTTACCTTTTCTATAAATTTCACATAATTGAAGTAATATACTGTACAATCTTTTTTTTTTTAAGTTCCTATTTTTTTTCCAGTCACCAGTTTGCTGGCAAACTATGTAATCTGTTGTTTGTGGCTTTTGTTTCCAGGTTCATCCCTGTCGTACACATCAATAGTTTGTTCCTTCTTATTGCTGAGTATTTCGTTGTATGGGTAGACTACATTTTGTTTATAAATTCACTAATTGATGGACATTTGTATTGTTTCCACTTTGGGGCTATTATGCATATATAGCTGTTATGAACATTCCCATGCAATTCTGGATATATGTTTTCATTTCTCTGGTATGAAAAACTAAGAGTAGGATTACTGGGTTGTGTGTTAACTCTGTATATTATATAACCGCCTAGGACAATGCCAAGTAGTTTTCTAAAGTGGCTATACTATTTTACATTCCTTCTGGTAATATATGAGGATTCCAGTTTTTCCTCATTCTTATCTCAGTGCTTTTTTTTTTTTTTGTCTTTTTGATTATAGCCATTCTAATAATTTGCATATTTCGTTGTGGCTATAATTTGCATTTACATATAAGTAATAATGTTGAACAACTTTTCATGTACTTGTTTGCTGTAACATATCGTGTCTAGTGAATTGTCTATTCACATATTTTACATAACTTTTTTTTTTTTTTTGAGACGGAGTTTCGCTCTTGTTACCCAGGCTGGAGTGCAATGGCGTAATCCCGGCTCACCGCAACCTCTGCCTCCTGGGTTCAGGCGATTCTCCTGCCTCAGCCTCCTGAGTAGCTGGGATTACAGGAACGCGCCACCATGCCCAGCTAATTTTTTGTATTTTTAGTAGAGACGGGGTTTCACCATGTTGACCAGGATGGTCTCGATCTCTCGACCTCGTGATCCACCCGTCTCGGCCTCCCAAAGTGCTGGGATTTAGGCGTGAGCCACTGCGCCCGGCCATTTTACATAACTTTTAATTGGGTTGTCTGTCTTCTTCTTAAGTTGAAATAGTTCTTTATTCTGGTTACATATCTTTTGTCAAATAGAAGATATGAAAAAATTTTCTTCTAGTCTGTGACTTGTTTCTTTATTTTGTTAATTTAGTACAGGCTACCACATTGCATTTAATTATTGTGTCTCTTTAATCTTTTGATTCTGTGGTAGTTTCTTAGTCTTTTCTTATCCTTCAGGACCTTGATGCTTTTGAAAAATATTGCCAGTATTTTGTTGAATGTCCCTTATTTCAGATTTGTCTGATGTTCTTTCACTGTAGACTGAGATGATGGACTTCCAGGAAGAATACCACAGAAATGATGCATATGTTTCTCTTTGACTCCATTCTTTTGTGATAAACAAATGCCTTTTGCTTACCAATGTAAATTTTTAGCCTTTTAAAAAGTTCTTTTTCTTAGTTGTTGCTCTAGGAATTATAATACATATTTTTAACATATCTCAGTCTACTTCAGTTTAACATTGACTTAATTCTTGTAAAATACAGCAATTTTGTTCCAGTAACACTCTATTTCTTTCTCTTTCCTTTGTGGTATTGTCTTGTATTATATGTGTATATATTATATGTAAGAATATAATGTTTACTTGATATATCCTCAGGAGAGAAAAAAAAAGAATATAATGTTAGGGTTATTGATTTTAAAATCTTTTTTAATAAAGAGAAAAAATACATGTGTATGCATGTGTATATTCAGTCTTTTATATTTATAGGAATATGTACTCAAATATTGACCATTGTGAGACATACGAACGACCACTGTAGGATAGGTCTGCCTGCAACAAATTATCTCAATTTTTGTTTTTCTGAGAATGTCTTTATTTCATCTTCAGTTTTGAAAGGCAGTTTTGCTGGGTGTGGGAGTCTTGGTTGTTAGTATTTTTTCTTTCTACGCTACTGTCATTTGATTGCCTTCTTTCCTCTGTTGGTCTGATGAATAAGTCAGTCACTAGGTGGCGTATCATTGTTTTTCTCTTGCTGTTTTAACATTCCTTCTTTGTCTCTATCTTTAAACACTTCTGATGTATCGATGTGTGCTTTTTTTGTGTGTTTATCTTACTTGGGATTTATTGAGCTTCTTGGGTCTGAGAGTAAATGTTTTTCTTCATTTTGGGAAGTTTTGGACCCTAATTTTTCCTTATATTTTTTTCTGCTCCTTTCTCTCTGTTTTTCGGGGCCTTCCATTACATGAATGTTGGAATGCTTTACATTGTCCCAAAGGTTTCTGTCTGAGGCTTCGTTAATTTTTCTTCAATCTTTTCTATTCTGTGTACCTTATATTGGATAATTTCTATTGTTCTATCAAATTCATTAATTATTTTTTCTCATAAGTTTGTGAGCCCATTATTAGTTTCTTTTTGCTGCATAACAAATTACCACAAACCTAGTAGCGTATAATGATACCAATTTGTCACTCACAGTTTGTAGGTTAGAAGTCTGGCATGACATGGCTGGATATCCTGCTCAGAATATCACAAGGTTGAATCAGAGTGTTAGCTGGACTGAATTCTCATCTGGAGAATCCATGGGAAAAAACCTGCTTCCAAGCTCTTTCTTTTTTTTTACAGAATTTATTTTCTTGCAGTTAGTTGTAGGAGTAAGGTATCTCCCGGCCTTGATGTAGAATAGTAGGGAAGAAATACAACCTGAGAGCACAGCTTGGTTCTACTCTGAACAATACATAAATCCTGAGAGTACATGCTATGTATTGATTTTTTTTTTATTAGAATTAACTATATATCCAAAGTCTGGAAGTCTTAATTATGGTACTAGAATATAACATAAATTTTATCAGCCTGAAAAATGTTTTTTAAAAGTAGAGGTGATAGAAGTTGGGAGGGACAAGTATGGTCACTGCTACTAAAACTCTTAATCCTATTAGTGGTTCTGAAACTTCGTTGCATATTGAAATCACCTGAGAAGCTTTCAAAATCTTGATACCCAGACTTCATCAAACTGCATCATACCAGTTAAATAAAAATTTTTGGTGGCAGGGAAAGCTAGGTATCTGTTGTTTTCAGTTTACCAGATGATTCTAGTGTATAGTCAAATTTGAGAACCATAAGGCTAAAGTTCCCATAAATAGTCCTAGAATCTTAAGTAAATTTTCTACAATCACGAATGTGATGAGTGGTAGAATCATTTGTAACTATTATTGTTGGGAAAAGAAAGGAGGAAGTGAGGTAGAGGGTGCTGGAAGTGAACCAAGTTTTTTTTTTTTTTTTTTTTTTTTTTTTTTTTTTTTTCGAAAGCCAAATCTGTTATAGTGGGATGTGGTAACAAATCAAGATTCTGCATTTTACTTCACAGTTAATCTGTTAGTCATTTTATTTTACTTGCAAAACGGAAATGTTCCTTTAGTCATGTTCCTAATTTTATGAGAATCTGTATCATCTTTTTATATAGATTTGTGTTAATTAGAGCTAGATCAATGAGGTCATTATGAATACATTATTATGTGGATGTTAAAATCAACTTCATTTGGCAAACATAGTTGACATTTATTAGTGAATAGACAAAGTATTCTGTAAAAGATATTTTAACAAATGTAGTTTTCTCTGACAGACTTTAGATACAAAGTTACATGCTAATAGTCCTTGGAACCATCAAAACAGAGCTTTCAGTATTTCAGTAATGTCATTTGTCTTTCTTAGCAAAAAACTTAGGAAGAAGTTCAACTTTTTAAATTTCTTACAGTGTCCATATTTGGTATACATTAGCAAACACAGATAATATAAGGTACAAAATAATTATGGATTTACTTTATATTTTATAGTAATTAGAAGGTAAATATATTTCAGCTTTTTCCTTTTTTATCTGACTCAGCCTGTATCAGCCTTGACTGTGCATTTGTGTCACCTGCAGAGTTTTGAAATCAGTCTTATCTTTTTAAAAGTTCTTCATTACCTTTTAAGGATCCCAGTGCTTTGTCTGGCCTCAGAGATACTCATTAGAGCCTAGTATTCTAGCCTCAGAGATATTTTTCTAATTAGGGTAAAATTCAAGAATATGTATTTATGATTTTCTGTTTCCACAGAAGTTAGTAGATAATGTCTGTAGTTAATGAATAATGGAGTTGTAAAATAAGTATATTATTTAAGATTATCAAGGTTGTCTTCAGGGGTGGTATGGGGACTTGAAGTAAGAAGGGATCAAGATAGAGGCAGTTGCTTTTCACTATAAGCTCTTCCATACTATGTCCTTTTAGAAATAAAAACTATGGCCATGAAATACATTGATTTTAAAAAAAAAATTTTTTTTTTTTTTTTGAGACGGAGTTTTGCTCTTGTCACCCAGGCTGGAGTGCTGTGGTGCGAACTCGGCTCACTGCATCCTCTGCCTCCCAGGTTCAAGCTATTCTCCTGCCTCAGCCTTCTAAGTAGCTGGGATTATAGGTGCCCACTACCACGACTGGCTAATTTTTTTTTTGAGACAGAGTTTCACTTTTGTTACCTGGCTGGAGTGCAATGGCGCGATCTTGGCTCACCGCAACCTCCGCCTCTTGGGTTCAGGCAATTCTCCTGCCTCAGCCTCCTGAGTAGCTGGGATTACAGGCACGTGCCACCATGCCCAGCTAATTTTTTGTATTTTTAGTAGAGACAGGGTTTCCTCCTGTTCACCCAGACACATTCCTTTATATTTTGTAGCAATAGGATGTTTTTTGTGAGAATGGAAATTTATGAACTCTGTAAGTTAGAGTGTAGTTATTTTGTATGAAAAAATAGTTTTAAACTTAAAATCCTTTTTAGAAAGTCTCTTCTTGATTTTTCTTTTTCTTTTCGTTTTTTTTCTTTTTTTTTTTTTGAGACAGAGTCTCACTCTGTTGCCAGGCTGGAGTGCAGTGGCACAATCTTGGCTCCCTACAGACTCTGCTTCTCAGGTTCAAACTATTCTCCTGTCTCAGCCTCCCGAGTAGCTGGGACTACAGGTGCATGTCACCATGCCAAGCTAACTTTTGTATTTTTAGTAGAGACAGGGTTTCACCCTGTTAGCCAGGCTGGTCTGGAACTCCTGACCAGGTGATCTGCCCACCTCGGCCTCCTAAAGTGCTGAGATTACAGGCGAAAGCCACCATGCCTGGCCTCTTCTTGATTTTTTTTAAATAAGCTTTTTACTAAAGTATATCATATGTGCAGAAAGGGCCCACATCATAAGTGAGTATCTCTGTGAATTGCTCACAAAGGGAACATTCCTGTATAACCAGCATCTAAACTGGGAATATGTATTGCCCAGATTCAGGATGTTTAGGATGTGTTCCTTCCAGTCACTATTCCCTCATCTCCAAACTACTGTTCTTGCTTTGTACATCATTAAATAGTTTGTTTCTGAACATTATGCAAATAGGATAATATATTGTACACTCATTTGTGTTTGGCTCTTTTCACTGAGCATTATGTTTATTAAATTTGTCATGTTGTATAGTTGTAGATAGTTCATTCTCATTGGTATATGGGATTCTGTATTAAGAATATGCCATAATTTATCCACTCTAGTATTGATGAACATTTGTAGTGTTTCCATTTTAATCTATTATGAATAGTACTGCTATGAAAATTCTCTAGCCTCGTTGTATAGTTTGAAGTTGGATAACCTGATGCCTCTAGCTTTACTCTTTTTGCTTAGGATTGCCTTGGCTATTCCAGCTTTTTTTAGCTTTCATATCAATTTAAAAATAGTTATTTTCTAGTTGTATGAAGAATGCCATTGGGAGCTTCGTAGGAATAACATTGAATCTGTACATTGCTTTGGGCAGTATGGCCATTTTAATGATATTTATTCTTTGTATCCATGAGCATGAGATGGTTTTCCATTTGTTTGTATCTTCTCTGATTTCTTTGAGCAGTATTTTGTAATTCTCACTGTAGAGATCTTTTACCTCCCTGATTTGCTATCTTCCTAAGTATTTTATTCTTTTTGTGGCAGTTGGAATGGGATTGCCTTTCTGATTTGGCTCTTGGTTTGGCTGTTGTTGTTGTATAGAAATGCTAGTGATTTTGTACATGGATTTTGTATCCTGCAAATTCGCTGAATTGTTGATCAGATAAAGGAGCTTTTGAACGTGCAAGGCTACACTAACCAAAACAGCATGGTACTGGTTCAAAACAGGCATATAGACCAATGGAACAGAATAGTGAGCTCATAAATAAGGATGTACATCTATGACCATCTGACAAAAAAAAGTAATACAGAAAAAAACTCCCTATTCAATAAATGGTGCTTGGATAACTGGCTAGCCATATGTAGAAGATTGAAACTAGACCCCCTCCTTACACCATACTCAAAAATCAACTCAAGGTGAATTAAAGACTTAAATGTAAAACCCAAACTATAAAAAGCCTGGAAGACAATCTAGGCAGTACCATTCTGGACACAGGAATGGGCAAAGATTCCATGACAAAGACACCAGTAGCAATTGCAATGAAAGCAGAAGTTGACAAGTGAGATCTAATTAAACTTACAAGCTTCTACACAGCAAAGAACTATAAATAAACAGTCTACAGAATGGGAGAAAAGTATTTGCAAACTATGCATCTCACAAAGGTCTAATATCCAACATTATAAGAAAGTTAAACAAGAGAAAAACAACACCATTTAAAAGTGAGCAAAGGACATGAACAGACACATCTCAAAAGAAGACATGCATGTGGCCAACAAGCATATGAAAAAAAGCTCAATATCACTTATCATTGGAGAAATGCAAATCAAAACCACAGTAAGATACCATCTCACACCAATCAGAATGGTTATTAATAAAAAGTCAAAAAATAACAGATGTGGGCAAGGTTACAAAGAAAAGGGAACATAAACACTGTTGGTGAAAGTGTACATTAGTTCAACCATTGTGGAAAGCAGTATGGCAATTCCTCAGAGAGCTAAAAGCAGAACTGCCATTTGACTTAGCAGTCCCATTACTGGGTATATATCCAGAGGAATATAAATCATTCTGCTATAATCCTTGCAGACAAGTGTTCATTCTTGCACTGTTCACAATAGTAAAGATATGGAATCAACCTAAATGCACATCACTGACAGATTAGATAAAGAAAATGTGATACATATACACCATGGAATACTGTACAGCCATAAAAAAGAACAAAACCATGTCTTTTGCAGGAACATGTATGGAGCTAGAGGCCACTGTCCTTAGCAAACTAATGCAGAAACAAAAACTAAATACTGCATGTTCTCACCTGTAAGTGGGAGCTAAATGATAATTTATGAACACAAAGAAGGAAACAATCAACACTGGGGTCTACTGGAAGTGAAAGAGTGGGAGGAGATAGAGGGAGCCGAAAAGATAACTATTGGGTACTAGGCTTAATACGTGGGTGATGAAATAATCTGTACAACAAACCCCTGTGACAAATGTTTACCTCTGTAACAAACCTTCACGTATACCCACAAACATAAAATTAAAAATTTTTTTAAAAAGTTTAAAAATTTTATGTATATCTTTTCTGTTGCTGCATTTACCTAAAATTTGCGTTTGGGATCTTCTGCCAAAGAAAACATAATCAGATGATGAAAATAAGAAATTGGCTTTTCATTTACAAAAATTCCATGTGTACTTTTAAGAATGCATGTATATGCTGGGCGCCGTGGCTCACGCCAGTAATCCTAGCACTTCGGGAGGCTGAGGCGGGCGGATCATGAGGTCAGGAGTTTGAGACCAATGTGACCAGCATGATGAAACCTTGTGTCTACTGAAAATACAAAAATTAGCTGGGCGTGGTGGCATATGCCCATAATCTCAGTCACTCAGGAGGCTGAGGCAGGAGAATCACTTGAACCCTGGAGGCGAAAGTTGCAGTGAGCCGAGATCACACCATTGTGCTCCAACCTGGATGACAGAGCAAGATTCCATCTCAAAAAAAAAAAGGAATGTATATGTAACGTGTACCTTTCTTATTCAACTTGGATTAGTTTATATTCTACCTTCTGAACAGTTTGGCCTGTGAGTACACTCATATTCAATGGAAAAACAGGATTGGTGATAGTAAATCTGGGTATTTATAAATTAACCTCTGTTGCCTCAAGTTTTTATGCCACATCAGGGATAAAAATGACAAAATCAAAAGTAATAGGTTTTGATTCTGATAACTGAGCTCTAAGGGAAACTATGTTCCTTTAAATATTCACTTCTAGCCCTGTATTTTAAGGGCTGTTGCACACTGATAACCATTTTAACTGATAGATTATCATCCTTCTCCAGTGTTTCAGAACATGCAGTCTGAAACTGGCTTTATTCTTGAATCCTAGTTCTCTCTTAACTTACCTTTTCAGCCTTTCCATCATTCAGTCTTCTCTTTGTTTACTCATAACCTTCCTTTTTCATTTTTTGGGCAGCCATTTGACTTTGTTCCTCTGCCGAAGTACCACCAACAGCAGACAAGGGACTCAGATCCACATGTTAATGTTTGGGACATCTAACATGTATTTCCTCATGGACAACCCTGCCAGAGGTTGCCCTGGATCAGTTTTCAAAAATTGTTTTATTTTTTTTCCCCTCTGTCACCTAGGCTGGAATGCAGTGGTGGGATCTTAGCTCACTGCAACCTGTGCTTCCCGTGTTCAAGTGAGTTTCCTGCCTCAGCCTCCTGAGCAGCTGTGACTAGAGGCACCTGCCACCACACCAGACTAATTTTTGTATTTTTAGTAGAGCTGGTGTTTCACTATGTTGGCCAGACTGGTCTCGAACTCCTGACCTTAGGTGATCTGACTGCTTTGGCCTCCCAAAGTGCTAGGATTACAGGCGAGAGCCACTATGCCCAGCCCAAAATTGCTTTCCTTTGTCAAATTCATCTAGTGTTTTTTTGAGCCTGAGAATTTTTACCTTCTGTCACAGGGTAGGCCTATCTCAGGTTCTCACTGGAAGGAGAAAGTCTTTGTGTCCTGTTTTTGATCAATTGCTTTTTAAACTCTGATTTCTTTGTTTGTTTGTTTGAGACAGGGTCTCACTTTGTCACCCATGCTGGAGTACATTGGCACAAACACGTTTCAATGCAGCATCACCCACTTAGGCTCAAGCAATCCACCCACCTCAGCATCCCAGGTAGCTGGGATCATAGGCGCATGCCACCACACCTGGCTAATTTTTGTATTTTTTGTAGAGATGGAGTTTTGCTGTGTTGCCCAAGCTGGGAAATCTGATTTCTTCTTTATGTCAAGGTCTTCTTAGGGGGGTTCATTCATCCTTATCCACATATAATACCCTGTTTTCTGCGTCCATTTACCTAGACCTCCTAGAGTTTCAGCCCAGCATATATAGGTTAGGTCACTCACCTTGGGTACCTTTGATAGTCTCACCAGCTGTGAAAAATAAGCACTTCAGTCTAGCTTGTCCTTATTTTCCAGAGGCATAGACTCCTAGTGCTAAATAGCCATGACTGTTTGAAGTTGGGGGTGAGGGGGATTTTCCTGTGGTTCACTTGGCAACAGTGACATAGAACATTCCTCCTAGCCTCTGGAACAGAGTATTGGCCTCCTATTTAAGACGTAGCCCTTTAACTCCTAACTTTTTGTCATTGTTGTTCCTTTCTGGCCTTATTTGAGACATTTTGGATAACAATTTCCTATGTTTCAGACATTCCTGTTTGGACTAACCAAAGCCTAGAGGAGGGGTAGAGTGGAAGAATAGTTGATTTAAAAGGTTAAGCTCTACCTAAGTGCCCAGTGTTTCCATCTATGCATACCTGGCATTCGTAAGTGTTATCAGTCCAGCTTGTCAGCTATGGTTAACTCTTAAAACCATAAAGTTTACCAAACTTTATATCCATGTTGTCTTATTATTATCAGGAAATCTTTCTTACACAACTTCATTTTACTCTATAGGTTAGGTTTTATGTTGATTGCTGATCTTGACTCAAAATTTTAGAACACAAAAAGTATCATCATTTCTATAACTTGTAGAAAGCATTAACAATTTCTATTGTCATGTAATGTTTTATATATTTGAGTAAATGTATATTTTTAAAATTCCTCTAGAAATATTTGAATCCTTATTTTTGGCTCTATTCGGGATTATTTTGACAGTTGAAAAAAATCCCTATTGTGTTATTGAAAAATGCTTATATTTTGTTATTTTTGTATTCTTGACTTCCTAATAACATCATATTTCTGCATTCTAACTCATGTTACTTTTTTCCAACTTTAAAAATTGCTGTAAAATATATATAACATAAAATTTACCATTTTAACCATTTTTAAGCCTTTACCTGGGCTCAGTGTTTACAGTTCAGTGTTAGACACATTCAAATGTTGTACAACTATTTAAATTTGTTATAAATTTTTCATTTCCACCAGAAAATACATGAGGTTCTAGTCACTTTGCATCCTTCCCTTTTAATTTTAGCCATTCTAGTAGTTATATAATGGTATCTCACTCTGGTTTTAATTTGCAGTTTTCAGATGACTAATGATAATAACATTTTCTTGACTTACTGGCTATCTGTATATTTTTGTTAGTCAAGCATTTGCCCAAATCTTTTGCCAGTTCTAAAAATTGGATTGTCTGTCTCCTTATTACTGGATTATAAAGGTGTTTGCATATTCTGGATATAAGTTCTTTATATTTTCTCCCAGTGTGTGCCTTGTCTTATAAAGTGTCTTTCAAAGAGCAGATGTTAATTTTAATGAAGTCCAATTTATTTTTCATACTTTTTGTGTCTTCTCAAAGAAAAAGCCTAACTCAAGATCACAAAGATACATATATAATCCAAATATATGTAAATATATAAATTATATATAATAATATATAATATATAGTAATATATAATTGATCTATATCATCTTTTTTTACATATATATTTTTATATATACCTATACACATTGAGACAGGGTTTCACGCCATCATTTAAGCTGGAATGCAGTGGTATGATAACGGCTCACTGCAGCCTTGACTCTCTGAGCTCAAGCGATCCTCCCACTTCAGCCTCCTGAGTAGCTGGGATTATACATATGTGCCACCACACTCAGCTAATTTTTATTTTATTTTATTTCTTTATGTATGGAGAGATAGAGTCTCACATCATTACTGAGGTTGGCCTCAAGCTCCTGGGCTCAAGCAATCCTCCTGCCTTAACCTCCCAAAGTGCTGGGATTATAGGCATGAGCCACTGATTCAAGCTGATATTCTATGTTTTCTTTCACAAGAGGTATGGGTTGAGAGTTTTGTTTTTGTTTTTACTTATGGAAATCCAATTCTATCACCATTTGTTGAAATGACTGTCCTTTCCTCACCAAATGACTCTCTCAAAAATCATTTGTAAAAAATTTTTTAACCATATATGGATGGATTTCTTTCTCAACTGTATCCTGTTTCATTAATCTATATACCTATTCTTAAGCAAATGCCACATAGTTTTGATTATTGCAGTTCTGTAGTAAATACTGAACGTTGGATTAGTCTTATATTGAGAAAACTCTACTTTGAGCTGAAATTTTTCTATCTGTAAATTCTCCTTTTTAATTCTGCCCTCTAAAATTACTTCCTATTTTATCTAACAGTTCTTTGTCTATTTGAACAAATGTTTATACATTTTCATCTGGACCAAGCCTCTATATGCTCTAAAACTCTGCACCTTACTATGTGTTTGGTTTTATTTCCCTAAATCTTCTTACTTTGTAATATTAGGAAGTCAATCAGTATTTATTGAAGTAAAACTAAACTCTCTGTGGAATAATTGCTCATTAGTATCCTTAACATATGTATCTTACATTGAATGTAGTAAAAAACAAAACAAAACATAGTTCCTAAGATCATATCATTAAAAAAACCCACGGCTCTCTTTATCAAGAAATGAATCTTTCTGGACTCTTGCATTTGTTTAACTTGTAACTGGTGTGGTTTTTTTGTTTTTGTTCTTGATTTTTTGAGATAGGGTCTTGCTCTGTCATGCATGCTGGAATGCAGTGGTGTGATCATGGCTCAGTGCAGACTCATCCTTCTGAGCTCAAGCCATCCTCCCACCTCAGTCTCCCAGGTACCTGGGACCACAGGCATGCAATACCATGCCTGGCTAATTTTAAACACTTTTTGTAGAGACAGGTTTTTACCATGTTGCCCACGCTGGTCTCTAACTCCTGGGCTCAAGCAATCCTTCCATCTTGGGCCCCCCAAAGTGCTGGGATTATAGACATGAGACACCAGGCCCAGCCTGATTTGACTTTTATATGCTGGAAAGTTCTTCATTTTATTATCAACTTTACTTTTTATTTTTATCAGAGTTTTACATGAACGTGGTTTAAAGGGTCAGTAACTATATAATGTTCATTATTAAAATAGCTACCTCCTACTCTCCCCCAATCTCTCTGTACAATATCCCGTATCTCTAAATGATGTACATATATTGAAGTTTTTGTTTTTCCAGTTATGGGCCATTCTCTGTTAACTCTCCAATATGGAAGATGAAAAATTGCCTCTCTTTCAGTCTACTTCCCACATCACACACTACTTCTCATTCTTACCTTTTCAGTATAGATTTGCTATAATTTTGGTTAGATAAATATTTGATGTTGCGAGTTTTTTTTTTTTTTAACTTTTAGGTTCAGGGGTACATGTGCAGGTTTCTTATACTGGTAAATTGTATGTCATGGGCATCTGGAGTACAGATTATTTTGTCTTCCAAGTGATAAGCATAGTACCTGATAGTTTTTTGGATTCTCTCCCTCCTCCTACTCTCCATCCTCAAGTAGGCCACAGTATCTGTTGTTTCTACTTTGCATTCATGTGTACTCAATGTTTAGCTCCCATTGATAAGTGAAAACACAGTATTTGGCTTTCCGTTCCTCTGTTAATTGCTTAGGATAATAGTTTCTAGGTTCATCCATGTTGCTGCAGAGAACATGATCTTGTTCCTTTTTATGGCTGCGTAGTATTTCATAATGTATATGGACCACATTTTCTTTATCCAGTGTACCATTGATGGGCATTTACATTGATTCTATGTCTTTTCTATTACATAGTGCTGTGATGAACATATGCATGCATGTGTCTTTATGGTAGAACAATTTATATTCCTTTTTGTATATACCCAAAGGGTATATACTAAATGGGATTCATAAGTCAGATGGTAATTCTGTTTTAAGTACTTTGCGAAATCTCCAAACTACTTTCCACAGTGGCTGAACTAATTTACATTCCTACCATCAGTGTATAAATATTCCCATTTCTCTGTAACTCCAACAGCATCTATTATTCTTTGATTTTTTAATAATAGCCATTCTGGCTAGTGTGAGATAGTATGTCATCAAGGTTTGGATATTCGTTTATCTAATAATTGGTGGTGGTGGTGTGCATTTTTTCATATGCTTGTTGGTCTCATATGTATCTTTTGAGAAGTGTCTGTTCATGCCCTTTGACTATCTTTACATACAGTTGTTTTTTGCTTGTTAACTTGTTTAAGTTTCTTATAGACTCTGAGCTTTAGATCTTTGTCAGATGAATATTTTGCAGATACTTTCTTTCATTCTGTAAGTTGTTTAGTCTGTTGTTTCTTTTGCTCCTTAGTTAATTAGGTCCCATTTGTTTATTTTTGCTTTTGTTGGAATTGCTTTTGGAGTCTTCTTCATGCTTTTTTTTTTTTTTTTTTTTTTTTTTTTTTTTTTTTTTTAATGGAGTCTCACTCTGTCACCCAGCCTGGAGTGCAATGGCAAAATCTCGGCTCATTGCAACCTCCACCTCACAGGTTCGAGTGATTCTCCTGCCACAGCCTCCCGAATGGTTGATACTGTAGGTGCCTCACCTTGCCAATTTTTGTATTTTTTAGTATAGATGGGGTTTTTCCATGTTGGTGAGGCTTGTCTTAACCTCCTGACTCAGGTGATCTGCCAGCCCCAGCCTCCCAAAGTGCCAGGATTACAGGCATCAGCCACTGCACCTGGCTTTGCCATGAAATCTTTGCCATGGCTTATGTCCAGAATCGTATTTCCTAGATTTTCTCCTAGGGTTTTTACAGTTTCAGGTTTTACGTTTAAGTCTTTAAAATATTTTGAGTTGATTTTTGTGTATGATGAAAGGAAGGTGTCCAATTTCAATCTTCTACATACGGCTAGCCAGTTATCCCAGCACCATTTATTGAGTAAGGGTTCCTTATCATGTTGCTTATTTTTTTGTTAACTCTGTTGAAGATCAGTTATAGGTGTGAGGCCTTATTTCCATCAGTTTATGTGTCTGTTTTTGTGCCAGTACCATGCTGTTTTAGTTACTATAGCCTTTTAGTATAGTTTGAAGTCAGGTAACATGATTCTTCTAGCTTTGCCCTTTTTCCTTTGAATTGTTTTGAGTATTTGAGCTTTTTTTTTAAATTCCATATGAATTTTAAAAGTTATTTGTAATCCTATGAAGAATGTCATTGGCAGTTTCATAGGTATAGTGTTGAATTTGTAAGTTGCTTCAGGCAATATGGTTGTTTTAACAATATTGATTCATCCTATTCATGAGCATGGAATGTTTTTCCATTTGTTTGTTTTCTTTGAGCAGTGTTTTGTTATTCTAGTGGAAATCTTTCACCTCCCTCATTAGCTGTTTTCCTAGGTATTTTATTCTTTTTGTGGCTGCTGTGGATGTACTGGGCTCTTGATTTGGCCCTCAGCTTGGATTTTGTTTGTATATAGGAATGCCACTGATTTTCATATATTGATTTTGTATCCTGTAAGATTGCTTAAGTTGTTTATCAGATCCTGGAGTTTTTGGGAGAGACAATGGCATTTTCCAGGTATAGAATTACATCGTTTGCAAGCAGATACTTTGACTTCTTCTCTTCCTATTTGGATGCCTTTTATTTCTTTCTCTTGATTGCTGTGGCTAGGACTTGTAGTATTATGTTGAATAGGAGTGGTGAGAGTGGGCATCTTGTCTTGCTCTGGTTTCAAAGGGGAATGCTTCCAGCTTTTGCCTATTCAGTATGATGTTGGCTGTGGGTTTGTTGTAGATGGCTCTTAATATTTTGAGATATGTTCCTTTGATGCCTAGCTTGTTGAGTCTTTTAATGTGAAGTGATGTTGAATTTTATTGAAAGCCTTTTCTGTATCTATTGAGATCATTATTTGGTTTTTGTTTTTAGCTTCGTTGATGTGTTGAATCATATTTATTGATTTGCATATATTGAACCAATCTTGCATCCTAAGGATAAAGACTACTTGATTATGGTAGATTAGCTTTTGATGTGCCGCTGGATTCTCTTTGCTAATATTTTGTCAAGGATTTTTGCATCTGTGATCATCAAGGATATTGTCCTGATTATTTTGTTTTGTCTCTCTCTACCAGGTTTTGTTTGGTGTTAGGATGGCAACTGGTCTCATAGAGTGAGTTAGGGAGTAGGGAGGAGTCTCTCCTCCTCAATTTTTTGATACAGTTTTAATAGGAATGGTACCAGATCTTCTTTTTACATCTGGTAGAATTTGGCTGTTGATTATTCTGGAATATGGCTTTTTCTGCTTGGTAGGTTTTTTATTACTGAATCAGTTTTGGAACTCATCATTGGTCTTTTCAGGGATCCAGTTTCTTCCTGGTACAGTCTTGAGAGGTTGTATATTTCCAGGAATGTATCTATTTCTTCTAGGTTTTGTAGTTTGTTTGCCTACAGATGTTTGGAGTAGTCTCTGAGGGTTTTTTTATATTTCTGTGGGGTCAATGGTAATGTCCCCTTTGTCATTTCTGATTGTGTTTGGTTGGATCTTTTTTTCTTTATCAACCTAGCTAGTGGTCTATCTATTCTTTCAAAAAAACAATCACTGGATTCGTTGATCTTTTGTATGATTTTTTTGTATGTGTATCTCTATTTCCTTCATTTCAGCTCTGACTTTGGTTGTTTCTTGTCCTCTGCTATCCTTAGGATTGGTTTGCTCTTGTTTCTCTATTTCCTGTAGGTGTGATGTTAGGTTGTTAATTTGAGATCTTTCTAACTTTTTGATGTGGGTGCTTAGCACTGCAAACTGCCCTCTTAATACTACTTTAGCTGGGTTCCAGAGATTCCGGTATGTTGAATCTTTGTTCTCATTCATTTCAAAGAATTTCTTTCTTGATATCTGTCCTAATTTCATTTTTTACCCAAAAGTCATTCAGGAGCAGGTTGTTTAATTTCTGTCTTTTACAGTTATTTGACTGTGGAAAAATATACTCACAGCAGAGCCATGTAGCTTACTATAATTTCTTTTATTAACACTTTTGGAGTTTATAATTAGCTTATTCACTTGCTTAACTTTCTATGTTTTTTATTATTAATTTGACTCAAACTAACTTCTCCTTGGGTAAATCTCTTCTCAATACTTTCATACACATTAAGTATTCTATTATTTTTATCTTTTTGATGTCTCTTCCAAAGGCTTCCGACTTTTTCAGTACAATTTTTTGCTGCGTGTGCTGTGTAGCTGTTGTTTTTTTTTTTTTTTTTCTTTACCTCATCATCCTGGAGATTTTATACACACTCTTTTCTTGAATTTCAGGGAGCTAATAATGCATGAAAAATGCTTTGAGAGCTTGCATGTCTTAAAACATTTTTATTTCACGCTAACAATTTGATTGACAGCTTAACTAGGTATATAATCATGGCTTGTAAATTTTTTTCCTCAGAATTTGTAGGTATTGCTCCCTCTGTCTTCTAGCTTCTGGAATTCCTATTTAAATCCATTGAATTTATATGCTCCATATTTTTCTAAGCTTTCTTGTTCTGATACCTCATCATTTGTATGCAGTCTTTTGTATAATAGGTACCTTTTGTATGAAATCTCTTTATGGAAGCTTTCAGGATCTCCTATTTTCCTCATTCTGAAACTTTGCAGGAGTAGCTTTAGGGTTAAAGTTATTTTCAGACTTTGTGCGGGGTACTGGTTCAACCCATTAAATATAGAAACTCATTTCCCTTAGTTTGGGGAATGTATGTATGTATGTATGTATGTATGTATTTATTTAGAGATGGAGCTTAGCACTGTCACCCAGGCTGGAGTGCAGTAGCACAATATTGGCTCATTGCAAGCTCCGCATCCCAGTTTCAAGTGATACTCCTACCACAGCCTCCCCAGGAGCTGGGATTACAAGTGCCTGCCACCATGCTTGCCTCATTTTTGTATTTTTAGTAGAGACAGGGTTTCACTATGTAAACCAGGCTGGTGGCAGGCACTTGTAAATACAAAAATTGCCTAACCTTAGTGGTCCACCTGCCTTGGCATCCCAGAGTGCTGGGATTACAGACGTGAGCCACCACACCCAGCCTAGTTCGGGGATTTTAAAAGAATGATTACCATTAATAATATTTTTATTCTTTTTTATTTTGTTTTCTTTCTGTATTGTTCAGATAATAGATGTCTTGGAATTGATCCTTTAATGTTTGTATTTTTTTATCCTGTTTTTCAACTCATTGTTTTGCTGCGTTTTATGAGAATTTTTTCAACTCTATTTTCTAGTACTTCTATTGAGCTTTTATATTAATGCTATTATTTTTAAATTTCAAAGAGCTCACTTTTGTTCTTTAAATATTTTCTTTTACTAGTATTCTCTTCTGGCCTCATGAGTGAGACTTCTCTGAAGGTATTAATGATAACTTTTCGTAAGTTCTTTTTAACTTATTAGTGTTTTCTCCAACTTGCTTTTTTTTTTTTTTTTCTCAGATGGAGTCGTGCTCCGTCACCCAGGCTGGGGTGCAGTGAGGCGATCTTGGCTCACTGCAACCTCTGTCTCCTGTGTTTAAGCGATTCTTCTGCCTCAGCCCCTTCAGTAACTGAGAGTATAGGCATGCACCACCACGCCTCGCTGATTTTTGTGTTTTTAGTAGAGAAGGGTTTCACCATGTTGGTCAGACTGGTTTCAAACTCCTGACCTAGTAAGCCTCCCACCCACGTTGGCCTCCCAAAGTGTTGGGTGGCGTGAGCCATCGTGTCTGGCCCAGCTTGCTTTTTTTTTTTTTTTTTTTTTTTTTGATATGGAGTCTTGCTCTGTTACTTGGCTGGAGTGTAGTGGTGTGAACTTGGCTCACTGCAATCTCTGCCTCCCAGATTCAAGCAATTGCCCCTGCCTCAGCCTCCCGAGTAGCTGGGACTACAGGCTCACATTGCCATGCCTGGCTAATATTTTGTATTTTAGTAGAGGTAGAGTTTCACTTGTTAGCCAGGATGGTGTTGAACTCCTGACCTTGTGATCCATCTGCCTGGGCCTCCCAAAGTGCTGGGATTATAGGCATAAGCCACGCCCAGTCCCAATTTGCTTTCGTAAAATGGGTTTTGCATTCTGTCTTTCATGTTATTAGCTCTTCTTAAATGTCTAGAGATCCATCTCTGGATGATTTGGTTTAAGATCAAGATGTTGAAAAGGCGATCAGAAGCACCCTGACTAAATGAGGTTGTGGGGTCGTTAACTACAGTCTTTGCTGTTGATTATTTGGCTGAGCTGATCCCTTGGAGGACCTCCTGATGGTAACATATTTAGATAATTTATTCTGGGCTGGTCTGATTGTCTAGAGAAGATACTTTAAGAATTTTACCTGAAAAATATAAAATTAGCTGTCAGTTTTCTTTAAATTAGGAAAGAAGCCTGGAAATTTTCCTAAAACTTTGTAAAGCCTCACCTATCTCTCTTATTTTCTGTTCCTATCCCCCTACCCTCACTGTGACTAGTGTTCCAACTCTAGAAATCCTCTGGGTAGTAGATGAAATTGTGTCTCCTGAAAAAATATGTTGAAGTCTTTATCTCTAGTACTTGGGAATGTGACTTTATTTGAAAATAAGGTCTTTGCAGATGTAATAAATTTAAAATGAGACCATAGTGGATTAGAGTGAACCCTAAATTCAGTGACTGGTGATTTTACAAGAGAGTTTTGTTTTGTTTTGTTTTTGAGACAGGGTCTCACTCTGTCGCCCTGGCTGGAGTGCAGTGGCATGATCTCAGCTCACTGCAACTTCTGCCTGGGTTGAAGCAATTCTCCTGTGTCAGCCTCCCTAGTAGCTGGGATTACAGGCATTTGCTGCCACACTCAGCTATTTTTTATATTTTTAGTAGAGACAGGGTTTCACCATGTTGGCCAAACTGGTCTTGAACTCCTGACCTCAGGTGATCCACTCACCTCAGCCTTCTGAAGTGCTGGGATTACTGGCATGATCCACTGCACCTGGCTGAGAGAGATATTTAGACACAGAAAAACACAAGGAATAATGCTATGTAAACAGAATGGCAGATATTGGAATGATGTACCTACAAACCAAGAAACATCAAGGATTCCAGACATCCACCAGAAAGTAGGAGGGAAGCATGGAACAGATTCTCTTCAACACTTCCAGAAGGAACCAACCTTGCTGACATCTTGATTTTAGACTTCCAGCCTCCAGAACTGTGAGAAGATAAATTTATTTTGTTTTAAGTCACGCAGTTTGTGGTACTTTTTTACAGTAGCCCTTGGAAACTAATATATTCTGTTTCACCCTCTTTAGAGAAGAAAGACATCTAATACAATGTGAGAAAACTTTGTATCAAGTAGGGGATCTGTAAATTATTTTATAAACTTTTAACCAATCATCCTGTTTTCTTTACATCTTAACCATCCCTCCCCCTACCCTCCACCCTCCTGTCGTAGAAATACCCTTTTCTGACATTTTCTGAGCTCTTTGGGGGTTCATCAGTGCCAATCAGGTTGCTTTTCTGGTCTGTCCCCTACTGAAGTAGAGTTCACATTCTCACATCTGTTAATGCACTTTTTAATTGTTCCTCTCCTTTCCACCCTCTGCAATTTACTTGCTGTTTTCTCCTTCTGTTCTGTGGGTTTATGTCCTTTTTTTTTTTTTTTTAAGAAAGATACCAGAAGAATATGGCACTCTAGAAGCCAAGTAAAAATATTTTCAACAAGGAGACAATGAACAACTGTAGCAAATGATGCTGAGAAGTCTAAATGACCGTTGGATTTGGCAATATATCGTTCATGGCTTGGACAAGAGTAACTGTGATGGAGGGGTAGGGATAAAGCCTTACTTGAGTGGGTTCAACAGAGATGAGAGGAAAGGAGAAACAGTGAGTATAGATTACTGTCTCAGGAATTTGTCTTTTAAGGGGAGCAAAGAAACATAGCTGTCAGGAAAACTGAGGTCAAGAGAATTTTTTAAAAAAATAGAATAGACAACCAACTAAGTGTCTTATTGACTATGAATTTGACACCTTGCAGGCAGGTAAAAATGTGATTTGGGAACTTAGAAATCAATTCGAGACCATGAAGAAAAATAAGAAAGAAGCTATGCGTGAAGATAATAATTAAAGTGGAAATAAATAGTGTTCTCTCATGTGTAAAATGTAGAGAAATGAGAGAAATTTTGCATGGCCAGAACCTTGGGAAATATTCTTTTAGAAAGAGAGGAAAAAAGGAAAGTATTCAAAAAGGAGGAGAACAAGGATAGGAATTTAAGTCGACAGTATCAAATACCACAAAGATGTTGCAAAAGAAGAGGGCTAAAAGGCCACCATACTAAATAATTATCAGGTTGCTTGTAAACAGCATTCAAAAATAGTTAAGGAGATTTTAGGTAGCAGAAAAGAGGCAACAGATACAGAGTAATCAGAGAGGAATTTTGGTAGCAAAGAAAAGTTTAAAAATAGGGCAGGGGCTATGAAATATGTTGCAAATCTGGAGAGTGAGGAAGGAGTCAACAGTGAGAAAGAAAATAAGAAAGATGACTAAGGAAGCCTTCAAGTGCTACTATAAAAGGGGGAAAATATGGCTAATACGACTTTTTATAGAAATTTCATACCATATTTGACTGCAAATGAAGTCCACTTTGTAAACGGTGGACTCTATAATTACAGTTATCCATGGAAATAAAAATTGCTTTTTTTCCCCACTAGAAAATGGTAACTAGGATCTGAGTTAGAGGGTTTTTAACCTACAGCTAAAAAGAAAACTTCCTTCATTAAAGACAATCCATTGTATTTTCCAAATCTGGTTTGGTATGCCAGCAGCTATATTTTCTATCAGAATTTTATAAGCAGTTCAGTTTTCTATAGTTACAAAAAGTAAATTATATTCTTCATTTCAAATTCATTGTTAATTGCTTCAATTGTAATTTATCCAGCTTGGCTGCAGACTTCAAGCAGCTTTCCATTTCAGAGTGGATTTCAGAACCTTGCGACTCTTTACATTAATCATCCACTTACAATATCAATACATATACTCTCCAGTGTTCACAGCAGCCATATCTTTGGATGCACATACTCAGTGTTTGCTATTTTTAATCCAAATTCTGATGCAGATAGAAAATAGAAAACTAAACAGCATTACATTTTCCTGAGAATCACTTTAAATACCAGCTAAATTACTGAAAACCCATAAACTGAACAATGTGTCTAACCTGAAATTTTCCCTTAATTTCTTTACAAAAAAACCCTTTTTCTGTAGTTAATACCCATATATCTTTTAAATAAATTGTATCAATATAAAGAAAACAGGAAAACTCTCCAAAATAAAATTTTGATTATGCCAAGAATTTAATGAGGTGTACAGATAAAAGAAGAGCATTCTTACTGTCTTTGGAGTCGTAAGTACAGGATTCAGGACACGAAAATAGGATATGCTTAATCAATTACCATGCACACTTCAGCCTCAGAAGTAGAGTATTAGCTCAAAGAGAACTGGCCCCATTTGGACATTCATATGTAGTCTGTCCATAATTAGGAATCAGTCGTAACCTACTCTTTTATATGACAGTTTACTATGGCATGCATATTCCCATTTCAGTGCCTATTCGCAAATAAACATCATTTTCTTTGAGAGTTTTCCTCTCTGTTATTTAGGTTATCTCTCTCTCTCTCTTTTTCTCTGTTCACACACATACACACACAATGTGTGTATGTCACATATAATCTATGATTTATACCTTTCCTGATCTTATGTAAAATCCAAAATGTGTACAGAAGGTACACAAAATAGCATTGTAATATTATGAAACTAAGAAAAGGAAAAACTTTGGTTGAAATAAGAAAAAAAAGAATTCTTATTTTTCATTGCTCTGGTAAATGGCAGGTTTATATAGTCAGGAAAACCTTCATTGTCAACTCTCATCTAGCTCAGCTCTTTGTAGTGTCTCAGGTGGAACCACTGCTTCCCAGTAAAGCTCCTCTGGGCCCCTCAGCTTTTCTAATTCTTTAAGCTCTCATCTCTGCCTCTTCTGTACCTCCTCTTCTGCCCACCCTCTTCAGTGTTCAGTCTTTATCATTTTCAATTCTTCTTTCACCTAATTTCCTGAGGCTATCATCCATTTTCATAGTACCACCCATTTACAAGTCCTAAATCTGTACATTGGCCTCTTATCATATGCTCCAGATCCAAACTTAATACCTACTTTTGGATATTTTTTTCCTGGATATTCTGAGGTTACTATGACATACAGTGCATGTTGTTATTTGAAACTAAAGCTAGTTAAGCCCTAGATTAAAAAAAAACAAAACTCTAAATGCATTAAACAATTTGAGTCTGTGATTCTTATTCTTGGGTCAGAAGTTTCTGTTTAAAAACTACAAAACAATAGTATTGTCATGCCTTGGTATATACAGGAGATTGGTTCTAGTACTCCAATGGATACTAAAACCCACAGATGCTCAACTCCTTCATGTAAAATGGCATAGTATTTCCATATAACCTACATATGTCTTCTCATATACTTTAAATTATCACTAGATTACTTATAATATTTAATAAATGTAAATGCTATGTAAGTAATTCTTTTGTATTTTTTATTTGTATTGTTTTTGTTATTTTTTTTAAATTTATTTATTTTACTTAGGTGCATACTGTATCTGGCATTTCTCCCCATGTTATCCCTCCCCACCCTCCCCTCCCTCCTCACCCCTGGCTGTCTCTCCCCTACCCTCGCAACTGTCCCCAGTGTGTGATGCTCCTCTCCCTGAGTCCACGTGTTCTTGTTGTTCAACACCCATGTATGAGTGAGAACATTGTTGTTTTTTTAAAAAAATTTTTATCTGTGGTCGGTTGAATCTGCAGATATGAAACCTATGGAGGTTGCATAGCAAAGCACTACTCTGTTTGCAAGCATATAATTATAAATACCTTATATCTCTGTACTGAGTTTCCTAGTCTCATGCGTTTTTGTGAAAATGACTAAGCCAAGTAAACCATGCTATGATCAAATAAGGAGAGATAGTACTTTGTAAATGGAAAAATGTCATAAAACCTTTATTGCTATTGTCAGTAAATAAATATGGACAACAGATAAAAGGAAGTTGCAAAGGGTGGTTGCTTCAAATTTAGCCATTATAAACTGCAGGAAATGTGATTAACCTTAATACCTGGTTTTATAAAAACTTTGAATTAGGATGTTGTACCATAACAGAAATACAACTCAAAATGGCTTAATCACTAAAGAGAACTAATATATCACATAACACATAACAAGAGTGGGATGGATCTACGATTGGTTAATTCACCAGCCTATTCATGTCATCTTTCTACTTTTTCCATCCTTAGCAGCTCCAAATATCATATCCTTACCCAGCAATGTTCAGAAACACATGGAAGATACATCCAAGGAGTTCTAAGGTATCTTAATAGGGAAGGAAGAGGAGAAAAGCTTTAGGTGAAGCAACCCATTATCTGCTGCATATGTTATAACTTTGAAAAACTGGTTAAAATAGCATTCAGTGTTTTGTTTTGTTTTAGTTCTTTTTACTCATTATCAAATATCAGTAATATACAGGAAAGACATAAAAGCCTGTAATAATTACAAGGTACATAAGAGATCCAGAATAATGCAAAAAGTCCTTTGTGTATTCCAAAAACCTAATGAATTTTTAAAAAGAACTGCGTTTTCTGTTCATAAGCTTTAAAAAAATTGAACTAGTCAATAATGCTTAATAATAACTTGTAAATATTATGCTTCATTAGTCTGACTCCATTAGCACAAAATTGCCCTATAACTTTTACTAATAAAGAACAAAATAGGAATTAGTCTCTGCATCTTACTAGATGATTTGAACAAAGGTATATCTCAGCTGTTTTGAGAGAATTTATGATTTTCAAGATGTATAATAATTCCCACTTAGCCATTATTTCACACATTGGCTTTTATACAATTATTTATTCTTATTCATAAGACTGTAGATCAAAAAACTTGATTATGCCTGCAGCAACTAGTAGAAAATTTTTAGGGCTTAATTAGATAATAACATTCATTAAAATATTTTGGAGTTAAAAACAAAAATATATTTTATATAAAAAAGCAAGAAAAAGTAAGCCAGGTCTTCTTGACCTAGTCTATCATGGTTTTGTAAGTAGTAAAAACGATTTACAATATTAAAATCACTTCATTCATAAAGATGTGGATATAATTTATACCTAAATGTTGATAGATGGCGAAATAAGTCAAATAGTTTTGTTACAAACTGAGTGCCTCTTTTAGAATATAACTTGACACCAGTCTTTTGTCTACTCATCAGGATTAGTCTGGTTGTTTGATTTGGTGAATTATATGCTAAGAAAAACTGAGCATTTCTGTTACAATCTCTATCTTGTGGCAATGTGGAGATCAGTTAGAGCAAGTATATACCAAAAATTGTTTTTCCATTTCAGTAACCATCAAATACACATTATTTATTTAGTCATTCACAAAACATACCTTTGAGCATCAAGCACAGCGCTAAGCCTTTAACAAGAGATAACTGTATAAACAAATAAGTGTACCAAATGTTATTGATGTTATGATAAGTTTGTTCAGAGGTAGAAGAAGGGTGCAGTCACTTCTTTTTTAAAAAATTATAGATTCAGAGGGTTACATGTACAGGTTTGGTACATAGGTATATTGCATAATACAAGGGTTTGGGCTTTTGTAAGTTCACCCAAATAGTGAACTTACACAATAGATAGTTTTTCAGCCCTTGCCCTCCTTTCCCTCTACCCCCTTTTAGAGTCCCCAGTGTCCATTGTTCATCTTTATGTTTATGTGTACCATTGTTTAGGTGCCACTTACAAGTGAGACCATGAGGTATTTGATTTTCTGCTTCTGTGTTTTTTAATTTCAGTAACTATTAGGATAATGGTCTCTAGTTGCATGCATGTTGTTGCAAAGGACATCATTTTGTTTGTTTTTGTGTTAGTAATCCCTGGTGTGTATACACGAAATTTTCTTTATTCAGTCCACTTTTGAGGGACACTTAGGTTGATTCCATGACTTTCCTATTGTGAATATTGCTGTGACAAATATATCAATGCAGGTATCTTTTTGATAAAACAATTTCTTTTGCTGTGGATAAATACCCAGTAGTAGGATTTCTGATTTGAGTGGTAATTCTATTTTTAGCTCTGTGAGAAATCTCCTACTGTTTTCCTTTGGGGTTGAACTGATTTACACCCACCTCCTCCCTCAGCGGTGTTTAAGTGTTCTCTTTTCTTCATATTCTTGCCAATATCTGTTATTTTTTTCTTTTTTTCTTTTTCTGAGATGGGGTTTTACTCTGTCACCCAGGTTGGAGTGCAGTGGCACGATCAGGGCTCACCGCAGCCTCAACCTCCTGGGCTCAAGCAATCTTCCTACCTCAGACCCCCAAGTAGCTGTGACTACAGGTGTGTACCATCACGCCCAGCTAATTTTTTGTAATTTTAGTAGAGACAGGGTTTCACCATGTTACCTTGGCTGGTCTTGAACTCCTAGACTCAAGCAGTTCACCCATATTGTTCTTCCAATGTGCTGGGATTACAGATGTGAGCGCCATATCTGACCTATTTTTTGACTTCTTAGTGTAAGCCATTTTGACTGGTATGAGATGGTACCGTATTATGGCTTCAGTTTGCATTTGCCCAATAATTAGTGAGGTTGAGCATTTTTCATGTTTGTGGGCAACTTGTATGTCTTGAGAAGTATCTATTCATGTCCTTTGCCCACTTTTAAATGGGGTTATTTGTTTCTCCTTGTTGATTTGTTCCAGTTCCTTATGCAGTTTAGATATTAGTTCTTTTTCAGATGCATAGTTTGCAAATATTTTCTCCCATTCTGTAGGCCATCTCTTTACTCTGTTGATTGTTTCTTTTTCTGTAAAGAAGCTCTTCAGTTTAATTAAGTCCCATTTGTCTAATTTTTGTTTTGTTGCATTTACTTTTGTGGTCTTAGTCATAAATTCTTTGCATAGGCCAGTGTCCAGAAGATATTTGACTAGGTTTTCTTCTAGGAATTTTACAATTTGAGGTCTTACATTTAAGTCTTTAAACCATCTTGAGCTAATTTTTGTATATGGTGATATGTAGGGTTCCAGTTTCATTCTTCTCCGTATGGCTAGACAGTTGTATCAGTACCATTTATTGAAAGGGAGACCTTTCCCCATTGCTTGCTTTTGTCAGCTTTGTCAGAGATTAGATGGTTGTGTGGCCTTATTTCTGGGCTCTCTATTCTGTTCCACTGGTCTGTGTGTCTGTTTTTATACCACTACCATGCTGTTTTGGTTACTGTAGCCCTGTTGTATAGTTTGAAGTCAGGTAGTGTGATGGCTTCAGCTTTGTTCTTTTTGCTTAGAATTACCTTGGCTGTTGGGGCTCTTTTTTGTTTCATATGAATTTATAGTTTTCTCTAGTCCTGTGAAGGTTGCTATTGGTAGTTTGATAGGAATAGTATTGAATCTGTACTTTGCTTGGGGCAGTATGGCTTTTTTTTGGTTGTTTTTTTTTTTTTTTTTTTTTTTTTGAGATGGAGTCTTACTTTGTTGCCCAGGCTGGAGTGCAGTGGCACAATCTCAGCTCACTGCAACCTCTGCCTTCTGAGTTCAAGCAATTCTCCTGCCTCAGCTTACTGAATGGCTGGGACTACAGGCGCATGCTGCCACACCTGGCTGATTCTTTATGTTTTAGTAGAGAGAGGTTTCACCATGTTGTCCAGGCTGGTTGTGAACTCCTGAGCTCAGGCAATGAGCCCGCCTCAGCCTCCCAAAGTGCTGTGATTACAGGAATGAGCTACCGTGCCCAGCCTATATGGTCATTTTAATGACATTGAGTCTTAGTATCCATGAGCATGAGATGTTTTTCAATTTGTGTCATCTATGATTTCTTTCATCAGTGTTTCATGCAAAGGAGATAGAGCTCTTTCATTTCACCTCCTTGGTTAAATGTATTGCTAGGTATTTCATATTGTGTGTGTGTGGCCATTGTAAATGGGACTGAAATCTTTAATTGGCTCTCAGTTTGAACATTACTAGTATATAGAAATGCTACTGATCTTTGTACATTGATTTTGTATCCTGGAACTTTACTGAAGTTGTTTATTAGGTCTGGGAGTCTTTTGGAGGGATCTTTAGGGTTTTCCAGGTATAAAACCATGTCATCAGTGAACAAAGATAATTTGAATTTCTCTTTCTCTATTTGGATGCTTTCTGTTTCTTTTTATTCCTCTGGCTAGGACTTCTAGTACTATGTTGAATAGGAGTGGTGAGAGTAGACATCTTGGTCTCATTCTAGTTCTTTGGTGGAACACTTTCAACTTTTCACCATTCATTATGAAGTTGGCTGTGGGTTTGTCATAGATGGCTCTTATTATTTTGAGGTATATCCCTGATGCCTAAATGTTGAGAGTTCTTTTACCATGAAGGGATATTGGGTTTTATTAAATTCTTTCTCTGCATTTATTAAAATGATCATGTGGTTTTTGTTTTTAATTCTATTTATGAAGTGATATAGTTCTTTTCCGAATTTCATGTTGAAATGTAATCCCTAGTGTTGAAGTTAAGGCCTGGTGAGAGATGTTTGGATCATGAGGGTGGATCACTCATGAATAGCTTGATGCTTTCCTTGTAGTAGTGAGTTCTTGTGAGACCTGATTGTTTAAAAGTATTTGACACCTCTCCACTCATTCTCTTCCTTCTCCGTTTGCCATGTGATGTGCCTGCTCCTCCTTCACCTCCCAGCATGATTGTAAGTTTTCTATGGCCCTCACCAGAAGCAAATGCCAACACCACACTTCTTGTACTGCCTGCAGAACCATAAGCCAACTAAACCTCTTTTCCTTATAAATTACTAAGCCTTGGCCATTTCTTTATAGCAATGGAAGAATGGCCTAATACATGTGTATGGTGCAATAAAGGTTACATTGAGAAAGAATGGACTGGCTGGGCATGGTGGCACTCATGCCTATAATCCCAGCACTTTGGGAGGCTGAGGCAGGTGGATCACTTGAGGTTAGGAGTTGAGACCAGTGTGGCCAACAAGGTGAAACCCATCTCTACTAAAAATACAAAAATTAGTTGGCATGCACCTTTAATCCCACCTACTCAGGAGGCTGAGGCAGGAGAATTGATTGAGCCCAGGAGGCAGAGGTTGCACTCCAGCCTGGGTGACAAGAGTAAAACTCTTTCTCAGAGAGAGAGACAGAGAGAGAGACAGAGAGAGAGACAGAGAGAGAGACAGAGAGAGAGGAGAGAGAAGAGAGACTCTGGCTTCGGCTCCGTCGCTCTCAATTCACCACCAGAAGGAAGGCAGAGCTGGATGCCCAGCCCAAAGGCCCATGAGGGGATGCAGTTATGGGCTCTGTCGCCGTGGTTCCAGGAGCTGGCCAAATGAGATGCTGCTGCTGGCGCTTCTCGACCCCGTGGACCCCGAGCTTCCCCTGTGGGATCGGAGCTGTTAGAAGGGGAGGAGAGGGGAGATGTGGCAGGCGTGGAGCAAATTGTTATTTTGTGTCAGTAAGTAATCCATAAAGTGCCAACATGGGAAAGAAACGGACAAAGGGAAAAACTGTTCCAATCGATGATTCCTCTGAAGCTTTAGAACCTTTGTGCAGACACATTAGAAAAGGATTGGAACAAGGTAACTTGAAAAAGGCTTTGGTGAATGTGGAATGGAATATTTGCCAAGACTGTAAGACAGACAATAAAGTAAAAGATAAATCTGAAGAAGAAACAGAAGAAAAGCCTTCAGTTTGGCTATGTCTTAAATGTGGTCATCAGGGTTGTGGCAGAAATTCTCAGGAGCAGCATGCCTTGAAGCACTATATGACGCCACGATCTGAACCTCACTGTCTGTTTCTTAGCTTGGACAACTGGAGTGTATGGTGTTACATATGTGATAATGAGGTCCAGTATCGTAGTTCAAACCAATTGGGTCAAGTGGCTGATTATGTTAGAAAACAAGCCGGTATTACAACTCCAAAGCCAGCAGAGAAAGATAATGGAAATATCGAGCTTGAAAATAAAAAATTAGAAAAAGAGAGTAAAAATGAACAAGAGAGAGAAAAGAAGGAAAACATGGCTAAAGAAAATCCTTCCGTGAATTCTCCTTCCCAGTTAACCGTGAAAGGACTCAGTAATTTGGGAAACACGTGTTTCTTCAATGCAGTTATGCAGAACTTGTCACAAACACCAGTACTGAGAGAACTACGTAAAGAAGTGAAAATGTCTGGAACAATTGTAAAAATTGAACCACCTGATTTGGCATTAACAGAACCGTTAGAAATAAACCTTGAGCCCCCAGGCCCTCTTACTTTAGCCATGAGCCAGTTTCTTAATGAGATGCAAGAGACCAAAAAGGGGATTGTGACACCTAAAGAACTCTTTTCTCAGGTCTGTAAAAAAGCAGTGCGGTTTAAAGGCTATCAGCAGCAAGACAGCCAGGAGCTGCTCTGCTATTTATTGGATGGGATGAGAGCAGAAGAACACCAAAGAGTCAGTAAAGGAATACTTAAAGCATTTGGTAATTCTACTGAAAAATTGGATGAAGAACTAAAAAATAAAGTTAAAGATTATGAGAAGAAAAAATCAATACCAAGTTTTGTTGACCGCATCTTTGGTGGTGAACTAACTAGTACGATCATGTGTGATCAGTGCAGAACTGTGTCCTTGGTTCATGAATCTCTCCTTGATTTGTCCCTCCCAGTTTTAGATGATCAGAGTGGTAAGAAAAGTGTAAATGATAGAAATCTAAAAAAGACAATGGAGGATGAAGATAAAGATAGCGAGGAAGAAAAAGATAATGACAGTTACATAAAAGAGAGAAGTGATATTCCTTCTGGAACAAGTAAGCACTTACAGAAAAAAGCAAAGAAACAAGCCAAAAAGCAAACCAAGAACCAACGAAGACAACAAAAAATTCAAGGAAAGGTTCTTCATTTAAGTGATATTTGTACTGTTGACCATTCTGAAGATAATGAATATGAAGCTGAAATGTCACTTCAAGGAGAAGTAGATATTAAATCCAGCCATATTTCACAAGAGGATGTTATGCATAAAGAATATTGTGTCAACCAAAAAGATTTGAATGGCCAAGAAAAAATGATAGAAAGTGTAACTGACAATCAAAAATCCACAGAGGAAGTTGATACGAAAAATATCAACATGGATAATGATCTGGAGGTTTTGACATTGTCTACCACTGAATGTACTAGAAATTTAAATGGTGCCCACCTGAAGGAAGGGACCAATGGAGAAATGGACATTTCCAGTGGTTTCAAAAACCTGAATTTGAATGCTGCTCTTCATCCTGATGAAATAAATATAGAGATTCTGAATGATAGTCATACTTCTGGAACAAAGGTGTATGAGGTTGTAAATGAAGATCCAGAAACTGCTTTCTGTACTCTTGCAAACAGGGAAGTTTTCAGTACTGATGAGTGTTCAATTCAGCATTGTTTGTATCAGTTCACTCGTAATGAGAAACTTCGAGACGCAAATAAACTGCTTTGTGAAGTATGTACACGGAGACAGTGTAGTGGACCAAAGGCAAATATAAAAGGTGAAAGGAAGCATGTTTACACCAATGCCAAAAAACAGATGCTAATTTCTCTTGCTCCTCCTGTTCTTACTCTTCATTTAAAGCGATTTCAGCAGGCTGGTTTTAACTTACGCAAAGTTAACAAACACATAAAGTTTCCTGAAATCTTAGATTTGGCTCCTTTTTGCACCCTTAAATGTAAGAATGTTGCAGAAGAAAATACAAGGGTACTATATTCCTTATATGGAGTTGTGGAACACAGTGGTACTATGAGATCGGGGCATTACACTGCCTATGCCAAGGCAAGAACTGCAAATAGGCATCTCTCTAATCTTGTTCTTCACGGTGATATTCCACAAGATTTCGAAATGGAATCAAAAGGGCAGTGGTTTCACATCAGCGACACACATGTGCAAGCTGTGCCTACGAGTAAAGTACTAAACTCACAGGCATACCTCCTATTTTATGAGAGAATATTCTAATATCAAAGTGCTTTCTCTGGAAACACGTTTATGGCTTTTATAATGGCTGAAATAACAATAAAGTATAAAGACTAAAATCATGTTGACCTAACATTAAATACATGCCAGAAGAAATCATGTTTAAAATATTGAAGGGAAAAGTACCTAAAAACTTAACAATAGTTTTGTATTGTTATGGTGGTTTTTATTCCTACTTTGTTTCTGGAAAGGAAATCCTGAATTACTTAAGTCTTCTGTGTTTAATGTCTGGGTGATAGATCATATCAATAAACTGACTTACCCCCCCCCCAAAAAAAAAAAAAAAGAGAAGAGAGAATGGACTAATATGTATATGTAATAAAGGTTACACTGAGAAAGACATTGAAATATTAAAGTATTACCTCAAATCAAGGTTAGTACATCACTCCAAAGCAGTCTTCTTATGTGAGTAATCACTGAAGTCATTTCAAAGGAAAAATATTTTCCAAAAGCACCACTGTTTACTTAAAATTTATTTATAGAAACAAAAACCAGTTTTAAAAAATTTCATATACTACTAGTTGAAAAAAAAAATTCACATACTTACAGCTTTTAGGGAATATTTTCAAAATATGAACAACTTTTCAATATTAAATATAAATAAGACAAAAAACAGTTCCATTAACAATATTAGTTTAATGTGATAGTATTATTTGGCAGATGCTAAATTGATGGTATTGAGATCTTATGGCCAAAATAAATAGCCTCATGTCTCTAAAATGTTTAAACTTCATTCATATCCTATACTTCCTTTTTAATGATGAGAAATTGAGTTCAGCTGTACTTAACAAATAGCTAAAATGTACTGGAGTATTTTCTCCTGCACTTAACAGGATTTCAGAGCTGCACCTTTCCAATCTTCTTGTCCTTTTCTGCCCAGTTGATCACAAGGTAGCTATCACAGTTCCAGATTTGGCATCATTGCTTGATGCAGGAAGAAAGGAAGAGGACAAAACGACATGTGCCAACTGAGTCAACCCTATTTTAACAATCTTTCCCAGAATCACCACCTAGTGATGTCGACTAAGGCCTCTTTGGCCGCACTTTGTCATATAACCACCTCTAGTTGAAAAAGAGATTGGAAAAGGAGAGGTTTAGTTTGCTACAGGCCTCCACACCCATATGTCATGTTAGTGAGGGGTAAGGGGAGAAGGGATTTTGGAAAAGCAACAGCAAGCTCTACCACAACATCTAAGGCCTTTTTTTTTTTTTTTTTTTTTTTTTTGAGATGGAGTTTTGCTGTTATTACCCAGGCTGGAGTACAATGGCATGATCTCAGCTCACTGTAACCTCTGCCTCCTGGGTTCAAGCAATTCTCCTGCCTCAGCCTCTTGAGTAGCTGGGACTACAGGCACGCGCCACCATGCCCAGCTAATTTTTTTGTATTTTTAGTGGAGACAGGGTTTCACCATGTTGTCTAGGATGGTCTCGATCTCTTGACCTTGTGATCCACCCTCCTCAGCCTCCCAAAGTGCTGGGATTATAGGCGTGAGCCACTGCGCCCGGCCCCCTAAGGCCATTTTTAATGAGGGATGATTTGGAAGCACTATAGCCACCTTTATGACATAAAGATCACCTCAGCTTTGGGGTATCATTGAAAACAGTTCTCTCATGAGTATGGTGTTCTCTATGCATGCATCCCTGTGTGCCAAGTGATGTCTCAATTATTCCAAATCTTCCTAAGTCCGACTATTGTAAAAACCTCTATTTACTCAGCATTCCGCAATAAGAAGTATTTAATATAGGTTAATGGTGAGGGATTTCTCATGCAATACTAAATGCAAAGGGATCACTAAATATACATATGCCTGATTTTAAAGTAGTTGTTCAGATGATCCAGAATATACTTAATGGTAATATTTTTTGACTTAACAATTAGCAAAGAGAATTCTGAGTCCCTTGCAAGTTCACAAATTACTGTCCATAGGTCAAACCAGGCCCACCAATTATGTGTGTAAATTAAGTTTTGTTGGAATGAGTTTTTGCTCATTCGTTTATGTATTGGCATTGGCTGTTTTTTTGGTATAAGAACAGAGTTGAGTAGTTGTGACAGACATTGCATGCATGACCTGTAAAGCCTAAAATATTTAGGCTTTAAGAAAAAATTTGCCAACCCCGCCTTAGAATATATTGTTAAGCCACCTTTTAAGAATTAGTGACAGACCGTGCACGGTGGCTGAAGCCTGTAATCCCAGCACTTTGGGAGGCTAAGGCGGGCGGATCATGAGTTCAAGAGATCGAGACCATCCTGGCCAACATGGTGAAACCTCGTCTCTACTAAAAACAGAATAAAATTAGCTGGGCGTGGTGGTGTGCATCTGTAGTCCCAGCTACCTGGGAGGCTGAGGCAGGAGAATTGCTTGAACCCAGGAGGCAGAGGTTACAGTGAACCGAGATCGCGCCACTGCTCCCCAGCCTGGCACCTGGCGACAGAGCGAGACTCTTGTCTCAAAACAAAACAAAAAAAGAATTAGCGACATAAAGTCAACCCCCTGCCTTAGAATGTATTGTTAAACCACCTTTTAAGAATTAGTGACATAAAGAAAGTTTCTGGTACAGTGCCAAAAGTTATGACTTTAGTTTGATATATAAAACTGTTCTATTAAGACTGGATGAGATCAAGGTGAGCAGATCATGAGGTCAGGAGTTTGAGACCAGGATGGCCAGCATGGTGAAACCCCATCTCTGCTAAAAATATAAAAAATTAGCTGGGTGTGGTTGCCTGCGCTTGTAATCCCAGCTACTTGGGGGACGGAGGTAGGAGAATCACTTGAACCCAGGAGGTGGAGGTTGCAGTGAGCTGAGATCACACCATTGCGCTCCAGCCTGGGCGACAAAGCAAGACTCTTTCCTGGGGGGGTGGTGGGGTCAGACTGGATGACGAAACAAAATTTGGATTTATCAGAAGAGTGAACACATAGAGTCCATGCCAATAGGATGTAATTTAATAGGAATAAATTTGAAGTCCTAAGTTCAGAATTAAGAAAAATACAAAAACATTGTTTAAAAACAAATTAGGCCCTATTCACTAAAAGAGCTACAATGACACAGAGATTACCAGTTAGAGAAATGGTAGTCTCAGATTGATAGAATCTTGTGTTTTACCCCTTCCCCCTGACCATATGCCAAGGTGGCATTCATTCACAAGCATGTTATTGGCATTTTTTACAAACAGCACTCAAACTACAACTACAGGGTCCGGGCGTGGTGGCTCACACCTATAATCCCAGCACTTTGGGAGGCCGAGACGGGTGGATCACGAGGTCAAGAGATGGAGACCATCCTGGTCAACATGGTAAAACCCCGTCTCTACTAAAAATAAAAAAATTAGCTGGGCATGGTGGTGCATGCCTGTAGTCCCAGCTTCTTGGGAGGCTGAGGCAGGAGAATTGCCTGAACCCAGGAGGCGGAGGTTGCGGTGAGCCGAGATCGCGCCGTTACACTCCAGCCTGGGTGACAAGAGCAAAACTCCGTCTCAAAAAAAACAAACAAAAAACTACAACTACAACTCAAACTACTTAAACTACAACTCAGTTATAAGTGAACAACATGGAATACTAAGCAATACTAAACATTTTTTATTTTTGTCATCATCTTATGAGTTAAAGTGCCTAAAGAGAATCTTCTGTCTAACCTTGTATGCCCCTCTCTTGAGAATATAAATAGCATTCCTATAAAAATAAAACGATGTGAAAAAACCACTCCAGTTTATATGTGTTCACCCTTATTCCTTCCAGGGTACAGCTTAGTCAATACTCTAAACCTTGAGTCTGTGCTGTTATTTCCTATTACATTGTTCATATTTTTAAAACCTGTGAATTTTTGTCAATGGCATACTTAATATATTGCCACTAATTGAATGTACACTTTAATACTATCTGAGGTTATAGTTTTAAAACACTGTATTTCCGATCTGTAACTCACATGTGCTTATAAATTCATATACTTGTAGAGGGTACATAAGAAAGTGGGTCCAGAGGTTGCTTCTGGGAAGGAGCCTGGGGAGCTGGAAGACCAGGTGACAGAGTGAAGAGAGAACTGGTTTCACTGTATACCCTATTGTGTCTTTTTACTCTTGGTCCATGTACGTATATGGCCATTCAAATAAACCAATGAAATATCTTTTAAAACCCATATATTCTCCAGAATCATCTTCTAACCTAGCCATAGTCCATTTGCAAATCATACTATCATCACAGTCACACTCTGGACATGAAACAGCCAACCAAAGCAACTGTGACAAGCCAAAGACTAAACAAGTATACCAAACACTGTGATTAGGTGGTTGTCATCACTTAGGAAAAATACTTTAATTGGTTGGATAGGTATATGAAAACCAGTTTACACAGCAATCCAAGGATAACTAATCAGTAAAAAACACATCAAAAGAAATGGTTTTTGTTTGGTCACAGGAGGAGAAAAAAAAGAGTAAGGGGGAAAAGATGCAATGAAATGTGCGACATAAGACTTGATACCCTTACAGTGGAACACAAGAGTCAGAAGCTAGTAGATGAAATTAGGAACAGGCATGTAAAATGTGGAGAGCAAATGGACATGATCCTTATTGCTGCAGTTCTCCAAAAATATGAAATGCATAGATGTGCAAGATGGGGAAACAGCCACTTCTGCTACATATGCAGACAATAACCCTGTTGTATGTATGTCTCTTCCATGTATATGTTTTGGGGGAGGAGAGGTAAGAGAAAGGGTTACATGGTAACTTTCAACATTCTTGACCTAGGACTGTAAAGCAGCAGAATAGTGTATGTTATTGACAGCACAGCAAACAGGGCATTTCTAGAGTGTAGCAGAAAGCAGGCAAGGAAGCACACTGTATTCCTAGCATATGTTCAGTTACCAATGGAAACAATGGTTACTTTTAGTAGCCCTCCTGCTAAAATAACTTAAATTAGAACTAGGTTCTTGCCTGAAGAAACTGAGAAAGATTTTTGGTTAAAGGGAAGTTTTAAGAAAGAAAGGAACTACATGAGCATGTTCTTTATAAGGAAATCTTTCTTATTTCTTCAACAGGACACACCCATCCTAAAGTGACAGTAAAGGGTTTTTTTTTTTTTTTTTTTTTAAGACAGGGTCTGGCTTTGTTGCCCAGGCCAAAGTGCAGTGGTACGATAATGGCTCACTGCAGATTAAACCTCCTGGGCTCAAGCATTTCTCTTATCCCAGTTTCCTGAGCAACTGGGGCTAGAGATACATACCACCACACGTAGCTAACTTTTTCTTTTTCTTTTTAGTGGAGAGGAGGTCTCACTATGTTGCCCAGGTCTGTCTCAAATTCCTACATTCAAGTCATCCTCCTACCTCAGCCTCCCAAAGTGCTGAGATTATAGTCTTGAGCTACCTTGTCCAGTCTCTCAGGTTGTTGTTGTCGTTTTGAGATACGGTTTCACTCTGTTGCCCAGGCTGGAGCACAGTAGCATGATAATAATAGCCCACCATAGACTCAACCTCCTGGGCTCAAGGGATCCTCCTGCCTCAGCTTCCCGAGTAGCTTAGACTACAGGCGTGGGTAACATACCTGGCTAATATTTTTAAATTTTTTAGTTTTAGTTTCTGTGGGTACGAAGTAGGTGTATATATATATATATTTATGGGGTACATGAGATATTTTGATACAGGCATACAGTACATAATAAGCAGATGTGTCACCTCAAGCATTTATCCTGTATGTTCCAAACAATCCAATTATACTCTTTTAATTATTTTTAAATGTACAATTAAATTATTATTGACTATAGTCACCCCATTGTGCTATTGAATCTTATTCATTCTTTCATTTTTATTTACCTTTTAACCATCCCTACTTTCCCCCAACCCCACCATACCCTTCCCTGCCTCTGGTAACGATCGTTCTATTTTCTATCTCCATGAGTTCAATTGTCTTAATTTTGGGTTCCCACGCATAAGTGAGAACATGCAAAGTTTGTCTTTCTGTGCCTGGCTTATTTTGCTTAACATAATAACCTCCAGTTCTACCCATGTTGTTGCAAATGACAGGATCTCATTCTTTTTAATGGCTGAATAGTACTTCATTGTGTATATGTACAACATTTTCTTTATCTCTTCATCTGTTGATGGACATATAGGTTGTTTTCAAATCTTGGCTATTATTAATAGTGCTGCAGTAAACATGGGAGTGCACATATCTCTTTGATATACTGATTTCCTTTCCTTTGGATATATACCTAGCAGTGGGATTGCAGGATCATATAGTAGCTCTACTTTTAGTTTTTATGAGGAACCTCCAAATTGTTCCCCCCGTGGCTATACTAATTTACATTCCCACCAACAGTGTACAGATGTTCCCCTTTTTCCATATCCTTGTCAGCATTTGTTGTTGTCTTTCATTTTAACTGGGGTAAGATGATACCTCATTATAGTTTTTATTTGCATTTCTCTGATGATAATGATGTTGAGCACGTTTTCATATAACTGTTTGCCCTTTGTATGTCTTCTTTTGGCAAATATCTATTCAGATCTTTTGTCCATTTAAAAAACTGGATTGGCCAGGTATGATGGCTCACATCTGTAATCCCAGCACTTTGGGAGGCTGAGGCAGGCAGATCACCTGAGGTTGGGAGTTCAAGACCAGCCTGACCAATAAGGAGAAACCCTGGTGGCACATGTCTGTAATCCCAGCTACTTGGGAGGCTGAAGCAGGTGAATTGCTTAAACCTGGGAGGTGGAGGTTGCAGTGAGCTGAGATCAGGCCATTGTACTCCAGCCTGGGCAACCAGAGAGTGAAACTCCATCTCAAAAAAAAATTGGATTGTTAGATTTTTTTCCTGAAGAGTTTTTTGAGCTTCTTTATTCTGGTTATTAATCCCTTGTCAGATGGATAGTGTACAAATATTTTATCCCATTCTATGGGTTGTCTCTTTACTTTGTGAATTGTTTCCTTTTGTGTGCAGAAGTTTCTTAACTTGATGTGATCTCATCTGTTCATTTTCTTTGGTTGTCTGCATTTTCTGGATATTACTCAAGAAACCTTTGCCTGGCCAGGTGCCGTGGCTTACCCCTGCAATCCCAGCACTTCGGGAGGCTGAGGGAGGCAGATGATTTGAGGTTAGGAGTTTGAGACCTGGCAGAAATGGTGAAACTCCATCTCTAATAAAAATACAAAAATTAGACAGGTGTGGTGGTGTGCATCTGTAGTCCTAGCTACTCTGGAAGCTAAAGCACGAGAATCGCTTGAACCCAGGAGGCAGAGGTCATAGTGAGCCAAAATCACTCCACTGCACTCCAGCCTGTGTAACAGAGTGAAACTCTGTCTCCAGAAAAGAAAAAAAATGAAAAGAAAAGAAATCTTTGCCCATTCTTGTGTCCTGTAGCATCTCCTCAGTGTTTTCTTGTAGTAGTTTCATGGTTTGAGGTCTTAGATTTGTCTTTAATCCATTTTGATTTGGTTTTTGTATATGGTGAGAGATAGGGGTCTGGTTTCATTCTGCTGCATGCCAATACCCAGTTTTCCAAGCATGACATATTGAAGAGACTGTCCTTTCTCCCAGTATGTTTTTGACACCTTTGTCGAAAATGAGTTCACTGTAGATGTATGGATTTGTTTCTGGGTTCTCTATTCTGTTCTTTTGGTCTATGTGTCTGTTTTTATGTTAATACCTTGTTGGTGACTAAAGCTCTGTAGTATAATTTGAAGTCAGGTAATGTGATTCCTCCATTTTTGTTCTTTTTGCTCAGGATGGCTTTGACTATTCTGGGTCTTTTGTGGTTGCATATAAATTTTAGGATTGTTTTTTCTGTTTCTGTGAAGAGTGTAATTTTTTTTTTTTTTTTTTTTTTTTTTTTGTAGAGACAGGGTCATGCTATGTTGTCCAGGCTGATCTCAAACTCATTCCTGTTCAAGCAATCCTCCTGGCTCAGACTCTGAAAGCACTGGGATTATGGACATAAGCCACCATACCCAGCTTAGTATCTTTCTACATAACTGGACGTTCCTTCTCATTGTCTTTTACTGGATTCTTCCCCTTACTTGAACTGTCATTGTTGTAGTGCTTTAAGGCTTTTTTCCCTTGTGATTAAAAAAACACGATGTAGGCCGGGCGCGGTGACTCAAGCCTGTAATCCCAGCACTTTGGGAGGCAGAGGCAGGTGGATCACGAGGTCGAGAGATCGAGACCAGCCTGGTCAACATGGTGAAACCCCGTCTGTACTAAATATACAAAAAATATTAGCTGGGCATGGTGGCGCGTGCCTGTAATCCCAGCTACTCAGGAGGCTGAGGCAGGAGAATTGCCTGAACCCAGGAGACGGAGGTTGCAGTGAGCTGAGATCGCGCCATTGCACTCCAGCCTGGGTAACAAGAGCAAAACTCCGTCTCAAAAAATAAAATTAAATTAAATTAAAAAAAAAAACCATGATGTAATATTTACTGTCTTAACCATTTTAAATTTACAGGACAGTAGTGTTAACTGTGTGTACTTTGTTAAGTAACAAATCTCTGCAACTTTGTCATCTAGTAAATCTGAAACTCTATACCCACTGAAAAGCCCCCTGTTTTCTCTTCCCTTGTCTCTATACTCTTCCTTCCTAGGTGATCTCATCTACTGTCTTGACTAAAATATCATCTATTTTGCTTTAGAATAATTTCAGCTTCCCATCTCCCTACCTCCCTTCAGTTTTGCACATTCAGATTTTTGGATCATGTCCCTTCTGTTTCTAGAGTCTTTATTTAGAGTATATATGGTCATTAAATTCTCACATATCAAGCTTCATTGCTTACCAGATTCCCTTTTCATCTTCTCCTATCTTGAATCTATGTTAAGGTGTTTTTATTGTTTGGTTATTTTCTCAAGTATTTTTAATGAGATGATTTGCTTTAGTGGTGTAATTCTGGTAATCTTGGATAGCCTCAAATATCTTTTTGCCATCCCATAACAAATAGGGGGTATCTTGACTGAGTATAAGATTCATGACTTCTGCTGCTTTTCTTTCAATTTGTTTAAGATCCTGTTGCATTGTGTTCTAGTTTCTGGAGTTGACGATTAGTCCAGCCCCAGTCCTAGTTTTTCCCTTTATAGATAATTGTTCTTTCTGGACACTTTTTTTTCTTTATTTGTAAAATTAATGAATTTTATAAGGGCATAATAGATATATGTCTTTTCTCTTCAATCTGCTCTGAAACTTGGTTTCCCTTTTCACTTATCCACCAAAGGTCAGCCCAGAGAAATTTTTCTTTTATCGTTTACTTAATTGTTGCCTCTCTTCCATCTGGTGCTGCTTCTCTTTTTATCATGTATTTTTTGTATAATAGGTCTTCTGGGACTACCTTGAAGTCTTTCTTTTCCTTCAGTATTTCCATTTATTTAATTTTTTGTTCTGTGCTTTGAGATAATCCAGGGACTTCGTCTTCCAGTCTATGTATTTAGCTGTCAATAATGATCATCTTTAAAGTTCATGTACTCATTTTGCTTTGAAATCTATACATGAATCTTCCTGGAAAAAAATTATGTTTTTCCAAGTATTGCTTTTTAGTTTTCTACTTTCCCGGTTTGTTTACAGAAAATGTAATAAATTTTTTACTCTTATGTATGTTTTACTTTTCAATTAAAGTATTTGAATTTTATTTTTTTATAAAGATGTTTACTGGGGCCAGGTGAAGTGGCTCACGCCTGTAATCCCAGAAGTTTGGGAGGCTGAGGTGGGTGGGTTACATGAGTTCGGGAGTTCTAGACCAGCCTGAACAACATAATCAAACCCTGTCTCTACAAATAAAAAAACTAGCTGTTTATGGTGGCATACACCTGTAGTTCCAACTACTTTGGACGCTGAGATGGAAGGATTACTAGTGGTTGAGGCTGCAGTGAGCTGTGATCATGCCACTGCCTTCTAGCCTGGGTGACAGAGGGAGACTCTGTCTCAATAAAATAAAATTTTATAAAAGATATTTATTGGGTAAGCTGCCTTTCTTTAATAAAGAAATTTCATTTTTTAACTGTAATGTATTCTTTGATAATATATTTACTCCAAATGCTTAATTTGTTTTGTTGTTGTTGTTGTTTTGAGATGGAGTCTCAGCCGAAAACAGTGGCTCACGCATGTTATCCTAGCACTTTGGGAGGCCGAGGTGGGTGGATCCCCTGAGGTCAGAAGTTCAAGATCAGCCTGGCCATCATGGCAAAACCCCATATTAAAAATAAATAAATAAATAAAATAAAAAGAGATGGAGTCTCGCACTGTTTCCCAGACTGAAATGCAATGGCAAAATCTCGGCTCAGTGTAACTTCTGCCTCCCGGGTTCAAGTGATTCTCCCTGCTCAGCCTCCCAAGTAACTGGGATTATAGGCACTCACCACCATGCCCAGCTCTTTTTTTGTGTGTTTTTAGTAGAGACGGGGTTTCACTATGTTGGCCAGGCTGAATTCGAACTCCTGACCTCGTGAGCCACCACACCCGGTGGCTTTGTTTTTTTTTTTTTTTTTTTTTTTTTTGAGTTGGAGTCTCACTCTGTCACCTAGGCTGGAGTGCAGTGACACAATCTCGGCTCACTGCAACCTCTGCCTCCCAAGTTCAAGGGCATTTCTCCTGCCTTAGCCTCCTGAGTAGCTGGGACCACAGGCATGTGCCATGATGCCTAGCTAATTTTTGTGTTTTTAGTGTAGATGGGGTTTCACCATGTTGGCCAGGCTGGTCTCGAATTCCTGACCTCAGATCCTCGGCCTCCAAAGTGCTGGGATTACAGGCATGAGGTACTGTGCCCAACCATAATTTGTATTTTATATAAAAATAAACCTTACAAGATTATGTAATATCAAGACCACTGGGAAAAAGGAATAAAATAGAAAAAGTAGTTTATTTTTTGCCTTTTTTTTGTTTTTGTATTTTTGTTTTGTTTTGCTTTGTTTTAGAGATAGGGTCTGCCTCTTTTGTCCAGGCTGGGGTACAGTGGTACAATCATAGCTCAGTGTGGCTTCCAATTCCTGGCCTCAATCTGTCCTATTTCACCCTCCTGAGCCACTGGGATAACAGGTATGTGCCACTGTACCTGGCCACTTGCCAATTTTTATAGTATTCCAGCATTTTTTTTAGGTTGTCTGGATATCTCCTCAGTTAAGAGATTGGTTTCCCCCCTTATTATGTTTGCTGTCTCAAAGGAACATCCAATGATCCTGACCATGCCTGCTTTTCTTTCCCTTTGCCCTTTGTTTTCCTGCTACGTAATACTTAAGTTTATGCCCCCATCTTCAATTATCATTGTATAGAATTTATTTCTATAGGCTAATAAGAAAGAACTGAAAAAAGAAAGTTTAGCAAAATAATGGAAACAAAGTTCGGCTTAAAGGTAGGCTGAGCATATATACTACAGCATATATAGTTATGTGTTTAACTTATACTAATATGTAATCACACTTATTTTCTTGAATTTTAATCCATAATTATTTTGATTTATAGGGAAGACCAATCTTAAGGTTTAAGGATGAGGAGGGTAGTCAATAGTATAATCACTTACCACTCTGCTCACATATTTTTTTCTAACTAGAATAACCAGTTTATTTTTCTTTTATTTCTTTTTCTTTCTTTCTTTCTTTTTTTTTTTTTGAGACGGAGTTTCGCTCTTGTTACCCAGGCTGGAGTGCAATGGCGCAATCTCGGCTCACCGCAACCTCCGCCTCCTGGGTTCAGGCAATTCTCCTGCCTCAGCCTCCTGAGTAGCTGGGATTACAGGCACACGCCACCATGCCCAGCAAATTTTTTGTATTTTTAGTAGAGACGGGGTTTCACCATGTTGGCCAGGATGGTCTCAATCTCTTGACCTCGTGATCCACTCGCCTCGGCCTCCCAAAGTGCTGGGATTATAGGCGTGAGCCACCGTGCCTGGCCTATTTCTTTCTTTTCTAACTAGATTTTTTTTCTTTCTTCTAACTAGATTTGCTCACATTTTTGAAGGGTCATTGTAGCTATTTTCATGGGCGAGCTGTGGGAACAGCACATCTGAAGCTCTCCGTATATGCCTTTGGCAGCTAAAGAGTCATATAATATCAGCAATGGCCCATGTTCTCATACTTATAAACACCTCTCTCTGGCTTACTACTTTAGTATTATAAACTATTTTGTAGTAAGCTACTTAATCAGAACTTGAAAAATGGTTCACTTTGACCGGGCACGGTGACTCATACCTGTAATCCCAGTACTTCGGGAGGCTGAAGCAAGTGGATCAAAGGTCAGGAGACTGAGAACATCCTGGCCAACATGGTGAAACTCCGCCTTTACTAAAAATACAAAAATTAGCTCACGCCTATAATCCCAGCTCCTCAGGAGGCTGAGGTGTGAAAATGATTTGAACCCGGGTGGCAGAGATTGCTGTGAGCCAAGATCACGCCACTGCACTCCAGCCTGGTGATAGAGCAAGACTCCGTCTAAAAAAAAAAAAAATTCCCTTTGATAATTAATTTTTTCTTTTTTTTTCAGGTGTATGGTGGCTGATGAAGTAAGTGTTTCAGTGGTTTTTATGTCTTTTATAAGATTACACAGCTAGTTTTTAGTATCTACTATTTTCTATGCACTCTTTTTCCATGTGACTGTATGTCTATATATGGGAACGAGGAGAGAAAGGAAGATGAGAAGGTGGGGAGGGAGGGAGGGAGAGAGAGAATGAGAATGAATGAGTGTGTATGTGTGTGTGTTTTCAAGATATGCATGTGATACATGTTGATATTAACATTAGTGACTCTAAATTGTTGCCTAAGGATGCATGAATGAGCTTTGAAATGCAGCCCTCCAAAAAAACTTTTCCATTATAATAGTATTTGCTTAAAAGCTAAACTTTTAAGATTCTGTTCTAAAGGTTATTGTTAATTGTTTTCTATGAGTATGAAACATAGTGCTGAAATGGTATTTTATTATCACTCAACAATTTAATGTATTTAAATGTTATGTTCTTATATGTATCCCTGTTCATGTTTTCTCATGTTGTAACATGAACTGTGATACTCTTTGTGTACATTCTCAGAGTAATATAAATCAATAAAGTTGTAATTTTATTTATTTATTTATTGAGACAGAATCTCTCTCTGTTACCAGGCTGGGGTGCAGTGGTGCGATATCAGCTCACTGCAACCTCTGCCTTTCAGGTTCAAGCGATTTTTCTGGCTCACCCTCCCAAATAGCTGGGACTACAGGTGCGCGCCATCAAGCCCAAAATAATTTTTGTACTTTTAGTAGAGACTGGTTTCACCATGTTGGTCAGATGGTCTCCATCTCTTGACTTCATGGTCTGCCCACCTTGGCTTCTCAAAGTGAAGTGCTGTGATTATAATCATCAGCCACTACTGCATCAGGCCCCAAAGTTGTAATTTTTATTATTATTTTAAAATTTATTTATTTTACTTTAAATTCTGGGGTACCTGTGCAGATCATTTGTTACATAGGTACACCTGTGCCATAGTGGTGACGATCCTTTGCCCCATCGTCTACACCAGGTATTGCTTTTAATGCTCTCTCTCCCCAATCCCCCCACCCTCTGCTATTCCTCCTCTAGCCCCCCACCCCTTAGGCCTCAGTGTGTGGTGTTCCCCTCCCTGTGTCTGTGTGTTCTCGGTGTTTAACAACCACTTATGAGTGAGAAAATGTGGTGTTTAGTTTTCTGTTCTTGTGTCAGTTTGCTGAGAATGGTTTCCAGTTTCATCCATGTCCCTGCAGAGTACATGAACTCATCCTTTTTATGGCTGCATAGTATTCCACGGTGTATATGTGCCACATTTTCTTTATCCAGTCTGTCATTCTATTATATAGACATATGCACACATATGTTTACTGCGGCCCTGTTCACAATAGAATGATTTATAATCCTTTGGGTATATACCCAGTAATGGGATTGCTGGGTCAAATGGTATTTCTATTTCTAGATCATTGAGGAATTGCCACACTGTCTTCCACAATGGTTGAATTAATTTACATTCCCACCAACAGCGTAAAAGAGTTCCTGTTTTTCCACATCCTCTCCAGCATCTGTTGTCTCCTCATTTTTTTTTTTTTTTTTTTTTTTTTTTTGAGATGGAGTTTCGCTCTTGTTACCCAGGCTGGAGTGCAATGGCACGATCTTGGCTCACCACAACCTCCGCCTCCTGGGTTCAGGCAATTCTGCCTCAGCCTCCTGAGTAGCTGGGATTACAGGCATGCGCTACCATGCCCAGCTAATTTTTTGTATTTTTAGTGGAGATGAGGTTTCACCATGTTGACCAGGATGGTCTCGATCTCTTGACCTCGTGATCCACCCGCCTCGGCCTCCCAAAGTGCTGGGACCACAGGCTTGAGCCACCGCGCCCGGCCGTCTCCTCATTTTTTAGTGATTATAATCCTAACTGGTATGAGGTGGTACCTCAGTATGGTTTTGATTTGCATTTCTCTAATCATCAGTGATGGTGAGCTTTTTTTCATGTTTGTTGGCTACATAAATGTCTTCTTTTGAAAACTGTTCATGTCCTTTGCCCACTCTTTGATGGAGTTATTTGTTTTTTCTTGTAAATTTGCTTAAGTTCATTGTATATTCTGGATATTAGCCCTTTGTCAGATGGGTAGATTGCAAAAATTTTTTCCCATTCTGTTGGTTGCCAGTTCAGTCTATTGATAGTTCAAAGTTGTAATTTTTAATAACAATTTAAGAAACATGTTAAAGGCCAGGCGCGGTGGCTCAAGCCTGTAATCCCAGCACTTTGGGAGGCTGAGACAGGTGGATCACGAGGTCAAGAGAGCGAGACCATCCTGATCATCCTGATCAACATAGTGAAACACCGTCTCTACTAAAAGTACAAAAAACTAGCTGGGCGTGGTGGCGCATGCCTGTAATCCCAGCTACTTAGGAGGCTGAGGCAGGAGAATTGCCTGAACCCAGGAGGCGGAGGTTGCGGTGAGCCGAGATCGCGCCATTGCACTCCAGCCTGGGTAACAAGAGCGAAACACCATCTCAAAAAAAAAAAAAAAAAAAAAAAAAGAAATATGTTGCTGTTTTTCATTACATTTTTAAGAATAACGGCAAAACATACACTTTTCAAAATGTATTAGAAATGAAGGGAATGGAAACTGAATTGTTAACAGATAAAAGTGGAAACATTAAAACATTCTCCCAATTAATTTTGTGTTAGTTTTACTTACATATAGACTCCCACAAACGGCTTATCTTTATAGTCTCTTTTTAAGGAAAAGCATGAATAGAGAATTTAAGGATTTAAGGAATAACATGAGTACTATACAGAAATGTTGATATAGGGGTTCATAGTTCATGCTGATTTATAATTACCTAATTTTTTAGTTTAAACTCTTCATTCATTCATTCAATAGGCATTTATTTAGACTAGATGTTATAGTTAGTAAAAGAGTCATTGCCAGTGAAGAAGTTTAGCAATATAATTGGAGAAACAAGACATAGCCATTTTGGAAACAATAAACAGAAATTTTTCCTTTGAAACAGAATGAGTTCCAAAAGGCTCTTCATAAATTAATTAGAGTCCAAATGACTGAAACAAGCTTTTTATGTTTTCAGTCCCTAAATATGTTTTCAACAAATAGAAATGTGAACTCATTTTCCAAAACCTCAAGACTAGCCACAACTATCTCCTCTTACATACACATATATTGAATATATATCATATATGTATATGCATGTGTATTTATTTTTTCCCAAACAGACCAGTTTTATGTCCACAGAAAATATATTATTAAAGGTAACAAACAGCATCCTTTATGATCTCCACAAGTAAGTCATTGTGAAAATCTTAGCAGTCATGGTACACCATTGGTACTTTCGTTCTTGCTTTTATGTTTTAGGGATTTAGATGGGCCTTAAATCTATGGAATTCACCATGAATTGAGATAAACACTTGATCAGTATCATAACCCTTCTGATATGTTTTGTCTGTGTCTCCACCCAAATCTCATCTTGAATTGAAGCTTCCATAATTCTCACGTGTGATGGGAGGGGTGACCCGGTGGCGGGTAGTTGAATTATGGGACGGGTCTTTCCCATGATGTTCTCATGATAGTAAATAGCATGAGAGCTGATGATTTTATAAATGGAAGTTCCTCTGCACACACTCTCTTGCCTGCTGCAGTGTGAAAGAAGTGACTTTGCTCCTCTCTCACCTTCCACCATGATTTTGGGGCCTCCCTAGTCATGTGGAACTGTGAATTAAACCCGTTTCCTTTAATAAACCCAGTCTCAGGAATGTCTTTATTGGCAGTGTGAGAACAGACTAATACACCTTCTTAACCCTTATGTCCTCCAACAAACCCTTATCTTATCCTCAGTTAACATCAGTTAAGGAGTATGCAGAGTTCATGAACCCTTAGCAAGAGTCTTCCCATTATACAAATTGCTTTTCCTCATCTTGTTATTTGTACTTACGTAGCACTTTTCATATTTGGCTAATTCACATATTGTCATCTTCTTTCAGAACCATTCTTATTTTTTAACTAAATAAATTTTAAAGATCTGTTTAATATTTCCTCAGTACTTAAAATAACTTCCACCTTTGTGTCCACCATAGTTACTTAATTCTCTCTTTTCACCAGTGTTTTTGAAGACCCATTATTTTACACCTGTTTGACTTGACAGGGTTTATGATGTTATATTGTATTAATAATCTTAATTAAGAAAAAAAATCCTCAACTTTATACATAAATATGAATCAGGCCATAGAAATAAACAGAATGACGTACAAGACTTAAGATCACATCTCATAGCCACTAATAATCTATTTAGTGGTAGAGTTGGAGTGCCATTTTTTATGGAATCTTACCATGCCATTGTGGATGAAAGTTAGTAAACTAAATGTGCTGAAGTAAAAAGAACTTGTATATATGTAAATTATATGAACTGTGGTTTGAAATTCATTCTGTTTCCTAATATTGTTTTCCTTCTCTTGCTCTTATCATAAAACAGTGATGAAGCCAGAGAAGGAAGTATAGTTTATAATTTGAAGGTCAACCACTTTTTGATTTGTAAATTTAAAATATATTTGATGTGATGACTGTCTCATCAAATAGCTAAAAGCCTTGGGAGAGCAATTTTACATCTCTGTGTTATTGAACCTACTATTTTTTTTTTTTTTTTAACATTTGAATACCCATTTGGAATATTGTGTAATTTAGTTGTCTGCAGTGATCTTTTCTCCCTAGCTTTAGAAACAAATGTCTTCCTTCACTGGTATTACTCCCCATTCTTTTAGTATTTTTTCGCTGGTATCTTTTTCTTTCTTCTTTTTTTCTTTGAGACAGTATAATTCCATCACCCAGGTTTTAGTGCAGTGGCACGATCGTGGCTCACTGCAGACGCCACCTTCCAGATTCAAGCGATTCTCCTGGCTCAGCCTCCCAAGTAGCTGGGATTATAGGCCCCCACCACCATGTCCAGCTAATTTTTGTATTTTCAGTGGGGTGATGGATGCAGCAAACCACCATGGCATGTGTATATGTATGTAACAAACCTGCACGTTCTGCACATTGCCCCAGAATTTAAAGTATAAAACAAGAAAAAGACAAGTATAATATATAAATATAATTATTTTTAAAAAAGGAAACAGGACCATCTTGCAGTACCTTGGTTGGGTTTTTGTGTGATTCAGATGAATAAAGGTGGTTGATGTGTTTGTAAACAGTAATGTAATACTCAAAAGAGAGTAGCAGCAGGTTGCTTTGTCAATGCTTTATTTTGAGGAACGAATTAATGTTTTCAATAAATGTTATTGAGTATTTACTATTAAAAAAAAAAAAGTCCATTTCTACTAAGAAGACCTTAAAATTGAGAACATATATAGAGTCTGCCAGCATTAACTTCATAGGTTTGATGACAAAGAAATTAAGCTAGACATGAAAATTTTTAGTTTTCCTCTTATATAAGACTACCCTTGTTTGGCAAAGTGGACTAAGATTGCAATTTTTATGTCATTTTCTTCTACAGTTCTTAGTTTTTTATTTTTATTTTCCTACCGTGCCAAAGTTGAAGTTAGCACTTTGTCCTTTGAGCTCTTACTGTTTCTAATTTATAACCCTTCTTTTTTGTCAGTGTATGTTTGCTGAATGAATGAATAAATGAATAAACTTAGTAATTAGAAAAGACTTAACTTTCATTTATGAGGTTCTGGTCTAATGCTTTACGTGTATTAATTTAATTAATCCTCATAATAAGCCTGCGGGGCCTTCTTACTCTTTCTTTTGTTCTTTCTTTCTTTCTTTCTTTCTTTTTTTAAGAGACAAGGTCTGATTCTGTCTCACTCAGGCTAGAGTGCAGTGGTGCGATTAGCTCCCTTCAGCCAAAAATTTCTGGGCTCAAGCAGTCCAATTTCAGCCTCCTAAGTAGCTAGAATTACAGGTGCACACCACCACGCTCAGCTAATTTTTAATTTCTTTGTAGAGAGAAGGTCTTGCTTTGTTGCCCAGGATAGTTCCAAACTCCTAGCCTCAACCAACCAATCCTCTTGCCTCAGCCTTCCAAAGTGCTGGAATTATAGGTGTAAGCCACTGTATCTGACCTCATATTGTGATTTTTACACTCATTTCACAGACAGGAAAGCTGAGGCACAGAGAGGTTAATTAAATTGCTCAAGCATGTATAACTAGAACATGCCAAAACCTGATATTTGACCTGAAGTCAAATAATTGGAGTGATTCAGCTCCAAGTCTCACTATCAATTACTATTACAATCCCCAGATACCAGACTTTCTATTTTTGAGACAGGATTCTTGAGGACAGAAGAATTTGGAAGACACAGTGCTCAAAGGAATAAGACAGTAATGCTACAATGAAGGTGATAGCATTAAAATTTTGTGTTGGTGGGACTACACGGTGCTTCTTTAAGTCAGTGTCACCTGCCTGCTTGCTTCTTATTTCTAAGACAAGCTTTATTATTTTTGAATGCACTTTAAAAAAAAAAACTTAATTTAAAACAATTTTAAATTTACAGAATTGTTACAAAGATACTACAGAGTTCTTGTATACCCCACACCCAGTTTCCCCTATTATTGATATCTTAGATTAGTATGGTACATTTGTCTCAATTAATGAGCCTATATTCATATATTACTATTCACTGAAGACCATACAGGTTTTCTCAGTTTTTCTCTCATGTCCTTTTTTTTAAAAAAAAAACAAAACTCTGGGATCCCATCCAGGATACACATTACTACATATATTAGTAATGTCTCTTTAGGCTTCTCTGAATTTTGACAATTTCTCACACTTCCTTTGTTTTTGAAGACTTTTACACTTCTGAAAATTAATGGTTAGCTATTTTGTAAAATGTCCCTTAATTGGGATTCACCTGGTGTTTTCCTCATGGTTATACTTGGGTAATATGTGTTTTGGGGTGAAGACCATAGAGATGAAGTGTTGTTGTCATCACATCATACAAAATGTGCTTACTATCAATATGATTTATCACTGTTAATGTTAACTTTGATCACCTGACTTAAAGTAGTAGATTGCCAGGTTTTCCCACTATAATGTTACTCAGTTTTTCCTCCCTTTTTATACTGAATTTTTGGGAAGAAAGTAACTATTCCCAGCCCAGTCCATACTTGAGTAATGGAGAGTTGTGTTTTACTTTCTTTACTTTCTTTCTTTTTTTTTTTTTTTTGAGACAGAGTCTCACTCTGTCACCCAGGCTGGAGTGCAATGGTGAGATATTGGTTCACACCAGCCTCCCCCTGCCGGGTTACAAGAATTTCTCCTGCCTCAGCCCCTCGAGTAGTTGGGATTATAGGCACCCACCACCACGCACAGCTAATTTCTGTATTTTTAGTAGAGACAGGGTTTTGCCATGTTTGTCAGGCTGGTCTCGAACTCCTGACCTCAGGTGACCCACCTGCCTTGGCCTCCCAAAGTGCTGGGATTACAGGCGTGAGCCACTGTGCCTGGCTGTGTTTTACCTTCTTAAACCTTGTTTTTGTCAGGGTTCTCTAGAGGGACAGAACTAATGGGATAGATACATATGTAAAGGGGAGTTTATTAAGTATTAACTCACATGATCACAAGATCACATAATAGGCTGTCTGCAGGCTGAGGAGGCAAGGAAACCAGTCCGAATTCCAAAAGTGAAGAAGTTGGAGTCTGATTTCAAGGGCAGGAAGCATTCAGCATGGGAGAAAGATGTAGGCTGGGAGGCTAGGCCAGTCTCTCTTCTCACATTTTTGTACTTGCTTATATTCTAGCCATGATGGCAGCTGATAAGATTATGCCCACCCAGATTAAAGGTAGGTCTGCCTTTCCCAGCCTGCTGAGTCAAATGTTAATCTCCTTTGGCAGCACTCTCACAGACAAACCCAGGATCAATACTTTGTATCCTTCAATCCAATGAAATTGACAGTGTTAACCATTGCAAAGCCAGAGTAAATACATAAGATATTTGGAATTCATTCATTTATTTACTTAATCATGTATTTATATCAGTGTGGACTCATGGATATTAATTATATACTTTGAGTTATAATTCATTACTGCTTTCTTTATCTTGTTGCTCCAATTGTTCCAGCTTTGGCCATTGGGAGCCCAATTCTATGTCCCTTTGACATATCCCCTTCATTTGGAACTTTTTTGTTTCGTTTTTTTGTTTTTTGAGAATTTTCTTACTTTCTGGTACTACATGATGCTTCAGGCTCATCTTATGCATTTCTTGTCCCAGTCTATAATCAGCCATTTCTCGAAGAATTCCCAGTTCATTTTATTGAAGATTGATACTAGAATGATGACCTGGGTGCTCCATTTCTCCTGGAGTTTCATTCCTTCCAGGTTCTATTAGCTTGTAGAGCAAGGAGATAAATGTATGTAAACTAATGTCTGTGTGTGTGTGTGTGTGTGTGTGTGTGTGTGTGTGTGTGTAGGTAGATAGACAGATACACATACATATATCTATATGTATAGTGGAGTGTGAAGGCCAGCAATCTTTGACATTCCTTGGTTTGCACAGGCTATGCACTCACATTGCTATATACATATATTACTTATTTGTAATCTTTCATTCTAACAGTGGGTCCCACCATCTGCCATCTATTTAGTGAATTGCTAATTTCCAGTATACATGTATAGCAGTTTCACAGTTGTTAACCCGTACTTTCATGAGAAAGAACTTTATTAGCTAGAGCATGATGTAATGTAGAGATCCTTTTGACTTTATTCTTACAGACTCCATTTATATCCAGAATTACTCAGGTCAGCACCTTATTCCTCTACACCCTCCAATGAGGGTATTTCAGACGTTCGTAATACATATACATTCCTTTATCACATTTTGCTTTCCATCCTGGTATTCTGTACCTCCTAAATTATTTTTAAAATATTTGCATACATTCAGGTTTACTCTTTATGCTGTAAAGTTCTATGGAGTTTCACAAATGCTTAATGTCTTGTATTCATACAAAACTGTTTCACTACCCTGCACAATCCCTGTGACTCACTTACTCAATTTTCCCCAGGACTGAACCCCTAGTAACCACTGATATGTTTAATGACTTTGTTTTTGCATTTTCCATAATGTCATATAATTAGAATCCTATATTGTGTTATGTTTATGAAGCTTTATTCACTTAGCAATATGCCTTTAAAATTCATTCATGTCAGGCTGGGCACAGTGGCTCACGCCTATAATCCAAGCACTTTGGGAGGCCGAGGCGGGTGGATCATGAGGCCAGGAGTTCAAGAACAGCCTGGCCAATATGGTGAAACCCCAGTGTCAACTAAAAATATAAAAATTAGCTGGGTGTGGTGGTGGGCACCTGTTATCCCAGCTACTCGGGAGGCTGAGGCAGGAGAACTGTTTGAACCTGGGAGGCAGTGAGCCGAGATTGCGCCATTGCATTCCAGGGTGATAGGGCGAGACTCTGTCTCAAAAAAAAAAAAAAAAAAATTCATCCATGTCTTTTCCTGTCTTGATAGCCTTTTTTTTTTTTTTTTTTTTTTTAAATCACTGATTAATATTCCATTGCATGGATGTAGCACAGTTTGTTTTTTCATCCATGAAGATGAAGGGACATCTTGGTTGCTTCCAATTTTTGACAATAAAGCTGCTGTACATATTCAGAGTATTGCTCTGTCTGCCAGGCTGGAGTGCAGTGTTGGTTCACTGCAACCTCCGTCTCCTATGTGCAAGCGATTCTCATGCCTCAGCTTCCCGAGTAACTGGGATTACAGGCATGCATACTACTACACCCAGCTAATTGTTGTTGTTGTTGTTGTTGTTGTTTTGATATGTATCTCACTCTGTCACCCAGGCTGGAGTGCAGTGGCTCTATCTTATCTCACTGCAACCTCTGCCACCCCAGTTCAAGTGATTCTCCTTCTTCAGCCTTCCGAGTAGCTGGGATCACAGGCACGCTCCACCATACCTGGCTAATTCTTGTATTCTTAGTAGACACAGTGTTTCGCCATGTTGGCTAAGCTGGTCTTGAACTCCTGGCCTTAAGTGATCTGCCTGCTTTGGCCTCCCAAAGTGCTACAATTATAAGTGTGAGCCACTGTACCCAGCCCACCATGACTTTTTATGCTTTAATATTTCTACATAGTTCTTTTTCTGATTAATTCCTTCTGTATCACATACTTTTCTCAAGTCCATCTAAAAAGTAAACCTTCAAAACATTCTTCAGATATCATTACCTCTGTATTGCCATCTCTGGTTGCCTTTTGGTACCTGTGTGCTCTCAATTCTTCAGTAATTTGAATCATATTCTGCTGTACTTGTCTGGCTTGTCTGGTTTCCTCCCCAGATTGCATCTCCAAGGCTGGAGCCATATATAACCACAGTGCCTGGGAACATATTTCTAGTAAATGCCTCCTGAACAAATGAATGAACTTTTTTTTTTTTTTTTGAGATGGAGTTTCGCTCTTGTTACCCAGGCTGGAGTGCAATGGCATGATCTTGGCTCACCACAATCTCCACCTCCTGGGTTCAGGCAATTCTCCTGCCTCAGCCTCCTGAGTAGCTGGGATTACAGGCATTCGCCACCATGCCCACCTAATTTTTTGTATTTTTAGTAGAGACGGCGTTTCACCATGTTGACCAGGATGGTCTCGATCTCTTGACCTTGTGATCCACCTGCCTCGGCCTCCCAAAGTGCCAGGATTACAGGCGTGAGCCACCGCTCCTGGCCCCAAATGAATGAACTTCTATAAGTTTATTGTTTTTATTGACTTAAGATCACGTGAACTAGTCAGACAAAAGATCTCTTCATCTAGACAAATGGAGGTCTTGTGTATCAGTAAGCAATGCTTTTTTTTTTTTTTCTTTTTGAGATAGAGTCTTGTTCTTGTCCCCCAGGCTAGAGTGCAGTGGCATGATCATACCTTATTGCAGCCTTGAACTCCTGGACTCAAGCAATCCTCCTGCCTTAGCCTCTCATATAGCTAGGACTACAGGTGTGTGTCACCACATCTGGCTAATTTTTAAACTTTTTTTCTTTTTAGAGACAGGGTCTCAGTATATTGCCCATGCTGGTCTCAAACTCCTAGCCTCAAGCAATCCTCCTGCCTTGGCCTCCCAAAGTGCTAAGAGTACCCGTGTGATTCACTGCACCTGGCCTTTTAGCCAGTGCTTTAAATCAGGTCCACGCCTACTACCACTCACGTCCATTTGTTGTAAGCATGGAGGTAAAGGAGCAAATATTCCTTTAAGTGGGTTTGGGGTTTGGGGATCATCTTGATCCCATCTGACTCCTATAACAAAAATGCAATGGACAGGTGGCTTAAACAACAAACATTTATTCCTCACAGTCCTGGAGGCTGGGAAGATCAGTATCTGATGGGGCCAACTACTCGTTCATAGACAGCCATCTTCTTGATGTGTCCTTACATGGCAGAAGGAGTGAGATGGCTCTTAACATCCTCTCTTGCCTTTTTTTTTTTTTTTTTCTCCCCTGAAACAGAGTCTCTCCCTATTACCCAGGCTGGTGCAGTGGCACCATCTCGGCTCACCGCAATCCCTGTCTCCCAGGTTCAAGTGATTCTTGTCATCAGCCTCCCAAGTAGTTGAGATTACAAGCACCTGCCACCACACCTGGCTAGTTTTTGTTATTTTTAGCAGAGACTGAGTTTTGCCATGTTGGCCAGGCTGGCCTTAAATTCCTGGCCTTAAGTGTTCCACTTGCCTTGGTCTCCCAAAGTGTTAGAATTAAAGGCGTGAGCCACCATGTCTGAGCTGAAGTCTCTTTTTTTTTTTTTTTTTTTTTGAGACTGAGTCTCACTCCTCTGTCACCAGGCTAGAGTGTAGTGGCATGATCTTGGCTCATTGGAGAGCAATTCAAGCGATTCTCCTGCCTCAGCCTCCTGAGTAGCTGGGACTACAGGTGTGTGCCACAACACGTGGCTAATTTTTTTTTATTTTTAGTAGAGACAGGGTTTCACCATGTTGGCCAGGCTGGTCTCAATCTCCAGACCTCAGGTGATCCACTGCCTCAGCCTCCCAAAGTGCTGCGATTACGGGTGTGAGCCATGGTGCCCAGCCTGAAGTCTCTTTTAAAAGAACATTGATCCCATTCATGAGGGCTCCACCCTTATGACTTAACTCCAAAATCCTCCACCTCCTAATACATTGGGCGTTAGAGATTTTAACATGAATTTTTTGGGAAAAAACGTACAGCCCTTGACAGGAATCTTTTCAAACACTTTATTAAAATGTCTAGCATTGAGTATTCTTGTTTTTCTAAATAAGTTCAAGTCATTTCTCAGTCTAAAAATTTATCTTGAACACTAGCAAAGTAAAAATGCAATTGATTGCATTTTCAATTTTAAAGAGGTCTATCCTGATTTCTTTGAAAGCTAATGTCATTTTGTTGAGACCTCCTGCTGTTTTGCATGGCTGGGTTATTTCAGTGTTCTCTCAATAGTCTTAGACAAAATTCAAAATAAAATGCAAAGGTGTCAGTGATGGTGAGTTAAACCATACCTAGATAGTATCAGGCACAAAGTATCCTCCCGGAATTTAATGTTTAAGTTCACATAAGCATTTGAAAAGCACAAAGCACTAACAGCATCATCTCATCCCGAGTATTGTTATTACATTAATATATTAACACCTCCAAGTGCATTATAAGGAGGATGTTGCAAACATTCCTACCATACCAGTTTTTATTAAATGAAATGTTCTTGATGACTAGAAATTGTTTAACTGGGAGGAATGGTTAAAATTAAATATCACCCTGTAATCTCCTTTTCCTTTTTGAGTAATGAGCTTAAATTTTTATAGAACTTAAAAATCCAAAGAGGCCACAACTTTGTTGGTATGTTAGTACATTCTCGTGCTGCTATGACGACATATCTGAGACTGGGTAATTTATAAAGAAAAGAGTCACGGTTCTGCATGGCTGGAGAGGCCTTAAGAAGCTTAAAGTTATGGCAGAAGGCACCTCTTCACAGGATGGCGGGAGAGAGAATGAGTGCAAGCAGGGGAAAAATGCCAGATGCTTATAAAACCATCAGATCTTTTGAGACTTACTCATTATCATTTGAATAGCATGGGGGAAATCCTCCATGATCCAGTTACCTCCACTTGGTCCCACCTTTGACACATGCAGATTGTTACAATTCAAGGTGAGATTTGGGTGGGGACACAGAGCCAGATCATATCAGTTGGCTCTTCCCCCATCTGTATGGGAATTGGACAATTGTGAATATACATAAAGGCTCCTAACTTTTTTTTTTTTTTTTTTTTTTGGAGACAAAGTTTCGCTCTTGTTGCCCAAGCTGGAGTGCAGTGGTGGGATCTTGGCTCACTGCAACCTCTGCCTCCCAGGTTCAAGCAATTCTCCTGCCTCAGCCTTCTGAGTAGCTGGAATTACAGGTGCCCACCACCACGCCCAGCTTATTTTGTGTTTTTAGTAGAGAGGGGCTTGTCCTCCCCAAGTGTTGGGATTACAGGCGTGAGCCACCTGGCCCCAACTTTTCATATAGAGTAGCTAGGGATGGTTATCAATAGAAGTCTTAGTCTTAACTCTTTGTACTAAAATATTTTAAAGCCATATTTTCCTGTATCCATTGATTAATCTTTTACTACTGTATTCAACAAATAAATATTGTTGAATCTTCTATTTGATAAGTTATTAGAAATATGGATTAAGAAACATGCCTTCATTTGCTGAAACCTGTATGATATTGGAGATCATTATTCTGAGTGAAGTAACTCAAGAATGGAAAACCAAGGGGGCCGGGCGCAGTGGTTCAAGCCTGTAATCCCAGCACTTTGGGAGGCCGAGGCGGGTGGATCATGAGGTCAAGAGATCGAGACCATCCTGGTCAACATGGTGAAACCCCGTCTCTACTAAAAATACAAAAAATTAGCTGGGCATGGTTGTGTGTGCCTGTAATCCCAGCTACTCAGGAGGCTGAGGCAGGAGAATTGCCCGAACCCAGGAGGCGGAGGTTGTGGTGAGTCAAGACCGCGCCATTGCACTCCAGCCTGGGTAACAAGAGCGAAACTCCGTCTCAAAAAAAAAAGAATGGAAAACCAAACATCATATGTTCTGACTTATAAGTGGAAGCTAAGCTATGAGGATGCAAAAGCATAAGAATGACAGTGGACTTTGGGGACTCAGGAAAAGGCTGGGAACGGAGTGAGGAATAAAACACTAAAACTGAGTGCAGTGTATACGGCTCAGGTGATGGGTGCACCAAAATCTCACAAATCACCACTAAAGAACTTACTCATGTGACCAAACACTACTTGTTCTCTAATAACCTATGGAAATAGAAAAAAATTAAAAAAACAGATTACAGAACAATAGGTGTAAAATGAGCTTGTTTTTGTTTAAGCCACCCACCTCAAAACACAAAATTATAGCTATTTATTTGTATGTGTATACATAAAGATTTTAAGATATTAAAAAAAAAAAAGAAAAACATGCCCTCCCTCTAATCAAGTATGGATGAGTAGGGGTGTATTACTCTGTGTGGTATCTGTAAAATGTAGGGTACTAGAAATGTTAGAAGTTTACAATATAAATTATATGATAATGATTGTGGAAGGAACTATTAATTTCGTTTTGATTAAGTTGGAAGGGTCTGTGGGAGAGGTAGATTGGAAGTGGGTCTTGTAAAATAAATAAGTAGAAAACCAACATTGAAAAAAGGAGTATTGAGGAGTTTATTCACTGGGCAACACTCAGTGCTTTGCAAGCCCTGTTTCACAGAACTGTTTTTCACAGAACTGAGGTGGTGACTGAGGGTATGGGGCTCTGAGGTCCCTGCTTTACATTGACTATAGTGGTCTCACTTTTTCTGCTTTACAAATGTTGAGTTTCTATGTAATAATTTATTTGAAAGAAACTTTCATTGCTTTTTTGAAAAAGTGTAAAATTGGCTTTTTAGAGTCTTAGCTTCTTTGTGTTGTCTTCTGTTGTTTTGTTTTGTGTTTTTTGAGACAGAGTCTTGCACTGTCTCCTGAGCTGGACTGCCCAGTGGCACAGTCTTGGCTCACTCCAACCGCCACCTCCTCTGTTCAAGCAATTCTCCTGCCTCATCCTCCTGAGTAACTGAGATTATACAGGTTTGCGACTCCACGCCTGGCTAATTTTTTGTATTTTTAGTAGAGACGGGGTTTCACTATGTTGGCCAAGCTGGTCTCGAACTCCTGACCTCGTGATCCGCCTGCCTCGACCTCTCAAAGTGCTGGGATTACAGGCGTGAGCCACCGAGCCTGGCCTTGTATCCTCTTGTTGTATATTAAAGCAAAGTGTGTCTATCTCTCTTACTCCTTGTCTAATTTTACTCACCACTGGTTCAAAAATTTAAAGTAGAATGATTTAATCTTTGACATTTTCTGCAGGTTCAGATCCTCTCATACTGCTTCCAATTTTTTAAACATTAATTTAGAAAGTCAAATTATTAATAGAATGTATTTGTAATGATGGCAATGTTTTCCTGTTTTGAAATTTTATATATTTAAGTCTATAGGAAATGAGGTATTTCTAGAGAGTCAGAATTTTTAGGACAGCAGGCATTCTGGGTTTTTTTTTCAAATACTTTCTATATATTTCTGCTTCTTTAAACATTGTACTTTGGACATAATTTAACCTTTTTTGTTACTCAAAGTTATCAACTACTGAGACAAGTTAGGCCCTTTACTTAATCGAATAGAGTGTTTTAAGTTATATATCTGCATCTTATTTTTCATTTACCCTCCTCCAAACCCTTTTTCTTCTCTGTTCTGAGTTTCCAGGCAAACTGAAATGGCTATCTATTTTTGTAAATATTGGTACTGTGGCTTATTTATTATTGATAAATAATATTAGAAAAAACAAATGAGTAGATACTGTCTGCTGAAATTTTCTGTCATTTTTCAGTACATTTTTATTTGAAATTTATATTTTAGCTATTTTATAATATATCATTAATTCATGGATTAAGTTAGCTATCTTTTTCAATTTTTAATTTTGTGGGTACATAGTAGGTGTATTTATTTATGGGGTATAGAAGATATTTTGATACAAGTGTACAATGTGTAAAATCACCTCAAGGTAAATGGATATCATCATCTCAAGCATTTATCCTATTTTTTTTGAGACAGAGTCATACTCTGTCACCCAGGCTGGACTGCAGTGGCTCGATCTCAACTCACTGCAACCTCCGCCTCCTGGGTTCAGGCGATTCTCCTGCCTCAGCCTCCCAAGTAGCTGGGACTACAGACATGTGCCACCATGCCCGGCTAAGCATTTATCCTTTGTGTTGCAACAATCTTCTAGTCATTTTCAGATGTACAATTAAATTAATACTGACTACAGTCACCCAGCCATCTTACTGTTACTTCAACATTGATTCCTATCATTTATTACTTTATTTCAACATTTTTATAATGTTATGTTATTTTCTTTTATTACTTTATGACATGATGTTAACTATGAATTTAATGAACTATTTTCACTGCTTTTAATGCCACTAATAGTTCAGTAAAATAAAATAAAGCCCAGATTAGGTCTTAACATATTCATTTTCCCATAAAAATTAACTTTCATTATTGTTTATTTTTGTAGTTATTAGTACATAGCAAATAACATTTATTTTGATGCTTAACCCAATTTGAATTTATTTTTTTAGGAAGATGTTTTTAGATAACCTTCTTGTTAACTTTTCTGAGGTTCATATGTATTGCATTTTCTCTAATCAACTGGTTCCACAAAATTAGTCATTTTTTAATTTAGCATGAGTAATATCTAATAAATGAGGAATGTGACTAGTGTATGATATTGTCAGTTTTGACATATCTCATTTCTTTTTATAGATTAAAAGTGAATTCCTAAATAATTGACAGACAGTGCACTTTGAGAGTATTCTACATATAGATTCATTTAAGAAATTTGGAGCCATTACTAAGTCTACTGGAAGACAAAAGAACAGACAAGTAATTGAATAATAAGTGTTATTATTGGTTGTTATAACTAATGATTGAATATATTATTGAATAACTTCTCAGTTAATTCATGCTACTGAATAACAGTGAAGTTATTCAATAATATATTTAGTTATATTGGGGAAACAAGGGACATCCCTATCCAATAAAAATGTCAGAAACTAAATATATTTCACCTTGCCATAATACTACCCTTAAGTTCATGGTGATACTGTATTATAGGAAGAGTTTTCTGTCACTATGTTTAATGTATAAACAATTTATGCAGATTCTACCCTAGAGAAGAAAACCATATGGTTTAGACCCAGGAAACTCTACCTTGATATAGGGTGGTTGGTTTTTAGGTAAAAATCACCTGTGTAAATATTCTTTAAATATATGAAAATTAATTTATAAATAATAAATACTTTAAAAGAATTGATGATTTTCTGTTTCTTATTCGTTAGTAGTCCTGGTTTTTCTCCTTTATTGCCTAATACAATTTAAACAGCAAATTTTACTTTTGGTAACATTCCATATCTTTTTCTTAGAATAACTAATTGATTTTGCTGTCTCAGTTGATTCACATTCTTGTTTTCATTTCTGCAGATAATACCCAGCCTAATCTCTGAATTCGGTGGCCTTCCTTTATGTTTTAAGTTTTGAACACTAACTACTCAGCGCATTAGGGCTCAATTTTTAGTCAATTGTGGCATTTTGGCAACTGGCAGAGGATGTGATTAATTAGCATTTTGTTTTCTTTTTGTTTATTTTCTTTTTCATTTTATGTAATGATTTAGTAACCAGTACGTAAGTTAATTTTTACTTTTCTTAAAAAAAAAAAAAAAACCTTTCACAAAGGCTTCCTTTCTTTCTCCTTCTTTTTAATATGTACAAGACCCATCTTAAAAGAGTGTACGTTCTGAATCTGAGTAGAGAATCTCCATCATTGTTTACTTAACTTTTCCAAAAATTATCTAGTTGAGATTTGGAATTCTTTCTAATGGTTATTCTAAAGTGATAGTTATGGGTCAACACATGAATTGACTGATTAATCCAAGTCCTTGTTCAACCGAGAGTATCCTAATAACCTGCAAAAATTTTGTCTCAAGCTGTTGATGGATACGCTTTTGATTCCTTATTTTGAAAGCAGAAATAATTTTCCCTTTGTTACAAGTAAGTGGTGGCCTTATTTATTTATTTTACTTCTACCATAATTTTATGTGTCATTATTTAACTGTAGAACATAGTATTTTAATATGCTAATCTGAATTTCAATACAAGGTTCTTTATTTTCTAATTCTGATATTGTCTTCAAATTCATTATAGTGTTGTCACATTAAAAAAGGATGTAAAGCATCACACTTCAATTATTTGCTATACTAAGCAAGGGATTCGTTCATCTTATCTTTTATAAAATCTCCAACTGAATTTATCTGTGGTCCTTAATGGTAGTAATCAAGTTTGCCAAGTACAAATGCTTCTTATCTGCTCTTTGTTTCCTAATCCATATTTTAATAAACTTTGAAACACCCTTTTGTTTATATTTGTGATAAACAAACTCACAGTTAATAAACAAAGAAAATTTAGGATTTTTCATATATTCTTTTTTAAAGAATGTATTATATTTAGTTTCACTGTGTTCATTACATTTAGAAATTTTAGTGATGTACGTTATTGTTCTTCCAATTTGTTAAACAGTTAAGGTTGATCATTGAGGTTTATATATAGCACTTTAATTGATTACCTAAGATACATAATCAAAGCAAGGTGCAAATTAGATTCCCTTTCAGAGCTTTATTAAACTTCTGAAATTAGTCTTTTTCTATTAAATTGCTAGCTGATAGAAGTAGATTGTTAAGTAAGAAGCCAAATTTTGTTTTTGTTTTTTTGAGACAGAGTCTTGCTCTGTTACTCAGGCTAGAGTGAAGTGGCGCAATCTTAGCTCACTGCAACTGCGGGTTCGAGCAATTCTCCTGCCTCAGCCTCTTGAGTAGCTGGAATTATAGGCACCCACCACCACAACTGGCTAATTTTTGTATTTGTAGTTTTCTTTTTCTTTTCTTTTCTTTTTTTTTTTTTTGAGACAGGGTCTCACTCTGTCACAACCTAGGCTGGAGTGCAGTGATGCAATCTCAGCTCACTGCAACCTTTGCCCCCTGGACTTAAGCAATTTCTCCTGCCTCAGCCTCCCAAGTAGCTAGGATTACAGGCATGAGCCACCGCACCTGGCCTAATTTTTGTATTTTTAGTAGAGTTGGGTTTCACCACGTTGGCCAGGCTGGTCTTGAACCCCTGACCTCAAGTGATCTTGGCCTCCCAAAGTGCAGGGATTATAGGCGTAAGCCACTGTGCTCAGGCCCAAATTCTGTTTTAGATAAATTTATTCTACATACTATTTAGCAGGGTAGAAAGTGCTATGTTTATACTGCCTTGGAATTGTCACTAAAGGTAGGTCAGAGAACAAGATTCTCCAGAAATGATTTAAAAGTTTAAGAATAAAATCATGGAAGTGTTTTTCATGGTTTTATCTTTTGTTTCTCCTGATGAGAAAATGGCCAAAAATTAGGCAAAGCTCTCTAAGATTTTTTTTTCCAAAGTTTAATCATTATAGTAGTTACTCTCAAAACACAACCCGAGAGCCATCCACGTAAGAATCATTTTAGGGATTGCCTGCCTGCGTGTCTGCCTGCCTGCCTTCCTTCCTCCCTCCCTCCCTCCCTGTTTCTTTGTTTCTTCATTATTTTTAGAGACGAGGTCTTGTTCTTTCAGGCTGAAGTGCAGTGTCCTGGCCTCAAGCAATCCTCGTACCTCAGCCTCCCCACTAGCTAGGACTACAGGCACACACCAGCACATTAGTGAATTTTTTTATTTTTTGTAGAGATGGAGTCTCACTCTATTGCCCAGGCTGATCTCAAAACTCCTGGCCTCAGATAATCCTCACTTCTCAGCCTCCCAAACAGATTTTTATCTTAAAAGTCCATTTTGATTGAATCAGAATTTGAGTTGTTGCCCTGAAGTCTGAATTTTCAACTAGTATCTAAATGATACCTAGGTATAATAGGTTGTAAAGACTTAGAGCATAATTAGGAGATTGGACTTTTTCCCTTCATATCTTTTCCTCCTTTCCTTTTCTTTCTTTCTCCTACCCCCAAGCATTTACAGTTATGTTCTTCATGCTGTGTTGATCTCTCAATTTTACGAAATTGCCAAGGCACTGATCCTATGATACAGGTGGAGAAAATGACTAGACTCTTGATTCAGTTTGTTAATTTGGTTTTAATTTTACAAAACAGATTTAAAAGGTACAAAAATTAAGGAAAATTTACTTTGAACTGTTCAGGATTATCAGTCTATATTAGGCTGTCATGACCTTTTATTTATTCATATTTTACCTGAGGAATGGTACTGTTTAAATGAATAATACATATGCATGTGAACAGTTCCCATTACAGTTAAGTATCTCATTTTTTACTGTCTTGTGACTCTTTAAGATTAAATATGAGCTGGGTGAGGTGATGCATGCCTATAGTTCCAGCTACTTGGAAGGCTGAGGCAGAAAGATCACTTGAGCCAGGAGTGTTGAGATTTCAGTGAGCTATGATCATGCCACTGCACTACAGCCTGGGAAACAGTGCAAGATCCTGTCTGAAATAAATGAGTAAGAATTTAGAAATGTTTCTTCTTTTGGCATTGTCTGCTATAGATTACTGTCGTTTCTTTTTGTCTACTATTCTTGAAGGGTAGAACAGCCTGTAGAGCTGTAACTTTTTGTTTTTGAGCTTTTTATTCGTAAGTTATTTTATACTTACAGAAGAGTTTCAAGAACATGAATAATATGAAGAGCATCCATATATCCTTTACTAAGATTTATCAGTTGATGACATTTTATCCCATTTCTGTAACTTTGAATAAAACTTTACTAGAGACTGGAGGAGGATAAAAATACCATATTAAAAGCATAACATTTAACTGCCACTAGAAATGGCTACTCTTAAAGCACATTTGCTCAAGTGGGGCACAGTGGCATGCACCTGTAATCCTAGGTACTCTGGAGGCTGAAGCCAGAGGGTTGGTTGGCCCAGGAATTTGAGGCCAGCCTGAGTAACATAGAAAGGCCCATGTCTAGGAAAAAAATAAAGAAAGAAAGAAAAGGGGGCATATATTTGCTTATATCCAGCCTCTCAGACCATTCCAGAGCCTTCTCCCTGATTTGTTTTTTCTAGTCCCAATGTGGGTATCTCTAAGCCACGCTTTGGACTACAGTGCAATTTGAGTTCTGCCACCATCCCCAACTCAATGCCTTGCCTTTAGATAAATAAGTTTTTTTTTCTCTCATCCTGCTGCTCTCTAAGGCCCATCTCCTTTTGACCTTCCCCTGATTCCAGTGCATTCGCTTCAGGAGAAAGCCTGCTCCTGCACACAAGGACCAGCCAACCATCAGGAAAGTGTGACAGCACAGTTCCCAAAGCGTGGACTCTTCTGTCTTGAGTAAGGAGAAGATCAGGGCTGTATGCATACCCATATAGCTTGTTCTCTGTTCCTTGTCTCTTATGAGAAAAGAAGAAAAGATTGGAATGTACACACACTATTCTAAGAACAAATAATCTTCACATGTACCATCTAAAATTCTCTATTGGAAAGAACACTAACAATCTACAAGAACAAGGAAATAGTTCTGCTAAATATATACCCCCTTAACAGTAATAAATAACAGAACATAGTATTTCAGTATGCTATTTATTTATGTGGGTTTTATTTTTTAATTGAAATTCTCATTAAGATTTTAAATGCATACCTAAAGGGGTCTTCCAAAGTGATCTCTTTTAGAACAAACAGGCCACCTATTTTAAAGACAAACCTACATCTCATCTCTGCCCTCAAAGGAACAAGTTGCTTATAACTTTAAAAAAATTTTTTAGTTTTGAAAAATCATCAATCAACAGGCATTTTTTAATGCATGGGAATAAAATTTGCTGTATGAAAGCCATCACAGTATAAAAAACTGAAACTGAAATTTTATATATCAGTATCAGTTATTTGATTGCTCTTAATAGTTTTTTAGAATAAAACATTTAGGAAACCTAAAATTAATCTCCTAAGTAAAATGGTGATTTACAATTTTGAAAACATTGATGAAATGTGTTCTTGAGGTTAATGTATTGTATTTAATTCTTATGTAGCTACCTGGACATTTGTACTATTGTTTAGTCAAGGCTTTGATTCTTAGTCATTGATTTAGCCTTAATGGTGATGAAACACTGAAGGGTTCCACTTTAACAAATTCTATTGTTGTTAGAGCCCAGGGCTTTGAACCACATATTGAATGTAGTTATTTCTGTATGCCTAAATTACTTGAAGTTTATTACTGTGTTTATAAATGAATGCTGTGCTGTTTTAAATTCTTTTCAAAATACTGAAATCTGGCCAGGTGCTGTGGCTTATGCCTGTAATCCTAGCACTTTGGGAGGCCAAGCCAGGAAGATTGGTTGAGCCAGGGGTTCAAGACAAGCCTGGGCAACAAAGTGAGACCCTCCCATCTCTACAAGGAAACAAAACAAACAAACGAAAGCAGACCTGATGGTGTGCACCTGTAGTTCCAGCTACTCAGAAGTCTAAGGTGGGAGAATAGCATGAGTCCAGGAGTTTGCGGTTGCAGTGAGCTGTGATCCGGCCACAGCACTCCAACCTGGGTGACGGTGAGAGCCTATTTCAAAACCAAACAAAAATCCAAAATCTAAGTACACATTTTAAAAGTTTACTTGGCCAGGCGCAGTGGCTCACGCCTGTAATCCCAGCACTTTGGGAGGCTGAGGTGGGCGGATCACGAGGTCAAGAGATCAAGATCATCCTGGCCAACATGGTGAAATCCCATCTCTACTAAAAATACAGAAATTAGCTGGGCATGGTGCCGTGCGCCTGTAGTCCCAGCTACTTGGGAGGCTGAGGCAAGAGAATTGCTTGAAACCGGGAGGCGGAGGTTGCAGTGAGCCAAGATCTCGCCACTGCAGTCCAGCCTGGCGCCTGGCGACAGAACAAAACTCTGTCTGAAATAAAAAACAAAAACAAAACGCAAAATAAAAGTTTACTTTATTTTATCTATGTATTCATTTATTTTATTTTTGAGATGGAGTTTCACTCTTGTTGTCCAGGCTAGAGTACAATGGCATGATCTTGGCTCCACCTCCCATGTTCAAGCAACTCTTCTGCCTCAGCCTCCCGAGTAGTTGAGACTACAGGTATGCACCACTGTGCCTGGCTAATTTTTTTGTATTTCTCATAGAGATGGGGTTTCATCATTTTGGCCGGGCTGGTCTCGAACTCCTGACCTCAGGTTATCTGCCTGCCTTGGCCTCCCAAAGCACTTGGGATTACAGGCATGAGCTGCTGTTCCTGGCCTTAAAAGTTTATTTTAAAATATAGTCCTTTTACAAATTTTGTTTAGAACTGAGTTATTCTAGGTATCATTCCTTTCTTTAATGGGAATATGGGATTACAGCAATATACTTTTATTTTCTAATTTAGAATTATGTATTTTTCTAGTTTGTTCCATCAAACTTTATTTCCTACTTGATCAGGTCCAAAAAATGAACAACCAAAAACAAATATCTAAGAAAGCTAGTACCCAAATGCTTCCCTTTGTATTGATAAATACCTTCCTTATTTCTGATAATCACTTTTAGTCATTTCACTATGTGATCTTTAAACTAAAGGATGCTGAATAAGATGTTGAGGGTTGTTACCAGGAAAGATAAGTGGACAAAAACTGAGTGTCAGTGTCAGTCCTAATATCATAGGATATTATCTTCAAGTAGATAAGGAAATCGGTAGATTAAGAAACTTTCTCCCTCCCTTCCTTCCTTCCTTCCTTCCTTCCTTTCTTCCTTCCTTTCTTTCCTTTTTTTCTTTCCTTTCTTTCTCTGTCTTCCTGTCTTTTTTTTTTTTTTTTTTTTTTTTTTAAGACAGGATCTCATTCTGTCACCTAGCCTGGAGTCCAGTGACGTGATCATGGCACACTGCAGCTTAAACTTCCTGGATGCAAGCTGTCTTCCCACCTCAGCTTCCCAATTAGCTTGGACTGCAGGCACATGCCAAATAATTCACTAGGAATTATTTAATTTTTTTTATACAGACAGAGTGTCACTCTGTTGTCCAAACTGGTCTTAAACTTCTGGCCTCAAACAATCCTCCCACTTCAACCTCCCAAAATGTTGGGATTACAGATGTGAGCTACTGTATTCAGCCAAGAAATTTATTCTATTCAGTGATGGCGAGGTGATAAAATTCTGAGATTTTTTTTTACTGTAGCTAACAAAGCTGAAGGAAAGTCTTTGATAAAAATCACAGTGCTACTTTATTAATGTATGGCTTTTGAAAGATGGCTTTCTGTTTATCATGGTCACCATGAAGAGGTGCAATGGACACTTCCACTCAAAATTTCATTTGGATGTCAAGGCTGATGATGCTACCCAGACATGAAGAGGGTATCAAAGGATTTATTACTCACATAACAAGTCTTTCTGGGAAGAGCAGGGTAGGCTTCCAAGTAGGTATAACAATGACCTGAAAAAAGAAAACAAGAAAAAGAGACAGGCATAGTCTGTTATTAGGCTTTTGGGGTGGGGTTAAGGTGAGAGTTCTTACCATGTGGGCCAGGGCTTGTATGGCTTTGATTTCCCCCAAGTGCCAAAGGAAATAGCACCCACACTTTTGTATCTGCTTGTACAAAATTGGGGCAGGTGGGTAAGAGGGCTTGCATGTAAACCTATAACATGGAGCCACTCTTTATTTTATCCTTCTGTTTGCTTCCTTTGCTTACTCTTAGATTCAGTACATCTTCTTCTTTTCAAGGCCAGTCTTTCCATGAGTTATACTTAAGACTACTTGACTTGAGAACCGTTTTTTAAAATGACTTCATATTTCTTAATTGGTTCTTAATGCTTTATGTTTAATAGTTCTTAAATGGCAATCATGTTTTTTAAGGTATTAGGAAAGAGTATGATATGATAGCCGGGAACAGGAAGAAAATGTTTAGAATTTTGAAAACCTAACAAAATTAATACATTCTTAGCTCCCGAAATTTGTTTTTCCTTTTTCAGCTGCCTAATTCATCACTGAATGTTCAGTTGTTTCTCTTACTTATGCCTTAAGCAACATAGACAGGCTGCTTATACTTGTTTCTATCAGAGACTATTCTGTCTAGTTCCCAAACTGTGCACTGTGCCATGTAGATATGAAGATACAAATCTCAGAGAGGAGGAAACTTGAGAGAATTATCAAGAAAATCTGCATGTGCATCACCCTTAAGTCGTTGGCTATTTCATAAACTATAAATGCACAGAATGAGATCCCAAGAAACCCAGAAGAAATACAGAGTTGGGAAGGATTAAAACTAAGCCAAGGTTTTAGCAGTATCCTGATACTAAGTAGACAGAGATTAGGTTGAGCCTTGTTGAGGTGAGATTGTTTACAAATATCCTGCCTTGGCTTCTACTGACCCCCACAAGGGCCATCTTCTGTAATAAATACCAGGCTCTGGGAATAAGGGCAACACTGAATAAAATTGCTTTTTAAAAGCCTAAAACCAGATCTTAAAAGGAGTGAGGTATTTGCTCTTACACAGTTCTCTTGCCCTAAGAAAACTTAACCTAACCCCTTTTGGGAGAAGATAATATGACCCAAAGTTTCTATACATTTTTTACCCATGATATCTGGTGTTAAATCAGAAAATATAAGGGATCCTGGAAAACCAGTAACAATATCTGAATACCGAAAGAAAAAGGAAATAGAGGCCAGGTGCTGCGGCTCACGCCTGTAATCCCAGCACTTTGTGAGGCCGAGGCGGGTGGATCACGAGGTCAGGAGTTTAAGACCAGCCTGACCAACATGGTGAAACCCTGTGTCTACTAAAAATACAAAAATTGAGCATGGTGGCACACGCCTGTAATCCCAGCTACTCAGTCGGATGAAGCAGGAGAATTGCCTGAACCTGGAAGGCGGAGGTTGCAGTGAGCCAAGATCAATCGTGCCACTGCGCTCCAGCCTGGGTCACAGAGTGAGACTTCGTAACCAAAAAAAAAGAAGAAGAAAAAGGAAATATAGCCCACACGGGATCAGGTATTGTTATCAGAGAGAGACTTTAAAATAACTTGTTGTTTTTGGCTAAGCACAGTGGCACACACCTACAATCCCAGCATTTTGGGAGGCCGAGGCAGGCAGATCACTTAAGGTCTAGAGTTTGAGACCAGCCAGTCAACATGGCACGCCTGTGATCACAGCACTTTGGGAGGCCAAGGCAGCCAGATCACCTGAGGTTAGGAGTTTGAGACTGGCCAACATCATGAAACCTCATCTCTACTAAAAATACAAAAATCAGCTGGCATGGTAGCTGGGACCTGTAGTCCTAGCTGCTTAGGAGGCTGAGGCAGGAGAATCGCTTGAACCTGGGAGGCGGAGGTTGCAGTGAGCCGAGATTGTGCCACTGCACTCCAGCCTGGGCGACAGAGCAAGGCTCTATCTAAAAACAAACAAAAAACCTGTCTCTACTAAAAATGACAAAAATTAGTCAGGTGTGGTAGCATTCACCTGTAGTCCCAGCTGCTCAGCAGGCTAAGGCAGGAGAATTGCTTGAACTCAGGAGGCAAAGGTGGTTGCCGTGAGCCAAGATCATGCCACTGCACTCCACCCTCAGTGACAGAGTGAGACTGTTTCAAATACAAAACAACAACATCAAGAAAATCAGCAAAAAGGATGAACAGTTTCAAAGGAGAATGTAATCTATTAAAAAGAATATTTAGGCCGGGCATGGTGGCTCTTACCTATAATCCCAGCACTTTGGAAGGCCAAGACAGGTGGATCGCTTGAGCTCAGGAGTTCAAGACCAGCCTGGCCAAAAAGTATTAAAAAAAATTCTCTGGGCATGGTGGCACATGCCTGTTGTCCCAGCTACTCAGGAGGCTGAGCTAGGAGGACTGATTAAGCCCACATCAAGGCTGCAGTGAGCCATGATTATGCTACTGCACTCCAGCCACAAGAAGATCCTATCTCAAAACAAAAACAAAAACAAATATCTTTAGCATGTTAGAACAACAATAAAAGAGAAACAGATTCTAGAGGACATTTTAGAACTGAAAAATAACATCTGGAATTAAGAACTCATCTAGTAGATTTAATAGATTAGATGTGAGAGTATAGAATTAGAGAACTAGAAGAAAAAGTATTCAAACTTCTAATCAAATTAGCTTCCCAACATATCAGGATTATTCTTATTCTTACCCATACTCATGCTAGTTTCCCTTTTCTTTGCCTGTCCTCAACTCAAAACTTCTTTTCCTTATTTTTTCTTTAAAAATTTATTTGACAAAAAATATATATATTTATGGTACAGTATGTTGTTTTGAAACATGTATACATTGTACAATGGCTATATGGAGGTAATTAACATCTATTACTTCACATGCTTTTTTGTGATGGGAACACTTAAATTTTACTCTCTTTGCAATTTTTAAGAATTTAGTACGTTGTTATTAACTATAGTTACCCTGTTGGACAATATAGCTCTTCACCTTATTCCTTCTTACTGTAATTTTATTGTCTTTTTATTCTACCCATTGTTTCAAGTCTCAATTCTACATATCCTTTTGAAGGTTTACATACCTGATCTCAGTAGACAATATTAGGAAATTTTGAGGAGTGCTGGTCTTTGGGAGAGAGTTGCCTGGAAAGCCAACACAGAACACTGTTGATCATACATGAAGTGCAAAATGTATAGATGGATGGGTGACTGGCACCAACTAAATTTAACGGCAGGTAGCCAAGGTTCTAGTGATAGAATCTGGGTCCCAGGGAGAGAATTCTACTTTCCAGAAAATCAGGGAAGCAAAGCAGATCCCTATTTCCATATAAATTAAAATTAAGAAAATATGTTTTGAAACCATGGCAGGAAACAAAACCAAAGACCCCTAACCATAGCACAAAGTTAGTGATATTATCCACACACCAAAAATAGGGCCAAGCCTCAGTTCCTGGAAGTGTGTTTTTGGCAGAGTTGTTGAGGTGGGGAAGCAGCAACACTGAAGAACTCTAGCCAGGTAAAGATCTTTAATTGTTAAAGTTCTTCTGTATTGGAACCAAGTTGATCCCAGAATCCAGTGAGTTTGAGTGGTTTCAGATATGAAAATTGGAGGGCTTTGAAGATAGGGAAACATACTAGTCATCAGCCCACCAATGTGTAAATGTAACTTTGCATGAATTATTCTAAGATTGCTTTTTTTGTTGTTAATAGGAGCAGTTAAAAGAAAAATACATAAAATAAGGTTTTCTCAATGGAAACTTGCTAGAAGTCTAAAATCTGCTCTTTTCTTTTTTCTTTAGTTTTGCTCAGCATTTAAAATTCATTTTTAAACTCATTGTTTTCTGTTTGTGCATTTTTCTTTTTTATCTTTGCATAGTCTGGTAAACAGGGTCTGTCTTTAGTCTCTCTTTCCCATTGTTTGCCTTAGTAACTAATAAAAAGGAAGAATTATTGAGGTATAATTCACACTTGTAAGTAAATTCACCCATTTTTAGTGTACAGTTCTGTGAGTTCTCAAGAATGCATACAGTTATGTAACGGCCACTAACATCAAAGTATGGACCAACTCCATTCCCAGAAGTTCTCATGCTATTTCTCTCCCCTACCTCCAGCCCCTGGCAACCAATGATCTGCTATGGCTCCCTTTTGTTTTACCTTTTCCAGAATAAGACATATAAATGAAATCATATAGTATATAGATTTTGAATCTGACTTCTTTCCCTTACCAAAATGCATTTTAGATCTATTCATGTTGTAGAGAGCATGAGTGAGTTCTTTTTTCATTACCAAATAGTATTCCATTGTATGAATATGATGTCATTTGATTATTCATGCTTGGGTGAATCACATTTTTTACTGTATCCAGTTTCTGGATATTTTGAATAAAAACACTATAAATATTCACTAAGTGAGCGCTTTTTAAATTAGAACAGCTTAAAAGTCAAGCAGTGTGACGGTGTGGATACAAGTCAAGTGAGAAGACACCTGAGACCTGGATCTCATACTAGTTTTGCATCAGCTAACTGTGATTTAAATAATTTAACTTCTCTTTGTCTGTTTCTTTTGTAAAATGTGCATCATTCAGGGCTTATTCTAGTTTTGAAATAGCATGGTTTTGTGCTGTTAAGACATTTACTGTTGTCTAAGAGGAGACACTATAAACGGTTACATATATTTTATAAAACTAATTATATGAAATCAACGTAACTAATATTTAACCTTAGGAGTTATTTTGTCTCTTTAAGTTCAATCATGAGTAGTTTGAATATAATATGATTTGCTTAATGAATTTTACAGGTCCTTACAACCTCAAACTTTTTATTAACTGTATAATCCAAGTGATTTTACGTTGGAAAATTATTTCGATAATAATTTTTTTTAGACAGTCTTGCTTTGTCACCCAGGCTGGAGTGTAGGGGTTCAGTCTCCGCTCAAGATAACCTCAACTCCCTGGGTTCAAGCAATCCTCTCGCCTCAGCCTCATGAGTAGCTGGAACTACAGGTGCATGCCAGCACACCCAGCTAATTTTTTGTACTTTTTTTTTTTTTTTTTTTTTTATAGAGACAGGGTTTCATCATGTTGGCCAAGCTGGTCTTGAACTCCTGGGCTGAAGCAATCCACCTATGTCATCCTCCCAAAGTGCTGGGATTACAGCCATGAGCCATTGCACCCAGCTAATAATACTCTTAAATATTTGATAAATATTTTATTTTAAAATATTTTAGTCTTTATTATTAATTGGCATTTATTTATTTTTTAACTTAGATGGGTCTAGGAAAGACAATCCAGGCAATTGCAGTTGCCTACTTCTATAAAGAGGAATGGCCTCTGTTAATAGTGGTCCCTTCATCTCTGAGGTACCCTTGGACAGAAGAAATCGAGAAATGGATCCCAGAGCTAAGTCCAGAAGAAATCAATGTTATTCAGAATAAAACTGATGTTAGGTAAGAACAATTTTTTAATCTTTAAGAAAAAAAGTCTTCCTTGTATGTACCTGGTATATATTCATGTTTTAGAATGCAATGTCACCTATAGATCATAATTTAGAAATAAGTGGAGTAAGTAGTGTGGAGAATTTATTTTATATTTTAAAATATGAGTCATCTAAAACCCAACAGTATATTTTATTTTTAAGTTCCTTTATGGTGTATTTTTAAAGTAAATGCAAAATATGTATACTTTTAAAGATATGTATAATATATCTATTTTATAGGTACCTTAAGTATATTTGAAACTATCATAAGGTTCAAGAATAAATCTCACAACTTTTCATTGATTAACTTGAAGCTTTGTGATCTTTTATTATCAGCAACTATAGTAGATTTTGCTTTCCAGTTTGTTAATGAATATGCAAGTTTTGTGTATAAACTAACTAGTTTGATTTTTCTTATTATAATTTTAACATTTTCTATGTTGAAAGTATTTGCCTCGTGTTTATTTGAAACTCACTCTATGTTACAGTGTATTGTTTTTCCTTATTTTGCTTTCTAGCCATTAGAATAAGACAATCAATTTGAATATTGTTAAGTTGTTACATGGAATGGTTAGGTGATTCATACAAATTATGTTTCTGGAGGTTCAGAGTTATCTATTTCTGAGCATTAAATAAAAAGCAGTACAGCTGCTGAAATAAATATCTGTTAATACTTAGATTTTAAAATTTTGGTATTGTACTGTATGTATTCTCTGAAACTGTTAACATAAAAGGTATATGTAAAAATAAAGTTGTCTTATGAATGTGGAAGGAAAAACAAAATGTATGGAGGGCCTTTTCAGTTTCAGCCTTGAAATGCTGATTCAGTAGAATATGTCTTTATGAGCCCAAGAAAATCCGTACACTATTTACATGGTTAAAATAGAAAAACTTACATCTTATCCTAATCATTATAAATAAAGCTTCTCTCTAATAAAACTGCATTAAGTTAAAAATACAAATTTGGAGAATGTAGATATTTGTTGGGGGGGGGGCGTGCTGTTGTAAATGGTATTCTTTTTTCTTCTTTTTTTTAATTGTACTTTTAGGTTCTGGGGTATATGTGCAGATCATGCATGATTGTTGCATAGGTACATACATGGCAAGGTGGTTTGCTGCCTTCATCCCCCCATCACCTATATCTGGTATTTCTCCCCACATTATCCCTCCCCAACCCCCCACTGTCCCTCCCCTAGCCCCCCAACAACTGACCTCAGTGTGTGATGCTCCCCTCTCTGTGTCCATTTATTCTCATTGTTCAACACCTTCCTGTGAGTGAGAACATGCAGTGTTTGATTTTTTAGTCTTGTGTCAGTTTGCTGAGAATGATGGTTTTCAGATTCATTCATGTCCCTATGAAGGACACGAACTCATCGTTGTTTATGGCTGTATGGTATTCCATGGTGTATATGTGCCACATTTTCTTTGTCCAGTCTATCATTGATGGACATTTGGGTTGGTTCCAAGTCTTTGCTATTGTAAATAGTGCTGCAGTGAACATACATGTGCACGTGTCTTTATAACAGAGCAATTTATAATTCTTTGGATATATACCCAGTAAAGGGATTTCTGAATCAAATGGTATTTATATTTCTAGGTCCTTGAGGAATCGCCACACTGTCTTCCACAATGGTTGCACTAATTTACACTCCCACCAAAAGTGTAAAAGTGTTCCTATTTCTCCACATCCTCTCCAGCATCTGTTGTCTCCTGATTTTTTGATGAGAATGTAGAATTTTTTTAAGGCCCCTGTAACCATCATCTGTTAGATATACCTTAATTTATTTTATTTAATTAATTTTTTCTTGTTTTTTATTTATTTTTTTTGAGACAGAGTATCACTCTGTCACCCAGGCTGGAGTGCAGTGGCACTATGTCAGCTCACTGCAGTCTCCGCCTCCTGGGTTCAAGGGATTCTCCTACCTCAACTTCCCTAATAGCTGGGATTACATGTACCACCACCTGTAATCCCAGCTACAGGGAGGCTGATGTAGGAGGCTGGCTTTTTTTATCTTTAGTAGAGATGGGGTTTCACTATATTGGTCAGGCTGGTCTCAAACTCCTGACCCCAGGTGATCCACTCATCTCAACCTCCCCAAGTTCTGGGAATACAAGTGTGAGCCACCACACCTGGCTGATATACCTTATTTAAATGTTTACATTTAAAAAAAAAAAAAAGAAAGAAAAAGAAAAAAGTAAATGTTTACATTTAAATTTTCTTAAAATGACTATTCTGTCATCTTTTTTTCTTTTTCTTTTTTTTTTTTTTTGAGACAGAGTCTGGCTCTCTTGCCAGGCTGGAGTGTAGTGGCCGAGTCTCGGCTTACTGCAACTTCTGCCTCCCAGGTTCAAGCGATTCTTTTGCCTCAGCCTCTTGAATGGCTGAGATTACAGATATGTGCCATGATGCCTGACTAATTTTTGTATTTTTAGTAGAGATGGGGTTTCACCATGTTGGCCAGGATGGTCTCAATCTCTTGACCTTGTAATCCGCCCGCCTGGGCCTCCCAAAGTGCTGGGATTTCAGGCGTGAGCCTCCGCGCCTGGCCTCTATCATCTTTTATAGCACTAGGGCATCTAGTTTTTATATTGTTTTGAAAATACACTCTTCAGCCTGACCAACATGGAGGAACCCCGTCTTTACTAAAAATACAAAATTAGTCAGGTGTGGTGGCACATGCCTGTAATTCCAGCTACTTGCAAGGCTAAGGCAGGAGAATTGCTTGAACCCCAGAGGCAGAGGTTGCAGTGAGCCAAGATCACGCCATTGCACTCTAGTCTAGGCAACAAGAGCAAAACTCTGTTTCAAAACAAAACAAAACAAAACAAAACAAAACAAAACAAAACAAAACAAAACACACCTGGCGGGGGTGGCTCATACCTGTAATCCCAGCACTTTGGGAGGCTGAGGTGGGCGGATCACAAGGTCAAGAGATCGAGACCATCCTGACTAACACCTCTACTGAAAAAAAAAGTACAAAAATTATCTGGGCATGGTGGTGCGCGCTTGTATTCCCAGCTACTCTGGAGGCTGAGGCGAAAGAATCACTTGAACTGGGAGGCGGAAGTTTCAGTGAGCCAACATTGCGCCACTGCACTCCAGCCTGGTGTCAGAGCCAGACACCATCTCAAAAAGGAAAATACACTCGTGCAGTTAAATGGTGCATAATATTTTTATTTGAATAGTGTTTGGGATATGTTAGATAGGACTACAACCCCAAAGTATAAGTTTCCTGGAGGATGTTAGTTAAGGACAGAAAAATTATATAATGTCTTCCAGGTACTTAAAGTAGCAGTATTAGGTATATACTAGTGTCTCTACCACAAATATATATACTTTCCTTCTATCAGTTATTCGTGGACTGTTCACTAATCAAGATACGGTAGGACAGAAGCTGCAGACTGCTTGCTACAGTGGCCTTTGAAGCCATTGTCTCCTATATTTTGCTCTCAGTATACCTAAGTTAGTAATTAATGTTAATCCTGTACTTTTCTTCTTCAGGCTCTTCTGGTATTTGAATACAGAGAGAAAGTCATAGGTCTCTGTATTAAGTAGATTTATTCAGGGCTTATAATGCATTTGACATAGTAGCTCTGGCTGCTTAGGAGCTCTGCCTTTTCTGTGAGAGGATAGAGAATTGCAGAAGACTGGCCCTGTACTGTATCATTATTTTTGTTTTTTTGTGCATGATACAGAAAATGCAAAAGTGATATGTTTTAGTATTAATGAATTTGTCTAATTATTTCATTTTACAAGCTTCCTTTGGAATCATAGCACTGTATATACAAAGATGAATAAGGCACATTCCCTGCCCTTACCAGTATCATGATGTGCCCTTACCAGTATCAAGGGACATAAATATGTAAATGAGTGATTTAATGACGGTAAGATAAAGAATATTACAGATGTATGTATTATAGAGATTTAAAGATCAGGAATTATTTTAGCTTAGTGGTTCTCAATATGAGGCAGTACCTGCCTCTTCTAAACACACTTCATACTTCATCACCTCAGGTCCAGGAAACTTTTTGTTGTCACAGTGACCAGGACTCCACTGGTCTTTAATGGGGACGACCAGGAAGCAAAGCTCTGCAGTTCGCTAAACAGCCTTGTACGTCTGTTCTGCTACTTGTATTTGAGCAGGAGGGGCTGCTAGTGCATTGCAGAGCTTCACTTAGTCCTGCTCAAAGTACCAGTAGCATCTGGATTGAAAAACTTCTGTTTGTGTAAAGGTTTCATTGAAGAGTCAACTAATATTTAAGTATCCATTTTATGCACGATCCTAGGTGCATAGAAGCAGATATTGTCAGAAAGTAATGTGGCTTGCTGGATGTCAAAATCTTTCAAAGATCATTTGACTAAAATTTTGGTCTTGGTCAAGCAAAACTGTAAATTTTGGATCCTGGTTTATTATATTTAAGGACTGTAAAATCTTAAGAGAAATCTTAAGAGTTTCAGTAGTAGTACCATCTCCTTTTATTTTTCCTCTATTCTTCATTCTTCTCTGTATTTTTTCCCAAGAGAGCTGTATTGTTTATAATAATGTTACTGTGATTTTTTTAAGTACATGTATTTTCTTTTCTAGGAGAATATCGACCAGTAAAGTGACAGTTCTGGGTTATGGTCTCTTAACCACAGATGCAGAGACTTTGATAGATGCACTGAATAATCAGAAGTTCAAAGTAGTTATAGTGGATGAATCACACTACATGAAATCCAGAAATGCAACTCGCAGCAAGATTTTATTGCCAGTAGTACAGAAAGCCAGACGAGCCATTCTTCTTACAGGAACACCAGCTTTAGGAAGGCCTGAAGAGGTACGACAGTCTTTATACTTTGAACTTAAAAGAAGAGAAGGGAGTTGGGGGGATATTAATGACCTGTTTTGCAATTTTTCATTTCAAATTAGATGCCTTAACTGCTAGAGGAGTACATTGGGAATTTCTAGATAGTACATATGTTTTATTATGGCTATTTTAATCTATGTACATTTAAACCTTAGCCAAGCTTGTAGGTATGTATAAAAAATAGCTTTTGCCTTTATGATAAGGCTTCCATATTTAGTACAACTTTCTAATATTCTTCACAATGTGTTTCTGTGGTCTTACTCTTCATTTATCCTATTTTACATTATAAGCTTCTTAGGATCGGGATTAAATCTACCTTATTTCTTTTATACCACATTGCAGAACTTCTGTCTGTTCTTCGTTCACTTAAAGATTCACATTTGGGAAAGTAAAGAGAAACTAAAGCTTATGTGCAGACCTGATAAGGTATCTGGTTAGAATGAAAGAATAAGGCAGGCATTGGATACCCCATTTAGCTTTTCTATTCTAAGAGGTGAATAGTACATGGAGTGGTTAAAGGGTTAGGAAGAAGACATGATGGAAGAAACATAGGTAAGGTTTAGTGTTCCTTAAGAAAGCCCTGCTTACTAATGAACACTAAATCATAGAAAAAACATGGGTTGTCCAACGAAATAAGAGAGGACACAAACAGATGGAGAAACATTCCATGTTCATGGTAAGGAAGAATCAATATCATGAAAATGGCCATATTGCCCAAAGTAATTTACAGATTCAACGCCATCCCCATCAAGCTACCAATGACCGTCTTCACAGAACTGGAAAAAAACACCTTAAACTTCATATGGAACCAAAAGAGAGCCCGCATAGCCAAGTCAATTCTAAGCAAAAAGAACAAAGTGGGAGGCATCACATTACCGGACTTAAAACTATACTACAAGGCTACAGTAATCAAAACAGCATGGTACTGGTACCAAAACAGAGATATAGAGCAATGGAACAGAACAGAGGCCTCGGAGGCAATACAACGTTTCTACAACCATCTGATCTTTGACAAACCTGACAAAAACAAGCAATGGGGAAAGGATTCCCTGTTTAATAAATGGTGTTGGGAAAACTGGCTAACCATGTGCAGAAGGCAGAACTGAACCCCTTCCTGACACCTTACACTAAAATTAACTCCAGATAGATTAAAGACTTAAACATCAGACCTAACACCATAAAAACCCTAGAAGAAAATCTAGGCAAAACCATTCAGGACATAGGTGTAGGCAAGGAATTCATGACCAAAACACCAAAAACATTGGTGACAAAAGCCAAAATAGACAAATGGGACCTAATCAAACTCCACAGCTTCTTCACGGCAAAAGAAACAGTCATTAGAGTGAATCGGCAACTAACAGAATGGGAAAAGATTTTTGCAGTTTACCCATCTGACAAAGGGCTGATATTCAGAATCTACAAAGAACTAAAACAGATTTACAAGAAAAAAGCCCATTCAAAAGTGGGCAAAGGATATAAACAGACATTTTACAAAAGAAGACATACATGAGGCCAACAAATATATGAAAAAATGCTCATCATCACTGGTCATTAGAGAAATGCAAATCAAAACTACGTTGAGATACCATCTCACGCCAGTTAGAATGGCGATCATTAAAAAATCTGGAGACAACAGGTGTTGGAGAGGATGTGGAGAAATAGGAACACTTTTACACTGTTGGTGGGAGCGTAAATTAGTTCAACTATTGTGGAAGACAGTGTGGCGATTCCTGAAGGACCTAGAAATAGAAATTTCAGCCGGGCACGGTGGCTCAAGCCTGTAATCCCAGCACTTTGGGAGGCTGAGGCGGGCGGATCACGAGGTCAAGAGATCGAGACCATCCTGGTCAACATGGTGAAACCCCGTCTCTACTAAAGGTGCAAAAAATTAGCTGGGCATGGTGGCGCGTGCCTGTAATCCCAGCTACTCCGGAGGCTGAGGCGGGAGAATTGCCTGAACCCAGGAGGCGGAGGTTGCGGTGAGCCGAGATCGTGCCATTGCACTCCAGCCTGGGTAACAAGAGCGAAACTCCGTCTCAAAAAAAAAAAAAAAAAAAAAAGAAATAGAAATTTCATTTGACCTAGCAATCCCATTACTGGGTATATATCCAAAGGATTATAAATCGTTCTACTATAAGGACACATGCACTATAAGTTCATTGCAGCACTGTTTACAATAGCAAAGACCTGGAACCAACCCAAATGCCCATCGATGATAGACTGGACAGGGAAAAAGTGGCACATATACACCATGGAATATTACACAGCCATCAAGAACGATGAATTCGTGTTTTGTGTAGGGACATGGATGAACCTGGAAGCCATCATTCTCAGCAAATTGACACAGGAGCAGAAAATCAAACACTGCATGTTCTCACTCATAGGCGGGTGTCGAACAATGAGAACACATGGACACAGGGAGGGGAGCACTACACACTGGGGTCTGTTGGAGGGAAATAGGGGAGGGAGAGTGGGGGGTGGGGAGTTGGAGGGGGGATGGCCTGGGGAGAAATGCCAGATATAGGTGAGGGGGAGGAAGGCAGCAAATCTCACTGCCACGTGTGTACCTATGCAACAATCTTGCATGTTCTTCACATGTACCCCAAAACCTAAAATGCAGTAAAAAAAGAAAGAAAAAACGTGGGTTGTCTTGTAGGGTTGCTGGGAGAATTAAAGGCAGTACTGCTTTGAAAGTACCTCACCATGTGCCTTGTAACACTCAACATATGGTAGCCAGTATTATATTAATTTTTGAGCCAAACCTGTGTGACAGCTATTAATTATTGTTACCTGTCTAACAGTATTACCTTAGCTCTGCTTTTCAATTCTGTCCTGGAAATTTTGTGAGATACATATAATAGTACATAGACAGTGATGACAAAATTCTTAATTTTATCTTTTACAGTTTTTACTCTTGGATACCAACTGACAGTGGGGGTAGAGTAGCCCCAAGTAATTTACATATGTCCCAAAATTATGTCATTGAATGATAGGGGTGATTATATTCTTTTTGGGGGTGGAGGACAGAGTTTTGATTTTGTCCAGGCTGGAGTGCAATAGCACAATCTTAGCTCACCTCAACCTCCACCTCCCAGGTTCAAGTGATTCTCTTGTCTCAGCCTCCATAGTTAGCTGGCATTACAGCCTTGCGCCACCATGACCGGCTAATTCTGTATTTTTAGTAGAGATGGGGTTTCACCATGTTGGTTAGGCTGGACTCAAACTCCCAACCTCAAGTGATCCACCTGCCTCAGCCTCCCAAAGTGCTGAGATTATAGGCATGAGCCACCATGCCCAGCCTTGATTATATCCTTTAAAAAGACATCGTAAAATGTGTTCTTCGAGCTAGTATGCTAGACGCAGTAGCTCACGCCTGTAATACCAGCACTTTGGGAAGCCAAGGTGAGCAGATCACTTGAGGCCAGGAGTTAAAGACCAGCCTGGCCAACATGGTGAAACCCCATCTCTACTAAAAATACAAAAATTAGCCAGGCATAGTGGCCAGGGCCTGTAGTTCCAGCTACTCGGGAGAATCACTGGAACCCGGGAGGCAGAGGTTGCAGTGAGCCAAGATCTCGCTATTGCACTAGCCATTGCACTCCAGCCTGGGCCACAGAGTGAGACTCTGTGAAAGAAAGCAAGAAAGCAAGAGGGAGGGAGGGAGGCAGGCAGGCAGGCAGGCAGGCAAGCAAAAGATACATGCATCTCGAATGATAATACAGTGAATACTCATCTGCTTATTATCAAGCATAAGAAATAGAACATTGGCAATACAACAGTGGCTCTTACAGCCCACTCTTACCACATTAGTACTTTTCACCCCTCAATATGGTAGCCACTATTCATTGCAAGGGTAAATCCCAATTTTGTGGGTTCTGATGACTGTACAATTTGTGTTTGGGATTTTTTATTTGTTTGTTTATTTTATTATTATTTTTTATAATGCAGCCCCAGCTGTTGCAATGTTTGGGATTTTTTTTTTAAGAAAAAGAATCTAAAAATACAAATTCTAAGGAGTTTTGAAATAAGGAAGTGTGAGTTCTCTAATTTTTTTTTTTTTTCTTTTTTTGAGTCAGAGTCTCCTTCTGTTGCCCAGGCTAGAGTGCAGTGGCACAATCTCAGCTCATTGCAACCTCCACCTGCCAGGTCCAAGCTATTTTCCTGCTTCAACCTCCCTAGTAGCTGGGATTACAAGCGTATGCCACCATGCCCAGCGAATTGTTGTTGTTGGTTTTTTTTTTTTTTTTTTTTTTTTTTTTTTTTGAGACGGAGTTTCGCTCTTGTTACCCAGGCTGGAGTGCAATGGCGCGATCTCGGCTCACCGCAACCTCCGCCTCCTGGGTTCAGGCAATTCTCCTGCCTCAGCCTCCTGAGTAGCTGGGATTACAGGCACGCGCCACCACGCCCAGCTAATTTTTTTGTATTTTTAGTAGAGACGGGGTTTCACCATGTTGACCAGGATGGTCTCGATCTCTCGACCTCGTGATCCACCCGCCTTGGCCTCCCAAAGTGCTGGAATTACAGGCTGAGCCACCACGCCTGGCCTAATTGTTGTATTTTTAGTAGAGATGGGGTTTACCATGTTGGCCAGGTTCGTCTGGAACTCCTGCCCTCAGGTGATCTGCCCACCTTGGCCTCCCAAAGTGCTGGAATGCAGACGTGAGCCACTGCGCTCGACCTTGTTTTTCTTTCCTTTTTTAAAAAAATTAATTATTTATTTATTTTTATTGTACTTTAGCTTCTGGGGTATATGTGTAGATCATGCAGGATTGTTGCATAGGTATATACATGGCAAGGTGGTTTGCTGCCTCCGCCCCCCCATCACTTATATCTGGTATTTCTCCTCGTGTTATCTTTCCCAAACCTACCCACCCCCAACAGACACCAGTGTATGATGTTTCCCTCCCTGTGCTCATTCATGTGTTCTCATTGTTCAATACCTGCCTCTGAGCGAGAACATGGAGAATTTGCTTTCCTGTTTTTGTGTCATTTTGCTGAGAATAATGGTTTCCAGATTCATCTATGTCCCTGCAAAGGACACGACTCATCATTTTTATGGCTGCATAGTATTCCATGGTATATGTGTGCCACATTGTCTTTGTCCAGTCTCATTCATGGGCATTTGGGTTGGTTCCAGGTCTTTGCTGTGGTGAACAGTGCCACAATGAGCATACATGTGCATGTGTCTTTATAACAGAATGATTTATAATCCTTTGGGTATATACCTAGTACTTGGATTGCTGGGTCAAATGGAATATCTATTTCTAAATCCTTGAGGAATTGCCACACTGTCTTCCACAATGGTTGAACAAATTTACATTCCCACTAACAATGTAAAAGTGTTCCTTTTTCTCCACATCCTCTCCAGCATCTGTTGTCTCCTGATTTTTTTAATGATCATCATTCTAACTGGAGTGAGATGGTATCTCAATGTGGTTTTGGTTTTTCTTTTTCAAGATTAGTTTGGATAATTATGAGTCCCTTAAATTTCTAGATGAATTTTTTGATCAGCTTGTTAATTTTTGCAAAGAATCAAGCTGAAATTTTTGTTATGTATTGTGTTGAATTCATAGATTGCTTTGGGGACTGTTGCCATCTTAACAGTATTAAGTCTTCCAATCCATGAATATGAGATCTCTTTCTGTTTTTTTAGGTCTTTAATTTTTTCCCAGTGATACTTGATAGTTTTCACAGTATAAGTATTATGCTTTTTTTTTTTATTAAATTCATTCCTCAGTATTTTGTTTGTTTTTTGAAGCTTTTTTAAGTGGAATTTTCTTAATTTCATTTTACATTGTTTATTGCTAACTATAGAAATACAGTTGGTTTTTGTGCATTTATTATGTATCTTGCAAACTTGCTAAACACATTGTTAGCTTTAATACTATTTTAGTGAATTCCTTAGGATTTTCTGTATATTAACATTATGTCACCTGCAGATAGAAACAATTTTACTTCTTCCTTTTTTACTCTTGATGACCTTTATGTTGGTTTTTTGTTTGTTTGTGTTTTGAGATGGAGTCTTGCTCTGTCGCCCAGGCAGGAGTGCAATGGCAAGATCTTGGCTTACTGCAACCTCTGCCTCCCTGGTACAAGCGATTCTCCTGCCTCAGCCTTCCAGTAGCTGGGATTACAGATATACACCACAAAACCCAGCTAATTTTTGTACTTTTAGTAGAGACGAGGTTCCACCATATTGGCCAAGCTAGTCTCGAACTCCTGACCTCGTGATCCACCCACCTCGGCCTCCCAAAGTGTTGGGATTACAGGCGCGAGCCACCGCACCTGGCCTTATTTTGTTATCTTACCTGTTTGCCCTAGAACCATGTTGAATTGGAATGGCAAGAATGGGCATCCTTTTTTTGTTCTTCATCTTAGTGGGAAAGCATTCAGCCTTTTACCTTTAAGTATAATGCTACTTGTGGGGTTTTCCTAGATTTTCTTTATCAGATTGAGGAAGTTCCTTTCTATTTTTGGTTTATTGATTGCTTAATCATGAAGAGATGTGAAATTTCATCCCATGCTTTTTCTGCATCTATGGGTATATTCATGTGTTTTTTTGTCCTTTATTCCGTTGTTACAGTATATTACATTAGTTGATTTTGGAATGTTAAAATAACCCTGCATTTCTGCAGTAAGTCTCACTTGGTCATGACATATAATCTTTTATACATGTTGCTTGCTGGATTTAGTTTGCTAATTAATATTATGTTGATGATTATTATTTCTTTATTCATAAGAGATATTGGCCTGTAGTTTTCTTTTCTCATGATGTATTTGTGTGGTTTGGGTATCAAGTTAAGACTGGCCTCATATAATGACTTGGAAAGTGTTCTTTTCTTTGGAAGGGTCTGTGAAACATTAACGTTACTTTAAAAAAAAAAGTTAGCTAGAATTCAGTGGTGAAGCTATTTTGGCCTAGGCTTTTCTTTGTGGGTAGTTTTTTGATTACGGTAATCTCCCCTTATCCACAGTTTCACTTTCCATGGTTTCAGTTACCCTGGTCAACTATAGTCTAAAAATAGCTGAGGATAGTATGGTAAGGTATTTTGGGAGAGAGAGAGAGAGACAGAGAGAGAGAGAGACACCACATTCATATGACTTTTGTTACATTTTTATGATAGTTGTATTTTGTTATCTATTGTTATTAATATCTTTCTGTGCCTAGTTTGTAAATTAAATTAAACTTTGTAATAGGTATGTATGTACAGTATAAGAAAAAGCATAGTATATATAGGGTTGGGTACTATCTGAGTTTCAGGGACCCACTGGGGGTCTTTGGTACATGTCCTCTGGGGTAAGGGGATACTACTCTGCTAATTCAATCTCTTCACTGAGTACGTATCTATTCTAATTGTTTTTTTTTCTTGAGTCAGTTTTAGTACGTTGTTTCTTTCTAGGAATTTGATCATTTCATCTGAGTTATCTAATTTATTGGCAAACAGCTGTTCATAATGTTCCCTTATTATTATTTGTGTTTCTGTGAAGTGGTTGTATTGTCCCCTCTTTCATTCCTGATTTGAGTAATTTGACTCTTTGAGTCTTCTATCTTGTTTTCTTGGTTAGTCTAGCTAAAGTTTTATCAATAATGTTGATTTTTCGAAGAATTAATTTTTGGTTTCATTGATTTACTCTATTGTTTTTGTTTTCTATTTCATTTATGTCCATTCTAATCTTTCTTTTTTTGATATGGAGTCTTGCTCTGTCACCCAGGCTGGAGTGCAGTGTCATGATCTTGGCTCACAGTAATCTCTACCTCCCATTTTAAAGCAATTCTCCTGCCACAGCCTCCCCAGTAGCTGGGATTACAGGCATGTGCCACCATGCTCATCACATTTTTGTATTTTTGGTAGAGACAGGATTTCACCATGTTGGCCAAGCTGGTCTGGAACTCCTGGCCTCAAGTGATTCGCCCATCTTAGCCTCCCAAAGTGCTGGGATTACAGGTTTGAGCCACTGCTGCTGGCCTATTTCCACTCTAATCTTTATTGTGACCTTCTATTTGCTGTGGGTTGTTTGCTCTTCCTTTCTCAGTGTGTTAAGGTGGAAAATTAGATTATTGATTTGAGTTCTTTTTGTTTACCATAGGAATATGCACCTATTAATTTCCTTCTAGGCACTATTTTTGCTGCAACTCATGTTTTGGTATGTTGCGTTCTCAGTTTTCTTTGTCTCAAAGTGTTTTCTAATTTCCTTTGTGATTTCTTCTTTGGCCCATTGGTTATTTCTGAATATGTTGTCATATTAAATGGATATAAAACACTGAATTCACTTTAGAAAAATGTAAGTTATTTAAAACATTACTGTATGACCCAACAATTTCATTTTTAGGTATATACCCAAGAAAACTAAAAACAAATTCACACCAAAAATTACATACTCATGTGCAAGGTTACATAGTAGCATTATTCATGCTGTTTCAAAAAGTGGAAACAAGTAAAATGTTCATCAATTGATGAATATATAAACAAATATGATATAGCCATACAATGGAATATTATTTAGCCATAAAGAGGAATGAAATACTATACATGCTACAACATGAATTAACTTTGAATGCAATATTCTAGGTGAAATAATCCAGATACAAAAGGCTACGTAGTGTATGAGTAGATTTATATGAAATGCCCAGAATAGGCAAATTCATAGAGACAGAAAGTGGATTAGTAGTTGGCCAGGATTGGAAGAAAGGAGAACTAGTAGTGACTACTAATGGGTATGGAACTTTTTTTTTGGGGGGGGGAGTGATAAAAATATTACAGAATTACATAGTAATGAATGGTGCACAACTATGTGAATCTGGATATGGAGCTTTTTTGGGTGGTGATTAAAATATTACAGAATTAGATAATGATGTTTGGTGCACAACTATGTGAATCTATTGAAAGCCACTGAATTCTGTTTTTTAAAAGTTTGGTATATGAATGCTATATCACAATAAAACTTGGTTTTTTTTTTTTTTTTTTTTTTTTTTTGAGACGGAGTTTCGCTCTTGTTACCCAGGCTGGAGTGCAATGGCGCGGTCTCGGCTCACCGCAACCTCCGCCTCCTGGGTTCAGGCAATTCTCCTGCCTCAGCCTCCTAAGTAGCTGGGATTACAGGCACGCGCCACCATGCCCAGCTAATTTTTTGTATTTTTAGTAGAGACGGGGTTTCACCATGTTGACCAGGATGGTCTCGATCTCTCGACCTCGTGATCCACCCGCCTCGGCCTCCCAAAGTGCTGGGATTACAGGCTTGAGCCACCGCGCCCGGCAAAACTTGGTTTTTAAAAGCATATTAAAATAACAATGAGACAGTACTGTGTGCAGCCTATCAGAGTTGTAAAAAATGAGAAGATTTCATGATACTATTGATGGGAGTGTGAATTGGGACAATCTTCTTACTGGGCAACATGGTAACATTATCAAACTTTTAAAAAGCGTATACCTTAAAAATCAGCTATTCCATTTCTAAATATACATACTACATCACGTCTAATAGAAATACAAATGGATGGATGGATGGATAGATAGATAGATGATTAATAGATATAGATATAAATATATATACTATACCCATATATTCACATATATATAGACACAATTATATGAAGTTATTAATATTAGTAACTGCCTAAAAGCTAGAAATAGCCTATATGTCCAATATCAGGGGTCTGTTTAAATATTTTACAGTACATCTACATAATAATAATGGGTAGCTATTTAGTTTTTAAATAGTGCATTATTATTATATTGCTTGTATAGGTATTTAAGACTAAAAATAGATACATCTGTACTTTAAAAGTGTCTGAGACATGTGTAATGGGACAAAATTCTAGTTTGACAATGTGTATTATTCTGCAGTTTGCTTTCTTTATCTAGTATATATGTGTATAAAAGCATAAACATATGCTTATATCAGCATAGAAAAATGTATAAATGGGCCAGGCTTACGCCTGTAATGCCAGCTCTTTGGGAGGCCAAGGTGGGCGCATCATGAGTTCAGTACTTTAAGACCAGCCTGACCAACAGAGTGAAATCCTGTCTCTACTGAAAATGCAAAAATTAGCCGGGCATGGTGTTGCATGCCTATAGTCCCAGCTACTTGGGAGGCTGAGGCAGGAGAATCACTTGAACCTGGGAGGCAGAGGTTGCAGTGAGCCAAGGTCAGGCCACTGCATTCCAGTGTGGCGTCAGAGCAAGACTCCATCTCAAAAAAAAAAAAAAAGGAAAAGGAAAAAGAAAAATATGTAAATGTATATTTATAAAACAGACAATGGTTATTCCTGATGAATAGAAGGGAGGGGACTTGAGGAATAAAGAGTTGGATTTTCTTTTATACTTTCTACTATTTTGTTAAATGGTTTTATTATTGTAATAATAATTTACTTGAAAATATTACAACATATTAAAAACACTTCTCTTATTATAGCTTTTCATGCAGATCGAAGCTCTCTTTCCACAAAAATTTGGAAGATGGACTGACTATGCAAAAAGATACTGTAATGCACACATCAGGTAAGACAAACTATTTTCCACAAACTTTTTCCTCACATATTAACTGTGAACATTGCTTTATTAGTCATTCTTTATGCCATTGTTTTACAACACAATTAGTGGTAGCTATGAAATAATTGGTGCATTATTATACGTATAGGTGGATGACCTATATGTAAAATAAATAAAAGTAATAGATAATGGCAAAGTTTGCCTTTATTCTTATTTTTTACTTTCTACTTTTTATTGTTGAAATTATTTATTTTTATTGGCTAGATTTACATGTATGTTATACAAAAGTAAAAAGTAAGGTGTTTCTTCTACTCTTGTCTCTCAGCAAACCATTTCCCTTTCCATGTAACCAGTGTTGGCACTTTCTTTTGTATCCTTTTGAAAATACCCTTTGGATGAACAAGGATGTATGATTATATGTACATAATATTTCAGTTTATTTCAACACATATAGCACAATTTGTGCATTATTCTGCAGTTCACTTTCTTCATCTAGTATATATTGTAGATCTTTCCATATCAGTTAAGAGCTTTGATACTCATTTTACTTTCTTTTCTCTTATTTTTTTGAGACAGAGTCTTGCTCTGTTGCTCAGGCTGAATGGAGTGAGGTGGCTCAATCTTGGCTCACTGCAACCTCTGCCTCCTGTGTTCAAGCAATTTTCCTGCCTCAGCCTCCTGAGTAGCTGAAATTACAGGCATGTACCACCATACCCGGCTGATTTTTGTTATTTTTACTGGAGACGAGATTTCACCATGTTGGCCAGGCTGGTCTCGAGCTCCTGACCTCAGGTGATCCGCCCACCTCGGCCTCCCAAAGTGCTGGGATTACAGGCATGAGCCACCACACCCAATCTAATACTCATTTTAAATGCTGCATGTATTCTAGCGTTTAGAATTTATTTATGCCATCCACTCTTAGTGGACATTTGTAGTATATAGCTATGCATGCAATGCAGCAATGAGTATCTTTGCGCATGTAGAGAGCTAGTTTTTTATAGTTGTCAAGAGCATGGAAATTTAGAACTAGACCACCTGTGATTTATTTTCACACCTACCACTTACCAAATGCTTCATTTTAGAAAAGTAACTATCTCCCCATGCCTCAGTTTCTTCAGCTCAAAAAAATGGCAAATTATTATGCCTACCTTGGAGAGTTATTATGAGATGTATATTAACTAATATTTATAAAGTGCTTAAACAGTAACCATACATAGGGGGTACTCAATAATTGCTAGCTATTTTAGTATTTCATGCCATATGCATAGGGGAAAAAAATCTAAGATAAAGTTACAGAAGTGACATTGCTAATTTAAAAGGCATGTGCATTTTTATATTATTAGATTTTTCCAAATCATGCTCCACAGAAAGTATAGCTTTTTATATTCCCACCAGCCGTGTGTCAGATTGTTTCTTTTTCCATACCTTTCCAACATAGTGGAATATAACTTATTTCATTCTTGCCAATGTGAACTGATAGTAGCTTTAATTCACATTTACCCATTATGTCATTAAATGAATTTGAGCTTTTTTTTTCCTACACATATGAGTTATTTGTACTTTTTTTCTGTCAGTTGTCTGCGTGTGCTGTTTGCCCTTCTGTCTACTAAATGTATTGACTTTTTTCTTGGTATATTGAAAACCTTTATATATTACAAAAATAATCTCTTTATATGTGATATGAGTCTCTCATTTATTTTTCCCAATGCATTCTTTTTTATAATTCCTTTAAATAAAACCACACGGTCATGGTTTTCTCATGCCTTTTAAAGGGCTCCAGAGTACAAAGATAGAAAGACTTACTCGAAATTGTTTCTATGAAGTCAGTGTAACACTGATACCAAAATCAGACGAGATAGCACAAAAAATGAAAACAAGAGACTATAAATGTAGAAGTCCTCAATATTAATAAATTAATGGAATCTATAAACTCATCAAAACCCTAATGTATTGATTATATGCAAATGGCATTCACATTAGGAATTCAAGGAATGTTTAATTTTTTATTTTATTTTATTTGTAGAGATGGGGTTTCTCCATCTTGATCAGGCTGGTCTCGAACTCCTGACCTCGTGTGATCCACCTGCCTGGGCCTCCCAAAGTGCTGGGATTACAGATGTGAGCCACTGTGCCCGGCCCAGGAACGGTTAATATTAAGAAATACATAAATGTAATTTGCCATATTAATAATGACAAAGAAAAACGGCATCATATCTATATGTACTGGAAAGTTCTTAGGTAAAATATAGCATTTACCACTCCCTCACTTTTTTTAAATTTTGAGATAGAGTCTCTGTTGCCCAGGCTGGAGTGCAGTGACACAATCATGGCTCACTGCAACCTCTGCCTCCCGGGTTCAAGCAGCTCTACTGCCTCAGCCTCAGAGTAGCTGGTACCACAGGCATGCCCTACCATGCTCTGCTAGTGTGTGTGTGTGTGTGTGTGTGTGTATTTAGTATAGATAGGGTTTCACCATGTTGTCCAGGCTGGTCTCGAACTTCTGACTTCAAATGATCCACCTGCCTCGGCTGCCCAAAGTGCCGGGATTACAGCCGTGAGCCACCATGCCTGGCCAACATTTACCCTTGATTACAGTTTTAAATAAACTTAGGGTATGTGTGTGTATGTGTGGTTTTACATATGCTTGTTTATATATGTTTATGTGTGTCTTTCAATTCCAAGACAACTACCACAGCATACCTTTACTCTGGAGGACTGATCAATTCAGTTACTCAAAAGAAAAATAAGAGGATATGAGGCTAATTTCATCCGGAAAAAAATTTTTTTAATTAAAAAAAGAAAAGAGAAAAAAAAAAGACAGGCACAGTGACTCACAACTGTAATCTCAGCACTTCATGAGGCTGAGTTAGGAGGGTCACTTGAGCCTAGGAGTTTGATACCAGCCTGGTAAACATAGTGAGACCCCATTTCTATTAAAAGTGATAAAAGTTTTCAAGAAAAACAAAATTATCATTTTCTACAGCTGTTGTTATTTATTTGGAAGACTGAGAATCAGCTGAAAAGTGTTCAAAACAAAATAGAATAGATTAAAATAGCCTAGCACAAAGTTAATACTAAAAAGTCAGTTGTCTTTCTCTACATAAATAATAAATAGTTCTAAAATACAATGAAAATAAAAGATAGTAGAAAACTCAAGAATATTAGTGAAGGACATTTAAAAAGATAAGTAAAAAGACATGCTCCTATTTGATGAAGAGACTTGATATTATAAAGATTTTACTTTTTTCTGAACTTATTCATAAATATAGTATATTCAATAAAAGACAATTTTTCTTGTAGATCCAGAAAATTTGAAAACATAAGTAACAATTGTCAAGAAAGTTGTGAAAACCTAGAGTATTAGAAAAAGGGGGACTGGGCACAGTGGCTCACGCCTGTAATCCTAGCACTTTGGGAGGCTGACGTAGGTGGATCACCTGAGGTCAGGAGTTTGAGACCAGCCTGGCCAACATGATAAAACCCCCTCTCTACTAAAAATACAAAAATTAGCCGGGCGTGGTGTCGGGCACCTGTAATCCCAGCTACTTGGGAGGCTGAGGCAGAAGAATCACTTGAACCAGGAGACAGAGGTTACAGTGAGCTAAAATTGAGACATTGCACTCTAGCCTGGGCAACAAGAGCAAGACTCTGTCTTTAAAAACAAGGGGAGCAGTTAAGGATTTCTTTCCCCTGTTTTTACACAAAAATTAATTTCAGATGAATAAAATGTTTAAACATTATTAAATAAAACCCTAAGTAAAACATAGAGGAATTCTTTTATAACTTTGTTGTAGGGAAGTCATAAAAAAGAATATATTTGATTGCATAAGAATTTGAGAGTTGTCATCCTTCTAGAAAATATATCTAAAGTAAAAAGAAATTTCTAATTAAGGAAAAATTATTTATGTGTTGCAAATAAAAGAGAAGGCTAATTTCAATGACTGAGAAAAGTGTGCAAAAAATATTAACAAATAATTGATAGTAAAGGAAATACAAATAGGTTTTAACTATATAAATGTAATCAATAAGAGAAATTCAAATTGAAACTGCAGTAAGTCAGATTTTTACCTATTGTAGCTATAAAAATTATAACATTTAACAAAACAATATATAGATGAGCATATAAAGAAACAGGAACTGTCTTACATTGCTGAAAGAAATGTAATGGCTATACCATCTACTTTGGGGTTTTTTTGAGTTAGTGTCTTGCTTTGTTACCCAGGTTGGAGTGCAGTGGCACGATCATGGCTCACTGCAGCCTTAACTGCCTTGGCTCAAGTGATTCTCCCACCTCAGTCTCTCTAGTAGCTGTTAACAATGGGCATGCACCACCGTGTCTGGCTAATTTTTTGGTTTTGTTTTGTTTTTAAAACGATTTCTTGCTCTGTCAGTCAGGCTGGAGTGCAGTGGCGTGATCTCAACTCACTGCAACGTCTGCCTCCCAGGTTCAAGAGATTCTCCTGCCTCAGCCTCCCAAGTAGCTGGGATTATAAACATGTGTCAGCATGCCTGGCTAATTTTTGTATTTTTAGTAGAGACGAGTTTCACCGTATTGGGAAGCTGGTCTCGAACTCCTGACCTCAGGTGATCCACCTGCCTTGGTCTCCCAAAGTGCTAGGATTACAGGTGTGAACCACCACACCTGATGATTTAAAAAATTTTTTTGTAAAGATAGAATCTCACTATGTTGCACAGGCTTGTCTGGAACTCTGGGCTCAGGCAATCACCCACCTCAGCCTCCTTAAATTCTGGGATTACAGGCATGAGCCACCATGCCTGGCCTATACCATCTATTGAAAGAAATTTCACTATACCTACCAAATATTTAAAAGCCCGTACACTTATCTTAGCAATTAAAATTTAAGTTTATCCTGCACTTGTTCATATACACTATTTTATGTAATTGTTCATGTATCTTCTTATCATGTATATTATTCACATATTTATCAAATACACAACATACAGATATACACATACACACATAGGCACATGTATGCAAAATTTAAATTGCACATTTAGTAAATAAAACATGATTAGATAACAACCAGCTAAAGGAAACTTACTGTTAAATTATTATACATCCCTACAATGAATATGTGTAATTCATTGTGTAATCTTGATGCAACTCATTTTCAAGATATAGTGTTGAAATCTTGGAATGTTGGAATACTGTGTAATCTTGATGCAACTCCTTTTCAAGATATTGTGTTGAAAGAAATTGTGTTACCTTTTGTATTTTTTAAAAATGTGTCCGTATAAAACAAACACACACACACACACACACATGCAGATTTTCCCTGGATATCTTGAAATTGTCAACATGGTAGCCTCTGATGGCCCTGACCCAACTGACAGTCTCAGACTTCTCTGTGGAAGCCACTGTGGAGTCCACTTTCCATGCTGTTAGTTCAACTTTTCAGCATAGTGTGATTACCCAGCTGGCTGAAGATTTGTAGCAAGAGACACTTTGCAGTGGCATATGATCATTTTGACAGGGAAATTGACCTACCTTGTGTTCTCCATTGGAGTGAGTTACTAGCTAGACGCTCTTTGAGGGTGGAACACTTGTTTTTTTCCTGTGTTCTATTCCCAATGGCTAACACAGCACCTGGCACATGATATCCAGTGTTTATTGAATCATTGAATACTAGATCTGGGTTTTTTTGTATGCTAGATCCATGTAACTTCTTGGTATGAATAACATCATTCATCTGCTAAATCTACAGATGTTGTCAAATTAATGGGGTTCCTCAGATATAACTTCATATTGCTCTGAAAATTGACACAGTATTAAAAAATAAGCAGCACAGTCATCTTGGAGAAGGACTTCTTATACTTTAAATTTGGAGCTTCTGGAATAAAAGGGCCGAACTAAGTGATTTGGATAATCTTTCCCAGCTCAAAGTTTGGTTTCTTCATACTGACTTTAAAAATCATGAGCAAAACTGGGATTCTTCTTATAATAAATGAAATACTAATAGGAGTTCTTACATAACTAAAACTGTTAAATTTATTTTACTACTTCTGTATAAAAGAAAATAATAGAAAAACTGGTATCATTTGGCTACTTTCTATTAAGAATTTTAAGTTAATATACTTTTGTGACGGGCTCAGAGGGTTCTGTGACACAAAGTTCTTAGTTGTTTTTCTAGTAACTGGGACTATAATTAATTTACTAACATCAGTTTTGATTAAACTATAAATTGATTTAGATGCTAGTTTCACCAAAGTAATAACTCTTTAGTCTTTACTAAGTGGTTTTTTTAAACAATGCATGGAAATTACTATAATGATTTTGTTACAGTACCACATATTAATATCCCTTCCCTCCATTAGGAAATCAACAGTAGCAAATGTGGTAAACACTGTTAGTTGCCTACCCCGTCTTTCTTCCAAACAGATTCCTGATTTACTTTAGGTATATGTATATACATGCCTATAGGACTGTGGGGAAGTTGACTTTGTATCCGATATCACAGGTGGATTCCAGTCATTCTAAGCCAGTTAGTACATGGTATTCTTCAGACAACTATTATTGGTCTGGGGTTGGTCATGTGCCAATTATGCTGAAGAAAAGGGCTTTATTTCAAGGAAGGAGGACAAGATAAGCACCTTAAGCTGAATATGAGCAAAGAAGCATGTTGTACTACCTGCTGCTGGTAGCTGTCTTCTGACCATGTTGGGTATTTAGTTTAGATGAGCAGGCTTTTTAATGGCACAGTGAAGAGGTGCAAGGAATCCAGGAGTTGACCAATCCAGGAGCCTTTCTTTTATTCATGTTGTAAAACATTTCTTTTTTTATTAAGCAATTTTAATTCAGAGTTTCAGTTCCTTATAGCCAAAAATCATGGTTCCTGGTACGTCATTCCTAAATATTCACTTTGTTCCTATTGTAGGTCTGTTTGGCATGATACCAGGTTTTGTTGGGAAACCCTTAATCATAATTCTTGCAGACTGTCAATGCCAAAAGTTTACCCACGTAAGACAAACATACTTACACGTATTTATCTTTTGGAGACTGGGAAAACTTAAGTGATGAATAAGCATTTCTTTTTTTGTTTCCTGACTAGGACCTGTCATATGACAAAGAAGCATATACCTGTCTCTTTCTTAATTAATGCCTACACTGTTTCACAAAAAAATTCATCTTCTTGAAATGTTTTATGATTGTGGAAGACATATTCTGTTTTCTGGAGAAAGCCATTTCAAGGTTAAGATTATGCTTCTCAAAAGGCATATTCTTTCAGGTTCCATTTCAGAAGTTTTATGCGATTCCTTTACTTCTTTACCTTGAAAGCACTATGGTGCCATAGACTCTAATTCAGCTCAAGTCACTTCCTGGCATTTTAAGTTAGTCTGTGGAATGCTATATATTTTTCCATAATGTTTTGATTCTGTGAAGGTGTCATTTTCACACTATAATTTTGCAGAATGCAAATTTTGGTTAGTTATTCAGTTCTAGACCCATATTTTATATTTGAAATGTCATGACTGTATTCAAAGTAAGTTAAATGAAGCTTCAGCAAAAGTGTAACTTTGATTTTATAAAGTATTTTAAATACCTAAGTAATGACAAACAGAAATGTATTAATACAAATGTAGTTTGTCAGTCAGTATAGGTGACCAACTACCTGGTTTTACTTCACAGACAGCAGAAATATTACTCAACCAGAAAAATTCTTATCTAAAATGCCTTACATCATTCACTTTACAGGATTATATTTAGAGGAACTATAAATGCAAATATGATTTGGAGAAGGCAACATATTCAGTTGTCAACCGTTAGCACATTGAATGATCAATTGTTAAAACTAAAATATTTTGGAGATTACCCAGTTCCCCTCTGTCATTTTATAAGTACTTGGGGAGTTTAAATGGCTTGCTCTATCTCACTTGATAGAAGTAATAAAGATTTAGGGAATGGCAACTTTAATAAATACTCTTTGACATAGAAAACAAGGACATATAGATAACCCAGCCAAGCATCCTGTTATCAACAGCTATCTTCAAAAACTATGCTGTGGGAAGACATATTGGTCTTCCCTAATATTATGTCTTTGTTTTGTTTTGTTTTGTTTTGTTTTGTGAGACAGAGTTTTGCTCTGTTGCCTGGGCTGCAGTGCAGTGTTGCAATCTCTGCTCACTGCAACCTCCGCTTCCCAGGTTCAAGCGATTCTCCTGCTTCTGCCTCTTGAGTAGCTGGGGCTCCAGGCATACGCCACCACACCTGGCAAATTTTTGTATTTTTAGTGGAGACAGGGTTTCCTCGTGTTGGCCAAGCTGGTCTCAAACTCTGGACCTCAAGCCATCCACCTACCTCAGCCTCCCAAAACGCTAGGATTACAGGCATGAGCCACAGTGCCCGATGTCTCCCAATGATATGTTAATGTTATCTTTGAATTGCTGTTAAGATATTCTAGACGCTATTCTGTCACAAAATTCAGCAGTTTTTTAAACATTATTTGTCATTGGTATTGTATTCCAGTTCCATCTCTAAGGAGAATTCCTTGTCTAAATTTTTATGAGAGGAAAAATGTTGGATGATAATATAAATTAAAGGTATTTATAGCCATATCCAAAGATTGTTAATTAATGGGTCATTGTTAGCTTCAAGAAATGTCTCAAGGGAGAACACCAGGATAAATAGCTAATGCATGCGGAGCTTAATACCTACATGATGGGTTAATAGGTGCAGCAAACCACATGGCACACGTTTACCTGTGTAGCAAACCCACATATCCTGCACATTTATCCTGGAACTTAAATTTTTTTTTTTTTTTTTTTTTGGAGACGGAGTTTCGCTCTCGTTACCCAGGCTGGAGTGCAATGGCGCGATCTCGGCTCACCGCAACCTCCACCTCCTGGGTTCAAGCAATTCTCCTGCCTCAGCCTCATGAGTAGCTGGGATTACAGGCACGTGCCACCATGCCCAGCTGTTTTGTATTTTTTTTAGTAGAGACGGGGTTTCATCATGTTGACCAGGATGGTCTCGATCTCTCGACCTCGTGATCCTCCCGCCTCAGCCTCCCAAAGTGCTGGGATTACAGGCTTGAGCCACCGCGCCCGGCTAAATTTTTTTTTTTAAAAAGGAAATGTCTCTTATGGATTTGCACTGTGTTACCACTGTTGCATTTAATGTTCTCAACCGTGACTAAATAGAGGTCGCGTCTATTCCATTTGCAAATGATTCACATCTGAGAGAAATACTTAATATAGTGAATGGCAGAAATATGTTTGAAAAATAATTAGATAAATATTAACAGAATATGTATTCTGCATTGAGACTTAGAAAGTCAGCTTTGTATAGAAGGGACTTGAGAAACCCTCACCTATTATCAATAGTTCAGTTCTAAAAGATTTGTGGTTTTTTAATAACCCTAGGCTAACTTGGAGTAAGGGGTGGTTTTACTCCATTCATTGATTAGACTGCATCTAGAGTACAGTTTAATTTTGAATTTATTCATTCATTCTGAAAGTATTTTAGGATGTCTCTTACATGCTAACCCATATGGTAGCCATCAGATACGCGTTAGGGAACAAGACCCACATAGTCCAACCTTCACTGAGTTTTCAAGTCACATGCTAACGTAGTTGAATAGTCCAGAACTAAAAGAAGAGAGTTTCAAGACAGTGATTGAGTTAGGTAGGAATAATATACAGAGTCTTGTTCTTCATCAAAATGGCAATAAGAAGGCATCGCAGGGTTTTTGGGGTTTTGGTTGTCAGTATTGTAGGTTTTTAAATTGCAGTAAAATATGTATAACAAAATTTACCATTTAAACATTTTTAAATGTACAAATCAGTGACTTTCAGTAGATTCTAATGTATTTCAGTACATTCTGTTGTTGTCCAGTCATTACTACTTTTCATCATCAGAACTTTTTCATCACTCCAAAGTGAAATTCTGTACCCATTAAATAATTGTCCCCATTTCCCCCTTCTCCAGTCCCTGTACTGTGACACTTAAAGCATGAGACATACATGATTAGATTTACAAATTTGATTTATTATCTAAGATATTTCACATGGTTCAAAATTCTAAACCTATAGAAGAGTATATACATTAAAAAATCCCTTTTACCTAAGTTCTTCTCCCTATTGGCAACTGTATTTAGTTTTTACTCTTTCCTCAGAAACTGTGTACATATTCAAGCAAATTCATGTTTTTAAAAGATTGTAATATAAGCATAAACATTGTTTTATACTTTCCCCTTTTGTCTTTTTTTTCACATACATAAATAACTTCCTCCTCTTATGGTTGTGTGGCATTATATAATTGGAAATATACTGTACTTATGAGGATGGCAGGAAGTTGAGAGTTTGCATTGTACAATTTATATTTTCTCTGTGGAATGGGAAGGAGGATAGTCATATGTTCAGAGAAATGGAAAAGGGTTAAAGGTTTAGTGAAAGTTGATACGGTTAGAAATTTTGCCAAATGATAGGGAAAATGTGGTACATATACACCATGGAATATTACGCAGCCATCAAAAACGATGAGTTCACGTCCTTTGTAGGGACATGAATGAACCTGGAAACCATCATTCTCAGCAAACTGACACGAGCAGAAAATCAAACACCGCATATTCTCACTCATAGGCGGGTGTTGAACAATGAGAACACATGGACACAGGGAGGGGAGCACTACACACTGGGGTCCATGGGGGGCAATGGGGAAGGGGCGGGGGGGTGGGGAGGTGGGAAGAGATAGCATGGGGAGAAATGACAGATACAGGTGAGGGGATGGAAGGCAGCAAACCACACTGCCATGTGTGTACCTATACAACAATCTTGCATGTTCTTCACATGTACCCCAAAACCTAAAATGCAATAAAAAAATAAAATAAAAAAATAAAAATAATAATAATAAAAAAAGAAATTTTGCCAAATGAGAATGAGATAATGTGATTAATGTGGTAGTATTGTTAACAGCTCTCAGTAACCATTTGAGATCAGCAACCCCAAATTTGTAATGGAACCAGTTTTCTCTAAGGTACAGTTTCTCCAGTCACATCCAGTAGCCTGGATACAGGCCTGGAAAAGGCTTCAGGCCTTTTTGAATCCTGAAGTTGGATCCATTCAGGATTGGATTTTTTCACCAGCTTATGATGCATGGACTGTGGGACAAGGGAACTTAAACTATATTAATAAGAACAAAGCTAATGTATGAACTCAGAAATCAAAAGGGCTGAGGAAATATGTGAAGACAGGGAAAATGTAATAGATTTGGAAATTAGAAGAGTCAGTTTACCGAAATGTACTGATGAGATAGTGAGTATAAATGAACATAGTGAGTATAAAGACATAGTGAGTATAAATGAACAAGCACCCTTGAAAGATGGGGTAGGTAGAGAGTAGAATGTCTGAATTTACCAGGTAGAAATGTTTTTTTTAGGACCTGGTTGTAACCACAGGAATAGTTGGAGTAGATTTTAGATTTAGTAGAAGGTCATTGTAGGCAATGAGTGTGAGGAACTAAGAGGGAATTAAAAGCATTATTTTAAGAAGCTTTTCAACAATTGAAAACATATCTCAGTAAAGGTGACCAGAATGAGAGGAATCTCAAATCCAGCTCTACAAATGTCTAATGTTATCAATTGCCTACTATATTTAAGACATTATTTCAGAGCTGCCGGCAATACAAAGATGAATAAGACATGATCCTTGATCTTATGAAGCCTATAGGAATTTGAAAAAGAGAAGCCCTAAGGGGGACAGGTTTTTAAATATTTAAAGATCTGTCATGTTTTAAAAGAATTAGGTAACTGTCTTTGTGGCCTCAGAGAGCAAAACTATTTTCAAGTAGGAAAACTTAATAGGGAAGTAGATTTTGGCTTAATATGAGTAAGAACTTTTAAAATACATATACTTATGTATGTAGCACTATAACAGTAAAAATCGAAAGGAAAAATACCATAATTCTGCTATACTAACAAGTAAATTGTTTTCATTTTTAATTTCTACACTTATCTGTATATCTAATAATTTTTACATAGCTTTAATCTAGCTTATATATAATGAATGCTATCATTTGCTAATTTTCTCTTAGCAATGCCTTGTCCCATGCTTTAACATTGTTGTTTTATTTTCTTTACTTTTATTAATGTAAGGATAGTTTATTGCATTTGGAAAAGTTATTCATACTTATTTTAATAAACCGCACATAGAAAAAATATTTTTTTAAAAAAGTAAAAGTCAACTGATGTGCTTTGGTAACTTTCCCTCTAGATAGCTTCTCTACTAAGTACATAAAGAAGGATGATTTGATAGATAAACAATTTTATGTAAATAGGGTCATATTGCACACACTCTTCTGTAATATGCCTTTTCCCTTTAATGCTGTCTTAGGACATTTTTTGGTATCAGTAACTGAAATATATAATTTTTATTGGCTATATGATTATATTTTGTATATAAGATACTATACCGTGTGTCTTAGATGTATTATTTTTAATTCTTTCAACAGTCCTACAAGTAGATGATAGAATGTCCATTTTATAGATGAGGAAGCTGTATTTGGAAAGGTTAAGCTGTATTTGGAAAGCTTAAGTAACTTGTCAAGTCACATAACTAAAAAATGAAAAAACAAGAATGCAAACACCCTTTAACACCACTTTTCTTCCATTCTCCTTCCAGTATTTGAATTATTTGGTAATTCAGTGTCCATGTTTATATTGTTAACTAAATATGTTAAATCAATGGACTAAATAAATCAATATTCTCTACTAAATCAAGTAGTTGACTGTTCCTTTCCTGGTCAACTTTTTGTTTACCTTATAATTCATTTTTTTCCCCATCTGTTTGGTTTTCTATATAGCTGTTGCTGCTTTTTCACTGAAAGACTCCAACCAATCTGTCAACTTCCAGCATGTCTTCTAAGCACATAAAATAATCTTTTTCTTTTTCCTGGAGATTTTCCTCCCACAGCCTTCTGTTTTGTTCCTATGTAAGCTGATTTTTCTTTAGGCATGGCACAAAGCTGTCACCCTGAATTTCCTTGGGTCATTCTGCTCTGTTTGGATCCCGACATTCCTGGATTTCATGTCTTTTATTTCTTTGTTTATTCCCTGATAGTTTCAATATTTTATTATGGAAAAAATAACGTATACAAAAGTACATGCTATAGTATAATGAACCCCTATGTACTCATCACCCAGTTTCAACAATTGCTAACTCATGGCCAGTTTTGTTTCAGCTATGCCCTCATCTACCTCTCCTACCCCATATTATTTTGAAGAAAATCCTGGACATTGTATTTATCTATAAATTATTTCACTATATATCTCTAAAGAGTAAGGAAGGACTGTTCTTAAAAATAATTATTTGGGGCTTAATACCTAGGTGATGGGTTGATGGGTGCAGCAAACCACCGTGGCATGTTTACCTATGTAACAAACTTGAACATTCTACACATGTATCCTGGAACTTAAAGTAAAATTTTTTTTAAAACCTTTATAAATATTAATCCCCATTAAAAAATTATAATACCATTGTTATGCCTTAAAAATTAATTGCATTGGCTGGGCGCGGTGGCTCAAGCCTGTAATCCCAGCACTTTGGGAGGCCGAGGCGGGTGGATCACAAGGTCAAGAGATCGAGACCATCCTGGTCAACATGGTGAAACCCCATCTCTACTAAAAATACAAAAAATTAGCTGGGCATGGTGGCGCATGCCTGTAATCCCAGCTACTCAGGAGGCTGAGGCAGGAGAATTGCCTGAACCCAGGAGGCAGAGGTTGCGATGAGCCAAGATTGCGCCATTGCACTCCAGCCTGGGTAACAAGAGCAAAAACTCCGTCTCAAAAAAAAAAAAAAAAAATTAATTGCATTAAATCCCTTGATTGCATTAAAATGCAGTAAATGCTCGGGTGATGGGTACACAAAAATCTTACAAATCACCACTAAAGTACTTATTCATGTAACCAGCTACCACCGCTACACCTATGGAAAAGCACAAGGATGTACACACACTTAAAACATATTTAATTTTACATAATTAAAATGCACTTATATTACAAAAAATGCAGTAAAGGTTGAAATTTCCAGTTGTTTTGTGAATAAATAATTTTACAATTTTGTGGGGGGGTTTTGTTAGTTTTTCCTCTAGTTTGTATAGATCAGTACTCAAATAAGGCTCATATATAGCAAATGTTAGATGTCACTTAAGTCTCTTAATCTCTAGATTTCTCTTCCATTTCCTTGTTTTATTCATTTATTTTTCCATTGTGGAAGAAACTCAATTGTTTTTGTAATCTAGATTCTGCTGCCTCCATCTTCATGGTGGTGTTTAACACATTCCTTTGTCCTCAGTATTTCCATATTCGTGTTTAGATCTAGAAACTTCTAATTTTTGGAGACAATTCTCCTTTGTAGTGATGTTTTCTTTTGTTAGTTGATATTTAAAGCCTCTCTTTTTATGATGTTAGCAGCTGTCAATGTTTGGTACATTATTTATTAAGTCGTTAGACATTGCAGAATGCTGATAGTCTAACACACTGCCTTCATTTAATAGTTGGCATGCCTCCGTAAAAGAAAACCTCCCTCTCATTTATTATTTGGACATTCACTGGTTCACTTTGTTTAAGAAAGACAGGATAAATTTTTTTCCTTGTCATTTGTTCATTTTCAATGTAGTAGATTGTTTCATTATCAACTTGCGGTGATATCCAATGCACTTTATTTTTGAAGTTGGCAAGTTTAAGTTCTTCAACTGTGTTCTTTTTCAAGGTTGTTTTGGCTAGTCTGTGTTCTGGCATTTTTATATAAATTTCTGTATCAGCTTGTCAATTTCAGCAAAGAGGTCAGCTGGAATTTTGATAAAGATTACATTGACTGTAGATTAACTTGGGGAGTTTGACATTTTTATAATATTAAGTATTCAAATTCATGAACAGTAATGTCTTTCCATTTATTTTATTAAAAAAGAAATCCTACAGTGTTGTGTAGCTTATAAGTCTCAAATTTTAAAAATCAAGTTGAGGGCTGGGCACTGTGGCTCATGCCTGTAATTTCAGTACTTTAGGAGGCCAAAGTAGATGGATGACCTGAAGTCAGGAGTTCAAGACCAGCCTGGCCAACATAGTGAAACCCTGTCTCTACTGAAAATATAAAAATTAGCTGGATGTGGTGGTGCACGCCTGTAATCCCAGCTACTCAGGAGGCTGAGATAGGAGAATCACTTGAACCCAGGAGGTGGAGGTTGCAGTGAGCCAAGATCACACAACTGCACTCTAGCCTGGGCAACAGAGCAAGACTCCATCTCCCCCCCACCAAAAAAAAATCAAGTTGAGGAAGGACTCTTTCTAACCCTAGTTTATAATTTGAGGGTTTTTATTTTTAAGTCATATTTTTTTCAATCAATTTTATTTATAGACCTTGTTGATTATCGAATTTTCCCTTTTTTGACAAATGGGACCACCTCCAATTACTTTGTAATTTACATTCTTCTTTTCATCATGATACCTTTATTCTACTTTCAGAGCAATTTCATATTTCAGTATTTAGTGAGCAAGTTTGTGTTCTGTTTATCTGGGCTGTTCTTTGTCAATTCTATTTGTAATCTGCCATTATCATTTCACTCTGAATAATTTCAGTTTTTCAATGTATCCTCCTATAACTTCCACATTCCACTATCTCCCTCTGTTATGGTAACAATTAGATTGGTTCCCCTTTGCAAATCTTGTCAAGTTTATAATATTTCAATGATACAACCATAACTACACATTTACAGGACACTGTTAGTTGACTGTTGGGATTACAGGCATGAGCCACACCATGCCTGGTCTCAATATTTCCTTTTTTTTTTTTTTTTTCTTTTTTCTTTTTTTTTGAGACAGAGTTTCACTCTTCTTGCCCAGGCTGGAGTGCAATGGTGTGATCTTGGCTCACTGCAGCCTCTGCCTCCCAGGTTCAAGCTATTCTCCTGCCTCAGCTCTCCAAGTAGCTGGGATTATAGACATTTGCCACCACATTCAGCTAATTTTGTGTTTTTAATAGAGATAGGGTTTCACTATGTTGGTCAGGCTGGTCTCAAACTCCTGACCTCAAGTGATCCACCCCCTCAGCCTCCTAAATTGCTGAGATTGCAGGCATGAGCCACCATGCCTGGCCTCAATCTTTTTTAAATAGCAGTTTCCCTCAAATTGTTCTGTAGATTCTGTGCAAAAACAGTCAAACCCGTCTGGGTGCCATGGCTCATGCCTGTAATCCCAGCATTTTGGGAGGCCAAGGCAGGTGAATTACGAGGTCAAGAGATCCAGACCATCCTGGCCAACATGGTGAAACCCCGTCTCTACTAAAAAATACAAAAATTAGCTGAGCGTGGTGGCATACACGTGTAATTCCAGCTACTTGGGAGGCTGAGGCAGAATAATTTCTTGAACTGGGAAGTGGAGGTTGCAGTGAGCCGATAATGCACCACTGCACTCCAGCCTGGCACCTGAAACAGAGTGAGACTCTGTCTCAAAAAGAAAAAAAAAAAGTACAATTTTTGTAGAAATTTACATTTTAAATCTAAAATGCCTATGCAAAGGCAAAGGATAGGCAAAGCAACTTTGAAAAAGAAGAAAAAAATAAGATTCACACTACTTTTCTTTATAGTCATCAGTAAAGGAGACACACATAAATCAGTGGAACATACAGAATCTAGAAATAGACCCATAAATGTGGTCGGTTGATTTCTGACAATGTGCAAGACAATTCACTGGAGAAAAGCTAGTCTTTTCAACACATGCTCTTGAAACAATTGCACATCCTTATGTGAAAAGAAGAAGAACCCCAACCTGTATCTTAGACCATAGGCAAAATTTAATGATAAATGGATTGTATATTTGGGACTTTGGGTTAGGCAAAGATTTTTTCAGACAGGGCACAAACTTCATGAACCATAGAAGACAAAAGTGATGAATTTCACCTCATGATAATTTAAAATTTCTCTCTCTAACACTGTTGCGAGGTGAAAAGACAAGCCATAAACTAGGAGATAAATTTTTGAACTACATATGTGTTAAGGAAAGAAATATATAAAAAGGACACAACATGAATTTTTAAAATAATATATTAAAAATTCTCACCAAGGCAGAGTGGCTCACATCTGCAATCCTAACTTTGGGAGGCCAAGGTAGGTGGATCGCTTGAATCAGGAGTTCGAGACCAGCCTGGCCAACATGGCAAAACCACATCTCCACTAAAAAAATAAGAAAATTAGCCAGGCATGGTGGCACACATCTGTAGTCCCAGCTACATAGGAGGCTGAGGCAGGAAAATTGCTTGAACATGGGAGGTGGAGGTTGCAGTGAACTGAGATTGCACCACTGCCCTCCATTTTGGGTGACAAAGTGGGTCTGAAAAAAAAAATTCCTAAAACTCAGTAATAAGAAAACAAAATAATTTTTTTTTCTTTTTTCTTTCTTTTTTTTTTTTTTTTTGAGATGGAGTTTTGCTCTTGTTACCCAGGCTGGAGTGCAATGGTGTGGTCTCGGCTCACCACAACCTCCGCCTCCTGGGTTCAGGCAGTTTTCCTGCCTCAACCTCCTGAGTAGCTGGGATTACAGGCACGCGCCACCATGCCCAGCTAAAATTTTTTGTATTTTTAGTAGAGACGGGGTTTCATCATGTTGACCAGGATGGTGTCGATCTCTTGACCTCGTGATCCACTCGCCTCAGCCTCCCAAAGTGCTGGGATTAAAGGCGTGAGCCACCACGCCCAGCCAGAAAACAAAATAATTAATTTTAAAAATAGTTAAAAGATTTAGAAAGACACTTGACCTAAGGAGATATACAGAAGTCAAATAAACACATGAAAAAATGCCCAAGACCTTAGCCATTAGAGAAATGCGAGTTAAAACCAGAGAGGTATGAGTACACACGCATTAGAATGGGTAAGATTTTTTTTTTTTTTTTTTTAAAGCTTACTATATCAAACGATGACAAGGATACTGAATAACTGGAACGTTCTGGTGGGAATTACATTGTTTACATTGCTGCTGGGAATGCAAAATGTTCAGCCACTTTGGAAAACAGTATGGCATGTACTGACCATATAGACCAGAAATCCTCCTGCTGGATATTAGTAAAGATAAATGAAAACATGTTTACTCAGAAATCTGTGTGCAGTTGTTTATAGTAGCTTTATTTATAATAACCTAAACTGGAATAATCCAAATGTTCTTCAACTAAAGTGACTGCAGAAATTGTCATATAGCCATACAATGGAATGTATTACCAGGTAATAAAAAGCAATGAACTATTAATATACCCCAATAACATATATAACTTTTTATTTTTTTGATACAGAGTCTTGCTCTTTCATCAGGCTGGAGTGCAGTGGAGCAATCTCGGCTCACTGAAACCTCCACTTCCTGGGTTTAAGTGATTCTTCTGACTCGGCCTCCTGAGTAGCTGAGATTACAGGAGCCCACCACCACACTCAGCTAATTTTTTGTATTTTTAGTAGAGATGGGGTTTCACCATGTTGTCCAGGATGGTCTCGATCTCTTGACCTCTTGATCCACCCACCTCGGCTTCCCAAGTGCTGGGATTACAGACGTGAGCCACTGCGCCTGGCCAGCATATGTAACTTTCAGATGCATTATGCTAAGTGAAAGAAATAAGATTTAAAAGGCTACCTACTGTATAATTCTATTTATGTAACATTCTGGAACGTACAGAACTACTAGGGAAAAAAACAGATTAATGGTTGCCAGGAGCCAAGGATGAGAAGAAAGGATTGCTACAAGAGACACAAGAGGATCTAACTTTAAAAAATCAGAGGGTGATTTACAAAGTCAAAGTTAACTCTGCATGTGTATGTGTGTTCGTGAACACAGATAAGCATACATGTTCTTGGCCATAAGCTTCCTGTTTCATCATCATAAGCTAATGTTATGTGCATACTGGGAAATGCCTCTTTTTAAATTAAATATGATCAAAAGGAGATTAAAAGGCATATGTTTATTCTTTCAATTTAGAAAAGGATAAATGAATTTTTACTTACTTTGTAAAACTGAGTGAGAAAATAATTGTTCTGAATCCAAACGAAGGTTCACATTTCATAATATCTTTAGAGACATTTGCAATTTTTTAGCAGTTGCTAATTTTAGTTTGTTAGGAATTAAGAATCCTTTTGTTTTAAACCTACCCCCAAACTGCACTACTTATACTTTGTCCTTAAAAATATTTTTCTTACTCATTTATACCTTTTGTCTTTCTTCTGTGCACTTTACCTATTCGATATTACATTTACAAATTTGTTTTATAATTTTCTTTCCTTCCGATAAAACTGTGAACATTAAACTTCAGAATCTCATTTTTAGCTGGGCCTGGTGGCATGTACCTGTAGTGCCAGCTACTCGGGCACCTGAGACAGGATAATCACTTGAGCCTAGGAGGTGGAGGCTGCTGCACTATGGCCATGCTTGTGAATGGCCACTGTATTCTAGCTTCAGCAATGTAGTGAAAACCCATCTATGGGGGAAAAAAAGGGTTCACTCACTTCTCAGGCCATTTTAAGACCCTAGGAGGGAGTTTTGGCAGTTTGCACAAGATCATATGTCCTTATCAAATTTATAGAAGGAGACACTTTTAATAGATTAAAAGGTCTCTTTTCAGCAAAACTTCCTCTTCTCATATTTTTCCTTGTGTTTTTTGATGGTGGAGTATCGGCAAGCATTTTTAGAATCAGTCTAAGAAGAAATTACATTAGGGGTATGTTTGGTTTGGATTTAGTGGGCTATATTTGTGTATTTAGTTAGGTTACTGCTAGCCAACCTAGTATAGGAATGGCTTCCAGAAATATTTCTGGTATGGAGTAAGTGGACATATTGCAATGTGAACGTGTCCTATGGTGCCAGAAGCTGGGAACATGTGAGTACTGAAAGAGAAACAAGGTTGAAATGTAGAGAGCCAAAGGATAATCTTCTAATAATTCTTTTTTTTTTTTTTTTTTTTTTTAACAAGTAGTCCTGCCATGGATCTTCCCATTCTTATAGCTTGTATTTGACAGAAATTTGATAGAGGTTGTTTTTTTTCCTCCAAATTTGATAATAATTTAGAAATATATGTACACACACAGGGTATGCCACTAAGTTATGAACTTGAAGTAAACTTAAAAAAATGATTATCAATAAACAACAAAATTTGAACATCCATACTTGAGTAAAGACTGAATTATCCTGTTTCTCAAGTATTACAAAGTTCTTGTCACACTGAAGAGGCAGTCAAAGTATAAGCAGTGGATAGTGTTGAAAAAAACATTATAGATATGATAAGTGGTTAATTAAAAAGTGTTATTTTTCTGGATTTAGGAACATATGTAACCCTCCGTAAACTTTCTGTGTAATTTTTTTCATTGTAGACTCATGTTTGTACTTTTTTATTCGTAATTCTGTTTAAGTAACAAAAGTATCTAACTCTAAAAGGTCTCATTGTGTCTTTACTGGCCAATTTTTTTCATTCAAGTTGTGCCCATGCCTGATGGGCTCTTGCCAGTCTTTTCAACTCTGTATACACCCCATTTTAAAGCATTATTTTTTTTAGCATACAGCCAATGCATGAATTATATTCATGTTACTATTCTAAGCATTATGTATATTTTAAAACTTAAATGAAAAGAGAAGCTAATTTAGAAAGCTGAGATAAGAATACAGTATATAGAGAATGTTTCTTTCTGCACCTCAGTGGGGTGACTTGAACCCTTCTGGAGTCTACCCATCCCCACAGTTTGAATACCACTGCTATGAAGTGTGAAGCTATTGAAGGTGTCTTTCTTTAAGATTCTTTAACATTGGATTTTAATTGCAAAAGCATTATTTGCTTATTGTAAACTTTCAGATAGACAAAGTGAAAACAAAATGGGGTGACAAAACCTTAGTTTTTCACTTAACCTTTTGATTCCCTACCACTGTGACCCCCAAGGTAAGCAATGTATCATATTTGATGTGTATTCTCCTGGAACTGTTTCCATTATTATACATACATACATATGTACACACATCTACACACATACATAATCCTTCATACCAAGCATATTACTCTGCGGCTTCCATTTTTCATTTAACATATATCTTCGACATCCTTCTTACTCCATACATAAACATCTAAATGATTCTTATGAATAATTGCTGAATAGTCCATAGTTGGCGTGCCCCACATTTTATTCAACCATCCCCCAAACAGTGGATCTTCCCGTTTTATATATGTAGGAATTGAGAATTAGGAAAATAAAGTCCAAAACCTGAAGTCAGGAATGCTTCCTAGTCCCAGAATCTCTTGCTTTTGTGTAGCTACCCCCACCATGTACACACACAAAAAAGTATGTAAATAGCATAGTAAAATAATCCCAAGAAATATATTTAATGTAATTTTTATATTGTTAGGTAAAAGTTGGCTTTTAGTAAAGCAAGTCTTTGGAATCAGACTGCCTTAAGTTCAAATCTCAGCACCACTATTAACATCCATGAGATGTTGAGCAAATTCTTCAATCTCTTTGTGTCTCAGTTTCCTTATCTATAAAATGGGGATGATATTGGCACTTTACCTATGTATAGAATTGTTATTAAGGCTAAATGTATTCATTCACAGAGTACACTCTGCTGTAACTATTATCATTGGCATTGATGTCATTATATAGATATTTCTTAAATACTAATATTAACTGAGCGTTGTTGTTTTTTGTTTTGTTTTGTTTTTGGCATTGTGGAGCCAGTAACTTGTTCTTTTTATTTCGTTTCTGAGGTTTTTTTAAAGTCTTATAGGCCTTTGAAAATTTCTAGCCCCAGGCAGGCAATTAAAAAGTCCCCAGCCCAAGATTCCAAGCAGTCTGACACCAGTGCAGGTACCCTTAGCTAAAAAGATCTGTAGCCTCAATGGGACTGGAGAGGAAATCCTGGGAAAATGTAGGACAGTGACTGCACTACACACATACATACTAGTTTTTGTTTTTGATTAATAAACTCTATTTTTTGTTTTTTTTGTTGTTGTTGTTTTTGGTTTTGTTTGTTTTTCAAGAGTAGTTTTAGGCTCGCAGCTAAATTAAGCAGGAAGTACAGAGGCTTCCCATATACCCCATGCCTATACACATGCCACCCTCCACTATCAACACCTTCACCACAGTGGTATATTTCTTACAACTTCTGAACCTGCATTGACATATCATCACCCTATGTCCGTAGTTTGCATTGCGATTCACTCTTGGCATTGAACATTGTATGGTTTTGACAAATGTGTAATGATATGAATCCACCATTGTAGTATCATACAGAATTGTTTCACTGCTCTGAAAATCCTCTGTTTTTCTGTCTATTCATCTATTCCTCCTTTGTAACCAAGGCAACCACCAATCTTTTACTATCTCTATAGTTTTGTCTTGTCCAGAATGTCATATAGCTGGGGTCATACAGTATTGTAGTGTTTTCAGATTTGCTTCTTTCCCTTAGTAATACGCATTTTAGTTTCCTCCATGTCTTTTCTTGGCTTGATAGGTCATTTCTTTTTAGGACTAAATGTTTTCTTGTCTAGATGTACTACAGTTTATCCATTCCCCTACTGAAGGTCATCTTGGTTGCTTCCAAGTTTTTGCAATTATGAAAAAAACTGCTATAAACACCCATATGCAGGTTTCTATGTGGACATTTGTTTTCATTGTGGTAATGCTGGCCTCATAGAATGAGTCCAAAAGTATTCACTCTGCTTCTAGCCTCTGAAAGAGATTATAAAGAATTGGTCTAATTTTTTTGGTAGAATTCACCGGTGAGCCACCTGGGCCTGGTGTTTTCTGTTTTGGAGAATTACTGATATTTAATATATGTCTTTAGTACATATAGAACTATCCAGATTGTCTATTTCTTCTTGTGTGAGTTTTGGCAGATTGTGATTTTCAAGGAATTGATCTGTTTTCATCTAGGTGATAAAATTTGTTAGCATAGATTGTTCATAATATTTCTTTACTATACTTTTAGTGTCTTTGAAATCTGTAATGATGTCCCTCTTTCATTTCTGATATTAGTAATTTGTGTTGTCTCTCTCTTTCTTAACCTTGCTAGAGTGTATCAATTTTATTGATCTTTTCACAGAACCAGTGTCTTAGTCTGTTTTGTGTTGCTAAAAGAGAATACATGAGGCTGGGTAATTTATCAACAAAAGATGTTTACTTAGCTCATGGTTTTGCAGGCTGGGAGGTTCATAAAACATTGTCCCAGCATCTGCTCATCTTCTAATGAGAGCATTTTGTTCTGCATCATAACGTGGCAGAAAGTCAAAGAAGAGGATATGTGCAAAGAGGCAAAACCTAATGAGTGTCCTGGTTTTATAATACTTTTGTGGAAACTTCCATATCTGCAGGAACTAATGCAGTCTCATCAGAGCAAGAACTCACCTACTATCCTGCGAACAGCACCAAACCATTCATGAGGGATCTATCCCCATGACCCAGACACCTCCCAACAGGCCTCACCTCCCAACACCAGCACAGCAACCTCTGCTTCCCAGGTTCAAGTGATTCTCCCATTTCAGCCTCCCGAATAGCTGGGACTACGTGCATGTGCCATTATGCCCAGCTAATTTTTGTAGCTTTTTGGTAGGGACAGGGTTTCACCGTGTTGCCCAGGCTAGTCTCAAACTCCTGAGTTCAAGAGATCCACGCACCTCTGCCTCCCAAAATGCTGGGATTACAAAAGGCTTGAGCCACCATGCCCAGCCAGCCATTGACATTTAAAGTAATTATTGATACTGTTGGATTAATAGCTACCATGTTTGTTAATGCTTTTCTGTTTGTTGCCTTTGTTCTTTGTTTCTGTTTTGTCTTCCACACTCTTTCTGCCTTCTGCAGCTTTAATTGAGCATTTTGTATAATCCCTTTTTCTCTTCTATTATTTTTAGTATGTCAATTATAGTTTTTTCAATACTTTTTTTAGTGACAGCCCTAGAGTATGCAGTATACGTTTACAACAAAACTAAGTCTGATTTATGAAAGTCCAGAATAGGGAAATCTGTGGAGAAAGAAAGTAGATTAGTGGTTGCTTAGGTCTGGAGAGTTATGACATGTTCAGGGGTAATAGCTAAAGGATACAGTGTTTCTTCTTGAGGTGATGAAAATGTCCTAAAATTTACTGTGTTGATGGTTGTGAATTGCTACATTTGTGAATGTAGCAGAAATAACGGAATTAATTCACTTTGGGTGAATTGTATAGCATTATAAATTCAATTTCAATAAAACTATTTTAAAATGTAAGATATTCCAAAACGTATATATAATTATTATCAAATTTAAAGAGACTAGGGGTTTACAGGAGGCAACTCTTCTAGCCCTCCCTACACCTCTTATTTCCCCTTTGCACCCCAAACATGGATCTGGGGTTTTGACAAATGTGGTATTGCCACCACTTTTTAGAACAACTCCCACCACTAGCATTCCAAGCTGTAGATGAAAGAGATGGGTGTGGGGAGAGTGGGTAACAAGAAATAATTCCTCTGAACCATGGTTCATGCCAGGCATATGGCTTAGGATCAACTAGTGACATAAAACCCAGGAGGCAACTAGCTAAAACTTCTCTCAATAACGTACCCTCTCCTGGAGCAGGGAGGAAACCTCATTGTTACAGACCAGGTACTGGCACAATGACACTCTGAAAATAGATTGCTCAGACTTCAAAACAGATCTGCACTTCGGGAGTACAACTATTGGTACTCTGCAGGAGGCAAGTGTGGCCTATGTGGTTAGCCTGTTTGAAGACAGTTGTATGTTGTCTCTACCAGCATGTAACAGTCATACAAAAAGACCTCCAGCTCCCATATTGTACACCTGTACAATGTCTCATGTAAGTAGAGAGTGTACTTCAGCATCCATTTTCATCTGGGCACGGTGGCTCACGCCTGTAATCTCAGCAGTTTGGGAGGCCTAGGTGGGATGACCATGAGGTCAGGAGTTTGAGACAAGTCTGGCCAATATGGTGGAACCTCATCTCTACCAGAAGTACAAAAATTAGCTGGGCATGGTAGTACATGCCTATAGTCCCAGCTACTCGGGAAGCTGAGGCAGGAGAATTGCTTGAACCCTGGGATGGGAGGTTGTGGTGAGCCAACATCGCCCCACTGCACTCCAGGTGGGGCAGCAGAGTGAGACTCCCATCTTAAAAAAAAAAAAAAAAAAATCCATTTTAATGGCAAACATTGCATTTTCAAAAAAACAAAAACACCACCTTCTAAATTCTCAATATTGGTAGTTCTGAATGTTAGATTTTTTTAAAACCATGTGATCAAAAGTATATGAATGGAAAAATAGGTGTAGAATAGGTATTGGCAAGTATTTTCCCATTTTTATTAGTGTGTGATTTTTTTTTTTTTTTTTTTGAGACAGAGTCTTGCTCTGTCACCCAGGCTGGAGTACAGTGGCATGATCACGGCTCACTGCAACTTCCACCTCCTGGGTTTAAGCGATTCTCCCACCTTAGCCTCCCGAGTAGCTTGGATTACAGGTGTCCGCCACCACACCCAACTAATTTTTGTATGTTTTGTAGAGACAGGGTTTCACTATGTTGGCAAGACTGGTCTTGAACTCTTCACCTTGTGATCCACCTGCCTTAGCCTCCCAAAGTGCTGGGATTATAGGCGTGAGCCACTGTGCCCGGCCTGTGAATTTTTAATATAAATATGGGAACATAATGTCTTAAAGGAAGTCAAAATATTTTAATGAACAAGTTTCAGCAGTTCAATTTATAACAGTTATTAAGTAAACCCATTAAAATATTTATACAATGATAGCACTTAGATTTTTTTTTTAAAAAAGTACATTTCTTATTGATGACAACTAAATGGCATGTGTATAATTTTATCATACAGTAGATTCCATTCATTCACTATAGTTATGTAATTGACTCTACATGCAAGTATATCATTTTAACATTGCATGTACTATTTATGTTTAATAGTTATTTTTTAAAAAGCTAATGTTAACGACTTCCACGTTTCTCAAATTCACATCTATTCACGCTAAAATCCACCCAGTATTTTTTTATCCAGTAAAAGGAATGAATAGTTACTTAAATTATTAATACTAGTAATCTTAATCCAATCTAACAGGAATTTTTTCTTTGTAAATTATTCTCTAACAACTGTTTTCAATAGTGGGTAGTATGTACCCCTGGGAGATGATTGGGAATTTTATGGGGTAGTATTTTGGTTGTCACATTGATAGGGAAATGTTACTGGATCTGTTGCCCTAATGTGTAAGTTCAATTGATTTCAGTAAGTTGTCCTAATGTGTAAGTTCACTAGATTTCAACCCTTCTCTCAACATTTTTTCACAGTACTTGGTGCTTTGAGCTTCTAATTTCCTCAGAGGTCTAGAGAATAACTTGTCTTTTACAAGCAGTTTAAGTTATCGCTTTCTTTCGCCAAGTCAGTTACCACTTGTCTGCATCATGCCGTCTAAATATTTCTTTAAATCGCTTATCCTCTGATGTCTCCTCTTTCATTCTCTCTTTCATAGTAGTTTTGTGTCCTCTTATTTTATCCCTTTGCTGTCGATCCAGCAAAGGGTTGGAAAGGAAGAAGTGGTTTCAAAGGAAAAAAAGACCACCTTGTAATCAATCTGCTATGCTTTTTAACACCTCTATTGGAGGTAGCGTCTCCTCCTAGACCGAATAGGAGATGTTCTAGGTGTTTTTGGTTATCATAATGACTGGCTGATGCATTGGCAGTTCATGCCTGCTTTACAGCTAGATCTGCTAAAACATACTGCCATATGTGAGCCCACCCAAAATGCCAGTAACAGCCCGATTTACAAACAGTGACCTAGTACAATTCAAGTTCATCACAGCCTTGCATTAACTCAGTGTAAACAGTATGTTTAGATACTAACATCTTCTCTAATTGAGAGTAGTGTCAAATCTTACTCATTACTATTTTTCAGCTGAGCTTTTGAAACTAATGTTCATTCAGAAAGAACAATGAATACAGTCTTGGCTCCTTATTATTAAAAGGAAGCACACATTGGATAAACTGTTTTCTTAACTACAGCATTCAATTTTGCTACATGTTTTGTCTTCGTATTAACAGATATTTTGGTAAAAGACCTCAGTGGGATTGTAGAGGGGCATCAAATCTTCAGGAACTTCATCAGCTATTAAGTGACATAATGATTAGAAGATTAAAGACTGAAGTTTTAACCCAGCTGCCCCCTAAAATCAGACAGCGTATTCCATTTGATCTTCCATCAGCAGCAGCCAAGGTGAGAACCCTTGCTTGATTGAAAGTCTTACTTTAAATAATTTTGATTATACTATTACAGATTGCGGGTATTTCATATTTCACAGAAGGAAAGGTTTGCTTTCCTAAAATGGATTTAATTAATAGAGCCTACAAATTGGTTTTGTATTTCAGCAAAAAAGTAGGAAGATTTCAGTTTTATTCATCAAATACGTAAAAAGATATGGTAACCTAGTGATTTTTTTTTTAAAGTACTTTTTGCTGAAAAAAGTACTTCAGTTGCAACAGAGATGTAGTATTAAGAATTGTAAATATCAGCCTAGCGAGGTAGCTCACACCTGTAATCCCAACACTTTGGGAGGCCGAGGCAGGTGGATCACCTGAGGTAAGGAGTTTGAGAACAGCCTGGCCAACATAGTGAAACCTCATCTCTACTAGAAATACAAAAAGTAGTTGGGCATGGTGGTGCACACCTGTAATCCCAGCGACTCAGGATGCTGAGGCAGGAGAATCACTTTAACCCAGGAGGCAGAGGTTGCAATGAGCCGAGATCATGCCATTGCATTCCAGCCCGGTGACAGAGTGGGAGCGAGACTCCATCTGAAAAAAAAAAAAAAAAAGAGAATTCTAAGTATCTGTAAGGTGTGAAACCCAATAATTAGCAAGGGAAATTATGTTTCTCGCTCTAGAATTTCTTTTTAAAGTATGAATAGCTGTCTTCTAGAATAACTTCATGCAGCCCTATTCTTGAAATTCTAAAACTCTGTGATCATGTTGTAAGACATGAAATTCAGTATATCAGAAAACCAATTTGCTAATCCTTACCTAATTCTTATCCATGTTTACTTTTGGGAAATCCAATGCTTTATATTCTCTGAAATTTCTGCAAATCTTAAAATAACTTTATTAATAGAGTTTTTCATTGTTATCCTGAAAACTTAAAGTAAGCATTTTGTAAACATTGAGCAATATGTTACTTCTAAAATAAGAACAATCTGATTTTTTTTTTTTTTTTTTTGAGATGAAGTCTCGCACTGTTGCCCGGGCTGGAGTGCAGTGGCACAATCTCAGCTCACTGCAACCTTTGCCTCCCGGGTTCACATGATTTTCCTGCCTCAGCCTCCCCAGTGGCTGGCATATAAGCGCACCCTACCACACCCAGCTAATTTTTTTTATTTTTAGTAGAGATGGGATTTCACTATGTTGGTCAGACTGATCTCGAACTCCAGACCTCATGATCTGCTGGCCTGGGCCTCCCAAAATGCTGGGATTACAGACATGAGCCACCATGCCGGCCTCTGATTTTCTTATCTATTATTTTAGCATTCAAAAGAAAAATAAAATGGAATCAACGTATGATTATATTATATTTTTACTTAATTTTATTTAATATTCCCCATCTTTAAATCAAACCGTATCTTTTTATAAAGTACTTAGCTGCCATATACATTTTTACTAGTCTGATTTCTTATGGTTCTTATGTTTGCTTTATAGAATGTATCTTCTTAAAAAGTTATAATTGTTTGATTTATGCTGTTAGCAAAAGGCTTTGTTTTCATTCACAGCTTATCACTGGTTTCTATAATTGGCATGAAAATGTGACTGACCTACCTCTGAATTGATGTTTTTAAATGAACATGTTGGAATCTTTGGGAATTTTCTTTTTATATCTTTCTATAGAGAAAAGGAAAAAAAGTAGGACATGATTCATGATTGCATTAATTTGTTCTGTTTGTTGTGTTATATTCCTAAACAATGTTATTTTTTCCCACATAGGAATTGAATACCAGCTTTGAAGAGTGGAAAAAATTAATGAGAACTCCAAATTCAAGGGGCATGGAGACAGTCATGGGGTTGATAACTCGCATGTTTAAACAAACTGCTATTGCCAAGGTACTCTTTGCTGCGTCATCATGTATTTGTCTTCATACAAATTATTCAATATATGTTACTGTTTTTAATTAAGCAGGTTATTTATGTATTTGCAAAATTTCTTTGCCATTGTTCAACTCTTTTTTTTTTTTTGAGTCAGGAGTCTCACTTTGTCACCCTGGCTGGAGTGCACTGGCATGATCTCGGCTTACTGCAAACTCCGCCTCCCGGGTTCAAGTGATTTTCCTGCCTTAGCCTCTCAGGTAGCTGGGACTGCAGGCGTATGCCACCATGCCCATTCTGTTTAATTATTATGGAAAAATTCAGACTATTCAAAGTAACCAGTAATGCTATATCTAACCACATATTCATCTGTTCCAATATACAGGTATATTTTGATGAAAGAAAATAATATACTTTATACTTTCTCATTTAAAGGACTTACATATATATATTCATCTTTTTTTTTTTTTAAACAGAGTCTTGCTCTGTCACGCAGGCTGGAATGCAGTGGCTCAATCTCAGCTCACTGCAACCTCCGCCTCCTGGGTTCAAGCAATTCTCCTGCCTCAGCCTCCCAAGTAGCTGGGATTACAGACACATGCCTCCACACCTGGAAAACTTTTTAAAAATACTTTTAATAGAGACAGGTTCCACCATCTTGGCCAGGCTGGTCTTGAACTCCTAACCTCAAGTGATCCCCCCGTCTCGGCCTCCCAAATTGCTGGGATTACAGGTGTGAGCCACTGCACCTGGCCTACATTTATCTTTATTATTAGTATTCCCATGGTTTTACAACATTATTACTGCAAATAATCTTTTTTTATTTGTCAGTCATCTTCCATTGATAGTCTGTGTTCAGTACCCTACAGAGGTAATTGTGCTCACATTCTGTTTGTCTAAAAGTGAAAAATATAGGATTTTAGAATTTAAGTCTTAGTGTAACTGTCAAGTAAACTGATCATATATTTGTGGTAGTTGTTGTTTTTGCCACCATAGTAAACCTGTAAATACTGAGGAGTGTCACCCCGCTTAATTCTGAGACTTTTTTATAACATAATTTTTTAAGTTGAGGATTACTGAGGTATATTTACATGAAATGAAACTTACCTTTTAAAATGTATGGTTGGGACAGAGGTGGTAGTGTGCCTGTAGTCCTAGTTACTTGAGAAGCCGAGGAGGGAGGATCCCTTAACTCAGCAGATCAGGGCTAGAGTGAGCTATGATCGTGCCACTCTACTCCAGCTTTGCAACAGAGCAAGACTCTGTTTCTAGAATAGAGTAGAGTAGAGTAGAGTAGAGTAGAGTAGAGTAGAGTAGAGTAGAGGAGTAGAGTAGAGTAGAGTAGAGTAGAGTAGAATAGAATAGAATAGAATAGAATAGAAGATAGTGATTGGATGAGGCTTGACAAATGCGTGTAGTTAGGTAACCACCGCTGCCATGAAGATACAGATATTTTCCGTCATGCCAAAAAGTTCCCTCATGTCCCTTTGTAGCATTTCCCCTTCACCCATCTCTATACCTTGGCAATCACCGATCTGCTTTCTGTCACTGTCGTTTTACACTTTCCAGAATGTCACAGAAGTGGAAGAGCAGCATGTAGCTTTTTGTCTGGCTTCTTTCACTTAGTATAAAGCTTTTGAGATTGATTCAAGTTGTTGTACATGTTATTTTTTTCTTTTTATTGCTTACCTTACATCCTCCAATGTATGGGAACAAAACTTAAAAACATTTTTTTTTTTTGAGAGACAGGGTCTTGCTCTGTCACCTAGGCTAGAGTGCAGTGGCACAATCGCAGCTCACTGCAGTTCTGAACACCTGGGCTCTTAGGGATCCTTTTGCCTCAGCCTCCCAAAGTACTGGGATTACAGTTGTGAGTTACTTTACCTGGCCTCTTAACTTGGTTTTGTTTTGTGTTGTTTTTTTTTTTTTTTATTCCTTCACCAATTAATGGATATTTTGAATATTTCCATTTTAGACTATTATAAGCAAAAGTAATATAATCATCCATATACAGGCCTTTATATAGTCATATATTTTCATTTTCCTTGAGCAAATACCGGGAAGCGGAACTGCTGAGTCATAAGAAAAGTGTAGATTTAACTGTATGAAAAACTGCCAAATTGTTTTTAAAAGTAACTCTAATATTTTACATTTCTACTGGCATTGTATGAGAGTTCCATTTGATATCTTTGTCAGCACTAGGTATTGCCATCTTTTTAATTTTAGCCATACTTGTGGATATGTAGTGGCATCTCATTGTGTTTTTAATTTGTCTCTTCCCAATGACTAATGGTGTTGAACATGTTTGGCTATTCATTTTCTTTTGTGAAATATCTGTTCATGCTGAGTCCATATTTATGTGAGGTAATAACTTTATTTATTTTGGAAATAAGATATATAATATATATATCTTACAAATATGTCCTCCAAGACTAGGGATTCCATTTCTATTTTATTAACATTGTCTTTTGGTGAACAGAAGTTTTAAATTCGAAAACAGTCTAGTATATTAATTTTTTCCTTTTTTTTTTTTTGTATTTTGATTTCTAAGAAATTTTTGCCTAATCTTAAGTTCACAAAGATATTCTCTTATATTTTCTTCTAAAAGTGCCATAGCTTTAGGTTATCAGTCATGTGCTACTTAATCAAATTTCAGTCAACAAAACACCACATATACAACATTGGTTTCAAGATTATAATGGAGCATATATGGAAACAATAAATGGCACTTGACATTGCATTGCAGATCAAGTAGGAGAAATAATTGGTATTCAGTAATGGTGCTAGGTCCTTTGGTTTTTCATATGGAAAATATATATATAAATAAAAATATATATACCATCTAGGTTTGTGTAAGTACACTCTGTGATGTTCTCACAGTGACAAAATTTCTTAACAATGCATTTCTGAGAACATACCTTGTAGCTAAGTGATTCATGACTGTATATATAGGTCTATAAACTATTTTTAATTAATTTTTTATATGCTACAAAGGAAAGGTAGAGGCTCTGATTTTTAAAATTTTGTTTGGTTTGTCATTTTACATATGGATTTTCAGCTGTTCCAACATTCATTGAAACACGAAAGATTATTTGGCCCTCCTTACATTTCCTTGGCACCTTCATCAAAAATCAATTGGCAGTATATATGTAGGTCTGTTTCTGAACTCTATTCTCTTTCATTGGTCTATTAATCATCCTTATACTACAATGGCTTGATTACTGTAGCTTTATAATAAGTCTTGAAGGCTGGGTGCAGTGGCTCACACCTGTAATCCCAGTACTTTGGCAAGCCGAGGCAGGTGGATTGCTTGAGGTCAGGAGTTTGAGATAAGCCTGGCCAACATGGCAAAATGCCATCTCTACTAAAAATACAAAATTAGCTGGGCATACTGGCACATGCCTGTAATCCCAGCTTCTTTGAAGGCTGAGACAGGAGAATCGCTTGAACTCAGGAGGTGGAGTTTGCACTGAGCCGAGATCGCGACACTGCACTCCAGCCTGGTCAACACAGTGAGACCGCATCTCAAAAAAAAAAAAAAAGTTTTTGAAATTATATAGTGTTTACTGTGCTTTATTCCTTTTCCATATTGTTTTGTCTTATGTAGGTCCTCTGCTTTTTCATATGAATTTTAGAATCAGCATTTTAAGTGTACAATTTTGTTGGAATTGTGTTAGATCTGTTGATTACTTTGGAAGAATTTACTTCTGAATAATATTTAGTCTTCTGGTCCCCGAAAAGAGTATTTTCACCTTTAATTTATCTCCACAATGTTCTCTAGTTTCTTGAACACATTTTATTAGGTACATCCATAGGTATTTTATGACCTTTTATGTTCCTGTAAATGCTATTTTTTAAAATGTAAATTTCCAAGTTTCCATTGATAAGTATAGATTTATTATAGATTTTCATATATTAACCTTTTATTCTGTGACCTTGCTGAACACCTTTTATTAGTTCTTGTGGATTTTTGGTTAATTCTAGAAGATAGAAAATCTTTTTGTCTGCACATAAAGACACTTTTATTTATTCCCTGTAATCTATATTCCTTTTATTTATTTATGTTGCCTATTATGTTGAAGAAACACTAGTACAATTTTGGATAGAAATGATAGGACTGCACAGCCTTACCTTGTAGCCAATCTTAGAGGGATGGCATTTATTTAGTCTTTCACCATTAAATGTGATATTATTGCTAAGTTTTTCTTAGGTGACTTTTCTTATGTAAGGGAAAATTTCTTCTTTTTTCAGTTTGTTGAGAGAAGAAATGGAACATATGAACATTTTTTTCCTTTGGCAGAGAAGGAAAGGAAGAGGTAGCTATTATAAAAATGGATATGAAGAAAATAGCTAAAGTTCTAACACTACTCTAACTGAAAGAACTAGGCTTTTATGAATATTCACCCGAGTGTAGTGGCTTACATCTGTAATCCTGGCACTTTGGGAAGCTGAGGTGGGACAGTCCCTTGAACTTAGGAGTTCGAGATCAGGCTGGTAACAGAGGAAGACCTCGTCTCTATTCTGTAAAAAACAAAGAAAAGGACAAAACAAAAAAAAAGAACAAAAATTTTTCAGAAACAAAATTTTAAAAAAGAAAGTTAGTTCACAATAAAAAGGAGTCCTGCCACAGGGGAGTTTATACTCACTCACAAGCTTTATTTCCACTGGCATCTACCAGGTGTTAACTAGGAGTCCTGAGAGCATATCCATTAGCTCAAGCTCAGAACTATTTTCAGTACCCTTTCTTTTACTAAAAAAAAGCCTTAAGCCATTGTAGAAATGACAGAGTACCCCCTCCTCCATCCTCAAAGCCTAGTCCCTGATGGACTGCTTCTGGTGGTGGGATAGGGACAAATGCTGCCTACCCATGGGGAGTGAGCAGGAAGCCCTACTGGACTCAGGACCCTGCACTGCTAGAAGGCAGAGATCTGTAACTGCCAAGGGAGAGGCAGGGACCTCTCTAGTACCACCTGCAGTTACAAGACATAGTTTCGTTAGTGGTGGGGGCAGGTACACCAAAAAAGTTGCACCCTCAAGGCTCAGCTGCAGCAAAAAGTTTGTCTTAATGCTGAGTTGGTACCAGGAGACTCAAAAGGTTCCCCAACCCCCACTATGAACTTACACTGAGAGACCTTTAAGATCAGTCTACCACTGGGAGACAGAGACACACCCCTCTATAATACGGGCATGCAGGACTGCTGAAAGCTGAGAGTGTAGCAGGGATACTTAGCAAAACCTTTGACACACAGTATTACAAGTTAGAAGTATCCCATTGCTGGGGGAATTTGAGGTTCGAGGTGCTCCAAAGGTAAATGTAACAAGAGAACCTAAACACAACTCAGGGCTGACTACATTTACTCAGTCCCTTCCCCCACCATACTATCCCCTCAAAGGAAGAAGCATGCCCAATTCCGAATGTAACTATCATTTCCTCAGTATGGACTGTTCTTCTACACACAACTCGTAGCATTCAATAGAAATTGCAAAATGACAAAAAAGACGTTAAAAAAAAAACAAAACCATTGCCAAGAGATAAAGCAACTGATAATGCCAAATGCAGAAATGACCCAGATTGTAGACAAGGGATTTAAAATAGCTATGAACAATATGTTACAGAATCAAATAGAAAAGATAAACAACATGTTTGAAAAGATGGAGAATTTTAGAAATAGTATGAAAATTATAAGAGTAAAATGGAAATGCTAGAAATAGAAAACACAGTATCAGAGATAAACAAAATTTCTTCGGTCAGTTTATAAACCAATAGTGAAGATAAAATATAATCATAAAAAATCTGGCTGGGTGTGGTAGCTCACACCTGTAATCCCAGCACTTTGGGAGGCTGAGGCAGATTGCTCAAGCCCAGGAATTTGAGACTAGCCTGGGCAACATGGTAAAACCCCATCTCTACTAAAAATGCAAAAATTAGCTGAGTGTGGTGGCATATGTCTGTGGTCCCACTATTCAGGAGGCCGAGTTGGGAGAATCGCTTGAACCCAGGAGACAGAAGTTGCAGTGAACTGTGATCATGCCACTGCACTCCAGCCTGGACAACAGAATGAGTGAGATGCTGTCTCAAAAATTTAAAAATAAATAAAATAAAATTCATCAATTATAATATTTGGCCAGGCACAGTGGCTCACACCCGTAATGCCAGCAGTTTGAGAGGTTGAGGTAGGAGGATTACTTGAGGCCAGGAGTTCAGGACCAGCCTGGCCAACATGATGAAACCCCGTCTCTAATAAAAAACAGAAAAATTAGCTAGGTATGGTGGCTGATGCCTGTAGTGCCAACACTTTGGGAGGCCAAGGTGAGCGGATTACTTGAGGTCAGGAATTCAAGATTAGCCTGGCCGGTGTGGTAAAACTCCATCTCTACTAAAAATATAAATATTAGCTAGGCATGGTGGTATATGGATATAATCCCAGCTACTCAGGCGGCTGAGGCAGGAGAATTACTTGATCCCAGGAGACAGAGGTTGCAGTGAGTCGAAATGGTACCACTGCACTCCAGCCTAGGCGACAAAAGTGAAACTCTGTCTCAAAAAAAAAAACAAATTAAACGTATTAGTTGGGCATGGTGGCACGTTCCTGTAGTCCTAGCTACTTGAGAGGCTGAGCCGGAAGGATCACTTGAGCCCAGGGGTCAAGGCTGCAGTGAGTCGTGATTGTGCCACTGCATTCTAGCCTGGATGACAGAGCAAGATACTGTCTCAAAAAGAAGAGGAATTCTGACCGAGACTAGGCTGGAGGTCACTGAGAGCTGTAACTACATTATGTCAGTCACAGTTTATAATTTATTCTAAGTGTTTTTAGCAGTCAGTTACAGTGGATTGGAGTAAAATCATCAGATTTGGGCTCTAGATGAATAACTGTAGCTGTATGAAGAATGTATTGGAAGCAATAACTAATAGGGAGAGAATCCATTTTGGATGTCTCACTGGGAATCTAAATGAACAGTGCTGGTGATCTATACCAAGGCAGTGGCTGTATCATATCTTAACAGGAAAAGGAATAATTCAAGAGATATTAAGGCAGTGCGATCAGTAGACACTGGTGATTGCCTGAGTGTGGAAGTGAGGGAAAAGGTCAAATCTAGATTTCTTGCTTGGTCAACTAGATTGATATTTGTGCCATTCATTAAAACTGAAAAAATAGGAGATACATTTTGTGCCCAGACACTTATTAAGCATGATCTGTGCCAAACACAACAAGGTGAAAGCTGTTAGATAGTAGAAATTTTCTTTGTATTCTGTGGCATCATTTTAGAAATACTTTTATTTTTATTGAATCATTTGAATAGTTCTGTTGAGAAATTTGAAGATAATTTAAAACTATCTGACGATGTTTTATTTTTAATATCTTGATAATAAGGAAAAATTTAAAGAAAATAATGAATTTTCAATAAATAGGATTTGTGTAAATATGCAGCTATTTATAGGATATGCTATTTTAAGGGCATATACTTAATTATTACTTACAGTAAAATGAATTCCTCATTATTTGTGGTGTTTAATTTTTAAAAGGCTATAATTCTATAATAAATACATAAATGTATGAAGTACGAAATCTTGTTCTTGACAAACTGAGGAAATGAATACTTTCCCTATTCTTTTTTTTAACACTATTCACTAATTGTGATTAGAGAATTTCTAGGCACTGGGCCCAGAAAGGACCTCTGGGGGTCATCTTTCCTCTTCCTTTGCTCTAGGCAGAGTTATATGCCTAAAGCCTTCCAGACAAATGGGTCTCCATCTATCTGAATTTTATACATCTTCAGGATAAAAGATTTCTTTCTCTGCTATAATCTTTTTTTTGCCTCATATCCTACATACTGTTGTAGGCAGACAGGAAAACGGTACAGCGCTTCAAATTAGGTCATATCTGCAAATTAGGTCATATTGATAATACATTTTAATATGTATAGTACTATGCTACAAAATTATAATATTGGCAGGTATTATTTATGTGCTGTATAAATATTTATGCTAGTCTCCCTTTGGAAGTACTTCTATTTCTTAAAAGAACAGAGTATATTTTAAGTATGTTTGGTATCTCCTTGGTGTTATTAGGTTATCAAGGTTTCTTTTTCAGATAGTTCTTAATGAAAACAAATAATGGCAATGATAAATAGTAAAAAATGATGATAGGGAGGGCTGCCAATAGAATTGGGAAAGGGCCACAAAGAGAAAGAAACTTCCAGCTGAACTTTGTAATAATTTTGACCGAGTGCAAATATTCTTGGGCAGAAACCTGGGAAGAGGGGTAGTGTGCAAGGAGAATGAAAAGTACAGATACAAGCACAGAAGCAGTTGTAGGCAGAGCCAGGGAGGCTTCTAGCCTGGGGCAAGAGCTGCCTGGATGTAATCTCAGTGCTATTGGTAGAGCACAGTGGGATTGAGACTGGCCTTGCTGGCTGTCTGGCAGCTGGATGAGGCCTGTCACTGTCAGCTTTCCCCCACGTCCCTGGCAACCTGTATGACACAGCAGAGACAGCCATAATTTTCCTGAGAACATAACTCCATTAGCATGAGAACCATACTCACATCTCCCACAGTGGCTGCAGCCATCTAAGCCCAAGGAATCTGAGTTTGGACACAACTAACCCTGATCCCATGGTGGTCTTCTCTACCCACCCTGGTAACAGAAGATAAAAGATATAATCTCTTAGAATCTCTGTAGTCCTGCCTATCACCTGAGAAACTGGAATACTTATCCAGGCAACTTTAGAACAAGCTTGTATGCCCCTTATACTGCTGAAACGGCTGTTCTCTTGAAAGTGACTCCTCCTGGCTGGAGGCCAACCAACTCAAGCCGTTACAGCAATTCAGAACAACCCTGCTCCAAGAAAGGAGGAAACAACAGCTAATAACACTGCCTTTAACATCCTGGATAACCAGAGGTCCTGAGTCTGTCCATGTGACAACTTGACTGCTAACACAATCAGCATTCAAGAAAACCAGTGCACTAAACAAAACCACAACCAAGGACCATCACAGAGTCCTTTTCACTCCCCTACCACCTTTTCCAGAGCAGTTGATGGTATGCACAGCTGAGAGGCCTGAAGATGGATCACATCACAGGAGTCTTTGCAGACAGTTCCCAGTACCAGCCCAGAGGCCAGTAGCTCTGCTGGGTGGCAAGACCCATAAGAGCAGTAACAATCACTACAGTCCAGCTCTCAGGAAGCCCCATCCCTAGGGAAAGGGGTGAGCACCACATAAAGGGATCACAGGGTTGTGGGACAAAAGAAGATGAACAGCAGTCCTTGATCCCCAGATCTTTCCTCTGTCATGGTCTACTCAAATGAGAAGGAACCAGTAAAACAATTCTGGTAATATGATAAAGCAAGGTTCTTTAACATCCCCAAAAGATCATACTAGCTCACCAGCAGTGGATCCCAAACAAGAAATCTGAAGTGCCAGAAAAAGAATTCAGAGGTCAGTTATTAAGCTACTCAAGGAGGTACCAGAGAAAGGTAAATACCCACTTACATAATATTTTGTTTTCATCATTGTTGTTGAGACAGAGTTTCACTCTGTCACCCAGGCTGGAGTGCAGTGGTACAATCTTGGCTCACTGCACGCTCTGCCTCCTGGATTCAAGCAATTATCATGCTTCAGCCTCTCCTGTAGCTGGGGCAACAGGCACGTACCACCACACCCAGCTAATTTTTGTATTTTCAATAGAGACAGGATTTCACCATGTTGGCCAGGATGTTCTCGATCTCTTGACCAGGAAGGCAGAGGTTGCAGAGAGCCGAGATCCTGCCACTGCACTCCAGCCTAGCTGACAGAGTCAAACTCCATCTCAAAAAAAAGAAAGAAATCAACTCCAAAAGGAACCTCAAAACCATGCAGATACGCGGAAATTAAATAGTCTGTTCCTCAGTGATCACTGGGTCAACTATAAAATCAAGATGGAAATTTACAAATTCTTTGAACTGAATAATAATAGTGACATAGCCTATCAAAAACTCTGGGATACAGCAAAAACAGTGCTAAGAGGAAAGCTCATAGTATTAAATGCCTGCATCAAAAACTCTGAAAGAGCACTAATAGACAATCTAAGGTCACACCTCAAGAAACTAGAGAAACAAGAACAAACCACACCCAAACCCAGCAGAAGAAAAGAAGTAACAAAAATCAAAGCAGAAGTAAATGAAATGGAAACAATACACACAAACAAATACAAAAGATAAATGAAGCAAAAAACAGGTTCTTCGAAAATATAAACAAAATTGATTGACCATTAGCAAGGCTAACCAAGGAAACAGAGAAGGTCCAAGTAGGCTCAATTAGAAATGAAACAGGAGGCCGGGCGCGGTGGCTCAAGCCTGTAATCCCAGCACTTTGGGAGGCCGAGGCGGGTGGATCACGAGGTCGAGAGATCGAGACCATCCTGGTCAACATGATGAAACCTCGTCTCTACTAAAAATACAAAAAATTAGCTGGGCATGGTGGCGCGTGCCTGTAATCCCAGCTACTCGGGAGGCTGAGGCAGGAGAATTGCCTCAACCCAGGACGTGGAGGTTGCGGTGAGCCGAGATTGCGCCATTGCACTCCAGCCTGGGTAACAAGAGTGAAACTCCGTCTCAAAAAAAAAAAAAAAAGAAATGAAACAGGAGATACTACAACCGATACCACAGAAATACAAAAGATCATTCAAAGCTGCTGGTAACACCTTTAGGTACACAAACTAGAAAACCTAGAGGACATGGATAAATTTGTGGAAATATACAACTCTCCTAGATGAAACCAGGAAGAAATAAGAGACTCTGAAAGACCAATAATAAGCAGCAAGATTGAAATGATAATTTTTAAATTGCCAGCAAAAAGATGTTCAGGACCAAATGGATTCACAGCTGAATTATTTCAGATATTCAAAGAAGAATTGATACCAATCCTATTGTAACTATTCCAAAAGATTAAGTGGGAATCCTCCCTAAATCATTCTATGAAGGCAGTAATATCCTAACACCAAAACCAGAGAAGGGCATAACAAGAAAAGAAAACTACAGACCAATATTTCCAATGAACACAGATGGAAAAATCCTCAACAAAATACTAGCTAACCAAATCCAACTGTATATCAAAAATATAATCTACCATGATCAAGTGGATTTCATATCAGGTCTGCTGGGATGCTTTAACATACACAAGTCAGTAAATGTGATACACCACATAAGGAGAATTAAAAACAAAAATTACATGATCGTCTTAGTAGATGCAGAAAAAGCATTTGACGAAACCTAGCATCGTTTTCTGATTAAAACCCTCAGCAAAATCAGCATAGAGGGTACATATTTTAAGGTAATAAAAGCCATATATGACAGACCCACAGCCAACCTTATACTAAATGGGGAAAAGTTGAAATCATTCCCCCTGAGAACTGGAACAAGGCAGGAATGCCCACTGTCACCACTTCTATTCAGCATAGTTCTGAAAGTCCTAGCCAGAGCAGTCAGACAAGAGAAAGAAATTAAGAGCATCCACGTAGGTAAAGAGGCAGTAAAACTGTCGTAGTTCACTGACAATATGATTGTATACCCAGCAAGACTCAACCAGAAGCTCCTAGATATGATAAATGAATTTAGCAAAGTTTCTGAATACAAAATCAATGTACACAAATCAGTAGCACTGCTGGGCCAGGCACGGTGGCTCACACCTATAATCCCAGCACTTTGGGATGCTCTAGGCACAAATCTTTCTCCTATTAAAAAATTATTTTATGGCCAGGCGCGGTGGCTCAAGCCTGTAATCCCAACACTTTGGGAGGCCAAGGCAGGGGGATCACGAGGTCAAGAGATCGAGACCATCCTGGCCAACATGGTGAAACCCCGTCTCTACTAAAAATACAAAAAATTAGCTGGGCATGGTGGCGCATGCCTGTAATCCCAGCTACTCAGGAGGCTGAGGCAGGAGAATTGCCTGAACCTAGGAGGCGGAGGTTGCGGTGAGCCAAGATCACGCCATTGCACTCCAGCCTCGGTAACAAGAGGGAAACTCTGTCTCAAAAAAAAAAAAAAGAAAGAAAGAAAAAGAAAGTAGCACTGCTCTGCTATACACTGTGACCAAGCCCAGAATCAAATCAAGAACTCAAGCCCTTTTACAATAGCTGTAAAAACAAACAAAAAAGAAAAAAGCCTTTTCCGCTGGGCACGGTGGCTCACGCCTATAATCCTAGCACTTTTGGAGGCTGAGGTGAGTGGATCACCTGAGGTCAGGATTTCAAGACCAGCCTGGCCATCATGGTGAAACCCCATCTTTAAAAAAAAAGCCTTTTCCAAAAGAAGGAACATGGAAGAAAAAAAAAAAAAACTTACCTAACCAAGAACCTGAAACACCTCTGCAAGGAAAACTACAAAACACTACGAAGGAAATCACAGATGGCACAAACAAATGGAAACATATCAATACATTCCGTGCTCGTGAATGGGTAGAATCAATATTGTGAAAATAACCATACTGCCAAAAGCAGTCTACAAATTCAATGCAATTCCCATCAAAATGCCATCGTTCTTCACAGAACTAGAAAAACAATCCTAAAATTCATTTGGAACCAAAAAAGAGACCTCATAGCCAAAGTAAGACTAAGCAAAAAGAACAAATCCGGAGGCATCACATTACCCGACTTTGAGCTATCCTATAAAGTTATAGTCACCAAAACAGCATGGTACTTGTATAAAAATGGGCACATATACTAATGGAACAGAATAAAGAACTCAGAAACAAAGCCAAATTCTTAGAGCCAACTGATCTTCCACAAAGCAAACAGAAGTAAAATGGGGAAAGAACACCCTAATTTAGCAAATGGTGCTGGAATAATTGGCAAGCCACATGCAGAAGAATGAAACTGGATCCTAGTCTCTCACCTTATACATAAATCAACTCAAGATGGGTCAAATTCTTTATGTGACCTGAAACCATAAAATTTCTAGAAGATAACATTGGAAAAACCTTTGTAGACATTGGCTTAGGCAAAGAGTTCATAACCAAGAACCCAAAAGTAAATGCAACAAAAAACAAAGATAAATAGCTGGGACTTAATTAAACTTAAAAGCTTCTACAGAGCAAAAGGAAGAAGTCGCCTGAGTAAACAGATAACACACAGCGTAGAAGGAAATCATCACAAACTATGCCTCCAACAAAGGACTAATAGCCAGAATCTATAAGGAACTCAAACAAGTCAGCAATAAAAAAAATAATTAATCCCATCAAAACTTGGGCTAAGGACGTGAATTGACAGTTCTCAAAAGAAGATATGCAAATGGCCAACAAACGTGAAAAAAATGCTCATCATCACTAATTACCAGGGAAATGCAAACTAAAGCCACAATGTGATACTACCTTGTTCCTGCAAGAATGGCTATAATTTAAAAATAAAAAAATAATAGACATTGGCATTGATGTGGTAAAAAGGGAAAACTTTTACACTGCTGAGGGAGTGTCAATTAATATAAACAGTATGGAGATTCCTTAAAGAACTAAAAGTAGAACTACCATTTGATCCAGCAATCCCACTACTGGGTGTCTACCCACAGGAAAATAAGTCATTATATGAAAAAGACACTTGCACACGCATGTTTACAGCAGTACAATTTACGATTGCAAAAATACAGAAACAGCCTAGATGTTCATCAACTGAAGAGTGGATAAAGAAAATGTGGCATGGAATACTACTTAGCCACAAAAGGGAACAAAATAGGCTGGGCACGGTGGCCCATGTTTGTAATCCCAGCACTTTGGGAGGCCAAAGCGGGTGGATCACCTGAGGTCAGGAATTCAAGACCAGCCTGGCCAACATGGTGAAACTCCGTCTTTACTAAATATAGAAAAATGAATTGGGCATGGTGGCACACACCTGTAATCACAGCTACTTGGGAGGCTAAGGCAGGAAAACTGTTTGAAGCCAGGAGGCAGAGGTTGCAGTGAGCAGAGATTATTTCACTGCGCTCCAGCCCAGGTGACAGTGCAAGACTATGTCTCAAACAAAAGGAACAAAATAATGGCATTTGCAGCAACCAGGGTGAAGTTGGAAACCATTAATGAGGTAACTCAGGATTGGAAAACCAAACATCACATGTTCTCATAAGTGGGATCTAAGCTATGAAAATGCGAAGGTAAGGCCAGACATGGTGGCTCATACCTATAATCCCAGCACTTTGGGAAGTCACAGTAGGCGGATCAGTTGAGTCCAGGAGTTTGAGACCAGCGTCGCCAACACGGTGAAACCCCATCTCTACAAAAAATACAAAAATTAGCCGGTGTAGTGGTGTGCACCTGTAGTCCCAGCTACTTGGGAGGCTGAGGCAGGAGAATTCCCTGAATGCAGGATGTGGAGGTTGCAGTGAACCGAGATTGTGCTACTGCATTCCAGCCTGGGTGACAAAGCAAGACTCCATCTCAAAAAAAAAGAAAGAAAGAAAGAAAGAAAATGCAATGGCATAAGAATGATAGATACGATGGGACTTGGGGGAAGGCTAAGGAGGGTGTAAAGGATTAAAGACCACACATTGGTTGTAGTGTACACTGCCCAGGTGATGGGTGCACCAAAATCTCAGAAATCAAACCTGAAGAACTTATCCATGTAACTAAACACCACCTATTCTCCCAAAAGCCTATTAAAATAAAAATAAAACAATGGAACATTTCAAAATAATGATAAGTAGTAAACAAAGGAATGAAACAAAAAATAATCAATGTTACCAGTACAAAGTCAGTTAGTGGAGAATCGGAGATAATTAGAATTACTTTTCTTCTTCCATATCATTATTTTTGTTGCTTTGGAATATATGTTGAGAATACAGTGGATGAAAATGAACAGATTCTTCAGGTTTGGCATCAGCATAATATTCTCCTAGAAAAAAAAAACAGATTTATGTGTTACATATGGTTTAGCCGTCTCTCAATACAGGTACATTACAATGGGTACATCACAACAATGCCTCATTTTTAGAAGAAACCATTTTAGGAGAAATGCCAGTTATTTTTCTATGAAAAGGATTTAAGCCAACCCATAATTTAAAATTTCTTGTCACTGGAGGGATGGCAGCATTCCTTAGTGCCTTAACAACTTTCCAGAAGGCAAATTACTTTAAACATGTTTCCATTATGCACAAAGTGTGTTTCCTCTTTATTGCCTTAGCAGCTTAGCACAGGTGGAATCCTATTTATAAGATGCGGTGAGGTATAATGAGGCCACTGCAAGTATTCTCTGCTGCACAGGGACTGGGAAGATATGAGACTGAAGAGTGCTTCTGGTTGTGCCAGTTCTGTAGTTTCAGAAGGATCTCTGGTTCTGAATTGGGAACGCTCTGCCTCTTCAACATTAGCAGGAAATAGCAATAATCAATAAAATGCACATAAAATAATGATGTTACTATTTTAGAGGAGGAAAGTGTATATTAGCTATATGGAAATGTGGTGTGGGGGAAGGCTTTATTAAGGAAGGAATTGTCCACTTGAGAAGGAGTGTTGTAAAATTTTTGAGGTGGCGAGAATTGGTAGGTTGGAATCACAAATAGAGGAGTTTACCATAGAAAAAGAAGAAATAACCTCTCTTGTTACAAAAGGAAAGGAAGTGAGGATGAGTAAAAAAAGTAAGCAAAGGTAGCAGAATTCTCAGGTGTTGATTCTATTTTCTTTGGGCAAGGGATGGTTTGCGAACCAGGAGTCATAGGCTGTGATTTTGAAGCAAGTGGAAGAGGAGAGGTTAAAATTGTTTTTGCAATTTGCTGGAGAAATAGGCTAGTAAGAGCTAACACTTTTATAATCTTTACTATGTGCCAAGCATTAATCCAGGCAGATTTCATGGACTAACCTATTTAATTTTCACCACAACCCTATGCAGTGTAGTTACTTTTCTCTTCTTTTATAGTGAGAAAACTAAAGCACAGAGATTAAATTACTTGCTCAATTTCTCTCACTTTGTAAATATTGGAGCCAGGATTCAAACCCAGACTGACTGTCTCCAGAGTTCATGTGCTCAGCCATCATTCTACCAGGATAGCTAAATAGATATAATACTTGTTAATAACCATGGATTAATGTGTTACTTATTTTTCTATTAGTGATTTTTTTAAGGGTCAGGGTCTTCCTCTGTTGTCCAGGCTGGAGTATAGTGGTGTGATGATGGCATTCTCTAACTTCTGGCCTCAAGCAATCCTCCCACCACAGCTTCCTGAGTAGCTGGGACTACAGGCATGAGCCATTATGCCTGGCTCCCTGTTGGTGAATTTTCAACATCCCTGGGTAGGCATGGAGAAGATACAGACTTTAAAGTCCATAAATTCTGTGTATTTTGATTTTTAACATCCAAATAAAGTTTATTCATGAATGAATAAATAAACCTCACCAAATAAGGTTTATTCTGTACTTTAGTAGGACAAAGTTGATTATCTTATTGACATGACTAGTGGATGGAGTTTAGAAATAAATCAAGAAGGTTTTTAAAAATTGAATTCAGTTTTAAAAGAATTAAATTAGCTATTTTGTTTGAGACAGGGCTTCACGCTGTCACCCAGGCCGGAGTGCAGTGGCACAGTCACAGCTCCCTGCAGCTTCATCTTTCCAGGCTCAAGCAATCCCTCTGAGTCAGCCTCCCAAGTAGCTGGGACTATAGACACACATGCCACCATACCCAGCTAATTTTTAAAATGTTTGTAGACAGGCTCCCACTGTACTGCCGAGGCTGGTCTTAAACTCCTGGGCTTGAGCAGTCCTCCTGCCTCAGGCTTCCAAAGTGCTGGGATTATAGACATGTGTCGCTGTGCCCAGCCTAGATTAGCTGTTTTGATCAGTGACTTTTATGATCAAACTTCCATGAAAATAACATTTTTGAAGTTCATCATGCTATTGGCTTTGCTTTGTCAAACTTTGGGTAAATTTTGGATAAATGGAATTATGTCATTCATGGGAATGCTCTCTCTCATCTATCCTTGCCAAATTGATTGATTGATAATGATTGCTTTATTATAACTTGTTCTGAAAAGCTTATGGGAGATTTAGGATCCCAGATTTTTGTGTAAAATTGGGTTGGTTAAGATATAAAACTGGAATTGTCCTCTTCACGGGGTATTATATCCCATCTACTTTCCAGTGCACTGCTTGGGGAACTCCACCAGTGTCAAAAGATAAATACATTAGAGGTTTTAGATTTGTATTTGCAGATATATTTATAAGGAAATAAAACTTTCTTTGAGATAAGAAAATAATACTTTTTATTTTTGAGACAGAGTCTCGTACTGTCACCCAGGCTGTAGTGCAGTGGCGCGATCTCAGCTCACTGCATTCTGTACCTCCTGGGTTAAAGCAATTCTCCTGCGTCAGCCTCCCAAGTAGCTGGAACTACAGGTGTGCACCATCATGCCCAGCTAATTTTTTTGTATTTTTAGTAGAGATGGGGTTTCACAGTGTTGGCCAGGATGGTCCCAATCTCCTGACCTCGTGATCCGCCTGCCTTGGCCTCCCAAAGTGCTGGGATTACAGGTGTGAGCCACCGTACCTGGTGGAAAATAATACTTTTGATAGTTTACTGGAACCATCTTTTGAAGTGAAACTATTGTTTTCTTTTGGAAAATTTAGGCATGAAGCTCTGTAAAAATATTCAAAGCCTTGACATTATGGAATGGAAACTGCCAATCTTCTCCTGAAGGCTGTCTTCTACCAGATTTGAAAATGTTTACTAACAGATTTGAAAATACTTTTTCAGGTTGATGAAAGAGTTTCTAAATTAAAAACTATTGGCAAAAGGGGAAGGAATACTGGAAGACAATGTCTAGCCTTCCTTTTGTGGTGGGCTACAGAAGCTAGTCAGGTAGTAAATAAACAATGCATAGTCTCCTTTACTTTGGTACTTGCCTTTGCTTATTTAAGATAATTTTAAAGGATAAAAGGTAAATCAGCTATCACAAAATAAAGTTAATAAGGAACAGTGAGTTAGATAAATGAATAAAAATAATAGTGTATCAACTGATGAATGGATAAATAAAATGCATATATATTCATACAATGGAATATTATTTGACATTAAAAAGAAATGAAGTACTGAAGTACGTTACAACATGGATTGAAAACCATTATGCTAAGTTAAAGAAGCTGTCTCAGGAAACATGTATTATTTGATTCAATTTATATGAAATGTCTAAAAGAGTTAAATTCATAGAGACAGAAAGTTGATTAGTGTTTACCTGGAGCTGAAATGATGGGGAACCGTGGTGTGACAGCTGAAAGTTGAAAGAATTCTATTTAGGGTAATGAAAAGGTCCTAACATTGATTGTTGTGATGATATAGAACTCTGCAAATGTACAAAAAGCCATTGAATTGTACACTTTAAAAGAGTGAATTTTATGGTATGTGAATTATATTCCAGTGACGCTATTTTTGCTAAAAGAGAGAGAACCTAGGTCCTTTTATCATTTTGTTGTCTAACCCAGTTCACTGCTTGCCCTCTGCAGCTCCTATTATTGCCCCAAGATAACTGTTGCCTTCCAGGATATCAGATATCAAGTGCAGCCTATAACACGCAAAGCAAGGAAAAGCATTCCTAAAAGTGCCTTTGTCAGTGAGGATTTTTTTGAAACCCCCAGCAGACTCCTCAGATGTCATATTAGTCAGAATCATTCACAGAGGAAATGAAATTGCCAGGTTTACCTAGACCAATCACAAGACTAAGACCAATTAGACCAAGACTAATTAAGGAGGCATTAAAAGAGCTTAAAAAAAGAGCTTAAAAGGACATGAGATAACCGAACAAACTGTCATTTCGTTGAGTTCTGAGGACTTGAAGATTTAAAAGGAAGGTTCCTTTATGCTCACACTCTTAGCTACAAGTTACGGCTGTTAAAGGAAAGAGGATTCTTATTTGGTAAAACAGTAGGGAAGACTACTCAAGACTATTACAGTACAGGTCAACTCTTTTGCAGTAGAGGAGAAAGGTTGAGCTCAATTCAAAATACAAGGACAGTGGAGATTTATAGCCAGGGAGTAGGTTGAGAGAGTTGATGAATGGAAAATTACTAAGAGGAGACATCAAGGATAAGAGGATTCTTGCTAAAGACAGGTCAAGGGCTTATACATCAAAGGTGCGGAATGAGGAACTAGATCCATTATCAAGAGTTGGGGGATTTTCACTGAAATGACTTAGCAGGATTCTTACTAAGTAAGACTGGGCTCTGCCAGGCGCTGTGGCTCACGCCTGTAATCCCAGCACTTTGGGAGGCCAAGGCAGGCAGATCACTTGAGGTCAGGAGTTTGAGACCAGCCTGGCCAACACGGTGAAACCCCATCTCTACTAAAAATACAAAATCAGCCAGGCGTGGTGGCGCATGCCTATAATCCTACCTACCTGTGAGGCTGAGGCAGGAGAATCGCTTGAAACCAGGAGGCAGAGGTTGCAGTCAGCCAAGATCATGCCACTGCCCTCCAGCCTGGGCAACAGAATGAGACTCCCTCTCAAAAAATTAAAAAATAAATTTAAAAAAAGACTAGGCTATGCAGACATGGCAAGGACAGAGTGAACACAGAAGGCCAATGTTCAATGAAGGCTTAGTTGAGAAGGGGGCTCAGCAGAGCCTAACTAAAGTTAGGTCAAAGGAGAGTCTTTGTCATACCTCAGATTTAATGTTTTTGTCTTTCATTTTTAAAATTATTATTATTTTATTAAAAGCCAGCAATTTGAAATCAAGTAACTTTTGTCAGGTCTTTAGTGCAATATAGGTTTTCCTTTAATTGCTTTTACTTCAGAAAGTATAATGTGTACTTCTTTGCTGATTACAAAAAAAAAAGGATATTCTCTTCATTGCTATATTTCTTTAAATAAGATATATAGTCTTCATTAATTACTTACATTAGACCTTTGACTAACAGGCTCATTACTAACAGATCAATTCTAGTAAAATAAAATAGAGTTTTGAACACATGCATTTTCTGCAACTTCTGTGAAACCTGAACTGGCATAACCAAGCTGCTGATTATTATGAGGACCTGCCATTCTACATACTATGTACTTGAGATAGTTTGGAAGCAAATTTCTGTTTAGACCGTTTAAAATCTGACAATGCAGTGATAGTTTTTATTAGAATAAAATCAAGATAGTTAAAATACATGCATAGTACATTTTAAAATGAAAATCTGTGTAATCCCTAACTGAAGAACCTAAGAAAATCCTAAAAGTTCATTTGTTACTTTTGATGTTTTTGGTATTCCAAACACATTTTCCCCTGAAAAGCAATATCACAAATGATGGTTAAGTTGCTATGTTAGTCCTAAGAGCCTACTTAGCTAGTTATGTAATTGAACTTTACAATAATGTTAGTAACCGTAAATCTTTTTGAAGCACTAGTGGAAAGGAGTGGGAAAAGGGGAGCTTGAGCTTTGGCATCAGCAGCTCTGGTTGTGATGGAAGCAGTTGATATGAGTGGAGGAGGCTCTGACAAAAATTGCTCACTTGTGAAGAGGAGGGGGAATCCATCTGAGACTAGAGGTTTAGCAATTATATAGTTTTTGTAAGTCTGAATTGGATAGTAATGAATGTACCTTAAAAGTACTCCAAATTGACATGTACATTTTAAAAGGCTTATCACAGTAAATATAGCTCTTTAGGCAAACATGCACTTTATTAAAGTGGTTCAGTTGCCATGACAGCATATCCGGAATTTATAGCTCCTTGTTTTGACAGTACTTCATTTCCACTTTCTGAGGCACTGAAATCCAGGGCTAAAGTTCTTAACAGCCTCTACTCTCATTGTATGATGAATTTCTATTGTTTAGAAAACTTAGACATGCAAAATGTAGTTTGCTGAATTTGTCTTTTGACTTTACAGTCATATGGATGAATTTTAAGTAGGTATTTTTCAGTTTTGAAATGCTTCCTTTATAATTTTTTTATTATTACCAAAGCTACATAGTATTATAGTTTAATGACCAGAGATAGCCATCCCAAAAAATAAGAGTCCCCAACCTTTTTTCCCAAAGGCAAAAACCTTCTTTTCTTTGAGCTGATTTTTTTTTTTTTTTTTTTTTTTTAGTATTTACTCCAGATCCCTCAACACCATACTTATATTGCTGCTTACTTTGTATTTCTGTTTGCTTTGTTATTTTAGCTGTCATAATATGGGAGGTAAAATTTCAGCCCTGTCTTCCATTGCCTGACTTTCACACACATATCTTTCTGTTATTTCTAACCTTCTATGAAAGTGCTAGTCATAGTTTTACTGATTTTATAGCAATTTATTACTAATTTTGGCTTAATCAGTATTCACCATCTTTATTATTAGAACCACATTTACAACATTGACAGGTAAAATGTAGTATGCTATGGATATGTTTTTCTTCCACAACTCATTTTATTTTCTTTGGCATTAATAATTATAAAGGTTTTTCTTCTTTTATTAGTTTTCTATGTAGTTATCACTAATCCATCCTCAAAGTTTCCCCTAGTTATTTAATCTCCTTCCAGTATCTTTAAACAGTAAGCATTGTATAAATCTCATCTTGTTAAAGACATTTCCCCTGGTTCCTTCTGATAAAAGCCAGTCTGAGCTGTTACTCTTTAGGCCTGCTGCAGAGCTCTAATCCTGGAGATTTTCACCTCTTTCCTTTATATAATTTTCTTTCTTTGTTTACTTCCTTGTTTTGCTGGAGCATTTTCTCCAGTAGTCTCCCAAGAAAGGGTACATTGGAAGCAAATTATTTGTGTTCCTTGCATATTTGAAAATATCTTTGTTCTACCTGATTTTTAATTAGCTGGGTATAAAATTTGAGGAAATAATTTTCTCTTATTTCTAGTATTAGTATTGGGAAATCCAATACAATTCAGAATTGTTATTCTATTTTGATTGTGTGAAATCTTTTTGGCTGGGCGCGGTGGCTTATGCTTGTAATCTCAACACTCTGGAAGGCTGTGGTGGGCAGATCACAAAGTCAGGATATCGAGACCAGCCTGACTAACATGGTGAAACCCCGTCTCTACTAAAAATGCAAAAAATTAACCGGACATGGTGGCACATGCCTGTAATTCCAGCTACTCGGGAGGCTGAGGCAGGAGAACAGCTTGAACCTGGGAGGTGGAGGTTGCAGTGAGCCAAGATTGCACCAGTCGGCCTCCCAAAGTGCTGGAATTACAGGCGTGAGCTGCGATGACATCTAGCCTATATTTTGTATTTTCTTTGTTATTTTCTATGTACTTTCTGGGAGATTTCCTTAGCTTCATAACCAGTTATCAATTTCTACTATATTTTCTTGATTTCTGAGATTACTTTCTTCTCTTCTTTATACATATATAAAGAATATTTTTATATATCGTATATATATATATATATATATATATATAAATATATTTTTATAGCATACTGATCTTGTTTTACAAATGCAATCTATTCCAGTTTTCTTAGCTCTGTATATTTGATCTGTTCATACGTGTGGCTTTCTACAAATGTCTGTTGATCTTTGGTTGGTTGCTTATATTTATAAGAAAGACACTAAACACTGACTGGAATCTCTATGGATGTACACGATTTATAGACTGTGGCCTTCAATAAATGGTGATCTGAATGGGATGGGAAATCCCATTGGGAAATGGAAATTTCCCAATTGGGAAACCCCTGATAGCCATATCTTCAATTTTTTCTCTTGGCTGGTCAGATTCCTTAGAAAAGAATTTGTATGATTCTGCTCTCTTTCCTGAATGACATAAGCCTGTTTTTCTGTTTTGGGAAGTATGGGGTAAAAAGGCTGAGAGAGAGGGGAAGATCTCAGCATTTATTTTGTAACTTTCATGTAATCCCCATGAGTTTTGTAGGATATACCTATCATCAGTATAGGATTCCTCCATTTAAATACCCTCTATTTTATCCTCTCCAGAGAATAAGTCTGTTTTTTTTTTTTTTTTTTAATGGAGTCTCACTCTGTCACCCAGGTTGGAGTGCAGTGCCACTGCAACCTCCGCCTCCTGGGTTCAAGTGGTTCTCCTGCCTCAGCCTCCCAAGTAGCTGGGACAACAGGTGCGTGCCACCATGGCTGGTTAATTTTTTATATTTTTAGCGGAGATGGAGTTTCACTGTGTTAGCCAGGATGGTCTCAATCTCCTAACCTCATGATCCACCTGCCTCATCAGCATCCCTTAGTGCTGGATTTACGGGGATGAGCCTCTGCGCCTGGCCAAGTCTGTAGTTTTCTACCAGAATGGTTATGGTAGTTACCTATTGTTGGAATAGGTAGAGAGAAGGTAAATAGCAGTATTGTACATAATCAACTACTTAAACATTCTTTCAGCAGGCCCTCCTATTCTAGCCACACTCCTGTCCCCATTTCAGTTGTGTTATTTTCTGAGACTTTTTAGATAACTGCAGCATAAGCCAAGTGCTTCTCCACTTTCCATCTCTAGTTAGGATCTGTCATATTGGTTTATCAGTTATCAGACATTATCTACTTCTTAGCTTCCAAAGTTTTGTTGCTATTGACTTTTCTCCAATTCTCTTTGTCCCCATGCACTTCACTATCTTTTAAACATAGCACTGAGAAGGAGCAGAAGCTAAATGTGGTCAGCCTGGTATATCTTTCTCCAAAATTTCTAAATAACCAGTTTTTAAAAGTTAAAAGATACGTATGTTCATATTTTACACTTAATTCATGCTATCCTCTTTAATTCCTGTTTAATTCATACCAAACTGATTTTTCACTCTTACTAAGTAACTTGACCTCAAGTTACCTGTTAATCTGAACTTTCTTAATTTTCTTCCTTCTGCCTCACAGTTGTTCTATATGTCCCCCTTTTCTCTCAGACCTCACTACTGTTGTCTTTATCCCATCACTACAGCCTCTTCTGGAACCCTCTCCATCCCAGAGATAAGCTAAGTGACCTCATTTCCATTTCTCTTAATCTCTGTATTTGTAAATCTACCTCATTTCCATTTCTCTTAATCTGTGTATTTCACCTGCCTATTTACAGTCTACCTAAGTTTCTTAAGTTAAAAAGAAAAACAGCAACAAAAAAAAGCTTTCCTGGCTGGGTGTGGTGGCTCACGCCTGTAATCCAAGCACTTTGGAGGCCAAAGCGGGCAGATCACCTGAGGTCAGGAGTTCAAGACCAGCCTGACCAACATGGTGAAACCCTGTCTTTAAAAAAAAAAAAACAAAAAAAAAACAAAACTTTCCTTAACCCTTAAGCTTCAGTCCCTGATTTCTTACTCTTTTCAGTCTTCCCTTTAAAAAAACAGGCTCTTCGTCTCTTTTTTTTTTTTTTTTTTTTTGCCTTCCGTTTTCTTCTTAACTATATTCTATTTAGTCTTCTATAGAAACTTTTTTGAAAATCATCTTCTAAACAAAACTGCCAACTCCTTCTTGGCCATCGCCTACTTGACTACTCCTTTCCATTGAAATCCATCGTGTTGTTTTCTAATTCTTCTAGTTTTTGTCTTGTTCTCATTTAACTGCTCAGGTTTTCCCCTTTTTGTCCCTCTTCTTTCACATTTTCCTTGCATGTGGGCTTCTACTTCCTTAGGCTACCTAGAGAACAATGCAGCTAAAAGTTCATATTTACTCATTTTTAAGCCATTTTCTTGCTTTATTAAAAGTGACAGCCGGGCGCGGTGGCTCAAGCCTGTAATCCCAGCACTTTGGGAGGCCGAGGTGGGTGGATCACAAGGTCGAGAGATCGAGACCATCCTGGTCAACATGGTGAAACCCCGTCTCTACTAAAAATACAAAAAATTAGCTGGGCATGGTGGCACGTGCCTGTAATCCCAGCTACTCAGGAGGCTGAGGCAGGAGAATTGCTTGAACTCAGGAGGCAGAGGTTGTGGTGAGCCGAGATCGCGCCATTGCACTCCAGCCGGGGTAACAAGAGCGAAACTCCGTCTCGAAAAAAAAATAAAGTGACATAAATTTTAAATAATCATTTTTATGACACTAATAAGGTTTAACTTTTAGGCAGGTGCTGTAAAGGATTATATTAAGATGATGCTTCAGAATGATTCGCTTAAATTTCTGGTTTTTGCTCACCATTTAAGCATGCTCCAAGCTTGCACAGAAGCAGTCATCGAAAATAAGGTATGTTGCCATTTTTTAATTAAATACTTTTTAGAACACATATTTTTATTATATAAACATCAGTTGTAGTCTCATAATTGAGTTTTTTGTCTTCTGTAGTTGGTGACGTATAAATTATTACACGTTTTTCTTAAAAATTATATTAATATTATAAGATGATGATATACTATTAAATTTTTTTCTTTTCTTAACTGATCTTAGCATTTTTCACTGATCAAATTATCTGGATTGATTAAAGCTACACTGACATGACAGGCTATAATGTGAATTTAATTTTTGTTTCTGGTTATACCGTTTCAGAGTGGTGAAAGCAGTTTAACATTAAACTTTTTTTATTTACCTACATGATGGTCTTTGAATGTTGGTGACGTAGAGAGGAAAGAAAGAATGAATTTGGCCAATTTTAGTGTCCAACTGCAGTCATACCATTAAATTTCCAGGCAATATAGTCTGTGGAAAATTATTACTAAAATTTAGTGTAGATATATTTGAAACATATGGCCCAAGTAATTTATCAGGTTAAGCTCCATCAAGACATGTGGCTTACTGCGTCTTCTTAAGTCTACCTTGATTTCCAGTAGTCCACCAGTGAGTGACAACATCTTCCTTTGTTTCTATCAAAGATAAAAACAGTATACATTGTTTAAACCTTAATTAATATGTTCATTAACGTTACCAAAGAAATAATTCTAGTGTTTGCTTCATAGGAAGATTTAGAATATAATAAGGTGCTATACATTAAAAGATACTTTCTCACTGGTTATCATATAGTTTCTGAAAAACACCCTCTAAGAGTTAATTAAACTTAATAATATTTTTAAATGATTGGGGAAGATATTAGATTCATAATATTTTTCTTATTCTGATTCCATTATACCTTGAAACTACTGGGATTGATTCCAAGTATAGCAGCCTTTTTTTCTCACATCCATTTTACTGATATGTTTAGAATCCCATTTAGCTTTACTAAGAGTTAAAAATGTAGATATTCATGGAGTTGGAGGTCAATTTTTCCCAAATTCTCCCTACCCTGACAATGTATTTTCTTTAGAAAGACCCTCAGGGGATTTTATAGTCATCCTTAATGGATATTAAATGGTTCATTAATAGTCATCCTTAATGATATTAAATATAAATTACTTGGGCCATATGTTTCAAACTAGTCAGTTTATACTTGCTCTATGAAGAGAGAATGTTAATACAGGACATTCTACTTAATAATTAACTTGGATATTCCCTTATAAAAGTGAATATTCATATGTTCCAATAGTTAAGGCTATAGCTTCTATAAAAGTGCATATATGAATAAGTTTTTTTGAAATTTAGGACTTACTATTTTTATAAGTTGAATAATGACTTCTTTGTAGAAGTTATTATTCTAACACATAATGATAACCCCCTTTTCTCAAATCATTCTTAAAAGCAACAATGTTTAGTTTAACACTTAATGTTTTCCTACTTTTTAAAAATGTGTATGAGTGCTTCAGTTCCCCACCTCACTGGATATGACCATATTACATATTTCTTTTAAGTTTAATAATGTGAAAAACCGGAATTGAAATGATAGATTAAAAGCTCTATTTTCCCAGTTAATATTTGCAGTATTTCGGAAACGTACTTACTACTCTCCATGAATCCATAATATGTGGGCAGAATCATCTTTCTCCTTTTTCACATGCCTGGCTTTATTTTCACTTTAGAATTAGTGATTTTATAACTTTAGAGTTAGTCTGATCCATGGTTTATAGTTAGCATGTTAATTTACATAGAATTTTACTGAAGACAACATTAGCTTAATTCATAAAAGATTTGTGGAGCTTCTGCTATATACAAGGCCTTGCCCTTGACATTGATGGGATAAAGATGAATTAGACATAGATGCTACTCTCAAGTAGCTTAAAAGATTTAAATAAACAAGAAATTGTTATAAGAAGCTATTTCAAAACTTTGGTAATAACATTTACCAATCTGCCATCTTAACCAAGTTCAATTTTTTTATGTGACCATAAAAATAAGCTGTAAAATTTATAAAATTAGATGGGCGTATAGGGGCTTGTCCTAATTTTGCTATTTCCCTTGTTGATGCTAGACTCGTTACATTAGGATAGATGGAAGCGTTTCATCTTCAGAAAGAATACATCTGGTTAATCAGTTTCAAAAGGATCCTGACACTCGTGTGGCTATCCTAAGCATTCAGGCTGCTGGCCAGGTAAGAAATTTCAGGTCTAAATTTGGCGATGAAATGTCATTGAAATACGAAAAAAAGGCCATTCACTATGACTTTGGTTTGTAAACTCGTAACTTTATATCTGGATGATTTGTATAATAAACATTAATTCTTCTTCAGAGACTGCTAGAAAGTGTAACAGAATGAGGCCTCAACGTCTTTAACACAGATCTTCCTAAATTTTCAAGGAAAGAATGTTTTTGAAAGACTATACTTTCAAAGAAGAGTAAGAAGAGTATAGTTAATTCAATCATAATATATTTGTGACCTTTTTTCCTTCCTTTGAATTTGTATAGGCTTTTCTCATACCTGTCTTATAGCCAGCCCTTCACTTACTTGGTTGTGTTGCATTAGGATCTGTGTGGCAAGGTGGTCTGGGGGAAGAGAACTCTTCTGTCTCAGGACTTTTTATGGAATGCCCATTTTGTCCCTTAGGATTAAGTTTGGGGACAAGTAAACAAAAATGCTGATTAAGACTGACTTAAATACACTAAGTTTCATTCTCTTATGTAGACTGTCCATGCCTAGTATGGTGTTTGCACGAAGTCCTTAGGACCCACGCCCCTTCTGGCTTTCTGCTTTACCACTCCTAGCAAGTATCTCTTTCTTTTCTTCTTTTTTTTTTGAGACGGTCTTGCCCTGCCACTTAGGCTGGAGTGCAACGGCATGATCTTGGCTCACTGCAACCTCCACATCCTGGGTTCAAACAGTTCTCAGGCCTCGGCCTCCCGAGTAGCTGGAATTACAGGCACCTGCCACGATGCCCAGTTAATTTTTGCATTTTTAGTAGAGACGGGGTTTCACCTTGTTGGCCAGGCTGGTCTCAAACTCCTGACCTTGTGATCTGCCTGCCTCAGCTTCCCAAAGTGCTAGGATTACAGGTATGAGCCACCACACCTGGCCTAGCAAGTATCTCTTATCTAAAAGGGCTGCTAGAGCTTCATCATATTTGCAGTCCACGCAGCTGCCTGGAAAAAAGCACACTGCATCTCACTGTCTTGTAGTTAGTCCCACAACACACCTAACTTCAAGAGAAGCTGGGAAGAGTAGACTTTATTCCAAGTGGCCCTGCTAAACATTGGGTGTTATGTTACAAAGGAATAAGAGAAGGATAGATATTAGGGAAAGTAATGGCAGTCTCTGCCGCACTATATAAGAGGTGATCCTTTGGACTGTTTTTCTGCTAACATTCTAAAATATTTTGTTGTAAATGTCTAAGCTAGGATGTTTAACATAGGGAAAAGTAATTGAGCATACTGTTATTCGACCAAGCTGGTGCATGCCAAAGATCTGCTTTTACCCAGCTAATTGAAGTATGTAAAATTGTATATAGAGAGAAACTTTATGAGGAGGAAGCAGTTCCACAACTCACTGGGAGTTCTAACCAAAAGGAGGGTTGTTTCAACACTTCCCGCATGTTCAGTTAAACTTCTAATAACCAGTTATATATCTGTTAGACTATTCCAGCCATAGAGAATATCATCAAAAAGAGCTTAGAATTAGAAATGAAGTACTTAGAGCTGAGGAGGTGCTAAGTAGGAGAAAGCCAGACAGGAGAGTCTAGGACCTTTTGAAATTAATAAAGTATGGGGCACTTACATTTTATTCAAGGCTGTATTTCTGAAAACCCTATATAAATCAAGACTCATATACTTGAGGACTAATATCTCCATAGGAATGAAAGAAAGTAGAAAGGTCTTTGTTCTTGGTACTGTGTATCTTACATTATAGTTTAATAGCTGCTTAGAATGGTATTGATCTTGCCAACATATTTTCCCTTTATACTTGTATAGCCAAATGATGCTTTTTATAAAATTAAGGCTGTCTCTCTTTAAATACTACTATTTATTTTTTCAGCATTATTTCTAATATTCGGTGGCATTTTCAGTCCTAAATAGCAGTACAGTTTAACATGTTTGGGTCTGGTCTGTGTTTTCATTACCTCTAACTTCTTTTTCAGAGAGATTGATTTTCAGTGAATTTTTTAGCTTAAGAACTAGTACCACTATTTAATTAATGTTAGTATGATTTTGTCATGTGATATGAAAACATTTTAAATGAAAATAACATATCAAAATGATAGCACAGCAGTCACAAAGGTCACTCACAGGAGTTTGGTGCATGTGAACAACTAACAGCATTGATTAGATGATTCTCAAAAAAAAAAAATAGATATTTCTGTTTACCACCTAATGTCATTTTACTGCTGTATGGCAATAGCATAAGCATGGCTCGCATTTCATTCAGCCTACCAACATTAAAGTCGTGCATTTTTGACACATTTTTTAGTTAGACGCATTTTTTAGTTTGAGGATATTTGCATTATTTCATATATTGATTATAAAGCAAGACTTAGTTACATTTTTTACGTCACAGTATTTGAAATTCATGAAAATGCAATTGCACTGTATATATTGAGACATAGGCAGTAAATTTCAGGTCTTCGGAATATAACATGAGAAATTTCACAGGAAGAAAATAGTATGACCCAAGACATGATTTTCTTGCTTTATAACATGACAGTGTGAATTAAAGAAGATGTAAATGCTCTCTGCCTAGTTGCTATGGATACCATATGTTAGGAATTATATCCTCATTGATAAGGTATTTTATTAGATTTTCCAGTGGTAGTGTGAATCTAGTCATCATCAGAATAAAGTGATTTAGTTTATTTACTTCCATCAGCTAACTTTTGACATTTTGAAATACCTTTTAAATGCGTTTTTTTGTAGTTAAACATTCTTCATTTGCCTTTCATGAATTAAATTTTAATTTGGCCTAAAATAAACAACTAATTTGTTTTTAAGTCCTTTAGTGTTCTCAACTTAACATCTTCTGAAAGAGTTTCTTATATATGGCTGTGTGTTACATTCTCAATTTATTTGAATCTCAGTTTTTTTGCTTTATTTCACTTAGGGATTAACATTTACTGCGGCAAGTCATGTTGTTTTTGCTGAGTTGTATTGGGACCCTGGACATATAAAACAAGCAGAAGACCGAGCTCACAGAATTGGCCAGTGCAGTTCCGTGAATATTCACTACCTTATTGCAAATGGAACTCTAGACACCCTTATGTGGGGAATGTTGAATCGCAAGGTAAAGCTTGAATTTAAACCAAATTAGCTGCTTCCTTATGATGATCCATAGCCTATGTGAGTTAAGAGGCCGAGTTTTAGTGTTTTCAGGCAAAGGCTACTTCCATGCATCAAGATAATAATGATAATAGAGACCAAGTTAAGAAAAGGCTTCAGTAGTAGTACCTTGGCTGCTATCTTCTGTAATAAGAAAGGCATGAATTTCCATGTATTCCTATTATCTTCCAAGCCCTTCTACTGCTTTAGAGGCTAGAACAATGGACTTGGCTAGCAAGGGAATATACTATTTCAAGCCCCAAGTCCTTTGTGTAACCTAAGAATAAATCCTTTCCAGAAGAATTCTTGAGTTCCCAGATAATTTTGGACTGAAGATAGCCTGTACCTAGACTCTAGAAAATGTAGGAATGACATTGCTTCCTCCATCCTCTCAGCTGTCTCTTCTCAGTCTTAACAATGTTATAGAAAGGACTTGACTAAGGCTTAGGTGATTTCTGGCTGGGTGCGGTGGCTGACGTCTGTAATCCCAGCACTTTGGGAGGCCAAAGGTGGGTGGATCCCCTAGGTCAGGAGTTTGAGACTAGCCTGGCCAACATGGCAAAACCCTGTCTCTACTATAAAAATATAAAACATTAGCAGGGCATGGTGGTGGGTGCCTGTAATCCCCACTACTTGGGAGGCTGAGGCAGGAGAATTGCATGAACCCAGGAGGAGGAGGTTGCAGTAAGCTGAGATCGTGCCATTGCACCCTAGTCTAGGTGACAGAGCAAGACTTTGTCTCAAAAAAAAAAAAAAAAAAAAAAGGATTAGATTATATCTGAGTTAATTTGGGCAGCCATAACAAAATACCATAGTTGGGTGGTTTATAAACAATAGAAATTCATTTCTCATACTTTTGGAGGCTAAAACTCTGAGATTAGGATGCCAATGTGATTGAGTTCTGGTGGACCCTCTTGAGGACCCTCTTCCAGGTTGCTGACTACTGCTTTCTCATTGTGGAAAGAGGGCAAGAAAGCTCTCTGGATCTCTTTTACAGGGGACTAAGGCCATTCATGAGGGCTCCACCCTTATGACCTAATCACCTCCCAAAAGCCCGACCTCTGAACACCATCAACATTGGGAGTTAGGATTTTAACATATGAATTTGGGGGGATACAAACATTCAGCCCATAGCACTGTTTTTCAGTGCAGTGTTTTTCAAGCCCTGAATATAGATGCTCAAAATGGCCAGTCATATGTTCGTTAAGTTCCAAAGCATATAAACATTAGAATAAAAGTTTTTATGAAGAAACTGAATAGTATAACTTCTCAACTAAGACCATTTTCTCATTAAGCATGAAACCACTGACTAGGTAATGGATTATAATTTTGGATAATTATTGCTCTGGTTTGAATGTTCATTTCCTCTAAAATTTGCTTTGAAACTTAATCCCCATTGTCGGTATTGAGATGTGGACCATTAAGAGGTGATTGGCCTTCTTTCCCACCCTCTTCTCAAAAAAAAAAGAAAAAGAGGTGATTGGGTCATGAGGGCTCTGCCTCATGAATGGATTAACCCATTCATGAATTAAGGAATTAATAAATTATCATAAGAGTGGGACTGGTGGCTTTATAGGAAGAGAAAGAGAGACCTAAGCTAGCACCACTCAGCCCCTCCCCATGAGATGGCCTGTGCTGTCTCAGAACTCTGTAGGTACCCACCCCCAAGAAGCCCTCACCAGATGTGACCCTCAACCTTAACTTCTCAGCTTCCATAACTATAAGAAATAAGTTTGTTTTCTTTATACATTACATAATTTCAGATATTCTGTTATAAGCAACAGAAAACAGACTAGGATGTCAATGAAGAGTCAGACTGTAATCATTTGAAGAGATTTATTCTAAGCCTGTTGTGAGTGACTATGGCTGATGAAACAGCCCCAGGAGATTCTGAGAACTTGTGCCTTAGATGGTTGGGCTACAGCTTGGTTTTATGCAAGGTGTGGTGGAGGGAAGCATTGATTACAGATCACAGGTGGATGCAGATTTTTTCTGATTGGCAGTTGGTTGAAAGAGTTTATCTGAAATCTTGGAATATCTGGGTTAAGAAAAGGGGTTGTGGAGACCAAGGTTCTTATGCCGGTAAAGCTTCCAGGTAGCAGGCTTCAGACAGAATAGATTGTAAATATTTCTTATTAGACTCTAAAAGGTGCCAGACTCCTTAGTTAATTCTCTCCTGGATCAAGATAAAGACCTGGAAAGGAAAGGGGATTCTCTACAGAATGTAAGTTTTCCCCACAAGAGACAGCTCTGCAGGGCCATTTCATAGAAAAGAAATATTTTGGGGAATAAAATACTTCAGTTTGTTTTAGGGCCTGCTATCTGTCATGTTGATGTCTTACTGCTGCATGGAGTCTGCTTTGTCTGTTTTAAGATCTGTTTTAATGTTAATGCTGGTCAGCTTTTTTGAGATGGTGTCTTGCTCTGTCACCCAGGCTGAAGTGCAGTGACAAGATCTTGGCTCACTGCAACCTCTGACTTCTGAGTTCAAGTGACTCTCCTGCCGCAGCCTCCCAAGGAGCTGGGATCACAGGCGCCTGCCACCATGCCCGGCTAATTTTTGTATTTTTAGTAGAGATGGGATTTCACCATGTTGGCCAGGCTGGTCTCAAACTCTTGACCTCAGGTGATCCACCTTCCTTGGCCTCCCAAAGTGCTGGGTATTACAGGCGTGAGCCACTGCGCCTGGCCTGTTTTAGGTTACTTTGGATGCTCTTGGCTAAGACGAGGGACCCGTTCAGTTGGTTGGGAGGCTTATTATAATTATATTACAATATAAAGCCCATATGTTGGAACATAAGATTTTCTTAGTGGGTAGCTTATGATTTAAATGCAAAATTAAGTTACTTAGTGAATTTCAGCTGTAAGGCAAACTGGTGTAAAATTCATGTATTTTTTCCTCTTGTAGGCTCAAGTTACAGGGAGCACACTGAATGGTAGGAAGGAAAAAATTCAGGCTGAGGAAGGTGATAAGGAAAAATGGGATTTCCTGCAGTTTGCTGAAGCCTGGACTCCAAATGACAGTTCTGAAGAGTTAAGGAAGGAAGCTTTGTTTACTCATGTAAGATTACTCTTTTCTATTTTTTAAAATCCTAAAACTATAACAACTTTATATGTATGGTTGTAAATAGCAGCTCTCAATTATTTATCGTGTTGAAAGGAGACTTCACATAAAGCTGGAAACCTCCTTAGAACCAAAAATTAACATTGCTGTCCAACAGTTTTAGTACTCACCGTTCAGCTCCTCAGATAAACAAACTGAATAGAATTCAGAATTTAGAGGAAAATATAGGAGGCTATCTTTATGATCCTAAGAATAGGGAAGGATATATTAAATGTTTCTTAAAACATGCAAATAATAAAGACAAAGATTAAGATATTGAAGTATATCGAAATCAAAGGTTTTGTTTTACAAAATGTCCCATATATAAATCGCAGACTCAGTAAAGATATTTGCATTACAGTGTCCAAAGTATATGAAGAATTTATCGAACTCAAGTAGTGGAGCATAAACAAGCCAACAGAAAAACAGGCAAAGAGCCTGGCATGGTGGCTCATACCTGTAATCCCAGCACTTAGGGAGGCTGAGGCAGGCGGATCACCTGAGGTCAGGAGTTCGAGACCAGCCTGGCCAACATGATGAAACCCTGTATCGACTAAAATTACAAAAATTTGCAGAGCATGGTGGTGCACACCTGTAATCTCAGCTACTCGAGAGGCTGAGGCGTAAGAATCTCTTGAACCGCCGGAACCAGGAAGGCAGAGGTTGCAGTGAGCTGAGATGGTGTTGCCGCACGCCAGGCTGGGCGACAGAGTGAGACTGTGTCTCTGTCTCAAAAAACAAAAAAAGAAGAAAAATAGGCAAAGAATATTAGCATCAGAGGATACCTGAATAGCCAATAAACATGAAAAGAAGCTCTACCTCACTAAAATAAGGCAAATTGTAAAGATAATTTCCCCCTTTACTATTTATGATTATTAGTAACTGATATAACACTTTAAAAGCATGGGATCCCCCACCCCAGCCCGTTCCCGAAACTTTTCACTGAATGATTTTAGGCATTTATTGATGTTTGCATGAATCACCTTTTAAATGGCTTTTCTGATTCCATCATTGCTTCTATATTTACTAGTTGGCATTTTTCTATAAAGAAGAAATTTATCTCCCTGCTTTAAAAAAATAAATTGCCACTGTGGGCTGGGCGTGGTGGCCCACAGGCCTGTAATCCAGAACTTTGGGAAGCTGAGGTGGGTGGATCAGTTGAGGTCAGGAGTTCAAGATCAGCCTGGCCTACATGGCGATCTCTACTAAAAAAAAAATACAGAAAAAAAGTTAGCCAGGCATCATGGCACATGCCTGTAATCCCAGCTACTCGAAAGGCTGAGGCAAGAGAATCACTTAAACCCAAGAAGTAGAGGTTTTGGTGAGCCAAGATCACACCACTGCACTCTAGCCTAGGCAACAGAGTGAGACTCCATCTGGGGGAAAAAAAAAAAAAAATTACTATGACCTTTGGGGTTTCAATTAATGTTGTTACTCAATATGTTATAATCCTTTACCTTTTTTCCTTTTCTTTTTCTTTTCTTTTTTCTTTTTTTTTTTTTTTTTTTTTTTTTTAGTAGAGATAGGGTTTCACCATGTTGGCCAGGATGGTTTCGATCTCTTGACCTCATGATCTGCCCACCTCGGCCTCCCCACCAAAGTGCTGGGATTATAGGTGTGAGCCTCCGTGCCCAGCCCCTTTTCTTCTTTTTAAGCTTAAATCTGGCTAATGAAAGCTCCCTTAAACCGGCTCTTTTTTTAAAAACACATCCTTATAATTCTCTGAGTGCTTCCTTGCTTTCTGGCACACACACTCTCCTCCCAGAGAGGAGAATGGGTCTGGGGAAGAATAAAAATGTGATAGCAACTTAAGCAAAAATGTTATATTTCTTTTATTTTATAAAAAGATCAGAAGTACAATATTAGTATTTGTAAATTTTGAATGGTGGGTATATAAATTTTTGTTGTGTTCACTGTATAGTTCTATATGTAAAAATCTGTCAGTCTCACCTCTAACAAATGGTATTAGGAAATTATTTATAAGTTTAATAACAAATAATATAATAGAGAAACTTATAATTTATACTGTCTGCTGTTTCCTAGCCTTTATTTATTTATTTATTTATTTATTTTCTTTTAACAGTGCTTATTATGTTGTGGTCTACAAAAAAGTAGAAATCCTAGCTATTTTAAAAATACGTAAATAAAACTATGATTTATAACTGTTCTTTCTCTAAATTCCTATCAAACTGTTTACAAGTTCATTTCTAAGATAGGTATTAAGAATTTGAAATAAATCTTCCTACATATGTATATGTTTATTGTTTTTAAAATTTTCTCTGAAGAAAAATATATATTTGTATACACAGTTTTTAAAAATCACCCATACCAGGCTGGGCATGGTGGCTCACACCTGCAATCCCAGCACTTTGGGAGGCAGAGGTGGGTGGATCACCCAAGGTCAGGAGCTTGAGACCAGCCTGACTAACGTGGAGAAACCCCATCTCTACTAAAAATACAAAATTAGCCATGCCTGTAATCCCAGCTACCCAGGAGGCTGAGATAGGAGAATCACTTGAACTGGGAGGTGGAGGTTGCAGTGAGCCGAGATTGTACCATTGTACTCTAGCCTGGTCAACAAGAGCAAAACCCATCTCAAAAATAAAAATAAAAAAATCACCCATATCAAATTTTACTTTCTTAAGTGTTTTTCATAAGTTAGTATTGTCTTACAGATTTTCCAATGCATGTCTTTATATAGATGCAGTTTGATATAAATTGGAATTTTAGAATGTAGAGATTATTTGTTTGTTTTTATTAGTTTTGCTATGCTGGTATTTGTTTATTTGTTTTCTGGCCAGCATATGAAGTGTGCTTTGGTGACTTCAGGTGGCGTGCCCCCTCACTACTCTGTCTGTAACCTCCCAGCTTCATGCAGTTTAAGAAATGTTCAATTTCAAAGAAAGAAAGAAATGTTCAATTTATTCAAAGATCCTAAGGAAATTTAGTCTACTGATTAACTTATTTTTCTTCTGAACATTGCCAGAATTTCAGTATTTCCAATGGGAATTTTCCTATTTGTTTGATTCCTTTTTTATCTGTTTACAAAGCCTCTTAAAGAACAATTTCAATATTTAGCATTTTTCGAAAACTTCCAACTTTCCATTAAACTTTGTCAAATTAACCAAACTTGCCATTTGATATCAAAAACTTCTTTGACTTAAAAGTTTATATCAGTTCTAATTGGATTGTTTTTATGTAACAGCTTTTGGATATTTCAGTAGTATCAGCACTTTAAGTAATGTTCTTTTCTTCCCCGTCCCAGTTGCCTGCTGCTGCAGCTGGAGGGAGCTAGAGCAAGGAATAGTGGCCTAACACTATTCTCATCTGTGGGAAGAACAGATTGTGTTAGTCAGCGTATGACTCAGACCAGCTGGGCAGCCACAGAGGTGCAGAGTCCAAAAGGCTCAAAGAGGAGGAGACCCAAGGGTAGAGAGTGAGCCTGGAGGACAAGAAAGGATAAATTAAGGGCAGGAAGAGAGTGAAGAGGCCCCAGCACCCTGGTTCCTTAGGTCTCCATAGTCTTCTTAACTTTACCAATCCATCATATTCAAAATGATTTTTTAGGAAACAAATGAATTTGGTGAATTTGACTAATTGGTCTTCAGTGAGTATGATTTCAGGTGAATTGACTTTTAGTATATTGGTTACTGGGCAAATAAGTCACTTCTTGTATGAGTTTTGGCAAATTGGTTTTCTGTTAATTGACCTAGAACCTAACATTACTTTGATTATGGGTCCTGGGAGCCGGGAAACTTGTGGTTAGGAAGAGAAAGAGGTAAGAATGAGAAAAAAATTCCAAGGCAAAATATTTATATTAGTTTTGATATTTTTTGCCTTCACATCTGGTGCTCATCACTGCTCAAATTGGCATTATCTTTTCTTTCCTTCTTCTTTTACTCAGAATTCTCTTTCTGCCACATAATTCAGCTGTTAGGATTAAAAAAATAAATAAATAGAACCAAGGGTGGTACTCTTAGCAGCAGTGAATCTTTACAGTTCTGCAGCAACTAGCTTTTTGCCTCCTTAGAGGAGAGAATTTGGCTAAGGGGCACAAGGCAGGAGAGACTGAGGCAAGTTTTAAAGCAGGAGTAAAAGTTTATTAAAAATGTTTAAGCATTTTCTTGGCCTCTGACCTTCTAGTTGAAACAAAATTAGTTACCTGTAGACATAGGCAAATGCTATGCTGCACATAGGCACACAACCCCACCTATATAAGCACTAAGAAAATTGTAACACTTTGCGTTGGTCTGCTGGAATTGTCTCCTCCGACCTTCTCCTTGTATCCAGTTAAAGCAATAAATTCTCTTCTTTCCTATTTTGTCTGCTCATTACTGGGCCAGGAGAAAATGCAGCTGGACCAGCTCAGTTCCAGGAACAATCTGGTTATCACTAGGACTCTGCTTCAACCCAACATTGGCTAATGCCGCTGCTATACCTTGTATATACTTGAATATGTTACACACACACACACACACACACACACGAATGAATATATTATTCAAATATTTGAATAATACCTTGAATGAAACTAATCTACACAAATGTATGAGTCATAATTCTTTACCTATGCTATATATATTTACATTTTTAAAAGAAATTACAGTATTAACCCAAATGAAACTCAAATTGAAGTCCAACTCAAGTGAAAAGAAAAAATTCCACCACCACAAGGAAAGGTACTTTTGCACAGCTCAGTTGGCTGTCCCATAAGTAAGTAGTCCTGCCTTGGAGTCCATCACCAGGGTCACTGCCTCAGATGTGGTCAGTCCAATTTCTACCGCTTCTTCCTTTCTTCTACATCTGAATGTGCCTGACTTCTAAGTACTATTTTGGTTTTGAGGTGTTTTGATTTCCCTACAGTGGCTTCCGTTGAGTGATAATGTAGGTCATCTCCAGGCGGGAGAAAGGTATGCATGACATTAGTGTATATTATTTCCAAGCAATGAAAGCCTGTTTCTGAATAAAGCAAGCTGAGTGGAGTAGTCAAATAGTGAGCCTGCTTCTCTCTCCAGTTTTCATTTTGCTACCATCATCTGACTGGAATCTCTTTCTCTAGCTCTAGCTGTGGGAAATTGGGGCCCTTCCCTTAACCTCTTTAGGGCCTTTTCTTATCCTCTTTTACTCCTTTCTCCAATAATCAGCAACATTATTTATCTAGCCATTTGAATCCCTAGATTACTAGATGGCTTCTAAGCCCCCTTTCATCCATTATATATAAACTATAATGTATCCTAAGAGAAACTTGGTGCATAAATGATTCATAGGTGAGAAAAAAAAAAGGACTCTAATTTAGTATGGGTAATGACTCCTGCTTCTGGTGACGATATGTCTGATTTCTGCTTGGCTTCTCTTCATCTCAATAAGCCAGAGCTGCTTCTGTTTCCTTACTTCATACACTAGTTTATCTTTACATTTTGAGATGGATCTCTAGGAAATTCACAAATCCAGCCAGAAGGACTACTTCTTCCAGTCATTTCTTAACTACCTCTTGCATCAGCCCACAGTGCAATCTCTGTTTTCCCTTGGCAGTTGTTTTGTGTGCCCTTAGTTCAATGTGTCCCATTGTTCCTTGCCCTCATTCGCCTCTCCCTAGTTGCCTGCTTTCCTCACCCTACCTCTGTGTGAGCATCTTTGGCCTGCCTTTTCTCCATCACAGTCACCCTTAAGTTCCCTGGCCTGCTGTCCTCAAGGGCTTCTGGACCATCCTTTACCCAAAGCAAATTTACATTTCGAACACTTACATTTGCATTAAAAATATGTAGAATGGTTGCTTGTCTGCTGCAAAAAATTGTATGTAATTAGGAGAGCTCTTCAGCATTATTATGAAATTTTAAAATATGCCCTCAAGCCAGAGCTTGGTGGCTCATGCCTGTAATCTAAGCACTTTGAGAGGCCCAGTTCCACTTGAGCCCGGGTGTTTTGAGACCTGCCTGGACAACATGGCTAGATCTTATCTCTATTTAAAACAATAAGAAGAAAATTAGCTGGGTATGGTGGTACACACCTGTAGTCCCAGCCACTTTGGAGGCTGAGGTGGGAGGATCGCTCGAGCCCAGGAGGATGATTGTGCCACTGTACCCCAGCCTGGGCAACAGAGTGAGATTCTGTTTCAAAAACAAACAAAAATAAAACAAAGTTCTCAAAATTCAAAAATAAACCACATTTTTTATTAAATGCCAACATTGTATGAAATGTTTGCTTTGCTATGGTAAAAAGTGCAAATTAAAAAGGTCTCATATATACAAAAAAAAATCCTTTTTTCCTGCATGTTGTCTAATTGAGTAAATGGTAACAGCATAAGGAAAGCTGACCACAGGAGTTGTGGCATTCATGAAATCTAACCCTCTTGCCCAAAATCTCTTCTATCGGAATATGGTAAAGACCTGGTTTCTTGGGGCTAGCACATCTTAAATATTTATTTAATATATATTTTAGGAATTCAGAGCACTTTCTAACTATTATGTAATTAGTCTGCTTAATAGCCTAATAATAAGGATATAAGGGTAGCCTCATTGTTACAGATAGAGACATACAAATGTCTCTGTCATAGTGTCGTGGGAAAATCTAGGTTCTTATCACATGACCAGGATAATTTAGGCATGCAGACACATTGTAGGGTGAGAAGGACAGGGTTTATTGGGTGAAAAGAATAAAAAGGGAAACAGGGACTCCCAGCAAAGCGAGAGTCCTGCTAGCAGTTACCACCCAGGAACAAAAGAGGCCAGGCTTCTCTTTCCTGCAAAGGGTGTGAACTTCCCAAGGCTCCACCCCATCCTCCCAATGCACAGGCGGGTTGGAGATTCTCCAGGGAGCCCTTTTTACTTTATTGTTTCAATAGCTTACATCACATTACGTTATTATTAGACATTTGTCTTATTTACTTTTATGACTTTAATATACTCAATAATAATGACTAACATATATTGAGTTGTTATTTCTTGCAGACACTGTGCTAAGCCCTTAACATTCAGGATCTTTAAAAAAAAAAAAAAAAAAAACAAAGAAAACTTATTTAAATAAAGATGAGATCTCACCATGTTGTCCAGGCTGGTCTCAAACTCCTAGACTCAAGCAGTCCTCCTACCTCAGCCTCCCAAAGTGTTGGGATTACAGGTATGAGCCACCACTCCAGGCTCATGATCTTATTTTATAGCCGGAGTGGCCACAGGAAATGGATCTCTCGAACACCAGATAAAGGAGGGAAGAGTTTATTTGGCCGGGAGACGAGGCAGTAATTTGTGGAAAGCCCAGCTCATTTAACAAAGGAAGGTTCTGGCCGGGTGCCGTGGCTCAAGCCTGTAATCCCAGCACTTTGGGAGGCCGAGGCAGGTGGATCATGAGGTCAAGAGATCAAAACCATCCTGGTCAACATGGTGAAACCCTGTCTCTACTAAAAATACAGAAAATTAGCTGGGCATGGTGGCATGCACCTGTAATCCCGGCTACTCAGGAGGCTGAGGCAGGAGAATTGCCTGAACCCAGTAGGCGGAGGTTGCGGTGAGCCGAGATAGTGCCATTGTACTCCAGCCTGGGTAACAAGAGCGAAACTCCATCTCAAAAAAAAACCAAAGGAAGGTTCTTTTTTATATAGGCTTATACTTTAGATGTTACACATGGAAGAATCTTAGGTTTATAGCTTTAGGAATCACATATGAAAGGGTTCTGGTTTACAGTTTCAGGAATCAAATATGAAAGGGTTCCGGTTTACAGTTTTAGGACTCACATGTGAAAAGGTCTCTGTTTACAGTTTCAGTAATCATATATGAAAGGGTTTCAGTTTACAGTTTTAGGACTCACATGTGAAAGGTTCTCTGTTTACAGTTTCAGGAATCACATATGAAAGGGTTCTGGTTTACAGTTTTAGGACTCACATGTGAAAAGATCTCTGGTTTGATCTTGTTTTAAGTAAAAATAGTGTCTTCCAGAGAGTTTCCCCAAGACCAAGGGTGTTATTTTTAGGAAGGAGATTCAGGAGGCGCCAGCTTGCCTGCTGTCTCTTCTGTTGAGCTACACAGTGGATGACAGAGTGGGAGGGAATCCCAGATCCCTTGGTCTCCTTCCTCAATTTAACCTTCAGAGCAAACATCATGAGGAGGATACCCCACTAAATCTGAGAAAGGTTACATAATGTACCCAAGGTCATACAGCCAATAAGTGACACAATTGGGGCAGAAAGTACCAGGCCTTTTTGCTCCAAGGTCTGTTCTCATAACTTTGCCAAGCTATACTAGATGCATTAGAGTTAGTATATCGTGGGCCTTCAGTAAATGTACATGGAATGAATACAACATTGAAACACTTCAATTTGGTTTAGTCAGTGTTTCTAGGATGTGAGCCACATACAGGACATTCAAAGATCATTCATTATATAAACATTTATTAAGATGATATGAAATACAAGTCAAAACCACAATGAGATGCCACAACACACCCAGTAGGATGACTAAGACAAAAAAAGACAAGTATTGACAATGATGTAGAGAAATTAGAAGACTTTATATTGCTGGTAGGAATGTAAAATGATACAGCCATTTTGTAAAACCATATAGGAGTTCCTCAACTTAGAGTTACCATATGACCCAGCAATTGTACTTCCAAGGGAATTGAGAACATCTGTCCACACAAAAACTTGGATATGGGTGTTATAGCAACATGATTCATAATAGCCAAAAAAGTTAGACCAGTCCAAATGTTTATGAACTGATGAATGGGTAAACAAAGTGTGATTAATCCATATGTTCCCAGAAAGGGGTCCCGGTTCAGACCTCAAGAAAGAGTTATTGGATCTCATACAAGAAAGAATTCAGGGTGAGTCTGCAGAGTAAAGTGAAATGACACTTATTAGAGAAGTAAGGAGACTAAAGAATGGCTACTCTATAGGCAGAGCAGTGACATGGGCTGCTTTACTCAGTATACTATGGTTATTTCTTGATTATATGCCAAACAAGGGGTTGGATTAGTCATGAGTTTTCCAGGAAACAGGTTGCAGTTTCCTGGAACTGAAGGTTCTTTCCCTTTTTAGACCATTTAGGATAACTTCCAGATGTTGCCAGGGCATTTGTGAACTGTTACAGTGCTGGTGGTAATGTCTTTTAGCATGCTAATACATTTCATTAGCATATAATGAGTTGTGAGGATGACCAAAGGTCTCTTTCATTGCCATCTTGGTTTTAATGGGTCTTGGCTACCTTCTTTATTGAATCCTGTTTTATCATCAGGGTCTCTGGGACTTGTGTGTTGTGAAACCAGTCCTATCAAACTCCTGTCTCATCCTTGAAATGCAGTCCAGCAGGTCTCAGCCTTATTTTACCCTGCCCCTATTCAAGATGGAATTGCCCTAGTTCAAATGCCTCTGACACATACAGTGGAATATGATTTGGCCTTAAAAAGGATACTTGCTGTACCATGGATGAACCCTGAAGATATGCTAAGTGAAAGAAGTAGGACATAAAGGCCACTTCTTACATGACTCTTTTTATTCAGATTAGCCAGAATAGGCAAATCCATAGAGACACAAAGTAGGCTAGTACTTGCTAGGAGAGGATGGATAGTGACTGCTGTCAAAGAACAAAATTTAGCCTGGACAACGGGACAAAACCCTGTCTTTACAAAAAATACAAAAATTAGGTGGGCATGGTAGTATATACCTGTAGTCCCAGCTACTCAAAAGGCTGAGATGAGAAGATCACCTGAGCCCAGGGCAGTCAAACCTGCAGTGAACCATGATTTCTCCACTGCACTCCAGCCTGGATGACAGAGTAAGTCCCTATCTCACCAAAAAAAAAAAAAAAAAAAAAAAAAAAAAAATTAACAAATTGAGTTTTAAATATCTGATTGTGTTTTTTGTTTGGGAAGGGTTATGTGTGTGTGTGTGTAAGAGACAGTCACTTAACCTTACCCTCACCACTGTAACTGATTTTTTTTTTTTTTTTTTTTTTTTTTGAGACAGAGTTTCGCTCTTGTTACCCAGGCTGGAGTGCAATGGCGTGATCTCGGCTCACTGCAACCTCCGCCTCCTGGGTTCAGGCAATTCTCCTGCCTCAGCCTCCTGAGTAGCTGGGATTACAGGCACGCGCCACCATGCCCAGCTAATTTTTTAGATTTTTAGTACAGACAGGGTTTCACCATGTTGACCAGGATGGTCTCGATCTCTTGACCTCGTGATCCACCTGCCTCGGCCTCCCAAAGTTCTGGGATTACAGGCTTGAGCCACTGTGCCTGGCCCACTGTAACTGATTTAAAAAAAAGAGAGACACAGAGTCTCACTCTATTACCCAGGCTGGAGTTCACTGGAGAGGTCAGAGTTCACTGCATCCTCAAACTCTTGGGATCCAGTGACCCTCCTGCCTCAGCCTCCTAAATCCAGCACTATTGTCATGCTACCATGCCGGGCTAATTTTTTATTTTTTGTAGAGACAGGGGCTTCCTTATGTTGCTTAGGCTGGTCTCAAATTCCTTAGCCCAAGCAATCCTCCTGCCTCAACCTTCCAAACCATTGGGATTATAGGCGTTAGCCACTGCGTTCAGTCTGATTGGTTTTTATTAGCGATTCATGAATTGGGCAGCATCTCATTTATGAACTAGAAAGATCCTTCACTAAGCTGAGCAGAGCAGAGTAACTGAGTTTTATAGGGAGAAAAGGAGAAACAAGGAACACAAAGCAGATTAATGGTTTCAAAGTTATTTTCCTTGGAGGGTTAAAGTAGAGAGGACTTCCTCATCATACTGGTTCAGGTTGACTGGGCCCCTTTTGATTGTTTGCTTTGAATCTCCAGGGGTTTTGTTTGTTTGTTTGTTTTTGTTGTTATTTAAAAAAGAAAGCTGGCCTGTTTTTAAGTTCGGTTTGATTAAGTAGCACCTAGCATGTGTTACTCTGTTCTGGTTTGGTTTAGTCTTTTGGGTCCTAGTGTAGGAGCTCAGACTAAAACAATGGCTTCACATAAATTTTATTTAATGTTGCCTAATGAGTGTAGGGTTTCTTTCTGAAGGTAATGAAAATGTTCTACAAACAGGGGTGATGGTTGTAAAACTCTGAATATACTAAAATAATTGAATTGGACACTTTAAAAGGGTGAATTTTATGGTGTATGGATTATATATCAATACAGATGTTTTCTGTTTTGTTTTTTTTTTGAGACTGGAGTTTCACTTTGCCACCCAGGCTGGAGTGCAGTGGCGCGATCGTGGCTCACTGCAACCTCTACCTCCCAGGTTCAAGCGATTCTCCTGCCTCAGCCTCCCGAGTAGCTGGGATCATAAGCATGAGCCACCACACCTGGCCAAAGCTGTTATTTTTTAAAAGACTATATGCTAAATTTTGAGGAGATAAAGATGAGGAAAATGGCTAACTTTCCTGTGAAGCTTACTCTTTAGTTGGGAAAAAACAGTTAAAAACAAATCATTTTAATGCAATATGTTAAATATGAAAATAGAGACATGTAAGCCAGGCTCTGGGAACACAGGACAGAATAACTACCTGTTACATTTGAGAAAATTTCCCTTAGGAAATATCTGAGCTGGATTTTTTTTTTTTAAGAGATGGGGGGTTTCACCATGTTGGTCAGGCTGTACTCAAACCCCTGACCTTATGATTCACCCGCCTCAGCCTCCCAAAGTTCTGGGATGACAGGCATGAGCCACCATGTCTGGCCCTGAGCTGGATTTTAAAGGATGAATTCAAAGGCAATAAGTCCAATTTCAGGCTGAGAGAACATCAAAAGCATGCCTTAAAGCGCAGCAATATGAACAAACGTCAGTTGTTCTGGGAATGTGAAATCTACACAAATATGTGAGCTTATGGCACATGAGAAGTGAGTTGAAGGAGAGGAAACCTAAAACTGTGGCACTAACCAGTTGGAGAGGAACTCAAACTTGCCATGCCAAGAAGTGAGACCTGATTCTGGAAGTATGTAGTGTCATGAGAGATTTTTAAGCAGACAAATGACATGTTCAGATTTCTGTCTTCAAAAGATAATCCTAATGGCAATGTGAAAAACAAATGGGAGGGTAAAGAGACAGAAGTTCTTGGAGGCAGTGGTACTTGGGGAATGGATTACAGTCATGCATCACATAATAATGTTTTGGTCAACTACAATCGTGCATACAATGGAAGTCTCATAAGGTTATAATGGAACTGAAAAGTTCCTGTCACCTGGTGAGGTTGTAGCCACAGTAACATGGTAGCACAATGCATTACCTTTTCTATGTTTACATACACAAATACTCACCATGTGATACAGTTACCAATAATATTCAGTACTGTAACTGCTGTACAGGTTTGTAGTCTAGGAGTAATAGACTATACCACATAGTCTAGATAATGGTATGTATGCTATACCATGCAGGTTTGTGTAAGTATACTCTATGATGTTTGGCACAGCCGTGAAATCACCTAAAGATACATTTCTTAGAATGTGTCTGTATCTCCATTGTTAAGCAAAGCACAGTATAGTTTCCCATCTAGTTTCAGTCTGTGGTGAAGGTATCTCTCTCCATTCCTTGTCAGGGCTTTCTCCTGCTGATTTTTCAGAGCGTGAGAACTTGTTTGGGTCACAGTTCAAGGTATGTGAACTGTGCTTCGCTCTTTGCCTCTCCTTTGCTTTCTGCCTCCACTGTGAGCACAGCAAACAGGCCTACTTTGGCAGGCTCTACCACTCCTCTGCTGCTATATCTGAGCTGACAGGTTAGGAAGTCTCATTTTGGCCCTGCGTTCTAACTGGCTTCTTCAATATAACTTTCACCAGACTTTTACTTTGGTACTATCAGGCACTTACAGGTCTATTATTAATAAAGCCGGTTCCTTTTTATTCATGATGCTATTAGTATGTATAAAGCTTCCCCCAAGAGGGGATTTGAGGCACCATACCCACCCTGAATTCCTAACAATGCTAATGACAATAGAGAGGAAAAAAATGCCAGACATTTCAGCAGTAGAATCAGTAAAATGAGACCTGGGTAGAATCCTATCTAATAGCAGCAGAACAGAAGGAATTGAAGCAGGCACTTAAGGAAAACACCACAGCCAACAGCATGCAGGTAGATAAGGAGAGAACAAATTGAAACAATGGAAAGAGATCCAGTTTAGTCTAAACCTGGAGATTCCATATAGAGGACTTTATAGTTAATTTAGATGAGCAGTGAAGAGCTGAAAGATTGTAATGGTAAAGAGGAGCTGGCTTAAGGACAGAGGTGAAGAGTTCACTCAGAGTATCTGGAGAAGGAGGTGTCTCTGAACTTCAGCTGTTGTCCAATAGTCGTTTGGAGGCCAGCCCTCGAGCTTAAAAGAGAAATAATGATACATAGATGCACACTAGATATAAGTGGATTAATTTAACCCCCTGAGTTACATTCTAATAATTCATATGTTATATGACATTTTGCCATAAATTCTAATTGTCCTTATTGGAAGAGACAGTCATTCTCAAAGACACTTGCTTATACTACTTTTGATGTTATGATTTTTTTTTTCTACAAAAAATCCTTTAATCTTTTCTTTATATTTTTTAACTTTTACTTTAGGTTTGAGGGTACAATAGAAGGTTTGTTACATAGGTAAACATGTGTCTCAGGGGTTTGTTGTACATATTTTTTTCACCCAGGTATTAAGCTCAGTACCCAATAGTTATCTTTTCTGCTTCTCTCCTCATGCAACCTCCCCCCTCAAATAGACCCTAGTGTCTGTTGTTTCCTTCTTTCTGTTCATAAGTTCTTATTTTTTAGCTCTCAGCTCACTGCAACCTCTGCCTCCTGGGTTCAAGCAATTCTCCTGCCTCAGCCTCCTGAGTAGCTGGGACTACAGGTGCGCACCACCATGACCAGCTAATTTTTGTATTTTTAGTAGAGACAGTGTTTCACCATGTTGGCCAGGATGGTCTTGATCTCTTGACCTTGTGATCTGCCCACCTTGGCCTCGCAAAGTGCTGGAATTACAGGCATGCATCACTGAGGCCTGGTCTGTTTTAGTCCATTTTCATGCTGTTGAAGACATAACCAAGACTGGGAAGAAAAGGGTTTTTTGTATTTTATTTATTTATTTATTTATTTATTTATTTATTTATTTATTTATTTTGAGGCGGAGTCTTGCCCTGTGGCCAGGCTGGAGTGCAGTGGTGTGATCTTGGCTCACTGCAGCCTCTGCCTCATGGGTTCAAGTGATTCTCCTGCCTCAGCCTCCCAAGTAGCTGGGACTACAGGTGCACAACACCACGCCCAGCTAATGTTTATATTTTTTAGTAGAGATGGGGTTTCACCATGTTGGCCAGGATGGTCTTGATCTCTTGACCTCATGATCTGGCCACCTTGGCCTCCTAAATTGTGGGGATTACAGCATGAGCCACTGTACCTGGTGGAAAAAGAAGTTTAATTGGAATTACAGTTCCACATGGCTGAGGAGGCCTCAAAATCATGATGGGAGGTGAAAGGCACTTCTTACATGGTGGTGGCAAGAGAAAATGAGAAGGAAGCAGAAGCAGAAATCCCTGATAAACCCATCAGATCTAGTGAAACTTACTTACTATCAGAAGAATGGCACGGAAAGACCAGCTCCCATGATTCAATTACCTCACTCTGGGTCTCTCCCACAACACATGGGAAATCTGGGAGATACAATTCAAGTTGAGATTTGGTTGGGGACACAGCCAAACTATATCATTCCACCCCTAGCCCTTCCAAATCTCACATCCTAACATTTCAAACCGATTATGCCTTCCTAAAAGTCCCTCAACATCTTAACTCATTTCAGCATTAACCCAAATGTCTGTAGTCCAAACTCTCATCTGAGACAAGGCAAGTCCCTTCTGCCTATGAGCCTGTAAAATCAAAAGCAAGCTAGTTACTTCCTAGATACCATGGGGTTACAGGTATTGAGTAAATACAACTATTCTGAATGGGAGAAATTGGCCAAAACAAAGGAATTACAGGGTCTATGCAAGTCCGAAATCCAGAGAGGCGTCAAATTTTAAAGCTCCAGGATGATCTCCTTTGACTCCAGGTCTCACATCCAGGTCACACTGATGCAAAAGGTAGGTCCCCATAGTCTTAGGCAGCTCTGCCCCTCTGGCTTTGGAGGGTACAGCTTCCCTCGTGGCTGCTCTCACAAGTTGGCAGTGAGTATCTATGGTTTTTTCCAGGAGTATGATGCAAGCTGTCAGTAGATCTGTAATTCTGTGGTCTGGAGGACAGTGGCCCTCTTCTCACAGCTCCACTAGGCAGTGCCCCACTAGGGACTCTTTTTGAAGGATCCAACCCCATTTATCCTTCTGCACTGCCCTACCACTGTTCTCTGTGAGGGCCCTGCCCCTGCAGCAGACTTTTGCCTGGACATCCAGTCATTTCTATACATCTTCTGAAATCTAGGCAGAGGTTCCCAAACTTCAATTCTTGACCTCTGTACACTTACAGGCTCAATACCATATGGAAGCTGCCAAGGCTTGGAGCTTCCACCCTCTGAAGCCACAGCCCAAGCCATACGTTGGCCCCTTTCAGCCACGGCTGGAGCAGCTAGGACACAGCTAGGACCCAGGACCTGGCCCACAAAACTACTTTTTCCCCCTGGGCCTCCGAGCCTCTGATGGGAGGGGCTACAATGGAGGTCTCTGAAATGACCTGGAGACATCTTCCTTACGGTCTTGGGGATTAACATTAGGCTTCTTGCTACTTAGGCAAATTTCTGCAGCTGGTTTGAATTTCTCCCCAGAATTTTTTTTTTTCCTATCACATAGTCAGGCTGCAAATTTTCCAAACTTTTATGCTCTGCTTCCCTTATAAAACTGAATGCCTTTAACAACAACGACGTCCCCTCTTGAATGATTTGCTGCTTAGAAATGTCTTCTGCTAGATACCCTAAATCATCTCTCTCAAGTTCAAAGCTCCACAAATCTCTAGCATAAGGACAAAATGTCACCAGTCTCTGCTAAAACATAACAAGAATCACCTTTGCTCCAGTTCCCAAAAAATTCCTCATCTCCATCTGAGACCACCTCAGCCTGGATTTTATTGTCCATATTGCTATCAGCATTTTGGGCATAGCCATTCAACAAGTCTGTAGGAAGTTCTAAATTTTCCCATATTTTCTTGTCTTCTTTTAAGCTCTTCAAACTGTTCCAATCTCTGCCTATTACCCAGTTCCAAAGTCGCTTCCACATTTTCAGCAACATCCCACTCTACTGATACCAATTTATTGTGTTAGTCCTTTTTCACGCTGCTGATAGAGGCATACCTGAGACTGGAAAGGAAAAGAGGTTTAATTGGACTTACAGTTCCACATGGCTGGGGAGGCCTCAGAATCACGGCAGGAGGCAGAAGGCGCTTCTTATATGGCAGTGGCAAGAAAAAATGAGAAGGAAGCAAAAGCAGAAACCCTAGATAAACCCATCAGATCTTGTGAGACGTATTCACTATCACTAAACTAGCATGGGAAAGCCTGGCTATGATTCAATTACATTCCCCTGGGTTCCTCCCACAAAGTGTGGGAATTCTTGGAGATATAATTCAAGTTGAGATTTGGGTGGGGACACAGCCAAACCATATCACACTTCTAAGTGAGAACATGTGGTATATGGTGTTCTGTTCTTGCATTAGTTTGCTAAGGATAACAGCCTCCAGCTCCATCTATGCCCCCACAAAAGACATGATATCATTCTTTTCTATGGCTACATAAAAAACCATATTCTGTGGTGTATAAGTACCACATTTTGTTTATTTAATCTGTCATTGATGTGCATTTAAGTTGATTCCATGTCTTTGCTATTGTAAATAGTGCTACAACGAGCATTTCTGTGCCTATGTCTTTATGGTAGAATGATTTCTATTCCTCTGGGTATATACCCAGTAATGGGATTGCTGGGTCAAATGGTAGTTCTGCTTTCAGCTCTCTGAGGAATCACTGTACTGCTTTCCACAATGGTTGAACTAATTTACACTCTCACCGACAGTGTATATGTTCCCTTTTCTCCGCAACCTTGCCCACATGTTATTTTTTCACTTTTTAATAATCGCCATTCTGACTGGTGTGAGATGGTATCTCACTGTGGTTTTCATTTGCATTTCTCTAATGATCACTGAGGTTTTTTTTCATATACTTGTTGGCCATATGTATGTCTTCTTTTGAGAAGTGTCTGTTCGTTTCCTTTGCCCACATTTTTTTTTTTTTTTTTTTTTGAGACAGAGTCTCATTCTGTCATCCAGGCTAGAGTGCAGTGGTATAATCTTGGCTCACTAGAACCTCTGCCTTCCAGGTTCAAGCAGTTCTCATGCCTCAACCTCCCGAGTAGCTGGGACTATAGATGCACACCACCATGCCTAGCTAATTTTGCATTTTTAGTAAAGACAGGGTTTCACCATTTTGGCCACGCTAGTCTGAAACTACTGACCTCAGGTGATCCACCCACCTCAGCCTCCCATAGCTCTGAGATTATAGGCATGAGCTACCACACCAGACCCTTTGCCCACTTTTTAATGGAATTTTTTGCTTTTCTCTTGTAAATTACTTTATTTAAGTTCCTTATAGATGCTGAGTATTAGACCTTTGTCAGATGCATAGTTTGCAAATACTTTTTTCCTTTCTGGAGGTAGTTTGTTTACTCTGTTGATAGTTTATTTTGCTGTACAGACGCTCTTAATTTAATTAGATCTCACTTGTCACGTTTTGCTTTTGTTGAGATTGCTTTTGGTGTTCTTTGTCATGAGATCTTTGCCTATTCCTTTGTCCAGGATGGTATTGCCTAGGTTTTCTTCCAGGGCTTTTATTGTTTTGGGCCTGGAGGCTCTATACAGGGAGTTGTTGAGTCACTACTGGCTCGATAGCTCTGGTGGGGGATGGCTAGAGCCCCAGGCTGAGAGGACCTACCCAATGAGCAGATACGGGAATGGGCACCCATGTAACAGTCTGGCCAGTTCTCCATAGGGCTACTGGAGAATGCTGAGTACCCCTCCAGTCCCTAGTCACCTCGGATTTTCCAGTACCTAGAGGTATCACCAGTGAAGTGTGCGAAACAGCAAAGATGGTAGCCTATCCTTCCCTCTGGGAGCTTCATCCCAGGGAGGTACAGGCCTGTTGCTGGTCCAGAGGCTCCTGAAGGAGATAGCCGGTGACTTGGTTGGGAGGTTCTGCCCAGTGAGGAGAAATGGGATCAGGGACTCACTTTAAAAAAGCAGTCTGGCCACATTTTGATAGAGTAGCTGTGCTGTGCTGGGGGATGTCTTCTGCCCTCCATACTCCCTTCCACTCTTCAAAGCCTGAAGACTGGAAGGGCTAAGGTGCCCAAACAGCAAACATGGCAACCAGCCCCTCCCCTCAGGACCTCCTTCTTAGGGAGGTGCAGTGCTGCTTCTGGTAGCTGACTGGAATTCCAGTGGTGCCATGGAAGTGAGTTGCTGTGGAAGTGGGGCCTGCAGGCTGTTGCTGCTCATCCACCTGCATTCAGCCTCTTTCCTAGGGATGTGTACAGGAGTCTGACCTCTCACTTCATGGGACATCACACCTGGCTAAGACCATGTCTCTAAAAAGTAATAATGATAAGTAATAACATTTTCTTTTTTACTACTTCAGGTTTTTTAAAAAATCAAAATGTGTTTTGTTTTCTCTCTACCTGCAGAGAAACTCTAGTAGTTGTGCCTAAGAGTGGATCGTTGTGAGTGTTTTATTCAGTTATATGGGAAGGAACATTTTGGAAAATCTGAAAAAATACGGTCATTTCCTTCTTAGAATAATTTAAACCTATTTTTTCAGTTAGATTATTAAAACCCTACTGTGTCACTCTATATTTGAAAACAGGCTCTTGTTGGCTTGTTTACAAAGGCCAGTAAGGGCTCCTTAGTTCCAGTTCCAATCATCAATGTGGTTGAAGAGACCAGCATGGTGTCCCAATCACCCATTTGTAAAACAGGTTTATTAATTTTTTTTAGGAACTGGAGCCAGATGACATGAGGCAGTAATGATTCCTACCAGAGCTGCCCTTTGATCACAGTCTATTAAACCTGACATTAGTGCTTTTGTTGGTAGCCTGTGCTTCCCTGGAATAGCACCAAGCTTTGAAGTGCCTTATTTTTTATGAATTTTACTAGATTTTTTTCCCCTCTCCTTCATTTCTAATAACTGACTTTTAATCCTATCGTCATAGGGGATTTGTCTGTAAAGACTAGTAGTTTGCTATGGTGCAAAAAAGAGCAAATAGATTACGACTCTGAACTTTTCAGATAAAAACATGCGTTTTGCCATCTTAAGCATTTTGCAGTTTGTATTCCCAGCACTTCTCACCAAAAACAGTATTTTTCTTTTGTTTTTCAAAAACAATATTGAACAAAAGACAGGAACGTAAAACCTGAATTTCAGCTGTATAAAGAGAGGAATATGTTCTTCTTTCTTCTACTTTCCTTATGACATGGGCATGTTGTTGTAATTATATTTTTCTCATCAGCTTTGTGATAAAAATTATTGTAGACTTAGATCACTCCTCCTCCTCTGAGGAGCAGGGAATCATGTTACTGATGAATCTAACATTTTTGGAAAACATGCATTTACTTGGGGAGCATTCTATTTGCAATTATTTCTTACTGCCTTTTTCCCAAATGCTTTAATCAGTGAATTTACTAACATCTGTAGCAGTGTCACCATCTCTACTAAAAGGGGACAGTCTATGAAGAATTAACAAAAAGGACAACAGAAAAGTCATTAGAAGCATCTTACAGATAGAGAAATTTTATATTTATATTGGTATCTGTTTCTACAAATCAGTATCTTGTTTAAGATCATCTGCGTCTTTTATAAACCAGACATATCCCCAATACCCACTTGAATCTTCATGAGTTGATAGTTATATGTCTCTGTGTCAAAACATCAAAGATGGCTGGGCGCTGTGGCTTACGCCTGTAATCCCAGCACTTTGAGAGGCCAAGGTGGGTGGATCACCTGAGGTCAGGAGTTCGATACCAGCCTGGCCAGTATGGTGAAACCCTGTTTCTACAAAAAATTAGCCGGGCGTGGTGGTAGGCACCTGTAATCCCAGCTACTTGGAGGCTGAGGCAGGAGAATTGCCTGAACCTGGGAGGTGGAGGTTGCAGCGAGCCGAGATCATGCCACACTCCGGCCTAGACTCCATCTCAAAAAAAAAAAAAAAAAAAAAATTCAAAATAATGTGTTTTGTTTTAAACCGACCTGTGTGACCTTCAGGTCCTGCCAATATGGTAACTTCCTAGTCATTCAAATCCATGTGCTTTTTTTTACTTACCTTATCAGCGTTTCCCTCTTTTTGGTTGTGTGATTCTGCTTGTCATTTGCTATCTTATGAAAAACTATCCAAACTCCAGTTACAGTGACAGACAGATGAGCTCAGCTAGCACATTTCATGCCTGCACAGGGGTTACTCTGTGATGGCATTCTTCAGTTTTTAAAAATTATTATTTCAGAGAGGCCAGAGGAATTCTCCTGAAGTATGTCAGAGAATTCATGTATTTGTTTCTCCTTAAAAAGAATGTCACCACCCATGTGTTTATTCACATATGAATTCTTAATTCCACTTTACCTGCAGATAATTAAGGAAAGAAATTAAGCTACTAGGCCAGGCCCTCACGCCTGTAATCCCAGCACTTTGAGAGGGCAAGGCGGGTGGATCACCTTAGGTCAGGAGTTCAAGACCCACCTCGCCAAGGTGGTGAAACCCTGTCTTTACTAAAAATATATAAATTTGCCAGGCATGGTGGCAGGCACCTGTAATTCCAGCTACCCGGGAGGCTGAGGCAGGAGAATGGCTCGAACCTGGGAGGCGGAAGTTGCCATGAGCTGAGATCACACCATTGCACTCCAGCCTGAGCAACAGAGCGAGACTCCATCTTGAAAAAAGGAAATGGAGCTATTAAAACCACAAGTGCCTCTTCAGATGTTTTATTTTAGTCTCTTACACCTAGCCTTTGTTGGGTCCTGAATCTTTTTTTTGAGACTATGGAGACAGTAGAGAACTGCTTCCCACAAAACACATAAAATGCAGAAAAAATGACAATTTCAGGGGCTTCCCAAGTTCACAGATGGCCATCCAGGGTCTTGTGAGCAGCCCATAGTCTCCAAGTTCAGAGCTCATATTCAGGCCAGGCGCCTGTAATCCTAGCACTTTGGGAGGTCAGGGTAAGCAGATTGAGCTCAGGAGTTTGAGACCAGCCTGGCCAACTTGGTGAAACCCCGTGCCTATTAAAAATACAAAAAATTAGCCAGGTGTGGTGGCACGTGCTTGTAGTCCCAGCTACTTGGGAGGCTGAGGCACAAGAATCTCTTGAACCGGGGAGGCGGAGGTTGCAGTCAGCCAAGATCGTGCTGCTTCATTCCAGCCTGGGTGACAGAGTGATACTCTGTCTCAAAAAACAACAAAAAAAATCATTTTCAGTAAACCAGCAGCTCCTCTCTGTTTCTATCCAGCAGATATAAATGTCTTTAGCGTATATCATAGAGATATTCTCACTTGTTTTTCTATTTGTCATAGCTACTAAATGTCAAAGAGACCTGTCAACCAACTTCCTGCCGATTGCCCAGAGGCTACAATTCAGAAAGCACAGTTGATGACATGGGTCAGGTTTCCCACCGATTACCTTATAGGAACTCTTTATTCCTTTTAGGCCTTTTAGCTGCTGGCAGCCCTGTGGCCAGGACCCTAACTTGTTAAGTTTTACTCCCTGTGACAGCATTCATCATTGTTCAATTTAGCCACCATAACATTGGCCGTAATCTTGCTAATCTTGCCGTCTCCTTTTGCTAACATATTAGAATATCTTTTGGTTCACAATATTATTAAAACTATTTTCTTTCTACTCTCTCCCTTGTTTTCTGAATTTTATGTGCTAAAGCCTCAATTTGATTACCCAAGTGGTATGTTCTGTTTTAGAATAGCACCTATACTCATTACTCTCATGTACTGTTTATGAACTACCATAATGGCAGAGGTATGCATCAATTTCTCATTACTGTCAGTCACTGCTAAAGTTTCCTCTCAACCTGCCTTCAGCACATAATGAGAATTCTCAAATGCTATTTTTCAAAATAAGTTACTGCTTAAATAGTAGAAAAAGTTTTTGGTTTTTTTTTGTTTTGTTAGAGATGGAGTTTCGCTCTTGTTGCCCAGGTTGGAGTGCAATACCACGTCTCGGCTCACTGGAACTTCCACTTCCTGGTTCAAGCACTTCTCCTGCCTCAGCCTCCCAAGTAGCTGGGCTTGCAGACACCTGCCACCTCACGCAGCTAATTTTCTGTATTTTTAGTAGAGATGGGATTTTGCCATGTTGGCCAGGCTGGTCTTGAACTCCTAACCTCAGGTGATCCACCCGCCCAGGACTCCCAAAGTGCTGAGATTACAAGCGTGAGCCCCCATGCCAGGCTAATTTTTGTGGTTTTAGTAGAAATGGGGTTTTGCCATGTTGTCCAGGCTGGTTTGATCTTTTTGGCCTGATCAAGTGATCTGCCTACCTTGGCCTCCCAAAGTGCTGGGATTACAGGCGTGGGTCACCACACTCGGCCTTCTTTAGTTGTTTTGTTTTGTTTTTTTTGGGAAAGTTGCTTGTGTTTTTAAACAAATATTGCGAAATTGTGATTTGTTTTGTTTTTGTTTTTTTGGTGGGGAAATGGAGATGTAAGTCTTTAAAGAAACAGATTCTTTAAAATATAGAATGGGACAAAAGATTCAAGTATTATTTGAACATTATTCAGTGTATATGACAGTGGACTATTATGTATTTTATATATATAGTTATGCTGATGTCAGTTTATTTGCTCTTCTTAAAAAAAAATTTTAAGGCCAGGCATAGGATAATTCCAGCACTTGGGGAGGCTAAGGCAGAAGGATCACTTGAGCCCAGTAGTTCAAGACCAGCCCAGGCAACATAGGGAGACCCTTGTCTAAGTAATAGCAACAAAAAAAATTAACCAGGCATGGCAGCATGCCATGGTTAATTTAGTAGTCCCAGCTACTCAGGCGGCTGAGACGGGAGGATCTCTTGAGCTAAGAAGGTTAAGGCTGCAGTGAGCTATGATGGTACCACTGCACTCCCACCTGGGTGACAGAGTGAGACATTGCTTCAGAAAGAAGAAAGAAAAAAGAATTTAAGTATATATAGGAAGAGAGGTGGTTGAGAGAACGAGTGAGGCATTAAATTGAAAACAAGCAGATTAAGAAAGATTTCTTAATTAATGGTGAGATCTTTAGCACCTTTCTCTGACCAGCTCTGTGGTAGTTAATATTGTATCCTCTGTGGAGAAACTGATTAGACCAAGCAAAAACTTGTGTAGACTGAGGGAGAGATCATAGAAGAGTCAGTGATGAACCTACAGTGAAGTCTCCCATATGGAACTCCTGATAGCATTTTAGCATCTTATTAGTATCAGTGGATAACAAAAGGCCACTACGCATTGAGGAGAGCCTCTCATGTGGGGGGGAAAAAAAAAGAAACAACTTAAAACAAACATGCAAGCCAAGAATGAAATACAGAAGAAACAATGTAACAAGCTGAAGAAAATGTAAAAACAAAACAAAAAACTACCATCAGTAGCCACAGAGAAGTAAAAATATTGTGCTCATGAAGCAATAAGAAAAAGGAAAAAACAGAGAACACAACAAGCTCTCAGAGCTTAAAACTATAATATCTGAAATTAATAATTAAATAAGGAAAGAAAGGTGGATAATGAAGAAATTACCCAGAAAGTAGAAAAAAGATAGAGAAAAAGTGAAAAAAGGCCAGGCGCGGTGGCTCAAGCCTATAATCCCAGCCCTTTGGGAGGCTGAGGCGGGTGGATCACGAGGTCAAGAGATCAAGACCATCCTGGTCAACAAGATGAAACCCTGTCTCTACTAAAAATACAAAAATTAGCTGGGCATGGTGGCGCACGCCTATGGTCCCAGCTACTCGGGAGGCTGAGGCAGGAGAATTGCCCGAACCCAGGAGGTGGAGGTTGTGGTGAGCCGAGATCACTCCATTGCACTCCAGCCTGGGTAACAAGAGTGAAACTCCGTATCAAAAAAAAAAAAAAAAAAAAGAAAAGAAAAAGCGAAGAAAATCAAATAATCTGTTTAGAAGCTTTCTTCCTAAGAGGAGATCTAGAAAGAGAAGATAGAAGAAGAAAAAAATCATTTAAAAAAACTTCCCATGATGAAAGGATGCAAGTTTATTTGAAGTACCTACTGAAAGCCAGGTGCAATGGTGCATCTGTAGTTCCCAGCTATTTAGGAGGCTGAGGCAGGAGGATTGCTTGTGCACTAGGAGTTTCAGCACAGGCTGGCTAACACAGCGAGACCCCATCTCTTTAATAAAAATAATAAACAAATTACCTGCTGAGTGTCTAGTATAATGAATGGGAAACCAAAACACACAATAAAGCCACTACCCTCCTGATTTTTTCTTTGAGTTTTCTTCTGGATATTTTTCTCATTCGACCATTGATTTTATTCTCTTGTTTTCTGTCCTTGACTTTTTACCTTTTTTTTTACTTTATTGAACTACCTTGTGGCATGACATCCACTTTTATGATTTTATCCACCTGCATGTCCATGATTGTTCTCTGAAACCTAGATCCAATTCTCTCTCTCTCTCGCTCTCTCTCTCTTTCTCTCTTTTTTTTTGTTTTGTTTTTTGTTTTTTTGTTTTTTGTTTTTTGTTTTTTGAGATAGTCTCACTCTGTCACCTACCCTCGAGTGCAGTGGCACAACTCAGCTCACTGCAACCTCTACTTTCTTGGGTTCAAATGATTCTCATCCCTCAGCCTCTCAAGAGGCTGGAATTACAGTCATGTGCACCAAGCCTGGTTATTTTTTGTGTTTTTTAATAGAGATGGGGTTTTACCATGTTGGCTGGGCTGGTCTCAAGTCATCTGCCAGTCTCAGCCTCCCAAAGTGCTGGGATACAGGCGTGAGCCACTGCGCTTGGCCTCAATTGTCTCTCTTATGTACTCCAAACCTGCTTCCTGGAATTGTCTACCCCATTACCACTAGTTCTTGCACATTTCTAAAAGTGAGCTTGTTTCTTTATCTCTTCTTTTTTGGTCTTCTAATGAACCTATTTATCTTTCTGTATTTTCTCTTGTAGTAACTGAAAATGTCATCCCATCCCTACCATGTTACAAGTCAAAAATCTAGGAGTCTGAGGATCACTCTAGGCCCCTGCATCTTCCTCACCCCTCATGTTCAATCAGCCTGTCTTATCAGATCTTGCTGATAGCCCCATGTATCCTGAGTTCCCAGGAAACCCTCCCATTCCTCATTCTTATATAGGAAGGGACAATCAAGGGTCATTAGACATTTGAAGAGAAAATCTATAGCATGAAAAATATAAATAAAAGTAAACTAATCAAAAATTGATTCTCAAGATAATTTTTGAAAAACTCTCAAATAGTAGTTTCAGATTTGAGATTATATTGCCCATAAAAATAAAATGAGAATATGGCTTAATAAAAATAAAGAATAGAGCATAACAAGGAACTTGTAGATGTTAAAATATAACTGCCAAGCTAAAATAATTCTATAGAAGGGTTGAAAGTTAAATAGAGGAAAACTTCAGAGTTTACAGGTAAAAAGACAAAAAGAAGGAAAATATTAGAGTAAAATATAAGACATAAATGTGTAAGTCCAACATTCTACTAATAGGAATGCCAGAAAAAGAGAAAAGAGGAAGGAACTAGCAAAGAATAATAGAAATTTTTAAGAGCTAAAGATAATAGTATTCAAAATTAATAAGGTATCTTGGGTGCTGAGCAGAATTTTTTAAGGCATATAAATATAGATTATATAGAGGTAGATCACTGAGAAATTTTAAAACGCCAGAAATAAAAGTTTCTGAAGGGCCGGGCGCGGTGGCTCAACCCTGTAATCCCAGCACTTTGGGTGGCCGAGGCGGGTGGATCACGAGGTCGAGAGATCGAGTCCATCCTGCTCAACATGGTGAAACCCCGTCTCTACTAAAAATACAAAAAATTAGCTGGGCGTGGTGGCACGTGCCTGTAATCCCAGCTACTCAGGAGGCTGAGGCACGAGAATTGCTTGAACCCAGGAGGCGGAGGTTGCGGTGAGCCGAGATCGCGCCATTGCACTCCAGCCTGGGTAACAAGAGCAAAACTCGGTCTCAAAAAAAAAAAAAAAAAAAAAAAAAAGTTTCTGAAGACCTCTAAAAGGAAGCAAAAATGTGCAGCCTACAAAGGAACAACATCTGCAGCATCATCAGATGTTGGGAAAAAACAGAACAATGCCTTTAAGGATTTGAGAGGTCAGGCATGGTGGCTCATGCCTGTAATTCCACCATTTTGGGAGGCCAAGACAGGTGGATTGCTTGAGCTCAACAGTTCAGGTCCAATCTGGGCAACATGTTGAAACTCCATCTTTACAAAAAACTCAAAAATTAGCCAGGCATGGTGGTATGCTTCTGCAGTCCCAGCTACTCGGGAGACTGAGGTGGAAGGATTGCTTGAACCCAGGAGGTTGAGACTCCAGTAAGCTGTAATTGCACCACTGCACTCCAACTTGGGGGACGGAGCAAGACCCTGTCTCAAAAAGGAAGGATTTGAGGAGAATTGTTTGCCCAGCAAAACTACTGAATAAGGATGAGGACAAAATCAACTGATTTCTAAATAGGCAGGGACAGAAAGTTTACCTCTCTTGGGAAAACAGTATGGTTTAACTAGAAATAGCTGATAGAATTTGTTCATGTTTGCTGAACATTTGCTAGTATTTTCAAAATTCTTCACGTCCTCTTTGCAGTTTTATTGTATAGAATAGAGTATTTTCTTTAAATATTTAATTACTTCTGTTTCTTTGTTATGTTTTTTAAGAGACAGGGGTCTTGTCATGTTACCCAGACTGGTGTAGAATTCCTGAACTCAAGTGATTCTCCTTCTTCAGCCTCCTAAATAGCTATGACTATAGGCACACACCACCACACCTGGCTAATTTTTCTATTTTTTGTAGAGACAGGATCTTGCTATGTTGCCCAGCCTGGTCTCAAACAATCCTTCTGCCTTGGCCTCCCGACGTACTAGAGTACAGGCACAAGCCACTAAGCCTGTTATTTTAAAAAAAAAAAACAAAAAACAAAACACCAAGCTTCATCAGCCAATTAATCTCTCTGCTTTCTTCCACCTTCCCCTGCTTTTTTTTTTTTTTTTTTTTTAAGTGAGATGGAGTCTCACTCTGTCACCCAGTCTGGAGTGCAGTGGCGCAATTTCGGCTCACTGCAATCTCTGCCCTCCTGGTTCAATCAGTTCTTCTGCCTCAGTCTCCCAAGTAGCTGGGACTACAGGTGTGTGTGCCACCATGCCCGGGTAATTTTTGTATTATTAGTATACACAGGTTTTCACCGTGTTGGCCAAGATGATCTCAAACTCCTAACCTTATGATCCATCTGCCTCAGCCTCCCAAAGTGCTGGGATTACAAGTGTGAGCCACTGCACATGGCCCACTCTTTTTTTTTCCCAGAATTTCCCTTATGCATTGTTCTAAAAATCATGTCTCGTGGTAAATGATTTCATTCTTTGTATTTATCTGAATTATGTATATTTCTGCAACTAATTAGATAACTTTTTATAGTATGTAAGAATGTATAAATTAACAATCAAGCAAAAAAAGAGTTCTACATTATGGGAAGTAGTGGGGTAGGGGAGCGCTTTTTCCCTATTATGACATGTTTTAATTTTACTAATTAATTTTCCTCCCTTATTTTTTTGCTTCCTTTTTTTGTTTGGGATTTTTATACTGTGACATAAAATTTGCCATTTTAACCATTTTGAAGTGTACAGTTAGTGGCATTACATTCACAGTATTGTGCACCCACCACCAGTATTTCCAAAAAATTTCCATTACCCCAGAGGTTCTATAATCATTTAGCAGTCACTCTCCATTTCTTCTTCCCCTCTAGCCTCTGGAAACCACTAATCTTTCTGTTTCTATGAATTTTATTTTATTTTATTTTTATTTTTATTTTTATTTTTTTTTTAGACCGAGTTTCGCTTTTGTTACCCAGGCTGGAGTGCAATGGCGTGATCTCGGCTCACCGCAACCTCCACCTCCTGGGTTCAGGCAATTCTCCTGCCTCAGCCTCTTGAGTAGCTGGGATTACAGGCACGTGCCACCATGCCCAGCTAATTTTTTGTATTTTTAGTAGAGACAGGGTTTCACCATGTTGACCAGGATGGTCTCGATCTCTTGACCTCGTGATCCGCCCACCTCGACCTCCCAAAGTGCTGGGATTACAGGCTTGAGCCACCGCACCCGGCCTGAATTTTATTTTATTTTTTACAGCAATAATTTAAGTGAGATGTTTCTATGAATTTTATAATTCTGTCTTATGCAGTACCACTAAGAAGTACAGATAATAATCATTATGTAAAATATCATTTATAATATATGGTATTTTGTTATTATCTACAGTGTCTGTCTTTGTTATCTATTACTGCATAACAAATTGCTCCAAAACTTAGTGTCTTAAGACAGCAATAGCCATGTATTATTTCTTACAGTTTCTATGGGTGCAGAATTCAACCAGCATACAACAGGGATGACATGTCTCCTCCAGGATGACTGTGGCTTTTGCTGGAAAACACCCCAGGCTAGGGACTGAAAACTTCTCTGAAGGCTTGTTCACTCACATGTCTGGCAATTGGTGCTGTCTGTCACCTGGGGGCTTTTCTGGGGCAGTCAACTGGAACACCACAGGATTTCTCCATGTGGCCTAGGTTTCCTCACACCAATGGTGGACACTTCCCAAGGCAAGTGTCCCAAAAGAGAAAGAAAGGGAGGGACAGAGGGCCAGCCAAGTGGAAGCCGTATTACCTTCAATGACCTACTCTCAGAATTCACACAGCATTGGCCAAGCGTGGTGGCTCACGCCTATAATCCCAGCAATTTGGAAGGCTGAGGCCGGTGCATCACCTGAAGTCAGGAGTTTGATATCAGCCTGGCCAACATGGTAAAACCCCGTCACTACTAATGATACAAAAATTAGCCAGATGTTGTGGTGTGCACCTGTAGTCCCAGTCCTCAACCTCACAGGCTCCAGCAATCTTCCCACCTCAGCTTCCCGAGTAGTTGGGACTACAGGTGCACACCACCACTCCTGGCTAATTTTTGTTTTGGGATTTATTATTTTTTAATTTTTGTAGAGACAGGATTTCAGTATGTTGCCCAGGCTGGTCTTGAACTCCTGAGCTCAAGCAATCTTGACATCTCAGTTTCCGAAAGCTCTAGGATTACAGGCATGAGCCACCACACCCAGCCTGATTAACAGCCTTTGTGCTGTTTGAAAAATGCTTCCTGGTCAGGAAAACATTTTCACATAAATAACATTATTTGTGAACATTGTGTTTATTAGTTTGAGTGTGAAAGCATTTTTTTAGGTCCTTGATTGACCTGAAATATTCAAATACACAGCTGCCTTTTTTCCTCTGACATACATCTAGGGTAAAATATTAGGTATGTTTTTGTTATATAACTTCTCTAACCAAGTTATCTTACCTCTCTAAAGCTTCAGTTTCCTCATTTGAAATGTGATAATAATAGTAGTGCTGACCTTACAGCTGACATGAGGATTAAATAAGTTAATATATGTAAAGTGTTTGGCACACAGTAAGTGTTAAGGAAAAAGTTAGACATAGGAAGTCCATGGATATGTTTTACATATATATACATATATAGATAGAGGTATATGAAGGGTCAGAGCATAATGAATTCATTTCCAAAAAGGTATTCAAAGGATAAGGCAATATGGTTAATTAAAATATTTTGTTAAGCTCTTTCATTTAAGAAGAACATATTAGATTGTTTCTTACTTTGATAACTACTGTTTGCTTTTCCTAGTTTGAAAAAGAAAAACAGCATGATATTCGATCATTTTTTTTACCACAACCTAAAAAAAGACAGTTGACGACCTTCTGTTATGAATCAAAGAATTTCCAGGAGGAAAATACTGTAGTGTCATCAGACCCTACAAAAATAGCTGCAAGAGATATCATCAATTATGAAAGTGATGTTGAACCTGAAACTAAAAGATTGAAATTGGTCACCACAGATGACCACTACAGTCCCTCAAAAGAAACACCATCTCAGTCCAGACAAATCAGAACTCCACTCATGGAAAGTGTCCAGGAGGCCAAGGCCCAGTCAACCACCCCAACCTTTCCTGTAGAGGGCTGGCAATGTAGTTTCTGCACCTATATCAATAATTCAGTGTTACGTTACTGTGAAATGTGTGAGAATCCTCAAGGCAGTGCTGGTGAGTATATAGAAGGTGACCATGGAGGTAAGGGCTGTTAGTAGTGTCTTCAGATAACCTGTGCTTTTAGAGACTACTGTTATCCAACATTAGTGTGACTCAGCACAACTTTGGCTTTTAAACTGGAATAAGAGCTTCATATAGTGAAGATTGAATTTATCCCTTGTGGAATGTGAAAAGCTCCCAGTTCTGTCAAGAATGTATATCCCCAAGCGTCTGTGATATGGCATTAATTTGGCACAAATGGACATTTCTGATTAATGTCAGCAGGATATGAATTCAGTGGGCAAGAATAGAAGCTCTGTTGCTATGGTAGCAAATAGGCCTTATACTCATAGACCTGCTGTTTTCTCTCCTCTGTAGATAATACTTGTTTTTAAGGAAATTATGGATTATTTTTATGTTTAAATTTAAACAAAATAATCTAATGTAGCTTCTTTGCCTACTCAGTATACATTGTGCCATAGTTTTTGCTTGTCAAAGCATTGAAATTCCTCTATAGATCAGTCTTCATTTGTGAACCAATTTGGTGTCTTTTTTTTTTTGAGTTTATTCTTTTCTAAAACACATTTTAAAGTCAGAAATAATAAATATACTTCAAGTATGTTTTTATAGCGTGGGATACCATTTTCTGATGTTTAGTTTCCGAAATGATAATTAATACCCATGGTTGTCATAAGACAAAGATCATTAGTATTCTTGTTTCTAATTCTAGAGAGCATTTTTATAATAATAAAAATGCCAAGTTGACAGTTTTGGAAACTGGAAGTACACATTTAATTTATCAGTTTTAATAATTGTACACATCTAATTTTACATCATACATTAATTCTTCAAAATATTAGCATCAACAAAGATGCAGCTAAGATATAAATTTTCATATCGCCATTCCTTTTTCCTGCCTTGCTCTTGTCTCTGTCTTAATTTTGATTTGAAGGAAAATGTAGAGAGAAGCTGAGTCTTCCTTCTTTCACTTCTGGGTGCTCCTACCAAAATTGACAAGTCTGCCATCTGGGAGGTTATATTTGTATGTGGGCACCTGTTGTCTGTGAACTAAATTGGAATCGTGTGCTTATTTCATGTAATATCTCTGTCACAATTAGCATGATTCCATGCAATTCCAAACTGCTACAGGCAATAAAAATAAGCTCTATTGTAACCATAAAATAATGTCAGTTCACATTAAATGTATAAGTTGAATTATATAGCAACAAAAATCAGTTTAATATGGATTTTATAGTTCTGATTTTTCCTTTGTGATACCAAAAGCAAAAATGAAAATTTCTAGACCCATAATTTAATAAGAAATCTGTCAAGCAACTTAAAAAAATAAAAAAAAATTCTAAGTAACAGCGATATTACTGTATATAAAAATATATTAGATTGTGTTACTACCACTGCCACATCTAATACCCAGATCTACTCCCTGATCTTTACTACATCATGCTAAAAACCTGGCCTGTATCTTTTGGTCTCTTTCTCTCCTCCTACACTCAACCCATTGAGTAACCTCCAAAATAAATCTTGATTCCAACCACTTTATCTTTATTGCTACCATCCTACTCTAAAGCCACCATCTTTCTCCCATACCTCAGTAGCCTCTATATTAATCTGATCCTTCTGTGCACAACAGCCAAAATAATCCTTTAAAAATATAGTTCATTATTATTCCTTTGCCTAAAACTCTTTAATGGCTTCCAGTTACATTTAGAATATTTAAACCAAGAATATAGGCCTGAGTCCAAGTTTTCTAGATTCATGAACAGCTCTCAGCTTAAATGGGATTCCTCTTAGAGCTTGATCCTAATGACTTTTGCTATAGTAATACTCTGCAATGGCCTGGCGCGGTGGCTCAAGCCTGTAATCCCAGCACTTTGGGAGGCCGAGGCGGGTGGATCATGAGGTCAAGAGATCAAGACCATCCTGGTCAACATGGTGAAACCCTGTCTCTACTAAAAATACAAAAAAATTAGCTGGGCATGGTGGCACATGCCTGTAATCCCAGCTACTCAGGAGGCTGAGGCAGGAGAATTGCCTGAACCCAGGCGGCGGAGGTTGCGGTGAGCCGAGATAGTGCCATTGTACTCCAGCCTGGGTAACAAGAGTGAAACTCCGTCTCAAAAAAAAAAAAAATACTCTGCAAAACCTTCTTACTTAAAAAAACAAAAACAAAAACAAAACTTAGTTGTGTTCTCTTTATCTGAAAATACACTATTTTCCTATTTGTTTATTTTATTGTCTCTCTCTGCCACTTACAATGGAGTCTAGGATGCAGGGATTTCTCTGCCCTGTTCCTGCTGTCTCTTCAGCATCTAGAATAGTACTGGGTGTATAGTAGGCTCTTGATAAATGTTTTGAACATATGAATAAACATTATTCACTTTGTTTCTTTTTATAAGACCTAGCTGTTACAGTCTTTTTACTTTACTTTTAAATGTAAATTATTATATTTTTGTAATAATTTTTATTTTAATCGTTACGCAAAAAGATAGCCTCAACCATAGCCAGGATAAAAACAAAAATGAGGACGATTCTCTGAAAGATACCTCTGAAGTTCAAACTATCTTAGACTGTGAAAAACAAGTCCTTGCACAGTCAGAACCTGACCAGTTGGCTGACAGCAAGGAAGAAACATTAAAAATCGAGAAAGAAGACAGACTTACACCCCAGCCAGGTAATGGTAAGTCTTGTTTCCATTTCTAGCATCCAAATAATAACCATGTACTTTCACACATAATACTGTTATTAGATTTGTAATTACTACCTTATTCCAGGTTCCTTTTACTCTCTTTTATATTAAAAATACCAACCATTTGTAACTACATACTTAAACACCAGATGGCTGGAAAAGCTGAGTGTATCTGTTGGCATTCAGACATTACACATAGAGCAAAATTGATAAATAGCTACATGTGCTGCCACCAAGCCTGTTGCCCAGCCTCAGCCAAGCCTAGCTCATTCACACAGTGATGGTGTTTTGAGATTTGGGAGGTGCTTTGGGACAAAATAGTAAGACTGACAGATAATTAACTAACACTTAGCATATCATTAATCCTTTACACAAAAATTCTTGTAAATGGCTACAGTTAATTGGCATATTTTTTAAAAAGTATTTTAAAGAAAATGTTTTTAAGGAACATAGTGTCAAGACTGAATCATGACTGCCTTTGGAGCCAACCATACAGTGTTTCGGATTTATTTACTTTTTGGTCGATTCCATTCATTATTTATAGCTGTGACGGTTAGCAAATATCAGCCTGTATGTCATACGTCACTACCATTTATGGGCCAGCTGGCAAGAGGCTGAGTACTTTTGGGTTACTCGTTTAGTGACTATAGTAACCTACAGATTGATATTCTTATTAAAACAAACTCAATTGTTGGGATGAAACTGTTGAAGTTTTTCTTCTAAGTTAGTTGCTATTAAATACTGACATAATTTGGAGTCTGGCTCAGCTTTAAAATGAAATGTTCATTTAAGAATTTCTGAGCTCGGCCGGGCGCGGTGGCTCAAGCCTGTAATCTCAGCACTTTGGGAGGCCGAGGCGGGTGGATCACGAGGTCGAGAGATCAAGACCATCCTGGTCAACATGGTGAAACCCCGTCTCTACTAAAAATACAAAAAATTAGCTGGGCATGGTGGCGCGTGCCTGTAATCCCAGCTACTCAGGAAGCTGAGGCAGGAGAATTGCCTGAACCCAGGAGGTGGAGGTTGCGGTGAGCCGAGATCGCGCCATTGCACTCCAGCCTGGGTAACAAGAGCGAAACTCTGTCTCAAAAAAAAAAAAAAAAGAATTTCTGAGCTCAAGGCATCCTCCTTTCTTCTTCTTTCTGCCTTCCTTCTAACTCCTCAAGATCTTCCCAAAGAATGTCTTGGAATGGATCTGTTTAGGTCTGTTAATTTTAGCAGCTTTTAAGTAGACAGCGTAGACTCAGGTGGGTTGTACTGTTTTGTGTCTCTAGTTTTCTTGGTCTCATTCTGAGAAATTCAAGTGCTGATGAAATTCTGGTTGTGGGACAGCATATGGCTCAGTGAACTGTACATCAGACTAGGAACCAACACCTGGCAATTGTCATCTATGGCAGGGAACTACTGGCATGTTAGTTGTACATTGATCTCTTAATGAAAAATATGTTAGCTTGTACTTAAAAATGCTTTTTAGAAATCACTAGACTTTTGAAGTTCTATTCTGCCAATGAAATTTGCTTTGGCCTCATTCACTCCAGACAATGCTAGCATTTACCCCTTACCTAGTCCTGCTTCCCTTTTTTGACTTTTCAGATCACTAGGCTGAGAATTCCACTTAAGAGGTATGTTTCACATCTTTCCACTAGCATGGATTTCCATAAAAAACTAACAGGAAGCCAGGTGTGGTGGCTCACGCCTATAATCCCAGCACTGTGGGAGGTTAAGGCAGGCAGATCATCTGAGGTCAGGAGTTCAAGACCAGCCTGACCAACATGGAGAAACCCCATCTCTATTTAAAAAAAAAAAAAAAAAAAAGGCAGAAGACAAATGAGGCACACTTAGAACCAGAGTAATTTTGTTCTCTCTGGAATTCTAGAAGTTTGGAAGAATGACCATAGGTCCATCATCTATAGTTTCAAACCATTGAATTACACTTCCTGGCATCACTGAAAAAAGAACTATGTTCCCTAATGTAGCTAATAGCTATCAAGAATGAATATCAACTGATTTGGAATTGTTGTTACAGTTATTTTTATTAAAGAATGGCTTCTGATCTTTAAGCATTAATGCATAGTTCTTCAAATCTGACGATATACTGATTATGAGATGTACTTATTTTCTGTATCATTAAGAAAGAAAAGAAAACTGCTCATTAAGTTATGACACAATACCTTAATGACAGCCCAGACCAGACCACATCATCCTCTGTTGCTTTGACATTTCTTTCATTTGTTTTGAGAGATTTGGCAATTTCTCCTGCTTTCGATTGGTTTGTTTGGCATGTAATAGGCAATCCTTTTGCACATATTAGTAACCGAATGTAAGACAGCTTCCTCTATTTGCAGAGATCTCATTTCCTTCAGTACCATGAAGCACTCAGTTTTTCCTTTACAAGAAAATAAGATATTTTGGTTATTCCTTCAGTAATACACATTTGCTCCTTTAATATCAAACTTCTACTGTCCTGCTCTGTATCCAAGTTTTATGGTATGCATGGTAACTTTTCATTTCAATACCAACTCATAGTGAAAAAAATTAAAGACATTTTAAAGATAATGAAGTCAATACATATAGTAACAACAATGCATTTACCTCATGTAATGTAAAAGTGACAACAGTATTACAACTGTGACTCAGCTCATGCATACTAGGGCATTGACTACTTTACAACTGCCACTTGGCCAGCAATGATTGTAAAATGCCATGTTGTTATTGACTGTAAGATGCCAGTTTCAGCGATATTAAAGTACATTTTTGAATTTACACAGTAAGAGAATAATTCATAAACCAAGTTTATAAAGTGGCCAATGCCTTGATTAGAAAAATAATAGTATGATGACATTGCCAAGTAGAAATGGCAAACAAATCAGACTCCTAGATCTGGGAAAGTACTTTAAAAGATCACTGATGAACTGTGAGAGAAGGTAAGAGCATAAGCCCTGGAGCCAGCTTGCTGATTTTAAGTCCTTTTACTAGCCATGTGACCATAGGCAAGTTAATGTGCCTCTGTTTCTTGTTTTTGAGACAGAGTCTTGCTCTGTCACCCTGCCTGGAGTGTAATGGCACAATCTCAGCTCACTGCAACCTCTGCTTCCTGGGTTCAAGTGATTCTCCTGCCTCAGTCTCCTGAGTAGCTGGGATTACAGGCACCTGCCACCACACCGGCTAATTTTTTTTATTTTTAGTAGAGACAGAAGTTTCCCCATGTTAGTCAGACTGGTCTCAAACTCCTGACCCCGTGATACGCCTGTTTTGGCCTCCCGAAGTACTGGGATTACAGGTGTTAGCCACCACGCCCAGCCTTCCTCTGTTTCTTCCTATGTAAAGTGTACTTTTTATTTCTGAGCGATGTTACTATATATACCTACAACAGTGGCTGGCACATTTTTTAATTTACAAAATAAGGGAATAACTCATAAACCTAGTTTATAAAGTGGCCAATGCCTTGATTGTGTGTGCTCACTAAGTGTTAACTATAATTATTATTTAGACCTGCATTGATAATCCCGTCTCTCCTACAAAATAATTGGATAGTAGGACTGAGAAAGGGCTAAATAAGAAGAGATTATCAGAAGAGAAGCTTGTCTACCTATCTTCTTTTGTGAATGTCAGGCACCAGGCTACAGGGAATCAGGCATTTAATTGGCCCTCAACATAGCGATGTTGCTTCTGATAATCAAAGTGGTACTCATTCAGTCTCAAGTTAAATCTACTCTAGCAAAAGGAATAGATTAGTCTAAACTTCTTCGAGGCCAATAACAACTCTTATTGGCAGAGATTCTTCCTATGCCTACCTAACTTGTATTTTTTCAGCTAATTCTGAATCTGTTTGTTTCTCATTAGGCCATTAGCAAAAACGTAAAACAATTGGTTACCATATAAGCCAATACACTCTTCAGTGGCCTACCGTGGTAGTTTTATTTCAAGCCGAGACAATTACTTTTTGTTAAATATATATATGTATATATTTTGATATAGCTATTTCATCACTCTAACCTACACAAGATTAAAATAAGCTATTTAAGATAGAGGTTAGATAAGCCTTCAGGTTCTCTTTTGTCTTCTTTAATAGAACAGTTGAAGAGTTCAGACACTTTGCCAGTGTATGACACCTTAATGTTTTGTGCAAGTAGGAATACTGACCGGATTCACCTCTATACTAAGGTAAGCATAATGCAGATTCTGTAACTTGAAACATAAAAAAGACTTCCTTTTTTCACTTTACAATCGAGATACTTAGTTTTATTAACAATGAGATAAGCATCTAGTTATTCTCCTCCTTAAAGCTAATTCTCAAATTTCTATGTTAAATCCAAAGACAGTGAGAAGTAAAACCATATAGTCTTTAGACTTCAGGGCCAGGCTGCCTCATTTCAAATCTGTTAGTATGTAATCTTGGACACATTGCTTAACTGCTCTGTGCTTCAATTTCCTCAGCTGTAAAATGTGATATACCTCATTTACCCTGATGTGATTATTACATATTGTATGCCTGTATCAAAATATCTCATGTACTGCATAAATATGTAAACCTACTGTGTACCCTTAAAAATTAAAAATTGTTAAAATAATAAAAATAATAAATAAAAAATAAAATGTGGACAGGATTTGTTGCAAAGATAAAATGAGTTGAGTCCTGTAAAGCAATTAGCACAGTGCCTGGCCTACATGAACTCTGAATAAATGTTAATTCCTGCACCGATCACTTGCAGCAGCAGGAGCAGCAGCAGAAGCCTCGGCCTGCCCATTCGTGTTAGTAAATGCTAGGAAGCTTTTGTCAGTTGATTGCTGATTCCTGCCATAGGCTAGCTTGGTAGTGCCCAAAACTTTTTAGACTCAGTACCCCTTTGCACTCCTAAAATTTGTTGAGAACCTCGATGAGCTTTTGTTTATATGGGTTATATCTATTGATGTCTACTATATGTGAAATTAAAATAGAGACTCTCAAAAACATTCATTTATAGCACCCTTGGTGGCACACGCCTATAATCCCAGCAATTTGGGAGGCCGAAGCAGGTGGATCTTCTGAGGTCAGGAGTTTGAGAGCAGCCTGGCCAACATAGTGAAACCCTCTCTCTACTAAAAATACAAAAATTAGCCGGGCGTAGTGGCGAGTGCATGTAATCCCAGCTGCTCAGGAGGCTGAGTCAGGAGAATTGCTTGAACCTGGGTGGCAGAGGTTGCGGTGAGCCAAGATCATGCCACTGCACTCCAGCCTGGGTGACAGCATGAGATTCTGTCCTAAAAAAAAAAAAAAAATTATTTATTCACTTAAATGTGAATAATTAACAAGTACATTTTTCTATTTCTGGTTTTTTTTTTTTAGACAAAGTGGCTCCATTGCTTAGGCTAGAGTGCAGTGGCGCAATCTCAGCTCACTGCAACCTCCATCTCCTGGGTTCAGGCAATTCTTCTGCCTCAGCCTCCCAAGTAGCTGGGACTACAGGTGCTTGCCACCATGTCCGGCTAATTTTTGTATATTTAGTAGAGACGAGTTTCACCATGTTAGCTAGGCTAGTCTAGATCTCCTGACCTTATATACACCCACCTCACCCTCCCAAAGTGCTAGGATTACAGGCATGAGCCACTGCATCAGGCCATTTTTTTGTTTTCCTTTTTTAATAGAGAGAGGGTCTTGCCATGTTGCCCAGGCTGGTCTCAAACTCCTGAGTTCAAACAGTTCACCCCCCTCAGCCTCCTAAAGTGCTAGGATTACAAGCGTGAACCACCATGCCTGATCAACAATTATTTTTAAGTGAATAAATGCATATTTTAAGAGAAATAAACCCATTATATATTTATATAAATAACATTTTTTTAAAAATATATTTTTGAAGTCAAAAAATATTTAGTGAGAAGAGTGTCATGTTTTACATGTTTAGCAATTTTCTCTAAAGTCTTAATGAAAAACAATGGGATTCTCATCTCTGCCTCTGCATTCCGTTTGTTGAGATAGCATGTCATGTAGCCAATGGGAAAAGTCACGATACATTTGTGAAAGAGTAAGAGTGGAAAAGGTAAATAGTATCTCGTTATTACAACTCATTATTAGTATGAAAACACTTAAGACTTTCTGAAAAGATCACTGGAACCACGTGAGAATCTGCGGCCTGGGTAGATTATGAATACTTTTATTTGGTCTAAAATTTTACATTTCTAATCTTTATAAGATAGTATTTGAAATTTTTAAAACACATGGCCCCTTATATCGATGTTTAAAAGATAATATGTTGGAGATGACCAAACTTTCAATTACAGGTTTTCTACTAAACCAAATAAAAGTTATTTGGTACACTGTCTAGGGTACCATGTGATAATCTTCACTTAGGAGGAGATGGCTAGGATCATGAATCCCCAAGCAGCCTCTAGCATGAGACCATGGCTGAGAGAGAGACACTAAGAACAAAGCCAGGCAGTAATCAATGCTCTTCTTATAGGTGTGGAGCCTGGTCTACCATGTGCAGCCTCTGACATGGTAAACCAGGCTGCAGGGAGCACCAGTGACTCCTTTGCTCATCTTGAGGGAGGTTTAAGTGCCTGACCCACCCTCATTGCCCATATTGGGGGAGCTCTAGGTCATGCTTCTGTCTCAGACTATCACATGAGAGGGATAGAGAAATTTTCAAGAGGGGCTTGAAGGTAGAGAAACCAAAGGGCAGACACCAGGCAGAGCATACCACAGAAATCCAGAAACCCTTCAATTCTTTAAACTTTTTTTACTCTATACAGTGAAAGCTCTGCCTTTTGGATTACCTGATCACTGTTTTATCCATGTTGAGGTAGAGACAGGGAGAGAACTGCAAGCTCCTGGTAGAGGGTATAATGCACCTGCTGCCAAACCAAACCACAGCAACCACCTCACTGACCCACAGTCAGGCTCTGCCACCAGCCCAGTAGCCTGGGACACTGCTTCTTCTTGACATCTCTGTTAATGGTCTCAAATATATTTTTATGACTGTTCTAAATACTTACATGTCCCTTTACCATAAAATGTTATTACCCAACTAATTTTCCAAACACAAGACACTAAGCAGATGAATTGTTGACATATCTTTTCACAACCAGGGTCGAGTTTAAATGAAAGCTTTCCTTTTCACCTTAAAAGAGCTGAAGTAAGGCTGGGCACAGTGGCTCACACCTATAATCCCAACACTTTGGGAGGCCGAGACAGGCGGATCACCCGAGGTTATGAATTCACGACCAGCCTGGCCAACATGGTGAAACCCCCTCTCTACTAAAAATACAAAAATTAGCCAGGCGTGGTGGTGGGTGCCTATAATCCCAGCTACTTGGGAGGCTGAGGCAGGAGAATTGCTTGAACCTGGAGGGCAGGGGTTGCAGTGAGCCGAGACCGCACCATTGCACTCCACCCTGGGCAACAAGAGCAAAACTCCATCTCAAAAAAATAAACTGAAGTAAAGTCTGGATAAAATTCCTAGTTCAGCTGGGTGTGATGGCTCACACCTGTCATCCCAGAGCTTTAGGAGGCTGAGGCAGGCAGATCATAAGGTCAGGAGTTCAAGACCAGCCTGGCCAACATGGTGAAACCCTATCTCTACTAAAAATGCAAAAAATTAGCTGGGCTTGGTGGAAGTCACCTCTAATTCCAGCTGCTCGGGAGGCTGAGGCAGGAGAATCGCTTGAACCCGGGAGGTGGAGGTTGCAGTGAACCAAGACCGTGCCACTGCACAAAAACAACAACAACAACAACAACTTGTTTATTGCCTAAAAGAATACCCCTTAAAAAGAAGAGTAGTCGACCAGGCGCAGTGGCTCACACCTGTAATCCTAGCACTTTGGGAGGCCAAGGTGGGTGGATCACCTGAGGTCAGGAGTTCAAGACCAGCCTGGCCATCCTGGTGAAATCCCATCCTTTTTTATAAAAAAAAAAAAAAAAAAGAAGAGTAGTAACAGACATTTAGCATCCTGTGTCATATTTGAACTGTTCATTTCAGCAGAATCTCAAGTGTATATCAGGGTTTAGAATTACATATTGCCATTACATATCAGAATTTTAAATTAGTTTATACTTTTTGTATGTTCTTTTCCATAGTAATTGTGGGAGCTGTAACTTTTTTTTAACTGAGAGAATATGAGTTCAACTATTGTTGATAGAATAGATTTTCGTATGAGAGGTTCTTCTTTCTCTTTATAAAGGAAATACCTCTACTCATGTTTAACTGACTACACTGCTGTATGTGGTTACTTTCTACCCTTAAGATTTCAGGAATCAGGCATGGTGGCTCATGCCTATAGTCCTAGCACTTTGGGAGGCTGGGGTAGGAGGATCACTTGAGCCCAGGATTTTGAGACTAGACTGGGAAACATGGTGAAACCCCATCTCTACAAAAACACAAAATTAGCCAGGTGTGGTGGAATGCACCTGTAGTTCCAGCTACTTGGGAGGCTGAGGTGGGAGGATCACCTGGGCCCAGGAGGTTGAGGCTGCAGTGAGCCGAGATCATGCCACTGCACTCCAGCCTGGGCAACAGAATGAGACCTTGTCCTTCCCCCACCCCCTGCCCCGCCCCAAAAAGAAGTGTTGGGGCCAGTGGGGGAATATTTTAGGATGTTGTGCACCCAATTATTGGGACCTAAATGCAGTTCCACTTACTCTCCAGGTGGCCCCATTGGCAGACAGTCCTCATTGACTGATATTGTGACGTTGCTTTGGGGGAGCAAATTTTTAAATAATTTATCTAGAATTTATCTTTCTACCTTTTCTTTTTTTTTTTTTTTTTTTTTTTTTTTTTTTTTTTTAACGGAGTCTCACTCTGTCTCCAGACTGGAGTGCAGTGGCACAATCTCAGCTCACTGCAACCTCCACCTCCCAGGTTCAAGCTATTCTCCTACTTAACTTCCCAAGTAGCTGGGACTGCAGCCATGCACCACCATGCCCGGCTAATTTTTTGTATTTTATTAGAGACGGGCCAGGCACGGTGGCTCACGCCTGTAATCCTAGCACTTTGGGAGGCTGAGGCAGGCGGATCACTGGAGGTCAGGAGTTCAAGACCAGCCTGACCAATATGGTGAAACCCCGTCTTTTTAAAAAAAAAAAAAAAATATATATATATATATATATATATATATATATATATATATATATTTATTAGAGACGGAGTTTCACTATGTTGGTGGGGATGGTCTTGATATCTTGACTTTGTGATTTGCCTGCCTCAGCCTCCCAGAGTGCTGGGATTACATCCACGATGCCTGGCCTCCATCTTCTCTTTATTTCCTTGTTCCTGTTAACAGTGGACAGGCATATCATTTGGGGAAGGTTATTCAGACTATTCCTTGACACCCTTCTTTAATGTGATACTTATATTGTCAGTGAGTATATATTTGCAAATTTGGGAATGATTGTGCTACTATTAACTTCAAAGATGTAATATTCTTCTGTATTAATTTGCAATGTACAAATTCTATTATTTTGATACTTATTTGCAAGATTAGTTAGTAGAAAAGAGTATGACACAGCAGTAGACATAGCATTCCAGGTGGAAGGCAATAGCCTTGGGTAGGCATGGGCAGTGGAGGCATTCAGTGCAATAGAGAGCCTGCCTCCCCTTCTTGGCTCACAGTTTCTCCAGGGGAGCCATATTGGTGGACCCTTGTCTAGAATGTGTCACCTCAGTTTTTCTTTTAGGAGACTATGCATATTGTGTCATAATGTAATTATTTTCATTTAAAATAGTTGCTAGTGCCTATACAAAAATGGATTATTAATGTCTTACTAATCCATCATCAGGATGGAAAACAGATGAGCTGTAATTTCATTCCTTTGGATATAAAATTAGACCTTTGGGAAGATTTACCAGCAAGCTTTCAGCTGAAACAAAATCGCTCTCTGGTAAGAATAGTTTTAAATAAAATGGCTTTATTTATTTTAAATAAACTTGTTTTAGTAGAGTTAATGATCTTTTTGAGTTTAATTTTTAAAAAGCACTTTGTGGCATGTTATAGAGTGAAATCACTGGTTGCATTTTCATCAGTCTAGGCGGTGCCTATTAATTACCCAGTGCTAAGAATATATGTGAAATCTGTTTCCTTGGCAAATGATCACACCTAGAGTTGCTGTTTCTGTGGATAGAATCATCCTCACATTATTTAATTTCTCATTCACAGGATTAGCAACTGTGATATTTGTATCCGCTAGAATCACATTTTTTTTCTGTTAAGGTTTAAGTTCTAACAATGACAAATTCCGAGATCAGAGATTATACCTTATTGAGTGATTCTTGATTCATTATCAGAAGCACCAGCATGCAGCTGCAGGCCAAATTCCTGCCAGAGAGGTCTTAACACTGATCTGTGGGTGATTTTCCTTCGCTGCCAAGAAGGGTCATCATGCGTAGGGGCTGATCCAGCATGCTGTGTACCATTTTTACAAGAAAATGGTGATTATTTTTTTACAATCTGAGTGGCAATGAAGCATTGCTTATAGATCAGCTGTACCTGTTTTAAATGAAAAGGTATTTACTTGGTAAGCTATTTAGTTGGTATCACCTAATCCTGATTCTCAGAGTCCCAAAAAATATCCACTTATATATACTTGTCTAATAAGTAAGAGTAATAGTAACCTTACTAAAAATGTCCCAGATTTACTGATTTTTTTTTTCCTGTGAAAACTTAGGCATCATTTACAAAGCAATTCTTAGATGTTGCACTGTCAATTCTGTCACCCAGTTTTGCCTTGACCCCTGCTGGGGTATTTACATCCAGACCTTTTTTGGTCTCAATGAGCATATTATCACTGTTGATCCTATGTTTGTTAAGGTCATACACTGCATGTCTTGTCACATGCCTTTAGAGAAAAAGTTCTCTTGGCTGAGTATGATGGCTCATGCCTATAATGCCAACACTTTGGGAGGCTGAGACAGGAGGATCACTTGAGCCCAGGAGTTTGAGACCAGCCTGGGCAACATAGTGAGACCCTTTCTCTACAAAAAATAGAAAAACTAGCCAGGTGTGATGGCATGTGCCTACAGTCCCAGCTCCTCAGGAGACTGAGGCAGGACTGCTGGAGTGCAGAAGGTCAAGCCATGATCATGCCACTGCACTTAGAGCAAAACCCTACCTCAACAGAGCAAGTCGAGGGAACAGAGCAAGAACTTATCTCAAAAAGAAAAAAAGAAAAGAGATCTCTTAAGAACTACTGTAGGTGGTTTACAGTAAAGATATGAAAACTACATCAAGTTAAAGAAAGCCTTAGATTGTGGAACTCAATAGCCTATTTGGGGGACACAACAAAATGGCAGTTTTCTGATGTTGTAAATAGGCTTGCTTTCAAAGAAAGATGGCTAGTGAGCTATTAACTCTTTTGTTATCTCATTTTCTGCCAGATTTTGCGGTTTGTTCGAGAATGGAGTAGTCTAACTGCCATGAAGCAAGGGATAATCAGGAAAAGTGGACAGCTATTCTGTAGCCCAATTCTTGCTTTGGAAGAGATCACAAAGCAACAAACTAAACAAAATTTCACCAAAAGGTATGAGTTGTCTTTCTTTTTTTGATTTTGTATTATATTACTTTTCATGATTCTTTCTATAGGTGGGTCTGAGGCATCTTTTGGAACCACTAATGAAATCCTGATGAGTTATGAGAAAATTATGCATAAAATCACAGCCATATTATTTCATAACAACGTAATTATATATTTAGTGAATTTGATAAAATCTAAAAGAGATCAGGTTGTCCAGATCTTACTCACCATGAGTCCCATTTATCAACAAAAAGAGCAGAGTCACAGGATGGTACAACCTATGACCTGCCAAGCCTGGGACACTTACTAGCAACAGGAGTACATTTTATTCTTAGAACATCAGAGCATGCCTCTGGACCCCATCTGCTCTGCCCTCCTGTGGGTGAGTATGATGCTGTGCAGCAAGGGAGCTGGTTCTGTTTGAATGCATCACTACTGAAGTAATGGAAGATAACTATAATCATGTCCATGATTAGAAATGAAATAAAATAAAGATTGTCAGATATTTGTGACTGTTTGCCCTTATCATTACAGGTCCTCTTCTAATCTCTATATATTTGATTTCCTTCCTTGTCATTACAATCATCTTTATCACCTTGTGTTATCTCAAATCCCCATTCTTTGTAAACCTTTTTCTAAGCATGAAGCAAGGATTATCAGGAAAAGTGGTCAGCTGTTTTGTAGCCCAATCCTTGCTTTTGAAAGAGATTGCAGGTTAGGCACAGTGGCTCATGCCTGTGATCCCAACACTTTGGTAGGCCAAGGCAGGTAGATTGCATGAGCCTAGGAGTTCAGTGATCAGCCTGGGAAACATAGCTACTCGGAAGGCAGAGGTGGGAGGATCGCTTAAGCATGGGAGGTTAAGGCTGCAATGAACCAAGATTGTACCACTGCACTCCAGCCTGGGCAACAGAGTGAGACCCTGTCTCAAACAAAACAAAACGAAACGAGAGATTGCAAAGCAACAAACCAAACCACAGCATTGACAGAGAAAACCCTTTAGCTCTTGCCGTCTCCATACTCTTCATTCTTATATTCCATCAGTTTATTAGAGAAGTTTTCTTTCTCTAGCTTTTTCCATGCACCCAGGTGAAAAAAAAAATCCATTAATGGTTGAGGGTGGGGAGGAGCAGGGGACCGAGAACATGGTTAATTAAATAAATTATGATAGTTCCATACGGTGAAAATCTTTTTCATTGTTTCAAAATATGGCATATGGTACATTTATTTGTTTGTAAGAACAAGGAATGATACTTGTGATAAATTGTTAAGGGTAAATATAAGTTGTAAAAATAAAAAAGGGGGGGAATGGAGACACAAACTTTACTGTTTGCACAAATAGCACAACTTGCTATTGTTAACATAGAAATTATCTAGAAGGATACCTTAGGAATTCTTAACATGAGATCCTCTGGGACAGTGGTTTTCAGTTGGGAGCAATTTGTTCCCATAGGGTGGTAGGGTCTGGAGACATTTTAAATGTAAAGGATGTGACTAGGGAGTATGTAGTGGGTAGAGGCCCAGGATGCTGCTGAGAATCCTACAATGAATAGGACTGCACTCTCCAAGACAGAATTATCCATTACAAAATGTGTATATTACCATTGTTGAGAAATCTTGCTCTAGGACATAAAACTTGAGGGTTTGTGGAGGTAGTAGGGACTTTATGCCAGGATTACAAACTCATATGACTAAAAACAAAACAGGAACCACAAATGAATGAATAAGGTCAGTTATCAAGCTAGAAAAGAATGTGATATGGGCCGAAACTATGTCAAATAGGCAGATTTGGAACCCATCTGAAGTCATTCAAATTCAGATTTAAAAATAAAATACTGGACTGGGTGCGGTGGCTCATGCCTGTAATTCTAGGATTTTTGAAGGCCAAGGAGGACAGATTGCTTGAACCCAGAATTCAAGACCAGCCTGGGCAACATGGAAAAACCCCATCTCTACAAAAAAACAGAAAAATTAGCTAGATATGGCGGTGCATGCCTGTAGTCCCAGGCTGAGGTGGGAGGATCACCTGAGCCCCGGGAGGTAAAGGCTGCAGTGAGCCATGATTGCACCACTTCACTTCAGCCTGGGAGACAGAGTGAAACCTGTCTTAGAAATAAAATAAGATAAAATAAAAATAAATTAAATGAATTTAATTTAATTGAATAAAATTTAAAAATTGAATTAAAAAAAAAAAAACTGATTAGCCATGATGGCTCATACCTGTAATGCTAGCACTTTGGGAAGCCAAGGTGGAAAGATCACTTGAGGCCAAGAGCTCGAGACCAGACTGGTCAACATAAGCTAGACCCTGTCTCTACAAAAAACAAAAAATAACCAGGTATGGTGACTCATACCTGCTATTTGGGAGGCTCAGGCAGGAGGATCACCTGATGTTAAGGTTGCAGTGAGCTGTGATCATGCCACTGCACTCCATCCTGGGTTGACAAAGCAAGGCCCAGTCTCAAAATGAATGAATAAATTAAAAATGCTATGTGAATGAGTACAATAAAGCCCTTTGACTAATTGAATTTATCCATAATTTACCAATTTTGGACTCTTGGCCTGAACTCTGCTGTAACGGTTGATTTTTTTTTTTCCCATGGGCATGTGTCACTTTCTATAAAAATGCATTTAAAATACATGTGTTACGTATTTGTATACATATATAGATATACTTACACATAAGGACACACACACACACACACACACACACCCCAAAAAGCACAACGCCTATTTTATTTTTCCTGATACTTCCTGTCCTCTCAATCTTTCTCATTTTTGTAACCAGTCTTTGCTGGAATATTGACCCTCTCTTTCTCACATGATCGGAATTCTCTTCGTAACTGAATTTCTAGCTATTTATAGACATGCCCTATTATTTCTTCTCCATCAAACATTGATGACCACTTAAAGTGCCATCTGAGAAAGGCAACTGATCAGGTTTAAAAGCAAGAATCAATTCATAAAACCAAAGTCAAACACACTGTTATCAATGTAAAGGATATAATTTGTGTTAACAAACAGCAGATTAAGTAATTAGATTTGTATTTTTAGGAGCTAACTCTAGCAGCAGTTGGGAGCTTTGATCAAAAAGGGCAAGACTCAAAGTGGGGAAATAAGTTACATTTTTCTATAGCTGCCATAACAAAATACCACAAATTTAGAAGCTTAAAACAACAGACATCTATTATCTCACAGTTCTATAAGTAAGAAGTCCAAGTTGGCTGTTACTAGTTTTCTAGTAATGCTCTGGATTTACAACGAAGGAATCACAGTGTTGGGTGACTGGGCTCTAATTGATACGCTTGGAAAATAATTCACCTCCAAGCTCACTAAGATTGTTGGCAGAACTCATTTCCTTGCAGTTGTAGGACTGAGGTTCCTGTTTTTTGCTGGCTGTCAGCTGAGGCCACCATCAACTCCTAGGGGTTTCTCTGTGGTCCTAGTACATGGACCTCTACTTCTTGGAATCTCTGCCTTTCTCTTCTGCTTTTAAGGGCTCAAGTGATTACATTGGGTCTACTCAGTAATCTCCCTATCTTAAAGTGAGCTGATCAGCAACCTAATTATATCTGTAAAGTCCTTTTATAGCATTATCTAAATTAGTAATTGATTAAATAACCTGGGGACAGGAATCCTAGAGGGTATCTTAAAATTCTGCCTGCTATACAAGTTAAAAGACTATTCTAGTAGACCTGGAGAAAAATGATGAGGATCTGTATTAAGTTATTACAGTGGGAATCAGGAAAGAGAATGAAGAGAGCTATTAAGGAGGTATATCTGGAGACTTGGTGACTGATTATAGAGAGGCAGAGAGAAAGAGGCCTCCAGAGAAACCAACCTAGCCACATCATGAAATGAAACCTTTGTACCTGCATTGGGGAGATACTGTCAGGAAGCATTCTGATTCTTGCTGCAGAACCCAAGTTAAGTCTCAGTAATTTGGAATAACCATATATCTCTGAAAGCAAATGTGAAATATGCTGTTGAACAGCAGCATTGACTGGCAGTCTGTATGAGGACCAGTTAGACACTGCTGTTATCAGTTTACTTTCTAGAGAAACTGAATCAGAGTCTCTAGACTTAGAAACATCAGGCTCAGTGAAGAGTGAGGTATTATACTGAAAAGTGAAACTCCCCAGACCCCCTTTTTTTTGCCAGCTTTCAGATTGACAGCAGCTACATTTTACTTTCTTTCTTTCTTTCTTTTTTTTTTTTTTTTTGAGACGGAGTTTCGCTCTTGTTACCCAGGCTGGAGTGCAATGGCGCGATCTCGGCTCACCGCAACCTCCGCCTCCTGGGTTCAGGCAATTCTCCTGCCTCAGCCTCCTGAGTAGCTGGGATTACAGGCACGCACCACCATGCCCAGCTAATTTTTTGTATTTTTAGTAGAGACGGGGTTTCACCATGTTGATCAGGATGGTCTCGATCTCTTGACCTCGTGATCCACCTGCCTCGGCCTCCCAAAGTGCTGGGATTACAGGCTTGAGCCACCGCGCCCGGCCTTTTTTTTTTTTTTTAAGACGGAGTCTTGCTCTGTCCTCCAGGCTGGAGTGCAGTGTCATGATCTTGGCTCACTGCAGCCTCCACCTCCCTGGTTCAAGTTATTCTCCTGCCTTAGCCCCCTTGAGTAACTGAGATTACAGGCACGAGCCACCATGCCTGGCTAATTTTTTGGATCTTTAGTAGAGATGGGGTTTCACCATGTTGGCCAGGCCGGTCTCAAAACTCCTGACCTCATGATCTACCCGACTCTACCTCCTAAAGTGCTGGGATTACAGGCATGAGCCACTGTACTCAGGCCATTTTACTTCCTAAGCAGGAGGTTAGAAGATTTCTCTTTTAAAAATATTGAATGCTTCTGAAAAAAGAGCTGCAGTTTAACTTTGGACATACTCCCAAGTGCAATGGCTAGGTCCCCAACCAGATTATCCTCTAATGATGTCCACCAGTTTGCAGGCCCCATCCAAGCTCAGAGCTTGCAGTCAGCTTTTGAATATCTCACTCTTAAATTTGAATGGAAGCCAAGATTACCAGCCACTGTTTTGGTTGCAGAGTTCCATTTATCAGAGGCAGGCCTAATTCACTTGGAACCCTGTCTTGTTGTTTAGGATGCCAACTGTTTAATCTCTAGTTAGAGTTGAGCTGCAAAGCAGGTCAGAAATCCAGAGCCCAAGATTGTATTCATTGATGTGGGCCGCTTTCCAGTGTACTCACTTCTTATAAAAATTGCCATCTTCCACTCCTTTTACTATCCAGGAATTAGTTTAGGAGACAACATTCTCCCTTCTCTATTTGCTAATATTGGGATTTACCATAATAATCCTTTTGGGAGTTGGTGAACTTCCTAACAAACCTCAGTAGAAAATTAAGTATTGGCAACTTGCAGCTAGGTTTCAAAAGTTGTTAGCTCCCTTTTTTTGGAATTGGTTCATCTGTTTCTCGTGGTTTCCAAAAATTTATTTTTAAACCTCTTGTAGGAAAGCAAAAGGTTATTTTTAGTGTCTAAATCTCTGACTAGATTTCTCAGCATCTTTTAAAGTTACTGAATTAGGTTTTTAAGCTTTTAAACATTGAATAATACCTCAGGCAAGGCTTAATATCCCATTGCTTCCAAAGCTAGGAAGCTTTTGAGTTCATCTAGAATCCACAGAAATACTTTACCAAAGTGCATTTTTCAAGGGAATAAAATGGTTGAAGAAATTTTTGGAGGTGGGGCCAGAGAAGGAGAGTTTGAGAACTAAAAGGGCAAGTTTAATTTACTGTGCTTTAACTACTGCTGCTACCCAGACTGGAGAACAATGGCTTAATTTCCTTTTTGGTCTAAGAAAGACATGTAAGTAGAGTACAAACATGTGAAAAGATATTCCTCCTTACTCTTAATAGGAATGCAAATTTTAAAATCTATGATGAGATACCTGTCATTATTAGCAGAGACTTGAAAATGGCATTGTGCTAGTGAAAGAGAAGAAACAGATACTCATTCATTGCTGGTGGACACGTACACTGGTATAACCTTGGAGGAAAGAAATTTGTCAAAATCTACCCACATTTAAAACACCTAAGACCTTTGACCCAGGAATTCTACTTCTGGAGATTTATTTTACAGATACATAATGTGTAGAAAATATCATATATAACTATATTTATTGCAGCATTGTTTGTGATAGCAAAGACTGGAAATAACCTAAATGTCCATTAATCAGACTGGTTAAATATATGGTTTATCCAAATAATGGAATAACATGGAGCCATTAAAAAGAATAGGGAAACTACGGCCAGGTGTGGTGGCTCACGCCTGTGATCTCAGCACTTTGGAAGGCCAAGGTGGATGCATCACGAGGTCAGGAGTTCGAGACAACCCTGGCCGAGATGGTGAAACCCCGTCTCTACTAAAAATACAAAAATTAACCAGGTGCGGTGGCAGGCGCCTATAATCCCAGCTATTCGGGAGGCTGAGGCAGGAGAATCACTTGATCCCAGGAGGCGGAGGTTGTAGTGAGGCAAGATCGCACCACTACGTTCTAGCCTGAGCAACAGAGCAAGACTCCCTCTCCAAGAAAAAAAAAAAATAGAGAAACTATGGATCTTAATAAGGAAAGATCTCTGAGAAATATGTTGTGGTAAAAAGAGCAAAGTGAAGATTAGTGTATATGCTATGCTATTATTTATTTCTAAAAATAATAGGTATAATGAAAAATGAGTGCTAGTGGGTATGGGTTTATTTTTGTTTTTGTTTTGTTTGAGACAGGGTCTCAATCTGTTGCCCAGGCTGGAGTACAGTGACGCAATCTCAGCTCACTGCAGTCTCTGCCTCCTGGATTCAAATGATTCTCATGCCCCTGCCTCCCAAGTTGCTGGGACTACAGGTGTGCACCACCATGCCTGGCTAATTTTTGTATTTTTAGTAGAGACAGGGTTTCACCATGTTGACCAAGTTGGTCTCGAACTCCTGGGCTCAAATGATCCCCCTGCCTTGGCCTCTCAAAGTGCCAGGATTACAACTGTGAGCCACCAAACCCAGCCTCAGGTTTCTTTTTGGAGTAATGAAAATATTCTGGAATTAGTGATGATGGTTACACAATCTTGTGAATATACTAAAATGCACTTAATTGCCAACTTTAAATTGGTGAACTTTATGCCAATTTAATTCAATAAAATTATGTCAATTTTGACAAATTATGTCAATAAAAATGCAAAAATAAAAGGCATACACGTATACTCAAAAAAAAAAACAAAACTCTTTTTTTTTTTTTTTTTGAGAGAATATTTCTCTGTCACTCAGGCTGGAGTGCAGTGGTGTAATCTCAGCTCACTGCAGCCTACACCTCCCAGGTTCAAGCGATTCTCCTGCCTCAGCCTCTTAAGTAGCTAGGATTATAGGCACACACTACCACATCCAGCTAATTTTTGTATTTTCAATAGAGACAGGGTTTCGCCATGTTGCCCAGGTTGGTCTTGAACTCCTGACCTCAGGAGATCCACCTGCCTCGGCCTCCCAAAGTGCTGGGATTATAGGTGTAGCTCATGTCTGTAATTTCAGCACTTGGGGAGGCTGAGATGGGCCAATCACTTGAAGCCAGTTCAGGACCAGCCTGGCCAACATGGCAAATTCTCATCTCTGCTAAAAATACAATAATTGGCCACTTGTGGTGCATGCCCATAATCCCATCTACTTGGGAGGCTCAGGCATGAAAATAGCTTGAACCCAGAAGGTGGATGTTGCAATGAGCCAAGATAGTGCCACTGCACCCCAGCCTGGGTGACGGAGTGAGACCCTGTCTCAAAAAATAAAATAAAATAAAAATCTGGCAGCAGATGTAACTTTGCGGAGGGGTCAAAAGGAAGACAGGAATGAGAGAGAAACTCATCACCATAGACACTCTTGTTTGCCTTTTGAATTTAGAACCATGTGCTTATATCACCTAATCAAAAATTAATAAGATAGTTTATGTAAAAAAGGAAAGCTGTTTATTGTTAAATCTACCCCAATAACATAAATCAAATTTCTAAAATTTTACCTACAATTGCACAATTCCATTGTGATTGAATTTTAATATGATTGTCAAGCTGCCTAATTTTTTTTTTTTTTTTTTCTTTTTTTTTTTTGAGACGGAGTTTCACTCTTGTTACCCAGGCTGGAGTGCAATGGCGCGATCTCGGCTCACCGCAACCTCCGCCTCCCGGGTTCAAGCAATTCTCCTGCCTCAGCCTCCTGAGTAGCTGGGATTACAGGCACACGCCAACATGCCCAGCTAATTTTTTGTATTTTTAGTAGAGACGGGGTTTCACCATGTTGACCAGCATGGTCTCGATCTCTTGACCTCGTGATCCACCCGCCTCGGCCTCCCAAAGTGCTGGGATTACAGGCTTGAGAAGCTGCCTAATTAAGAAGCACTCAATAATATTAAGAAATTCATGTTTAAACTAATTTTAAAAATCTACAATAAGTGTAAACCACCAGAGAACCTGGGCCAATTAATAAGAAGGAATTAATTGGGTAATTGCATTTCACCAACTTAAATTCCCCCATCACCTTTAATTGGAATAAATTCTCTTTACTTCTAGTCCCTGAACCATTGTGTGATATTGTTAGTGTTGTGTAATAAGGTTCTGAATCCCACATCAAGAATGGTTTTATTTCTGTGAAAGAATCCATAAACCCTGTATGGGCTGATAATAAGGGGAACAACCTTGAGATTACAGAAGATGTGATTGAACCTGGTTAACTAAAAAGAGACTCAATTTACCCAAACATTCATATACTATTATAACTGACTAAGGTTATAATAGTATAACCTTATATTTGGAGAAGCCTTAAAGGGAAAGTCAAGAGGGAAGTAAAAATGCAGTTAGAGATTTTCTGCACAGTTTGCCAAGCAATTTCCTCAAGGCTGTCAGTTGTACGTGTATTTGATCATTTCTTATTCTCACACCCACTCCTTTTTCCCCTAAATGAAAATTGGTCCAAAGGATATTGAGTGACTCTTGAATTTCTTAGAAAAAGAAATTGGAGAAAACTAATTTGGAATGAAGAGATGTATTTCTCACGTAATGGACACCAATATAAAGGGTGAAAATTCCATTTTCTAACCTGAGTTTTAGCATAGTGAATAGAATTGTACTTGCTTTTTCTCCTATTGCTTTTGCAAGGAACAACGTAAACATGCAATGGAGACATTTTTATATGAGATAGAGGGAATCTATTTAACATATCATTGTTTTAGATACATAACCAAAGAAGATGTTGCTGTAGCTTCAATGGACAAAATGAGAAATGCTGGGGGCCATGTTCGTCTGATCACAAAGGAGGCCAGGCCATGGGATCCTTTCACAAAGTAAGGTTTTTCTACTGTTAGTATATAGTATTGCTAATTCCACTCCTTTACATGTATGTACTGATTTTCATAATAATGTCTCACCCTTGTATGACCACTTTAGAGGTTACATAGAACTTTAACAAAATAGTAGCTCTTCAGTTGTCCTAGCAACCTGTTGAGGTACCTGGTGTCCTCATTTTAAACATTAGAGGTGAGGATGGACCCTGAGACCAGGTGGACTAAGTAACCTGCCCCAGGGCTTGAGGATAGATGTCCTCAAGGGTAGGAGACCTGAGGTTAAATCTGGGCTCTGTCCCCTAATCTTGAGCTCCATCATTAGAAGTCTTTCTTTTAACTTTTCAAGTAACCATGGAAAATAGACAAAGCAGCTGCTGTTACTTCCCAAGTGGGACTTTCTAACAAAATTGAGTAGTGTACCTTTTCTTTTATTCTAACAGATTGAGCACATATCCTATGATGTTTTGTTTCTAAATTTAATTTCATCAACTCTACACTTACCTGTAGGAAACATGGTATTGAACAAGTCTTCTGTTCTAATTCCTATCAGCACTGTCAGCTATTTTACTCTGTCACTTTATGGCTGTGACTCTGTTTCCTGTGAGCTAGCAGAGGCTGGAGGAGAGAGTTTGTAATGACCTGTCTGAGCTAATGAGGTGTGTGACCCCATATATTTAAGGAGCCAGGTAGCCACTAAGCTTTAGCTGGGGTTTTGCATTAGTTGTCCTTTTCTAGCCTGAAGAAACATTTTCTAGCAGCCTCTCCAGATGTTTCATATGTTTTCACATTTTACATGTTTCCAGATTCTTTAACATGAGGTCATCTAAATTCCCAAGAGAGGCATCATATTTGTATTCAAATTAATATTTTATAATACATCGTTCTTCATTGCTCGGCATGGAATATAGAGTGCTGACTACAGCTATTTCATTTCTACATTGTGATCTGTGTTTACTACTTATTCATATAGAAACTTTGATAACCTTTATATGAAGCAATGACTATTTAGACTAATCGTTCATTAGTTACCTATTCAGTGTTTTTTTAATTATAGAAACTTTCTTGAAGATGGAGCCTGTGTCGCATTTCTAAGTCCAGACACAGTCCAGGCTGATCTCACTGGGAAACCTTCTACATCCAAAGGCTATTTACAAGCTGTGGATAATGAAGGAAATCCACTTTGCCTTCGCTGTCAGCAACCCACTTGCCAAACTAAGCAAGTGTGTAAAGCAAACGCTTGGGATTCACGGTTTTGCTCTCTGAAATGTCAGGAAGAGTTTTGGATTCGATCTAATAACAGTTACCTGAGAGCCAAAGTATTTGAAACTGAACATGGTGTGTGTCAGCTCTGTAATGTGAATGCACAAGAACTCTTTTTACGTCTGAGGGATGCCCCTAAAAGTCAGAGGAAGAATCTTCTGGATGCTACCTGGACTTCAAAGCTCCCATTAGAACAGGTAAATTATAATCATCTGATAGATAGAAAGCAGCATTGTACTAAGTATAATGAATATTGACTCTTTAACTTTACTTTTTAAATTTTAACATGGGAATATTCATATATATAAAAGGAGAGAAAATAATGGACCCGTGTGTTCATCAGCCAGCTTTAATAGTTTCCAACATTTTGCCATTCATTTTCACCTGTCCTTTGACTCATTTGTATTTTTCTCCTAGCATATTTCATTTTATTTTATTTTTTTGGAGACAGAGTTTCACCCTTGTTCACCCAGGCTGGAGTGCAATGGCACGATCTTGACTCACTGAAACCTATGCCACCTAGGTTCAAGCGATTCTTGTGCCTCAGCCTCCTGAGTAGCTGGGATCACAGGCATGTGCCACCATGCCTGGCTAATTTTTGTATTTTTAGTAGATGGGACTTTGCCATGTTGGCCAGTCTAATCTTGAACCCCTGTCCTCAGGAGCCTCATCCTCCCAAAGTGCTGGGATTACAGGTGTGACCTACCGTGCCTGGCCATCTCCTAGAATATTTTTAAGAAAATTCCAGATATTTTCTTTCACTCTTGAATATTTTCATTCTGTATCTCTCACAGGTAAAGACCTCCTTCCTTCTATTCTTTCTTCTCTCTCTTGCCCTTGTTCCCCCTCCCTCTTCCCTTTCACTCTTTGTCTTCCTTCACTCCTTTCCTCCTTCTCTCTTTCCCTTTCTTCATTTCTTTTCCTCTCATTCTTTTTTTTTTTTTTTTCTGAGACAGAGTTTCGCTCTTGTTACCCAGGCTGGAGTGCAATGGCACGATCTTGGCTCACCACAACCTCCACCTCCTGGGTTCAGGCAATTCTCCTGCCTCAGCCTCCTAAGTAGCTGGGATTACAAGCACGCGCCACCATGCCCAGCTAATTTTTTTTTGTATTTTTAGTAGAGACGGGGTTTCACCATGTTGACCAGGATGGTCTCGATCTCTTGACCTCGTGATCCACCCGCCTCAGCCTCCCAAAGTGCTGGGATTACAGGCGTGAGCCACCGCACCCGGCCCCTCCTCTCATTCTTTTAAATATAATCCCAGTACAAGTTATCATACCCAGCACAATTACAATTCCTTAATTATATTAAGTCTGTGTTTGGCTTCCCAGATTGTGTCAAAAATGTCTTGCTGGGCTCAGTGGCTCCTGCCTGTAATCCCAGCACTTTGGGAGGCCGAGGCAGGTGGATCACCTGAGGTCAGGAGTTCAAGACCAGCCTAGCCAACATGACAAAACCCCATCTCTACTAAAAATATAAAAAATTAGCCAGGCATGGTGGCAGACAACTGTAGTCCCAGCTACTTGGGGGCTGAGGCAGAAGAATCACTTGAACTTGGGAGACAAAGGTTGCAGTGAGCCAAGATCACACCGCTGCACTCCAGCCTAGGTGACAGAGCAAGACTGTCTCAAAAAAAAAAAAAAAAAAAAAAAAAGTCTTCTATGGTTACTGGGTTACTGTTCAAATTAGGATCAAATTGTCACCCAGATAGTACATTTGATAATAATGCCTCTTATGCTTCATTTAATCTATAGTAGCACCCCATTCCTTTTTTATGCTGTCAATGGTTGAATATACTGGATCATTTGCCATTCTGGATTTATCTCCCTGTATCTGCAAGGTATTGTTTTACATGTTCTTCTGTTCCCCCAATTTTCTGAATAACAGTTTTAAGATCTAGAGGCTTAATTTCATTCTCATTCAGTTAGTTTGGGAAAAGATCTTAACAGGTGTTACAGTGTGTTAAGAGGCACCTATGGTCTGTTGATTCCACTTTCTATAATGTTAATATTTAATGGCAAGGAGCAAATAGGTAACCCCAGAAATATAGTCCATCACAATCAGAAGGCTATGTATGTGTATATACACTCACACACATATATGTGTTCATTGCATTGTAAAATGTAATACACCAGTTTATGACAAAATATTATTTATAGCACACTGTCCTCAATATTCACTTTCATTTTCAAAATTCAGTTGGATTTCTAATTTTGCTATCTGAAAAATTCTAAATTTCAAATTAGGCCAGGCCTTGGCTCACACCTGTAATCTCAGTATTTTGAGAGGCAAAAGTGAGAGGGTTGCTTGAGCCAAAAGTTACCAGCCTGAACAACATAGTGGGACCCCGTGTCTACCCCCCAAAAAAAAAAATCAGAAAAATTAGCCTGGTGTGGTAGCATGCACCTGTAGTCCCAGCTACTTAAATGGCTGAGATAGGAGGATTGCTTGAGACCAGAAGGTCGAGGCTGCAGTGAGCTGCGATGGTGCCACTGCACTCAAGCCTGGGCAGCAGAGTGTGACCCTACCTCTAAATAAAATGTGTAATTGTAGTGTGTTTAATTTTTAAAAATCACTCCTCACTCTCTGCCCACTAAAATATGGAATGAATTCCTGCCAATTAGATAAACGATATATTTTTATTTACCTGGGATAGTGTTGCTGAATTATGAAGGAATGAATTCATAGCATTTCTGCAAAGATGAATTAGCATATATTTGAGAGCTAGGGAAATACACTATTTCTCTAATGATATCCAGAGTTCCTGAAAGATCTTTTGGTCTAATTGATGAGGGACACATTGTACACATCCCAGGGATATCAGTCAGACTCCAGTTACTGCTGCCTCAGTGTGACGGCTTCCAGAAGACATACAACAAAATGACTCAAGGTTATTTACTGAAGGCAACCTGTCCAGGAATGCAGAAGTAATATAATAGATAGCCAAAACAAAAGTGCTCTGAGAATAAGCAGCACAATAGGCTCAGATTGGGTAGGACTAGTCAGAGAGAGAGTGATTTTATTTTGTTTATTTATTTTTTGAGATTGGATCTGGGGTCTCACTGTGTTGCCCAGGATGATCTTGAAGTCCTGGACTCAAATGATCCTCCTGCCTCAGCCTACCAAACATCTGAGATTACAGGCATGCACTACCACATCAAGTGATTCTTTCAAGAGGTGGGCAAATCTAGGATATTAAAGAGTGGCCCCAAGTGATTTGCCTTACAGTTTCTTGGAAAAACTAAAGAAGCATCTTCTGGATCATTGAGTTTGTCAGAATTGGGATTGTTCAGAGAGAAGGAATTGGTTTAAAAAGGCAAAACCGGCCGGGCGCGGTGGCTCAAGCCTGTAATCCCAGCACTTTGGGAGGCCGAGGCGGATGGATCACGAGATCAAGGATCGAGACCGTCCTGGTCAACATGGTGAAACCCCGTCTCTACTAAAAATACAAAAAATTAGGTGGGCATGGTGGCGCGTGCCTGTAATCCCAGCTACTCAGGAGGCTGAGGCAGGAGAATTGCCTGAACCCAGGAGGCGGAGGTTGCGGTGAGCCGAGATCGCGCCATTGCACTCCAGCTTGGGTAACAAGAGGGAAACTCGGTCTCAAAAAACAAAAAAAGGCAAAACCAAAATGGTTTTTTTCTTTTTTCACTAAGACTATGCCATTTGCTTGATTCACGGGACTGTAATTTGTAGGTGCTTCTAACAATTCCAACCTCAAAAACAAAAATCAATACATTTCTTCTTCTCCTTCTTTTTTTTTTTTTTTTTTTTTTTTTTTTTTTGAGACGGAGTTTCGCTCTTGTTACCCAGGCTGGAGTGCAATGGCATGATCTCGGCTCACCGCAACCTCCACCTCCTGGGTTCAGGCAATTCTCCTGCCTCAGCCTCCTGAGTAGCTGGGATTACAGGCACAGGCCACCATGCCCAGCTAATTTTTTGTATTTTTAGTAGACATGGGGTTTCACCATGTTGACCAGGACGGTCTCGATCTCTTGACCTCGTGATCCACCCGCCTCGACCTCCCAAAGTGCTGGGATTACAGGCTTGAGCCACCGCCCCCGGCTATCAATACATTTCTTCTAACAGAAGTTGGGAAGTTCGACACAGAAGAGAAGGTAAGGCAGGCAGTAGTAAAGGTCAGCTAAAGTGTGTATATATGGACTGGCCTAAATAAAGGCTACTTTAAATGGTCATCTTTAATTATTCCAAATATGCAAGTTACAGAGATTTGTTCTAGAAATTTCATTACAGTTCACATAACTTGGAAAGTTCTCTGGTGAATAGTATAAAAGTTCTAGCTAACAGCCATTGATATTAAACTGCCACTGTATAGTGACAAAAGCATTTAGGTCAACAATTAAAAATTGTTTGACTCAGTAGTATTTAGAAGTTTTAAATTTCTAATCTGTTCTTACTCTTTCCTTAGATTTGGATTAGTAAATATATAAACCAAAGGTGCACAAAAATCAGTTTTTCCCAATCTGTCAGGAGTCTTGGTATTTTATGTTTCCTTGTAATTTTTTCAAAATGAGTTAGATAAGGGAGAAAAAAAACTTGCAGAAACACATTTTATTGTTTTCAAACTGCTAACCAGAAGGTTTTTTCTACTCACAGTAAAAGCTATAAAAAGCTATCCTGATGTATTTTTCCTCGTGCTTTTGCTATATAAACATGATTGTACAATGCAGAACAACACATAGTTCTTGCAATATATGTTGAAAATTGCTGCTCTTGTATTCTTATTGCAGCTAAATGAAATGATAAGAAGCCCAAGAGAAGGACATTTCTGGCAGGTGGATCACATCAAGCCAGTGTACAGGGGAGGAGGACAGTGTTCCCTGGACAACCTGCAGACTCTCTGCACAGTCTGTCATAAAGAGGTCAGTGAAGCTCTCATATAGCTATGACTCCATCCTGAGAAGTCAAATGGAAAATTGTGCATACAGGTGTGGAAGATTATGTGGATGAATTTATCCCTGGTCTGAGATTCAAGATGAATTTTATCCCTTTCATCATCTAACACTTGCTTTTCTTCTCAAGGCCTGTGTCACAGATGCAAGAGAAGCTGCTTCCCTTTTAATTCATTCTAGTACAAGACATTAGCACCACTACCAAAAAAGAAATGAATACAGTTTATATATTGTCTTGACAAGACCCTGATCTTCAAACTGGAAGTTTGGTGAATTGGGGCAGTCATACAAGTTTGCATATAACTAAGGGTATCCTGAAATATCTGAAAACATTAATAAATTATCTCTAGGACCAACTCAATTCAACATGCAGAGGTTTCATTGCTGGCCAAAGTATAAAACCAATTAACTCTGGCATATCATTGGGTAGTTAGTTACCTGTTGCTTAGAATGAGAGGAAAAAACACATAGTATTGCTTATCTACCAGGATGAATTTTTTATAGGCAGTCCAGTAACAGTTAATAAGATTCACCTGTTGAGATCATCTTAGAAAGAGGCATACATGGCTGGGCGCGGTTGCTCACGCCTGTAATCCCAGCACTTTGGGAGGCCGAGGCGGATGGATCACAAGTTCAGGAGTTCAAGACCAGCCTGGCCAAGATGGTGAAACCTCATCTCTACTAAAAATACAAAAATTAGCTGAGCATGGTGGTGGGCGACTAACCCCAGCTACTTGGGAGACTGAGGCAGAGAATTGCTTGAACCCAGGAGGCAGAAGTTGTAGTAAGCCAAGATTACACCCCTGCATTCCAGCCTGGGTGACAGAAAAAGACTCCATCTCAAAAAACAAAAAAAAAGAGGCACATATTCAATATGTGACTTCGTGTTCACCTTTTTTTCACTTTTGGCAAGATCTAAGCATTTCTCATGTTTTCCAACCATTCATAATTTATATCATCTAAAATGACTGCATAATATGATATTCTATTGAGTAGATCTCTAGTGTAATTTACTTAACCATTCTCATACTGATTAATATTTAATTAAATTTTTTTTGCTTTTCTGCATCCATGCCACCAAGCACATTTTTTGTAAACAAAACTGTTTCCTACTTTTTTTTTTTTTTTTGGTAAGACTTTATTTTTAAGAGCAGTTTTAGATTATCAGCAAACTTGAGAGGCAAATACAGAGATTTCCCATATATCCCCTGGTCTCACACATGCATAGCCTTCTATTATCAACATCCCCCTCTAGAATGGTACATTTGTTGCAACTGACGAACCTGCATTAACACATCATAATCACCCAAAGTCCATAGTTTACTCTAGGGTTCACTCTTGGTGGACAAGTATACGATGGCATGTATTCATTATAGCATCATACAGAACATTTTCACTGCCTTAAAAATTCTCTGTGCTCCATCTGTTCTTCCCTCCCTCTACCCTTGACTCCTGACAGTCACTGATATGTTGACTGTCACGGGTCTTACTTTCAAAGCACACTTTTAATCACTTTAGAACATGAGTTTTGAGGGAAGTGGTTTGGGGCTGATTCAGAGCACTGGAATGACCATCTTGTGGTATGCCTGGCCTTCTTGTGGTCACAGGGTGACTGGCATGTTCCAAACATGACATCCTCACACAACAGCATTCACCAGGTAGAGCAGGAACTTTCTTTGCAAGTCTTTGTTTTTCTTTTTACTAATGAGGTAGGACTTTCCTGGAAGATGCCAGTAGACTTCACAGCAGGTCCAGTGGTGCCCAAACTAAGTAGGTGTAAGTGCCCAAACTGACCCAAATCCCTACCCCACACCACCCCTGGCATAGGGGGAAAGCTTAGATTGATTCCAGTTCATCTGCTGGGCCAGGCTGTTGTTGCTCCTGGGAAGGTGATGTTTAATTCGAAAGGAAGATGAGTGTGCTGAGTCCAGGTTGTCCCACAGCCTTGGTTCCCCATTGCCCCTATGGGCATGTTTTTCTTAAAATAATGCAGACTAGAGAGAAGCTCTTTCTGGTTTTCAGTCTCCTTTGTGGCTCACAGGTTCTGCACTCAGTGGTTCTGACCTTGGGTGGGTTACTGAGCCTTGGAGTTGGTTTTCTTATTTCTGTTACAAGCAGTTTCATGAAAGTGGATGGAGAGGCTCCCTGCCTGGCCAAGGAATGGAGGATCATAGCTGTTCATTGCCTACCTTCACCCTTACCTCTGAGTTTGGTTGGGTTGGATTCTGTATAAAAGTACAGTTTGAAATGGGCTAAAGGCAGTGTATTTGGTGGGTATTGTGGAGCCTGGAGACCTGTTCTCTCCCAGGAACTCATTTATGGAGAACTGTTCAAGTCCTGCCATCAGTCATTTCTTTCATTGGGTGGTGACTAAAGGAATGAGCTAAATGCATACCCCAGCTTACCAGTTTTGGGGCACCGGTTTCTTGGAAAAGGTACGGGTCCCCACCCTCTTGTATCCTCTTAGTCCTCAGCTTCCAGCTTCAAGCTCCAGGCAGCATGGGCATCCATTCTGCTCCCAGGACATCCGTCTCTACTCCTGCTCTGTTAAAAACACCACTACCCAACCCCCACCCCATTTCTTATTTTGTTAAAGTTCACATAGTCCATAGTGATAACGCTGCCAATTCATCTCTGCCTCCCCATCCTACTTGCAAGTGTTAACATTGTTTTTTAGGTTGGGATTTTGTCAGGATTTTCATTTTTTCCTAAACTCATACACACAGAATTGTAATGTTTTTGTGGATTTTCTAACGGTTAGAACTATGGTGAGTGCCCACCCTCAGTCTTCCAATAAAATCAGTTTTGTGCTAATTACATGTTAACCACTGGCTGACCCTCCAATCTGGGATCCTAATTAGAGAATTTCAGGAACTCAGTGTCAGCTATCACATTTGGCTGGCAGTGGCTTCCTGAGAAACCAATGTTGATGTTGTTTTTGAAAAGGAAGTTGCAGATACCTATTGCAGATGTCTGTTCCTCTTTTCTCATAGCATCTCTGAAGTTCCCCTTTTATTGGAAGGTGCCGTCATGGCTGGTCCAGCTTTTGGGAAACTGGGATAATAAAGAGTGGCATTTGGGTTTATGATTTATAATGTAGTTTTACTATTTTGGCAAGCTACTTCACTTCTCTCTGTCTGCCTCAGTTTCTTCTTCTGTGAAATAGTGCTTGGTCCAACATGTCCCAGTTTCAGAGGGGAGCAGGGATTAGATGCTTCACAGGCTGCAGCTTCCTCTTTATTCATCCTCTCTCCAGTGGAGTCCGAAAGCCAGGAACGTGGGGGACCTGGCCGGGTGAGGTGGCTCACGCCAGTAATTCCAGCACTTTGGGAGGCCAAGGTGAGCGGATCACTTGAGATCAGGAGTTCCAAGACCAGCCTGGCCAACATGGTGAAACCGTGTCTCTGATCTATTTTTGTGTGTTTCCTACTTTTTGAGGTCATTCCATAAGGTAGATTGTCATATGTAAAAATCACTGAGTCAAAAGTGTTTGGTTATTTTTGACAATGTAGGAATTTATCACCAAACTGTGTTCCAAAGAATTTTATTCATTTATGGCCCCAGAAGCCCATTTAACTGCCACTGAATACAGTCAGTGGGTGGGTGCCATGTGGTGCAAGGAGAATGGCCTGCAGTTGTTTTGTTTGCTAAAGACTGATGTTTTTAAAAGATGCTAATCAATTATATTTGAACTTTGAGAACTATTTCAGATCCTTTGCCAATGTTTATAATGTATGAACTCTTTACTACTACTCTTTTTTTTTTTTTTTTTTTTTTTTTTTTTGACACAGTCTTACTCTGTTGCCCAGGCTCAAGTACAGTGGTGTGATCTCGGCTCACTGCAACCTTCGGCTCCTGGGTTCAAGTAATTCTGCTTCAGCCTCCCAAGTAGCTGGGACTACAGGCATATGCTGCCACACCTGGCTAATTTTTTGTATTTTTAGTAGAGATGGAGTTTCACCATGTTGCCCAGACTGGTCAAGAACTCCTGAGTTCAGGCAATCTGCCCTCCTCAGCCTCCCAAAGTGCTAGGATTACAGGCATGAGCTACTGTGCCTAGCCTACCACTCTTTTAATATGCTATATTCCACAGTTTTTTCACAAACATTTTTATGTGAAAACGTTTTACCCCCAAAACCTAAAATGCAATTTTAAAAAAACACATTTTACATAAATGGAATCATGTCATGTAGGCAGGCTTTTTGGTTTTTGTAATTTGTTTTAGTTGTAAGTGTCTCTTCTTTTTTATTTATTTATTTATTTTTTATATGGAGTCTCACTCTGTCACCCAGGCTGGAGTTCAGTGGTGCGATCTTAGCTCACTACAACCTCCACCTCATGGGTTCAAGCTGATTCTCCTGCCTCAGTCTCCTGAGTAGCTGGGATTACAGGCATGGGCCATCATACCTGGCTGATTTTTGTATTTTTAGTAGAGACGAAGTTTTACCATGTTGGCCAGGCTGGTCTTGAACTCCTGACCTTAGGTGATTCACCCACCTTAGCCTCCCAAAGTGCTGGGATTACAGGCATGAGCCACTGCACCTGGCCATAAGCTTCACTTCTGTCCTTCACTCTTTCCACCTGGATCACCTCACATGGACTTCAAATGGAAAAAAAAGTCATCTGATTTCTCAGCTAAGCAAGTTATTTGCAAATTCAAGACCTATAAGAGAATTAAGAAATAGCCAAAGAAAACGCAGCCTTTTCTGTAATTATTTTTAAAAATTGTCATGAAAAATATTATTTGTGGGATTAGTGGAAGAATCCAGTTCTGGTCTATGTCATTTTATTTTCTGCACCGGCTTATCTGTTGAGTTGGAAATGGCCTCTGGGATCAGAGACTAGGAAGTGGGCAGATCTTCTACTCTGGGTAATCCCAAGATGCCTTAAGAACTCCCATTTGGATGGGAGAATCAGGGCCTCTCTAGTCTCCAAATGAGAAATGTATGCTGTCGCTGGGTAGCAAGACATCTCTCAAGTTGTATGTCTTCTCCTGCTACTTTGGTCCTAACCTTGGAGTTGCCAGAGTTGCAGAGTATCTGCCTTGTGGTTTGGTAACTCTTTAATAGCCAAGCACTGGAAAATGTGTGTAGTGACAGTGTAGAGTTTCCAGGCTAACAGTACAAAGAATTTTTGAGCTTCGGTAGCCAGTGCTTTTATCCTAACATATGCACACGCATATTTTTTAACTTTTAGAGAACTGCCAGACAAGTTAAGGAAAGAAGCCAGGTGAGAAGACAATCTCTAGCATCAAAGCATGGATCAGACATCACACGATTTTTGGTAAAGAAGTAAAGTGGAAAAATGTATGAATGAATGACATATGGTTTACATGTGGAATAATTTAATACAAAATTTTTCCATGTTTAATATATTGAAAGTAAAAATTTTCAGAACAAAAATCAAGAATTCAAATTCTGTTGTACTAATTACTTTTAGTGTTAAATACATTTTGAAAATATTTAACAGAAACTAAGATATGATACTAAATATTTCTGTGGTCTTTTTGATTTGATGCAGACTAGCAATTATGTTTCAGCAATGTTTTGTTAAGCTCTTTATCCCTAATATGCCTAATCAATATATTATGCATAGACTGTGTTTAAAAAATGTACTCTCAATTACCTGAAAAATGCTTCTGGATTAGTATTGGTTTTGGACTGTCATAGGTATGAATGGAACACTGCAAAACTTTATGGGAAATTTCAGAGGCAAATCATTATTCAGGAGTTCTGGGCTAAGCATGACCAGCCTCCTTAGGATTCAAGAGAGATTGTCTGCTGAATACCTCCAGAATGACCTTGGGATACACATTTTGGGTGTTTCCCTTCTTGCTTTATTTCTTAGCCAGTCATCTTTATCAAAAATATCCTTTTCAAAATAAAGTACCTAACGCTAATGGTGTTTGTGTACAATTCAGAGGTTCTGTGTAATTTTTAAAACTATTAAATAACTGAAACCGTAAAATGTAAAATGCCACTTAAACTTGATTTTTTTTTTTTTAAGTATATGTGCTGCCAAAGCGAGCACAGGCCTGATTTTTCAGATCTTTTTTTAAAAAATGAATAAAACTAGGCTTATTGTCAAAATACTCTTTATCTTCTTGTTCTCATATTCTCCTTTTAAAACCCTGTGTTATTAAAGGTATATTTCTGCTACTTCTTTTAAAAAGAGTGATGATGATAAAACACTTTATAGTAAGGCATAACCAGATGGTTATATGCTTTTTTTTTTTTTTTTTTTTTTTGAGACGGAGTTTCGCTCTTGTTACCCAGGCTGGAGTGCAATGGCGCGATCTCGGCTCACCGCAACCTCCGCCTCCTGGGTTCAAGCAATTCTCCTGCCTCAGCCTCCTGAGTAGCTGGGATGACAGGCACGCGCCACCATGCCCAGCTAATTTTTTGTATTTTTAGTAAAGACGGGGTTTCACCATGTTGACCAGGATGGTCTCGATCTCTTGACCTTGTGATCCGCCCACCTCGGCCTCCCAAAGTGCTGGGATTACAGGCGTGAGCCACCGCGCCCGGCCTTTTTTTCTTTTTTTGAGACAGAGTTTTCGCTCTTGTTACCCAGGCAGGAGTGCAATGGTGCGATCTCAGCTCACCGCAACCTCCGCCTTCTGGGCTCAGGCAATTCTCCTGCCTCAGCCTCCCGAGTAGCTGGGATTACAGGCACACGCCACTATACCCAGCTAATTTTTCGTATTTTTAGTGGAGACGGGGTTTCACTATGTTGACCAGGATGGTCTTGATCTCTTGACCTCGTGATCCACCCGCCTCGGTCTCCCAAAGTGCTGGGATTACAGGCTTGAGCCACCGCGCCCTGCCGGTTATATGCATTTAGAAGTACAATGATAATATTAAAATGTAATTGACATAAGGTAAGAGTGATCCTGAAGCAAAGCGCCTAATCCTGCAATCTAATTGTCAGAATCATGAAAGCAAAGAGTCAGAACTATACAAAATACGGGTCCAAGGAAGAATTGCATTCCCAAAAGGGACCTATTTGTAAATACTATTAGAATGTGTACCTCTTTGGTTTGAGCATTTTCCTGCTTTAATTAACAGCAAGTGTTTTACAACCCAAAGACTTGTTTTTAGAAAGATTATATAATCATAAATTTTCCTTCCAGAGTTGTTCCTCGGTTTCTATTTCATTGTGAGATCAAATCATGTTGCTTATTTTATAAATGAAGTTGGGCTTTCTTTAGCCTCCTTTCTGCTTAGTTGGTCAGGCTCTTTGCAGTTTTCTGCCTCATTTCCAAGGTAACCTAGGATTTGTCATGGTTGTTCTTTGTCAAGAAGCAGGCACGCTGCCTTTCCTCCAGCACGGAGTGTTTGCAAGTGTGGTCTAAGTAGGTCAGATTTGAGGGGAACTTGCTCTTCAGATCACATTAAGGTGATAATTCTAAGGAGAAAGTTCTCAGATGTAAGAACTGTGTGTTGGTTTGAGGTGAAACAATCCATGAAGATAGATAGGCTCAGTCTATACAAAGTTTCCGAGTTCTGACGAATTAAAAATGCCATGAGGAGCAGTGACCATTTGCTGTACAGGATGCTGACTGGCTCATCCCCATCCCTTCCTGACACGTCTCAGAGCTTTGTGTCCTGCCTTCCCCCTAATTTGGTCTGCATTACTTGCGGGGCACATTGAGATGAAGGTTCTGGGACTGAAAATAAAGATAGAGATTGATCTAATCACCAAGACCAAAAGGGTATCTTGAGGAGACTGTTCTTTCATCCTCACAATGTGAAACAGAAGCTGCCCCCTATGTATTGCAAATGGGAGGTTATGACAGAGGGACACAGAAAGTGTCAGAGCAAGCAGCAGATCCTGAGTGCAGAAAGAAGTGCAGATGGCCACCAGGAAGAACTTAGCTGCTGCCATGCAGTAGATGGAGATGAAGTGAAAGACACAGCGGGGTACAGTGAGTGTAGAAGGACAGGACCAGCTCTGAAAAGACTCAGAGAAGTTGCGAGATACAGTGTAGGCTAAGAAAACAGCAACAAAAAAAGGCTCTATCCAGGTGTGATGGCACTTGCCTGTAGCCTAGCTACTCTGGAGGCTGAGGTAGGAGGGTCACTTCAGCCCAGGGGTTCATGGCCAGCCTAGGTAACACAGCAAGTCCCCATCTCAGAAAAGAAAAACAGCTCTGGATCCAAGGAACAGAACTGGGAAGTGGGAGGTGGGAATGAACCAGCTTACGATACGGAACCATATGAAAATATGCCTGTGGGTAGGGGCTGGGTGGGGAGAACCTGAGCACGGTGGGGCTTACACACCCAAACCTCGCATAGCCAGCATCAGGCTAGCCTGCCTTCCTGTTCCTGTCACTGAGTAACAATGATCCCGTAAACATTCTGATGATTAATAAAGTTGCTTTTAGTAGCCCCAGAGCCAGGAAGAAGAATTCATAGGGAATTTTAAAGAAGCCTACTCTCGGCCGTGCGCAGTGGCTCAAGCCTGTAATCCCAGCACTTTGGGAGGCTGAGGCGGATGGATCACAAGGTCAAGAGATCGAGACCATCCCGGTCAACATAGTGAAACCCCGTCTCTACTAAAAATACAAAAAATTAGCTGGGCATGGTGGCACGTGCCTGTAATCCCAGCTACTCAGGAGGCTGAGGCAGGAGAATTGCCTGAACCCAGGAGGCGGAGGTTGCGGTGAGCCGAGATCGTGCCGTTGCACTCCAGCCTGGGTAACAAGAGCGAAACTCTGTCTCATTTAAAAAAAAAAAAAAAAAAAAAAAAAAAAAGAAGCCTACTCTCATTGTTAACTGCAGCCTAACATACATTTCTTGGGGAGATTTTCTTGGAACAAATGAATATCCTCTATAATATTTTATTAACTGGATATGAAAGGATTTTCTGCTCATACATCTTGCTAATAAATCAAATCTCTTCTTCAGATTCTTGAGTGAAACATTTAAAATGTAGTTTCTTTAGAAAAATAAGTATGAGGCATTTTACATTATGTCAAAAAAGTCGATACTCTTGAGCTCTTTACGGTAAATAGATGGATTGTATTTACTTACAGGATACAGAATTATGGATTTCAAACATCAAAAATAAATTGTGGAAATAATATCTCATTTTCTGTTACATATTACTAGCCTGTCTCTCATTCCACCATTTATTCTTTTGGACTGGAAAGCTGTGGGCTCCTAGTCACTGCACTAATCTATCCGAATATCCAGCTACCAGAAAATGTTTTATACCATTTCAAGTTTATCAGTTGCTTTATATTGTTCAGGGTGGTTTTGCCACCCTGGTTATGTTCATATTTACCATTGAGAAATGTCACTGTTACTAAGAAACATTCTGTGTTCCAACTACCTGCCTCTCTGCCTTAGTAGTTTCTCCTTAGATCATTGACTGGATCTTCCTAGCAGTAGCTTCTAGCTATTTTCTGTAAACTGGTCTCTAGTATGCCTTAAAAATATTGTTAATTATTCCACATTTGCTAAAGTGTTTGTATTTCACAGTCACTCTGCTCTTACACATCTGCCTTCCTGCAACCAGATGTCGTCATTAGATTGGAGAACCTCCAAACACCTGTAACTATATAAAGCTCAAGTATGTTTAAGAAAGGGCCCAACATCGTTTCAACTTAGCCTCCAAAATGAGCTAAAGAAAGCACTCTTGTGCAGCCTGAACCTAGCAAGTGCTTGGCATGAAACGTTTACACACACGTGCCACAGGCACAGCCCAATCTTCTTAGTGTAACTCCAGATTGCTATGCTTCAGCTTAGAGCCTTTGCAGTCCTGCAAAAATGTTTTACCTGCTTTCTGTGTAATACTTTCTTACAGAACTATGACTTATAATTTATGTCTTGGCCTACATCAAATGGATGTTTTTTGAAGTCATACACGAAATACTGCCATGCTGTTTTTGTTCTTCTTGCTGTTTTGAAAACTGCTCTTAGGAGGTTTAAGAAGGATAATTGCTAATGCCTCTCTCTCTCTCCACATCAAACTGGGAACCAGTTGAAAAATGAAACACAGAAGCCTGACAGATGAAATTGACAATGTCAATTGTGAGGTTCATAAAAGAGAATTAGAGATCATGCATCGATCTGCAGCACCAGTCAAGCTCTCTAATACTTAAGGCCTCTGTGTTCAACTGGGGCCCTGGGTGACTCCCCTGCAGGAAAGTAAGAGTGAATCTATCCTGCAGGGCAAGAAAACTTACCCCAAAATCCAGGCCAGCAGCTACTTGACTTCATCTTGGGGACAGTGAGAAAAGGATCTCCAGGCCAAACTTGACAGCTTCTGTCCTCAGCACATAAAAGCAGTCTGTCCTATAGACAGACTGATCAGAGAGAAAGGAAATAGGCATTTTCATCCTCCATGGCTTCTCCTAAATTTGCCAATGGGATAAGTCACTCTGCTTCCTTTAGAGAGGAGGGAGTCAGAGGGTAGAGATAAGCCAAAAGTTTCTTCTTCTAGCAAAACTTGAGGGTGAGGAAGAGATATTTCATGTTGCATCATTGTATGCCATCTTGCGCATGTAGCATGATGACAAAATCAGTTCCTACCCTATTCCTTGACCTTGGACATGTGTCCATTAGTTCTTAAACTCTCCATGGACATTAGAAACCATCTGCCACCCTGACATCAATGTCAGCCCTTTCACCAGCCTAATGTGTATCTCTGTGGCCCATTTGGTTCCTTGTGCCTGCTGCAGCTTGTAAGTAAAAATGACTCCCTTCCTTAGTGTGCCATATGCCAGTGTGGTTTCATATTAGCATATTAGTAGTTAAGTAGAGGTCAGGCACCTGATTTTGCTCAAATAAGTCCTGCCAAGGGTGTTTTTGCATTTTAAGAAAAAAAGGTATTTGTTAATTACAACCACTAATTATAATTAAACATAAAATATGTTGTGTTTCTAGACCAGTACCATCCAACAGAAATATAATTCAAGGCACATATGTAATTTTTATTGTGGTAAAATTTATCATTTTAATTTTTTTTAAGTTTACAGTTCATTGGTATTAAGTACATTCAAATTATTGCATAACCATCATCACTATGCCTCTCCAGAACTTTTTCACCATTCATACGGAAACTCTGCACTTATTAAACTAACTTCCTTCCCAGTTCTTGGTAACTACCTAATACAGTTTATTTTGTTTTGTTTTATAGTAGCCATCCTGAGGGGTATGAAATAATATCTCATTGTGATTTTGATTTACCTTTCCCTAAAGACTAATGATGTTGAGCATCTTTTCATGTACTTGTTGGCCATTTGTACATTACTGTTGGAGAAATATCTATTCAAGTCCTACGCCCATTTTTGAATTGAATTGTTTGCTTTTATTGTTGAGCTTTAGGAGTTATTTATATCTTCTGGACATTAATTACTTATCAAATAGGTGGTTTGCAGATCTCTCCTATTCTGTGAATTGTCATTTTACTCAGTTGAATGAACTTTACACAGAAGTTTTAAATTTTTTATGAAGCCCAATTTGTCTATTTCTTTTGTTGCCTGTGCCTTTGATGTCAGATCTAGAAAGTCATTGCCAAGTCCAATGTCTTGAGGCCTTTCCTGTGTGTTTTCCTCTGAGTTTTATAGTTTTAGTTCCTATGTTTAAGTCTTTGATCTACTTCATGTTAATTTTTGTATTTAGCATATTCTTTTACATGTAGATGTGCAGTTTCCCTAGCACCATTGTTGAAAAGACTGTCTTTCCCCATTAAATGATCTTGGCACCCTTGTTAGAAATCATTTGACCATATAAGTATGGATCTGTTTCTGGGTTCTATACTTTATTCCCTTGGTCTATATGTCTGCCTTTATGCCAGTACCACACTGTTTTGATTACTGTCACTCTATAGTAAATTGTGAAATCAGAAAATGTGAGACTTCTGGTTTCTTTTTTTTCTTTTTGAGATGGAGTCTCACTCTGTCGCCATGCTGGAGTGCAGTGGCCCAATCTCAGCTCACTGTGACCTCTGCTTCCCAGGTTCAAGTGATTCTCCTACCTCATCCTCCCAAGTAGCTGGGACTATCGGCACGTGCTACCACAACTGCCTGATTTTTTGTTATTTTAGTAGAGACAGGGTTTCATCATGTTGCCCAGGCTGGTCTCGAACTCCTGAGCTCAGGCAATCCACCCGCTTCAGCCTCCTAAAGTGCTGGGATTACAGGTGTGAGCCACCACACCCAATCAAGACTTCTGATTTCTTTACAAGTGTGTTTGTCTAGTTGGGGTCCCTTGAGATTCCATATAAATTTTAGGATGGATTTTTCTATTTCCATGGAAATTTCAGTAGGATTTTGATAGGTCTGTTAAGCCATTTTTGTGTCACTATAAAGAAGTATCCAAGGTTAGGTAATTCATAAAGAAAATAGGTTTAATTGGATCACAGTTTTGCAGACTGTGCCAGCATGGCTCAGGATCTGTTTCTGGTGAGGGCCTCAGGAACCTTAAAATCATGGCTGAAGGCAAAGGAGGAGCCAGTGTCTCATATGGTGAGAGTAGGAGGAGGTACCACATACTTTGAAACCACCAGATCTCAAAAGAACTCATTATCACAAGGACAGTCCCAAGCTGTGTGGGATCTGCCCTCATGACCCAAATACCACCCCCACCCCAGGCTCTACCTCCAACATTGGGATTACATTTCACCTTGAGATTTGGAAGGGACAATTATCCAAACCATGTCAATAAACATTGCATTGAATCTATAGATCACTTTGAGTAGTACTGACAATACTATAATAAGTATTCCAATTCATGAACATGGAATGTGTTCTCATTGATTTATGTCTTCTATAATTGCTTTCAGCAATGTTTGCAGTTTTTAGTTTATAGGTTTTTCCCTTTCATGGTTAATTTATACATATTTATTCTTTGTAATGCCACTATAAGTAGAATTGTTTTTTAAATTTCCTTTTGGTTCATTTTTAGTGTATAGAAATGCAACTTATTTTTGCATGTTTCATATCCTGCGTCTTTGCTAAATTTATTAGTTTTTACAGAGGCTTTTGTTCATTTGTTTGTTTTGAGATGGAGTCTCGCTTTGTTGCCCAGGCTGGAGTACAGTGGCTAGATCTTGGCTCATTGCAACCTCCGCCTTCTGGGCTCAAGCAATTCTGCCTCAGTCTCCCAAGTAGCTGGGACTACAGGCATGCACAATCACTCCCGGCTAGTTTTTGTATTTTTAGTAGAGACAGGGTTTCGCCATGTTGGCCAGGATGGTCTCAATCTCCTGACCTCGTGATCTGCCTGCCTCAGCCTCCCACAGTGCTGGATTACAGGAATGAGCCACCACATCTAGCCTACAGAGGATATAAAATGTGAAATCTCTAGAGGTTTCTGCATTAAGATCATGTCTGCAAACAGAGACTTCATTCTTTCCAATTTCGGTGCCTTTTCTTTTCTTGCCTAATTGCTCTGGCTAGGATTTCCATTAGTGTTGAATGGAAATGGTGAAGACAGGGATATCTTGTTCCTGATCTTAGAAGAAAGGCTTTTAGTCTGTAATAATTAAGTATGATGTTAATTGTGGGTTTTTAAAAATATATTGCCTTTATTACATTGAGGTAGTTTCCATTCCTAGTTTGTTGAGTGTTCTTATCATAAAAGAGCGTTGAATTTTGTGAAATTCTTTTTCTACAGAAAATGAGATGATCATGTGCTTTTTGTCCTTTATTCTTTTTACGTGGTGTATTACAATGATCCATTTTTACATGTTGAATCATGCTTGTATTCCAGGGATAAATCCAACTCTGTCATCCTGCATAATCCTTTGATTGCTGCTGAATTTGGTTGCTGGTAGTATTTTTTGAGCATTTTTGTATCCATGTTCATAAGTGATAACTGGTTTGTATTTTTCTATCTCTTGTGGTGTCCTTGTCTGGCTTTGGTATTAGGGCAATGCTGGCTTCATAGAATGAATAAAAAATTGTTTCCTCTACCAGCCTGGCCAACATGGTGAAACTCCGTATCTACTAAAAATCCAAAAATTAGCCAGGCATGGTAGGGTGCACCTGTAATCCTAGCTACTCAGGAGGTGAGACAGGAGGATCACATGAACTGGGAGGCAGAGATTGCAGTGAGCTGAGATTGCACCACTGCACTCCAGCCTGGGTGACAGAGTGAGACTCCGTCTCAAAAAAAAAAGAAAAGAAAAAATTGTTTCCTCTTCTTCAGTTTTTTAGAAGAATTTGAGAAGGATTTATACTAGCTTAACTTCAATAGCATATAGAAACTGTATTTTTAGGCCAGGCGTGGTGGCTTATGCCTATAATCCCAGCACTTTGGGAGGCCAAGGCAGGTGGATCACCTGAGGTCAGGAGTTCAAGACCAGCCTGGCCAACATGACGAAACCTCATCTCTACTAAAAATACAAAAATTAGCTGGGTGTTGTGGTGCGCACCTGTAATCCCAGCTACTTGGGAGGCTGAGGCACGAGCATCGCTTGAACCCGGGAAGTGGAGGTTACAGCGAGTCAGGTTATGCCACTGCACTCCATCCTGGGTGATAGAGTGAGACTCTGTCTCAAATATAAAAATAAACGACTTCTATACAGCTTCATCTTCAACTTCTTTAAGTTATTAATGCTACAAGATTCTATTTTTATGTAGTATGTGTCCAAAAACATAAACTAATAATTGTTTTTTTAATGCATTAGTCTCTTAAGTCATGTAAAAACAGAAACTGGAGTTACAAACCAGTTCCGATAATACTAGCTTTTATAATTTCCCAAGTATTTATTTTTGCTGGAAATATTTCTTCATATGCCTTTGATCTAATGTCTCATATCCTTTCATTGCCTTTTTTTTTTTTTTTTTTGAGTTGAAGTCTTGCTCTGCCGCCCAGGCTGGAGTGCAGTGGTATGATCTCAGCTCACTGCAACCTCCCTCTCCTGGGTTCAAGTGATTTTCCTGCCCCAGCCTCCTGGGTAGCTGGGATTACAGGTATGTGCCACCACATCCAGTTAATTTGTGTATTTTTATTAGAGATGTGATTTCACCTGTTGGCCAGGATGGTCTTGAACTCCTGATTTCAGATGATCTGCCCACCTCAGCCTCCTACAGTGCTGGGATTACAGCCATGAGCCACCATGCCCAGCCTGACATACTTTTATGTTAACCTATAGGACTCCCTTTACATTTCTTGCAGAGTTAGTCTAATGACAATAAGCTCTCTCAGCTTTTATTTACCTTAAAGTATTTTAATCTCCCCCTCGTTTTTGATGGACAGTTTTGCCAGATAAAGGATTCTTGGTTGGCCATTTTATTTCTTGCAGCACTTTGAATATATCAGTCCATGGCCTTCTGGCCTCCAAGACTTCTGATGAGAAATATGCTGATAATTTTTTTTGAGCACCCTTTGATGCAATGAATGACTTCTGTTTTGCTGATTTTAAGATTCTCTCTCTGTTTGGTGTTTGACAATTTATTAGAATGTGTCTTGATGTGGATATCTTTGTTTTTATATTCATCCAAGAATATAAACATTAAATTACATTAAATTTGGGATTTTTTGCCATTATTTGTTCAAATAATGTCTCTGCTACTTGTCTCCGTCTCCTTCTGTGACTCCCATACTGCATATGTTTGTCTGCTTTATGGTGTCTTATCCACAGGATCTGTTCACTTTTCTTTTCTTTTTTCTTTTTTTTTTTTTTTGAGATGGAGTTTCGCTCTTGTTACCCAGGCTGGAATGCAATGGCGCGATCTCGGCTCACCGCAACCTCTGCCTCCTGGGTTCAAGCAATTCTCCTGCCTCAGCCTCCTGAGTAGCTGGGATTACAGGCACGCGCCACCATGCCCAGCTAATTTTTTGTATCTTTAGTAGAGACGGGGTTTCACCATGTTGACCAGGATGGTCTCGATCTCCTGACCTCGTGATCCACCCGCCTCGGCCTCCCAAAGTGCTGGGATTACAGGCTTGAGCCACCGCGCCTGGCCACTTTTCTTTATAATTTTTTTCTTTCTTGTTCCTCAGGAGAGAATTTCAATTCTACTTTTATCACATTCACTGATTTTCTCTTCTGCCTGCTCAAATATATTTTTGAATTCCTCTAATGAATTTTTCATTTCAGTTATTCTACTTTTTTAGCTCCAAAAAAAATTTTTTTTGTTTTTGTTTTGAGACAGAGTCTCACTCTGTGCCCAGGCTGGAATGCAGTGGCTCAATCTCAGCTCACCGTAACCTCCACCTCCTGGGTTCAAGTGATTCTTGTGCCACAACCTCCCAAGTAGCTGGGATTACAGGTGTGTGCCACTACACACAGCTAATTTTTAAGTAGAGATGGGGTTTCACCACGTTTGCCAGGTTGGTCTTAAACTCGTGACCTCAGGTGATCTGCCCACTTTCACCTCCCAAAGTGCTGGGATTACAGGCATGAGTATGAGTCACCACACCTGGCTCAAAATTTCTTTTTCCTTTTTGTGTTTTATATTTCTGTATTGATATTTCCATATTCACACATCATTTTCTTTACTTTGTCCACCTCTTCCTTTAGCTCTTTGAACATATTTAAGACAGTTGTCCTAAAGCCTTTGTCTGGTAACTCTACTGTCTGGTCTTTCTCGGAGACTATTTCTGGTGATTTAATTTTTTGCTTTGTGAATTGACTGTACTTTCCTGTTTCTTTGTATGCCTTATAATTTTTTGTTGAAAACTGGACACTTGAATTTTATAGTTTGGCAGTTCTGGAAACCAGATTCTCTTCTCCAAGGTTTGCTGGGTTTCGCTGTTGCTGTTCTTAGTGTAGAAGAGTGACTGTGCCAGGCATCTATTCAAGGTATAAATTTAAGCTCTTCTGGGGTCTTTTCTGAGCCTAAATCTTTCCCTGGACATATGTAGTGGCTTTCTAAATTCCCTGTATATGCAGCTGCTTTTTGATGTTCCATTGTTCAAATGTGCCTCCCAAAAGGGAAAAGAGGGAGAAACCAAGGGGCCAGGAGGTAACAGGCTCTCAGTCTTTGAATACTCTGAAAGCTACTTCAGATGGTGGCGTTGCAGCAGTAGCGTCTGCCTCTGTGTCTGCACCTCTATGATCAGAAGCAGGATTCAGAACACAGATCCCTGATACGTGGAAGGCAAGGTCCTTATTCCCTTCTCTAACTTCCACAAGCTTTTTGCAGGCTGCACCAGGTACACGTACATGACTGACTGCCATGGAGCTAGGAAAGGGAATGGTAAGCCACTACCGTGCCAAGAGCATTTGACCAAAATTAATTGCAGTTTACTGTCCAAGTCTTCCTTTGGCAGCTGCAAGCCTTTGAATAGATTCCAGAGTTCCAAAATAGTTACATCCAACAGATTCTGCCAGTGTAATTATCTAGACAGGGAGACGGAGTCCTATATTTCCCACGCCACCATCTTGCCTGATGTCATCCACATATGTGGGTTTAAATTTTTTAGTAGCTGCTTTAAAAAATGAAAAGGAACAGATAAATATTTTAACAATATATTTTACTTAAACCAGTATATCCAAAATATGATTATTTTAACATGTAACAATATAAAAATCGGTGATTTTTTTTTTTTAATTTTGGTGGAGTTTCGCTTTTGTTACCCAGGGTGGAGTGCAATGGCAGGATCTCAGCTCACCGCAACCTCTGCCTCCTGGGTTCAGACAATTCTCCTGCCTCAGCCTCCCGAGTAACTGGGATTACAGGTGCGCACCACCATGCCCAGCTAATTTTTGTATTTTTAGTAGAGACGGGGTTTCACCATATTGACCAGGATGGTCTCGATCTCTTGACCTAGTGATCTACCCGCCTCGGCCTCCCAGAGTGCTGGGATTACAGGCATGAGCCACTGCGGTGCCCGGCCAAAAATTGGTGATTTTTACGCTAAGTATTTAGAAGTACATATTGTATACCTAGCAAACATCTCAAAGATGCTAGATTTTCCATGGCTAAAGTGCCGTGTAGCATTACCAAAACAATAATGTTGTGTTTAGCAGAAAAATATTTTATTCTGCTTTAGTTTCTAAATTAATTAAAATTTAAGATTTAAAAATTCAGTTCCTCAGTCTCAGTTGCCTCGTGGCAATGGCTACTGAACTGGCAGCGCAGCCATAAATACCCACTTCTAAAACAGGCGATATGTGAGGTAAGGTTTGATTTTTTTTTTTTTTTTTTTTTTGGTGGAGGGGGAACGAAGTCTTGCTCTGTCCCCCAGGCTGGAGTGCAGTGGTGTGATCTCAGCTCACTGCAACCTCCGCCTCCTAGGTTCAAGCAATTTTCCTGCCTCAGCCTCCATAGTAAGTCTCTACAGGCAACCGCCACCACACCCGGCTATTTTTTTTTGTATTTTTAGTAGAGACAGGGTTTCGCCATGTTGGCCAGTCTGGTCTTGAACTCCTAACCTCGGGTAATTCACCCTTCTCAGCCTCCCAAAGTGCTGGGATTACTGGCATGAACCACTGCACTTGGCTGGGTTTTATTTTCTAGTCTTTACCGAAGGGCATTCTGTTCCTTCCTTTTTCAAAATGCATACTGGATTAGGTGGGACCATTCTCATGCAAGGCAGTCTTCAATCTGTAGAAGCCTGGGAAGTCGTTATTAAAACAGAAGCCTCCACAGGGAATCCCTCCATCCTCCTAACACTAACCCTTAACATGTGAGTGGTTATATCTTCTAGGCCATAAGCTTCCAGCAGGGATGGGAGTGTGTACAGCCATTTCATGCTCGTCTTCTGTTCTGGAAGCAGCAACGCTATCATTCTCAGTCCAGCATAGAGCCTGCCACTGCTGATAAGAGCAGTGCTGGCAGCAGCTTCAGCTTTATTTTATAACCCTTAGAAGTTCTGCCCTATTTGTGGGGATTCATGCTGTGAACATTCATGCAGTAGAATTCCTGCTGCTTGCAGGAAGTTTTTAATAGAGCTGATTGAGCAAGACAGAGAGGACTTCTGCATTTTTTTAAAGTTTTCAAATTTAGCATAAGATGGCAAGCTTCAGGAAATGCACATTAAAACCATAATAAGAGGCTGGGCACAGTGGCTCATACCTGTAATCCCAGCACTTTGGGAGGCTGAGGTAGGCAGATTGCCTGAGCTCAGGAGTTCGAGACCAGCCTGGCCAACATAGTAAAACCCCATCTTTACTAAAAACACAAAAAATTAGCCCGGCATGATGGCACATGCCTGTAATGTCAGCTACTCGAGAGGCGGAGGCAGGAGAATCACTTGAATTTGGATGGAGGAGGTTGCAGTGAGCCAAGACCTCACCACTGGACTCCAACTGGGCAAGAGAACAACGCTCTGTCTCAAAAAAAAAAAAAAAAAGGATAAGGGCCGGGCGCGGTGGCTCACGCCAGTAATCCAAGCACTTTGGAGGCCATGGCAGGCAGATCACCTGAGGTTAGGAGTTCAAGACCAGCCTGACCAACATGGTGAAACCCTGTCTTAAAAAAAGAAATTTTTTTTTTAAAAAAGGATACTATTTTACAACCAGCAAATTGGTAAAAAAAAAATTTGTCAACACCCAAGAGCCTATAAGGATATGGAGTAAAACAAACTCTCATCCAGAACTATTTGGACTATAAATTAGTACAGCCACTTTGGAAAACAACTGGACATTATCAAATGAAGTCAAAGATGCAGATACTTGACTGAATGCATATACTAGAGAAACTGCATGTGATGGAGGAGTCACTCCCGAGGTTGCTCAGAAAGCACTGCTTGTAACAGCAAAAAGTCCGGACAACCCAAGTGTTCATGATAGAAGAATGGCTAAATTGGATATAGTCACATAATTAAATACTATACAGCTGTGAAAATTAATGAAGTTATGTGTATCAATGTGGGTGATGTCACATATAGAAAGTACAACATAAACAAATCAGGACGAATACATTGTGATTTCACTTAAAAGGTCAAAAACAAGCTAAACTGGATAGCAGGCCAGGTGCAGTGGCTTATGCCTGTAATCCCAACATTTTGCGAGGCTGAAGTGGGCAGATAGCTTGAGGCCAGGAGTTCGAGACCAGCCTGGCCAACGTGGTGAAACACTACATGTTTCTAAAAAAATTTAAAAATTAGCCAGACATGGTGGTGCGCACCTGTATTTACAGCCACTTGGAGGCTGAGGTAGGAGGATCACTCAAGCCCAGCCGGTTAAGGCTGCAGTGAGCTGTGATTCAGCCACTGCACTTAAGCTTGGGCAACAGAGTGAAATCTCTGTCTCAGAAACACCACCAACTTCATAGCATATTGTTTGGGAATACAGTCCTATGTGGTGAAACTATAGAAAGCAAGGCAGCCTGGTTGTGGTGGCTCCCACCTGTAATACCAACACTTCCGGTTGCTTGAGGCCAGGAGTCCAAGACCAGCCTGGGCAACATAGCAAGACTTCTTGTCTACAAAAAATTTTTTAAACATTAGCTGGGGTGGTGGTACACACCTGTAGTCCCAGCTACTCAGGAAGCTGAGGTGGAAGGACCTCTTGAGACCAAGAATTTGAGGTTATGATGAGGCATGATCACATTGTTGCACTCCAGCTTGGGCAACAGAGTGAGACCTTGTCTTTAATAAAAAAACAAAAAAGACAGAGAGAGAAATGAGGCACTGATTAGCAGAAAACTCAGAGAGTGGTTACCTGTTTTCTTTAAGGTAAAGTAATACTCTGAAGTTTGGTTTTAAGTCACAGTGATCATTGCCATTGTGTATACCTTCCAATATACACATATTTGGAAATCTGAGCTATTTCACAACAGAAATGCTACCTAGCTTAGCTAAAGCAATTATAGGACTCATTTGCATGCTCAATTAATTAGTCATGTATTATATATGGGTTAGGTGGGTTAAAGAGCAATGTAAATAAAACATGGTTTCTGCCCCTCAAGAATGTGCCATCTAGCAGACTCAGAGTCTTGGCATCTGTAGCACAATGTATCCTGACAGTCACAGCTGGCCTCCTCTGTGCAGGCATGAAGTCATTCATTGGATTAGCTAGTATAAGGCTCTGCCATATTAAGGTAAGTGTAATGGCGGTGGGGGTGGCTCATAAGTGGGGGTGTCTGAGGAGTGGGCATGACCCATTGGTAAATTGGATGATTAGTTTGAATCAGCCGTATTTCAAATACCTGCTTCAGCCATTGTGTAGTTTTGCTGAAAATCAGTCCTGACTCTTAGGAGTTCTATGGCAAATAAAAGGCAGATGTTGTGTCCTCATTTTGCCACTGGAAGAACTGAGACATTTTCTGGCTTACCCTGTTCAGAAATACTTGGTGTATGAATATATCCCAAAGGAACCCCTAAAACTTTATTCTATGTGTCCTAGTATTTAACAAGCTGAGCGTGCTCAGCCTCGGGAAGTGCAGGTCTCCTTGGGTGGTGCAGACTTCCAGGGGCATCATTTTGGAGCCCGTGCCACTATTTTATGGGTAAATTTTTCATCCAGCATCCTACTTCCACCTCCCCCAAACCCTCTTGATTCTGAGCAGCTGTGGCCCAGGCCTTTGCACCTAACAGGTAACAATTTTTTTTTTCTTTTTTTTGAGACGGATTCTCGCTTTGTCACTAGGCTAGAGTGCAGTGGCACGATCTCGATTCACTGCAGCCTCCGCCTCCCATATTCAAGCGATTCTACCTCAGCCTCCTGAGTAGCTGGGTTTACAGGTACATGCCACTGTGCCCAGCTAATTTTTGTATTTTTAGTAGACAGGTTCTCACCAAGTTGGCCAGGATGGTCTCGATCTGTTGACCTTGTGATCCTCCCGCCTCGGCTTCTCAAAGTGCTGGTATCACAGGTGTGAGCCACCACGCCTGGCCCACAGATACCATTTTGATAGGTATATTGCTGGAAAGCTCAAGAGCACATGGATCTTTAAAAGGAAGCAAATCAGGGTAGGTGAGGGAAAAAACACGAATTCCAGTGCTCAGTAGGAATTTATACAATTCCTACTGAGGCATCTGCTCTGTGGACTGTTTTATCAGTCTGATTAATGGAGGGACCAAATAAATCCTCACAGTTAATTGACATATCTCTGTCCTTACTTGTTATTACTCTATTCTTATGGTTATTTTTATTAATAAGAAAACTATTGTTTCTAGTGAACTTAAGATGGATGAGTATGAAACCTAACAATTTAGGATCTTTTCCCAGAGTCTTCCAGTCATTCCTCTGAAAAATGAGGGAGCATTTGATTCCTAACTTCCTCCTCTCCATCCCCACGACAAGCCACGGAATTATAAGCACAGGTATAAATATCTTTCAGCTGATTTAATGGTGTTCTGCCAAATGAAGATTTGTTTGAGTGTAATTTCTTGGATGCTCTTCTAAAGGAGAATGATCTTTCTTTAGAGGCCTCCATGGAAACACAGTATTACATTTTCCATTCTTTTAAAGAAGGATAACAAAATAACTATCTTCCTACTGAAATCAAGAAATTGAGGCCCGGAGGATCCTAAGCTGTCCAGAACTCTGACTGAGCCCACTGATAATTCCTGGTAAGAACGCAGCATTTTCAAAGCTGCCCAGGCGGGATAAGTAAGGCGGTGCAAAGCAGCCTTCCAGTTTACTCCTGTGGAGTAAACTCCTCCCATCCTCCCTCCAAATCAGGAAGTGTGCTCAGAGGCTAGATTTGGGAACATTTTGAACAAGACAGTCATTCCCTGTCCAGCACATTCCGCCTGGTGGGATCTAGAAGCTGCGGCACGGGAAGGGTCTATCCCTCTGAGGGTCGGGAACATACGGGGCTGCAGCGTTCAGTCCCTTTTGCTCTTCTGGGTGCCCTGCTTCTTGTCCTGACCCTGGAACCCAACCCTGTGCTCCTGGAACTTACATACCATTCTCTTCCTGTCAAACATGAGCCTTTCATAAGAAACAATGCCTGGTTGAAGTTTCCCTGAGAAGCCTGCTTGTTTGACACTGAGATCTGCTAACAACCCAGATGGCAGGATCTCTGAGTCACCTACTGTCATTGGAAAAGGCTGCTGGGGAAGGTCTTTTGTTAAAAGGACTCATTAACTCCTTCTCGGTGGGGTCAGCCCCAGTCCTTGCAGAAATATCTGGTGCAGATTCAGTCTTGAAGGATGGGTGGATCTCAAAAGGAGGGCACCCTTCCTGAGCTCCAAAAGAGTTGCAAGTCTTTCCTATACTCTATGCCGCTGTGACGGAATGAAACTGTGGGCAGTCCGGTGGGCCCTGTGAGACACCAGTGATGAATACAATCATGTTTCTCGGCACTTGCCTACCTGCGACTCCCAGAGACAGTAGCATCCATGTACCTGGAAAGCCTCAGTCCCAGGAGGCATCCTCTCAGGGCCACACTCCAGCCTGGCCTTCCCTAACCCACCTTCCACACAGCCACCAGAGTGGTGGATTTGATCACTGAGAGGCTAAATCTCTGTCATGTGGCTGAAAGACCTAATGACCACCTGTCATTATTTTAGGGAAATACTTGTTAAAAGAATTTTTTATAAAGATAGATGACTTACCTAAATGCTCATGTAAATGAAATAGTTTTTAAAAATTACCACTCGTGGCTGGGCGTGGTGGCTCCTGCCTGTCATCACAGCACTTTGGGAGGCCAGGGCAGGTGGATCACAAGGTCAAGAGATTGAGACCATCCTGGCCAACGTGGTGAAACCCCGTCTCTACTAAACATACAAAAGTTAGCTGGGTATGGTGGCGGGCACCTGTAGTCCCAGCTACTCAGGAGGCTGAGGCAGGAGAATCCCTTGAATCCAGGAGGTGGAGGTTATAGTGAGCCGAGATCGTATCACTGCACTCTACCCTCTTGACAGAGCGAGACTCTGTCTCAAAAAAAAAAAAAAATTACCACGCACAATCATAAACATCCTTTCTCTGTTGTGTTATATGTATGTGTGTGTGTACATATATAAAGATACACACAAGACATACACAATAAAACTGTACTATTATAAAAGTTCCCATAAATTGGCAATTGGCTTCCATCCTCCACTCAGGCCCCAGCTAAAGCTCATATCCTACTGGGAGAAGAGGAGACAGGGAGGGGCCAGCAAAGTCGGGGGGCAAAAGGGAAGGCCCCACTGAGGACCAGGGTGGACAGGCAGAAGTGGGACTCTGTTTCCTCAAAGTCCCACCCAGTCAGAAGATCCAGAATTGTCCCCATCAGTGTGCAAGCTGATGGCCAGTGTGCATGGGCCAGACCAACTTGGGGCTTACAGCCAGACCCCCAGACTCAGGCCTCAGGCTCGGCGGGCTGGCTGCAGCCTTTGCGTCAACTGCTTCATAACGCAATCCTGCATCTGCTGTGATGGAGACTTTTAGTCCCACAATAGGATAGAAATATATACTATTTTTATATTTCATTTATTTATTTTTGAGACAGGGTCTTACTGTCATCCAGGCTGGAGTACAGTGGCGTGATGTCGACTTACTACAACCTCCACCTCCCAGGCTCAAGCTATTTTCCTGCCTCAGCCTCCCGAGTAGCTGGGACTACAGGCACACACCACCACACCTGACTAATTTTTTGCATTTTTAGTAGAAGTGGGGTTTCACTACATTGGCCAGGCTGGTCTCAAACTCCTGACCTCAAATGATCCACCCACCTTGGCCTCCCAAAGTGCTGGGATTACAGGCGTGAGCCACTGCGCCTGGCTTAAATATATACTATTTTTTAAAAATAGTAAAATGAACAGCAGTGTACCTCCCACCTAGCTTAAAAAAGAGAGTATTCCCTCTGCCTTTAAACTCAGTCCCCTGCTGCCCAAGTGTGTCCCCTTTCCCTCCCATAAACAGACCCTGAATTGTGTGATTGTGTGGAAAGCAGCCCCTTAGCTTTTCTTTAGGGGGGTACCACATAGGAGCATACTCCTAAAAAGTTACTGAGTTGTTTTTGACCTTTATATAATGAAAGTGTAGCGCATATATGTCCCCGTGACATGCTTCTGCCATTCAGTTTTATGTTTGTGATACCATGCCAGTAAGTGTAATAATAGTTCATTTCTTTTCACTATTCTCTAAAATAATATAACTATCTTTTTTACTTTTGAAGGACATCACAGTTTCGTTTGTGGTTTCTCTGAAGTACTGCTGTGAACGTTGCTGTTCACATCTCCTGGTGCCCATATCTGCAAACATTTCTCAAAAGCAGTGGTTCTCACACTCGGATGTGTATCAAAGTCACCTGAAAGGCTTGCGGAAACCCAGGTTGCTGGGCCCCAGCCCTAGAGTTTCTGGCTCAGTGGGCCTAGTGGCTGGAGACTGGCATTTCTAACAAGTTACCCTGATACTGATCCTGCTGATTGAGGGACCATCCCAGGAGCACAATTACTGCGTTGTAGGGTATGTATTCGTTCAAACCTTATTAGGTAATGCCAAATTGTTTTCCAAAGTTGCACCAATTTGCGGTCTTGCCAGCAATGAATAAGAGCTCCTGTTGCTCAGAATCCTTGTCAACATTTGAATATTGTCTAACTTCAAAATGGGTGCCCATCTGGTATGTGTGAAATGGTGTCTCGTGATTTTGATTTGCATTTTTCAAATTACTAATGAGGTTGAACAGCTGATCCTGTGTTTTGCTCACTCCTCTTTCCTCTTCTATGACAGCCTTGTTCCTGTCTTTGTGTGTGTGTGTGTGTGTGTGTGTGCATGTGTGTGCGTGTGTGATTTTGCTATCGTTTTTAGTCTTACTGATTCAAGGGAGGGACTGTGAAGTCTGTTCTGTGCGCTAATCCATGTTGGTTGTCTACGTGCAGATTTCTTACCCTAGTGTGTAGCTTGTCTTTTCTCCTTCTGTATTTTCTTTGTTAAACATAAGTCCTTAATATTAATGGAGTCAAATGTATCCATCTTTTCTTTTGTGGTTCATATTATTTGTGTTTCCTTTAGGATTCATATTCTTTTGTATTTATTTAAGAAGACCTCTCTACTCTGGAATTTTAAAGCTACTTTCCCACATAGTATTCTAAATGTTTTATGTATTTGTGTTTTACAGAACAGAACAATCTACCAGACATTGATTTTTGAGTAGGGAGTGATATAGGGATCTAATTTTATTTTTCCTCTTGGGATACAAGGATCACCTCTTGTCCAAGCACTATTTGTGGACGAGTCCATCTTTTCCCACTGATCTGCCTTCCCATCTCTATCAGAACTCAGGTTTCCTTATATGGACAGGTCAGCTTCTGAACTCTCTATCTGTTCTACTGGACTACTTTAAGTCAGTGCCATGCTCTTTTTATTTATTTATTTACTTTTTTTTTTTTTTTTTTTGAGACAGGGTCTACCTCTGTCACCCAGGCTGGAGTGCGGTACAATCTCAGCTCACTGCAACTTCAGCATCCCAAGTAGCTGGGACTGCAGGCACATGCCACCAAGCCTGGCTAATCTTCACTTTTTTATTTATTAATTTTTTTTTTGAGGCAGGGCCTCACTTTGTCACCATAGCTGGAGTGCAGTGGTACCATCACATCTCACTGAGCCTCGACCTCCAGGGCTCAGCCTCCTGAGTAGCTGGGACTATAAGGATGTGTCACCACATTCAGCTAATTTTGTATTTTTTGTAGAGACAGGGTTTTGCCATGTTGTCCAGGCTGGACTCACACTCCTGGGCTCAAGCAATCCACCTGCTTCAGCCTCCCAAAGTTCTAGGTTTCTAGGCGGGAGCCATTTTTACTACTTTCTTTTTATAGACATGAGGCCTCGCTATGTTGCTCAGGCTGGTCTTGAACTCCTGGGCTCAAGTGATTCTCCCACCTCAGCCTTCCAAAGTGCTGGGATTATAGGTGTGAGCCACCATGTGCAGCCTTAACTTTTGCTTCTAAATGACCATAATAATTGTACATATTTATGGGTAGAGTGTAATGCTTTCATACAAGTATACATTGTGTAATAATCAAATTATTACACAATGTAATTAGTATATCCATCAAACACTTGTCATTTCTTTGTGATAAGAACATTCAAAATCTTTTCTAGCTATTTTGAAATGAACAATTCAGTATTGTTAACTATAGTCACCCTACTGTGCAATAAAACATTAGAACTTATTTCTCCAATTTAACTGTGACTTTTTACCCATTAACTAACTTCTTCCCATTTCCCCAACCCCCACCACCTCCCCAACATCTGGTAACCACTGTTCTACTCTCTACTTCTATGATAGCAACTTCTTCAGACACCTCATGTGAGTGAGAACATGTGGTATTAGTTCTGTGCCTGGCTTATTCACTTAACATTACATCCTCTCTGCTTATCCATGTTGTCGCAAATCACAGAATTTCACTCTTTTTTTAATCACTGAATAGTATTCCATTGTGTATATGTACCACATTTTTTTGTTTGTTTGAGACAGAATCTCGCTCTGTCACCCAGGCTGGAGTGCTGTGGTGCAATCTCAGCTCACTGCAACCTCTCCCAGGTTCAAGAGATTCTTATACCTAAGCCTCCCGAGCAGCTGGAATTACAGGCATGTGCCACCATGCTGAGCTAATTTTTTTTTTTTTTTTTTTTTTTGAGACGGAGTTTCACTCTTGTTACCCAGGCTGGAGTGCAATGGCACGATCTTGGCTCACCGCAACCTCCGCCTCTTGGGATCAGGCAATTCTCCTGCCTCAGCCTCCTGAGTAGCTGGGATTACAGGCACACGCCACCATGCCCAGCTAATTTTTTGTATTTTTAGTAGAGATGGGGTTTCACCATGTTGACCAAGGATGGTCTCGATCTCTTGACCTTGTGATCCACCCGCCTCGGCCTCCCAAAGTGCTGGGATTACAGGCTTGAGCCACCGCGCCCAGCCTGAGCTAATATTTATATTTTAGTAGAGGTGAGGTTTCACCATCTTGGCCGAGATGGTCTCGAACTCCTGGCCTCAAGTGATCGACACACTTTGCCCTCTGAAAGTGCTGTTATAGGCATGAGCAACTGCACTGGGCCATGGATCACTTTTTTTTTTTTTTTTTTGAGACGGAGTTTCGCTCTTGTTACCCAGGCTGGAGTGCAATGGCGCGATCTCGGCTCACTGCAACCTCCGCCTCCTGGGTTCAAGCAATTCTCCTGCCTCAGCCTCCTGAGTAGCTGGGATTACAGGCACGTGCCACCATGCCCAGCTAATTTTTTGTATTTTTAGTAGAGACGGGGTTTCACCATGTTGACCAGGATGGTCTTGATCTCTCGACCTCGGGATCACTTTTTTTTAATTCATCCATCTGCCGATGGACACTTTGCTTGATTTCACATCTTGGCTATTGTGACCAGTCCTGCAATAAACATGGGAGTGCAGATATTTCTTTGATATGCCGATTTCCTTTCCTTCGGATAGACACCCTGCAGTGGGATTGCGGATCATAGGGTAGTATCGTAATCTTTTACAGTATAGCATTACAGTAAGTCTTACTATCTTATAGAGCAATATCCACGACATTATTATTCAGGAATCATTTGGTTATTCATGGCCTTTTATATTTCCATGTACAATTCAGATTCAACTATTCTAATTCCACCAAAAAAAGTATTTCAGGGATTTTGTTTGGAATTATATGTCATTGTGGGAAGAATGGACATCTTTGTGGTACCTTGTCTTTCTGTACAAGAACAATGGTATGTTACCAAAATAATATAACAATAGCAATAGTGACATTCTCATATCTTTTAATTCTTTTTCAATAAAGTCCCATGATTTTGTCTCTGGGAACCTTGCATATCTTTTGCCAAATTTATCAGTAGCTCTCTACCACGTCTGATAGAGTTCAAATGGAAAAACCTAGAATTCAAATTTAAGAACCACTTAGCCGGGCGCAGTGGCTCAAGCCTGTAATCCCAGCACTTTGGGAGGCCGAGGCGGGTGGATCACAAGGTCAAGAGATCGAGACCAGCCTGGTCAACATGGTGAAACCCCGTCTCTACTAAAAATACAAAAAAAAAATTAGCTGGGCATGGTGGCGCGTGCCTGTAGTCCCAGCTACTCAGGAGGCTGAGGCAGGAGAATTGCCTGAACCCAGGAGGCGGAGGTTGCGGTGAGCCGAGATCGTGCCATTGCACTCCAGCCTGGGTTAACAAGAGCGAAACTCCGTCTCAAAAAAAAAAAAAAAAAAAAAAGAACCACTTAATTGAAAATGTATCCACTAAATCAGCTCTGTGGCCATGTTGCCAAGTTCTGTCCTGAGAAGTGACCCCACACAGCTTTTGTCTTTTCTCTCCATCAGAGCACACAAAAGAAAAGTTAAGTGGGTAGCAGGGGGATGGGCCACTCATAATTTCCACTTAAGACAGATTTTATTTAACTGTGAGAAAATTATCTGCTCTAAGAGCATATACAATTTGGATTATTTGCAGGTCTCAGATGGAATCTTCAGTGATGAGGCCACATCTGTCCTGGCTCGATCAAGGATTTTTGGTTGCATTGCTTCCATTATGACCCAGGTATGTCCTTGCTGGGCTTCTGCCAGCAGCTTCCACACGCCTGGAATGGGCTGGCTTTTCCTGCAAGTTTGTTTCTACGCCAGCTCCTGGGAGCAGCTGTCTACCAGGACATACCTGGGGAGCTGATAAACACACTAAAGAAGCACGTCTGGCTCCCCAGCCAGATGGCAAGACCTGAAATACCTGACCATTTTGGACAGGTTTGCTTTACTGATGGGACAGCATTCACCCTGCTAACATCTGTGTTGGGGAAGTCTTCCTACCATGTCCCTGGTGGCAGGGAGGAAGCCTGCATGCTTACTCTAGGCAGTTTGCTCCCCTGGACCCCCAATGGGGATTTCTGCGTCCTACTTGAGTCCCTAAGAAGACAGGCCATTGCTGGTGTTTTTTTTCCCCAAAATAACAACAGGAGTCAAGAAAATCAATGAAGAGTATTCCTAGGCTCTGGAATCCACTGCTGACAGTGGGAAGCCCTGTGCAAAGAGAGCCACCTGCCACAGGGACAGGGCAGGATAGGGCACGTCTCAATGCAGCCTCAGTGGCAATGGAAGTCCTCGGATGGGACTCAGCCATAGCCTCGGAGATGGCTGGGCCACCCACCGTCGCACTCCCTTCATGACGTTGTAACTCCAATCCAAGAATAGTTGAGGATGTTTGGGAAATTCACACTCTAAAAATATTTCCTTTTTTCATATAGGCAAGGTAACACAGCAGAGTGACAGTGGGTTACCAAGAACGCAGTTTCCTTCATTATGTAACACAGGCAAAAATAGTGTTTTGGGACAAAATAGGGCTGAGAAAGAGGAATATGGACAAATAGCATGGACAAGTCATTATTTACTCAAATCATCCTGTGGCTGGAGGGCTTTGGAAGAGTTCTGAGCGTGTCCCATCACTGATGACCCAGGTCAGACTGTCCGACCACAGCCGAGGCCACCTTTCCGAAGCAAAGTTTAACTGAAGCAAAGGAAGCGGTTTAAGGCAAGGCCCTGGCCCCGCACACAGGCAGACCTGGTGACTCCTGGATGAGTGAGGGATGGGGACCCCCTCCTGGGACACCATCCCATTTTGGGGCACATGTTGAAGAGTAGGGGCCATTCCAGAGCACTGGTCACCAGCATTCCTGCCATGGGGCTTGTGTGTGGGCTGGTGGCAGGGCCCCAACCCTGAGGGGCTGGGCCACGTCTCCACGCGGAGTCCCAAGCTGGGGTCTTCTGGTTCAGCTGCTTCCTTGGCTGCTAAGCGAAGGCCAAGAACGCTCCCTGCAGGAGGGTCAACTGTTCACTTTGGAAGGATCTATCCATGATCACCTGTCAGATATCACAACCTACCAGGGGAAGAGCTAGCAGAGAAGTTTTGTTTAGATGAAGTAGCTTGAGCTTGTGTTTCAAGAACTAGCCAAATCCCACTTTTGAGAGCCAGAGAAAAGCCAGCAGCAGAGTCCTTGGGCTTCCAGGAGCTAATATTCTCAAGTGTAGTCTCATGACGCCCAATGGGTGAAAGTTACAGGCCAGAAGATTTAAACAAGAGTGGGGCCTCTTCTGCCATAGAGGTATAGAGGCATCAAGGCATCCATCTACCCATCCATCCATCCAACCCTATCTGTTACAGTGTGCTGAGAAGAAAGGAGTTGGGAGTAGGGGCCAGGACAGTGGACAGGGCCACCTGTTGGACTGAGGCAAACTGGAGGCTGTTTCATGGCCTTCCATCCCTCTACATCCTGTCCACCAATGCCTGGCAAGGAGCAGTGCAAGAAACCCAAACCCCACTTGGCTTGGGGAAAGTTTTAAGTGCACCCACCCTGCTACCAAAATACTATAAGGGGAACTGACATTCCCACACTTACCTCGAGGCAGCCCTTTCTCTCTATGTTTATGCTTCAGTATAACCATTTTTACTTTGGATTGAAGTGGAAATTTTAGGCCTAAAAATAAGATTACCAAGCAGAGACCTTCTAGCAACACAGACGTAATACATGTTGATCTCCACGTAACTAGAAATGTGGTGATGTTATTCTCATACTGGGGGCTACACGTCCCCATAGATTATTTTAACTAAAATACAAAGCAAAATAGTGTGTTAAAATAATCCTCTACTCACTGCATTAGCGCATAAACCAAATGATACTATCTGCATGAGTCCCTAGGTTCCCAGACTGTATTTTTGCATGTGCTGTTCTCTACTTCAATAGGGTACGCAGCCAGCAACCACAGAAAAAGAATCCATGCTGTACAGCAAGAGAAGGGGAGGGAGATGATTTTCAGTGTGATGACTTACATGTCACACAAAAGGAAAATAAGTAAGACAAATCTCACAAGATAGATATAAAACTAATTTGCAGTGACATTTGATACATTGTTTTATCAGAAGTAATACAGTTACATGAAAAAGAGAAACTGTGAAATTATAGGTTTTTTCCTAGAATATCCAAAATGCTCATCAACAGTTAATTAGTACAAGAAAAATGACCACCAGGTGATTGAATAGACAGATGTCTTGTAGTATTTTAAAAACACAGATTCTGGGACTAGAAGCTACCACCAAAATATCCAGAAATCTGAGTTAACAGATATTTTATTTTGAACACTTGATGCTGATATATAGAACCACGAAGTGTTTACACAGACCATGAATACAGCCGCCAGCCTAGAGGACAGTCACAGAAGAGAATGTGATGAACACGGTCCCACCAGGGTGAGGACACAGAGTGTATGATGACACAGAGTGTATGATGTGTTTGTGTTTCCTCTCCATATACAAAGGCCATCTCTAGGGCAGAAATCTCTCAACAGCTCAAGCCCATTCTCTCTGCCCCCTCCATGAAACAACACAGCTCCAGCTTGGTGCTGGGAAGTCTTTCTGATGCTGGTTTGATTCCTGATCACCCAACTGGGCAAGGCCCTCTCCAAGACCTCTCGGGTTCTCCCTGGCTCACCTTCCCTCCCACAGGAGGCAGCACTGTCTCAAGAAGCCGTCAACGAGTAATGCTAGAAGAATCAGAAGAAGGAGGTATCTGATGAAAAGGCACCTGCAAGTCTAAATTCCTCTTTGGTGAGAACACTGTACATCCGCTGAGGCAGCCCTTTGGAGTAGGGAGCAGGGCGTGGCACAGTGGTCCGCAAAATGAATTCCCGGCCAGCAGGGGGTGGGAAGTCTGACACGGAGTTCTGCCGCCTTTCCTCTGCAGAGCCCATTCTCGTGAATTCCTCCTCTGGTGGAGCCAGGGCTGCAGCCTGGAAAAGAATCAAATGCTGAAGTCAAAAGCAGGTAAAATGCTAAACTCAGATGCTTTTGAAGGACAGATGAATTAACATGATAAATAAATGAAAATGTCCTATGTTACTCAGTAATGCAGTCAGCTGTATGAAAGATTACTCAAAACCACATTACACAGCAAATGCAAGAAGCTTGAAACACGGCATGAGCAGCCGGACTGGAGACAGAGACAGGAGGGATGATGACTGCCAGGCAATCTGCTCTGAAGAGAGAGGGCCATATTCAGACATCTGATGAAAAAGGCCCACAGAGCTGTGCTGCTTTCTGTTTCTTCCAGCAACGACTCAAGTCTCTGTCTGGTAGCCCCAGCCCAGTAAGGAGCTGTTTTTCTCCAGAGATGATTTTCATCTTCACTCTGGGTAAGAATTTTTAATCAATTCTTTTTAAGGTTCACTTGCCAAATTAAAAGAGGGGGCATTAGTCTTGCTTTCTGGGCAGCTAATGTGATGCTGAAGTGACAGAGACCCATACAGCAATGACCACAAAAGAGAAGTTCTCAGTATCAAAGGCATCTATTTTTTCATTGAAATGACATAAAATGCATATTCACTTATAGCCTAAAATTTTAATTCTGATTACTGTATTTTTGATAATACCATCAATTTGGGAAAAAAAATTGTTTTGGGAATGGAAACATGAAATCATGTTGCACTAAACATCAGCAAGTGAGGTAAGCCAAATCCAGACTGTGAGGGAGGTGGTTAGTGTTCATGACCTTATGAAGTTAGAGGGATGGGAAGGAACAAGGAACTAGGAGGGGCAAAGGCTATTTTGTTACCTCATCAGAAGATTCAGTCAGCTTGAGAAAGGGTGAGAAAAGAAACAGTGATGAAAGGGAAACAAGCATGATGGTTTAAACAAGGCTAGACAATGGATTTCAGGATTATTTCTGAGACAGCATGCATTACATTAAGGAACATGATAATATTCAACACAAAGTCACACCACACACAGCACACCTTGCTGTCAACTACAGCAGACATCTACTACTCATGCATCTATGGCTCAACAGGTGACATGGTGTCATTTAATGCAGAAATGACCAACAGAAACCTAGCTCTTCTACGGGGAATTATGATGCTTAAAAAAAAAAAAAAATGTTCATGGCTTGAGAAATAGATATTCCAGGGAATTTAGAAATAGGTGCCTAAGAGTTATTCAATCTAGCAAGCCTGAAGCAAAAATCCAGTCATTTATTTGCTGAATTCCATTTAAGTATGTATATACCAGAGATACCTATAATCATAAGGCTTATTGCTATTTATAATTTTAAGGAAAAGTTATAAATATATAAAATTACTATAAGCTATAAAAACACCAAGTGAAACTGCATCACAACTTTCAAAGAAAAAGTGTTAAAATCTTGACTTGTAAAACTGATACAAAGTATCACCTAATGGAAAGGCATATGAATAAACCCTTAACAGTTTACTTCAGCCAGACTAAGAACTAAGTTTAAAAATGTACCACCCAGGCCGGGCGCGGTGGCTCAAGCCTGTAATCCCAGCACTTTGGGAGGCCGAGGCGGGTGGATCACGAGGTCGAGAGATCGAGACCATCCTGGTCAACATGGTGAAACCCTGTCTCTACTAAAAATACAAAAAATTAGCTGAGCATGGTGGCACGTGCCTGTAATCCCAGCTACTCAGGAGGCTGAGGCAGGAGAATTGCCTGAACCCAGGAGGCGGAGGTTGCGGTGAGCCGAGATCGCGCCATTGCACTCCAGCCTGGGTAACAAGAGCGAAACTCCGTCTCAAAAAAAAAAAAAAAATGTACCACCCAGACGCTTGTTATATGGATTACATATAACAACATTCACTACAGACATTCACTACAAGGTCTGAAACTTGACATTTTTTCTTAAATGGAATAATATAGATGAATCCACGATTTCCATTCATTAAGGGGATTAGCTATACAATGAGGCCACTGAATGATGATATACTATGTTCCTGTATTTAGTGATTTTGAAAGATATCTTAAGTATATTCAGTAGAAAATAAGAATAATGAAGTAATTACATAATATACCCCTATTTTCAGAATTATATGCACATGTATATACTAGATCTTAAATCATCAATGTGTAGTTAGATCATGTGATTAATATTTTCTTATAATTTTCTAGGCCAGTTGCAGTGGCTCACACATACCTATAATCTCAGCACTTTGGGAGGCCGAGGAAGGAGGACTAATTGAAACCAGGAGTTTTAGATCAGCCTGGAAAACAAAGTGAGACCCCATCTCTACAAAAAATACAAAAATTAGCTGGGCGTGGTGTTGCATTCCTGTGGTTCCAGCTTCTTGTGACGTTGAAGCGAGAGGACTGCTTAAACCTAGGAGTTCAAGGCTGCAGTGAGCTACAATTGTGCCACTGCACTCCAGCCTGGACAACAGAATGAGACCCATTCTTTAGAAAATAAATAAGTAAATATAAAATTTCCCATACTGTCAAAGTTTTACTTGCAGTCAGTAGAGGGATAAGGAGGTTATTTCTATTTTGGGGAAAATAATTTTGCTTAGTTATCAACAATCTTAGGACTTAAAATATAAATATTTCAGATTTTAAATCCTCTTAACATGTAACTTTTTTTTTTTTTTGAGATGGAGATTTACTCTTGTCACCTAGGCTGGAGTGCAGTGGCATGATCACGGCTCACTGCAACCTCCACCTCCCAGGTTCAAGTCATTCTCCTGCCTCAGCCTCTCCAGTACCTGGGATTGCAGGTGCTCACCACCATGCCTGGCTACTTTTTGTATTTTTAGTAGAGACGGGGTTTCACCATGTTAGCCAGGCTGGTCTTGAACTCCTGACCTCAGGGGATCCACCTACCTTGGCCTCTTAAAGTGCTGGGATTACAGGTGTGAGCAACCGCAACCAGCTAACATGTCACTTTTTAAAAACAAAGGGGAAAGACTTTTTTGCAATATGTGGAACATTCATATTGGCGGCTAAGGAAAAAAATGTGCTTGTAAGCTTCTGGGTAGTGAACTGGGTAGGTATCATCAGATGTGGAACCACGCTCGGTTCTCGTTTTCATGCCAGAGACAAAAACAAAACAAAGCAAGCATCTATTGTTTGCTAGAAGACTAATTTAGAAGGAAATAAATATTTGGTTATTAATTTGAAATTCTGAAGTTTAGGGAGCTGCCCCATAAACAAACTAAGATTTTAGCTCTTGCTAAGAACTCCTACCAGTATATTTGGCTATGAATTGGAATATATTAACTAGTTGTACTCCAGACCAACTCTACAGGGATTATCCAGTTGTTATTCCATGTGTAGACCCATAGAAATTATTTTTCTTATTTGATTCTGAAAATTACACTCTCAAAATGGGGTCATTCTAGTGTAATCACAGTGCCATGTAAGGGGGAGCAGGTAATTAGTGCACATCATAATACCGTTATCAGAATCACTAATATTAATGAGCCCTGAATTGATCATTATCTGTGGGATGTCAGAGCCCTTAGCCTGTAATCAAGATAATACATAATTTTTTTTTTTTTTTGAGACAGAACCTTACTCTGTCGCCCAGGATGGAGTGCAGTGGTGCGATCTCTGCTCACTGCAACCTCCACCTCCTGGGTTGAAGCGATTCTCCTGCCTCAGCCTCCCAAGTAGCTGGGATTACAGGTGCACACCACCACACCTGGCTAATTTTTTGTATTTTTAGTAGAGACAGGGTTTCACCATGTTTGCCAGGCTGGTCTTGAACTCCTGACCACAAGGTCACTCAGGAACCCGATCCACCTGCCTTAGCCTCCCAAAGTGCTAGAATTTCAGGCATAAGCCACCGCAGCCACCCGATAATATGTAATTTTAAAACCTTTACTTTCACTACTAGAGGTAATGATTATGATAATTTTTCAGGCTGTGCAAAAATCTGTTTCCATAGCCCTAAAAATCTGAAGTTTTCCTCTTTCCTAGGAAACCTCAAAGGTAGATATCTTCACCATTACAAGTGAATCCACTTTGCGCTACATGGGCTTTAAAGATGGTAAAACTGAACTCCATTCTAATTTGAAAGTATCTGTAAGTAAACATGTTTTCCTACAGCACAGCATTGGCCATTGCTAATCATATCCCTGCCAGCTTCTATAACAATGGATTTTGGACTCTTCTGATTTTTAAAATGTAGGTCCTAGAATACACTTATCATTTTAATTCAACATGTAGGAAAACAGATTTCGAGGCTCAGAAATCATTGTTTCTTCATTGTTCAAACCCAATGCCCAGACTTACGCTTGGATGACATCACTGTGATCAGCCACGTGTGAGAACTAAAACAGCCTCTTGCAGAGCAGAGGTCTGGAGAGATCATGATAAGAGTCAGCAAAGGTTCTCACATACCCTCTGAGCACTCACAAACAGCTTGTGAATGATCCTGCCAGCATGTCCTCTTCCTGCGCCGGTGACTAACACTTCAGGTTGCTCCAGCAGGCAACTCACAAACCTAGGAGAGACAGACAGCCAATGAAAGGGTGGAAATGAGCTGTCCAGGCCACTTTGTGTCTATCCATCCTCCCACAGGAGTTTTTTGGACAAATTCTCCAGCTCATACTGGCTGGACGCACCAAGGTTGGAGTGAAATTTTACAGCAAGATACACTGACATTTGGAATTAATACCCACTCAATTGAAAATCTTCCTGCTTTTTCACCTGTGTTCATAAAAATTTTTTCAAGTCTATCTCTGTCAAAGTGTTAAGAAAAAATATTCAGCCTAGAAGCTTAGAAAATGCTACAGTTAATAAAAGATGAAAAGAAATTTGGATAACATAAACTAAGTTATATTTATCCAATAAAAGTAATGATCCATATTTGTTTTTGTTTTTTTTTAAGCGGTGTGTGTCTGTGTGTGCACGCGTGCATGCACATATGCTTAAAATACTTGCTGTTGGGCAAAGTTGCAATTGTAAACTGTGCCATTAGATGCTGGAAACACTGAACTTCCAAGTATGTCACAGATAACGTATGGTGGAACTAACAGAGTTGAAGGCACAAAGCCACCAAGCCTGCACCACCTGCTCACTAATTCATACTGCTATTTTAGAAATGAGTCCCTTGATTAGGGCTTATTCTTCACATTTAAAAGGAAGAATTTTTCAGGAGCCAAGTAGGGAGAAAATTTGACTCAACCAAAGACATAAAATGCAAACATGAACTTGTTAAAAGACAGCAAATCCTTTGTCATATAATATTAATTATTTAGCATCAATAATGCCATTTCTTACGGAAAGGGCAATGAAAATGTTTAAATGATGACAAATTTAAGCCACTGAACAAACTAATTTGGAAACACTTTATCACACATTAAAATAATATTGGGGTCAGGCGCAGTGGCTCACACCTGTAATCCTAGCACTTTGGAAGGCTGAGGCAGGCGGATCACAAGGTCAAGAGACTGAGACCATCCTGGCCAACATGGTGAAACTCCATCTCTACTAAAATACAAAAATTAGCTGGGTGTGGTGGCATGTGCCTATAGTCCCAGATACTCAGGAGGCTGAGGCAGAATTGCTTGAACCCAGGGGGCGGAGGTTGCAGTGAGCGAGATCACATCACTGCACTCCAGCCTGGTGCCTGGCAACAAAGCAAGACTCTGTCTCAAAAAAAAAAACAAAAAACACACAACACATAAACCAATATTGCTCTTTCAAATAACACAAGCAAAAAATGAACAGGGCCTCACACTGATCTAAGCTCCACTGGTAATGGTGTTGAGTTTCATAAAGAGAAAATACTGCCCTGATCATCTGCCTCATCTGAGAAAAGCCATCTGGTCCCTCTTTCAAAGCATAATTGCAAGGTGCATAGGAGGTGTACCTTTGCTATCACAAATTTTGTTTCAAATAAACAACTTGGAACAGTAAGCGGAGATGGTTTCAGCACCCTCACACTGTGGTCAAGGAACAGTAACAGCTGAAAACAACGTTTTGGGGCATGGTGAGCAACACAGTTTCTCCACAAGAAATTTCAGACACCGCATCTCCAAGAGCAAACCAAGGAATCCCTTGAAAAAGAGGCTCTGGGAGACTATTTCTAAAAGTGGGAAGAATGGAAACACCTGGCAGAGATTCAGAAATATAGGAGAAGTCAAATGCTATGATAATTAAGTATTTCTGTCACTAGACAATGCTTGTTCAAATAATATATGAGTACCACAAAAGTCTCAATATCCATTACAATTTTTCTTAAGAGAGTGGTTGCTTTTCCTATGGGGACAAAACTGAATTAGCCAAACAGCAGTTACCTTTCAAGATCTTCCTTTTCCTCCTCCTGTTCACATTTCTCAGTTCCAAACTTGGCTTTTAGTGACCGAGCTCTTGCAATAAGAGCTTCCACATTAGTAATCTGGTGAATGATTTCCTGGCGGTGGAAAAGTAAGAGGCATACGTTGGGAGATGGCAAAAAAGCAAAGCCTTTTAAAAATGCATCTTAAAAATAATTTGTGCCAACTGAAGAGAACACTGGGCAAGATTCTGACACTACGTCAAACTTACTTCCAACTTCTTGTCTTCTGGATTGGGAAAGTGCAAAACTTTACTGGAATGGGATATTATCTGCTTTATGATCTTCTTAACTGAAGAAATATTTTCCAGACTTTCTATTTTTAAAAGATTAAAGCCATCATTAAATCAATTAAGCAAAATATACTTTCACTTTGGAAATGAACTAATGATCAGTTAAATATGACATTTACCTTCTTCCTTTACCTTGAGTACAGCTGCATGAATCACACAAGGTAACAGGTGCCGAGCAAGGTCTGCAGGTTTCTGGATTGCCAGATAGTGCAGCACCTGAAGGAGGCATAGTGTACACATACGATCACCACAGGTGTCAAAGGGTGACAGCCTCTTACGGAAGTGCAAATCCTCAGCCACTAGTCTTACATCTTAGCAAGACATCACTCCCCACCACAGGTGGACAGCCACAACCCCAAAGGTGAGGATAATGTAACTGAAAGCATCTAAGAACTTCAATCTTTAATAATGCTAAATATTCTCTTTTTTTTGGGGGTTTCCATATGTAATATATGCAAATAAGGAAAATACAAAGAAAATAAAAACCACTGATAAACTACAATGCCTAGAGATAACAATCTTGAACAGTGGAATGTTTTCGTTTTAAGACACAGAATACACAAAATAAGGATACTAATATTAAATATGTAAAATACTGCTTTTAAACCTGCTTTTCTCAGTATTTCTGAACCTTCTGACTTTACATACGTTTTTAAATTTTTTTCCAATTCTTATTATAAGAATACAGAGAAGTATATACAAAACATGGACCCTACCTTTAGGCTCTTTATTCAACAGTAGTAAAGATAAAAGAAGTATAAACCCTATAAACATATAAAGTTCTTTGATATCAATAAACAAAATTTTAAGAAGTATAATCTCATAATGTGAGTATGACTAATAAATGCTCATGGATTTCAAAATGTAAAAAAACACAGGTGATACACAAATTTTCCTGCAATCCTCCTTCACTAAAACCCATTTTCATGTTTATCCTCTCAAACTACTTATAAGCCCATTTAAACACAGAGATGTAGATGCATATGTAATTTCTTAACAAAATTAGTAACTTACATACTGGTTTCTGATTTGCTTTGTTCATCTAATGACTTATGGTGGACTTTTTTTTTTGGCTTGGAGAGTTTTGTCTGATTTGAAACTTTTTTTGAGACGGGGTTTCGCTCTTGTTACCCAGGCTGGAGTGCAATGGCCTGATCTTGGTTCAATGCAACCTCCGCCTCCTGGGTTCAGGCAATTCTCCTGCCTCAGCCTCCTGAGTAGCTGGGATTACAGGCACACACCACCATGCCCAGCTAATTTTTTGTATTCTTAGTAGAGACGGGGTTTCACCATGTTGACCAGGATGGTCTCAATCTCTTGACCTCGTGATCCACCCACCTCGGCCTCCCAAAGTGTTGGGAATACAGGTGTGAGCCATGGCGTCTGGCCCTAAAACCGGTTTTTTTTTTTTTTTTTTTTTTTTTTGAGACAGAGTTTCGCTCTTGTTACCCAGGCTGGAGTGCAATGGCGCAATCTCGGCTCACCGCAACCTCTGCCTCCTGGGTTCAGGCAATTCTCCTGCCTCAGCCTCCCGAGTAGCTGGGATTACAGGCACGCGCCACCATGCCCAGATAATTTTTTGTATTTATAGTAGAGACGGGGTTTCACCATGTTGACCAGGATGGTCTCGATCTCTTGACCTCGTGATCCACCCGCCTCGGCCTCCCAAAGTGCTGGGATTACAGGCTTGAGCCACCACGCCCGGCTTAAAACTTTTTTAAATGAAGAACTATACTATACATACCAGAGTAATAGAAATAGTTTAAAGAAAACACCAGCTTAGGAAACAGAATGTTACCAGGCCTTTCCAAATCCTCCTGTGTACCCTCCATCTCCAGAATTAACTACCACTCATTCTTCTGTTTTTCTTTATAGTTTTTTCACATATGTAACCTTAAATAATATGTTCACTTTTTTCTAGTTTTAACCTTTATATAAATAGAATGTTTCTGTTTATACCCCTCAGTGACTTGCTTTTTTTTTCAGTATTGTTTTGAGATTCATATACCATTCCAACATGCTATAGTTTACACTTTTTCACTGCTGTATTAAAATGTTCCTATACTAATAGTGGATAGATAGCTCCTCAGTTTTTGGCTATTACAAGTAATGCTCCCATTACATTGTTGCACATATTTCCTCGTACAAATGGCACTTCTACAACAATTACTTTAGGATATATACCTAAAAACGGAACTAGGAAATGTACAAGATAATTATCCTACAAAGTGTTTGAACAGATTTACATTCTTATCTAGAGTAATGAATTCCGTCTGTTGTACATCCTTGCTAACACCCACCTTTCTGAATTTTGTTTTCCTTAACTCAGAGAAAAAACAAATTTGCAGGAATAACATATGTTATTACTCTTTACCCGAATTCCCATATGAACTGTCTCCCTCCTCTGATCTGGATCCCTTGCATCTCCCTGTGCTCTTGTGTATGTACACACTACAGACAAACTTGTTTCTGAATAATTTCAGAATAAGTTGCATACTCATGTCCCTTATCCCAAAATATCTGTACTTCCTAAAATTAAAAGTATTTTATTATGTAATCAAAATGCAAATGATTCTCATTATATACAATAAATTTAACACTGATAAAATAACTGTAATCTAACCTACTAGCCTTATTGCAGTTTCGTCAACTGACCCATGTCTTTTATTTTTTTGAGACAGGGTCTTTCTCTGTCACCCAGGCTGGAGGGCAGTGGCACGATCTCAGCTCCCTGCAACCTCCACCTCGCAGGCTCCAGCAATTCTCCTGCTTCAGCCTCCCGAGTAGCTACCACTATAGGCACGTGCCACTGCTGCCCAGCTGATTTTTAGTAAAGACGGGTTTCACCATGTTGACCAGGCTGGTCTTAAACTCCTGACCTCAAGTAATCCACCTGCTTCAGCCTCCCAAAGTGCTGGGATTATAGGTATAAGCCACTGTGCCCAGCCACATAAGGTCTTTTATGACCCTTTCCCTCCACCACTGCAAGTCTAGGTAAGGATCATCCAATGCCTTTAGCCGTCATAGCTCTTCAATCTCAACTAATCTGGAACAGCTTTCACTCTGTCTTTTTATAACACTGACATTTGAGTATAGTCTCCTCTTCCTCCCTACTTTTTGGCTAACTAAATTCCATACTGTATTCAGATTTCTTTAGTTTCTAAAAATTGAGCTGTAACTCACATACCATAAAATTCACCACTTTAAAATGGATAACTTCAGTGGTTTTTAGCATATTTGAAGGATCATGTTACCATCACCATTACCTAATTCCAGAACATTTTCTTTCATTTACCCCAAGAGAAATCCAGTACTCCAATGCAGCCACTCCTGATTTCCCCCATTCTCAGTCCCCATCGCTGGAAACTACTAATCTAACTTGCTGTCTCTATCGACTTGCCTGTTCTGAACCTTTCATATAAATGGAACGATGCAATATGTGGCCCTTTGTTTCTGGCCACTTTCACTTAGCATAGTATTTACAAGGTTCATCCATGTAATGCACCAGTTGTAACACATACCAGTGCTTCCTTCCTTTTTATGGCTGATACTCCATTGCGTGGACAGATCATAATTGGCCTATCCATTTATCACTGATAGGACATTTGGGTTTGTGCGATTTTTTGGCCATCGTGAATAATGCTGTCAACATGTATGTATGCAGTTTCTTTAGTTTTTTTTTTTGAGACAGAATTTCGCTCTTGTTACCCAGGCTGGAGTGCAAGGGCACGATCTTGGCTCACCGCAACCTCCGCCTCCTGGGCTCAGGCAATTCTCCTGCCTCAGCCTCCGGAGTAGCTGGGATTACAGGCATGAGCCACCATGCCCAGCTAAGTTTTTGCACCTTTAGTAGAGACGAGGTTTCACAATGTTGACCAGGATGGTCTCGATCTCTTGACCTCGTGATCCACCCACCTCGGCCTCCCAAAGTGCTGGGATTACAGGCTTGGGCCACGGCGCCTGGCTCTTTAGTTTTTATCTAATGTCATTTTCCTGCTCCAGGATCCACTTCAAGATATCACAATACGTTTAGCTGTCATGTTTCTAGGCTCCTCTTGGCTGTGACAGTTCTCAGACTTTCCTTGTTTTTACCAACCTTGACAGTTTTCAATTCTAGTCAAGTATTTCATAAAAACTCCCTCAATTATGGTTTATCTAATGTTTTTCTCATGATTAAACTGGTTTGGAAGGAAGATCAGAGAGGTAAAGTGCCAATGTCATCACATCATGTCAAGAGTACATATTGCCATTACGACTTAGCCTGTGGCTGTTACCCTTCATCACCTAGCTGAGAGAGTCAGTCAGGTTGCTGCACTGTAATGTTATTCTTTTTCCCTCCTTGTGCACCATACTCTTTGAAAGGAAGTAACTATGTGTAGCACACACTTAGGGAGTGGGAATCAGCTTTAGCCTCCTTGAGGGTGGAGTCTCTACATACATTTAGAATTCTGCACAGGAGTTGTCTCTTCTATCCCATTAACTTACATATTCAATCAATTATTTACATCAGTATGAACTCAAGGATATTTATTTTGTACTCTTGAGTCACAATCCAACATTATTTTAATTTGTTGTTCAAATTGTTCCATTGTTGGCCAGTTGGAAACTCTTTCGGTTGGCTCCTGTGTCTTTAATATGCCCCAAAATTGTGTAGATTTTCTTTTTATCAAACTCTTTTCAAAACAGAATGTTCCTCATTTTAGGTTCATCCAATGTTTCCTCACATTTAGGCTCAGATTTTGCATTCCTGGACCAAACAGCATATAAGAGTGGTGTTGGGTTCGTCAGATGATCACAGCCCAATGTGCATGATCTCCATTTATTCCTCACTGGTGATGTTAATTTTGATCATCCTATGGAGACACTGTCCTATTTCTCCACTTGCCTTGCAACGCAGAAGCATTCTGTAGAGAAACACTTAAAAACCATGCAAGATGATGCTCTTCAAACTTCCACCTAGACTTAGTATCTGTTCGTGATTCTTGCTGAACCAGTCTTTACTATGAACATGGTTGCAAAATGAAGACTTCCAACATATCCACTACATTTACCAATCATTGTTCTGCAGGAAATGACCTCCCTCCACCTTGTTTATCCATAAATTATCAATATGGTTCCAAGAATTCCTATTTTTTCTAACAGTTTATAATTCATTTCTGTCCTTAACTATTTAAAACTCAAATTGTCCCAGATTTGGCCAATGTTGAGTCCCTTCAAGTTAGCTCTCTATGAAATGACCCCATCTTTTTTTAAGCAACTTCCTTACTGTCTAGCAATCCAGGATGTTCGAGGTTTATCTTGTACCTTCCCTGCCTCAACTATGAAATCAGTCGTTTTTTTTCTCTTTTTTTCTTTTTTTTTTTTTTGAGGAAAGCATAGTGAGGAATGTTTTAAAAAAAAAAAAAACAAGCTATGTGTGCTTATTGCTATGGGGGTGTCACTGCTTCTAGATTCTTTAAGAAGAAAGCTGGGAAATGTATGCTTGTATATATACAAATACACATGTACATACTGACATAACCTATCCATATTTTAAAAATGTGTAAGTCCATACTAATACCTCTAATTCCAATCCACTGCCACTGGGTTTTTCCTTGCATTCCTTAATTTCATACTTAAATCTCACTTCCACAGTAAGAAATTCTGGCTTCCAACACCACCAACACATTTAGTTACTTACTTCGCCCAACCAGTAATACATCTAAAAGAGTTTCAGAATTGCTTTACCCATATCATTACAAAAAAATAAGCCTAAATAATATATTTCAAGATTTTTTTTTTCTTTTTTTGAGATGGAGTCTCATTCTGTCACACAGGCTGGAATGGAGTGGCATGATCTTGGCTCACTGCAACCTCTACCTTCCAGGTTCAAGCGATTCTCCTGCCTCAGCCTCTTGAGTAGCTGGGATTACAGGTGTGTGCTAAAACCCCTGGCTAATTTTTTTGTTGTTTTTTGAGACGGAGTTTCGCTCTGTTACCCAGGCTGGAGTGCAATGGCGCGATCTCGGCTCACCGCAACCTCCGCCTCCCGGGTTCAGGCAATTCTCCTGCCTCAGCCTCCTGAGTAGCTGGGATTACAGGCACATGCCACCATGCCCAGCTAATTTTTTGTATTTTTAGTAGAGACGGGGTTTCACCATGTTGACCAGGATGGTCTCGATCTCTTGACCTCGTGATCCACCCGCCTTGGCCTCCCAAAGTGCTGGGATTACAGGCTGAGCCACCACGCCCGGCCCTCCCTGGCTAATTTTTATATTTTTAGTAGAGATGGGGTTTTACCATGTTGTCCAGGCTGGTCTCAAACTCCTAACCTCGGGTGATCCACTCACCTTGGTCTCCCAGAGTACTGAGATTAGAGGTGTGAGCCACTGCCCTCAGCCTCAAGATTTTTTTTGCAGTCCCATCCCCCACCACAACAGAGAGTATACAGTCAAACACATTTGATGTGTCCATAAATCACTTGAATTAGATCTTCCCTCCCTTCACCAATCCCTGTCAATGTGGTCATGTTACTCATTTGAACTACAGCTGGGTTCAAGTGTCTCAACTTGTCTTCAGGTTTAGGTTATTTTTCCTCTTTCCATCCTTATTAATTTATTTTTTGGGATAAGTAAATCATAGGCCAGCACACTGGCTCACACCTGTAATCCCAGCACTTTGGGAGGCTGAGGCAGGAGAATTGCTTCAGGCCAGGAGTTTGAGACCAGCTTGGGCAACACAGTGAGATCTAATAGCTGTAACAAATTAAGAAAAATAATTAGTTGGGCATCATGGTGTTCACCTGTATTCCTAGCTACCAGGGAAGCTGAGCCAGGAGAATCACTTGAGCCTAGGAGTTTGAGGGCTTTCTATTCAAGTGTGTTTTTGAGGAGCGTTTTATTTTCTTCATTAAGATTTCAAACATTTTCTGTTAAGCATTTTACCATTTTTCCTCTTATAATGAAAATTATATTTAGATCTCCTAAATGGTTATTAGTGTATATGCTACTGATTACTGTATGTTAACTATATATCCTACTGCCTTGCTGGATTCATTTATATTAGTTTCAACACTGGCTTTTTGAATTTTTCCAAGTATACTGTCATACCACTGCAGAGTTCTTCTAACTCCTATGCCTCTGCTTTGTCTTGCTAATTACACTAGCTAATCCCTGCAGAACAATTTTGATTGGCAGTGGTGATGGAAGGCATCCTTGCTTTGTTCCTGACTTTAGTGACCCCCTACAGCTTCCCCAATTAAGATGCTGTGTTTAGGACTAAACTTTCTATATATTGTCTTATTTTAAGGAAGTAGCCATCTATTCCACTTTTTTCCCAAGAGTTTCAAATTAAATTTATCAAAGGCTTTTTCAGCACAAATGGAGATAATGATATAATTTTCTGCTTAGACCTATTAATGAAGCAAATTATATCAACAGACTTCTAAATAATCATCCTCACATCTGATCAACACGTATTATTTTCTTAAAGTGATATTAATGTCAGTTTACTTCAGATTTTGCATTAAATTTCTTAAGTATTACTGGTCTGCTATTCTTAAAAATATGCTATCTTTATCAGATTTAGGTACCAATGCTATAGTTGTTTCACAGAAAGAAGCTGGAAAATTCCCTCCAATTATTGTGTGTTGAAATAATTTATGTACCATTGGGACTATATGGTTTCTTGATATTTAGTTGGATTTCCCTGTGAAACCATCTGGGCCTGGTTCTTTTTTATGGGGCAGTTCCTTGGTAACTGTCTTGTGAAAATTTGTCTGTTTATACTTTTTCTTTTTTACTGGTGTTAATTTTGATAGAAATTATATTTTTGGTAGGAAATTTCCCTAGGAAACTAATTCGACTTGGTTTTCAAATTTATATACAGAGATGTGCAGAGTAGTATTTTTAATACATTTCCTCTGTATCAGTAGTTATTAAGATGTGACCTCTTTGTCATTCATTATTTTATATATGTGCTTTCCCCTTTTTTCTTGATTAAATTAGCTAATGGCTTCTCTATTTTGCTGATTTTAAAAGAACTTGACTGAGCTCACTAATTTCATCTGTTTTTCTGTTCTCTACTTTATAACTGTCTCCTTTTAATTTCCTTCCTTTTGTTTTCTTTTGATTTTACTTTTTTTTCCCTAGGGTTTTTAGTTAGAAATTTAATTCATTTATTTTCATTCTTTTGTTTTTACTGATATAGGTGTTTAGGGCTATGAAAGTTCGTTTCATCACTTTTTTTTTTTTTTTTTGAGGCGGAGTTTTGCTCTTGTTACCCAGGCTGGAGTGCAATGGCGCGATCTCGGCTCACCGCAACCTCCGCCTCCTGGGCTCAGGCAATTCTCCTGCCTCAGCCTCCTGAGTAGCTGGGATTACAGGCACGTGCCACCATGCCCACCTAATTTTTTGTATTTTTAGTAGAGACGGGGTTTCACCATGTTGACCAAGATGTTCTCGATCTCTTGACCTTGTGATCCACCCGCCTCGGCCTCCCAAAGTGCTGGGATTACAGGCTTGAGCCACCGCGCCCGGCCTCATCACTTCTTAAGTATAGCCTATAGGTTCTAATATATAGAGTTTTCATTCTCATTGTTTTTCAAAAATTCTGTACTTTCAATTTGCATTTTCTCCTATCACCAAGTATTGTTTAACAGAAAGTTTTTATTCCATTAATTTTCTAACCTAAGTGAGTGGTAGGCTATACCATCTGGGTCTGTGTGAGTACAGTCTGTGATGTTCGCATGAGGATAAAATTGCCTAACGAGGAGCTTCTCAAAATGTATCCTCTTTGTTAAGCCATAAGGGACTGTATTAGTTCTGTCTTAGTGTTCTGATTTTTCTCCTTAAGGAAACTAATGAATTGAATATTCCTACTTTTCTTATCTTTCATTTATACTACTTTCTCTTCAATTCCTTTTACTCCTATATCTCCTTTTCATTCTCTTGGCTGTTTTCCCATTTTTCTTCAATGCCTTTTACAAAATTTACACATAAATCTATTCTCCTGGCCCTCTTGTAATTTAGTCTTCATTTTTTACATGGTTGCCTTTTTCTTTTGCTTCTATCTTGAACTAAATTAGCTGTGGTTTCATTTCTTTGTGGGTTTTTTTGGTCTGTCTCTGTTCTTGATTTTAGTATTTCTGATTAAACAGGGTTTTTTCATATCCTCTTTGTTTGAGGTTATCTGATTAAGTTTGGAATGTTACAATTTTCTTCTGTTTTGTGACTGATTTTCTGGGAAATATTTTCATTAGCTGAAATGATCTAATTTGCATTTTCTGTTTTGTAAAGTACTCTTAAATGGATGTGGTCTGTTCTCTAGTAGTATCACAAATAGCTTCAAAGTGCCCTCTTGTGCAGTTTCTTTAATGGATAGAGGGGGATGAGGGAGGCTGATTGTCTTGTTTTTCTTTCATTTCTGCAGGATCCTTAATTTTCCCCTCTTATTTCCCATCATTCCTAAGGGACACCACTCCTTTTTTGATTTTCTTATTTGATTTTCTCCAAGGCCCCATTTCTAGTCCTGTTTATATTCAAGCCCCTTCCTTGTGGCAAATGCTGTGAACTAGTAACCCTACCTGTGTTCAGTATTTTGGCATATGGTATTAGGCTCAAACTTTCTGAGGTGACTTCGTGCTTCATCTAAGTCTTCTGTATCTCTTGGCCCTTTTTCCTTCCTGCCCCCTACTCACTATTATCTATATAGACTTACAACAGGAGCTCCACTGGAATTTGGCTTATTTCTCTACTTACTGTTAATTGGAAGGTCAGTGTAATTTCTACCTCTTAGTAATGCTGAATGCATGGATTTATTTACTCTACTTATTGATTTCATGGGATTTTTTGGGGGGTGGGGGAGGTAGGAAGGTGTGCAGGGCAATTTAATTTCAGGCAGGTGCCACTGTTCTCCTTAACTCTAAATGTTTTCTAATAGCTGCAAAGCAGGCCACTGAATGGATATACCATAATTTAATGAACCAAGTCCCTATTGTTGGAAACTTTGGTTGTTTCTGCTTTTTCACTTATGAACTTTGTTGAACATCATTTATATACATAGATCTTTGTATATTTCTCATTATTTCCTTAATAAATGTTTCGTAGTAGAACTGCTAGCTCAAAGGACATACCCATTTTTAACACTTTTAACATATACTGTGAGAAAGTCAATGGTAAGCAGTCCATTTAAACTATGCATGCCTGTTATTTGCCCTGTTTGCAAAAAATCTTAAATGTGAATAGTAAATTTATAAAAAGTTCATTGAATTTCAATGTTTTGCATCTCAAGTGTGTCCAAAGCTCTCACGTCTGTGATAGTGAGTTTCTAAAATGCAAGAATAATAATTTGCTTTCTAGTATTAGAGAACCAAACCTCAATTACCTTTTCTGCTTCCCGTGTATCATCAAAGAGTCTCCTTTGCCTTCTAGCAGGAATTGGCTTAGCTGTTTCCCAGGCTTCTACCCACATATTGCTTGGAATCTTCATCCGGGCACTCAGTTCTCCTTTCAGCACCACGTTGCCCTTTTCATCAATCACCTCCTCTTCAATATAATCCCGGGGTGAATACCACCTCACAAAATCTTCCAGGAAGCAACCTGGATTAGCTGCCTAAAATAAGACAAAAAAATTCAGCAGAATCAAATAAAAATCAACAGTTACTGTTAAGCCTGTTTGCAAAATGATTTTTTCAAAAAAAGCCTAGCTAATCTTCACAATCTAATATGTGAAATGAATTTGGGTATCACCTTTAAAACAGGTCAGATGTTAAAGTACCAAAAGCATTTTATTTTTATTTTCTCAGCTTTATAGAAAAAGAAAACATTTTCACTCAGTGAATTTGGATATTAAAAACTCAATGTAAAGTAAACATCATTTTCTTAAGCACACTATATGTTATACAACTAGGTTTAATATTATAGTATAATAACTACTCAATACTGGCCAGGCGCGGTGGCTCAAGCCTGTAATCCCAGCACTTTGGGAGGCCGAGGCGGGTGGATCACAAGGTCAAGAGATCGAGACCATCCTGGTCAACATGGTGAAACCCCGTCTCTACTAAAAATACAAAAAAAATTAGCTGGGCACGGTGGCGTGTGCCTGTAATCCCAGCTACTCAGGAGGCTGAGGCAGGAGAATTGCCTGAACCCAGGAGGCGGAGGTTGCAGTGAGCCAAGATCGCGCCATTGCACTCCAGCCTGGGTAACAAGAGTGAAACTCCGCCTTAAAAAAATAAAAATAAAAAAAATAACTACTCAATACTAAGAAAAGTATAAATTAAATAATATACCACATGATCAGAATAACACAGTGATGAAGAAGTTCTATTCTTCTTTTCCTCAATAAATAATGCTGGTTCTGCAATAAATATCAGCTAACCTCAAAAACGTTCTATTCTGCCATCAAATTCTTATACTTTATGTAACAAATTCCTATCAAATTAATTGGTTTTGGGCTGTTAAGGAGTTGGAATTCAAACTACTGTTTTTCAGGCTTGTAGAACCAAACTGATTAAAGTTTTAGTAAGTGGATAGTTCTACAGAATTAATGATGTATGCCAAAAAGCTTTCAGTGATTCTAACTTCAAGCCTGGAAAAAAAGACAAGGGTACCCAGTGTTTGTGGTAAGGCATAGAGGTCTTTCTGCAACTCTTCCAGTGATGTACTAGTAGAGAACTAAGGACAGGCATGAAAACCAACATGATGAGAATGGTGTGTCTGAAATGTGAAGGGTAAAACTACCAGTTTCACCTCACTGGCCTCAAGGGCTACCAGCTGGACCATCCTTACCATCTTAGGATATACCCCTGAGGACAGATCCCCTAGAAGATCCTTCACTGTCTGTCAACAACACAAACTTAAAAGGTTTATGATATGGTCCATGGTAAAAGCAGTGGGTCAAGATTACTTCATGACACTGCGTGATTCCAGATTTATGTACAAAGATCTAGATCTTAATCAGCCAACAGCATACCCACATGAAAATATCTTAGGAAACGACAGAAGGAGGCCTGGGGTAAAGAGCATAAACTTCAAAAGAAAATAATATTCTACTCATACATTATAGATTATATTAAAAGCATTTCATGCCAAAATTCTTCCTTCTGGTTGTCCTTACTATAGCAGGCTGAACATTACTAAGAAAGGCCAAGGCTCTACTTGAGCTTATCTTCTTTTTACTATTAAAGGTATGTACCACAAGGGCATGCTCCAGAATCCACCATCTCCTTCTGGAACTCTGAGGTGTGCCCAGGCACATATTAGTATGCTTCCAATGCTCTGGGGACTCTCAAGAGCCCTTAATACTAACTTATCCCTATACAAAAAGTAAAGGCAACCATATCTATTTTAGAATAACTACCTATTTCCTTAAATAATTTCTACATATGGGCAGATATGTCAGTTGGCTGTTTAAATTACTATCTATTTTCTGGTTAAAACAATGTCATGAAAGATTTGTAGGTGCCCAGGTTAGTTCAAAATAGTCTAATGAGTCACAGTGTTGCTAAAGTGCAATGTTAGAGGAACTATATAGAAACTTACCAAGAGGGACCAGTACGTTTCCATGGGGAAAGACTTTCACAGTTCCTATTTAGAATGTCCTCTTGTGCATGCCTCTGCAAAGACACTGCAGCAGGACAGGGATAGATGACTATGAAGGCAGCTAGAGGTCAGATGGAAAATTACTGCTACGGAGGCTGCTATTTCCTGCTGTGCACACACACCTTAAGCCAATTCCCTTCTCTACTTTTTGGTTTGACAATTGCCCTGACAGCCAACTGGCTTCTCTTTATCCATTGCACCAACTATTTGTTTTAAAACAACTTATCTCTTTCTTGTCATACAGCAGTAAAGAACTGGCAGATTTTCTGTATCATTTAAGTCTCCAAGCAAAACACAACCCTTAAGGGGTTCACTAAAGATTTTTTCATTCAGTAAAGATGGGTAAAATAAGCAGGAAACAAGACTCCCTTTTATTGTCACTTAAATCTGATAGCAAGAAAAGGATGAAAGTGGCATAGGTGTTTGTGGAGTATATATTTTTAAAAATAACACACAAATGTTTCAGAGAAAAATAAAACTCACAATGGCCTAAACAGTACAGAAGCAGGACTGCGTATGGTCTATGGATTAGGAAAGTGAAAGCTATCACAGGTTAATGAGGGAAGTCCGGGGCCAGGAGATGGTTCAGAGTATCAGCAGTAGGAAAGGAAGCTCTGTAGCCCACCGGGCTACCCACTTGAGGGTTTAAAAATATACATGAACTTGCCTTTGCTTTCCAAAATAAAAATCCTTTCTTCATTCCTGGTTTTAATACAGACCGATATCCAAGCCTAAAATATTCTTCAGATAGCAAATGCCTACTCATCCGAAATAGTGACTCTTCTCAGAAACTTTTCGTGACCTACTCAGCAGACTTAGTCTCTTTGACCCTGCCTTCATAAGAGAACTCATGACATTGTAATTCCTTACATATCTCCTCCCACAACCTCAATCGACTGTAACCGAGGGTAAACACTGTATTTCTTAACTCATCTAATCACAGTACAAAGTACACAATAGGCGCTCAAAAGTTTGTTAAATGAAGTGACCCATATTAAATCCTAACAGTTTCCTAAAAGCCTTCCATTAAATTGGCTGAACACAAAGGAAGAAAGCACCCCAATCCACGTATGGAAAAAATTCTATTCTCAACTTTCAACTATTAATAGCATTGGATCTTTGCTTTTTTAAAACTTAAGAAACAAGTTTGACTATGTCCTCTGAGGGGATATGGCAGTGTTTAACTACTAATGAAATCCAAACACTTAACAAAAAAGGCATTCAGCCTTTTATACCACTTTACAGAGTGACTTTCACAGTTTCATCCCAGAATAGCTCAAAATAGACCCCAGAGCTCTGAAAGTATGACCCACCTTAAAAGACTCCATATCTGAGAGCAGACAGGCACTCTGCATGCGTGCGCGGAGGTGAGCCCCTTCTGCTGATGTACCTAATTTAGCTAAAACCTCAGACTGCTCTTCTAGCAGATCTTCTGTCATAGGTGCTGGTTCCTGTGAAGCACAAAAGGACAAGGCTCACGAACAGCCCTTTTTAGACAAAGAAGTACTATAAAAATAGAATAAAGACAACAATCATTTCAGCTCTAGCAGTCACAAGATGAGTATTTTTAAAAATTCAGAGAAAGGCATTAAATTTTTTAGAACTTACATAAAAAAGGTAACAAATTAGGAAAAATAAATACCACTTTCAGGCCTCCTCCCCCTCACAGATAAGATCATCCTGTTTCCCTTGACAAGGATTGATAGTAAAAGACAAAGGAATTTGGGTCCACTGAGCAACATTTTCCTGCCTACTAGTGATAAAGAAATGAAGTCCTAATGCTATTATTATATATGTCATCACTAGCCGCAATAAAATTTTAATTATAAGTAACAGAAATGGTCTGATACAGAAACAACAGGAGGGAACTGCTCCATTGCATTCTAGCCTGGGCGAAAGAGACAGACTGTGACCCTAAAAAAAAAAAAAAAAAAAAAGAATGACTAGGTTGAGGCTGGGCGCGGTAGCTCATGCCTGTAATTTCCAGCACTTTGGGAGACCGAGGGGGATGGATCACTTGAGGTCAGGTGTTCAAGACCAGCCTGGCCAACATGGTGAAACCCCATCTCTACCTAAAAATTTAAAAAACTAAAAAAACTAGCTGGGCATGGTGTATGCCTGCAATCCCAGCTGAGGGGGCTGAGGCAGGAGAATCACTTGAACCCAGAAGGTGGAGGTTGCAGTGAGCTGAGATCATGCCACTGCACCAGGCATGGGTGACAGAGCAAGACTCTCTCAAAAACATATGTTAGCTTGGTTCCAATCTACTAGCTAAGGGCTTTTTCTTCTAGAATATTGGGGTAAAGTCTTCAAACTTTTTCTAGCCATATAATTTATGTTATAACCTAAGTCTACATAAATGGAACATAGATGTATGTTTGAATTCTTATGAAGCAACTACATAAAGAATTATTTTTCAGTGAAGTAGGCAACTGATTAACATCACATTTTGAGCTAACTTCTAAAGCTTGAAATTACATTGGTTTCAACTGATCATTTTGAATTCCAACAATTTTATATAAGTACATTTATAATTCAAATAAAATTAACCTTAAAATAAGAAACTAAAATGGACTAAAATTTTGCCTAGATTTACCTAAACGCAAAATATAAAAACTAATTTCTAGATATATAAGATGTACATTTAAAGAGTAAGTCAGTCCAGATTTAGACTATGAATTTAAATGTGAAAATTCAAGGATCTGAGTAAGTGAGGGAGCACAGCCTCTTGAAGAAAAATAAAAGCACTAAATTTAAAAAGTATTATTTTAATTAGCTGGGCATGGTGGCACGTGCCTGTAATACCAGCTACTCAGGAGGCTGAGGCAGGAGAATTGCCTGAACCTGGGAAGTGGAGGTTGCGCCATTGCACTCCAGCCTGGGTAACGAGTGAAACTCCGTCTCAAAAAAAAAAAAAAAAAGTATTATTTTTATTTCAGGAAAGAAGTCTGAGCTTCCAAAATAACTTTCTCAGATGGCTTATTAACACATTCTAATAAAGGAAACAAATGTACTATTAGCTTATTAAAAACAGGGACTCCAGCCTGGGCAACAAAGCAAGACCCTGATCTACAAAATAGCAAATAAGGAGCTGGGCATGGTGGTAGGTGCCTTTAATCCTAACTACTCCAGAGCTGAGGTGGGAGGACGGCTTGAGCCTGGGAGATTGAGGCCGCAGTAAGCTATGACTGAGCCACTGAACTTCCTGCGCAACAGAGTGAGACCCCGACTCAAAAAAAAAAAAAGGATTACTACTAATTAAAACCTGGAAGGAAAAAGGATTAAAAAAAAATTAACCTTTGCTGAACACTTACATGTCAAGTGCTTTTGAATATGATATGTGATTTAATCCTGAACAAATCAGAGTAATGTAAACTATTACTTTTTTAAGAATAACAAAGTTATAAGATTTACACCACCAGATAGACTTATTATAAAGTTGCAATAATGATGACAGTATATTACTGGCACAGAATAAACAGAGACCAATGGAACAGAATAAATAGTCCAGAAATAGACCAACATATATACAATCACTTGATTTACATCAAAGATATCACTGTCACTCAATGGGAAAAGGCAGATCATACCAGCTGGGATTACAGGCACGCGCCACCATACCCAGCTAATTTTTCTTTTTTGTACTTTCAGTAGAGACGAGGTTTCACCATGTTGACCAGGATCGTCTCGATCTCTTGACCTCGTGATCCACCCGCCTCAGCCTCCCAAAGTGCTGGCATTACAGGCTTGAGCCACCGCGCCCGGCAGAAAACAGACTCTCAACGTGTTCTTACCAAACAATTAATTTGAGGTGGGTCACAAATGGTATCGGTAAAACAAAGCTTCCAAAAGAAAATATCTTCAGGATGCTGGTAAAGAGTTCTTAAGTAGGAAACAAAAAGCATTACCCACATAAAAACAAGGATACATGAGACTGTATTAAAATTAAGAACATCTGTTCAACCCAAGGCATCATTGAAAAAGTGAACAGGCTGGGAGTGGTGGCTCACTCAAGCCTGTAATCCCAGCATATTGGGAGGCTGAGGCAGGCAGATCACGAAGTCAGGAGTTTGAGACCAGCCTGGCCAACATAATGAAACCGCATCTCTACTAAAAATATAAAAATTATCTACAATGAAACCCCATCTCTACTAAAATATAAAAATTAGCTGGATGTGGTGGCACACGCCTGTAGTCCCAGCTACTTGGGAGGCTGAGGCGGAGAATCACTTGGACCCGGGATGTGGAGGTTGCAATGAGCCGAGGCCACGCCATTGCACTCCAGCCTGGGTGACAGAGTGAGACTCCGTCCCAAAAAGAAAAAAAAAAGTAAATAGATAAGCAACAAAGAGAAAATATTTGCAATACAAGTATCTAAGGACTCATATCCAGAATATATGAAGAATTCCTACGAAGTAATGTAAGAAAAAAGACAACCGCTTTTTAAAAAATAGGCAAAGGCTTTGAACAGGGTTTTCACCAAGAAGGCAGACAAATGAGCAATAAATATATGAAAATCTGTTTGGTATCAATATGCTTCAGGAAAATGTAAAAACACAAGATCCTACTTCCTACCTTTCAGAAAGGCAAAAAGTAAAATGATCAAAAATACAGTGTGCAGAAAAGAGTTAACATCCCAGGTCTGAGACTGCCATTCTTGGAGAGCTACTTGCAAAGTTGGTCTTTGGCTGACATCCGAGAATCTGGATTTTGAGAAGGTTCCCACCATTCTCACAACTGATAAAATGACTCACTATGTCTAAACAGTTTGAGCAAATAATATGGTTTATGCTCAACATCTGCTTTCTTCATGGGACTCTAGGATTTTGGTATGGTTAATCCTATGCTTAAGCAAAGGATGCCTACTTAACCAGACCCTACTGATAACGCTCAGTGCTTTGCCTCTAACAAGCTTCCCGGAGAAGACAACATTTCACACATGTGGTCACAATTTGTTGCTGCAGGAATTAAGTGCACTCTGTGTAACTACACTAGGAGAAGCTTTTTGGAAGCTTAAGCTTCATTTCTTCCAAACTTCATCTCATGTGCCTTTTCTCTTTGCAGATTTTCCTGTAATAAATTATAGCCACAAACATGATTACAGGCTAAGTCCTATGAGTCTTCCTAGCAAATCACTAAACCTGGGAGTGCTCTTGGGAACACATCAAATGGGGAGGATTATGCATAATAACCATACATTGTTGTTGAGAAGGTTAATAATTAGTTCAACCACTTTGGGAGACTATTTAGATAGATCTACTAAAGCCAAGACATATTTCCACCATATAGCCCAACAACTCTACTCTTAGGAATATATCCAAAAGAAAATGAGTGCCTACGCCTACCAAAAGAAACAAGAATGTTCATAGCAGCTTTATTCATATTAGCCCAAAGTGAAAACAACCCAAATACCCATCAACAGGTGAATGGATAAACAAATTGTGACAAATTCATAGAACAGAATACTACAAAGTAGTAACACATGCACAAACACTGAAGCCTGCAACAACAAGGATGAATCTGACAGTGGTTAAATAAAAAAGCTCAATGGTATACAACATATGATTATACAGTGAAAGAATACACAATGTATGATTACGTTTATATACAAAAGAGTAAGCAAAGTATGCCATTTAAAAGGTTTAAAAACTGACTATGGTGATAAAAGTTAGAGAAAGAGTTGTTGGAGGGGAATATTGGGCTTCACTATCCAATACATCAGACTATTAAAATTAAAAATGCAATTTCTTAGAAACATTAGCCACATTTCAAGCACTCAATAGCTACACGTGGATAATGGCTATTGTATTACATGGGAAAGACAGAGAATGTAGAGCATTTCCATCTTCACACAAAGTTTTATTAGTCAGCACTGTTCTAGGATGATGAGAATTTTCTATATCTTGATCTGGGAAGTAGTTATATGCATGTATCAATATGCATATATTGATAAAAACTCACCAAGTGACATACTTAAGATTTTTATTTTTTTATCTTTATATTTTGAGATAGGGTCTTGCTCTGTTGCCCAGGCTGGAATGCAGTGGTACAATCATAGCTCACTGCAACCTCTGCCTCCTGGGCCCAAGCCATCCTCCCACCTGAGCCTCCCAAGTAGCTGGAACCACAGGCATACACCACCACACTCAGCTAATTTCTATATTTTTTGTAGAGATGGGATTTTGTGATGTTCCTCAGGCTGGTCTTGAACTTTTGAGGTTAAGCAATCCGCCCACCTTGGCCTCCCAAAATGCAGAGATTACAGGTGTGAGCTACCATGCCCAGCCAAGATTTGTACACTTTGTTGTATTAAGTTATAACTCAATAATATATGAACATGTTTTTAAAATGACTAGCATATGGGCCGGGCACGGTGGCTCAAGCCTGTAATCCCAGCACTTTGGGAGGCCGAGGCGGGTGGATCACAAGGTCGAGAGATCGAGACCATCCTGGTCAACATGGTGAAACCCCGTCCCTACTAAAGATACAAAAAATTAGCTGGGCATGGTGGCACGTGCCTGTAATTCCAGCTACTCAGGAGGCTGAGGCAGGAGAATTGCTTGAACCCAGGAGGCGGAGGTTGCGGTGAGCCGAGATCGCGCCATTGCACTCCAGCCTGGGTAACAAGAGCGAAACTCCGTCTCAAAAAAAAAAAATGACTAGCATGAACCTTTAACTGTGGATTCACATCTAAAATATAAAGAATTCATATGACAATAAGAACAGGAGAGTAAACTACAAGAAAAATCACGGGCGATTCACAGAAAAGGATGGCTAACAAACATATTAAAAGATGCTCAGGGGCCGGGCGCAGTGGCTCAAGCCTGTAGTCCCAGCACTTTGGGAGGCTGAGGCGGGTGGATCACAAGGTCAAGAGATCGAGACTATCCTGGTCAACATGGTGAAACCTCATCTCTACTAAAAATACAAAAAATTAGCTGGGCATGGTGGCGCGTGCCTGTAATCCCAGCTACTCAGGAGGCTGAGGCAGGAAAATTGCCTGAACCCAGGAGGCGGAGGCTGCGGTGAGCCGAGATTGCTTCATTGCACTCCAGCCTGGGTAACAAGAGTGAAACTCCGTCAAAAAAAAAAAAATAAAAGATGCTCAGGTTCATGAACATTCAGGAATATACAATCTAAAACACTGAGATAATACTTTTGACCATCATGTTGGCAAAAATTTATATGGTTGGTAATACCAATTGTTTATAAGAAATTGAGGTTGGGCACAGTGGCTTATGCCTATAATCCCAGCACTTTGAGAGGCCATGACAGAAGGATCACTTGAGGTCAGGAGTTTAGGACCAGTCTGGGAAATGTAGCAAGACCCCATCTTTACAAAAATTTTTAAAGTGAAAAAAATCAGCCTGACATGGTGGGGTGCATTCCCAGCTACTTGGGAGGCTGAGGTAGGAGTATTACTTGAGCCTAAAAGGTCGATGCTGCAGTCAGCCATGATCATGCCACCACACTCCAGCGTAGGCAAGAGAATGAGACCCTGTCTTCAAGAAAAAAAAAAAAAAATCCATAAAACCATGTATCAATATGTACACACATATATGTATTATACATCAATGCATATAAATAGGTATAAGAAATATAACCCTAGCCAATAATACCCGTTAGTTACTTCAAGGAATGAGAGTCAAAATTAGTGGATGGTGGCTTTCACTTTTTTTTTTTTGAGATAGGGTCTTGCTCTGTTGCCCAGGCTGGAGTACAGTGACATTCACGGATCACTGTAGCCTCAACCTCACAGGCTCAATTGATTCTTCCACCTCAGCCTCCCAAGTAGCTGGGACTACAGGTATATGCTACCCCACCCAGCTAATTTTTTTTTTTGTAGAAAACAGAGTTTAGCCGTGTTGCCTAGGCTGATCTTAAACTCCTGGGCTCAAGCAATCTACCCCAACCTTGGCCTCCCAAAGTGTTGAGATTACAGGCATGAGCCACTGTACCCAGCCTCTTTCACTTTTTCTAGATTAAATTTTTCACAATAAAATGTTTTCAGGCTGGGCGCAGTGGCTGATGCCTGTAATCCCAGCACTTTGGGAAGCCAAGGTGGGTAGATTACCTGAGGTCAGGAGTTTGACACCAGTCTGGACTATATGGTGTAACCCTGTCTCTACTAAAAGTACAAAAATTAGCCAGGTATGATGGCACGCACCTGTAATCTCAGCTAGTTGGGAGGCTGAGGCAGGAGAATCACTTAAACCCAGAGGCAGAAGTTGCAGTGAACCAAGACTGTGCCACTGCACTCCAGCCTGGGCAACAGAGCAAGACTCTTGTCTCAAGGAAAAAAAAAAGCTGGCACGGTCGCTCACACCTGTAATCCCAGCACTTTGGGAGGCCAAGGTGGGCAGATCACCCGAAGTCAGGAGTTTGAGACCAGCATGACCAACATGGAGAAACCCCATCTCTACCAAAAATAGAAAAAATTAGCTGGGCATGGTGGGGCATGTCTGTAATCCCAGCTACTTCGGAGGTGGAGGCAGGAGATCACTTGAATCTGGGAGGCAGAGGCTGTGGTGAGCCGAGATCATGCCATTGCACTCCAGTCTGGGCAACAAGAGCAAAACTCCATCTCAAAAAAAAAAAAGTTTTCAGACATTACTTAAGCAAAAACAAAGGAAGAAAAGCTATTGCTGGTGGGTGTGGTAGCTCACGCCTATAATCCCAGCACTTTGGGAGGCCTAGGTAGGCAGATGGCTTGAGCTCAGGAATTCAAGACCAGCCCAGAAAACAGAGCGAAACCACATCTCTACAAATACCACAAAAAAACTAGCCAGTTATGGTGGTATTAGCCTGTAGTTCCAGCTACTTGAGAAGCTGAGGTGGAAGATCGTTTGAGCCCAGGAGGTTGAGGCTGCAAGTAAGCCGTGGTCATGCCACTGCATTCCCACCTAGATGACAAAGAGACCCTGTGTCAAAGAAAAAAACAAAGCAGAATCCATAAAAACAACTATCGCTGTTATTGTAGTTGAGTTGCTGCTGTTCTAAATCCTAATGATGTATATGGCTTCAAACTATATTTTTGAACAGATAAAGCTAATCATATAATTGAAGGATATTTACTTCTATTCTCTCTCTATATTTTTGGATTTTCTTTTCTAAACATCTGAGCATTCCCCACTCACTTTAAGAAATAAAAAATCACCTTATATACAACGAGGTAATCTACTTAAACTTCAAAACATTTCTCAGTTTCAGAAATGGCAAACCTAAAGGCCCAAAACTAAAAGCCCCAAAAATTTATTTAGACTTCTTTAATCTTTTTTTTGAGATGGAGTCTTGCTCTGTCACCAGGCTGGAGTGCAGTGGCGCAATCTCGGCTCACTGCAACCTCTGCCTCCTGGGTTCAAGCAATTCTTCCACCTCAGCCTCCTGAGTAGGTGGGACCACAGGCACGTGCCACCATGCCCGGCTAATTTTTTGTATTTTTAGTAGAGACGGGGTTTCACCATGTTGGCCAGGATGGTCTCGATCTCTTGACCTCATGACCCACCCACCTCGGCCTCCCAAAGTGCTGGGATTACAGGCATCAGCCATCATGCCCAGCCGACTTCTTTATCTTTTTTTTTTTTTTTTTTTTTTTTGAGACGGAGTTTCGCTCTTGTTACCCAGGCTGGACCTCGGCTCACTGCAACCTCCGCCCCCTGGGTTCAGGCAATTCTCCTGCCTCAGCCTCCTGAGTAGCTGGGATTACAGGCATGCGCCACCATGCCCAGCTAATTTTTGTATTTTTAGTAGAGACGGGGTTTCACCATGTTGACCAGGATGGTCTCGATCTCTTGACCTCGTGATCCACCCGCCTCGGCCTCCCAAAAGTGCTGGGATTACAGGCTTGAGCCACCGTGCCCGGCCCTTCTTTAATCTTTAAACGTAGACTTTGTCTAATTTTTTAAAGGTCCTTGATTAAATCAAGACCATATTTATCTGTGTCACTGGGAAATCTTTACCTGTAGTTTTTTTAAACATAGTCTGCATCTGTAAACATATGCTGTGCGCCACTGTGCCCGGCTAATTTTTGTGCTTTTAGTAGAGACAGGGTTTCACCATGTTGGCCAGGCTTGTCTTGAATTCCCAACTTCAAGTGATCTGCCCACTTCGGTCTCCCAAAGTGCTGGGATTACAGGCATGAGCCGCCACACCTGGCCTAAACATAGACTTTTTAGAGAATTTTCTTTATCCAAAGCACCATCTTCTACTAGGATGAAGTTATATAAACAACAAAATACATTAAAATGGAAAGAACTAGTGTATCTTACCTGGGTTACTGGAATGTAGAGAGGTTCTCCATTATGCAGCAGTGTAAGTTTCCCATGCTGATAGAGCCTTCCTTCTGGCCTTAAATTTGCCATATCCTTAGGTCCTCCTTTCTTGCCACTGTCTTGTCCATTTCCTTTAAGTTCTTCAGTATCACTTAGGCATTCAAAAAATTCTTCTTCACTGTCACTCCAGGAATCCCAAGATTTTCCTACCTCTCCCTTTTCCTTATCTGTTTCTTTTAGATTATCTGGGCCCAACTGGTCTCCAGCTTTTCCAGCGTCCCCTGGATATAGATGAGTGACATTATCTGAAGCACTTGTCTTTTTCCCCTCATCACGTGCCTTCTTTCTTTCAATACAACAATTTAACATCTTAAGAAAAGAGAAATAACATTTATAGTTGAATTAGTTACAGAAAAATAAAAATCTATCTACCCACTGCTTGAATATTTAATTTTCACTCTACTTCTTAGGACCTTGTGAACTGCAGTGATTACTGACTATAGGCAACCTACAACAGCACCATGAGAACCGAATATAACCCATTCTTACATTCAGTATTAGAATAATCTCTGATTAAATCAAGACCACATTTATCTATATCTTCGGGAATTCTTTACCTGTAGTTTCTGATGCAGTAAACAACACCTCAGATCTGGGGGTCCATTTGCTAATCTATCAAATAAAGTGAGGAAAAAAGAAAGCTTAGTTTTAGTAAAATTACTTCAGCTATGATTATCTATACAACCATAATTTTAAGCTATAGATAAGAAATCAAAACTAGATTTCCACAGGTAAGGTAAGTGAATTACAAAGGGGAGGCACATAGAATTAAAAGATGAAAATTTATTTTATATTCCTAGTCCACAAATCACCAATAGCAAATATAATAGATACTTCAAAGTATAAAAGCAAATTATTGATAGTTTTCAGGCTTATAAAAATTTAAAATGAGAAAAAGTCCCTAAACCCACCCCAGGAAGTACCTAGCATGCAGTATGTCATACCACACAAAATAAATCAGTTTGTGTATTCAGTACTAAATTTTTAGAGTGGATTCTTACTATAAAAACCAAGGTCTTGGCCGGGCGCGGTGGCTCAAGCCTGTAATCCCAGCACTTTGGGAGGCCGAGGCGGGTGGATCACAAGGTCAACAGATCGAGACCATCCTGGTCAACGTGGTGAAACCCTGTCTCTTCTAAAAATACAAAAAATTAGCTGGGCATGGTGGCGCGTGCCTGTAATCCCAACTACTAGGGAGGCTGAGGCAGGAGAATTGCCTGAACCCAGGAGGCGGAAGTTGCGGTGAGCCGAGATCAAGCCATTGCACTCCAGCCTGGGTAACAAGAGTGAAACGCTGTCTCAAAAAAAAACAAAAAAAAACCAAGGTCTCCACCTATATTTCAATAGGACCTCAAACTGTTTCTAGCTCTAGGTTTCTCTAGACGATTAGATTCCCAGCAGTCAGCCAGAGGTACTCCCTCATATTCAACATGCTTCTGGGTCTGTAAAAAGTTCCAGAGCCAACTCTTTAGAACCAAGAGAGAATCCAGCTAAGCAGAGATTGGCAAATGATGTAAAATGTTTTTGGATCAGTATTCATTTTATATTGCTACTAATCATGATTCTCCTCTCTTAGCATGGATAGATGAGCACTGAACTATGCAGTATCAACGTATGTGCTAATGAAAATGTTCTGTTTGTCAAAATACAGATTTATTACAAAAGACTTTGAAAATACATAAAAGTATAAAGAACAGAATAAAAATATAATTTCACACTAGGAAAAACTGATAGCATCTCACTGTATTTCTTTCTAATCTTTTTTCTGTGCAAATATAGCAACATAATTAAAAGCATTTTGTATACACATTATATTCTACTTTATTAGAAACAATATGAGTATCTGTTATTAAAGGTTCTTGGGAAAAAATCATAATCAATCTGTAATTTTCTATTATACAAAGAGAGCAAAATTTAACTTTTTTTTTACGTTTGATATTTAGGTTTTGCCTTTTTTTCTATTGTATTAATAAATTTGCTGCAGTGAATACCTCTGAACATAAATCATGTTTAAGCTTCTTACCATTTTCTTAGGGCACATTCTCTAGAGGGGGAGAAAAAATGGGTCAAAAGTCAAAGGTCTGCTAACAAACAAAATCCTATCTAAACAACAGAAAATTGAAATTATTACCCTGGAATCAGAAAGTTGTTTTCCCATCGAAAACGCATTTCAAGAACAAATTCCTGCCAGAGGTGTGCCACTCCTTTCAACCCTCCATGGTAAAAATTGATCATACAGAGACACAAAGCCAATTTGTATGTTAAACTGTCAGATGGTGCAGACTTGAACTGATTGTAGAGATTCTAAATTTCACAAAATAGAAACAAAGCAAACTTGTCAACAAAATATTTTACACATATAATTGAAAAGTTTGTAGGGAGAGATTATAATTCTAAAATTAACCTATCCCACCTAACCTAGGCATTATCAAACGTCTAATACACTACTGCATAAACTATTCTTAGGCAGTCCCATATTTTCAAGATTTCTGCTAAAATTAAAAAAAAAAAAAAGCTACAGTTTAAATAAAGCTAAAGTTATAGCTTTCAATATCTTCTGTGGAATCATTAGGAAGTATTCCAAATTTCATGTGTTGCTTTAAAAATTTTTTAGTTACAGGCCGGGCGCAGTGGCTCAAGCCTGTAATGCCAACACTTTGGGAGGCCGAGGCAGGTGGATCACGAGGTCAAGAGATCGAGACCATCCTGGTCAACCAAGGCGAAACCCCGTCTCTACTAAAAATACAAAAAATTAGCTGGGCATGGTGGCGTGTGCCTGTAATCCCAGCTACTCAGAAGGCTGAGGCAGGAGAATTGCCTGAACCCAGGAGGCGGAGGTTGCGGTGAGCCGAGATTGTGCCATTGCACTCTAGCGTGGGTAACAAGAGCAAAACTCCGTCTCAAAAAAAAAAATTTTTTTTTTAGTAAAAAAATGAGCATATCTAAACAAACAACAAAAATTATAACTGTATAAACTGAAAATGTAAAAAGCCTTTGCTTTTTTCTCTCACCTCATGAAATCTACTTCTCAGCAGTAACTACTGGAAAGTTTGATATATATCTACACTTGTCATTTAAATTCTTCCACTTCTTCATTTTTCAAATACTGGGCAAAGAGACCAAGAAAATTTTACCCAATTTTACAAATTTTACTTAAAGAGGTTTTGTTGTTTTTTGGGGTTTTTTTTTTTTGAGACGGAGTTTTGCTCTGTCACCAGGCTGGAGTACAGTGGCATGATCTCAGCTCTCTGCAACCTCCGCCTCCCAGGTTCAAGCGATTCTCCTGCCTCAGCCTCCCGAGCAGCTGGTACTACAGACACACCACCACCATACCCAGTTAATTTTTGTATTTTTAGTAGAGATGGGGTTTCACCATGTTGGCCAGGATAGTCTTGATCTCTTGACCTCGTGATCTGCCCACCTTGGCCTCCCAAAGTGCTGGGATTACAGGTGTGAGCCACTGTACCTAACCCTTGATTAAAGAGTTTTCCACTCACTAACTAGTTTTAAAATATAGAAAAGAAATAAAAACAAAAAAATATATAGAAAACAGTATGTTGAAAAACATAAATTTAATGATGTCACTACAACTCTACAATGAGGGAAATCCTACAGCTGTGCATAGTATACTCATGCAATTTTTTCACTGTTTCCAGAAAAATTCTTGCTACCCAAAATACGTATCTGTGCTAGTTTGTTATCTAAGTGGAAACCATGATCTCCCATCCAAAATTATCGAGGTAATTTTTAAAAGAAAAAGATATTAGGCTATTAAACTAGAAATATATAGAACCTCTGGAAATTCAGTGCATTTAAAACATTTTAATATTAATTCCAAATCAACTTACATAGTCTTCACTCTCCGATGGAGGATTATTATTATCTGTTGAAGTAGTTCCATCTAATGTTTTCTCAGAAGCAGCATCAGGGAATAAGAACTTGAAGAAAAGGAAAAAAATAATCAGATTTTAGAGCACATTTCCTACTTTGTTTATTTATTTATTTATTTTTTTTTTGAGGCAGAGTTTCGCTCTTGTTACCCAGGCTGGAGTGCAATGGTGCGATCTTGGCTCACCGCAACCTCCGCCTCCTGGGTTCAGGCAATTCTCCTGCCTCAGCCTCCTGAGTAGCTGGGATTACAGGCACACGCCACCACGCCCAGCTAATTTTTTATATTTTTAGTAGAGACGGGGTTTCACCATGTTGACCAGGATGATCTCGATCTCTTGACCTCATGATCCACCCGCCTCGGCCTCCCAAAGTGCTGGGATTACAGGCTTGAGCCACCGCGCCCGGCCTACTTTGTTGATTTTTATAACTCATATAGACATTATTTAACTTTTATTGGTTTTGCTGCTAAAACAATGGAAATGTTCTAGTTGTGCTGGCCAGTTTGTTCTACATTCTCAAATTTTTTCAATTTTTCTTTGAAAATACACAAGGAGGTCGGAGGCGGTGGCTCACACCTGTAATCCCAGCACTTTGGGAGGCCGAGACGGGTGGATCACGAGGTCAAGAGATCGAGACCATCCTGGTCAACATGGTGAAACCCCGTCTCTACTAAAAATACAAAAATTAGCTGGGCATGGTGGCGCACGCCTGTAGTCCCAGCTACTCAGGAGGCTGAGGCAGGAGAATTGCTTGAACCCAGGAGGCAGAGGTTGCGGTGAGCTGAGATCACGCCATTGCACTCCAGCCTGGGTAACAAGAGCAAAACTCCGTTTCAAAAAAAGAAAAAAGAAAATACACAAGGTTTCAGTGACTAGCCAATTTCAGAAATCAGAATTTTTTTCTTACAAGTAATCACTTGATTCTGTAATGTGAATGGTGCAAAAGCAAAATCTCTTCACTGTGACATCATGCTCATCCAAGGCCATTACAATTTTTAGTGTTACTACCATTTAAAAAACAAAACTATAAAACACAGTTTAAAAACACTCATGTACTCATGAGAATCTGAAGTTATATCATCCACATAGACTACTAAATGATGATATTCAAGACCCACAGCTTTATTTTATGATACTCCCGGAAAGTAGGAAGCAGTCTAAACCTATAATAACCAAGGTACCTTTTCCATGTGGTTTCTGTTTATATGTATGTGTGGGAGTAGTCAAAAAAATTCAGTGTACATGACAACTGAGCTATATGATTTGAATAGCATTCTTTAAGAATACAGTCTTAAGAAGGAGGCTCTCTACAGAAATTTATTTACAGTCCTTTTATCTCTGTTCCTCTCAATTGTATTGTGGTACTGCTGACTAGTAATCCCTCTTACTATGTATACTTTGCCACATATTATAGAACATGTCCATCCAATAGAGTTTTAAAAATTAGAGGACCTACTATGTGCCAAGTGCCAATACGAGGCATAATTACCAACATTATCCTATTCTCATACAACTGTGTGAGCTAAGTATCACTGTCCATATCTCACGATCTACAAGCTGAAAAGTTGGCTATGAGTTTTGTTCAGATAAATGGCAGGGGATAAGATTAACATTAAGTTTCCAAGTCCAGTTTTCTTTTGAACATTTTTCTTGAAGGCTTTTCCCAAGACTGTCTTAATGCGCAAATTTCCAGGAGTATGATTTTAACCATAATTACAGTAAGAATAGCTATCATTTATCAAACGCCCATACATACTAGGCAGTGTCACAGAAGATCCTTTAATCCTCACAACCTTGCAAGATTTTGTTAACCATATTTTATAAATGAGGAAATTGAAGAGACTTATTCAAAGTCATGCAGTAAGTCATGTGACATTAAACCATGGTGTAGAAGGTCCCCAAGCTGGGGCTATTCCACCATGTTATCCCTAAGAGCCACCTTAGCCCTCTACTCTATCTCCCTCTCGTTCTCACTAAAAGCTTTCTCTCAACTGTTGTCCAAGCAACCTTTCAAAAATATAATTCTGATCATGTTGATCTTCTACTTAAACTGTAAGGTAAATGCCAGTGCCTCAGCATGGCAGGTTACCCGTTACTTCTCCAGCCTTAACCCTAGTCACGCTCTGGGAAGCACGTTACAAAGTATCAACTGTTCCAACATGCTCTTGGACTTCTGCTATTCCTTTGCTTCTAAAACCTTCTTTTCATCAAGATTCAGCTCAAATGTCCCTCTTCATGAAGCCTTCCCTGGTTCCCACTGCCCAGACAGAGACAGATGTACCTCCGCTGTGCTGTCACAGCCCTTTGCCAGATTTCTCACATGTAATATGGTATTGTAACTATTTCCTTTCCTTCTCACCACTACACTAGTAGGAATTTTCTAAATGTGGTAACTCTTTTACTTATTTTATATTCCAAAGTCAGTGCCTACCACATAGAAGGAACTGAATACATAATGAATATATGATTATGCATATAGACCTATAAAGACAGATCATTTATTACCAGGAGAATAGTATTGAGGACATCATTATTCAGTGGTGACTCTTCTACACCTCTGTGTTTTCGGATTTTCTTCTTTGCAGTATGGACCATATTTGAAACTGATAATTTATGAATCGGAACTGGTGTTGGCTCTGTCAATTTTGACAAAGCATGAGATATATCAGCAATTTCTAAAAAATGAACAGACAAATATATCACCAACCTCAGCAGGTCAGACTGTTGAGCAAATTGATGACTGTATGGAATATTTTATTCATTCTTTTTACTAGCATTACATGGTCTCAGAATTATAAAATATTAATACACATATTCAGCTCTATATGCAAGCATGAGTGATGATGGTATCACACAAATTATTTCTCCCCAGGAGGCTTCAAAATTTAACCTCTAAAACTCTGCTTTTCAAAATATTTTACAGTTTTGGTGCAAAGAACTTATTAAATGCCCTTAATGTCTTTACAAGCACTAGGTACAGCCTGGAAAGGAACTGTAGCTGTCCAGTCCATCAAAACTTGATTCTCCAACTTAATTCAAAATGAAAAAACAGATGAAAAGCTGCTGAAAGGCCAGGTGCGGTGGCTCAAGCCTGTAATCCCAGCACTTTGGGAGGTTGAGGCGGGTGGATCACAAGGTCAAGAGATCGAGACCATCTTGGTCAACATGGTGAAACCCCGTCTCTACTAAAAATACAAAAAACTAGCTGGGCGTGGTGGCGCGTGCCTGTAATCCCAGCTACTTAGGAGGCTGAGGCAGGAGAACTGCCGGAGCCCAGGAGGCGGAGGTTGCGGTGAGCCGAGATCGCGCCATTGCACTCCAGCCCGGGTAACAAGAGCGAAACTCCATCTCAAAAAAAAAAAAATAAAAGAAAGAAAGAAAAGTTGCTGAAAAACGTGCCAAGAAAAAGGATAAGCTATTTGAAAATAATGTTTAAAAAAAAGGTAGGTTACCTTTGCCTTCTTCCTCAAATGCTGATCGTCCAAGAATCTCATCAGTTGACTCCTTTCGACGGCAAATTTTAAAAAATTCTGTGACAAAATCACCTATGTAGAAAAAGTTAATATTTTTGACACTTAATTGAAAAAAAAATCAGTCCTAGAAATTAAAGTATGTTTTTCCACAAAAGCTATTAAGATATGGTAGAAAGTAAAATTATTCATTTTTCCACTAAAAAAGACCAAAATTAATCCTGTATCAAAGGTAGCTTTGTTCTCCTCTTTCTTTCCATGTCCCAGGACATTTAAAAAGCTTTTCCTTAGAACTCCTTCCAGGAGGAAAGAAAAAAAAGAACTGGACCTAACAGTAAGTTCTTACTCTATGCCTCAATGAGACAAAGTATCCATTTGTCATTAAGTTATATAAGTAAGAAGAACTTACTCTATATGGTAGTGATCCTTCTCCAACTGCTACACTACTAGAATCTAAATCCATTAATAAGTAAAAAGAAACGCTAAAGATATGTTTCTAGAGGATTAGGAAATCATGTAGGATAAAGATATTTCAGTTTCTGTTACATATTAAAGGTATGCTTTCTGTCATTATTATTATTTTTTTTGAGACAGGGCTTACTCTGTCGCCCAGGCTGGAGTATGGTGGCATGATCATGGCTCACTGCAGCCCTGACCTTCCAGGCTCAGATGATCTTCCCACCTCAGCCTCCTGGGTAGGCTGAGACTACAGGTGTGCATCACCAGGCCTAGCTAATTTTTGTATTTTTTGTAGAAGTGGGGTTTTGCCATGTTGCCAAGTCTGGTTTCGAATTCCTGGGCCCAAGCAATCTGCCTGCCTCAGCCTCTCAAAGTGCTGGGATTATAGGCATGAGCCACTGCACCCAGCTGTCTGTCATTATTATAAAAAGAGGTAAAGCAAATTGAATCTTCTAAAGAGCTACAATGTTTACACAAGTAAATGAATGCTTAACAAATAGTATCAGTACTAAAATACATCAAGTGCATCTAAATTTTATAATTCACCAACTAATTCTGAATTAACCCATAACTCTTTTGGGGCTTCTTCAGAAAGGTAGGAAAAGTCTATAATCTAGTCATACAAAATATTAAAAGAGGTAGGGTAAGATCATGGAACATTAAACTAAAATGAGAATACTTTCAGTTCTAATACTTTCTGCAACTATCACAGAAGTCAAAAGACGACGAATAATAATGTTATTAATAAAGAACTTAGTACATAAATATAATGTGTAGTAATTCAACAATTAAACAACACAAACCATTTACTGTTCATTGACTATAACAAAGGCACTGTGTTAAATGTGATACATACACACACACACAGGCACATAATCTCATTTGACTCTCCCAATAATCCTATGAAGTATGTACTAGCGTTATCTCTATTTTACTTATTAGGACTCTGGGGCTTAAAAAGATTAAGAAACTTGCCCAACCTGGTCAATCTAGAATTTGAACTAAGGTCTGTATAACTGTAAAACTCTTGACACTGACCCTATACTGTTGCCCTAAAACCCCAGACAAATTTGCCAATGGTGGGACTTATACCTTATACATTTTTGTTTTTGCTATTATATAGTTAGCACAAATGGCAACTACTAATCAGCATTTGCCAAATAGCATATGAATGCTAAAGAGCTCAAGAAAACAATGCTTTTGAGAAATGCATCATTACTGTCATAATAAATATTTTGGTAACTCCATCAGTTAAATGGTAATATATCAAGTGATAAGAAGTTAAGGTGGCATGGATGAACATAAAAAAAGGAGAAAATATTTTCATGTGTACTAAATATAAGGAGAAAAAAGATGACAAGGCACATTGAGGAGATGAGTTTTAAAGACTTCATGAAAGAGATACACCTAAAAAAAGGAAGGGGATGAATCCCAGACGTAACACACAATAATATGATCTGAATAGCAATTAATATTTTTCAAAGTACTTCCATTTATGTTATTTCACTTGATCCCTCAAATAACCTTGTGAGATGTATATAATTATTCACACTTCTTTCCCATATCAGAAAATAGGTTACAGACGTGACGCAACTCTACAGAAGGGCTCTAATGCGCACCATCAAGATCAGTGCTCTTCAGATAACACAGGTCTAGAGGGACAACAAAAGTCGAAAAGGGGTTCATTAACAGGAATAGAGGATGCAGACTATGCCACAGGAGGAAGGAAAGCAAGTAACATAAAAGCATCAGAAGGCCGAGAGCGGTGGCTCTCACCTATAATCCCAGCCCTTTGGGAGGCCAAGGCAGGCGGATCACAAGGTCAGGAGATCAAGACCGTCCTGGCTAACATAGTGAAACACTGTCTCTAATAAATATGCAAAAAATTAGAAAATTAGCCAGGTGTGGTGGTACACACCTACAGTCCTCGCTACTCAGGAGGCTGAGGCAGGAGAATTGCCTGAACCCAGGAGATGGAGGTTACAGTGAGCTGAGATTGTGCCACTACACTCCAGCCTGGGCGACAGAGCCACAGTCCGTCTCAAAAAAAAAAAAAAATCATAAAAATAGAGCTGAGATAATGAAAAAATAATGGAGAATTCTAAGGTATAGAACTAGAAGACAAGAAAGAAATCCTGCTGGCTCTATTCAAAAAAGGATTCACTGCTATTAGCAATGACTTTTGTCCTACATAGTGTTAACTGAGGAGATGACAAAGTATAAAGAATGTATGTAGTGTTTCTGGTTTGGAAGGTAGGCAGATCAGTGGTATTTCAGGAAAGGAGTGTAATATACCTTACCTAGCAAACACTGAGGATTCTCAGCTTTTCGAACTCTCACAGACCAATGCGGAGCTTGAATAGGATCCAAATCACTAAAATGCAAACCAATAAACATAAGATCCTAATTATGACAATCTGCAAGATTCATGAACTTAGCAAAATGTAGTCTAATGAAAACATATAGAAGAATAAACAATCCATTTAGCCTCCCTTAAACTTACTGTTATCCAGATACATAGAGCAATTGGATAAGTTTTTAAAAAGTAACATCATAAGAAATCAAAGTTTTTAGACAATAAAATATAAAAGGGAACATCAAAATCAAAACAAAATTTTTTAAAAATGCATATAAGGCCGGGTGCGATGGCTCAAGCCTGTAATCCCAGCACTTTGGGAGGCCGAGGCGGGTGGATCACGAGGTCAAGAGATCGAGACCATCCTGGTCAACATGGTGAAACCCCGTCTCTACTAAAAATACAAAAAAATTAGCTGAGCATGGTGGCACATGCCTATAATCTCAGCTACTCAGGAGGCTGAGGCAGGAGAATTGCCTGAACCCAGGAGGCGGAGGTTGTGGTGAGCCGAGATCACACCATTGCACTCCAGCCTAGGTAACAAGAGCGAAACTCCATCTCAAAAAAAAAAAAAAAAAAAAAAATGCATATAAAAATTACTAGCAACTTGGGAGTTAATTTACTCTACTGAAGTTTTTTAATTTCAACATACCACTCTTAACATACTTACGAATAAACATCATTATCCACAATGATCCCTTCAGTCAGATGAGGCCAGGTAGTAGCTAAATGAAGTTCACTAAAATAAAAAATAAAATACACCCAAAAGCTTTAATACTGACTCAGCAATTCTATTCAATACCTAGAAAACTATCCTAAGGAAATAAAAGTATGTTAGAGTGGCATTATTTATAATACACAAACTGGAAACAACTTATTTAGCAAATGGTAGCACATCCTTATGAAAGTAATGTTTTGTAAACATTAATCGCATTGTACATAATAGCCAAAAAGCATAAATAACTCACCAACCAATGAATGGATAAACAAAATGTGGCATATCTATACAATGGTATATTTATAGCCATAAAAAGCACAGAAGTACATTAGTTCCCCCTTATCTACAGCTTCATTTTCTGCACATTCAGTTACCCCAAATTAACTGCAGTCTGAAAATTTAAAAAAAAAAAATCAACAAATTTAAAATTGCATGTTGTTCTGAGTAGCATGAGGAAATCTTGTGCCATCCTGCCCCAGGAGGTGAACCATCCCTCTGTTCAGTGCATCTATACTGTCTATGCTACCTGCTCTGCAAGTTACTTAGTAACTGTCTTGGTGACCAAAGAGATTACAAGGAGAAGAGTGCACCTAGTACAATGAGATATACTGAGAGAGACAGAGAGATCACATTTACGTAACTTTTACAAAGGCATATTGTTATAGCTGCTCTATGTTATTATTAGTGTTGTCTGTCTCTTACTGTGCCTAATTTATATTATTTATTTATTTTTATTACTATATCTGGAAATCTTACTGTGCCAAATTTATAAATTAAACTTTATTACTGATATGTATGCATAGGAAAAAACAGTATATTTGGCCATGCACGGTGGCTCATGCCTCTAACTCCAGCACTTTGGGAGGCCGAGGGCCACAGATCATGAGGTCAGGAGATCAACACCATCCTAGCTAAGATGGTGAAACCCTGCCTCTACCAAAACCACAAAAAATTTGCTGGGTGTGGTGGCACACGCCTGTAGTCCCAGCTACTCGGGAGGCTGAGGCAGGAGGCGGAGGTTGCAGCAAGCCGAGATCATGCCATTGCACTCCAGCCTGGGAAACAATAGCAAAACTCCATCTCAGAAAACAACAACGACAAAAAAAACGAAATAGTATATTTAGTGTTTGGTACTATCCATGGCTTCATTCATCCACTTGGGGGGGGACTTGCAACATACCCACTGTGGATAAAGTGGGACTGATTCATGCTACAACATGGACAAATCCTGAAAACATGCTAATTAAAAGAAGTCTGACATAAAGCAAGCCACATGTTATATGAGTTCATTTATATGAAATGTCCAGAATGGGTAAATCCAAAGAGACAGAAAGCTGGAGGGGCTGGAAAGATTGGGGGGAAATGATGGCTAAGAGGTGAAGAATTTCTTTTTAAGGTTATGAAAATGTTCTGGAATTTGATGGTTATGATGGTTGCACAGCTCTGTAAATATTAAAAAGCTTGAATTGTACATTTTTAAATAGTGAATTTTATGGTAGGTAAATTATATCTCAAGTCTGAAAAATGTTGCAGATCAGAAGTTGGCAAATATTTTCTATAAAGAGCCAGAGAGTAAATATTTTAGGCTTTGTGAGCCATATACAGTCTCTATTTTATTTTTTATAACCTTTAAAAATACAAATACCATCCTGATTTCACTGGCCATATAAAAATAGGCTAATGGCCAGATTTGGCTCAAAGCACACAGTTTGCTGAACTCTTACTATAGATGAATATTAACTCTCAGAAAGTTTTCATGTAAAATTACAAAATAAAGAAAGCAAGTGTAGTTCTTTCTTTCTCTCTCTCTTTTGAGATGGAGTCTCGCTCTGTTGCCTAGGTTAGAGTACAGTGGTGTGATCTCAGCTCACTGCAACCTCTGCCTGCTGGGTTCGAGTGATTCTTGTGCCTTAGCCTCTTAAGTAGCTGTGATTACAGGCATGCACAACCACATCCAGCTAATTTTATTTTTCAGTAGAGATAGGGTTTTACCACGTTAGTCAGGCTGGCTTTGAACTCCTGACCTCACAAGCCACCTGCCACAGCCTACCAAATTGCTAGGATTACAGGCTTGAGCCTGTGCCCGGCCCACGTGTAGTTCTTTATTTCCAGTACTGCATTCATCCCAGCAACCTATAGCATCATAAAGCACAGTAAAATCAATTATCAATATAAATTCAAAGTAAAATAATCCCACAATTCAAATGACAGGTTGAAATTCTCACCTAATAGGATCTTCGCAGGCACCAAATGGTAACTTGCCAAACTCCAAGCCTCCAACTTCTCCTCCTACGAGTGCATCTATGTCTAAACAAAAGAAATATTCTTCCATTATTTGGCAAAAAGCATAGAAGAGTCTAATCTACTTAGGTTAAGCCCTTGGAATATTATATCTTTAAAAGTGTCTGTAAGAGAACACATATAGCAAGACAGAGCAAGTTACAGCACAAGTAGTCTAACAAATATTTGACTTCCCCAGAAGACAAATATAGTAAAAAATAGTAAAAGGGCACACTTATTTCCTATTTATCCAGTATTTCATTCAAGCCATGTATTCTAAATTTTGCCCTTCTGAAACATTCCTTAAATATTACTCAAGAGAATATTTCTGAAAATTTTTTTTGCATTTTAAAAGAATGTAATTAATATAAGCCAAAAAGAGTATCCAAATATTTAAAGATCTAATCACCAACTACATTAATCAGTTTTGCTATCAGTAATTTCTGAATAGCAAATTAGTATATTTGTCATCATTAATAACATTATATTTTGGTTGATAGTAAATGGAAATATATAAAGATCAGAAAAGAACCTCCTAGCCATTATGAATGGTAAATTACACTGGAAGAGAACTTAGAAGGTGAATCATTCCTTAGTTCTCTCTCTCCTGAGGAAGTAACAGACATTTCTAAAAGGCATCAAAAGGATTTTTTTCTCTTTGAAAGAATACAAATTGTGCTCAATTATTCACACTACACTAGGATTTCCTAAAATTAAAGCCTGTTAAGAAAACTTCCCATATTTGCCAAAATCACATCTGACATCTATCTACATCCTAAGTAAATGATTAACATTAGTCATCAAATATTAATCCATTACTTGATTCAGTAAATTTTCTCAAGTCAATTCCATTTCACCAAGAATGCTTATAATAAGAAAGATCACAATGGCTAGCAGTTACAAGTGAGTTTGTAAAAACTTCAAAATTATAAGCAAATTTTATAAATTAGTAAACTAAAAATTATTACAAAATATAACTGTACAAAAAAGTTTTAGCTGAATTAAAAAGAGAGAAGCAACTCGTGGAATAAAAAGTATATCAGGCTTGGAGTTTGACTAGTGTTTGTATGCAACCTTTATCATTTGATTATATAACTTTAAGCCAGTTACGTGGGTTCTATAAGAAACTTAGAATCTAAGAAACTTACATCTCTAAGAAAGATAATAACACTTGTCTTGGGCTCAGCACAGTGGCTCATGCATGTAATTCTAGCACTTCGGGAGGCCGAGGTGGGTGGATAACCTGAGGTCAGGAGTTCGAGACCAGCCTGACCAACATGGTGAAACCCCATCTCTACTAAAAAATAAAAAAATTAGCCGGAGTGGCGTTGTATGCCTGCAGTCCCAGCCACTCAGGAGGCTGAAGCAGGAGAAACGCTGGAACCCAGGAATCAGAAGTTGCAGTGAGCCAAGATCAATGCCACTGCACTCCAGCCTGGGTAACAGAGTGAGAGTCTGTCTCGAAAAACAAAATGAAAGATAATAATATTTGCCTCAAAAAGTAAATGATAATTATATAAAATAAGATATAAAATATGAAAAACACAGTGTCTCGTCCATATTATATAACATGTTCAGTCCCTCCCTCCTTAGAAAGGAAAATGTTAAGAATTTATTTGGCTTTCAATCTACTGAGGAAGGTTAGTATTTTTATCCCCATTTAAAAAACCTGATAATAGAAGATTAACAAAGAACTTATTGGCAATCTTATAATGCTAAGGTTCTAGCTCTTGGGCTTCTTCACAGATCATGAGCAGATCACAATATCTTAGGAAGTCTTTAAAACTGTTTTGTTGCTTTTTGGAAGAAACAAAAAGGAGGATAAGAATGGAAACTTCTAACTAGAAGTAGACTATAAATTGTCCAGTGGGCATTGTTACCTGGGAACTAAAATTACCAACATCAACATTTGAGTATTTCTTCTGATATAAACCTAAAGCTTAGCATTTATTTCTCTCTTGTAGTTTAGATACGGTCCTTTTAGCGTACATTAGAGTTGCAAATTATTCTGTAGTATATAAAATAAAACAGTAGTAGTATATAACTTCCAAAAGCTAAGGATGTATTACGTTAATTTTTTTTTTTTTTTTTGAGACAGGGTCTCACTCTGTCACCCAGGCTGGATGGAGTGCAGTGGTGCAATCTCGGCTCACTGCAACCTTTGCCTCCCAGGGTCAAGTGATTCTCCTTCCTCAGCCTCCTCAGGAACTGGGATTACAGGTGCCTGCCACCATACCTGGCTAATTTTTCTATTTTTAGTAGAGACAAGGTTTCACCATGTTGGCCAGGCTGGTCTCGAACTCCTGACCTGAGGTGATCTGCTGGCCTTGGCCTCTCAAAGTGCTGGGATTACAGGCATGAGCCACCATGCCCAGTCTGTATTACATTAATTTTTATATCCCCTCATGCCTACCAATTGTTTTCGATCCTTTAAATAGCCAACTATTTAGAACAAAAATAAACAGTAAAGAATATTAATTTATTTTATTTCTCCCTGGGGGAGGTAGGTAAAAAACTTTTCAGGCTAGTAAAATTCTTGTGCTTTATAAGTTTGTATTATATTCCTTATTAGATGTGCTTCAATATAATCAAATGTGAAAGAAACACCCAGGAATCAAAATATTAATTAGGATATACGTTCATGAAACAGCTTTTCTAGAACTTAGGTAATGTGTTGCTCATATTGCTGTCCTTCGCATCACCTAGTCTATTACAGGTTAGTAATTAATGATTGTTGAATGAATCCGTTTATCAAGGGTAAGCAGGCAAACTGATTTTGATTATATTTTTATAAAATACAAGTTAATTATTTTTCCCCTACACATATTTTTCTTCTCTGCTTTCCTTGTTTTAGCCCCCTTCTTGAACCACTACTCTCTTTAAAGCTTTTTTGCATGTCTGTTCTCTGCTTATGAGGGTGAGCTGAGAATAGCTCTTCTCTTACAATAGTCTAAAAACAGACATGTTAATTGTTCGCTACATAGTAATTTATGGCATATGATGTGCCACATCAAGGGATACCTTATAAATAAGGCTTTCAAAGACAGATTGTCAAATATAGAGTAATACTATCTCTAGAAAACCTACAGTTTTTCTTTAACAGAAAAAAATCATAAGGGCAATGAAAGTAGCAATATTACATTTAAAATGAATCACAAATATTTCTAATGGAAAACACTTGACACTTCGTTAATTTTAATTTCTGAATGTATCTTCTTTTCCATTTATATTTAATAAGTTAAATATAGTTCTAAATGATCTCACCTGGAGGTTGCTGAGGCCAAAAATACTGCTGCCAATCTTGAAGTACATAGGTAAATCGAATAGCAATACTAACTGGAGGCAATGGAGTTAAAGGACATCCCTAGGAAACATACAAAGACAATACCAGGTAAATGCTGGTACCATTTTCCTATCAATTCAACATCAAAATTTCAAATTTATGGAATGGATTAATACTACCTTTATGAAACCTGGATTTTCAGATTCTAGTGTTAAACAATAGTGTGCATATTCTAGTTATTAAAAACATGATATTCTACCCATTCCAAAGGAAAAATAAGTCACCAAAGGCATTACAGCCAAAGATGCAAAATTTAGGAAATCCTTTTCACCAAAGAAATTCTCAAAGTCCAAAAGCTCAAGAGGTGGATCAGGGATGAACAAGAGGAAAGATCCTGCAGTAAGGAATGGTACTGCAATTGTGAGAATGGGTTTTTAAAAAATGAAAAGGTAAGCTTTCCAAAGAATCACTGTATTTTTGTCCACATATTTGTGTGTAGAGAAGGATTTCCATAATTTCTGCATACTGCTTCCACACGTTTTCATTTGATGTAGCTAAAAAAAGTTTCAAAAAAAAAAATGCCATAGAACAAATTACTTTAAAATAAAGCTGTTTAAACTGCGATTAGAAAAGAAGATATTAAATTATACTGAGCAAAATGCTCTTTAAAATATCTTTTGCAATTTTAATTATAAAATATAATTTCTTACTATTCACTTCAGACATACTAAATGTGAAAGGTGATTCATTTTTCAAATAAGTAAAACTATTCTAAAGCATAAGATTTGGTTTGGAGAGATTATGCCTTTTCTTTCTTTTAAATGAAAATAAACTCAAATTAAAGCCAGCCTTGAATATTTAACCAGAATTTCACACTGAGAGAAATGAACAATCACTCACACAAAATAGATTAAAAATCAGTTAACAAAAGAAAACTTAACAAATTAGTTAACAAAAGAAAACTGTCAATTTACTAAAAATCATAAAACTTAATACTATCATTTAAATATCCTACGATCTCAGCTTCCCTGCATAATGCTTAATCTAAACTAATATAAAGTAGGACTTAAATATGCATAGGAATCACCTAGGGTACTTACGAAATGCAGATTCAATACTCTCCAGCTTCCAGAAGCTGCTTTTCAAGAGACTACAGTTTGAGTAGCAAAGGAACACATGACATTTACATTTAGCTCAGTAGCAGCATCTATAAATGTCACTAGTAGCTTTAAGAATACAAACTCAATCTGAAATCACAATAGAAGACAACTGCTCCCAAAAAACCTAATTCAGTTTTGGGCTCCTGTGTCCCAGACAGCAAGGTAAGATTTTGGCTAGTCAATATATCCACTTTTTAGTCAGGTCCAGAAATGAAATAAGCATTCATCCATAAGAAACAAATGTTCTAGAAGCCATAACAAGGCCACTTTAACACATAACATCTCATCCAGTCACACAGATAAATACAAAGAGATACCCAGAAAGAAATAATTAAGGCCGGGCACTGTGGCTCATGCCTGTAATCCCAACACTTTAGGAGGTTGTGGTGGGTGGATCATTTGAGATCAGGTGTTCAAGACCAGCCTGGCCAACATGGTGACACCCTGCCTCTAATAAAAATACAAAAATTAGCCAGGCAGTAGTGACATGTGCCTGTAACCCCAGCTACTTGGGAGGCTGAAGTAGGAGAATCCCTTGATTCTGGGAGGCAGAGGTTGCAGTGAACCAAGATCAGCCACTGCACTCCAGTCTGGGCAACAGAGTGAGATCCTGTCTCAAAAAAATAAAGAAAAGAAAAGAAAAAAGAAAACACAGACAAAGACGGAAGAAAGGAAGGAAGGAAGGAAGGAAGGGTGGAAGGGTGGGAGGGAGGGAGGGAGGCAGGGAGGCAGGGAGGGAGGGAGGGGGGAGAGGGGAGGAGAGGGGAGGGGAGGGGAAAGGAGGCGAAGGGAGGCGAAGGGAGGAGAGGAGAGGGGAGGAGAGGAATTAGGATGAAAAATGATGGAAATATATTTGTGGACCCTGGAGGATAACTGGAGTTCAAGGCACATGCCTCAAGGTGTGGAAGGCAGCACTGACAACCTAGGATGAAACCAAAAGGGCACTGTCCGGAGTGAGGGCATTACAAGACTCTCTGCTTAAGCCAGACACTGGGACAGGTCACTCCTACTTGGCACAATGGCTTTAATGGAAGGTATAGGGCTGGGGGTTGTGTGAGGGGAAAAAACCCTTACCTGCATATGGTGAGCAAGCAATCTAAATTCTAAGACCAGTTAACAAAATCCCCAACATTACCACAGAGCAAGAGACTCAAACACAACCTTAAGACCTAGTTCTGAAATATTCTGCAGGTAAGGAGTAACCATAAAACTACGAAACCATGAGACAGGATGAATGGGAGTGAACATTCAAAATTTAAAATAAAACTCATGCAAAATAAGTCTGCAAGCTAAATTTCTCAAAACATAAAAAAAGTAGTTCTAAAAGAGACAAATATCCAAATCAACAGTCATAATACCATAAAATGTAAAGAACATCTTAAGAACCAAGAATGTCTGAACTGAAAAAGGAAGGAGGATGAAATTGAGAGTTTTCAAATATTTAGAGGATTAGGGCAGAAGAGGATTAAATTTAAGAACTTAAACCAGCTCTCACTTAAGTTCAATTCTTCTCAAATCAATTTTGAGAGACGTTTCCTATCAGAAAAGCAAGTTTTAGGTTTGTCAGATGATATGATAAACTGACTAAAAACTGTTTTTTCCTTGAAGTACTAGTAAATAGCCAAGATCTAAGTTGGGTTCAACAAATCAATGTAGTCCCTAGCTTCAAAAAAGAGATGTGACATAAAAGATCTGAAGATAATATTCATTAATGGTTTCTTAAGAAGAAGGAATAAGGCCCAAAGTGGGAGCTCATGCTTATTACCTTGGCACTTTGGGAGGCTGAGCAGGTGGACTGCTTGAGCCTAGGAGTTTAAGACCAGCCTGATCAACATGGTGAAACTCTGTCTGTACAAAAAATACAAAAATTAGCTGTGTGTGATGGTGGACGCCTGCAGTCCCAACTTATTGGGAGGCTGAGGTGGGAGAATTCAGTGAGCCCAGGAGGTCAAGGCTGCAGTGAGCCATAATCACGCCCTACACTGCAGCCTGAGTGATAGGGTGATAACAGTGAGACCCTGTCTCAAAAAAAGAAAAAAGAAAAAAAAAAAAAAAGAAGGAATAAAGTATTATTTCCATGTGACTAGAAATTTGATCTAAAAAATTTAAATATATAGCTGAATTGAACCTTACAAAGACTGAAAATAAATAAATAAATAAATAAATAAATAAATAAATAAATAAAAGTTAAAGATAATTGAAGACTTCTGATGAGAGCAAAGGAAAACTAATGGAGACGGTACTGATACATACCTGCCTTTTTCAAAAAATTTCCGGCCGGGCTCGGTGGCTCAAGCCTGTAATCCCAGCACTTTGGGAGGCCAAGGTGGGTGGATCACGAGGTCAAGAGATCGAGACCATCCTGGTCAACATGGTGAAACCCGGTCTCTACTAAAAATACAAAAAAATTAGCTGGGCATGGTGGCATGTGCCTGTAATCCCAGCTACTCAGGAGGCTGAGGCAGGAGAATTGCCTAAACCCAGGAAGTGCAGGTTGCGGTGAGCCGAGATTGTGCCATTGCACTCCAGCCTGGGTAACAAGAGCAAAACTCCGTCTCAAAAAAAAAAAGAAAAAAATTTTCCAAACTATATGTGGAATTAGCAGTACCTACAGCACTTCAGAACCCAGAAGGTTTTTTGAAAAGAAAATTACATATATACATGGAATTCTCTAAAAGCATCTGTAATTTTTCTAATGGAGATAATCACAAGCCACTGCTAACAGTTGTTATTTTGAGGAGAGAATTGGGAGAGGGGTGGAGAGGTAAAAGGAAGCTTTTAATCTAATTTGCTATCCTGGTAAATGCATTTTTTTTTTAATATCAGGGATTTATCTGGTTGGTGATAATCCTACCACTACACTATTTAGGTGCTCAACACTAAAAACATGTTTTTATGATTAAATTCTAATCCTAAATATCTTTTTAACAAATGTTATCTATTAAAAAACAAATTTCAGCAACTTTTTTCTTGTAATTCTTTTTCTTTTGAAAATTCTCAAAGCTTCAGAAAGGTTGTAAAACTAGCACAATGAACACCCATATGACTTTCACAGAGTTCATAATTATTAACATTTTGCAGGCTGGGCGTAGTGGCTCACGCCTGTAATCCAAGCACTTTGGAGGCCAAGGCGGGCGGATCACCTGAGATCAGGAGTTCAAAACCAGCCTGACCAACACGGTGAAACCGCATTTTTCAAAAAATTAAAAAATAAAATAAATTTTAAAAGACAAAGAAAAAAAGATTAAAAAATAAAAAATAAAAAATAAAAAAACCATTTTGCCACACATTCACATATATATGTATTATGCATATGACATTTTTTTGGCTGAATCTTCTAAAAGTAAATTGTAGGCATTGGGACAATTCACCCAATTGGACAATTCATACTTTAGCATGTCTTGAGTTAATTTTTTTATAAGGTGTAAGAAAAAAAGAAAAAGAAAAAAAAATACTGTAGCATGTAATTCCTAAGAACAAAGGCATTATCCTATACAACCATAATACAATTATGATACTCAGTAACTTTAACATTGATAAAATTTTCTAATATACAGTCCATATTAAAGTCATCCCAACTGTCCCAATAATGTCTTTACTGGCTATTTTGTTTTGATAAAGGATCCAATCAAGAATCATGCATTGCATTTAGCTGTCAGGTCCCATTATTGCCTTAAATCTAAATAGCTTCCAGCCTTTATTTTGCCTATCACGATACTGACCAGTTACTGTTGCGACACACGGCTCGCTTTGGAAATGTGTTGATTGTTTGCTCATGTTTTGATTTATAATATGTTAAACATTTTGGCAGGAATGCCACATATGTAATTATATATCCTAATTAATATATTTATTTATAATCAATATACTTCATTATACTTATATTTAAGTGCTAAAACTTAATATAAGTATATAATCAATATACTTATATATTTAAGTGCTAAAACTGCCACTATCTCACTTAAGTGACCAAATGTTTTTAATAGCCATCATGCAACACACGATGTCAGTTTATTAGTCAAATCTGGTCACTTAAGTGAGATAGTGTCACGTTTAGCACTTAACATACTCCAAATTTCAATCAGCATCCTAATAACCACAGAGTAATATTTCTCTAAGCAGAGGATCCCCTCCACTACTTGGTTTTCTAGCTTTCTCTCTTTTCTAGTGGTGTTCACAAACAGTTCCTCAACTTAAGCCCTAATCAGTCAGTCCCCATTCTCTCACTCCCCACAGAGCAGCACAGGGAAGTCCTCCATAGCTAGAGACAGTGTTGTTATAGAAGAATATATTGAACATGTCCCATTTAGCTCTGCTGCTCTCAGGCCTAGAATATAAGCCAGATTAACCTTGAAAATTAAATCAAATAAAGATTTATGGGGGAAAATGCAATTCAAAACCCAAAGGGCTTACCTTAAGAAGCTCATAGTCAAATACTGAAACAAGCAGCTACCTGAACCCCATTAAGCTTGTAAGCCTGGCAATATTACCATGAGAGGACAAGGAGTAAAAGACATCACACAGTCAATAAATACTAACAGACTGAACAAACAAAACAAATCAGTTGTGGCTTTGACATTAGTACACTAAAAATATAATTAGCTATGTTGTTTCTTTGAAATTACAAAGTAATTTATGTATTCACAGCTTTCTTCCAAGCAATTACATCATCAATATTATAGAGAAATGCTTCTATATACTGAATAAAATGATCAAATCTCTACTTTTATCTGGATCTCAGATAAGACTGACAATATCAATGCCAACTCACAATCTTTGATTTGAAGATATCCAGCAGACCTGATAAGTGAGTGTACTGATTTGGCACTTTTCTAAGATGAACCATTTCAAAATCAGTTCGTACACCAGGACCTTGACATTCTCCTACATACATTCTTCGCCATTTCTGGTGAATTTGCACGAAAAGTGGCACCTGACTGCAAGACATGATTAAACGGGAATAGAATACAAGCTCATTAAACATTAAACATGAACTCATGAACCTCAAATTTTTCCCAAATTATTTTAATCTCAAGAATTTAAAAGCACTAAACTGGAAACAACAAAAACATAGGTTTATAACAAAAACATTCTTAATTCCTTTTTCTCCTTATACTACTAAACCGAAGAAACTATCATCTAGAGGTACTTTGATTAGTCTGAAAATTGTTTTAGAACAGCTAACTAAAAGTCAGAAAACATGAGAATGAAAACTGTCTTGAATAAAAGTGATTATTTAATATTAGTCTTTCCAAATTAATAATAAAACCTAACTCACAGGTATTAAACAATGTAAATTAAGCCAATACTGTAGTGAAAGATTTTTCATATAATCTAAAGATAAAGGAGGACTCCTAAGCACAAGAAGGTTGTGATGTGCCTTACAGAGAAAATACATATGTTAAGCTTCGTGCATGCACAACTTACACTGCTTTTGGCTACAAGTTCAATGTTAATGACTCAATAATGTATATTAAATAAGCTACCTTTAAACAGAAACACACATAAAAGAAGGTTATGTATTAACTGGTTGACAAAAGCGTGACCAGAGGCTCACAAGAACCTACGTCTGTATCTCACCTAGCAGAAATAGGTCAGGAATTGAGAACTCAAGTGTTTGTGGCAACTCTGTAACACATAACTACCTTAAATAACAAGAAAGGATTGTACAAATACATCCCCAAGTTAATAATGCTACATTAGTAAATATTCTAGTCATTTCTTTTTTTAAAAGGCAAAATTACTCACTTAGGATATATCAGGGAGTACATCCACTATAGTAAATTAATTATTCCCCATAGATTTAGAGTTATCGTATCATAGTCTATTCACTACGCAAATGAAACACAACTCAAAATAACAGAATAGTGATTAAACAAATTTCATTTTCTTAAATATGTTCATTTAAGAATAGAGCCTAAAGGTACTGAAAATTAACTTTTAAAAAAGTTATTCAAATACACATTGAATTATTTCAGTAAGATTATCTTTAGAAATGGCCTTCATTAACTGGGCGTGGTGGCTCATGCCTGTAATTCCGGCACTTTGGGAGGCTGAGGTGGGTAGATCACCTGATGGCAGGAGTTCAAGACCAGCCTGGCCAACATAGTGAAACCCCATCTCTACTAAAAATACAAAAATTAGCCTGGTGTGGTAGCACACACCTTTAATTCCAGCTACTCGGAGGCTGAGGCAGGAGAACTGCTTGAACCAAGAAGGCGGAGGTTGCAGTAAGCCAAGATCGCGCCACTGCATTCCAGCCTGAGCAACAGAGCGACACTCTCTCAAAAAAGAAAAGAAAAGAAAAGCAAAAGAAATGGCCTCCATTTAGGTTTTATTAGTTTTGTCTGTATATAACAAATTCCAGTATAAAAATATGCAGGTATATTGTTAAAAGAAAAACTTTCAACTAATTAAACTTAACAGAGTTTATTTGAGGCCAGGTACAGTAGCTTACACCTGTAATCCTAGCACTCTGGAAGGCTGAGGCAGGCAGATCATCTGAGGTCAGGAATTTCAGACTAGCCTGGCTAACACAGTGAAAACCCAGTCTCTACTGAAAAAAAATATTTATGTGCATATATATATACACACACTAGAAATATATATGTACTAAGTTTCTAATTACAATAAAAAAGCTAACTTTTAATAACTGTTTGCCTTCGTAAATTATTAAAAATAGTTTTTTTGTCTAGGTTTTAAAAAATGTCCACTCACCAGCCAGTGTTTCCCAAGGCAATAGAAACAGAACTCAGAAGAAGGTTGCACTTAGATTCACTGAGAACAGCATCACTGTGTGCAGCCGGGGCAATCACCACGAACTCTCGCAGACCATACCTTAAAAAAAGAATTACTGCATTAAACAGGGAAAACCTCAGGACACAAAAATTCGTTACTTGAAAAACACACAAAAAATTTCCCTACAGAAAATTTAACAAGTCAGGTTTAAACTACAGGTGTTTCTTTTAATGGCAATCCAATCTACAAAGACCTCGATTTTAAGAAGCACTTCCATCATCCACCTATTAGTTCCCCTCTATTCTTTACAAATTAGAAACAATTAGAAACAATTTGCAGATATCACAGACCACTAAACAACAGTTTTGCCTTCAAAGTTTACAAGATGAAAGAAAGCAATTATTGAAATTTTGCTTTAATGAACTGACAGCAATAAGTCCCCAAATGAAGAAAGTTTGACAGATTCCCTAAACTGCAGGAAAATTATCAGCAATGATGTACAAGTCTGGTCTAAATGTGAGAATACAGTTTACTAAGAATCTTTTTTTTTTTGAGACAGAGTTTCGCTCTTGTTACCCAGGCTGGAGTGCAATGGCGCGGTCTCGGCTCACTGCAACCTCCGCCTCCTGGGTTCAGGCAATTCTCCTGCCTCAGTCTCCTGAGTAGCTCGGATTACAGGCATGTGCCACCATGCCCAGCTACTTTTTTTTGTATTTTTAGTAGAGACGGGGTTTCACCATATTGACCAGGACGGTCTCGATCTCTTGACCTCGTGATCCACCCGCCTCAGCCTCCCAAAGTGCTGGGATTACAGGCTTGAGCCAGGCCTACTAAGAATCTTAAATAAGGAATTCTTGTATTCTTTTACTCAACACATATTAAAAAGGGGTCAAAAAATTATCAAAGACAGCTTAATCTTGCTATGACAGCTACGTTAATTAAAACTTCTCGTTCAGTTGCCACATCCTTTAAAGTCACAAATTTGTTGCCAAATTTTTACAAAAACGTAGTCAAATTGATGATCTTGTCTACTGAAAATTCCTCTCCTATTCACTCTGTATTTTTATTTAATATTTTTTAAATAAAGAAAATAACTTATTTTATAAATAAAGAAAACTTATGAACTCATTTGTCCAAAATATTTTAATCTCTGGTATGTGAAGAGTTATTAATGCTTATTTTTATAAACATTCTCCTCAAGCAATTCCTAAAACAGCAGTAATGATTTAAAAAATAAAGTCTAATTCATAGTATGTTTATTATTTGGATGACAAAAACTTATTTCATTTCCTCACACTGCCTCTACCCTCCTAGCCCTAAAAATCAAAATTAGTTATGTAGAGGCAGGATAAAATAATGAAAATAATCCAGAGCTTTAAAAATTAAGCTCTAAAGATCTTTCAAAAATATAGTTTCCTTTTTTCCAAATGTCTCTGAAAGAAAGAAAACAAAACAAGTGAACAACTCCCTGTTCCATCCCCTGTACTAGTGTTAAATTACTGTCAACAGTTTCTTGGTTATTCTTCCAGAAATGGTCCATTTATCCATGTAACCACCTACTCCCAAATAAGATTATATACATAATCCTCCTAAAGCTTCGTTTCAAAGGACAATCCCCTACTGATCAGTATTTTATTTCCAGTTTCATGCTGCTGCAACAATACTGCAACTGTCTCTTTCTAAAAATATATGTCTATAATAAATTTCCAGTGGTTGCTGGATAAAACAACATTTGCATTTTAACACTGACAGCTGTTGTCAAACAATCTTCTTACTGTACACACACACACACAGTGCCACTGTATACCTGAATAACAACCCAAGCTGAATTGCCATTTATCTGCAATCTACCTTCCATCTATCTTCTAAGCCTTTGTTTCCTCTGTCTATTGATAAAATGTCTCCACTCATCCACTGTACTGCCATTACTAAATACCCAAATTCTGACAAGTCCTTTAAAGATTTACCTTGCGATGAGTGGTAGCTCACACCTGTAATCCCAGTATCTTGGCAGTTCAAGGCAGGAGGATCACTTGAGCTTAGGAGTTCAAGACCAGCCTAGGCAACATAGCAAGATACCTCTCTACAAAAATTTTAAAAAATTAGCTGGGCATGATGGAGAGTGCCTGTAGTCCCAGCAACGTGTGAGGTTGAGGTGGGAGGATCACTTGTTAAATGTACTCTCTTCTTTGTGATCTTTAAAATGTCAATTTAAGTCACAACTTTTTTCTCAATAGGTCTACTTGAATCCTAAGACTATTCCTTCATCAAAAGTAAACAAACATTAAGTGGGAGCTTTAAAAAAAATTAGTAAAAATCAACAACAACAAAAACCAACAAGATTTTAAAATGGGCAAAGGACTTGGATGGATGTCACTCAAAAGAAAATATACAAATGGCAAATAAGCACATGAAAAAATCCTCAACATCACTAATCTTACAGGAATGAAAATTGAATCTACTATGACATAACACCTCATACCCATTAGGATGGCTATTATCAAAGAAACCAACAATAAGTGTTAGCAAGGATGCAGAGAAATAAAAATCCTTGGGCATTGTTGGTAGAAATGTAAAATGTTAAACAGTATGGTGGATTATTTTAAAAAATGAACACAAACTAACCACTTGATCCAGCAAAACACTGATCATAAATCCAAAAGAAATGAAAACAGAGATTCAAATAGGTATTTGCACACCCATGTTCATAGCAGAATTATTCACAGTAACCAAAAAGGTAGAAGCAATCCAAATGCCCATCTACAGATGAATGGATAAATGTGGTATATACACACAATCAAATATTATTTACCTTTTTTTAGGGTTTATTATTATTATTTTCCTTTAAAAACAAATAAATTCCGAAACATATTGCAACACAGCTGAACTTGGAAGACATTATGTTAAGTGAAATAAAAGCCAGTAAAAAAAGGGCAAATGTTACATTGATTTTACTTATATGAGGTACTAAAAGAATGAAAAGTCATAAAGAGAGAAAGTAATACTGGTTCCAGTGGCTAAGAGCGAGAAGAGAGAAGTCGTCGTTTAATGGTTACAGGGTTTCAGTATGGGATGATAAAGTTCTGGAGGATAGTGGTGAGGGTTGCACAAAAATGTGAATATACTCAATACCACTGAACTGTACACTTAGAAATGGTTAAAAAGGCAAATTTTCTTATGGATGTTTCACCACAATAAAAAAATTAAACATAAAAAATGAGAAAAAACTAATATACATTTTATAGAATAAGAAATATAAATGGTTAATAAGTCTATAAAGAGATGCCCAATCTCACTATTAGAAAAATAAATATTAAAACAAGGTATCACTGTTACTCTACTGGCAAAAAACGTAAAATACTGATAGACTCCAGTGTTCACAAGAGTGCTGGAATATACCACAGGTAGTGATATAAACTTTTAAAGAGGTTTTATGCTGAGGTGGGATGATCACTAGAGGTCAGAAGTTCTAGACCAGCCTGGGAAACATAGTGAGACCCCCATCTCTACAAAAAATTTAAAAATTAGCTTGGCCTGGTGGTGTGCATCTGTACTCCTAGCTACTCAGGTGGCTGAGGTTGGAGGATAACTTTAGCCCAGGAGGTCAATGCTGCAGGGAGTCACAATCACACCACTGTAATCTAGCCTGGTGACAGAGGGAGGCCCTGTCTCTTAATAAAAAAAAAAAATTTTTTAATTTTGGAGAGCAAAAGAGCAGAAAATATCAATATTTAAAATTGAGAAAACTCTTATATATCTCAAAATCTATGCTACAAAACCATTCTTACAAATGCAAAAAGATGTATGTACAATATAAACAACCTCCTCTATTATTCAATAGAGGAGTGGCAAAATAATTACAGTTACCACCACCAATACCACCACGCGCACACACACATAATAAAGAGATATTCTATATTCATGAATAGGAAGACACTATTATCAAGATATCAGTTCTTTCCAACTTCATCTACAGATTCAATGCAATCCCAATTAAAATTTCAGCAAGTTATTGTAAGAATATCCACAAACTGATTCTAAAGTTTATAAGCAGAAGCAAAAAAAAAAAAAAACAAACCTCAAAATAATAATAATATACCGAAGAAGAAAAAACTTGGAGAACACTATCGAACTTCAAGTACTACTATAAAGCTACAGAAATCAATACAGTGTGGTATTGGCAAATAGAACAGACTAATAGATATCAATGGAACAGAATAGAGAGCCCACAAATAGACACACATAAATATATTATGAACTAATCTCTGAAAAGGAGCAGAGACAGTACAATGGAGATAGTCTTTTCAACAAATGGTGCTGGAACAACTGGACATCCACATGCAAAAAAACAAATCTAGACAGACTTTACATCCTCCACAAACGCTAACTTAAAATGGATTACAGACCTGAATATAAAATGCAAACTTACAAAACTCCCAGAACACAGAATAAAATCTAAATAACTTTGGATTTGTTGATGACCTTTTAGATGCAATACCAATGGTACAATCCATGAAAAGAACAAACTGATACGCTGGATTTCATTAATATTAAAAATTTCTGCTCTGTAAACGACACTATCAAGAGGATGAAAGACACAACCACAGTCTGGGAGAAAATACTTGCAAAAGGCATTTCAGATAGAGAACTGTTATCCAAAATCTACAAAGAACTCTTAAAACTCAAAAATAACGCCGGGCGCGGTGGCTCAAGCCTGTAATCCCAGCACTTTGGGAGGCTGAGGCGGGTGGATCACGAGGTCAAGAGATCGAGACCATCCTGGTCAACATGGTGAAACCCCGTCTCTACTAAAGATACAAAAAAAAAAAAAATTAGCTGGGCATGGTGGCACGTGCCTGTAATCCCAGCTACTCAGGAGGCTGAGGCAGGAGAATTGCTTGAACCCAGGAGGCAGAGGTTGCGGTGAGCCGAGATCGCGCCATTGCACTCCAGCCTGGGTAACAAGACCGAAACTCCGTCTCAAAAAAAAAAAAAAAAAAAAAAAACTCAAAAACAAGAACATAATCCAACTTAAAAAAAAAAAGCCAAAAGACTTCAACCAGACACCTCACCCAAGAAGATAAAGATATAAAGATAGCAAACAAGTATATGCAAAGATGTTCCATCACATGTAATCAGAGAAGCGAAATTAAAATAACAGTGAGAGACCACTACATACCTATTAGGGCGAGTTTCACTAACAAATCTTTATATTTCCTAAAATTTCTAGCCCAGTAACTTAAATTTATTAGATCAAATGTATCAACTCAAATGAAAATGTCACAATTGTACTTCTTTTTTTTTTTTTGAGACAGAGTTTCGCTCTTGTTACCCAGGCTGGAGTACAATGGCGCGATCTCGGCTCACCGCAACCTCCGCCTCCTGGGTTCAAGCAATTCTCCTGCCTCAGCCTCCTGAGTAGCTGGGATTACAGGCCCGAGCCACCATGCCCAGCTAATTTTTTGTATTTTTAGTAGAGACGGGGTTTCACCATGTTGACCAGGATGGTCTCGGTCTCTCGACCTCGTGATCCACCCGCCTCGGCCTCCCAAAGTGCTGGGATTACAGGCTTGAGCCACCGCGCCCGGCCAATTGTACTTCTTAATAATCGTTTCATCTGAATAATAGATTGCATATGTATGCTAAATACTATATTTAAATATAAAGTGTCCTAGCATCCCATCCTCCAAATGACAAACATAGGACAATCAATCATTTTTGTTCATTTTGTTTTAAGATGCATTTTTATTTCCTCATCCAATAAAGACCAAAAGTGGTCTTTTAAGATGCATTTTTATTTCCTCATCCAATAAAGACCAAAATTTAACCAATATTTGATATATTTGTTGTTACTCTCATAGGCAAATCGTAAAACCATACCACTTACCTTGAATGCTACCATTCTACAACTCTCACATGTGTTACCTTAGAAAGAAATAGATTAAGGACCCCTTCAAAAAAAGTGGCATAAAAGTATATGCATAAAACACTGTATCACCAAAAAATGGTGGTTCTAAACAATGAAAAAACAATTCCTTAGACATAAATACCTACCACTTACAAAAATACCTGGGAAATTGGAAGTTTTCAATCAACAACTCCTTTTTTTGAATTTATTTTTAGTTTTTTTAGATATTGTAATACACATCTTTAATTTATAATCTATTCAGGTTATTTCTAGTAAAATCTAGCAATGTTATACAATGTAACTCCATTCCCTCCCCCCTTCCTTTGTACAATATTGTCATATATATTACATATTACATATATGTTATAAACCTAACAACACATTGCTGTAATTATTGCTTAAACAATCTTACACTTTGTTTTTAAATTACGAGAATATATTTATTGCATTTACTAGAGTATATCCAATGTTCTTCATTCCTTCCTATGGATTCAAGTTACCCTCTATTTCTTTGAGTATTACTTGTAAGGCAAGGATGAATTCTGTCAATTTTTCTGTCAATATCATTATTTAACCTTTATTTTTGAAATACAGTTTCACTGGATATAGAATTCTTGGGCAACAGTGGTTTGATTTTTGTTTTTTTGTTTTAGTTTTCCTTTCAGAACTTTTTTTTTTTTTTTTGAGACAGTGTCTCGCTCTGCCGCCCAGGCTAGAGTGCAATGGCGCAATCTCAGCTCATTGCAACCTCTGCCTCCCAGGTTCAAGCAATTCTCTCACCTCAGCCTCCTGAGTAGCTGGGACTACAGGTGAAGCTGTCACACCCAGCTAATTTTTTTGTTTTTGTTTTTTTTTTTTAGTAGAGACGGGGTTTCACCACGTTGCCCAAGCTGGTCGCAAACTCCTGAGCTCAGGCAATCCAACCATCTCAACCTCCCAAAGTGCTGGGATTACAGGTGTGAGCTCCTTTCAGAACTTTGAATGTGTCATTGCACTGCCCTCTGGCCTCCACTGTTTCTGATGAGAAGTCAACCAAGAGTATTGTTCTCTTGAACATGACAAGTCATTTTTCTCTTGTTGCCTACAAGATTTTCTTTCCATCTAAGGGATTCAGCAGGTTGTCCATACTATGTCTAGTATGGGTGGTTCTCTTTTGTGTTTATGTTACTTAAGTTTCACTAAAGCTGCTGGTTCTGAGTGTTTTTAATCAAATTTGGAAAATTCTCAGCTATTATTTTTTCAAATTTGTTTTTCTACCATTTTCTTTCTCTTCACCTGGGAGTCCCATTACATGCATGCTTTGGAACACTTGACACTGACCCAGGCGCTGGGTCAGAACCTCTGACACTGATCTCAGAGGTTCTATTCATTTTTTCTCCAAATGTTTTTCTCTGTTCTTTGGACTGGACAATTTCTGTTAATTTTTCAAATCTACCAACTCTTCTGTAATCTCAGATCTGCTTTTGAGCCAATGTGAAGAAAGTTCATTTCAATTATACTTTTCAACTCTAGAGTTTCCATTTGTTTTTTTGTTTGCTTGTTTGAGATGGAGTTTTGCTCTGTTGGCCGGGCTGGAGTACAATAGTATTTTAGCTTACTGCAGCCTCCACCTCCTAGGTTCAAGCAATTCTCCTACCTCAGCCTCCAGGGGAGCTGTACTATGGGCACATACCACCAGGCCTGGCTAATTTTTTTGTTTTAATTTATTTATTTTTAGTAGAGACAGGGTGTTACCATGTTGCCCAGGCCGGTCTTGAACTCCTGACCTCAAGTGATCTGCCCACCTCAGCCTCCCAAAGTGGTGGGATTACAGGCATGAGGCACCACACTTGGCCACCATTTGGTTATTATAGTTTGTATTTATTGAGACTACTATGTAACTCATTGTTAGGATTTAATTCTTTGAAAACCCTTTCCTTCAATTTTCTTAACATACTTGTAATAAATGTTTTGACATTATTGCTATATCTAATATCTAGGCCCATTAAAAGTCCATTTCTACTATTTTTTTCCCTTGTGTGGGTCACACTTCCTGTTTCATTGTACATCTAGTAATTTGTAGTTGAAAACCATACATTTTGTTAATATATTATAGCAAAACCAGATTCTGTTGAACTTTTCTGAGGGTTGTTAGCTTTTCCAATTTTTTTGCATTTAGTAACTTGCCTGGACTTACACTGAGGAAACTGTCTTCTCAACAGAGTGCAGCCTCTGATATCTCTATTCCATTGTTTTATTCTTATTTTCAATATTTCAGCCTGGCTCTCTAGGGGCTACCTCTTGTCTGTATAGTTTGTGGGTAAACCAATAATTTTGGCACAGATCATGCCAAAGCACCTACGCCTATAAGGTTTTCCTTTCACTTTCTGCTAAATGTGTGTAGATTGGGGAATGCATTCAAAACTGCAACCAGCACTCAAGTTTGGGCTCTGCTCAGTTTCTCCTGGATATATGTAGTTTTTCTGTCATCTAGGAATGCGTAGAGAGATAGTATTCAGTCTTTCTATGGCTTTAATACAAGATCTCCCTGTTAAATTTCTGACTAATACATCACTTGCCTTGAACTGGGAATGCGACCTTGGTCTAACAAAGGTACAGGTTTTACCCATCTGTTCCCAACCAGATCCATTCCTTCTGATTGGCAAAGGCAAAAGTTTTTGTGCCTTCCCTCTCCCCCAGTAAAGAATTAAATATGCTCATCTGGCAACAGAGGTGGTATTTTCATGGCCAATCTAGACTAGAAAGCTCAGTTATCACCAACATACGTTAGGGAGAAGAAGGGAGGTAATAGAAACAGCCATAGGAAGAGGGGCCAGAAATGGTTGTTTTTTGACAGTTCTGTCCAGTTTAATGCCTTAAAAAAAAAAGTCCTCTTTGGTAAAGAGGAATCACTAACCATTTCACACTGCCATTACCAGAAGTCCTCTTAACATTCACTTTTGGAAGAATGAGAACATTTTACAGGTCCTTAGGGCTGTTCTAAAATGCTGATTGCTCAAAACTGTCAGCTTTTGCGAAATCAGCATTTTAGAATAGCCCTAAAGACCTTTACATGTATCTCTATTGACAGCAAAAAAATACATTAAAAATCACAAAAATGAGGCTGGGTGCAGGGGATCACACCTGTAATCCTAGCACTTTGGGAGGCCAATGCAGGCAGATTGCCAGAGCTCAGGAGTTCAAAACCAGCCTGGGCAACACGGTGAAACCACCTCTCTATTAAAATACTAAAAATTAGCTGGACATGGTGGCATGCACCTGTCATCCCAGCTACTCAGGAGGCTGAGGCAGGTGAATTGCTTGAACCCGGGAGGTGGAGGTTGCAGTGAGCCCAGATATCGACACTGCACTCCAGCCTGAGGAACACAGTAAGACTCAGTCTTAAAAAAAAAAAAAATCACAAAAATAAATATTTCTCAAAACCCATAATAATTATTCAATAATTCACGAACTTATTTGTGGGCTGTTCCTTTGTGGTGACCAATAAAGCATGACTGAAGCTGAAGGCCCAAAGACAACGCTTGACAAAGGCAGAGCCATGGGGACAAAATATATCTTCCCTTAAACCTAGCTGTCTTTTCAGTGTATTTTTCCACTCTTAATAGCGCCTCTCCAGGTGTCTACAGCTTTCACTCTCTTACTTTCTGTATTAGTTCATATTGCTGCTGTAAGAAGTTACTACAAGTTTGATGATTTAAAATAACACATGTTGATCATCCTATAGTTCTGCAGGTCAGAAGTCTGACACAGGTCTCACAAGGCTAAATTCAAGGTGTCAGCAAAGCTGTGTTCCTTTAGGAGGCTCCAGCTGAGGATCTATTCCTGGCCTTTTCCAGTTTCCAGAGGTTTACCCTCATTACTTGGCTTTTGGCCCTCTTCTTCCATCTTCAAAACCTACATCACTGGGACCAGTTCTTCTCACAGCAATATGACCCTAACTCTCCTCTGTCTCCCTGTTCCAATTTTAAGAACTCTTGGGATTACACTGGGACCACCCAGATAACCCAGGATAAATCTCCCTAATTTAAAGTCAACTGCTAAGCACTGTTAATTCCATCTGCTCCCTTAATCCATCTTGCCACATAACTTATATTCACAGGTTCTAAGATTTAGGACGTGGACCATCTCTGGGGACTAGCTGGGTCCATTATCTTGCCTACCACACCTTCCTATTAAAAACTCTGCTTATGAATTTACGTTTGGACATAAATGTTGGCTACAGTTAAAGTCTATGTCATTTCCAGGGTTATTTATATTATGAAAAAGAATAATCAAGATAATAAATCTGTAACGATGGTTTCGGGAAACACCCACTAGAAGGCATTTAAAGAAAAAAAAAAAGAAGTGTTTAAAGGATAGGTATATTAGAAGGCTGCAAGACACATCCGGCAAATCACATCATTAAGATCAATTACACTGCCAAGAACATAAAATTGATCATGCTCACATATCTTTTAAAGTCCATTTTTATAAAACACCCTTTACAAAGTTAAATAGGCTTGGAGCTAATCTGGGAGGTGTTTGATATGAAAACTGAAACTAGAAGATCTCAAAATGGATATAGATCAAAGACAAACTCAAACTACCAAAATTGAGCATTGAACATAAATGCCAAAAATCTATTTTCTAGAATTTGATTTGAAAATGTAAGTAAATCATATATTAATTTCAAATTACTGTGACAGGGTCAACCTATACTAATTGTATGTTTATGTTATAGTAGAATATAAATAAGTAAAAATGCATATATTGCAAAATCGTTTTCAGATTTTCACCATCATTGCTTTAATTCTGGTTTAACTTTTTCTAATTTAAATTTAAATAAATGTATAGGTAAAAACTTCTATGCATGTTACTCTTCAGTATCTCTGACACATTACAAGTAAATTGTATCCTTGAAATTTTTGAGAAATTCACTTATTAACAGTTACAACAAAAATTCTCTATGAATAAATCAGAAGTAGGAGAATATTATGAAATCCTCTTAAGAAATCCAGTTCATATTAGTCTTAAAATATCTACATACCAAACTCCATCTCATCCTTCCCCATTCCCAGTTCTCTGCTGCCATACCCAACCTTACCAAACTACCTGCAAGTTTCAAAAGTTCATTTAAACATCATCACCTCTACTAACGTTTTCCTTCTGCTTCAAGTATCTTTTTACCTAACTTATTAGTTAAGCTTATTCACCTGGCTTATTCTCACTTGTCTTTCAGGATTCAGGTGAGGTATCACTTTGTCTGGAAACATTTTCCTGACTTAATCTGTCTGAATTACAAGTACCTCCTATGAGTTTGCATCAAACCTTGTGTTCTGCCCTCTATGAGAGCATTTATCACAAAATACTATTGTTGTCTACTCCCTTTATACTAATCCCAAAGATTAATAAGGCCGAAACCATGTTTTATCCTTGATATTCCTATATCTGGATCACAGTAAATGTTTAAAAATAACATTTGTTGAATAAAATTAAATACACATACTTTTAATATGCCTAATTTTTAAACAGTTCTCAAAAGCTTTGTTGCTGGCTTCCTAAACTTTAAGAGAGATCAAGTAAGACAAAACTGAAAGTGACTTCCAACCATATGACATGACTTCCAACCAACTGACATGACACAGGCCCTCCTTGCCCCAAAACACAAAGAAATACCTATTTGTAAAATACACAGCTGAATTTGAAAGAATAAAAAGGAGTTTCCTGGATAACAGAAACAAACAGTATACTGAAAGGCAAAAGCGAGCATAGAAGGTGGCTGAAAAATACCAGGGGAAGATCAGGTCTGGCTATAGGCCCTAAGAGCTGAGCAGTGGGAGCTGGGATTTTACAGGGTAAGCCTTTTACTGTTAAAAGTCTGTTAGTGGGCCGGGCGCGGTGGCTCAAGCCTGTAATCCCAGCACTTTGGGAGGCCGAGACGGGTGGATCACGAGGTCAAGAGATCGAGACCATCCCAGTCAACATAGTGAAACCCCGTCTCTACTAAAAATACAAAAAATTAGCTGGGCATGGTGGCACGTGCCTGTAATCCCAGCTACTCAGGAGGCTGAGGCAGGAGAATTGCCTGAACCCAGGAGGCGGAGGTTGCGGTGAGCCGAGATCGCGCCATTGCACTCCAGCCTGGGTAACAAGAGCGAAACTCTGTCTCAAAAAAAAAAAAAAAAAAAAAAAGTCTGTTAGTTTGACTTATAAAAATGTTTGCAAAGCTAAGTATGCTGTGCTAGACTGGAAAGAACAAGAATGATAAAAGGAAAGTCTGTTTATATCTGACAATACCATGTATTTTAGCCTAGCAGTTGTATGTGAATTATGTAACTCTGAGGTGATGAGGTATACCCAGGCCAGGGAAGTGGTCTCTGGCATGTATCCAGATTAGGCTATGTCCAAGAATGTCCGAGTCTCATAATAAATATAAATAAGGCTAGGCCCAGAAACTTGGCTTCCAGAAGCACAGTATCACTCAGATATTATCATCCACAACTGTGCCTCTACTTATGAGGCCCTGGGACTTGGAAGCTGCATATCTTTCTGATAAGGTTACCAATTTCTCTGCTATATAACCTAAACACACAACCTTCCTTCTATATCCTTTAGATTTAGGTTTATTCCACCAATCCAAATCACTATCACTATGGGGGTCGTAATGTTTTGAATGATTTCTCAGGGATATGGGTATACATGAGGCAAGGAACTGGAACTGAGACCTCTGCTTAAATCCTAGATCCTAGAAGGAATTGACGACTCCATAAAATGAGAATGCCAGGCCCAGAAAGTTTCAAAGGCTAATGCTATCAAACAGTTAAAAAAGAAAAAAATCAATTTCACACACTCTCTCAAAGAGAATACAAGAGAACAAAATACTTAAATACTTTCTGACACACACTATGAGGCCAACATTACTCTGATACCAAAATCAAAGCATGAGAAAAGGAAACTACAGACCAACATCCCTCATGAACATAGACACTTAAGTCCTCAACAAACTATTAGCATATCAAATACACACACACTCACACAGAAATACAAATTACACCACAAAGAAGTGGAGTTTATCTTGAGACTGCAAAGCTGGTTATGTATCCAAAATCAATCAATGCAATCAACATATTAAAAATCTAAAGAGCTGGGCGCGGTGGCTCAAGCCTGTAATCCCAGCACTTTGGGAGGCTGAGGCGGGTGGATCACGAGGTCGAGAGATCGAGACCATCCTGGTCAACATGGTGAAACCCCGTCTCTACTAAAAATACAAAAAATTAGCTGGGCATGGTGGCGCGTGCCTGTAATCCCAGCTACTCAGGAGGCTGAGGCAGGAGAATTGCCTGAACCCAGGAGGCGGAGGTTGCGGTGAGCCGAGATCGCGCCACTGCACTCCAGCCTGGGTAACAAAAGCGAAACTCCGTCTCATTAAAAAAAAAAAAAAAAAAAAATCATATCAATTTAAACAGAAAAAGCATTTGACAAAATTCAATATCAATTCATAATAAAAAACTCTTAGCAAAGCAGAAACAAAAGGGAACTTTCTCAATCTGATAAAGAGCATCTACGATAAAACCTACAGCTAACATCATACTTAATGGTAAAAGACTAACTGCTTTTCCCCTGAGATGAGCAAATCCTATTCAATATTTTACTGGAAACTCTAGCCAGTTTAAAAAAAAAAAAGACTAGATTGCTTGATGATATGTTGCAATATGTATTTTTAAAAAAGAACAGAGATTAGAAAGGAAATATTACTATCCATATTCAGAGACAATAATTATATATATAGAAAATCCCAAAGAAATGACAACTCCTAGAACTAGTAATTGAGGTTAGCAAGGTTACAGGATACAAGGTCAACCCCTCAACATCAGCCATATTCCTACATACTAGTAATGAACAACTGGAAATGAAAAAAATTAAAAATATCATTATAATAGCTCCTTTATAAAAGAGCAGCAAGTAGAAACATAATGTAACATTTATAGGATCTTCATGCTGAAAACTGTACAACACTGCTGAAAGAAATCAGGTAAGATCTAAATATCAAAATGGATATATTGAGATTAGGGGTTTTTGAAAAGAATACTACAGGTGACCACCACCCCTTTTGCCAACCATGTAATGGATCTGCTACCACCATCCCCAGCATCCATGAACAGCTACTTTCACCCTCAGATTTTGAATAATCCCAAAATAAAATAATTTTTAATAGAAGAAAGATTTGTGCCTAGAGCAAAAAGTCCTCAGATATGGCACCAAAAGCACAACCCACAAAATTAAAAACTGATAAAATGGAACTTCACTCCATTTTAAAACTTTTGTTCTACAAAAGACATCGCAAGAGAAATGAAAAGATAAGTTACAGTCTTATCTGTTACAAACAACCCAATTAAACTATGTGCAAAAGACTTGGACACTGTAATATGGAGAAAATATAAATGAGCAAATAAACACATGAAAGATATCAAAATTAAAATTAGGATGAGAGGCTGGGCGTGGTGGCTGATGCCTATAATCCCAGCACTTTGGGAGGTCCACAAAGTGGGCCCACAAAGGAGGCGGGTGGATCACAAGGTCAGGAGTTTGAGACCAGCCTAGCCAAGACGGTGAAATCCCGTCTCTACTAAAAATACAAAAATTAGCCAGGCACGGTGGTAGGTGCCTATAATCCCAGCTACTTGGAAGGCTGAGGAAGGAGAGTCGCTTGAACCCTGGAGGCAGAGGTTGCAGTGGGCCAAGATCTCGCCACTGCACTCTAGCCTGGGAGACAGAGCAACATTCTGTCTCCAAAAAACAAACAAACAAACAAACAAACAAACAAAACCATATTAGGATGAGATACCGCTATGTACCTACTAGGAATGGCTAAAAAAAAAAAAAATACTGACAATACCAAGTGCTGATAAGGATGTAGAAACTGGAACTTTCATACATTGTTGGTGGGAATGCAAAATGGCAAAGCTACTCTAGAAATGTTTTGCAGTTTCCTATAAACACACACTTAGCACATGACTTAGCAATCCCACTCTAGGTATCTACTTAAGTGACCTCAAAATGCATTTTCACACAAAAATCTGTATACAAATATTTATAGTATAGCTCTGTTTAAAAATGCCAAAGTCTAGAAACAATCCTAATATCCCTCAACAAATGAATAAGTAAACAGTGTGATATATCCTTACAATAAAATACTACTCAGCAATAAAAAGGAACAAACTATTGATAAGCTTATACTTCCTCTGGACTTTGCCTCATGTGCCTCTTCTCTCTGCGGATTTTGCCTTGCATCCTGTCTCTGTAATAAATCAGCTGCTGAGTCCTCTGAGTCTTCATAGCAAATCAGTGAACCTGGGGGCAGTGCTGAGGTCTGCAACACACATAACTAAAAGATATCTAGTAAAATAGATACCTACCATCTTACCAGGCAATGTGCTCTTGGAGGAAAGTCATTATTCATACACAGCAAATCTTGCATAGATTGTGGAATAACATCTACAAAAACATACGATAATAAAAAAAGTTAGTGTGTTCATTATCAGGCAGAGTTCTAAAATATGCTTTGAGGATAAACATGTCTTTTTAGACCATGAAGTTATGATACTGCTTTAAGATTTATATGTAAAGATTGCTCTTGAGTAGGGGGAGAGGGATTTCTCTCTCTTTTTTTTTTTCTTCAAACAAAAGTAGCCTATAAAAAAGACATATGCCACTCCCATGTTTGCAATATTTTTTTGCTTCTGCGTCACAACTCACACAATTCCTCAGTATTACGAGAAAGCCTTATTTATTCTTCTCTGCCTTCCTGCCCTTGCCTCTAGTTTTCTTCCACATTCTATTGAGAGAGATGTCAACTCTGTATCACCTCCCATATCTAGCCTTTTTAGACCCCCTGGCCATCTTAAATGTTCTTGTAAAAATTCTACCTGGCTTCCCACTTCTAACCCATGTTTACACACTTAAGTTACTATCCATGATAAGGCACTAACATCAATGATCATTATACTCACAAATACATGATACATTCCATGCATAAAGAATAGTATCCATGCATAAAAATAATTTCTGTTGTATGGCTATCATTGCTTAGCAAATCTACACTTTTTACTTTGCTAAAAGACTATAGAAAATGCTAACAATTTGATGCTTTTCAGACCAAGAGCAATAGCCAACTCCAACAAAATAAATGATCAGTGCTCAAATGTCCTAACCTCTGATAAAATAGTTTTAAATGTATATCTCTAAAACTGAGCTAATAGTTTGGCTTGTAACTCTCACTATTAGTTATAAACTCAATCACAACCAAATTAAAAGAAAACTGCACTGTACATGTACACATGAAACAATGCCTTAACTAGCTTGCAATTCATTCACCTTCATTGTGCTACAGTATCTTTCATCTGTTCATCTCAGAACACGGATTCTAAGCCTCTTTACTACAGCAGCTTTTCCTTGATGTATGATCTTCCCACAAATAAACAGCACTTAAAGGCGGGGTGCAGTGACTCACACCTGTAATCCCAGCACTTTGGGAGGCTGAGGTGGGTGGACCACGAGGTCAAGAGATCGAAACCATCCTGGCCAACATGGTGAAACCCTGTCTCTACTAAAAATACAAAAATTAGCTGGGTGTGGTGGCGCACACCTGTAGTCCCAGCTTCTCAGGAGGCTGAGGCATGATAATCGCTTGAGACTGGGAGGCAGAGGTTGCAGTGAGCCGAGATCGTGCCACTGCACTCCAGCCTGGACAACTGAGCGAGACTCTGTCTCAAAAAAAAAAATTACTAGCACCTAAATTTTCGGTATCTTGAATAGTTTCCTTCATTAACTGGCAGAATGCTGAACCCAAAAATTGCTGGGCTACTGTGAGACCTCCCACCAATTGCAGACACTTCCCTCTTCCTATTAAATTTCTCATATTCGCATTCTGGCTTAATTATTTTATTTTGCTATATAATTACCTTCCATATATGTATATATGGTTAATGTTATCTGTCCTGGTTTATGAATCTGAGTGTACATGTTATCTAACTGTTTGTTTCTAAGAAGAATATACATAATAGAAAAGGTGACATAATTCTATTCCTATACAAGAATAGGCACAGATATTTCAGGTCTGAGCTTAAAAATGATAATCTGTGGGCCAGGCATGGTGGCTCACGCCTGTAATCCAAGCACTTTGGGAGGCAGAGGCGGGTGGATCACGAGGTCAAGAGATCGAGACCATCCTGGTCAACATGGTGAAACCCCGTCTCTACTAAAAATACTAAAAATTAGCTGGGCATGGTGGCATGTGCCTGTAATCCCAGCTACTCAGGAGGCTGAGGCAGGAGAAGTGCCTGAACCCAGGAGGCAGAGGTTGCAGTGAGCCGAGATCGTGCCATTGCACTCCAGCTTGGGTAACAAGAGCGAAACTCCATCTCAAAAAAAAAAAAAAAAAAAGATAACCTGTTATCATCATAAAAAATTTAACACATTCTGCCTATTTATTTGCTGAGTGAATAAAGAAGGGTATTTAACTTGCAGCTCCAAAGTTCATGTTTATTCAGTATCTTGCTCACTCACTGTTACAGTACTAGTTTACCTAAGAACAGAAGATTTTGGATGATTTGACCTATTAACAATTACAAACACCATTTATTGAGTATCTGGCATGGATCAAGTACTGAGAAAGTTGCTTATGTACAATTTCTTATTAAATCTTCACATTAGCCCTCCACGTAGTTTTACTTCATTTTACAACTGAGATACTCAACCTTAGAAGGGTCAACTAACTAGCAAGTAGAAAAAAACAAAATTTTAATCCACTTGTTTTGACTCCAAAATCTGGAGTAAATCCAAAATACTAACCTCTAATCAACAGACAGATTTTCCTTTATTTGTAATCCTTCAAAGCTAAACTTTTTTGCTTAATTCTCCATAACACCTTCTCTGATCTCCCAATTAAAAGTAGTATTTTCTCCTCTGAATTCCAGTAGAACTTTATCTGAACATCAGGATGCACTTATCACTTCCTGCCTATTCTGTTACTCACTTATCTGTATTATCTCCCGTACTGGAATGTAATTTTCATTTAACTTTGAGTTCTACAGGGCTTGTAAGTAGGTACTCAATAAATATGAGCTGATTTAATCAACTAAAAAAAATGAATGAAACTGCAATTCATCCTGCACCTCAGATGTAGTGAAACAACTCTGCTTACATAAAACAGCTCCAGAGGATACTACTGAAGAAAACTAAATTCATAATTTAAAATTATAGCCATTCTTAAATAGAAAAATCTTACCCTCTAATAACTCATCCTTTCCTTCTTTATCAGTGGACTCTTGTACAAGATAATGATGACTGACTGAGAACTTGAAGTCAGCAAAGGAAATTTCATCTGATTTCTCTTCCCATGTGCCAGAAGTAAATATACCCTATATGTAACAATAAAATGGAAAAACATTTACCTTAATCAATAGCCATCATTATATTTACTAACCACAGGGATATTTCCCCCTTTTCTGCCATATAAATATCCTCCACGCACTCAAAGAAAAAAGAAAAACATAAAAGTGAATACAACCAAGAGAAAATTATTTTATAAATGATTTATGACTGTGTTCCTTTGAAAATTCTTCTAGAATATTAACTATCAAGTGACTTACAAAGATTAATAATATTTTTGTCCAAGGTGTTTCCTTTTTTTTGAGACGGAGTTTGGCTCTTGTTACCCAGGCTGGAGTGCAATGTCGCGATCTCGGCTCACCGCAACCTTCGCTTCCTGGGTTCAGGCAATTCTCCTTCCTCAGCCTCCTGAGTAGCTGGGATTACAGGCACGCGCCACCATGCCCAGCTAATTTTTTGTATTTTTAGTAGAGACGGTGTTTCACCATGTTGACCAGGATGGTCTCGATCTCTTGACCTTGTAATCCACCTACCTCGGCCTCCCAAAGTGCTGGTATTACAGGCTTGAGCCACCGTGCCTGGCGTCCAAGGTGTTTCTATATAAAATCATGACTATATCACTAGCAAACAGCATTATTTGACACCAGAAATTGCTTCATAAAGAAGCAATCTGCACAATCAACTTAAGTGGCATGACACCTGTAGCACTTATTTAACAGATTCCTGCTTCTTTATCAAGCTTTGGCATTCAAGTCTTTCCATTTGAACAGCAACTTCTTGAATGGAAAACATATTAATTAAAATTTCCAAAGAGCCCCTTTCTTAAACATAACCCTAACCATAAAAAAGGATTTTTCCCATAGGGATTCTAATGACCCATAGCAATTTCTTCCAATGAAGAGGTAAACAGTCATTACAGCATAGCACCAACCAAGAGGAAATATCAATCAAGCAACTTGCCAAGCACAGATACTCCCAAGCTAGACTGAAAACGTATAAGCAATGAATCTGTGAGTTACTATTTTAAAAACGTTTTCATGGCTATACCTAATGTAAACACCTGCATGTTTTATACATATTCCTGGCAAGATATGTATAATTCTAAATTAAATTAAATCCATTTTAAGTGTTCTGAATGTGTATTATCACGTAAGTATATCAAAGATCAATCTGTTCATTAGAATTTGAATTGTCATGTATGATACATATCAAAAATCATAATTTTATTATATTTTAAGTTCTGAGATACATGTGCAGAACTTGAAGGTTTGTTACACAGATATACATGTGCCATGGTGGTTTGCTGCACCTATCAACCCATCATCTACATTAGGTATTTCTTCTAATGGCTAACACTCCCCTAGTCCCCCATCACACACCATGACAGGCCCTGGTGTGTGATGCTCCCCTCCCTGTGTCCATGTGTTCTCATTGTGCAACTCCCACTTATGAGTGAGAACATGTGGTATTTGATTTTCTGTCCCTGTGTTATTTTGCTGAGAATAATGGTTTCCAGCTTCATCCATGTCCCTGCACGAGCTCATCCTTTTTTATGGCTACATAGTATTCCATGGTGTGTATGTGCCACATTTTCTTTATCCAGTCTATCATTGATGGGCACTTGGGTTGGTTCCAAGTCTTTGCTATTGTGAACGGTGCTGCAATAAACATTAGTGTCCATGTGTCTTTACAGCAGAATGATTTATGATCCTTTGGGTTTATACCCAGTAACAGGATTGCTGGGTCAAGGAAATAAGAGAAGATACAAACAAATGGAAAAATATTCCATGCTCAAGGATAGGAAGAATCAATATTGTGAAAATTACCATACTGCCTAAGGTAATTTATAGATTCAATGCTATCCCCATCAAACTACCGCTGACTTTCTTCACAGGGTTAGAAAAAACTACTTTAAATTTTATATGGAACCAAAAAAGAGCCCATATAGCCAAGACAATCCTAAGCAAAAAGAACGAAGCTGGAGGCATCATGCTACCATACTTCAAACTATACTACAAGGCTACAGTAACCAAAACGATATGGTGCTGGTACAAAACAGATATATAGACCAATGGAACAGAACAGAGGCCTCAGAAATAATGTCACACATCTACAACTGTCTGACCTTTGACAAACTGGACAAAAACAAGAAATGGGGAAAGGATTCCCTATTTAATAAATGGTGTTGGGAAAAATGGTTAGCCTTATGCAGAAAACTGAAACTGGACCCCTTCCTTACACTTTATCCAAAAATTAACTCAAGATGAATTAAAGACTTAAATGTAAGACCTAAAACCAGGCGTCCCCAAACTACGGCCCGCGGGCCGCATGCGGCTCCCTGAGGCCATTTATCTGGCCCCCGCCCCCGCCGCACTTCAGGAAGGGGCGCCTCTTTCATTGGTGGTCAGTGAGAGGAGCACAGTATGTGGTGGCCCTCCAACTGTCTGAGGGACAGTGAACTGGCCCCCTGTGTAAAAAGTTTGGGGACGCCTGCCTAAAACCATAAAAACTCTAGAAGAAAACCTAGGCAATACCATTCAGGACACAGGCATGGGTAAAGACTTCATGACTAAAACACCAAAGGCAATGGCAACAAAAGCCAAAATTGACAAAAGGGATCTAATTAAACTAAAGAGCTTCTGCACAGCAAAAGAAACTTTCATCAGTGTGAACCGCAACCAACAGAATGGGAGAAAATTTCTGCAATGTATCCATCTGAAAAAAGCCTAATATCCAGAATCTACAAAGAACTTAAATTTACAAGAAAAAAAAAAAAAGACTCCATCAAAAATTGGCAAAGAATATTTTATTTTATTTTATTTATTTTATTTCTGAGACAGAGCCTTGCTCTGTTGCCCAGGCTGGAGTGCAGTGGTATGATCTTGGCTCACTGAAACCTCAGCCTACCAGGTTTAAGTGATTCTCCTGCCTCAGCCTGTCGAATAGCTGGGACTACAGGTGCCTGCCACCATGCCCAGCTAATTTTTATATTTTTAGTAGAGAAGGATTTCCTCATATTGGCCAGGCTAGTCTCGAACTCCTGACCTTGTGATCCGCCTGCCTCGGCCTCCCAAAGTGATGTAATTACAGGCATGATCCACTGCACCTGGCCTAATTTTTTGTTTGTTTGTTTTGGGACAAAGGCTCACTCTGTCACCCAGGCCAGAGTACAGTGGTGCGATCTCGGCTCACTGCAACATCTGCCTCCCGGGTTTAAGAGACTCTCCTGCCTCAGCCTCCCATGTAGCTGGGATTACAGGCATGTCCCACCAAGCCAGGGTAATTTTTATATTTTTAGTAGAGATAGGGTTTTACCATGTTAGCCAGGCTGGTCTTTAACTCCTGACCTCAAGTGATCTGCCCACCTTGGCCTCCCAAAGTGCTGGGATTATAGGCGTGAGCCACCACACGTGGCCAAAAATAATAATTTTATGTGTGGGGTTTCTTTAACATGAGGTTAACCTATCTTAACTCAAGGCATCAATGATCTATACCAAAGTCTCAAGAGGCAGTAAGTAATATGATAATGTATATAAGAGCTTGTTTTACTAGAGAAATGCCCACTACAAAGCAATTAAGGCTAAAACTAGGAAAGAGAAAGTCCAGAAAAGGAGAGAGAAATACCTTTTTCAAGTTTGCAGTAAATCTAAAATACTCTTTTTAAATGATACACAGATATCGTCCGACCCTAATTCTGGATTCTCGGTACTATTAGCAACCTTACTAACATCTATCTAGAGGAAGATTTGATTGTATTCGATAAAGATAAGGCATCCAAGTTCTGTCTCCAAAACAGACTCAACTATTAAACAAGACTCTAACATCCCATATTCAATTCCATTATGATATAGTTATTTGATACCAAATTCCAGTATGGCATATATCTGCTATGTGAAGCAGAAATGACAACTCCAGTCCTTCAAAATTAACATAGTAATTCATAGCTGGGCGCGGTGGCTCAAGCCTGTAATCCCAGCACTCTGGGAGGCCAAGGCGGGTGGATCATGAGGTCAAGAGATCAAGACCATCCTGGTCAACATGGTGAAACCCCGTCTCTACTAAAAAATACAAAAAATTAGCTGGGCATGGTGGCGTGTTCCTGTAATCCCAGCTACTCAGGAGGCTGAGGCAGGAGAATTGCCTGAACCCAGGAGGCGGAGGTTGCTGTGAGCCGAGATTGGGCCATTGCACTCCAGCCTGCGTAACAAGAGCGAAACTCCATCTCAGAAAAAAAAAAAAAAAAAAAAAAACATAGTAATTCATTCAAAATTACCTTTGAGGATCCTAACCAAAAAATAAAAAGAGATAAATGTATAGATTAAAAAGAAAATTGTCCCTATTCACAGATTACCTGATTATGTATGTAGAATATCCAAAAGAAGCTACAAACATATGACTAAAACTGATGAGTTTACCAAGTTATGAAATTCAAGGTCAATATATAATAACCATCTGCATTTTTATATACTAGCAACAAATGCTTGGAAAGTGAAATTTTTAAAAATACCCCTTACTACCATAAGAAAAAGAAATGATCTAGGAATAAACTTAATGAAAGAAGAGCAAAAATTCTACCTAAAATACTTAAAAACACTGCAGAGAAATATTAAAGATCTAATAGAGATATATCATATACATGGATTGGAAGACACAATACTGTGAACACATCAATTTTCCCCAAATTAATGTATATATTCAACATGATCTCAATCAAAACCCCAGCAGGGATTTTTGAAGAAATTGACAAGTTGATTCTAAAACTAATATGAATATCCAAAGAACCTAGAACAGTTAAAATAATTTTGATGAATAACACTGATTATAACACTTACTTTGCTATAATAATTAAGAGAGTATAGTATTGGCATAAAGAAAGACAGACAGATCAATGAAATAGAGTCCAGAAATAACATTGGCGCTTACACTTGACTTTACGACAGAGGTGCCACTGGAATTCAGGAGGGAAATAACAGTCTTCAACAAATGGTCCTGGAATAAGTAAATATTCACATGGAAGAAAACAGGAGAGTATCTTGAGTTCCTGAGAATACCCTGGGATAGGCAAAGATTCCTTTGACCAGATACAAAAAGCACTAACAATAAAATTAAAAATAGAGAAAATGAACTTCACCTAAATAAAATTTGTGCTTATCAAAATACACAGTTAAGACAATGATTAGGTGGCTGGACACAATGGCTCATACTTGTCAACTCAGCTCTTTAGGAGGTCAATCAGGGAGGATTACTTGAGGCCAGAAGTTCAAGACCACCTTGGGCAACAAGACCCTGTCTCTAGTCCTAGCTACTCAGCGAGGCTAAGGCAGGAGGATCACTTGAGACCAAGTGTTTAAGGCTACAGTGAGCTATGACTGTACAACTGCACTTCAGCCTGGGTGACAAAGCAAGACCCTGTCGCTAAGAAAAAAGAAAAAACAGAAAGAAAGAAAGAAAATGATTAGAGGAAAAACATGATTAGAAATGATTAGAGGAAAGAAATGGATTACAGGAAAAAATATATATATACCTGAAAAAGGACTTGCCACAAGGATATATGAGGATAATAATAAAAAAAAAATTGAACAATCCAAATCTGTTAATGAGTAAAAGACTTGAATAGACAGCAGAAAGTGCTATGAATGACCAATAAACAGTAATTGTGATTAATTACTAGGTGACTACTGACTATCAATAGTCATCAGTGAAATGCAAATTAAAACCACAATCTGATACCATTTCATGCCCAACAGAATGACTAAATACAAAAATCTGTCAATGCCAAGTGTCAGAAAGAACAGAGGAACTTGAAATCTCATACACTGCTAAGAGCATAAAATGATAAAACACTTCAGAAAATAATTTGCCAGTCTGTAATAAAATTAAACGTGATTATTCTAAGATCTAGCAATTCCACTCCTAAGAATATACCCAGAGAAAAGAAAGCAGATATCTACAAAATTCTCCACAGAAGTTTTGATAACAATCGAGAAATGGAGACAATTTAAATGCCCACCAACAGGAGAAAGGATGGTGTATTGTGGTGCAGTTATGCAATAAAAAGAATGACACATACGATATGGGTGAATTTAAAAATCCTCATCTCCAGCCTCTGGAGATGAGAAACAAGCAATCTTTCAGCGATAATAAAAATGTTCCATATTTTGATATGAATAGTGGTAACATGGTTATATACATTTGTTAAAACAATTATATATGTGAGTTCTGTAAACTTTGTCGTGTATAAATAACCTAACAAATTTTAAAAATCAATAAAATATCCCTTAAAAATGAGATGAAGCAGTGTTAAAATAACTTCTGAGGAAAATGTGAGGGTTGGTGAGAGAAAAATGCTCTTTTTCCAAAAGAAAAAAAAGTAATGGCAATTATGTATGACCACATGGTACTAATCATCATAATTTGGCACCAACAATCCTTTCCACTTATCTTGCAACCTACTCAATAAACATTAGATAACTAAAATAGAGTCTAAGCCATAACTTTGGAGGGCCAAAGACCACAGTAAGATAAACATCACTCCCTTAGTTAAGCCCTTCACAACACGTTTCCTAGACTGTTTTAGTAGCCTTCCATCCCTGTTACACATGGTTATCTTCCTAAAATACAAATCTGCTAATTTTTCCTTCTCCGCTTAAAATATTTCAGTAGCTTTCCATAATCTATAATAGTGACCTCTATCAGTAAAATTCTGATTATACACCTCCATATATGTATTTTTATTTACAATTATGTATTATAGTAATATGTTATCAATATATTATACATATTGTATAAAAACAAAAAACTTTACATTAAAAGGATATAAAAATGTAATATAATTACAAGTTATAATACACAAATGTTTCAACACGAGCACCTCCAAGATAGCCAAGTTACTCATGTTGGTGGAAATACAAAGCTTACAGATCTGACCCAATTCCTTTTCAGTTTTACCCCCACAGCTGCCTTCCATTGCCCTTGTATTACAATTATGCCTAACAACTTGTTTTTCCCAGAGGTGTGCTTTCTTTTTATACCTGTGCATAGGCTATTCCTACTGCTCTTCTCTACTTCATTCTTTTTTTTTTTTTTTTTGAGACTGAGTTTCACTTTTGTTGCCCAGGCTGGAGTACAATGGCATGATCTTGGCTCACGGTAACCTCTGCCTCCCGGGTTCAAGCGATTCTCCTGCCTCAGCCTCCCAAGTGGCTGGGATTACAGGCATGTGCCACCATGCCTGGCTAATTTTGGATTTTTAGTAGAGATGGGGTTACTCCATGTTGGTCAAGCTGATCTTGAACTCCCGACCTCAGGTGATCTGCCTGTCTTGACCTCCCAAAGTGCTGGGATTTCAGGGGTGAGCCACTGCGCCCAGTCCCATTCTTTAAGTAAACTTTTAGCTCATTCTTCAAAACTCAACCTAAAGATTAATTCCCATAGAAAATCTACTTTTGATTATTTTCAAGCAGTTAGTGATTATTTCTCAGCATCTTGTTCAAATACAAGAACAATGCCTTATTCTAAATATTTGTTTATATGTCTGTTTCTCCACTAGATTGTGAAAAGCAAAGACTACTTACTGCTCTAGTCATCTTTGCAGCCTAGTACTTAACAGTACCTACATGCTTAATATGTATTAAAGGAATTACCTTTCTTCAGAACTAATAATAACCCCAATAATTTCCAAAGGTACTAGAAAATATTTCCTAACCAGTATACTATCCAGTAACATATTGGATATCCATATACTGAGTAATAGATACACTGTGATCTAATTAGCTGAAATAGCACACAACCCCATCCAAAAGTTTTTCTTGTCTTGAACTGCTGCAACAACTAGATATGCACATGCAAAAGAATAAAGTTGGATCCTTTCCTTACTCTAGACTTAAAAATTAACTAAAAATGGATTGCAGATCTAAATGTAAGAGCTAAAACTATAGATATCATCAAGAAAGTAAAAGGATGACTCACAGTGATACATGCTGGAACACACAGAATGGGAGAAGATGTTTGCAAATTATGTACCCCATAAGGGACTTGTATCCAGATAAAGAACTCTCACAACTGGATGATCCTCAGGGAAAAGAATAAGCCAGGTATTGATTCAAGGAGGCGTAAGGTACACTGGTTAACACAAATAAGCCTTTGTTAAAGGGGCTAAGTACCCTTTAGCATCATCTCGGGTACTTGGATCTAATAGGCACTTGGCCTACCTTAGCAGTCAAAATCTATATTCCTTTCTGAGCCAGTTTGGCTTCATTTTAAGCCTGTGTGTTTTAGCATTATTCACAATAGTCTAAAGGTAGAAGCAACTCAAATATTCATTGAGAGATGAGTGAATGGATTTTTTTTTTTTCAGATACAATCTTGCTCTGTGGCCCAGGCTGGAGTGCAGTGGTGCAATCTCATCTCACTGCAACCTCTACCTTCCAGGTTCAAGCGATTCTCCTGTCTCAGTCTCACCGGTAGCTGGGACCACAGGCGTGCACCACCATACCCAGCTAATTTTTGTATTTTTAGTAGAGACAGAGTTTCACCACATTGGGCCAGGTTGATCTCAAACTCTTGACCTCAGGCGATCTCCCTGCCTCAGCCTTCCAAAGTGCTAGGATTACAGGTGTGAACCACCATGCCTGGCCCATTAATGGATTTTGAAATGTGGTATATACATATATGGAATATTATTCAGTCTTCAAAAAGAATGAAATTCTGACCACATGCTACAACAGAAATGAACCTTGAAGACACTACATTAAGTAAAACATGATAGACCCAAAAGGACAAATACTGTATGATGCCTTTTATATGAGGTTGTTATTGATTAATGGGTAGAGTTTGTTTGGGATGATAAAAAAAAATTCTAGATATGAATGATGGTAATGACTGCACAACAATGTGAATATTTTCATGCCACTGAACTATATACTTTAAAATGGTAAAAATGGAAAATTTTCTGATGTATTTTGCCGCAGTAAAAATATATATAAACTCTTGTGAAGTACAAGACATTCAAATTAAAAGAAAAATGACAGACGAGGGAAAATATCTGCAACTCAGAGAGTCAGCATTCATTAAAAATATAAAAGCCCTTGTACAATCCAACGAGACAGCAGAAAATTGGTCAGTGTATCTAACACGCCATCAAAAAGTAAATATTAATGTCTAATAAACACTAAGGAATGCTCAATCTCAACAGTCCTCAGGAAAATATAAAAAATGAGATAGTTTTAGTCTGTTATATTAGCAAACATATAATGAAAATAAAAAGTGTGGACAGAGTGAGGACATGGGTGCTTTCATACACCATATGTGGAAAGAGTATCAACACAGTCAACTATTTTGGCAGAAAACATGGCTGTATTTATAAAAAATAAGAATCATGTCCTCTTTGACCTTGTAATTCTACTTTTAGAAATCTGTTACAGAAATATTCATACAGATATGCAAGAGTATTCACAAGGAGAAGGAGACTGGCAGGCTCAAATGAAAATGCTTACAGAGACTGATACTCAGTGATTCCACAATGAAATAAAGTTTTTGATCCTATGAATCCCACAAATTTTAGTTCCTCACTCTCAAATGAGTACATCGATATCATCAGATATTTGAAGAAAACCCCCATATGAAGGAAACAGTGACCCCCTTCCCCCAGAAAAAAGGAAAATATGCAAGAGTATGTAGAACAATGCTTATCCCCTCCAGGTTGCCCTAAGGACACTCCTCCAGGTAACTGCCACCAGTGCAGAAGGCCAGGCCACTACAAGGCAAACTGCCCAAATGAGCTACATTGGGAAGAGCCCTGCACAGTTTGCCCCTCTGCCACATGCTCAGTCACTAAAAACAGGACTGCCTGAGGGGCAAAGGGCCACTAGGACAATACGAACCACTGACAGCCTTGAGCTGAGGGGTCTCTCTTCTCTAGCTGGCTTCCAAATCAGACACTGGCATCAACAAACAAAGCCAAGGGTAACTCTGTAGGATGCAAATGAAATTATAAATTTCCCTTTTGGGTTCAAAAGCTGCCTATTCTGTACTAATCTCCTTCTCTAAGCAACACTCCTCCAAATCCTGCTGGGTAATGGGGGCAAATGGCACTCCCTCCTCTCCCTCCAAAAGAAAAAAAGTCACACCCCTTTATATTACTTAAGGGATCAGTTAGCATTCTCCCACCAGTCCTGGGTAATGTCTAAATATCCCACACCCCTCTGGGGCAAAAATATACTTTCTAAGACAGGTGTCTGCTTAATATTTACCCAATCTCTGAATTCATTTTTCCCTCTAATAGCTCTATTTCTCCTGGGAAAGCTACCTAAATCTTTAACTAGTAACTTCAACCTAGATAGACCTACCCCTGGGGTTAAAAATAGCCCACACTTATTCAGACAGAAACTAGCAGAAAATCTAACTGAGCAATCTCTTGAGGGGGAATAACTCCTACAGTATATAGATAACCTCCCTATCTGCTCCCTTTCACAGGCTTACACAGAAACATGTAATACAAACCATAAATTCCTAACAGAAGAAAAACTTCTACAGTATGTAGAAAATCTAACTATCTCTTCCCCTTCACAGACTCACACAGCAACATGTAATACAAACCATAACTTCCTAACAGAAGAAAAGTAACTTTTGTCTAATTCAAAGGCTATAAAGCTAAAGAGGTATTTTTGGTAAGGAAGGCTTTTAAAAAGATATGTTATATGAGAAAGGATCCTGTATGGTAAATTCTTGCCCCGAAGTAAAATAACTGGTTGTTTAAAAATAAAGGATGCTTAGGACAAGTCATAAAGTCCAAGCACATAATAGATGCTCTACAAAAGCTATAAGAAAATCATGACAGGAAATTTATTTATTTTATTTTATTTTTTTGAGATGGAGTTCCACTCTTGTTGCCCAGGCTGGAGTGCCATAGTATGATCTTGGCTCACTACAACCTCCACCTCCTGGGAGGAGAATTCAAATGATTCTCCTGCCTCAGCTTCCTGAGTAGCTGGGATTACAGGCATATGCCACCATGTCTGGCTAATTTTTAGTATTTTTAGAAGAGACAGGGTTTCTCCATGTTGGTCAGACTGGTCTCAAACTCCTGACCTCAGGTGATCCACCCACGTCAGCCTCCCAAAGTCCTAGGATTACAGGTGTGAGTCACCACCCTTGGCCAGGAAATTTATAAAAGGATTATTGTATATAATTAAAACATAATCGTCTCTATAAAATTGGTTCCCTACGTTGTGTCTAATTAAACACTTTTTCATTGAATTTAACTTCCAGGTTACCCAAATAAGCTTTCAATAACAAAAAAGTCACACTACAAAATGTTTTTCTTTGCCTTTTTGATAACTGGCTCAAAAAAACAAAACTTTATCTTCTAGAATTCCACAGTTTCACCTACAATGATGCTGCAAAAGGGGTATCAGTCTCTCCCTAATGATGCCTTCTACCTTTATGAATCTCCCCTTGATTGAGCTGAACACTAGTTTCACCTTAACGTGCTCCCCCTCTCTGATAAGTCTCTTCCTCCAGCAAGACCTAATACCTGGCAGGGAACCACGGCTCATGCCTGTAATCACAGCACTTTGGGAGGCTGAGGTGGGAGGGTCACTTGAGGTCAGGAATTTGAGACCAGTCTGGTCAACATGGTGAAACCCCGTCTCTACCAATACAAAAAATTAGCCAGGCATAGTGGTATGTACCTGTAGTCCCAGCTACTCAGTAGGCTGAGACATGAGAATTACTTGAACCCCCAAGGTGGAGGTTGCAGTGGGCCAAGATGATACCACTGGATTCCAGCCTGGGTGACAGAGCAAGACTTGAAAGTAAAGTAAAGTAAGGGAAAGAGACAGAGAGACAGAGAGAGAGAGAGAGAGAGACAGAGAGAGAGAGAGAGAGACAGAGAGAGAGAGAGAGACAGAGAGAGACAGAGAGACAGAGAGAGAGAGAAAGAGAGAGAGAAAGAGAGAGAGAGAGACAGAGAGAGAGAGAAAGCAAGCAAGCAAGCAAGCTCCAATACAACATCCTACTAAGTCCCACAATCCAGAACAATGACCCACAGAGCCTCCTGACAGACCCAACCAACAGCAGGGCCAGCACCATATCCACAGTTAGCAGGAAGTGGTTAGAAAATGAGACCTCCACCCCCAATGACAAAGACATTGTTCTACTGGGGGGGAATGTGGACTCCTGATAGGTAAGCAACAAGGAAGGGGAGCATGTAGCTCCAGGAACATGACCTCATCCTGCAGTCCTCTCAAGACCCTCCCTCTTTGCAAACAGCCCCTTCTCTGCTGTGCTGCACCTTGCACCCTTGTAACATATCTTTGTATTTTCATACTTTCTCTAATAAATCTTCCCTTTTTTTTTTAACCTACAACTGTCTTAGTAAATTATCTTACTACCTATGACACCAGCCCCAGCCAGTCACACCAACAGAAAGGAATTCAAAGACAGGAGCCTAAAAGCAGTTTCGTGACTATTTTAGTGAAATATGAAACCAAACTAATTTTTGTAACATCAAGTAATTATTATCCATTCAAATATTTTAAATAAATAAAACTGCTTTCCACTGATTGGGATTAGCATATTTTGGACAGGGGACGAAGATAGGGGATAGACATTGGAAACAAAGGGGAAAAAAGTAAATAATTTTGGAGCATTTAACATTTAAGGGCCAGTAAAATGAAGCCCTGGGCCTCAAAGCCAGGATAGTAGGATTAGAAAAAAGGATAAGAAGGTACAAGGGTATCAAGGACAAATTTCACCAACTTAAAAACTACCAGTCCTGTACGTGAGTAAACTGTTGCTTCTACACAGACCTGTAGTCTATCATACAAACTGTCGCAAAAGTACATGTTCAAGTAAGCCTTTGTATATATATTCTGTCAAGATGAAATACGTTAATTTTTAAAATAATAAATATACGCCAAAATATTTTTAAACATTAGCTTTTATTTAACCTTTCTTGGGGTCATGGGCTCCTTTGAGAATCTGACTAAAGCTGTGGGCCATCTCTAAAAAAATTGCGCATATTCAAAATCAAAATTAAGAATGTATACAACTGTCAGGTGCAGTGGCTCATGCCTGTAATCCCAGCACTTTGGGAGGCTGCAGTGGGCAGATCAACTGAGGTCGGGAGTTCGAGACCAGCCTGACCAACATGGTGAAACCCTGCCTCTACTAAAAAGAAAAAATACAAAATTAGCCAGGCATGGTGGCACATGCATGTTCTTCTCAGGAGGCTAAGGAAGGAGAATCGCTTGAACCCAGGAGGCAGAGTTTGCAGTGAGCCGAGATTTCACCATTGCACTACAGCTTGGGCAACAAGAGCAAAACTCCATCTCAAAAAAAAAAAAAGAGAGAGAGAGAGAGAGAGAATGCACACAATTTAAAGAGACCGAAGACTGGAGGAAGAATTCCTTTTACGGCCAGGCACGGCAGCTCACGCCTGTAATCCCAGCACTTTGGGAGGCCGAGGTGGGTGGATCACGAGGTCAAGAGATCGAGACCATCCTGGTCAACATGGTGAAACCCCGTCTCTACTAAAAATACAAAAAATCGGCTGGGCATGGTGGTGCGTGCCTATAATCCCAGCTACTCAGGAGGCTGAGGCAGGAGAATTGCCTGAACCCAGGAGGCGGAGGTTGCAGTGAGCCGAGATCGTGCCATTGCACTCCAGCCTGGGTAATAAGAGCGAAACTCCGTCTCAAAAAAAAAAAAAAAAAAAAGAAAATGGTTAATTATAAAACTAAATGCAGAAAGATTAAACTACATAGTTACTTTAAAATGTACCAGACCATCCAGAAGACTTTCCATCTTCTGTATAATGCTTTTTAAAGTGCTACCATCACCATATTTAAACAAAATTCCCAGGTAAGTAAATGTGGTCTGTTTACACTGTGTATCTTATACAAAGGGAACGTGACAAGTTCAAGGAGTTAATCATGTATTCTGGTGAGTCAATCAACAAACATGTACTAAGCACACATCAGGCAATGTGTCGTGTAATAAATGAATTATCAAATTAGCTGTTATTACTAATGATATTGAACTACAGCCTCTGTATGCCAGACCATAAAACAGCTTAAGAGTCACAGCAATAGAGATGTAATTGCCAAAATCCCCCATAAATGATTATGGCTTTGTTAATTTATTTTTTGTGAAAAAATTTTTTTTTGTTGCATTTGTTATAACAAAATGTGATCCCTACCAAGCCAAGTGATAAAATTTAAGTTAGGGCATCATGTATTGAAAATGAGTATTAGGCCCGGGCGCAGTGGCTCACGCCTATAATCCCAGCACTTTGGGAGGCCGAGGCAGGTGGATCACGAGGTCAAGAGATCGAGACCATCCTGGTCAACATGGTGAAACCCCGTCTCTACTAAAAATACAAAAATTAGCTGGGCATGGTGGTGCGCGCCTGTAGTCCTAGCTACTCGGGAGGCTGAGGTAGGAGAATTGCTTGAACTCAGGAGGCGGAGGTTGCAGTGAGCCGAGATCGTGCCATTGCACTCCAGCCTGGGTAACAAGAGCAAAACTCCCTCTCAAAAAAAAAAAAAAGAAAGAAAGAAAAGAAAATGAGTATTAATTTATGAAAAGCTCTCACAGTAGACTAATGTTCGTTGTTTAGAATTACAAAGAAATTTAATTATATCAATCAGTGTCTAAAATAAGTATGGACTTCTTTTTTTTTTTTTTGTGACGGAATCTCATTCTGTCACCCAGGCTGGAGTGCAGTGGTGTGATCTCAGCTCACTCCAACCTCTGCCTCCCAGGTTCAAGCGATTCTCCTGTCTCAGCCTCCCAGGTAGCTGGGATCACAGATGCCCAGCATCATCCTCCACTAAATTTTGTATTTTCAGTAGCGACAGGGTTTCACCATGTCAGCCAGGCTGCTGTTGAACTCCTCATCTCAGGTGATCTGCTCGCCTCAGCCTCCCAAAGTGCTGGGATTACAGGTGTGAACCACAGTGCCTGGCCTTTCTTTTTTTTTTTTAAGAAAGATTTTTATAGTCTACTTGCTTTAGTGGCATATACCCTAAACAAAATTTAAGTTTAAAGCGAAATTCATAATGCATATTGAAAATTTAATTTATCACACTGAGAGAATAATCTATCACACATTTAGTTATTGTGCAATAATTAAATGGCAAGCAAATCATTAAAAATATATAAAAAGAGGTTGGGCACGGTGGCTTATGTCTGTAATCCCAGCACTTTGGGAGGCTAAGGCAGATGGATCACGAGGTCAGAAGATAGAGACCATCCTGGCCAACATGACGAAACCCCGTCTCTACTAAAAATCCAAAAATTAGCTGGGCATGGTGGTGCGTGCCTGTAATCCCAGCTACTAAGGAGGCTGAAGCAAGAGAATCGCTTGAACCCAGGAGGCAGAGTTGGAGTGACCTTAGATCACACCACTGCACTCCATCGTGGCAATAGAGTGAGACTATGTCTCAAAAAAAAAAAAGAAGAATATATAAAAGAATTAGGAAATAATTGAACTAAAAATGTCTACAGAGATATTTTATTCTTATCTACCTCAGAATTAAACTTGAGCTTTTTCAGTCAGAATATATTACATAAATCATTTTTCCCCCTGCTAGGTGCTATGTTTTTACTTGCTAGGTGCTCTAAGAAACAATGAATTATTTTTATTGCAATAGAGTGTTAAATAATTCTATGTTTATATTCTACTTTACTTAAGCAAATATCATTTGCTGCCTCTAGAAATACTTATAAGAGAGGCCAGGCTCAGTGGACCATACCTGTAATCCTAGCACTTTGGTAGGCCAAGGCAGGAGAATTGCTTGAGCCCAGGAATTCAAGACCAGCCTGGGCAACATAGTGAGACCTTGTTTCCATTTTAAAAAAGTTTTTAAACCAATTAGCTGGACATGGCAGCATGTACCTGTAGTCCCAGCTACTCAGGAAGCTGAGGTCAAAGGATAGCCTGAGTCTAGTCCAGGAGGCTGATGCTATAGTGAGCCAAGATTGTGCCATCTAGCATGGCAAGACCCTTTCTCTAAAATAATAACAATTGCTAAAGAAAGGCAAAAACAATAAATAATGACTAACAGTAACTGAGACAGCACAAAGCCACAAAGCAAATAAGCAACAGAACCAGGATTTCAACACAAGCTGTAGGACTTTAGAGTGTATATTCTTCATCACCTATGCATGTTATTCTGCCTCTTAGAGAGATATCTCCTGCCATTTTTATATTACAATAAAAACGTTGACAACAATAACAGCAAAAAACTCCCAAAACTTCCCATTTGAATGAATAGGGAATATCCAAAGAAGCTATAGACACTACGGTTGTAATTTAAAAGAAAAGTAGAAATGAAGGGGGAAAAAACAAACTACAAATCCTATCTTACATGTCCTATTCCAAATAAAGTTGTGAGCAGCTCAGTGTTGCTTTCATTTTTATTTACTTCATTTCAGAAACACTGCATTCTCATCCATGACTGATCCTCAACCTTTCATAGTTTCAAAAAACTTCAGCTTTGATAAAACACACTCCCCCACTTTAATACTCCATAAAACACCTAAATGTTCTGAGAGAATGCAAATAAAGGAATCTAAACTATTTATATAAAGTTTACATAAGTCCCAAATTTGACTTACTGTTATAACTTAAGTTTGGGAAGTTTCTAATGGAGAAAATTTATAACTCAAATTTATTTTAAATTTGCCACATGAACTTTAAGTACTAAAATGTTATTGCAATCTACTGAGTGGGTATGAAAAATGTGAACTCATTTCAGCACTATTGTAGTCATTATTCTTCTATTAATACTCTAAAGTTAATTCTTCTCCCATGAATTTTTCAGGGAGATACGAGTCAGTCACCGACTAAACAGTTCTATTACTGGATCATGACATACCTAAGCTTAATGTTTCATTAAAAGTACTTAAAACTTTTGCTAGCTAAATAGAATCATAAAATTACAAGGTTAAAAGGAATTGAAAAGGTCATTTCTTTATTTCCCCTGCCTTCACGAAGGATCATACTCATACTACCAAAAGTTTTACCTATTTTATAAAGCCCCAGAAAACATAATTCCAAAATCTGCCTTAGAAACCTGTTTTAATACTCATTCTAAGTAATTTTACATATGCTTAATTTCTGAAACCAAAAGGACAGAGTAAAATAGAACCAACATGTGTTCTGAAGGCAAGACCTAAGTTTAACGCTCCTTTACCAAAACTACTGGCCAAATGACACTGGGCAAATTACAGTACTACATGAACTCAAAGCCTTATTTCTTGTCCATAAAATGGGGTCATAATTAACTGTTGAAATCCGTTTAAGAATTAAGTAAACAGACACAGTCTCAACCATAGTGCATGAAACCAATACCATAGCTGGTGCTCAATAATTGCCATTTCCTTCCCTTTTAAAAATAATTTCCCAGAACTTCGGGTTCTAGTAATGGTGATGCAGCTTGGTCAGATAAACCTTCCTATAAAATCTACAAAAACACCATTTTTCAACGCTCTGGAGAGACACCAAATGTAGGCAGAAACTGGGAAGAGTTTACCTGTGAAAAAAAGAAAGTGTATCTGACAACAAGCACTTGTTTATACTTTTTCATCCAAGAGCAATTCTCAAACTTTCTGAACTCAGGACCCCCTTACAGTCTTAAAAATTATTGGCTGGGCGTGGTGGCTCACTCTGGCTCACTCCTGTAATCCCAACACTTTGGGAGACTGAAGCGGGCTGATCACAATGTCAAGAGATCAAGACCTTCCTGGCCAACATGATGAAACCCCATCTCTACTAAAAATACAAAAACAATTAGCTGGGCGTGGTGGTGTGTTCCTGTAGTCCCAGCTATTCAGGATGCTGAGGCAGGAGAATCACTAGAACCCAGGAGGCGGAGGTTGCAGTGAACTGAGATCGCACCACAGCACGCCAGCCCGGCAACAGAGCAAGACTCTGTCTACAAAAAAAAAAAAAATTACTCAAGATCCCATATTAGAAATTTAGAAAACGATCCTTTCATAGTTCAAAGGCATGACATTTTAAGTTTTCACACAAGACGTATGAGATGTGCCCCCCTCAAATGTTGTCATGACATCAGTACATTACCATCTGACATGAAATACAAAAAACTGAAAAGGAAAAAATTATGATTAAGTCATTACAAATAATAATGGACTTTTTATATCTTAACTTATAACTTCTAATGACATTTTCTGGAACAAACAAAAATATTAATGAGAAGAGTAGCCCTGTTCTACCTTTTTGCAAATCTGTTTAATGTACAGTTTTTAAAAAGTTAACGGCATTCTCATATCTGCTTCTGCAAAGAACCATAGCAATCTATTATTAGTTGAAGTATATGAAGAAAATTTGGCCTCAAGTACACACGTACCTAACTGGGGCAGGAGCCCTGAACCCCCTCTTGCAGAGCTCTCAGAGACAGACAAGGGGTCCTCAGATCACACACTGAGAATTGCTGATCTAAGCGGGCGCTTATCTGTGTATAACTCAGAAGCAGAAAGATACAGCTTTACTGAACTTAGGTGACACCAAAGTTTGAGGTTGGCAGGGCAGTTCTAACACTGAGGTGTAAATTCTGGAAGCAAAGAAGCCAACAGTGGGTAAGTCCCAAAATTCATATATAAATTGTCCCAAACCTTGGCTATCTGCTAAAGTATGCATGTGCAGAGGAGATTCTAGGGTACAATGACAATGAAAGAGCTGGAAAGAAAAAATTTCAGCTGCTGCCATCACTGAAAAGAGAAGGCAGTTTTAATCTAGCCAAGCAAACCACTGACTAGAAACAAAAAAATACTCTTCAGAGGAACATAACATAAATGCTATAAATTTTATGAATTAAAATTTATGCTTATATTATAAATAAAATATAGACATTTCATCTCTACACTTCATAATGTAAGCATGAAATTTAAAAATTACTGAATACATATACCCAAAAAAAAAAAAAAAACTTCAGAAAAAAAAAACAAAAAAAAACAGGAAAATGTGACCTATACTCAAAAAAAACAGTAAAAAGAAACCAACCTCAAGAAGACATAATCATGCAACTGGCATTAGACTAGCTATAAACAATAAGCTCAATGACTAAAGAAACTATTTTCAAAACAAACTTAAGAGAGGAGGAATCTCAGAAAATTGGAAATTTTTCATAAGAATCAAATGAAAATTCTAGGCCTAAAAAGTACAATAACTGAATTGAAAAATAAGCAGGTGGGCTTAGAAGCAAGTTGGAAACAACAAAAGAAAGAATAAATGAATTCAAAATCAAGAGAAATTACCCAACCTGAAGAAGAGAGAGAAAAAAGACTGATAGCAGAATCTCAGAGACCCAACTGTTTGTCAGGATGAAGAAGTCTTAATGTTCTAATGTTAAGCATAGCTTAAGTCGCAGAAAGAGTAGACAATGGGGCAAAAAAATTTGAAGAAATAATGACCTAACACGCCCCCAATGTGGTGAAAAACAAAAACTTATATCAATATAAATCTTACGCAGCAAAAATACAAAGAAAACATACCTGTGCACATCACAGTCAGATGGCTTAAATAAAATTTTTTGAAAGAAAAAAATCTCAAAAGCAGTCAGAGGAAAAACAATAAAGTCAAACAAAAATATGAATATATAGGTATCTACCTTCTCCTTAGAAACTACAGAGAACAGAATACAATGGAAATACATCTTTATAGAACTGGAAAAAAAAAAACCATCAAGCCAGCACTCTTTAGCAAAAGTATCCTTCAAAGATACGGCAAAACAAAGATACTTTCAGGAAAACAAAAACAAAATTTGTAGCTAGCCAAAACTATGGTAGTTCCCCCAAAAAGCTAAAAATAGAAAAATCAAATAATTCTGCAACTCCACTTCTGGGTATAAACCTAAAAGAACTGAACACAGGAATGTGACAGAAATGTGTACATTCATATTCATAGCAGCATTATTTATAATGGCTAAAAGGTAGAAGCAACCCAAGGGTTCATCAACACATGAATGAACAGATAAACAAAATGTGATATGTACATACAATATTATTTAATGTTCAGCATTAGAAAGAAAGTTCTGACATGTGCTATAACCCTGGATGAACCTTGAAGACATTATGCCATGTGAAATAAACCAGACACAAAAAAACCGAATACTGTATAATTCCATTTATATGAGGTACCTAAGTTAGTCAAATTCATAGAAAGAGAAGAGTGGTGCCCAGGGACTGAGGGTAGGGAAGGAGTTCTTTTTTATTGAGTAGTTTCAGTTTGAGCTGCTGAAAAAGTTCTGAGGGTAGATGGTGGTAATGATTGTACAATAATGTGAAAGTATTTAATGTCACTAAATTTTACACTTAAAAATTGTTAAAATGGTAAATCTTGTATTTTACAACCAAAATTTGTTTTAATCAACATAATTTACCTTATTCAGAAAATAAAAAAGAAAAACCATATGATTATCTCAATAGATGCTAAGTAAGATTTTACCATTGAATACTCATTTACAACAAAAACAAAAAACTTTCGGCAAACTAAGAAAAGAATTTACCCAGTCTTACGGACACCTGTTAAAAAACCTACAGTTAACTTAAGTGTTAAAGCACTAAACATATCCCCCACCTCACACTGGTAAGAGGGCAAGGGGGTCTACTTGCAGCAGTTCTACTCAACATGTTACTGAAGGTTCCAGATAGTACAATAACAATAATAAAGGTATAAAAATTGGAAAGAAAGTAAAACTACTATTTGTGTGCAACATATTAATGTAGAAAAATGCAGAAGAATTAAATAATTATTATTAGTAAGTGTGTCTGCCAGGCCTTATAACAAAAAGTTAACAAACAAAATTTTACTGTGTATCTATGTACTAGCAACAAACAACTGGAAAACAAAACTAAAAAAATTCCATTTATATTTGCATCATACAACATAAAATGCGTAGTAATAAATTTAACAAAAGACATATAAGACCTCTACCGAAACTACAAAATGTTGCTGAGAAAAATTAAAGATGACCTAAATAAATGGAAAGATGTGTCATATTCATGACTGGAAGTTTCAAGACTCTTAAAATGTCTCTAAAGTGATGTACAAATTCGACACAATCCCAGTTACAGTCTCAGCATAATCATATTCCTTTCTACAGTAATTAGCAAGCCTATCCTAAAATTTGTAATTGAAACAAAAAGATCTAAAATCTTGCGAAAACAGCAAAGATGGAGAATTTACATTAACGCCAGGATTTACTAAAAAGCCACTGAGTGGTTCTCAGCGGGGGCCAATTTTGTCCCTCAGAGGGCATTTGGCAATATCTGGAAACAATTTTGGCTGTCACAACTGGAAAGACATTACTACTACCTAGCAGGTAGAAACCAAAGATACTATTAAATATTTTACAATATACAAGACAGTCTCACAACAATGTGGCCCAAAATGTCAATAGTGCCAAGGTTGGGGAATCCTAAACTACAACAATCAAGACAATATGGGCTGGGCGCAGTGGCTCATGTCTGTAATCCCAGCACTGTGGGAAACCGAGGCAGGCGGATCACTTGAGGTCAAGAGTTCAAGACCAGTCTGGCCAACATGGTGAAATCCATCTCTACTAAAAACAAAAAATTAGCCGGGCTGGTGGTAGGTACCTGTAATCTCAGCTACTTCAGAGGCTAAGGCGGGTGAATCACTTGAACCCGGGAGTCAGAGGCTACAGTGAGCTGAGATAGAGCACTGCAGCTTGGGTGACAGAGTGAGACTTCATCTCAAAAAAAAAAAATGGTATTGACATAGGGACAGTCAAACAGATTAATAAAGCAGAATACAGATTCCAGAAGTAGACCTCTTAGGTCAACTACTCAATAAACGTGACAAAGCAACTCAATGGAAAAAGTGTTTTCCAAAGTAGGATCTAGAACAACAGGATATGCATACACAAAAGAAAGAAAGAAACAAACTACTTGATCCCTACTTCCCTCCATATAAATACACAAATAGTAGCTCAAAATAAATCACAGACTTAAATAAAAGTTAAATGATAAATTGATAAACCTTCTAGAAAAATGCATTAAAAACATCTTCACAACCTAGCAAAACTAATGAGAAAAGGCTTAAAAGCAGAATATATACACACACAAAAAAAACCTAAATGAACTCCTACAACTCGGTAAAAACAAAATCCAATTTTTAAAATGGATAAAGAATTTGAAAAGACATTTCAGAAAGGAAGATAAACAAATGGCTAATAAGTGCATGAAAATTCAAAGTGGTCAGTATTAATATTCATCACAGAAATACAAATTATAACCAAAATGAGAAATATAAATTAAAAGCACAAACTACATACTCATTAAGATGACTAAAATGTACAATACGGCAAACAACTGATTGCTTGTGATAATACAGAGCAACACAAACTCCCGTGTATTGATGGAAAGCAGGTAAAACAGCACATAAAGCTCTAGCTGTTTCTTATAAAGTTACATCTAACCTATTATCCAGTGATTCCAATCCTAGGTATTTACTCAAGAGAAATAAGCCCACAAAAGGCCTCTACAATAATGTTCTACTTTGTTCATAATAGCATGTCTGTTGACAAGTGAAAGAAACCACGTATATTCATAAAACAGACTATTTACTACACAGCAATAAACAGAAATAAAATTCTGTTATGTACAACAACCTAGATGAATTTCAAAAACATTATGGTGAGTAAAAGATGCCAGGGACATTTATGGTCACTTAAATGTAAAATTCTAGAGTAGGTGGCAGTAATTTATGATTAATTTAAAAAAAAAAAAAAAAGCTGGGCCCACTGGTTCACACCTGTAATTCCAGCACTTTAGGTGGCCAAGGCAAGCAGATTTCTTGAGGTCAGGAATTAGAGACCAGCCTGGCCTTGGGATGTGCTTGCCCCCTTCCCCTCCATCTGGTGAACTCCTACTCATCCGAGACCCAGCTCCATTGTCTCCATCTCTGGGAAGCCTGCCCTGCATACTCCAGGCAGAACCAATCCGTTCTTCCATAATGCTTCCCTGGTGCTTTGCCATTGTTTATGTGACTGTTTTTTGTTTTTTTTTTGTTTTTTTTTTAAATAAACATAAAGCAATATTTATTAAGTACCTACCATGTGCTAGGCTTTGGCTACATATACAAAAACAAAAACAGACATGGTCCTTGCCCTCATGGAGCTCACAGTCTAGCTGAAGCAGACAAACAGTCACATATACAATGGCAAAGCACCAGGGAAGCATTATGGAAGAACGGATTGGTTCTGCCTGGAGTATGCAGGGCAGGCTTCCCAGAGATGGAGACAATGGAGCTGGGTCTCGGATGAGTAGGAGTTCACCAGATGGAGGGGAAGGGGGCAAGCACATGCCAAGCAGAGCAAACAGCGTATGAGCAGAGTCTTGAAAGTGCATGCCATGATGCAGAACGATGAGTGGTCCAGCGCAGCTTATTTTGATTGAGAGGATCATTTCGTAGTCTCTGTTCGTTCGTCTGTAATTTACTAGGCATCATCTTTCCAGTTCTGAAGTCAAAACTGCTGAGATCAACAGTATTTCCCAGGTACTTTGCCATGGCGAAACATACAAAAAATGGCGAAAATACAAAATACTAAAAAACTAAAACATACTAAAATAAAAACATACAAAACATGGCAAAAATACAAAATACTAAAAATACAAAAATTAGCCAGGCAAGGTTGCCACCTGCAGTCCTCCCAAATGCCCGTAGTCCCAGTTTCTTGGAAGGAAAAGGCACAAGAATTACTTGAACCCGGGAGGCAGAGTTTGCAATAAGCCAATATCGCACCACTGCACTCCAGCCTGGGTGACAGAGCAAGGTTCTGTCTCAAAAAAATAATAATAATAATAGCAGATGACTGGAGGGCAAACCAGAAAGGGTCACTGGGGATCTTCCTGGGGTAACAGAGATGTCCTCCATCTTGATAGGAGCGTTAAGTTACACCCATGTGAACATTTGTCAAAATCAAGCAGTTAGGTTTTGTGCATTACAATGTATGTAAATCTTACCCCAAAATCTATTAAAAAATCTAGTGGAGATAGGGGAGTAAACAGAGGTACCACTCAAACAAGAAATGGCAAAGTATTAATTGTTGACACTAAGGGATAGGTACATGGGAGTTCATTATACCATTTTGTTCACTTTATATACGTTTGAAATTTTCCATGATTAAAGGTTTTAATAAAATAATTTCCCTTAATTCCCCCTCAGTGGAGGAAGAAAACTAACAATCACTGCCCTTCATATAAATTAAAATCTTCTAAGGAAGTCTCTAAACTTTCTTTTCTACACCAAACCATCCCTGTCCTTTACACTTTCTTCATATCCATCATAGTTACAGTTCACCTTGAAATCTGTCCATATTTTCTGTACCTTATTTATGTACTACTATCTAGTAGTACTGGAGCTAACATTTCATTAGCCTCTAGTACACACCCGGTAGTATGCTATCTACTTTAAATACTACCCATTTAAATCCCAAAACAGCATTTAGCATCTAACACTTTAACCCTTAGAGTGACTATAGTTAACACTAATTGACTGTATATTTCAAAATAGCTAAAAGGTAGTAATTTGTATGTTCCTAGCATAAAGATAAATATTTAAGAGTTCCCAAGTACCCTGACTTGATTATATGAACGTATCAAATTATCACATGTACCCCAAAATATGTACATCTATATCCATTTAAAAAATAAAAATATGGTGGCTCAAGCCTGTAATCCCAGCACTTTGGGAGGCCGAGGCGGGTGGATCACGAGGTCAAGAGATCGAGACCATCCTGGTCAACATGGTGAAACCCCGTCTCTACTAAAAATACAAAAAATTAGCTGGGCATGATGGTGCGTGTCTGTAATCCCAGCTACTCAGGAGGCTGAGGCAGGAGAATTGCCTGAACCCGGGAGGCGGAGGTTGCAGTGAGTGGAGATCACGCCATTGCACTCCAGCCTGGGTAACAAGAGCGAAACTCCGTCTCAAAAAATAAATAAATAAATAAAAATAAATAAAAATAAAAACGTTAATGTTTCTTTACTGACAGCCCTCACTAGATTTATGTTCAATGGCAACACTGATCTTATCTTGTTCACTATTTCTTCACATCAGGCACATAGCAGGTACTCAGTAAATACACATAAATCAAAAAATGAAAGATATCAGAGCTCATAAGCACAGTGCTTCAGCTCTCTTTTTTGGTAGTATAAATCATTTCCCATTCTAGCTATATTCAGCTTATTTTACCTTTAATCTTACTGGCATCAATATCAATTTAACAATTGTTTCAAGTATTTGTATTTGTTTAAAGTGGAATAGAATCACCCGTGTTTGAAAGCGTCACATTTTCTCTATTTAGTCAAACATGTAATGTAGTAAATCAATTTATATATTTCAACGTCTTTAAATAATATATTTTTTATATGTGGTGTTACCTTTTCTGTTCATATTCATACAGATAAAGAAAAAAAAATCCTAACACTTTTTTTTTTTTTTTTTTTGAGACGGAGTTTCACTCTTGTTTCCCAGGCTGGAGTGCAACGGCGCGATCTCGGCTCACTGCAACCTCCGCTCCCTGGGTTCAGGCAATTCTCCTGCCTCAGCCTCCTGAGTAGCTGGGATTACAGGCACGCACCACCATGCCCAGCTAATTTTTTGTATTTTTAGTAGAGACGGGGTTTCACCATGTTGACCAGGACAGTCTCAATCTCTTGACCTTGTGATCCACCCGTCTAGGCCTCCCAAAGTGCTGGGATTACACGCGTGAGCCACTGCGCCCGGCCCCTAACACTTTTTTTTAAGGGACTGGGTCTCACTATGTTGCCTGGCTTCCTAACGCAGCATTATCACCATCATCACAAAGCTGAAAAACCCTAACAAATGTTGAGAACTCAAAGTTCCTAACAGGGAAAGTGATAATTAAATTATTATTGAATTAATAACTACTACTGAGTTAATAAGTTATCACTGGTTTAATAACATTGAGCTGTAATATAACCAACCATAAATTTTACTTCAAAGGAATTCATCTAACAAACTAAGCATTTACATACACTTAATATCAAATTGTTAGATCCCGTCAGTGAATCTAGGTTTGTTCTTGGAGTATATTCTTCAGTAAAGATTCGGGGTGTGGTTTATGAATAAAAACTACCAATACTTTAGATTAGAATTCAAGTTCTAGCTCAATTTCAAAGAGTAATTTTTTTTCATTCTTAAATAAAATCCTCAAAACATCCATAAGTTAAAAAGCTTAAAAGAGCAGGGAGGCTGGGCGCAGTGGCTCACGCCTGTAATCCAAGCACTTTGGGAGGCCGAGGCGGGTGGATCACGAGGTCAAGAGATCGAGACCATCCTGGTCAACATGGTGAAACCCCGTCTCTACTAAAAATACAAAAAATTAGCTGGGCATGGTGGCACGTGCCTATAATCCCAGCTACTCAGGAGGCTGAGGCAGGAGAATTGCCTGAACCCGGGAGGCGGAGGTTGCGGTGAACCGAGATCACGCCATTGTACTCCAGCCTAGGTAACAAGAGCGAAACTCCGTCTCAAAAAAAAAAAAAGAGCAGGGAGATGTTATTAGTAATATTATAAAATACAAAAACTGAGTGAAATAGTGGTTAAGTAAGTCAATGGCAAGTACTAGATTTTTCCTCCTTAGTTAAGCAAAATACTAAAGAGGCTGGTCATTGCAATGTTTCTCAACCAACTAAAAAAATCTTTTAAAAAAATGTTTTAACATTCCCAGGGAGAAGGCAAAAGAGAAGCAAACTTCAGAAGAAACAAACAAACAAAAAAATCACTCACAAAGAATGACATTGTGTGTGTGTGTGTGTGTGTGTGTATAAAAGTTTATTACGTAAACATTTCACAAATGTCTTACATATATCATTTGCCACAGATTTAAATCCAAATTCTTTCCAAATGCCATTTGATGTTTGTAGATTATACATAACTTTAAAAAACATTTAATTCAAATGTTCCAAATGCAGCAAAGGCAGCAAAGGGCTGGAAAATAGCGGTTTCAAAGTAAATACTCATTTACAGACACCAGCAAATAGATCTGACCTTTTCAAGTGGCTTTCCCGAAGAATTGCCAATCAGTTTCCAGTCATTCAAGACTTCTTCAACTTTGGAAATAAACCTAAGAAGTGGGGAGAAAGCTTCTAAATACAACAGCACACATTTTTTTTCCTATTATTATACAAGTTCTTTGAAAAGGTATTTTTATATTTTAACAATTTAACCAGAGAGCACTCCGTACATTTAGTATTGCTAGCTTAATTTATGGATATGGAGTAAGAAAAATAATATTTTATTCAAGATTTCTTAAGTTTTGATGAATTTATATCTATTGCTTACCTAACAAAACATTCTGGCTTCTACAAAATACAAATTAAGAATTAAAGAATCTCTATTAAAACAAACAAAACAAATTTGGACCACAAACAAAAACTGACAGACTAAAATGATACTATTAAAGATAATTATGGGCCAAGTCCAGTGGCTCATGCCTGTAATCCCAGCCCTTTGGGAGGCTGAGGTGGGCAGGTCACCTGGGGATGGGAGTTCAAAACCAGCCCAGCACAAATGTTAAAAAAAAAAAAATTAGCTGGGTGTGGTGGTGCATGTTTGTAATCCCTGCTACTTGGGAGGCTGAGGCATGACAATCACTAGAACCGGGAAGCAGATGTGGCAGTGAGTGGAGATCATGCCACTGCACTATATCCTGGGCAATACAGCGAGATTCCATCTCAAAAATAAATAAGTCAAAAAAATTATGAAACCAATAATTTCTCTCCTACCCAAAATAACTGACTGTATTTAGGAATTCCCTTCTCTGATTTACCCCTCTCCCAATAAAAAAAGGAAAATATTATTTGGGAACTTGACTCATAAAACTAAAACAAGTTTTAATGGGCAGCTGACAAGAAATTACAAATAAATTTGTAAACTTTAAGGAATATAATTGACAGATCATAAAACTATTCACTAATCTTTAAATCCAATGATCAATAAGACCTACAAAAAAGAGAACTGAATTTTGACTAGCAACACGCTCGACATCAGTATATGAAAACTGTCGAGTCTCAAAAACACTTTGAGGAGACCATTATTACTCTAAGAAGCTGACTTCTTATCTAAGCTAAGTATGATGCAATCTAAAAGCAACATTGCTCCCTAAACCCCTAGAAGTACTGCTAGAACACTAAAGTTAATTCTAGTCAAACTGCATGCAAAGGCTACAGATTTTTTCCTTCAGTGACATTATGAACTAATATTTTTATGTTTTAAAATAGTAATGATAAACCCAGTTATGATTCAACTGAGGTTTCTTAGTAATTCCTCTTTAAAATTAAATGCAGTATTAATTCATATGCTAATTCACGTGGAAGGAGTCAGTCAAAAGGCAATTACTAGGTTTGAAAATGAGTGCTCTAGAAACAAGTTTATATGTTTACAAAAAAGAAAAAATTTAAATATATCCATAGGTGAGCAAAAATTTGCATGAAATGTATACTGCATTTACGAAGGTAAAAAACTGGAAGTTACCCTAATGCCCAAGTGCAGCAAACATTTGTAAATTAATGGTATATTCATCCACTCAGAGGACTAATATGCACCCATTAAAAATCATGTTTTGAAGAATGTTTGAGGAAGAAAATGTTCAGTATGTTAAATGAAAAAAATGGAAGCTATAGAAATAAATATTAATATTTGATCCAAAAAAGTTTTTAACAAAGGTTAGAAGGAAATATGTCAAACAATTAACAGTAGTTATTTCCTGGTGTTAAGTTTACAGGTGACTTTTATTTTGTATTCTACAAGGTATTATTGTTATAGTAGAAACTATTTAAAATATAGTTTTTACAGTAAAAGAAGAATTTTTTTTTTTTTGAGACAGGGTCTCAACTCTGTCACCCAGGCTGGAATGCAATGGTGTAATCATGGCTCGCTGCAGCCTCGTCCTATCAAGCTCAAGCAATCCTCCCATCTCAGCCTCCTGACTAGCTGGGACTACAGATGCACATCACCATGCCCAGCTAGTTTTTATATTTTTAGTAGAGATGGGATTTCACCATGCTGCCCAGGCTGGTCTTAGAACTCCTGAGCTCAAGTGATCTGCCTGCCTCGGCATCCCAAAGTGCTGAGATTACGGGCATGAGCCACCATGCCTGGCCAGGAATGTCTTAAAATACTTAATACATGAATACTGAATTCTATCAGTAATAGCTGAGAGACTTGGACTTTATCCTATAAGAAGTGTTCAGATTTGACTAGAAAAATTAAGTACCTTTCTCCTTAAAAGCACACAGGAAATGAAGGGTCATTTCCTGATTCCTTATTCTATATTAGGTTCCTTTGCTATCCGCTCTTATAAGACTAGGTTTCTTTCCTTTCTTAGCTTTTACATAAATTTGTAATTACAGACCTGTATTATTTGTGTCTTCACTGCACTAGACTGTACATTCAATAAGAGCAGAAACTGTACCTGTTTTACTAACCACCACATCCCTAAATCCCTAATGTGCACTGTGCTTAACACATGGGCATTCAATAAACATTCTGTCAATGAACAAATGATAAAAGGAGTCATGGGCTTCTATAAAGTTCTCTCAATAAATTATCTATATAGCTTATAACATACTGTATTGACAAGAACTTCCATTCAAAATTAAACTCAAAAGTTTGAGACTTCAAAGTCTTATTCCCATGAATTGTAAAATGCACACTACAAACTGTAAAAGCCAAAAACCAAATTTTCTATTTTGCAATAGTTCTTATAACTGCATTAACAATTATTTCCATATGCAGATCTTTAGCTTAATATTCCACTTCAGGATATTTTTAATATTTAACTAGGAGAAAGTGATCATTTTTCCATTCAAAACTCTGATGTTTCCTTATCCCCACCCTCCAAGATTTAATTTACATTTTTCTAACAACCTTCAAGACATCAAATTATTTCAAATTCAACAGATTCAACACTGCAGTCCTCTCACTTTGACACTTCCTTATCTTCGTTCTTTCAGGCAAAAAACTGCAATTCATGTTTAATTTTTCCCATTCTTATGGATCATTAAGTTTATTATGTAAGTCTTCTCTGAAATATTTTACAGTCCTCCTTTCTACCCCGTTTCTCTCCAGTCCCCAAATCACCATCCTAATTATGAAGCAAGTTAAGTCTCCCACCATTATTCTACATCATGTCCTAAAGCCACTCTCATCATATCACCTAGCCACTCTAATATCAAGTGTCTCTCCCTATTGTCTTAAGCAGTGGTTCTTTCTAAGTGTGGTCTCCTAACCAGCTGCATCTGAATTACCTGAGACCATGTTACAGAAGCAAAAATCTTTAGTCCCACCTCAGACCTACAGAATCAGAAACTCTGAGGATGGGCCCCAGCAATCAGATGTACATTAAAGTATGAGAGAATCACTGGTCATAGGAATACTGAATCTGGATTCCTATATTTAGTTTGGGAAGCTGTCCATAACCCAACTCCATCTTCCTCATTAACCTATTTCCCTTCAATAACAGTTTTCAGGCCAGGCACAGTGGCTCACACCCATAATGCCAGCAATCTGGGAGGCCGAGGCAGGTAGATCACAAGGTTAGGAGTTCAAGACCAGCCTGGCCAAGATGGTGAAACCCCATCTCTATTAAAAATACAAAAATTAGCCGGGCGCGGTGGCTCAAGCCTGTAATCCCAGCACTTTGGGAGGCTGAGGCGGGTGGATCACGAGGTCGAGAGATCGAGACCATCCTGGTCAACATGGTGAAACCCCGTCTCTACTAAAAATACAAAAAACTAGCTGGGCGTGGTGGCGCGTGCCTGTAATCCCAGCTACTTAGGAGGCTGAGACAGGAGAATTGCCTGAGCCCAGGAGGCGGAGGTTGCGGTGAGCCGAGATCGCGCCATTGCACTCCAGCCTGGGTAACAAGAGCGAAACTCCGTCTCAAAAAAAAAAAAAAAATACAAAAATTATTCAGGCATGGTGGCGCACACCTGTAATCTCAGCTACTCAGGAGGTTGAGGCCGGGAATTGCTTGAACCCAGGGGGTGGAGGTTGCAGTGAGCTGAGATCATGCCACTGCACTTCTGCCTCAGGTGTAACTCTGTTTCAAAAAAAAACAGTCTTCACTGTAGTGAAATTTCTTCATTAAGTCCTTTGAAAAGTTCATTCTCACCTATGTCTCTGCCCATGTCAGTCCATTCTTATGTCCAACCACTTCCCACTGTCAAGGCCTAGCTCATTTCCTATCTTTTCTATGAAAATATCTCCAACTATTGTAGTCCATAATATCACCCCTATCTAAATAATAATTATTTTAATTATTATGTTTATAGTAGTACCAATTGGCTTACATTTTAACTATTTGCTGTTTGTTGTTTTTTTAAAAAATACATGGGTCAGCTGGGCACAGAGGCTCACATCCAAACACTTTGGAGGCCAAGGCGGGCAGATCACCTGAGGTCGGGAGTTCATGACCAGCCTGACCAATATGGTGAAACCCTGTCTTAAATAAAATTAAATTAAAATTAAAATAAAAAAAGAAAAAATATATATACGGGTCAAGTTTCTGCTTTTCCCTTTGTATATATATCTATAGCTCTAGTTACCCAGTACCTGCTCAGTGAAGTCTTGCCAATGTGGTTATGTCTTACTGACACTTTTATGAAGGGTACCACAAATCTATTATTCCAACAAAGGCCTTTTTTTTTTTTTTTTGAGACGGAGTTTCGCTCTTGTTACCCACTGAAATGTAACAACTTAAATCAAAACGTTCCAAAGCCATATGCAGACTTTTTAAAAAGTTTATTCTAAAAGACAGGATGGGCCAGGCGCGGAGGGTTACGCCTGTAATCTCAGCACTTTTGGCAGCCGATGTTTGAGCCCAGGAGTTCAAGACTAGCCTGGGCAACACAGCGAGATCTTTAAAAAATTAGCTAGGTGTGAAGGCGCGTGCCTGTTTTCCCAGCTCCTCCCGAGGCTAAAGGGGGAGCTTCACTTGAGCCTAGGAGTTCCAGGCCACAGTGAGCCATGACCTCACCACTGCACTCCAGCCTGGGTGACAGACTGAGACCCTGTCTCCAAAAATAAATAAAAAATAAAAATTTAAAACAGTATGGAGATGGTCAGAGTGTGGACCATCACCAATACTCTGAAGAAAGACTTCCTCCTGAAAAGGGGCATACCAATGTAAACGGGATGGGGTGGGGAACGCACCTGCGAAGTTTACTGCTTAAGATAATGAGTTAAACGGTAATGAAAGCCGGAACAGTAGTTGCAGCCTCGGAAATTGTTCTTGCGAGTGGGTAACAAGAAAACCAAAGTCTAAGTAAAGCGGTAAGATAGGAGAGAAAACAAAAACTTTCTGAGAGCCTTAGCCTCAAGGATTGGCTGACAGGGGTAGGCCTGCGCTTGTCAGACGCGAGACGCGGAAGAAGCTTGGGGCTGACCAGAGAAGAGAGGAGGAGACCGGAGACCCATGGTATTACCGTTCCCGCAGAAGTGGCGTCACCTGTGGTGTGTCTGGGGTCAGGGAAGCAGCTAGGGGACGCCGGGACTCACGGAGCTGGTAACCAAAGATGCGATTCACTCACCTTTCCCATTCCGAGGCCGTGGTGAAGTCCGTGATCTCAAATACCTCGGATTCGGGCTGCAGGAAGGAGAACGAAGAAAAAGAAATTAAGCCCCAAGGCGACGACACGGAGAATGAATTTAGACAGTAATGAGGATTAAGTAGGGAGCAAAAGAACTAACCTCACTGTCAGCAGCCATCTTGAAGAGCGCCGGGACGGGCGCTAAGGCTGCCGGGAAGACGAGCGGAAGAGCTTGGGAAGGAGGGTAGTGAGCTGCCCTGGGCAGAGGGGGGTGGGGGGGGTGGGGTGAGGGTGGGGGGGGTGGGGTGAAGGTGGGGTGGGAGGGGCTCCTCGTGGCCCCGCCCCCCACTCGTGAGTCTTACCCTAGTAAGAGACGAATGCTGTTTCTTCGCCCAGAGCTGGAAGACTTTAGTCCGCCCTCAGCTGGGCGGTTTAATAACACTCCGCTCTAGCTGGTTTAATAAAATTTGAAAATTTCCTGTAAAGTAATGAATACAGAAAGGGAACAGAAGCAAGGCGGTCAGACAGGACCCTAAACTCATGTGAATAAGACTGTATCAAAAAACCTAAAGCATGGGTTTTTCATTCAACCCCTATTTGTAGTTAGTACCTACCAGTTGACTTACATTTTAACTATTGGGTTTGTTTTCATTCAGCCTCTATTTATTCATTCTAAGGCACTAAGCTAGGTGCCGTAATACTCACCACTTCTATACTCCGCTCCCTGTCCCCGCAAGAACTTGCCCAGTTGATTGACATGAAATAAAATCATCATACTAGTTACCCGGTTTCTGAGAAGAGCAACACGGTGTTGAAAAAACGTTTCATTTTTTAAGCTATTGAAGAACAGAAAGGGTGTCAACTAGCAGTTAAGAATTCTGTCTCTGGCCGGGCGTGGTGGCTCATGCCTGTAATCCAAGCACTTTGGAGGCCAAGGTGGGCGGATTACCTGAGGTCGGGAGTTCAAGACCAGCCCGACCAACATGGTGAAACCCCATCTTAAAAAAAAAAAAAAAAGAATTCTACCTCTTGCTGAAATATATACAAATGAAATGCTGCCACTCCTGGGGTTTGCCTCAAAGTAATAAGGGAAAGAAATGAGTAAGGCTAGGAATGAAATAAAAGCTATAAGTGGATAACTGTTTAAACCACTGGTAATACTATTTCCTCTACTCTTGCTTAGGTTTGAATGTTTACATAATTAAAACTTTTTAAAAATTTAATCTCATTTAATGAATTTTGCAATCCACAGAGGTTAATTTGGAGGTGGGGAACTAGGAGATGCAGCTTTAGTGATAAAAATTATTATTATTACAGTATTATTATTATTTGAGATGGAGTCTCAATTGCCCAGGCTGAAGTCCAGAGCACAATCTCCACTCACTATAACCACCGCCTCTCAGGCTCAAGCCATCCCCTCCCACCTCAGCCTGCCAAGTAGCTGGGACCACAGCCCAAGCCACCATGCCTGGCTAATTTTTTGTATTTTTGGTAGAGATGGAGTTTTGCCATGTTGCCCAGCCTGGTCTTGAACTCCTAAGCTCAGGTGATCTACCCCCCTCAGCCTCCCAAAGTGCTGGGATTGTAGGTGTGAACAACCACACCCAACCAAAAATTATTAATCTTAAAATAAGAATGAAAGACATAAAAAATTTGGTGATGTAGATAGACCAGATGAGGAAACTGAAGGTCAGAAGAATTTTGACAACAGGTTGTTACTGCCAGTGCCAAGCCTTGAACTCCTGTCTCCTGATGATCCTTGTGGTTTCTATCCACTACGCTAGTGAGGAAGCGTGGGTTGCTATTGCAGCAATCTTTCCCAAAACATCTCAGCTTGCACCTTTACTCATTTACAGGCATTCATTAAACACCTACTATAAGCCAATCACTATGCTAGACTCCAGGAATATGAAAATGTATTATAGGTACAGAACTTGACTTCAAATAACTCAGGGTCTTGTAGAGAAACTGGAATTTTGCTGCATGAGCAGAGAGAAGTGCCACAGATGTCAACATGGCTATTAGCAATGCGGAGCTCAGTGGTAACCTTGACAAGAATAATTTTGGAGAAGAGATGAAGGATAAGATAGAGGCAAGCGAGTTAGGGGTGGGGAAGCCTTCTAAGCAGAGGAAATAACTTATCCAGAGGCTCAAAGGTAGAAAAGTCTGATTCATCTAATGGACTGAAGGAGTATCTTGCACCTAAAGCACAGTGGTTATGATAAAGTTGAAGAGATTGGAGTGAGCCAGATCACATAGGGCCTTCTACACCAGGGTTGGACTTTCTTTTAAATACAATGGAAGTCACTAAAGTGTTTTAAGCAAGAGAGCAATGTGATCCAGTTCACATTTTCCACATATCTGGATGCTGCATGAAGAATACATGGGAGGGGCCAAAAGAAGAAGAAGGAACAGCAGGAGGCTATTAAAACATCCAGTGAGAGAGGGTGGAGAGGCTTTGACTAAAGCGGTCAACAGGAAAAGCAAAGTAATTTGATATGACCTTTTGGAGATAGGTCAGACAGGACTTGCTACTGTATTGAATTCAGGGATAAGGGAAAGGTAAGAATCAAGGATAATTTTCAGATACTTGGCCTAAGCGACTGTGTGAAGATGGTGCCATTTCCAGAGATGGGAAAAAGTAGAAGGAGCCAGAAAACAAAAGTTGAGTTTGGCAGATGTTAAGTTTGTCAAGCTTGTAAGATAGTTTAGGGGAGATATCAAGGAGAAAATTAACTGTCGGAATAGGACTCAGAAGCAGGACATTGGGTTGAGATAGTATTTTACACAATCAGGAGGAGAAGAAAAAAATAAGTATCAAAAATTTTTTAAAAAAAGAAAAAAAGAGATGGTTTTTTAAATCACAAGCCTAGGTGAAGTGATTCCAGAAAAGCATAAAGAAAGAGAAGTGGTGCCTCATATAAAATGCTGAAGAAATTCTGTATGTAGAGAATTGATAGAGGGAAAAATATCAAACAGAGAGAGAGAGGAAAGAAGCAGCCAAAGAAATAGAAGGCAAAGAAAGAAAGAGTGACGGTGGAGAACCCAAAGAAGGAAATTATTTCAAAAGGTAAATATGGACTGCTGCTGAAAAAGCAAGTACAAGAGAAATGTAGAGCCTAGGATGATAGGTGGTGGGTTTTTTTTTTTGTGGGTTTTTGTTTGCCTTTAGAACAGAAAATAGCAGACCTGTTGGTATGCTGGTGGAAATACTCTAGGAGAGAGAGAGATTGATGGCAAAGAAGAAATGGGAAAGCTGAAGGAAACAATTCTTAATGTGAGAAGAAAGGAAATTCACAGAGCTGGTAGTCACACAACTCCAAGGGACACTACTCTCATTGTGTTCTGAAGTGTTGCTTCAGGAAGTGCCACCCGCAGAGAACACCTTGTGAATCACACCCGTGGAATTGTGCGTCTGGCCAGTTGAAGAATTCAGAGCCCAAGTAGCAGGAGGGAGTGAAGCATATGTGCTGAGGCTGGCCTTTTTTGAGAAGAGAAAGTAGGAAAGGAAAAGATGAATACAGACATAGGGAGATTAGTGCATATAAAAGGAAAAGAGTTTCTTGTTCACTTACGTTTTAAGATTCTCACAAAGTGAAGTAAGTCCTTGGGTTTCAAGGTCAGATAGATCTGGGTTCAGTCATTTATTAACTATATGACTTTGGGAAAATTCCTTAACTCCTCTGAACCTGTTTCTCCAATAGCAAAATGGGACTATTAATACCTATTTCTACGTAGGATTGTGGCAAAAATTAAGTTCTATGTTCATATGTAAAATGGTTAGCACAATGTCCTGGCATGTAAAGATGATCAATTATCATAGTCACATTTATAATGAATGTACCAGGAAAACCAGGAAGTGCTACTCACATGTAAGACATTACTGTTTTTCCTTCTGGGTTAGGTATGAAGAAGTTTCAATACATAAAAAAGTCAGAAACTAAAAAAATCGCAAAGGCTTCATTGCATGAAGTTAAATTTTAGAAGCTGTATGAAGCCTAGAAGGTTGCTAGGTAAAGTTTTCTTCTAAGATATTTTTGGCTCCTTGTTTTCTCCCTGGAGAAATTTTTAAAATAAGTTATTTATTAAACCAAAGTGAGAAGCCAGGATGCTAATGATATAAAATGCCCAGGGGAGATATACTTTTATTAGATTTTACTGGTTCACAACACAGAAAAGATTCTGTTTCTTCAGTATTAAGAGCAATTTTGCTACCTGTCCAAAGGCAAGGGCTTTTCCATGCAAGTGCATTTCCTTTCTGGCATAATTTAGTTATTTTGAGGTGTTACCAATAATGGCCACAGGGAGATAGTTGGACGCATAGGCAATTTAAGAAATTAGAAGCCTGGAAAAACCATCCTCATCTTAGTCCTCAGAGGAATTTGGGGGCATAACAGTTTAATTAGTCATAGAGCAAACATTGTTTGTGAAAGGAGCAACAACTGTGAGACTGATTATAACATCCTCATCTATCTGGACGGCCCTTTGTACAGGGAGAATCAAGAATTCTCTATGGGCTGGGCATGGTGGCTCACGCCTGTAATCCCAGCACTTTGGGAGGCCAAGGCAGGTGGATCACCTGAGGTCAGGAGTTTGAGACCAGCCTAACCAACATGGTGAAACCCTGTATCTACTACAAATACAAAAATCAGCCAGGCAGGGTGGTGCGTGCCTGTAATCCCAGCTTGGGAGGCTGAGGCAGGAGAATCACTTGAACCCAGGAGGCGGAGGTTGCAGTGAGCTGAGATCGCACCACTGCACTCCAACCTGGGCGATAGAGTGAGACTCCATCTCAAAAACAAAAAAAGAAGATACTGCTACGAGAACCAGTGCAGTAGAAGGTGTGACTGGAAGAGGAAGACTTGTATGAGAGTAAGAAACTCTTCAGAGAAAAATTCTCTAAATTATCAGCATTTTTTCATTTGTTAATATTTTTTTTCGACGTCCACTGTCACGGCCCTATGGTCAGTCCTATGGAGGGATTCAAAGAAGAATCTCTGACTACTGGGTTCTCACAATCTGAGCATCTAGAGATAAGACATAGATAACTATATATGCTTTAGAAAGGGATGCGTGATGGCTATTCAACTTCTTAAAGCTCTATGTAAAATCAGTTGCAAAAAAAAATTCAAGGACTTTTCAGAACACCCACATAATACCTTATACGCTTAAAAAAAAAGTAGTCCAGGCTGGGTGCGGTGGCTCACACCTGTAATCCCAGCACTTTGGGAGGCCAAGATGGATGGATCACCTAAGGTCAGGAGTTTGAGACCAGCCTGACCAGCATGGAGAAACCCTGTCTCTACTAAAAAATACAAAAAGGCAGGGTGCGGTGGCTCAAGCCTGTAATTCCAGCACTTTGGGAGGCCGAGGCGGGTGGATCATGAGGTCAAGAGATCGAGACCATCCTGGTCAGCATAGTGAAACCCTGTCTCTACTAAAAATACAAAAAATCAGCTGGGCATGGTGGCGCGTGCCTGTAATCCCAGCTACTCAGGAGGCTGAGGCAGGAGAATTGCCTGAACCCAGGAGGTGGAGGTTGCGGTGAGCCGAGATGGCGCCATTGCACTCCAGCCTGGGTAACAAGAGCGAAACTCCGTCTCCAAAAAAAAAAAAAAAATACAAAAAATTAGCTGGGCATCGTGGTGCAATCCCAGCTACTCGGAAGGCTAAGGCAGGAGAGTGGCTTGAACCTTGGAGGCGGAGGTTGTGGTGAGCTGAGATCGCGCCATTGCACTCCAGCCTGGGCAATAAGAGCAAAACTCTGTCTCAAAAAAAAAAAAAAGTAGTCCAGTATTTCTTGAACCAGAAACCAATATAGTCACCCAGGCAAGACATTTCCAAAGAATTTATTTTTTTTTCTTTTTTCAGGTCAGATGGGTAATGTGCTATGTTGTAACGAGGGTCAAGGGTGGCACATCTCACACATGCACCTGAACACCCAGTAATCATGCTCGTGAACTACAAAAGGATCACAAATCTCCACAGAATTTCAAGAGAAGTGATGCAACCTTCATTCACTCATCAGTCATTCAGTCATTTCTTCATTCAGAAAATATTTCTTAAAAGCAGCTGCTATGTGCCTGGCACTGTTCCAAAAACTGGGAAATGAAAATATAAAAACAAGGTGCCCTGCCCTCAAGAAGTTTCAAATATAAAGTAATTGAATTCTAAATGGTAATATCCAGTCAAGAGCAGCTAGTTTCAGTCCTTAAGTGGGTAATTTGTTGTCTGGCAGGTTCGAATAAGATGTAACAGCTAACAGATTGATGTAGTTTGCTCAAGTTTATGTGTTTCTAGTTTTAAAAAGTGTTTTAATAGATCTTGAACTCAAAATGTGAGAAACAAAATCGTTAATTGAAGAGTCATGAGAATTACATATGAGTTTAGAGAATAAGCATGTTTTGCTAAGCATGTACATGTGAGCTTATGTCTATGTACAACTTATTACAGCATTTTACACAGACATATTCTTATTTAAACTCTAATCTTTCCTAATTCAGGATGGTGAACTATTCTACCTACAGATGATTAACAAATGAGGCCGAGCATGGTGGCTCAAACCTGTAATCCCAGTACTTCGGGAGGCTGAGGCGGGAAGATCACCTGAGGTCAGAAATTTGAGACCAGTCTGGGCAACCTGGTGACACCCTGTGTCCACTAAAAATACAAAAGAAATTAGCCGGGCATGGTAGTGCTCACCTGTAATCCCAGTGTACCCAGGAGGCTGAGGCACAAGAATTGCTCAAACCTGGGAAACGGAGGTTGTAGTGAATCAAAATCATGTCACTGCACTCCAGCCTAGGCAACAGTCTCAAAAAAAAGCAAAATTTTAGACCTAATCCTAACTATCTTCATCTGTTTTCTATTGCTTATCACAAAATACGTGGAAACTGGGTTATTTACAAAGAAATAAATTTCTTATAGTTATGGATGCTGAGAAGTCCAAAGTCAAGAAGGAATCACATGGGGAGGGGACTAAGTGTGCTGGCTTAGATCTCTTCTTCCTCAAAGCTACCAGTTCCACTCCCACCATAACCCATTAATCCATTAACCTATTAAGTGATTAGTTTGTGTGTATATTAATCCATTCATGAGGCCAGAGAATTCATGATCTAGTCACCTCTTAAAGGCCCCACCTCTTATACAACCATATTGGAAATTAAGTTTCAACATGAATTTTCAAGGGAACATTCAAACTATAGCATGAGCCGAGCGCGGTGGCTCATGCCTGTAATCCTAGCACTTTGGGAGGCCGAGGCGGGTGGATCACGAGGTCAAGAGATCAAGACCATCCTGGTCAACATGGTGAAACCCCGTCTCTACTAAAAATACAAAAATTAGCTGGGCATGGTGGCTCGGGCCTGTAATCCCAGCTACTCAGGAGGCTGAGGCAGGAGAATTGCCTGAACCCGGGAGGCGGAGGCTGTGGTGAGCCGAGATCGTGCCATTGCACTCCAGCCTGGGTAATAAGAGCGAAACTCCATCTCAAAAAAAAAAAAAACAACAACTATAGCACGGACTTTCTTTTGTGTCACATTGCTGTGAGTCCCACTAACTACTTTCACAACAATAACATCTCCAAATGCTTACTGATCTTCTCCTCAGATTTATTTTAACATTCATTTTAGTCTAGTTACTAACGTTTACATATTTCCATCTCTACCGCTTCTGCTATGTTGCTGCAATTGGTCTTGCATCTTCCATTTATGTTTGTTCTTTGGAGATACTTATCACTGTTTATCACCAAAGGTACAGCCTGGGAATCTATTTTACATTAAATTATTTAAGTATGATACAGGTAATAGGAATTTCTTTTCACTGTAGAAAGTTCAAATGGTTGGATGTGATGGCTCACGCCTGTAGTCCCAACACTTTGAGAGGCTGAGGCAGGCAGATCACCTGAGGTCGGGAGTTCGAGACCAGTCTGTCCAACATGGAAAAAACCTTTTATCTATTAAAAATACAAAATCAGGCCGGGCGCGGTGGCTCAAGCCTGTAATCCCAGCACTTTGGGAGGCCGAGGCGGGTGGATCACGAGGTCGAGAGATCGAGACCATCCTGGTCAACATGGTGAAACCCCGTCTCTACTAAAAATACAAAAAATTAGCTGGGCATGGTGGCACATGCCTGTAATCCCAGCTACTCAGGAGGCTGAGGCAGGAGAATTGCTTGAACCCAGGAGGCAGAGGTTGCGGTGAGCCGAGATCGCGCCATTGCACTCCAGCCTGGGTAACAAGAGCGAAACTCCGTCTCAAAAAAAAAAAAAAAAAAAAAAAAAAAATACAAAATCAGCCAGGTATGGTGGTGCACACCTGTAATCCCAGCTACTCGGGAGGCTGAGGCAGAAGAATTGCTTAACCCGGGAGGCGGAGGTTGTGGTGAGCCAAGATCGCACCATTGCACCCCAGCCTGGGCAACAAGAGCAAAAGTCTGTCTCAAAAAAAAAAAAAAGTCCAAATGATGTACATAAAATGACTGCCTTTCTTGACTGTCTTTCCAATGTACACACTCCCAAGACATAACAATTGATACTAGTTAAGTGTAAATCTTTTCAGATGCTTTCCTATGCTTTTACATACATATTTGCATATAGAGAAATAGTTTTTACCTTTTATCAACCTTTTGCACAAATAAGGACGTCTGTCATTTGATATGTACCTTCTAATTACTCCTATTAACGCATTTAATTCTCACAATAACCCTATAAGGGAGACACTTTGGTCATGCAACCCTACTTTATAGATGAGGAAACTGAAGCAGAAAGAACACAGACAACTTGCCCAAGTCATGCACTAGTAAGTGGTAGGGCTGACCCCTGAGCCTGTTCTCTGAGCACCATCATACCATTATGATATTGAGGGAATATATTCTCTCCTCAGGTCCACAAGGGGGCGTAGTTTCAAAAGCAAGAATTTCTCAGTACCATACATACACCCACGGAGGTCTTCAAACAAAGACCTCCAGGAGCTTAGAGGTCTTTATTTAACTTTGGAGCACTAGACTGCCCAGAAATCAAATCAAAGGTTTTTAAACTCCAGCGGAAGTTTAAAGGAACTCCTTTCATAGGACAGAAAACTTGAATATGGCGGGAATAACTCCCAGGTTAAAAGTCCCCTTTCTTTCTCTCTCTCTCTCTCTCTCTCTCTCTCTCTCTCTCTCTCTCTCTCACACACACACACACACACACACACACACACACATATCCATGTGGACTCCATTTCTGGATCCCCTCTCATGACAGTGTGAGAGCTCTCTATTTCTTTCTCCTTTTTCTCTCTTTGCCTAAATAAATGATTTTCTGCAAAACTCTTTTGGGGCCAATATTTACTTAAACGAGCCCACTGCACCCGGCAGGGTCCTCTCCCCCATTCTTGGATGAGTGAGGGACCAAGGGTCTGGAAGAATGAATCCTATCTGGGAGCTGAGCCTCCCCCACATCCCGCAACCCAGTCTCAATATGATATGCATTATTCACCAATTCACTTTTTTTACTTAAATATATGACTTGGAGCCCATTTAAGATGTGATATAGAGCTCCTTCCTCCTTTTTTATGCTGCTGCACAGCATTCCAAAATCCAATGTATGGATATACCACCTTTTGTTTAACTGTCTGCTAAGTTTTGAACACAGACCATTTGCTATTGACAGTCAATAGTAACAGTCAATCGTAAACAGCAATAACTTGCTATCAGTAACAGTCTTAGAAGGGTGAGAAATTCATGGGGGTTCATTTTACTATACTGTTTACTTGCTATATTTGAAATTTTCCTAATAAACATTTTAAAATATGGTCATGTAAGAGAATTACTGTAGGGTAAATACTGAGAAATGGAAATGCTGGGTTGACGAGTATGTGCATTTTGCAATGTAATAGGAGCAGATTGCAATATCTAAAATGGGCTTTCCTGATTTACATACTTACTAATAATATACAAGAATACATATTTCTCTACAACATCTAGAACTATCAATCTGTTATACTTTTGCCAATATGAGCAAAAATGGTTTGATTTGCATTTCTCTGGTTCCCAGTCAGGTTAAACAATTTTAAGCCAAGCACAGTGGCTCACATCTGTAATCCCAGCACTTTGGGAGGCCAAGATGGATGGATCACTTGAGCTCAGGAATTCAAGATCAGCCGGAGCAACTTGGTAAAATCCTATCTCTACAAAGAATACAAAAGTTAGCCAGTCGTGGTGGCTTGTGCCTATAGTCCCAACTACTTAGGAGGCTGAGGTGGGAGGATGGCTTGAGCCCAGGAGGCAGAGGTTGCAGGGAACCAAGATTATGCCACTGCACTCTGGCCTGGATGACAGAATCAGACCTTGTCTCAAAAACAAACAGAAAAAATAAACAAAACTTCTTTATATTTATTTTTTGGCCACATGTATTCCTCTCCTACAAAGGATGATTTTAAATATTTTGCTTCTTTTTCTGTGGAATTGCAAGAATCTGTGTTTCTCTAAAATCTCTCCAGAAGAAGCTGGTAGTCCACCATATTTGGGAGCCAGGGCTTTAAGGGATGGTCATCTTTGGCTCCATGCCATAGGTTTGGGGACCTCTCTACTCACATTGCCTTTCTGAGTCATAAAACACCTAAGCTAATGAAAGTGGCAGCCACTCATTTGGAGTTACAGGAAATCCTGTTCCCTCATATTTCTCCAAACACATCTGTGACTCTTTTTTTTTTTTTTACACAGAGTCTTGCTCTGTGGCCCAGGCTGGAGTGCAGGTGGTAAGATCTCAGCTCACAGCAACCTCTGCCTCCCGGGTCCAAGCAATTTTCCTGCCTCAGTCTCCCAAGTAGTTGGGATTATAGGTGCATACCACCTATAATTTTTGTATTTTTATTAGAGATAGGGTTTCACCACATTGGCCAGGCAAGTCTCAAGCCCCTGACCTCAGGTGATCCACCGGCCTCAGGCTCCCAAAGTGCTGAAATTACAGACATGAGCCACTGTGCCCAGCCCTCAGTGATCTTTTATTTCTCTTCTCAGCCCACTGAGATGCCCTATTTATCTTGCCCCCTTTCTTCCATCTTCTACTCCTTCCTGATACCATCTTCTAAGTGGAAAAAAAGATATTTTGGGCAAAGTGTTCCTAGGAAGTTTGTGTTCCTTAAAAATAACAGGCTTCTTCATGGTCTTCCCGAAAAATCTTTCACCTCTTCCAACTCTGTTGCAACGGACAAATAGGTCATGCTTAACATGCAGAAGATGTAGCTCACATTCAAACCAGTGCTGCCACAGCAAAAAAAGCTCTTTTTCAGAATCTTAAAATCCGTTAATCCTTTTTTAGTCAATTCATTGGCATCACCCAAGCATTCAAAAATACTTCATAGTGTTCTTCTCTTACAGCTAGCGTTAGATTCAAAATGATAATTGTCATCCGTTTCAAGCCCCTCCTTTCTAGCATCTTATTTGACACTGGTTTCCTGAAATTATTTCTCCTTGCTTCCACATAGCTCTGATGAGAACCTGAGCTTCTGCGAGAGTCCGCAAAATGCCACTGCATTAAACTCCCCACTATTTTTGAGCACTCCAGGGCACTCCAGGGCATATATTCAATTCCAGAAATTTTTAGTAGAGATGGGGTTTCTCTACATTCTCTAAGAAAAAAAAATTTTTTTTTTTTTTTTGAGATGGAACCTTGCTCTGTCACCCAGGCTGGAGTGCAAGTGGCGTGATCTCAGCTCACTGAAACCTCTGCCTTCCAGGTTCAAGCAATTCTCTATCCTGCCTCAGCCTCCCAAGTAGGTGAGATCACAGGCACCCGCCACCATGCCTGGCTCATTTTAAAAATATTTTTAGTAGAGACAGGGTTTCACCAAGTTGGCCAGGCTGCTCTTGAACTCCTGACCTCAGATGATCTGCCTACCTCAGCCTCCCAAAGTGCTGGGATTACAGGCATGAGCCACCAGGCCTGGCCTATCTGAGAAACTTCTATGTGTAAAACACATAACCACAACAGAGGAAACAAAGATACTTAAAACACATTTCTAATCCTCCACAAAGTAGAATCTAATGGAGAGATGAAACAACTCCAAACAAGACTGGCTCTGTTGTGTGTCGTAATAGAAGTACGAAAAGGCATAGGAATAAAGCAGCTTGGACTTGGGAAGGACAGAAGTCCTCAGGAATCTAGCTGAAGGAGGGCAGGCGTTTGAATGTGTTGACCACCAGAGGGAAGACTGGACTACTGTCATGATTCTTGTTTCTTTGTTAATTTTTCTTGTGTAAAGAAACTGTTGGCTGGTTGCGGTGGCTCAAGTCTGTAATCTCAGCATTTTGGGAGGCCGACGTGGTCAGATCACATGAGGTCAGGAGTTTGAGACCAGCCTGGCCAACATGGTGAAATCCCATCTCTCCTAATAATATAGAACTTAGCCAGGCATGATAGTGTGCTTCTGTGATCCCAGCTACTCAGGAAGCTGAGGCATGAGAATCACTTGAGCCCAGGAGGCGGAGGCTGCAGTGAGCCGAGATTGCTCCACTGCACTTCAGCCTGGGTGACAATCTGTCTCAAAAAAAAAAGAAAAAGGAAGAAATTGTTTTGCTTACTGACTGTGTTAGAATTCCAGATTTTTAGAACAGGAGGTGATTTCTGAAATCATATGATCCAACTCTTTCATTTTAGAGATTGGAAAACTAAGTCCAAGTCACATAGCAAGATAACATTGATGATGAGAGCTCAGTAATTCTAACTCCTATTCTAGCATCCCTTTCACCAAAACCATTATCTTTATTATTTTAATTTCTCTGTTCTGTCTCTTGGAATATGCGTAACTGATATCACCTATAGTAGGGGCCTCGAAGGCAGGTTTAAAAGGTAATTGCATTCCGTAGCCAAACAAATATATGTGTGTATATACACAAAACAGATACTGTCAAATTAGACACATAATCAGAGGTCTTACCTAGTATCAAGCTTTACTGATAATTTCAGGAATGCAATCAATTAACAGGAACAGGCAAGCAGGGTCTGAAACACTAAGATCTTAGATGGGGAGGGTCTGAGACACTAAGGGCAGCTCCTGGGTCATTTCTTCCTGTATAAGACATAGGCTCTTTATAATGGAACATCTTCATTTTATAGTCATAGAGCTGAATAGCTTCTGTGACCATTTTCAGGAAGTTAGGCTTTTTAAATCCATGGATTCACTAAAAGCAATTCTAAAGTAGGAATACCCTGCAAAAAGCATTTCATAGGTAAGGACACCTCTCCTACCAAATAATGTAGTGTATTTTTGAGGAGATCCAGTTATCAATGTATTTACAATACTGAGTCACCTACCTTCTTTCCTTCTCTAGGAACATCTCTAGCTCCCACCTTCACCTCCCAGTAATGGGAAAGAAATGAATCATATACCAGCTGCTTTAACTCCTTCCTGCCCAATATTTATATATTCAGTAAAAATTAAATAGGCCCCAAACATTTACATCTTCCATAAGGCTACCAGATCTTCATAGAAAAGAGAAAAAAAAAAAAAAAGCGAGAAGCCTGTAGGTCTTTATAGTTATGATCAGAGTGAGGAGAAATGGAAGCATTGGAATTTTGGTTCTAGAGTATCTTTAATAATAATCTATAAAAATGCTAATGTAAGTTGCTTTCTTTGGACCAAACAAATAAGAGATGTCCACAGGCAAGTAGTCACTTCCCACTGCCTTTTATTTCACTCCACCTTAGTTTTCAAAACAATTAAAAGGTGCTCAAGAATGTCCTTCAACCAAAAGCATTTTAAATATGAATGTCCTTCAACCAAAAGTATTTAAATAAGAATGTCCTTCAACCAAAAGCATTTTAAAAGTCATTATATTTTTTCCCTTTGAAGCTTCCACTCATTGGCAGATACTTAGGCAAACCAAGCACCAGCTGCTTTAACATTCACTTCTGACTTTCATTTTTGTGGCCTACAGTCTTTTCTCTATAAAGCAATTGATGTGATCTTTTAAAAAACCAGGTCGGACCGTATCACTTCCTTGAGTAAAATATTCTAATGGTTTCATATTGCATTTGGAATAAAATCAAACTTCTTACTGTATTCATGAGGCCCTTCAGAGTGTAGTTCGTGCTTAGCCCTGCCACTTCAATTCTAACATCTTTCCCACCCTCCTTCTTTCTGTAACTTGAACATTTTATATATATATACATGCCTCAGGACTTTGCACGAGTTGCTCCTACTACCTAGAAGTCTCTGCCCCGAACTCTTCAAAGGTCTGGCTGCTTCTTTTCAATCAAGTAACAGATAAAATGTTGCCTCTTCAGATCTTCCATGAACATACAATCTAATAAATTTCCGCTCTTGTCCACAACTGTCAGTCTCTGTCACTTTAATTTTCTTCATAGTACTTATAGCCAATTATTATTAGCTTGACTGTTTATTTGCTTACCTTATCTATTTTGTTTCTCTGATATTTCTCCAGTGCTTATGGCAATGCTTGGCACAAAAAAAGGACACTCAAGATATCGTGTTGAGGACAGGTTCAGCGGCTCATGCCGGTAATACCAACACTTTGGGAGGCTGAGGCGGGTGGATCATTTGAGGCCAGGAGTTTGAGACCAGACCGTGACCAACATGGGGAAACTCTATCTCTACTAAAAAATACAAAAATTAGCTGGGCATAGTGGTGCATGCCTGTAATCCTAGCTATTCAGGAGGCTAAGGCATGAGAATCACTTGAACCCAGGAGGCGGTGAGCTGAGATTGCACCACTGCACTCCAGCCTGGGCGACAGAGCGAGATTCTGTCTCAAAAAGAAAAAAAAAAAAAGATAAAGTGTTAAGGAAGGAAGGAAGAAAGGAAGGAGAGAAGGAAGGGTGGCAGGGAGGAAGAAAGGAAGGAAGGAAGGAGGGAAGGAAGGGAGGGGGGCGGTTAGGTCTGCTTCCTTCCTTCAGGCACATTTTCAGGTAATCTCACCCAGTCCCATGGCCATATGTCATCCATATGCAGATGACTCTCAAATGTTTCCCTTTCACCCAAATAGCACCCTTGAACTATAGACTTACATATCCAGCTGCTTAAATGATATCAATTCTTGCAAGACTAACAACCACCTCAAACTTAAGTAAGTCCAAAACATAAGTCTTGGTTCTTTTGTCCTAAACTATCTCTACCACCATCCGTGTCTCAATAAATGCATCCTGTTGAAAGACAAAATTACAAATTTAATTTAAAGATATCAGAGGTTTATTTTTAATTCTACCATAAGGCAACACTTTCTTCTATAAAGTAGAATAAGTGTTCCAATGAACTGAACAGAAAAAGGTTTGTTTTATAGACAGAGAAGGACCGAAGAAAGCAGAAACAAAGAAGCAATGAAAAACCTGTGCAATGAAAACCATAGCCAGGTGTGGTGGTCATGTCTCTAATCCCAGCACTTTGGGAGACCAAGGTGGGAGGATCACTTGAGGCTAGGAGTTTGACACCAGCCTAGCCAACAAGATCAAACCTTGTTTCTACTAAAAATACAAAAATTAGCCAGGCATGGTGGTACACACCTGTAATTCCAGCTACCCAGGAGGCTGAGGCAGGAGAATTGCTTGAAGCCAGCAGAGATTGCAGTGAGCAGAGTTGGCACCTCTGCATTCCAGCCTGGGCAACAGCAAGACTCTGTCTCAAAACAAACAAACCGTAAAATGTTGACAAAAGAAATTGAAGAGGACACACACAAAAAATGGAAAAATATTGCATGTTAAAATAATTAATACTATTTTTTTTTCTTTTTTTTGAGACGGAATTTCGCTCTTGTTACCCAGGCTGGAGTGCAATGGTACGATCTCGGCTCACCGCAACCTCCACTTCCTGGGTTCAGGCAATTCTCCTGCCTCAGCCTCTTGAGTAGCTGGGACTACAGGCACGCGCCACCATGCCCAGCTAATTTTTTGTATTTTTAGTAGAGACAAGGTTTCACTATGTTGACCAGGATGGCCTTGATCTCTTGACCTCGTGATCCACCCACCTCGGCCTCCCACAGTGCTGGGATTACAGGCGTGAGTGACCGCGCCCGGCTTAATAATTAATACTATAAAAATGTTCATACAACTCAAAACAATCTACAGATTTAATGCAATCTCTATTAAAATACCAATGACCTTCTTCACATAAATAGAAAACACAATCCTAAAACTTATATGGAACTATAGAAGACCCAAAATACCCAGAGCTATCCTGAACAAAAAGAACAAAATTGGAGGAATCACATTACTTGACTTCAAATAATACTACAGAGCTATAGTTACCAAAACAGCATGGTACTGACATATATGCAGACACATAGACCAATGGAACAGAATAGATAACCCAGAAATAAATCTGTACATCTACAGTCAACTCATTTTCAAAAAAGGAACCAAGAACATACATTGGGGAAAGGACAGTCTCTTCAATAAATGGTGCTGGGAAAACTGGATATCCAAATGCAGAAGAATGAAACCAGACCCCTTTCTCTCCCCATATACAAAAATCAAACAAATAAAAGACTTAAATCTAAGACCTAAAACTATGAAACTACTAAAGGAAAACATTGGGGAAACTCTTCAGACATTGGTCTAAGCAAAGATTTCTTTTTTTTTTCTTTCTTTTTTTTTTTTGGAGACGGAGTTTCGCTTTTTGTTACCCAGGCTGGAGTGCAATGGCACCATCTCGGCTCACCGCAGCCTCCGCAAAGATTTCTTGAGTAATACCCAACAGGCACAGCAAGCAAAGCAATAATTGACAAATAAAATTACATTGAGTTAAAAAGCTTCTGCACACAAAGGAAACAATAACAAAACAAAGAGGCAACCCACAGAATGGGAGAAAATATTTGCAAACTACTCCTCTGACAAGGGATAATAACCCATAATATATAACTAGCTCAAACAGCTCAATAGGAACAAATCTAATAATCTTATCTAAAAATAGGAAAAGATTTAAATAGACATTTCTCAAACAAAGACATATAAATGACAAACAGGCATATGAAAAGGTGCTCAACATCATTGATCATCAGAGAAATGCAAATCAAAACTACAGTGAGATATTATCTCACCCAAATTAAAATAGCTTTTATACAAAAATAGGCAATAACAAATGTTGGTGAGGCTGTGGAGAAAAATGAACGCTTTTTCATTTCTCACTAATGTAAATTAGTAAAACTGCTCTGGAGAACAGTATGACAGCTCCTCAAAAAAACTAAAAATGGACATTCAATCTGGTTCCATCTTGCTTCTAATCTCCCGGTTTTGCTAGAGTAACAGTGTCTCCCTGAAACTAACCCCCTCCTTGCTTTGGGACTGAAACTGCCACAGGGTTAGGATTATGGGATGGGCTTGCATTCCACTATGGTATAGGCATAGTTAAATGTTAATCAATCATTTTTCACTAGTTTGTCTTTGCATAATCACTTACTGCTCAAGAGTCAAGTAGCTGAAGTCACAAGAGTTGCAACTTACCCAATTGCTCCTACGGACGACATCACCATTGTCAAAACCAAAGATTGGTCTTTTAGATATTTTTCATATTTTTGCATTTTGATGGCTATCTCCACCCAGATCTGTCACTCACACCTAGAGACTGACTCCTACCTGGAACCTCTGCCAGAAACTGAATCAGCACATGAAGACAGTTTGGATACTCCTATAACTTCCTCTCCTACTGATCAGCATCACCCATTCCCTATCCCATCCCTGCCAAATTATCCTTAAAAACAATAGGCTCTGAGCTCTCAAGGAAGTGGATTTGAGAAATATCTCCCATTCTTCTGCTCATCTGGCCCTGCAATAATTAATCCCTTTCTTCACTGCAAAACCTGCTGTTCTCAGTGCACTGGCTTTTTTGGGCAGTGGACAAGAAGAACCTGTCAGGCTGTTATATTATTGCTTTCCTCCAATTTGTTCTCTTGATTGTGGATCTTGCTAAAGAAGAAATTTGGGGATGGGAGGTCGGTCTGCTTTCTATTTGACTGGTAATACTCTTAATTTATTATTTGCTTTTACCTATATATGTCTACTACATTCTTCTGTATATAGCTTCTTCAGATGGAATCTTTGAAGGTGAATAGCTTTAGCCCTTTATTCTCTTTTAATATAATTATTTGAGGCTATCAGTTTCTGTCTAGGCACTACTTTTACTTTAGCCTACAAATTTTGATATGTTATATTTTTATTGTCATTCACTTCAAGATATTTTTAAATTTTGCAAGTGATTTCTTCTTTGATCCCTGGGTTTATTAGAAGTATGTGTATAATTTCCAAATATTGAGATTTTACCAGTTACCATATTATCTAATTTAATTACATTGTAAAACATCGATATTTTGAAATGTTTTGAGAACTGGTTGTGGCACAGCATATGCTCTATCTGTTGAGTATACCACATTCACTTGAAAATAATAAATATTGCATAGTTTTTAGGTCTGGAATTCTTTTTTTTTTTTTTCTGAGATGGAGTTTTGCTCTTGTTGCCCAGGCCGGAGTGCAATGGTGCGATCTCGGCTTACCACAACCTCTGCTTCCCAGGTTCAAGTAATTTTCCTGCTTCAGCCTCCCAAGTAGCTGGGATTACAGGCACACACCACCACACCTGGCTAATTTTGTATTTTTAGTAGACATAGGGTTTCTCCATGTTGGTCAGGCTGGTCTTGAACTCCCCACCTCAGGTGATCTGCCCGCCTCGGCCTCCCAATGTTTTGGTATTACAGGCGTGAGCCACCACACTCAGCCTTTGGGTCTGGAATTCTATGAAGGTCTATTAGGTAACAGTGGCTGATAGCGTTGTTCAGATTTTCTATGTTGCTACTAATTGTTTGGTATATTTATTCTATTGATTCCTTAACAGGAGTATTAAAATCTCCAACTAGTATTGTGACATCCCTTTGTCTTTTTTTTTTTTTTTTTTTTGAGACAGAGTTTCGCTCTTGTTACCCAGACTGGAGTGCAATGGCGCGATCTCGGCTCACCACAACCTCCGTCTCCTGGGTTCAAGCAATTCTCCTGCCTCAGCCTCCTGAGTAGCTGGGACTTCTGGCATGTGCCACCATGCCTAGCTAATTTTTGTATTTTTAGTAGAGACAGGGTTTCACCATGTTGACCAGGATGGTCTTGATTTCTTGACCTCATGATCCACCCATCTCGGCCTCCCAAAGTGCTGGGATTACAGGCGTGAGCCACCTCACCCGGCCCCTTTGTCTTTTTAATTGTGTCAATTTCTGCTTCACGTTCATGACTGTTGTGACTTCCTGATGAATTGACTCTTTTACCATTATGAAACATTTCACTTTATCTCTGACAATATGCTTGGCCTTGAAGTCTATTTTATTGGATATTAATATAGCCACTTTGCTTTGGTTGCGTTCTGTATGGTATATCTTTTGTCATTTGTTTGCTTTTTTTTTTTTTTTTTTTTGCATTTTCAGAAATACATCTTTTTTTTTTAAATTGCATTTTAGGTTTTGGGGTACATGTGAAGAACATGCAAGATTGTTGCATAAGTACACATGTGGCAGTGTGATTTGCTGCCTTCCTCCCCATCACCTATATCTGGCATTTCTCCCCATGCTCTCTCTTCCCAACTCCCCACCTCCCCACTGTCCCTCCCCTATTTCCCCCGACAGACCCCAGTGTGTGATGCTCCCCTCCCTATGTCCATGTGTTCTCATTGTTCAACACCTGCCTATGAGTGAGAACATGCAGTGTGTGATTTTCTGTTCTTGTGTCAGTTTGCTGAGAATGATGGTTTCCAGGTTCATCCATGTCCTTACAAAGGACACCAACTCATCGTTTTTGATGGCTGCATAATATTCCATGGTGTATATGTGCCACATTTTCCCTGTCCAGTCTATCATTGATGGGCATTTGGGTTGGTTCCAGGTCTTTGCTATTGTAAACAGTGCTGCAATGAACATACGTATGCATGTGTCCTTATAGTAGAACGATTTATAATCCTTTGGATATATACCCAGTAATGGGATTGCTGAGTCAAATGGAATTTCTATTTCTAGGTCCTTGAGGAATTGCCACACTGTCTTCCACAATGGTTGAACTAATGTACACTCCCACCAATAGTGTAAAAGTGTTCCTATTTCTCCACATCCTCTCCAGCATCTGTTGTCTCCAGATTTTTTAATGATCGCCATTCTAACTGGTGTGAGATGGTATCTCAATGTAGTTTTGATTTGTATTTCTCTAATGACCAGCGATGATGAGCATTTTTTCATATGTTTGTTGGCCTCATGTATGTCTTAATTTGTAAAGTGTCTGTTCATCTCCTTCACGTACTTTGAAATGGGCTTGTTTTTTTTTTTCTTGTAAATCTGTTTTAGTTCTTTGTAGATTCTGAATATCAGCCCTTTGTCAGATGAGTAATGCAAAAATTTTTTCCCATTCTGTTGGTTGCCGATTCACTCTAACGGCTGTTTCTTTTGCTGTGCAGAAGCTGTGGAGTTTGATTAGGTCCCACTTGTCTATTTTGGCTTTTGTTGCCAATGCTTTTGGTGTTTTGGTCATGAAGTCCTTGCCTACGCCTATGTCCTGAATGGTTTTGCCTAGATTTTCTTCTAGGGTTTTTATGGTGTTAGGTCTGATGTTTAAGTCTTTAATCTATCTGGAGTTAATTTTAGTGTAAGGTGTCAGGAAGGGGTCCAGTTTCTGCTTTCTGCACATGGCTAGCCAGTTTTCTCAACACCATTTATTAAACAGGGAATCCTTTCCTCGTGCTTGTTTTTGTCAGGTTTGTCAAAGATCAGTTGGTTGTAGATGTGTTGTGTTGCCTCTGAGGCCTCTGTTCTGTTCCATTGGTCTATATCTCTTGGTACCAGTACCATGCTGTTTTGATTACTGTAGCCTTGTAGTATAGTTTGAAGTCTGGTAGTGTGATGCCTCCCACTTTGTTCTTTTTGCTTAGAATCGACTTGGCTATGCAGGCTCTCTTTTGGTTCCATATGAAGTTTAAGGTGGTTTTTTTCCAGCTCTGTGAAGGTCATTTGTAGCTTGATGGGGATAGCATTGAATCTGTAAATTACTTTGGGCAGTATGGCCATTTTCACAGTATAGATTCTTTCTAATCATGAACATGGAATGTTTCTCCACCTGTTTGTGTCCTCTCTTATTTCATTGAGAAGTGGTTTGTAGTTCTCCTTGAAGAGGTCCTTTACGTTCCTTGTTAGTTGTATTCCTAGGTATTTCATTCTCTTTGTAGCAATTGTGAATGGCAGTTCGTTCTTGATTTGGCTCTCTTTAAGTCTGTTATTGGTGTATAGAAATGCTTGTGATTTTTGCACATTGATTTTGTATCCTGAGACTTTGCTGAAGTTGCTTATGAGTTTCAGGAGATTTTGGGCTGAGAAGATGGGGTCTTCTAGATATACAATCATGTCGTCTGCAAATAGAGACAATTTGACTTCCTCCTTTCCTATTTGAATACCCTTTCTTTCTTTTTCTTGCCTGATTGCTCTGGCTAGAACTTCCAATCACTCCTCAGCAAATGCAAAAGAACAGAAATCATAACAAACAGTCTCTCAGACCAGTGCAATCAAGTTAAAACTCAGAATTCAGAAACTAACTCAGAACTGCACAGCTTCATGGAAACTGAGCAACTGGCTCTTGAATGTTGACTGGATAAACAATGAAATGAAGACAGAAATAAAGATGTTCTTCAAAACCAACGAGAACGAAGACACAACATACCAGAATCTCTGGGACACATTTAAAGCAGTCTCTAGAGGAAAATATATAGCAATAAATGCCCACATGAGAAGCAAGGAGAGATCTAAAATTGACACTCTATCATCAAAATTGAAAGTCCTAGAGGAGCAAGATCAAAAAAACTCAAAACCTAGCAGAAGACAAGAAATAACTAAAATCAGAGCAGAACTGAAGGAGATAGAGACACAAAAAAACCTTCAAAAAAAATCAATAAATCCAGGAGCTGGTTTTTCGAAAAGATCAACAAAATAGACAGACCACTAGCCAGATTAATAAAAAAGAAAAGAGAGAATAATCAAATAGATGCAATAAAAAACAATAAAGGGGATATCACCACAGATTCCCCAGAAATACAAACCATCATCAGAGATTATTACAAACAACTCTATGCACATAAACTAGTAAACCTGGAAGAAATGGATAAATTCCTGGACACTTGCATCCTCCCAAGTCTAAACCAGGAAGAAGTCGAAACCCTGAATAGACCAATAACAGGTCTAAAGTTGAGGCAGCAATTAAGGGCCTACCACTCCAAAAAAAGCCCAGGTCCAGATGGGTTCACAGCCAAATTCTACCAGACATACAAAGAGGAGCTGGTAGCACTCCTTCTGAAATTATTCCAAACAATCCAAAAAGAGGGAATCCTTCCCATACCATTTTATGAGACCAACATCATCCTGATACTAAAACCTGGCAGAGACTCAGCAAGAAAAGAAAACTTAAAGCTAATATCCATGATGAACATAGATGCAAAAATCTTCAATAAAATACTGGCAAACCGACTGCAACAGCACATCAAAAAGCTTAACCACCATGATCAAGTCGGTTTCATTCCGGTGATTCAAGTCTGGTTCAACATACGCAAGTCTATAAACATAACTCGCCACATAAACATAACCAAAGACAAAAACCACATGATTATCTCAATTGATGCAGAGAAGGCCTTTGACAAAATTCAACAGGCTTTACGCTAAAAACCCTCAATAAACTAGGTATTGACGGAATGTATCTCAAAATAATAAAAGCTATTTACGACAAACCAACAGCCAATTATCATACTGAATGGGCAAAAACTGGAAGCATTCCCTTTGAAATCTGGCACTAGACAAAGATGCCCTCTCTCACCATGCCATCTGTTTGCTTTCAACCTACCTGTGGCTTTATATTTACAACATGTCTCATATATAGCATGTAATTTGGGTTTTCTGTTTTATTCATTCTGACAACCTCTATATTTAAGTTATAATTGATACAGTTATTTGTATGACTGAATTTATGTTACTACCCCACTATTTGTCTTATATTTGCCCCATCTATTCTTTGAATCTTCTTATCTCTCTTTTTTTTTTTTTTGTTGAGACAGAGTCTCACTCTGTCACCCAGGCTGAAATGCAATGGCATGCTCTTGGCTCACTGCAAACTCTGCCTCCCGGGTTCAAGCAATTCTCCTGCCTCAGCCTCCCAAGTAGCTGGGATTACAGGTGTGCACCACCACTCCTGGCTAATTTTTGTACTTTTAGTAGAAACGGGATTTCACCATGTTGGCCAGGATGGTCTTGATGTCTTGACCTCGTGATCCGCCTGCCTCGGGCTCCCAAAGTGCTGGGATTACAGGCGTGAGTCACCATGCCCAGCCTAATTTTTATATTTTTAAGTAGAGACAGGGTTTCATCATGTTGGTCAGGCTGGTCTCGAGCCCCTGACCTCATGATCTGTCCACCTGAGCCTCCCAAAGTGCTGGGATTATAAGTGTGAGCCATTGCACCCAGCTCCTTCTTACCTCTTTAACTTTCAGATTACCAGTTCATTTTCCACACAGCAACCAGAATGATCTAAAACAAAGGGAATCGAACAAATGCAATTTCCTGCTTAAAATCCACCAATGGCTATATAAAATTCTAACTCCTCACTGTGGCCTGCATGATCCAGCTTTTCCTACTATCCAAATTTCACGTGCTACCACTTTCTCCCTTGACCAGTCTGCTTGAGTCATGCTCCTCCTTCTTATTGTTTGAACAAAGCTCGAAGTTCTTCCCCTCCCCAGGCCCTTTCCACTGATGACACCCCCTTTCTGAAGTGCTCCTCCCTGGGATCTCTTATATGGCCTGCAGTTCTCACCTGCCAGGTCTCAGCTCCTGTGTCTTTTCTGTCATAGTAAGAAAAACTGAAAATTTCATAAAACAAGCACTCAAGCACCAACAGGTAAAGAAGTAGCACATTGCCGGCATTCATGTGCCCATTACCAATTACAGCCTCTCCTTTAGCCTAGAGATAAACACTATCCTGACTTTTGTGGTGACCATTTCCTTGCTAATCTTTAGTTTTACTACCTGTAACCAATTCATCTGTAAACAATATAGGCAGGGCATGATGGCTCATGCCTGTAATCCCAGTGCTTTCAGAGGCTGAGATGGGAGGATCATTCAAGGCCAGGAGTTTCAAACCAGCCTGGGCAACATAATGAAACCCCATCTCTACAAAAAATTTAAAAAGTAGCCTGGCATGATGGCACATGCATGTAGTCCCAGGTACTTGGGAGGCTGAGGTTGGAGGATCACTTCAGCCCAGAAATTTGAGGCTGCAGTGAGTTATGATCACTCCATTGCACTCCAGCCTGGATGACAGAGCAATCCTGTCTCAACAAAACTAAACATAATTTAGTGTTTCCTGTCTTCAGTGGAATAATATTGTATTTTTTTGTGTGTCTTTTTTTCAACAGTGTGCTTGTGAGATCCATCCATGCTACTGTGTATAATAGTAATTAATTAATTTTATTGTTATAATATAGTCCATCATATGAATATGTCACAATTTATCCATTATGTGCTTGTATAAACATTTAAATTATTTTTAGATTGTGGTTATTATAAATAATGCTACTGTAAATATTCCTGTACTTCTGTCATGGTGTATATTTATGAGAGATACTAGGAGTGGATTTACCTCAGGTCATAGGGTATCAGTGTAATCAACATTGCTATATAATGCCAGTGTTACAAAGTGGCTTATTAAATTATATTCCAGCAATTAACAGAAGTCCCCACTGCTCTATATCCACACCAACCTCTGGAATTGTCAGATTAAAAACATTTTGCCACCCCAATGGATGGGGAATATCCCACTATGATTTTAATTTTCATGTCCCTGATTTATTTTTATTTTTATTTTTTATTTTATTTTTATTTTTAATTAATTTTATTTTTAATTTAATTAAATTTTAATTTTTTTTTTTTTTGAGACAGAGTTTATCTCTTTTTGCCCAGGCTGGAGTGCAATGGCACGATCTCGTCTTACCTCAACATCTGCCTCCCGGGTTCAAGTGATTCTCCTGCCTTAGCCTCCCAAGTAGCTGGGATTACAGGCATGTACCACCACACCCAGCTAATTTTTGTATTTTAGTAGAGATGGGGTTTCACCATGTTGGCCAGGGTGGTCTCAAACTCCCAACCTCAGGTGATTTGCTCTCTTGGCCTCCCAAAGTGCTAGGATTACAGGCATGAGTCACCTTGCCCAGCCAATGCCCCTGATTTTTAATGAAGTTAAGTATTTTTTCGTTTGCTTCTTGAGCATTTAAATATGATGTTTTGCAGAAAATTAATTGCTTTTAGTTTTTGTTCTATAGAGCTGTCTTTATTTTATTTATATCTTCAAGTTATTTATATATATTCTGCATCTGAGCCTTGTATTATTTATATATGTAGTAAATACCTTTTCCCATTCTGCAGCTTGCCTTTTCACTGTTTTTTTTTTTTTTTTTTTTTTTTTTTCTCCAGACTGGTGCTCTAAAAATGCAGACACTGTAATTTCAACCTGCTGAAGTCTCTACATTCAACTGGAAGTGCTGGGGCAAAAATTCTCCATCAGGAAATGCCTAGACCTTTGTACCACTGCCTTGCTTAGTCAATCATTGACCAGGATCTCCCTGAGAAAAGAGTGACCTTGGCTTTCCCTGTTTGCTCAGTTTTTGGCTGGAAAAAGCACCCCAAGAATAGCAGGTCCTTGGCTCAACAGTTAGACAAACCTGATAAACCCAATAGCTAGAAGCTGTTCATCTAACCACACACCTCACAGCTGGACAGTGAGTCTTTCTCTAAGGGAGGTCTGAGCAGCACATCTCTGTGGCTGCCACTCTCTTCTAATAGACACCCTCTTTTTTTTTCCTCCGGCCCGCACCTCCCCGACATCCTCTTTTAACATGCACATACAATTCGTTCAACATCCTGCACTTTCTCTTTCCTCTGGACATGACACTGTTTAGAATCTGCAATGTCCCGTGCCCATAGTTTACATGGTAAACTATTAGTCCTTCAAGTTTCAGCTTGGATATTTGCTCTTCTGTGAAGACTTTCTCTGCCCCCTGTTATGAGCTTATTTGTATGCCCTATAATTCATATGTTGAAGCCCTAACCCCTAGCACCTCAAAATGTGACTGTGTTTATGGACAAGGTGTTTAAAGAGGCGATTAAGTTAAAATGAGGCCATTAGAGTGGGCCCTAATCCAATCTGACTAGTGTCCTTATGAGAACAGATTAGGATACCAGGGATGTGCTCACACAGAGGAAAGGCCATGTGGGGACACAAAGAGAAGGTGGCCACCTGCAAACCAAGGAGAGTGGCCTCAGGAGAAACCCAGTCTCCTGATATCTTGGTCTTAGGCTTCTAGCCTTCAGAACAGTGAGCAAATAATTTTTTTTTTTTTTTTCAAGAGACCTGGTCTCTATGTTGTCCAGGCTGGAGTGCCATGGCTATTCACAGGCGCGATCCCACTACTGATCAGCATGGGAGTTTTGACCGGCTCCGTTTCTGACCTGGGCCAGTTCACCTCTCCTTAAGCAACCTGGTGGTCCCCCACTTCTGGGAGGTCACCAACCATATTGATGCCGAACTTAGTGTGGACACCCGATCGGCATAGCGTACTACAGCCCAGAACTCCTGGGCTCAAGCAATCCTCCCACCTCAGCCTCCCGAGTAGCTGGGACTACAGGCACGTGCCTGGCATAATTTTTTTTTTTTCTTTTTTTGAGGCAGAGTCTGGCTCTGTTGCCCAGGCTAGAGTGCAGCGTTGCAATCTCGGCTCACTGTAACCTCTGCCTTCTGGGTTCAAGCGATTCTCCTGCCTCAGCCTTCCCAGTAGCTGGGATTACAGGTGTCATGCTCCACCATGTCTGGATATTTTTGTATTTTTAGTAGAGACAGGGTTTCACCATATTGACCAAACTGGTCTCAAACTCCTGACCTCAGGTGATTCACCCGCCTTGGCCTCCCAAAGTGATGGGATTACAGGCGTGAGCCACCACACCCAGCCCGGTGAGCAAATACATTTTTGTTGTTTAAGCCTTCCAGTCTGTGGCATTTTGTTCAAGCATCCTGGGCAAACATACATTCCCCACTCTCAATCCAGGAAGTGAGACACCCCCCTTCCATGCTTCCTTAGAGCTATTGACATAGCCCTAGGGTAGCCTTATTACCTGATATTGTCCTTGTGTTGCGTGCCTCTCTCTCCACGATTTCTAAAAAATTGAGGCCGGGCACGGTGGCTCAAGCCTGTAATCCCAGCAATTTGGGAGGCTGAGGCGGGTGGATCACGAGGTCGAGAGATCGAGACCATCCTGGTCAACAAGGTGAAACCCCGTCTCTACTAAAAATACAAAAAGTTAGCTGGGCATGGTGGTGCGTGCCTGTAATCCCAGCTACTTAGGAGGCTGAGGCAGGAGAATTGCCTGAGCCCAGGAGGCGGAGGTTGCGGTGAGCCGAGATCGCGCCATTGCACTCCAGCCTGGGTAACGAGCGAAACTCCATCTCAAAAAAAAAAAAAAAAAAAAAAAATTGAGTTTCTTGAAAACAAAACAAAACAAAACAAAACTATTTGAATGACTAACTCAAAACGAGAGACAAAAGGAGGATTCCTTTTTTGTTTAAAGACAGGATGTCGCCGGGCGCGGTGGCTCAAGCCTGTAATCCCAGCACTTTGGGAGGCCGAGGCGGGTGGATCACGAGGTCGAGAGATCGAGACCATCCTGGTCAACATGGTGAAACCCCGTCTCTACTAAAAATACAAAAAACTAGCTGGGCGTGGTGGCGCGTGCCTGTAATCCCAGCTACTTAGGAGGCTGAGGCAGGAGAATTGCCTGAGCCCAGGAGGCGGAGGTTGCAGTGAGCCGAGACCGCGCCATTGCACTCCAGCCTGGGTAACAAGAGCGAAACTCCGTCTCAAAAAAAAAAAAAAAAAAGACAGGATGTCTTTCTATTTCCCAGGCTGGAGCGCAGTGGCATGATCACAGCTCACTGCAGCCTCAAACTCTTGGACTCAGTCAATCCTCCTGCCTCAGCTTCCCGAGTAGATGAAACTACAGGTACCCAACACCACGGCCACCAATTTTTTTCTATTTTTTGTAGAGACATGGTCTCATCACGTTGCTTAGGCTGGTCTCAAACTCCTGGGCTCAAGCAATCCTCCTACTTTGGCCTCCCAAAGTACTGGGATTGCAGGGGTGATCCACTTCCCCTAGCTAAAGGCTTACTTTTTTTTTTTTTTTTTTTTGAGACTGAGTCTCACTCCATTGCTCAGGCTGGAGTGCAGTGGTGCAATCTTGTCTCACTGCAACCTTCGCCTCCTGGGTTCAAGCAATTCTGCCTCACCCTCCCAAGTAGCTGGGATTAAGTCGCCAGCCACCAGGCTCAGCTAATTTTTGTATTTTTAGTAGAGATGGGGTTTCACCATGTTGGCCAGGCTGTTCTCAAACTCTGACCTCAGGTGATCTGCCCACCTCAGCCTCCCAAAGCACTGGGATTACAGGCATGAGCCGCAGCGTCTCTACAGGATTACTTTTTGAGAAGCCAGTTTAAAGATTCATGGATTGCAGACAAGCTGGAACGCTAGGGTAACCCAGCAGAAATCCTAAAAGTCAGAAACTACAGTACTTACATTTTCCCCTGTTAAGCTGTGAGAGTACTCGTCTTGCTCGCAATAGAAACAAAGTAGAACTACAGGAAGCAAAACAGAGTAGCAGCCTGTGTGTGCTCAGGTTGGTGTAAAGCCGTTTGAGGCTGAACTGCTAATGAGGGAGTTTACTAGATCTAACAATCTCCGAATGCTTTTTACCCTGAAGTCTTCATCTGCTAGAGAAGAGTGAGAGAGAGAGACAGAGAGAGAGAGAGAGAGAGAGAGAGAGAGAGAGTGTGTGTGTGTGTGTGTGCGCGCATGCACGTGCACGTGAGCATTTCAATCCCCTACTTAGGTACAATCCCTAGCTCCACCATTCATTAACTTAGAAGTTTTAAGCCTCAATGTCGTCTTCTGTAACATAGCAATGATGATGTTTATTGTTTCAACTCCATAGAGTTGTTGTAAGGGTTAAACGACATCAATCATCTCCTTTATGGACTAACCTAAGAACTAGTCAATAAATGTCAGCCATTGTTATTGTGAGAGAATATTGTACCCCATTCAGTTGAGAATATATAATGTTACACCCTACCTTGGAAGAAAAATCCCTGCATCCTTTAATAAGTGGCAGAAAAGAACTTAGCAGCACACAAATGCCAGGTGACCATAAGGAGTGCCCTGGGTCTTCTTCCTCATGAGTATGTTTTGAAGTATGTACATGATTTGAAGTCTCTCACAGCTGGGTTTGTTACCATTTAACTCTGACAAAAATGCAGTCTGTTCACTTGCTTCAGAATACCACAGCATATCTAGACAAGAAGTATGTTGTAATGTAAGGATTTCTGTCTGCTAGCACTTTCTCAAGGCTAAGTCTAAGAATGCAATCAGTTTGGTGGTAATCGATTGGATTCTCACTCTGTGACCTATATCCAGCTTTGAAAGGGGCCTTCTGGAATGTTGTGGGGATTACAAAGGCATGGTTCTCTTGGAGAAAGTCTCAGGGCATCAGGTGATCACAGTAGTTGTGCCAACCATGGAAGTACATAGGGGTTCAGTAGTTTTAAAACAGCAACTTGGAAGAGCATACTTGTTTTCCTTCCTGGATGAGACTGTCCTACTTTCAATTCTCTAAGCTAAACGCACAGTGGATGGTTGCCTGGGTGACAACCTGTAAACTAAGCAGTCTCTTTGCAGCTAACTAAAGACTTTGTGCATGCAGGAGCAGCTTAATTAAAGAAAAAATTTAAAAAGAAAAATTATTTGGGCTGTGCAACACTGTAAAGTCATTAAAGAAAAACAAATCTGAATCTCTGCTGTTTTTTTCTTTCTTTTTTTTTGTTTTGTTTTCCTTTTTCTTTTCTTTTTTGTTTCTTTTCTATCTCTGCTGTTTTTAAATGGATTCCTAATTGAAGTGTGGGTTACAGCTGTCCTGGAAATCAGCGCCACAATGAATTAGGATGATGTTGGCTACTGTTTGGCTCGGTGTTTCTTCAACTGTGTACCACCTCCCTCAGCAAAACACAGCACAGGTAAGCCAAATCTCCACTTTTCATCCCATTTTAGATAAACTGTATGTTGCAACTTCTTTACTCCCCAAAGTGTGTATGTCCCAGAGGAGAAACACCAGGTAAACTGATAGAAGAAACTGTGTCCTAATCTCAGATAATAATATCCTCACAGTTGTAATAAACTATTTTTTACTTTTCAACTATTGTGACAATTTCCTCCAATACTTATGCAGGCACCTCTAGACCATAGGCTAAATTACTAATGACAAGAAAGTGTATGAAAAACACTTGCTTTCACTGAATTATACTCAGGGGTAATCTTATAGTTTAATCACCCAAATATGTGTAAACGTTACATGGTATGAATCTTCTTGTAACCAATCAATATTGTGTGCATATGTTCTTAACCATGTTTTCTTAATGTGAACTGAGATTTCTGTTGCTTTAAATATTTGTTACATAAGGTTCCAAATCAAATGTACAGCATAACAAAGGTTTTGGTTTTACCAGTAGATAAACCATGAATACAATTAAAAATAAAAAAGACTGGGCTTCTAGAAACCTCTGTGGAATGAAACATTATTTCTAAAAAAATCATTGGTCAAAACAATTCTAAATGGGGTGGACATGGTGGCTCATGCCTATAATCTCAGCACTTTGGAAGGCCAAGGCTTGTGGACCACCTAAGGTCAGGAGTTCGAGATCAGCCTGGCCACATGGCGAACCCCTGTCTCTACTAAATACAAAAATTAGCCAGGTGTGGTGGCGGAGGCCTGTAATCCCAGCTACTTGGAAGGCTGAGGCAGAAGAATTGCTTGAACCCAGGAGGCGGAGGTTGCAGTGAACCAAGATCGTGCCATTGCATTCCAACCTAGGCAACAGAGCAAGACTCCATCTCAAAAAGAAAAAATTCTAAATGGAAAATTGAGAAATGCTTTCTTACGAAAATGCTAAAATTGACATGTACAGATTGAAGGTCAGGAGACAAAATAGAGCTCACTAATAAAAAGCAGTGTGGGTTCATGACTAAGCCTGGGCAACATAGTGAGACTGTCTCTACAAAAACAAAAAATAAAAATAACTAGCAGGGCATGGTGCTGTGTACCTGTAGTCCTAGCTATTCAGGAGGACAAGGTGGGAAGATCCCTTAAACCTAGGAGTTTGAGGCTGCAATGAGCTATGATCAAGCCACTGTACTCCAGCCTCGATGACAGAGTGTGACCCTGTCTTTAAAAAATAAAAATAATTTGTAAAAGCTGTGGTCTGTGCATGTTAACGGAAAGAATGAGCTGCATCTAAGGATAATGTTATGTGCTCATTCAATCTCATTGTCTTCCTCTGGTGACTACCGACTACGTGAGACAATAAATGACCAAAAAAATGACCACATCGCCCAGTATTGCACTGATCTGATTTGATAACCTGGGGATTGTTGCTTAGTTAAATCTAAATTGTTATGTTTTATTTTAGATGATAGATGCTACTTATGAAATGCTCTTTCTTAAGGGTTACATGAAAAAGTTGAACCGCAACTCCATGACATTGCTTGGTAATAACCTTGGGGGAAAAAAATGTTTGAAGTTTTATTTCTACTTTATGAATAAGGTGTGATATAAATATCTAGTTCTTGCCTTGTTGTTATTTGAATATTTGATCTTTAGCTTTATTAAAAGACAATTTTTAATTATCCTTTGTTTATGAAAATCTTTTCTTCCCCTCAAAATGATCCTGTAAATACTGTTGCATTTTCAAAAACAAATATATAAATCTAAGTTACAAAGCAATTTGCTGGGACAGATGTGTGTACTGCTTTTAATTATTTCTGAGGTCTTATTTTGAGTGTATCATCTGCTCCTTCTGCCCTTAGTAAGGTCCCAAGTACACTGCTTATTAAAAGCTATGGTTAAGATAATGATGATTAGGTGACAGCAATCAACCAAACGTCTACTTCTCTTAAAAGAGCTTTAAGAAAACAGGCATTACTGGTGGGAGTGTAAGTTGATACAGCCATTCTGGAGGACAATCTGGCAGTACTTTGTGAAATTAAATCCATTCAACCCACTTGCCCCAGAGAAACATTTACAGGGTGCATAGTAAGGCCCAAACAAGGATATTCATCATAGTGTTGTTTGTGGAGCCGACAACTTAGACGTCCATCATCAAGGGAATAATAAACACAGTAAACATAAAACCAACAACCTTGTACATATAAGTATAAGGATAAAGCTTAAAAGTAGTGTTAACAAATAATTAACAAGCTCTAGAGTAAAATATTATTTGTGTAAATCAAAAACCAATGTAATATAATAGCACTGTATGCCTTACAAGGATATACTTATATTGAGGATACCTCTCGGGCACATTAGATTGGGTTCTTATCAGACAGAGGGGATCAGAGCTGGATGGGAAAAAAACAAAACAAAACAAAACAAGAGGAAAGCCTGACAGGGTCCAGTGTGGCTAGCAAGGAGTAATGATCAGTTCATCCCCATCTACCTAAGGTCCAAACATGAAAATGGAAATAAGGCTATTCGGCAAATGCACCTTTAAATACTAGTTCCATTACTTTTTTTTTTTTTTTTTTTTTTTTTGAGATGGATTTTCACTCTTGTTGCCCAGGCTGGAGTGCTACGGCACGATCTTGGCTCACTGATGTAAACTATGGACTTTGGGTGATAATGCTGTGTTTGTAACTTCATCAGTTGTTAACAAATGTACCACTCTGGTGCAGGCTGTTGATGGTTGCAGTAGGGGGTAGTGGAGAGGGAATATTCTGTTCTTTCTTCCAAGTTTTGCTGTTAACTTAAAACTGCGCTAAGTAATAAAGTCAATTTTTTAAAGTCTCTTGAAAATTTCTTTAAAAAAAGAGTCCCCAGCCTCATCCCAGATCTACTAAAGGAAAGTTGAAATCTTTATTTATAACAAGGAAATGTTTATGCTCAAGCAAGTTCAGCACATGCACTGAGCTAAGGCCACCATTTCTCTGAAAGCCAAGGAGACCAACCACACACACTTGTTTGTGTACTGGCTCTGTTGCTGACGTCATCTATTGTCTTTCTGTAAAAGGAATCACCTGCCTTCCCCAGCAATGGGTCCTCCCTCAGTTCCTGGCCCCCAACCTCCTGGACCTTTTCATTGTATATGGTCGATCAGTCGCAAATCCTGTGAACCCTCGCATTCAGATTTTGTTGTTGTTGTTTTTTGAGATGGAGTCTTGCTCTGTCGCCCAGGCTGGAGGGCAGTGATGTGATCTCCACTCACTGCAACCTCTGCCTTCTGGGTTCAAGTGATTATCCTGCTTCCGCCTCCTGAGTAGCTGGGATTTCAGGTTTGTGCCACGTGGCTAATTTTTGTATTTTTTAATAGAGACGAGGCTTTACCATGTTGGCTAGGCTGATCTTGACTCCTGACTTCAGGTAATCCAACCACTTGGCCTCCCAAAGTGCAGGGATCACAGGCATAAGCCACCGTGCCCGGCCACATTCAAATTTTTGTTTCTGCCTTTCTCCTCTGCATCATAATAATCTTCCTAAAGTACCAATATTCCTAAAAGGCACTGCCAAAAGCTCTCCATGGGCTTCCCAATGTGTTGGGAAATCCAGGGTAAATTCCCATCTGGTTTCGCTCTCTCCTCAGCCCTGGGTAGAGGCCTGAGTTCACGCCTGTCCCCCATCGAGCTGCCCTTTCTCCTTCACTGTGACTCTCCAGATATCACAGATGCCTTCTCTTTAGGGGATCTTCCAGATCACATGGGCATTCTATTTTCCTGACATCTGTAAGATTCATTATCTGAGGTTTGCATGAGCACTTAATCGTGCGTGTTCTTTCTTGTATGTTGGCTAACCTATTTGTGTTATCTTTATTGCGACAGGTCATTGACAACTGCTGAAGGGCATATAGCATCTCCCTAATGAATGGATGGATTCATGGACTAGTACTATTTCTAGAGTGAAATACAAGTTCTCGTTGGAGAACGAGGGCTCTATGTAGTTCAGCCCATGAATTCTGAGGGCATTTGTGTATTTAGAACATTAAAGGGCAAATCTAGACTTTTTCTTGTTTGTTTTTTTTAGCTTTCCTCTACAAAGTTGTACTATGAAATGAGCCTCTTGTTCTTTTGCTTTCAATCTCATGCCAGATTATTGCAAGGAAATTGCACATCGAATCAATAACTTGTGGCTACATATAGTGACTAACATGTCAGAAGCAGAGGTTGGAGCATAGAGTCTGACAAAAGATGCCGTGCTGTTACTAACAGCAAGAGGCTCCAGGCTGGGCATAGTGGCTCATGCCTGTAATCCCAGCACTTTGAGAGGCCGAGGTGGGCGGATCACCTGAGGTCAGGAGTTTGAGACCAGCCTGGCCAACATGGTAAAAACCCATCCCTACTAAAAACTACAAAAAATAGCTGGGAATGGTGGTGCACATCTATAGTCCCAGATATTGGGGAGGCTAAGGCAGGAGAATGGCCTGAACCCAGGAGGCAGAGGTTGCAGTGAGCCAAGATCATGCCACTGCCCTCCAGCCTGGGTGACAGTGAGGCTCTATCTCAAAAGAAAAAACAGAAAGAAGAAGAAAAAAGAAGAGGCTCCATGTGGGGGAGGGTAGTTTGATGATCTCCAAAATTGCAATTTGAGATATTTCAATGATTTGGAAAACTGATATGAGATATTTAAAATTATGGCTTTCCTGGAGAATCTAGAACAGTGGGCACTGTGCTCCTCAATGACTCCCACTGTGCTAGAATCACAGAGGATGCAAAAGTATAAGGCATGCAATGTCCCTGCTATTGAGGAGCTTACAGTATTATTGGGAAGATACGACTTTCAGAAAGAAAATAGTTATAAGGTGGTTAACAAACAACACTAAAAAAAATAAAATCCAACAAGAATTTTCACCCGTAGAATGTACCAATCCTCTGTAGATAATATTTCAGATCCTCACCAGCCTTTTGAAGAGGGATGCTCATTTCCGTTTTAGAGATACTTAAACACAGCCCAGAGCTGAGACATATGCTCATGGCCACACAGTTGGTAATCTGTGGAGAAGGAATTGAAATCCAGGTTCTACTGGGCTCTAAGCTTGTTCTCTTTCCATTCTGCTGCTGATCCATCCTCTCTTCTCCTCTACCACAGCAGATCTTCCAAAATAATGGTAAAATTATTACCTAATTCCTAATTCAACATGTATGCAAAGAACCAAGACATTTCGCCCTCTTTTCAAAATGGTCTTTAAAACTGTTACAAGATTTTTATACATAAAAGAAGGAAACATGTGGCAGTAAAGGCAGAATATGTTATATTTGAACCGCTCACAGCTTTGCTGACTCTCATATAATTAAATCATTCCTTTTCTCTTTAAGGCAATCATGTGGAACTAGCAAGATGAATAAAAATAAACTGATCCATGATTTCCTAGAAGTAGTTTCAAGAGGTGATGCAGAACTCATCTGTGACTATATTACTAAAGTCCAGTCCGTCCTTGGAAACCTTGACTTTCAGCACCCAAAGACGGGGAATACACCTCTCATTACTGCAGCAGAGGAAAATCTAACAGAGGTAACACGTGACGTGCTGGGCTGAAGGATAAAAAGTCTTCCAAGCTAAGGATTCTGAGAGTGAGATATTTGTGAATAGTGATATCACCCATTGCCATAAAAGAATGCCTGAAGACACAAAGTAGGGTATGGGGAGGGGGATACCCTAAATCTAGGTAGGAACCATCTCTATTCATTTCCTCATTCAGTCCACAGTATTCCTCATATATTCAAGGCAATCTCTGGATTTCATGGTGGATCTGGATGTGAGTCAAACACATATGCCACCCTCAAGAAGCTAATGGTCTAATGGGGCCACATAATGGGGCCCAACTCCATCAGTACCTGGACATTTGTGCTGTGATCTAACAAATGCACGTAAACCTGGAAGTAGGGAAACAGGGGTAAACAAGTGAATGATAAGACCTAAAAGGGCAGGAGATTTTGTCCTCTTTGTTGTAGCTATATCTCCAGCTACAAGCAGAGAGCCTGACCCAGCCAGGTGTTAATAAATATGTACTAAATGGGGACATTAATGAAAAAGTAACCTTTTTGGGTCTTATTAATCAGTTCTATCATTGTGTGCGGTGATTTATGAAGTTCTGTTTAAGAATGCAGGTAAGAGTGGCCACAATATGAGCACATAGCTTTGGGGAGAGGCAGCAAAGAGGAAGGCTTCATGAACAGAAAGGGCGAGAATGCGGAAACTAGGGTGGAAAAGACAAATGTCACTCAACTGCTCAAGTTGGTTCTTCTACAAGTTCTTGGGACTTTTTTTGTTTGTTTTGCTTCACTTTTTGAGACAGGGTCTTTCTCTGTCACCCAGGCTGGCATGCAGTGGCATGATCATGGCTCACTGCAGCCTCAACCTCCCCAGATTCAGGTGATTCTCCAACCTCAGTCTCCCAAGTGGCTGGAAACTACAGACACATACCACCACACCTGGCTATTTTTTTTTTTTTTTTTTTTTTTTTGTAGAGATAGGGGTTTCAGCATGTTGCCCAGGCTGGTCTCAAACTCTTGGTTTCCAAGTAGCTGGGACTACAGCCGCACACCACAATGCCCAGCTAATTTTTTGTATTTTTAGTAGAGATGGGTCTCACCATGTTGGCCAGGATGGTCTTGATCTCCTGAACTTGTGATCTGCCCACCTCAGCCTCACAAAGTGCTGGGATTCCAGGCATGGGCCACCACACCCGGCCAGTTCTTGGGACTTTATATGCAAGTGGGCCCTCAATCCTGCCTGGTCACCAGCTTCTCTTGACTCTGTTCTTAAGCTCTTTTTCTCTTATGATTCCTCTCCATGAATGCTTTTTAAACGGATTATAAAATATAGCACATATGCTAAAAGAAAGAAAGAAAGAAAGAAAAGATATAATAAAACAAGCACCTGGTGCCAGGTGCGGTGGCTCACACCTGTAATCCCAGCACTTTGGGAGGCTGAGGTGGGCAGATCACAAGTTCAGGAGATCAAGACCATCCTGGCCAACATGGTGAGACCCATCTCTACTAAAAATACAAAAAATTAGCTGGGCGTTGTGGTGTGCGGCTGTAGTCCCAGCTACTTGGAAGGCTGAGGAAGGAGAATTGCTTAAACCTGGGAGGCAGAGGTTGCAGTGAGCCGAGATTGCACCACTGCACTCCACCCTGGCAACAGAGAGAGACTTGGTCTCAAAACAAAAACAAAAACAAAAAACAACAAAAACAACAACAACAACAACAAAAACCAGGCACCTGTGTACCCAACACCCAGGTCAAAAATTAGAACGTTGCCATGCCCCAAAAACAGGCATCTATATATGCCTGTCTTAAATTGCATCCCTACCCTGGCTAACCATTATCTTGAATTTTTGTTTAATAATTTCCTTGCCACCTATGCATTCATGCCTAAATAATTGTTTGCTTTTTCCTGCTTTTGAATTTTATAAAAACAAACTCACACTGTGTATGCACCTGCATAACTTTTTTTTGGAGATGGAATCTCGCTCTGTCACCAAGGCTGGAGTGCAGTGGTGTGATCTTGGTTCACTGCAACCTCTACCTCCCGGGTTTGAGTGATTCTCTTGCCTCAGTCTCCTGAGTAGCTAAGACTACAGACATGCGCCACCACACCTGGCTAATTTTTTGTATTTTTAGTACAGACAGGGTTTTACCATATTGGCAGGCTGATCTCAAATTCCTGACTTCAAGTAATCCTCCCACCTCAGCCTCCCAAAGTGCTGGGATTACAGGTGTGAGCCACCCCACCCAGCCATGTTCCTGTATGACTTGCTGCTTCTGTTCTTTATCATGTTTTGGGGATTCCTCCATTTTGAAACATGAAGCATAGCTATGGTTTTTCAGTTTTAGTGCTATCTAGTGTTCCACTGGATAAAAATAAATGCCACAATACAGGCACAGTGGCTCCCACCTGTAATCCTAGCACTTTGGGTGGCCAAGCTGGGTGAATTGCCTGAGTTCAGGAGTTTGAGACTGGCCTGGCCAACATGCTGAAACCCCATCTCTACTAAAAATACAAAAAATTAGCTGGACATGGTGATACACACCTGTAATCCCAACTACTTTGGAGGCTGAGGCATGAGAACCGCTTGAGCCCAGTAGGCAGAGGTTGCTGTGAGCCAAGACCGCACCACTAAATTCCAGTCAGGACAATAGTGTGAGCCTCTCATTAAAAAAAAAAAAAAAAAAAAAAAAAATATATATATATATATATATATATATATATATACACACACTTTAATATGTGTGTGTATATGTATCTATCTATCTATCTATCTATCTATCTATCTATCTATATATATATGCCACAGTATCTGCCTAACCTACTTTGGTGGACATCTGGGTGGTCTCCAGATTCTTGTCATTACAAACAATGATGCTTCTTTCCATCAGCCTTTAAAAATGTTTAGATAAGTGCCTTCTGGCAGCGCATAAAGAAGCAAACACCTCCACTGATTCCATGTCCTCCTGCAACCACTTCCTTTCCTCTCTCAGGCCTTTTTACTAGCAGACATCTCTTGAGAACTATGAAGGATCTGAGATTTTACCGTACTCACAGCTAATGAGTTAGCCTGCCAGAATTGCTTGGATTCCTAGCAGAAGAAACCACTACTGGATCAGAGACAAAGGGCGGCGTATTGATTCATAACAATAGCATTAGTCAGAGTTTTAGCAGTTTTGTATCGGTTCCCTAAGCCCTAATTCCCACTAAGTGATAGGAAGAGGACCAGGTGACCCCTGAACATGCAGTGGATTGCATGACAGCAGAGGAACCCTCAACTTAGAGAACCCTAATAATTTACAACGGTCAGTAAGCAAACCTACTCTTTGCTGCAAAGGGAGACACTATGTCTATCTTTCAAGGCCATTCACTATACAAATAAGCTTGAAAAGTTTGCATAGAATAAAGTTGGCTCCTTTGCTCATAAGACCTGCAGAAATGTAAGAGATCCGTGGAGATTTGCCTCCTAACAATGTCCACCCCTTATTTCTACACTATCTTAGCATCTGATGAATTTTCTCATGATTTCACTACTCTGTTGGCCACTCTGTTTAATCTGATCAACAGAGGCTGGGACCAAATTCAGTTTGTCTCATATAACAGTCAATGAAAGCTACTGTCAACAGAACTCCAAGCAGCAGGAGGAGGCCAATCTACATTACTGACCTCAACAATGCCGCCCAAAGTCCTGAACCCATTCAGCTGAACAAATCACATAAACCATCAGGGTCTGCTTTCAAAACCCAGGTGATGGCTGGGCACAGTGGCTCACGCTTCTAATTCCAGCACTTTGGGAGGCTGAAGCAGGCAGATCACCTGAGGTCAGGAGTTGGAGACCAACCTGGCCAACATGGTGAAACCCCATCTCTACTAAAAATGCAAAAATTAGCTGGGCATGATGGCAGGTGACTATAATCCCAGCTACTTGGGAGGCCGAGGCAGGAGAATTGCTTGAACCCGGGAGTCAGAGGTTGCAGTGAGCCAAGATCAGCCTTTGCATTCCACCTTGGGTGACAGAGTGAGACTCTGTCTCAAAAAAAAGAATATTTTTCTGGTCAATCCTCACTGTCTTCACTGACTTACCTCTTCAAACTACTGCTTCAAACTACTGCTCTTCCTTCCTCTACCACTTCCTTCCTCTACACCTTCCTCTACTACTCAATCGAAACTGCTCTTGCCAATATCCCCAACAATGTCTTTGGTGACTTCCACCTCTTAGCACCATTGGACTCCAATTTTTCTTCAGGTGTTTCTTCCTTGACTTTCTGCTGGTTTTTCTCCTTACCTCTCTGGCAACTTCTATCCAGTCTCCTTTATGTGTTCTTTCTTCTCACCCCTTAAATATTGGTGTCTTTCAATAATGTGAGGATGGCTCCTAATTCTCAGGCCCATATCATAAACACATACACATATGTGCACACATAGTCACACACATGCACATGCACACACACACACACACACAAAATGTTAAACTCCAACTAAATATCTCCACTTGTATATTACAGACACCCCAAACACAACATGTCCAAAATTATCTTCATCTTTCTTCCCAAACCTTACCTTCCTGAGGGACACCAGCATCAGTGTTACTCATCTTATTAAATCAAATAAACATTTAATTACTTGAAATTGAATTAAATTAAGGCATTACCATCTATTTATCTTAAACCATTCATTCACTCATTCATAAAATATTTATTCATGTGATAAGATCTCTTGCTCTTGGGGATTTACATTTGAATGAAAGTGAAACACAACAAATAAAGAAACAAGAAACAAATAAATTATAAATTGTTATTCATACAGAGTGACTTCTCTTTTGATAAGGTGGCCAAGACATCCTTACTGATGTAGTTCTATTTACACTAAGACATAAATGAAGGGCAGCTGAGGTAGAAGGAATAGCAAAGACAAAGGCCTTGGTTAGGAAAAAGCTTGCATTTTTGAAGTGTAGAAAGGTGACTTGATCTTTCAGAGGGAGGGTGAAGAATGGCACAAGATAAAGCTGGAAATGCAGGTAGGGGCTGGATCATGCAAGGCCATAAAGACATGCAAAGGCATTTTCAAAAGCATTGAGAAGAAATTCACATACCATACAATCTACCTACTTGAAGTAGACACTTCCATGTTTTTTAGTATATTCATATTAATGTGCAATCATCACAATTGATTTCGGAACACTTTTATCATTTCAAAAAGAAATTCATCCCCAGAAAAAGAAGAGAAAAAGAAACCTGATATCCTTTAGCTATCACTCTCTATCCTTTCTTCCCAACTCCCACCCCAGCCCTGATCAGCCACTTTTCTACTTTCTGTCTTTTTAATTGTTTTTTGTTTGTTTGTTTTGAGACAGGGTCTCACTGTATCACCCAGGCTGGAGTGCAGTGGCATGATCAGAGCTCATTGCAGCCTCTACCTCCTGGGCTGAGGTGATCCTCCTGTCTCAGCCTCCCAGGTAGCTGAGACTACAGGCATGTGCCATCATGCCCAGCTAATTTTTGTATTTTTTGTAGAGACAGCGTTTCGCCATGTTGCCCAGGATTGTCTTGAACTCCTGGGCTAAAGTGATCCACTTTGGCCTCCCAAAGTGCTGGGATTACAGGCAAGAGCCACCATGCTTGGCCTCCATAACTTTTCTTATTTGGGACTTTCATACAAATGGAATCATACAGTATGTGATCTTCTATGATTGGTTTCTTTCACTTAGGATGATCTTTTCACAGTTCATTCATGTTGTAGCATATGTCAATACTTTATTTTTATAGCCAAATAATATCATATTGTCTTGATATACAACATTTTACTTATCCAATCATCCATTGGCAGAAAATTGGGTTCTTTTTGCCTTTTGGCTCAAGTGATCCTCCTGCCTCAGCTTCCCAATAGCTGGGATTATAGGCACACAGCACCGTGCCTGCTCCCTTTGGTTTTGTATTCTATATTATAGACAGTTATAAAACTTCAATGTTTTGTGTGGGTTTTACATACAATACTCAGATATATAGTCCCTCTGAAAAAGAGTATCCAAAAATCATGCGTGTCGTGGAGGCTTTTGTTTCCCAAATTAAAAAGGGCAAATAGCAGTCACCTACATCCCAATGAATCAGAGTCATGCCTAAGTCAGTTTTCCACCCAGCTCTGAAGACACTGTTGGTACTTAAAAATATTTAATTAAGACTGTGTTGTTTTGCAGGTTGTTGGATTTCTTCTGGAAAAGGGAGTAGATATCACCCTTTGCAATTACAGCAATCGAACTGCAATTCATGTAGCTAATAGCAGTATCCAAAGACAACTCTTGGCATTCAATAGAATCCAGGCTCCCCAAATGCAACTTCTACAAAGTTCATGGCAAGGTGATCTTGAACAACTTCAGCATTTACTGGTTAGTTGATATTTGTTTCCTGTCTTCGGGTGGGTGAGTGGGTGGTAAAAAGGGCACAGACTACATACGACTCCTTTTAAAGAAAACTAAGTTCTTTTCCAATGTAATCCTAGGAAGTTTCAGACAGAATATATGAGAAAGAAATGGGATCACACAGGACGCTGGGGTGGAAAACTAGATAATAAAGGAACACAGCAGCAGCCGAGTTCCACCTCCCTCCAGTTGGATGCTAGAAGTCATGCAGCACACCTGGGAAATAATTTGCTCCCAGAAAGCCCCCAGAGGACTACTATCAACTTGCTCAGAGGAGTTCCCTTGGCATCATTGCCGTCTGTACAGTTGCTGCTTAGATCCCTTTGGACCCGTTGCTGTTATTATCTTTATCCCGAAAAGGGAATCTGGGAGCCTGTGCCTTCCATAATATTTAGCTGTCGTGAAAGGAGTTCTGAGGATACATTTTTAAAGGGCTGTCTTCTCAGGGTATTTATCGTTGTGTTTAGATTTTCTACTTACAGATACTTTCTCCCAAAGCAACTTGCAAAATCATATGCATAACAAAGGACATTAATTATTGGTGACTGGCGATTGCCTGCTCTTGGCATTTACCTTCAGAGAGACTGTCAGGCCATGTGACCTTCCAACAGAAAGAAAATCAGTTGCTGCTAGGAAACAGTTTCTTCTAATCCCTTGTGGTAAAGACACAAGCAGATAAAGAAAACAGTGAAAGATATTCCAGTCAGGTACAGTTCAAGGAGAGATATAACAAAACCAAACAATACTTCAAATTCTTTTGTTGGACCAAATGATAGTCTAAAATTGCCAGATATCATGAACTAAAGCATAAAAATTTTTTGAAAGACAATGTATTTTACTTAATGGTATTTTCAGTAGTTGTAATTATAATCCATTGTCTGTTTTTATAACCACATTTTTAACTCCTAACCATTAGCAAACAAGTTTTAAGAAACTGGTGCCTGTGACTGGATCTATTTCTTGATCAACAGATGCTGAACTGATATGCTGTTGTAAAACTATTCTCAGTTTAAAATTTTCATGTTGGTTCTAACTAATAATAAACATTGATACCAGAGGTGGTTTCTCCTTAGTGACTAAAAAATATTAACTAATTAATTTCCACAGTACCCTGCTACCCTGCTGAAGTAATATTATCTCTAGTTTGTCCCAAGAGATGCTGAGGTAGAGACATTGAATATACTGACATGGCATAAAGTGAAATAGAGATGGAAATTAGTGCATTTCTTTGGTCTATAAAATGAACAGTTTAGGTGTTTTGGCCTTCCAGTAGCTTTTCAGCTTTGAAGGATCCAAATTAAATGTTACTTTCATTAAAGCCTCAGATTACATCCATATACCTTCCTCCATTTGACTATATAAATAATACGGTTAAGTAAGATGCTTTTTTTAAAAAAAATAAAGATGGGGTTTCACCATGTTGGTCAGGCTGGTCTTGAACTCCCAACCTCAGGTGATCTGCCCACCTTGGCCTCCAAAGTGCTTGGATTACAGGAATGAGCCACCACACCTGGCCAAGTGAGATGCTTTTTAAATTTTTTTTAAATTTTTTGAGACAGGGTCTCACTGTGTTGCCCAGGCTGAAGTACAGAGGCATCATCATGGCTCACTGCAGCCTTGACCTTCCCGGGCTCAGGTGATTCTCCCACCTCAGCCTCCTGAGTCCCCAGGACTACAGGTACATGCCACCATGCCTGGCTAATTTTTTGTATTTTTAGTAGAGATGGGGTTTTGCCATATTGCCCAGGCTGGTCTCAAACTCCTGGGCTCAAACAATCTACATGTCTCAGACTCCTAAAGTGCTGGGATTACAGGCATGAGCCACCATGCCTGGCTGAGCTGCCTTATTATTGTAAATTATTTATTCATTCAGTGAATATTTACTGGGCACCTACTGTGTGTCAGACACTCTGCTAAGTGCTTTTTACATTCTAGCTTCAATCAGTAACATCTCCCTATAGGGAAGACAATACTATTTCCCCTTACAGCTGAGGCTCTGAAGTTTAGCAAATAGGATTGCCGGATTTTGCAAATAAAAACACAGGACAGCCAGTTAAATTTAAATTTCAGATAAACAACAAATTTTTTGGTATAAATACATCCCAAATGAAAATTATACATGATTTAACTGGATACGGTCAATTTATCAGGGTGATTTGATCACGTTTTAACAGCGTGTCCCTGATACAACCTTTCAGGGAAGTTAAATAAACACCTTAAAGAGTTGAGATTGAAACCTAGATATGTCTTTCCAGCTTGTGTTCTTTCACCTCATCAGTTCCCTCTCAGGACAGACATTGAGAAAGAACATATTGAAGTTATAATGAAAAGTCGGCCAAGTAATGAAAATGCAAAGATTAGCATAAATAGCTATGCCGTAAAAACACAACAGAAATAAAGCTGCATATTTTTAAAGGCATCTGAAGAGTTTCTGGATATAAATTTCCCAAACCAACATGGCTTGACCCCTCTGATGCTGGCTGTGAGGGATGTGGACCTGTTTGAGACTCTTGACATGTTAACAGTGTACAGACCTGTGGAAGTTCTGTCTGAGCTCCTAAGTTATCATGCGTAAGTATGAGTCGTTAGCCCAGCTGAAGGGTGTCCATTCCATTGTTATGTACAGAAATCACATGTAAACTGACATATAGATTGTTTTCATTTCTTTGCTTAGCTTTCTTCTATTTTTCCTTCCTTCTTTCCTTCTTTCCTTCCTTCCTCCTTCCCCCTGCCTCCTTCCTTCTTTTCTTTCTTTCTTTCCTTCCTTCTTTCTTCTTTCCTTCCTTCTCTCTCTCTCTGTCTCTCTCTCTCTCTCTCTCTCTCAGGGTCTTGCTCTGTTGCCCAGGCTAAAGTGCAGTGGTGCAATCATAGTTTACTGTAACCTCGAACTCCTGGGCTCAATGAATCCTCCTGCTTCACCCTCTTGAGTAGCTGTAATTACAGGCGCATACCACTATGCCTGGCTAATTTTTAACTTTTTGTGGAGATGGAGTCTCACTATATTGCCTATGCTGGTCTCAAACTCCTGCCCTCAAGCACCTCTCCCATCTTGGCCTCCTAGTATGGGGATTACAGGCTATTTTACTATATGTACCAAATGCACATATATCATCATAAAAGTGACTTCACAATTGCAAAAGTGATGTGCAGTTGTTAAAATTTGCTACCTATTATTCTTATGATATTTTGCTCTTTAATTTGTTGAAATAATTACTGTTTTGGTAGTTACTGGGAATGTCAAATAATTCTTGAGTATCCAGCTTTCTACCCATAAGATGTTACTAATTATTTCAGAAAGCACTGTCAATGTCTCAAAAGCAATTTATAATAGTGTTTTCAAATTACCTTAAAATTACTATATGTCAAATGCTCTTTTAGGAAGGGAGAGGTAAACAATCAACTTTCTAAAAACAATAAGAGGGTTGGCTGGGCACGGTGGCTCACGCCTGTAATCCCAGCACTTTGGGAGGCCGAGGCGGGTGGATCACGAGGTCAAGAGATCGAGACCATCCTGGTCAACATGGTGAAACTCCGTCTCTACTAAAAATACAAAAAATTAGCTGGGCATGGTGGTGCGTGCCTATAATCCCAGCTACTCAGGAGGCTGAGGCAGCAGAATCGCCTGAACCCAGGAGGTGGAAGTTGCAGTGAGCTGAGATCACGCCATTGCACTCCAGCCTAGGTAACAAGAGTGAAACTCTGTCTCAAAAAAAAAAAAAAAAAAAAAAAGAGGGTTAATAAGCAATATCTCATGCTACAACTGCAGTCCTAAAGCTGTTACTTAGTTATCTTGTCATCAAATAAGAGCAGATGGCCTGAGCTCTTTCTCAGTATTGCATATGAATTTGGTTAAAAAAAATTTTAAAAAGAGGAGGGAGCTTCAAGAACAAAATTACAGTCAAGAGCACAGATATTGTAAAAGGATCAGTTAACATAATGGAGTGAAAATGGAATTTTGAAGCTACCTCAGACTAGTGTTGAGAAATAGTTTGGGTGATTGATAAAAGTGGAGATTCCTGGACATCATCCCAGAGATGGTGCTCAATAGGTCTGGATTGGGGTCCAGAATACCAGAAATCAAGGAATGCCACTTGGAGACACTCTAATCTAGGCAGATAAGCAGAGGTCCCAATGAGTTAAGTAGCTCGCTTAAAGCCACATATCAAGGTAATGGGAACCCCAATTCTCAGTCCTTTGCTATTTCTTTTGAATTAAGATCTTTGATGAAGAAAAGCCCATAAGAGAATATTGTTGTAGCTCATGACACATTACCCTGTCCCATAGCAACAAAGAGATTCAGATTCAAAGATTTTAGGATACAGGCCATGAGCAACTTGCTCCTTGTCTCAGAATAGGGCAAGTGAAGCAAGTTTCATCATTTTTTCCCTCATTATAATCTATTAATGGGATTCTCATCATTTAACTTTGGATTTTTCTGAGCTGAGTCTAATGCAAGGGTTCAGTACAACACAGGAAAAATAAGAAGAGAACTGTGCTGTTGTAAAGGGTCCTAAGATCAGCCAGTTGGGCCTACCAATCACATGGCCAGGTAAAGAGGAATGAAAAGGACATGTGGAGAGGTACACTTGGATTTTATGACAAGATTGCTCTGCTCAACAAAGAGCCCATGAAATAAAGATATCAGCTTAATTTTAAAAAGAAGGTTTTATGCCATTCCACCATTTTAAATCATAAAAGAACTAGCTGTTAGCATTAGAAAAAAAGGAATATCAAGAAAGTCAGCAGTTAGCTTAATTATTGAAAAGAAAAAAAATCAAGTGAGCTATTTGGAATGATAGGACCGTTGTTTATCAGAATGTTTTAATCCTTATGACTCAGTGAAAAAATTTAAAAATGTAACAACAACAACAAAAGATGTCTTTATCTTTACTTGATTTTATGCACCCTTAAAGAATTTTAAAAATTTTTGTCCAAAGTTGGGAATTCTCTGCAAATCTTAGAATGTTTTTAGAATGGGGATGGGAATGTAGACATACAACAAATTCCTTTTATTTAAAATATTGGAAAATTGTCATCCTCTATCTCATACATTTTGAAATCATTATTATTATCCCCAAACTACATAAGGTTACTTTTTATTTATTTGATGTAAATGTTTTCTCTCTCATATTAGTTTTTTTTCCAATAGATTCAGTTAAATAAAGTTTAATATTGATTCTGTTCTTCCTAGAGATCCTAAACTTTGTGATTCTAGTGGAAAATCAGCGATACATTATGTGTCACAAATAGAGAGTTCAAAGAAACAGCAGCTTTTGGACATTTTAATGAGTTCTATGCCAAAGTCAGGTAAGTACTTTCACTCCATGTACAAAGTTTCCCAACCCCAAAATTCCGGTTAGAACTTTCTTTTTCTACATCTGTTTGATGGATTCATTTACAGAAATCAAGCCAATGGCTATTTATTGAGCAGTGGCTTTGTACAAGGCCCGTGACTGGGTGCTCTGGGGTGTGCAAAGAGGTCTAATGCAAGGTTTAAACTTTTGAAAATATACAGCATGGTCAGGGGCACATCACATAAGTCAGACAGAAAGAGCTTGCTGTAAACTTGAAAAGGGAAGAGGGACTTAGAGTGGTTCTTGAATAAGGGAAAAGGGGAAGAGGGACTTACAGTGGTTCTGGACAACTGTGGGAAGGTTTGATATAGGTGGAAAAAGAGTCCAAGCAAAGACATAGAAACAGCCACAGCAAGAAGTATAATGAAAAGCGTGCCACTGAGCAGCGTGTGACTTTGTGAAAGCTGCCCGACTTTATTGTTTGATTAGCTTTCTGTTTGAAGCTTAGGGGGCAGAGGACAAAGCTATGCCTAAGAAGGTTTCATGAAAGAGGTGAGACTTGATCTGACCCTTGAAAAAAGGATGCAATTTGATTTTGTGGAGCAGAGGCCCCCTTGCTGGGAGTGAGCATGGCTTATCCCAGGGGCAAACGAAAAACTAGAACTGAAAGTTCATGTCAGGGAAAAGAGAAACAGAAGGTCAGATACGTAAAGAAACTGGGTCCCTGGCGGGAGAGCCTTAGATGTCAGGCTGAAGGACATTATTATTTTTTTTTTTCAACAAAATAGATGCTAAAGAATTTTAAGCCAGAGAATGATGAAGGCCATGTTTTAGGAATATTAACCTGTTCCTATGGTGTTGCATACATTTGAGGGAAAAGACAGGGATCTCTATTAAGAAACTATAGAAGTTCCCATATGTGTGGTGGTAACAAATAGGGAATGAGTCCTTGGGTGGGGTGTGAGAGTGAGCCTGAGAAATGCTGTGAGTGGTGGGTCTAGGAGGCATGGTGAAAGAGCAATTCACAGAACTGCAAGATGTGAAATTGACAGCAGAGACACAAAGACAAAAGTTGAGAAACTTGAGTCAAAGATGACTAAATTTTAAGGCCTGGAAAGTGGGGAGATGGAACTACAACCAACGAAATGGGAGCACATTCTGGTTTGATGAGGATATTGAACAGGAGGGTAATGAATTTAAAAGCATTGAATTTGATAGAAGCTTGAGACTTTCAAGTAGCAATTTTCTGTAGGACTGGGCTTGTGGGAAAGGTCCGTTTGAAAGATTAGTTTGGGAGTTCTCTACAGAGAGGAGATTGTGAGGACATGAAGGTGGGGGAGATTGTTGAGGGACTGATGAGGGTGACAAAATTGCTGAGGGCTGAGCTGTGGAGGTGCACCCACAGATAGAGAGAAGCGGTATGCACATCAGGACTCAGGAAGTGAGAGGAGGAGGAGGAGAATCAGAAGAGAGTTGCAGGAAGAAAGGAGCAGGAAATGTTGTTAAATTGGAAAAGAGATTACAAATCAGATGTGGTAAGGTTGTAAGAAGTTTCAATAGCAGGATGCAGGCTGAAGATATATTGCAGAGTCTAAAGAAGGAAAATACGGTGAAGAAATGGAAGGTCTGGGTATAGATCACTTGTTCAATTTTGTTTCCACTACAACATAAATGGAGGAGCCACTGAAAGGGAGAGGTTTTGTTGAAAGAAGCCAATGCTTATTTGAAGAAGCCAGGATAACAGGAGGGGATACACATGAGAGCAATGTCCCTAGGGTACAAACTAGGAGGCTGCTGTTTGGTGTTAAGAACTCTATCAATTTAATGTGGCTTCAATAAGAACTCTATCAATTTAATGTAGCTTCAATCACTAGATAGGATGTGTGCTCAGATGAGCTGAGTGTCTTTATCCTGGGCAACTGTAGAGCAAATGTGATTTCCAGCTCATCATTAGGGTTTCACTTAGCAAATTTGCCTACCACAAACCATTAATCCCAAACATTTGAAGTGATAGCTGTTGATCCCTATCAATTTAACTCCATGATTCACTCCCTTCTACAAACTAAAAAAGAAAATTTGAGTAATCCAAATTTTTTAAATTACAGGATGGTCTGTAAGGTCCTGTAAATTGCTCTGATTTCAGTTGTTAGCCATATTGTGTAGGAATTATCTTCACTCACCACAAAATGACTTCAGGGGCTTCAGGGTAGTATGTAGATTCAGAGAAAGAAAATCCAATATTGACTGAGCCAGCGCTAAGTCTTCAATATCCTGAAAAATACATGGAAGTGATTCAGGGTTTAATTGGAAGAGGTCAAGAAGCTTCTCCTAATCTTCCACAAGTAGAAGTCCGTAATGACAGGTCATCCTCGGGAAAACATGGAGGGCAGATGTCCTTCCTCTGCACAGCTCTGGAGTAGAGGGTTCCCTAACCTTGAGCTATTGACAGCCTTAATGGTTAAAAAGTTCTTAGTCATGTCCCAGCACCCTATGGAGGGTTTTGCAATGATGATATAGACATTAAGTATGAGGTGATGGGATTTAAGTCGAACTAAAATCTGACTCTTGTTAAGTTTTAGTTTCTCATATAGCTTAAGATGTGGTGAATGCTCAGATCAGATAGGATGATTGATTCATCCTAAGTCTCTAAAAATATTTCACTTGCTCAAAAATCTCAAAGTACCTGTTTGATTTTTTTTTCTCCTTATGTAATAGCAATTACCATCAAAGCCTTTCAAAAAAAAGTAAGCCATCTACTCTGTGGACTCTTGTGGTCACATCTCTTCTTGTGAAAATTAGTGCCTAAAGCTTCATCAGGAATCCCAGACCACTATTTCAGGAAAATCTTTGACAAAATGGAGCTGATTTTAGAACAAAGAGCTAGATTTTCCTTTGAAATTGCTGGAGATGAATCTTATCAAAACATATTATTATGTTTCTTTCGACAGAAAGACATGCTGAGTCATTGCTTGACATTTGTCACGATACAAACTCTTCTCCAACTGATAGGATGACAGTTAACAAAAATCAAAACATCACCTTGCAAAGCATCAGCAGCAGTGAGGTAAGAGCCTCCCTTTAAAGAAACAACAGAGAGCCTACTCCATCTACTTCTTCATTTGTGTTGCTTGAATATTTTGTAACAGTCATATATTACAATTTTATTTTTAATAAAATAAAGAATCATAAAAAACACATTTGGTAAGACACTCTTGTGAAAGTTTAAAAGTTTAATCTCAGAGCAGTAATTAGCTAGTCAACTCTGAGACTCATGAATAAGATGTGTGTACACGTGTGTGTGTGTGTGTGTGTGTGTGTGCATCTTAATTCTGGCTGTTATATCAAAGTACCATAGACTGGGTAGCTTATAAACAGAAATTTATTTCTTAGAGTTCTAGAGGCTGGCTGGAAGTCTGAGATCAGGGTGCCGGCAGGTTTGAGTCTGGTGAGGGCTGCCTTCTGGATTGCAGATTGCCAACCTCTCGTATACTCACATGACGGAGAGAGAGCTAGCTAGGGCTCTGGGGTCCCTTTTGTAAGAGGCAATAATCCCATCATGAGAACCCTACTTTCGTAACCTACCTCCCAAAGGCCCTACCTCCTATACTGCCATCACATTGGTAGTTAAGATTTCAACATACGAATTTTGGTGGGACACAAATATTCAGTAAATAAGTCTGGGCACGCACGCGGGTGTGTGTGTGTGTGTGTGTGTGTGTGTGTGTGTGTGTGTCACCAATACCACAGAAGATTGTTTCAGCTGAATCCATGCTAAATAATCAAATATAGCTTCCGTTTATGTACATTAATATTGAAAAGGAAATCTAAGCTGGCTGTGGTGGTTCACACTTTCTATTAGTTCATTTCACACTACTATCAAGATACTACCTGAGACTGGGTAATTTATAAACAAAACAGTTTAATTGACTCAGAGTTCCTCATGGCTGGGAAGGCCTCAGGAAACTTATACAATCATGGCGGAAGGCAAAGGGGAAGCAGGCATATCTTCACAAGGTGGTGGGAGAGACAGAGAGTACAGGGAAAACTGCCACTTTTAAAACCATCAGATCTCATGAGAACTCCCTATCCAAGAACAGTATGGTGGAAACCGCCCCATGATCCAATCACCTTCTACAAAGTCCCTGCCTTGACACGTGGGGATTACAATTCAAGATGAGATTTGCCAGGGGACATGGAGACAAACCACATCACACTCGTAATTCCAGCACTTTGTGAGGCTGAGGATCTCTTGAGGCCAGGAGTTCTGGACTGGCCTGGGCAACATAAAGAGAACTCATCTCTACTAAAAATAAAAAAATTCGCTGGTCATGATGGCACAAACCTGTAGTCCCGGATACTTTGGAGGCTGAGGCAGGAGAATTGCTTGAGCTCAGGAGTTTAAGGCCACAGTGAGCCATGATTGCACCACTGCACTCCAGCCTGGGTGACACAACAAGACCCTATCTCAATTTTTTAAAAAAGAAAAAGACAGCCAGGTGCAGTTGCTCATGCCTGTAATCCCAGCACTTTGGGAGGCCAAAGCAAGTAGATCACCTGAGGTCAGGAGTTCAAGACCAGCCTGGCCAACATGGTGAAACCCCATCTCTACTAAAAATACAAAAAATTAGCCTGGTGAGGTGGCAGGACCTGTAATCCCAGCTAGTCTGGAGGCTGAGGCAGGAGAATCACTTGAAACAAGGAGAGAGGTTGCAGTGAGCCAAGATTGCGGCAATGCACTCCAACCTGGACAACAAGAGTGAAGCTCTGTCTCAAAAAAGAAAAAGAAAAAAATAGGAGAGGAACATTAATCTGATCATATCAAACCCATCACAGGGTCCCAAAAAGGAGGTGCCTCCTCCTGGCCCTGGTTATCATCCTGCCTGTGATGAATGACTTTACAAAAAGTCCCCTATAGTACAGTAATAGTATTAGTAACAAACACTGTGGCCCACAGAAAACTGTGGGATGAGACCCAAGATGTACAACAAACTAGTAACAGTGGTTGCCTACAGAGAGAGAATGGAGATGCACTTTGTACTGTGTACTCATTTGAACCTTTTGAATGCTTATAAAAATTAACATATCCCAAATAAAGATCCTACTACTCTATATTTTATTGGTTAAAAAAAAAGTTCAAAAAAATTTTTTTGAGACAGAGTCTCCCTCTGTCACCCAGGCTGGAGTGCAGGGGTATGATCTTAGTCCAATGCAACCTCCACCTCCTGGATTCAAGCGATTCTCCTGCCTTAGCCTCCTGAGTAGTAGCTGGAATTACAGGCATGTGCCACCACACCCAGAATAATTTTTTGTGTTTTTAGTAGAGACAGGGTTTCACTGTGTTGGCCAGGATGGTCTCAATCTCCTGACCTCATGATCTGCCTGATTTGGCCTCCTGAAGTGCTGGGATTACAGCATGAGCCACCGTGTCTGACCAAAATTGTTTTATTTATTTATTTTGAGACTGGGGTCTCATTCTGTTGCCCAGGCTGAAGTCCCTGGTGCAAACATGGCTCACTGCAGCCTCGATCTCCCAGGCTCAAGCAATCCTCCTGCCTCAGCCTCCTGAGTACCTGGGCCTACAGGCACAGGCCACCACACCCAGCTAATTTTTAATTTTTTTGTAGAGATTGGGTCTCACTATGTTGCCCAGGCTAGTCTTGAATTCCTGTTCTCAAGCAATCCTCTTGCCTTGGTCTCCCAAAGTACTGGGATTAGAGGCATGAGCCACCATGCCTGCCCCAGTGCCCTTTTCCTAATTGGATTGTTCGCTTTCTAACTGTTAAGTTTGGAGAAGTCCTTACATATTCCATGTATATGTGTCATAAAATATTTTCTCCTAGTCAAGAAAATAATTTGACTTGTTTTTTTCATCCTTTTAATCTTTTATTGAAAAGAAGTGTTTGATTTTGATAAAAACCAACATCCATTTTTTTTATGGATTATGATTTTTGTGTCTAAGAATTCTTCACCCAAGACTAGGTCACAATTTTATCCTATGCTCTCTTCTAAAAGATTTATAGCTTCACATTTTACATTTAGATCCATAACCCAATTTGAGGTGTTTCTTCTTTTTTCTTTTTCTTTTTTCTCTTTTTTTTTTGAGACGGAATCTCATTCTGTTGCTATGCTGGAGTGTAGTTGCACAATCTCAGCTCACCGCAACCTTCACTTCCCAAATTCAAGCGATTTTCCTGTCTCCGCCTCCTGAGTAGCTGGGATTACAGGTGCCTGTCACCACGCCTGGCTAATTTTTGTATTTTTAGTAGAGACGGGGTTTCACCATATTGGCCAGGTTGGTCTCGAACTCTTGAGCTCAGGTGATCTGCCTGCCTTGGTTTCCCAAAGTACTGGAATTACAGGTGTGAGCCACCACGCCCAGCCAAATTTGAGTTAATTTTTACAAAGTACAAGGTTTAGGTTGAGGTACATATTTTTCCCTGTTGATGACCAATTGTTTCTCTATCATTTGTTGAAAAGACTATACTTCCTCCACTAATTTACTTTCATATCTTTCTAAAAAAAAAGAAAGAAAGAAGAAAAAGAAAAAAGATCTGGGCCAGGTACCATGGCTAACACCTGTACTCCCAGCACTTTGGGAGGCCAAGACAGGAGGATCACTTGGGGTCAGGAGTTTGAAACCAGCTTGGACAGCATAGCAAGACCCCGTCTCTGCAAGAAATTTTAAAAATAGGTGGGCATGGTGGTGCATACTTGCAGTCCTAGCTACTCAGAAGGCTGAGGTGGGAGAATCTCTTGAGCCCAGGAAATTGAGGCCACAGTGAGCCAAGCCCATGCCACTACACTCCAGCCTGACCAACAGTGAGAGACCTCATCCCTTAAAAAAACATGTTCAGCTTCTTTCTTCAGTGAAACTGCTATCAATTCTAAGATGTGTACTTTGCGTTTTAACGTCTTTGAAGTCAGAAATCTTACAATTGTCACAGTTAAATTGGTACTGTTTTGTCATTTTTAGTTAAGGTACATAAAGCAACAATGGATCTTTTAATCAGGGACATCTTAGATTCAGTAGGCTACATTGCTAAATGCAAATCACAGTATAAGATTTCAGAAAGTGGATAGAAAAGTGACAAATGATTTTGCAGCATGGAGAATGGTAAAACCTAACTGTCCAGAGAAAAGCTATTAATGAGAATCAGGATGATATACTGCAAAGAATCATGGAAAAATCCAGGAATTAGAGGCACCAGGTACTGCAAAAGTTGGCGGTTAGCATGAGTTTGAAAAAAAGAGGGTTTGATTAAAAGTGTATATAAGGAGCAGAGAGATCCCCAACATTCTACTTCCACTCTATGTAACCACACCACTACTCCTTCCCCACCCTCACAGAAGGTGGGAAGATTTGATGGAGAATTATTTGAGCTGGAGTAATTCTGGACTTATAACAACATACACGATGAAAGACGGGAATCAGGTCTCAACCTGGAGGCTTAAGTCTGAATACTAACAGAGAGATTGTATCCATCCTCCCTCCCCACCTAGCTGCTGTGTGGCCAGCAGCAGCCCATTTACACTACTTAAGCCAAAAGACTGGAAGATTCTCTTCTGAAGAGTTAGTAACCCCAGAAAACAGACCGACTGATACTGACATTTTTAAGTCCCCTGAAACCAAAGCATTTCACTATCAGATCGATCCCAGTGAAGTCCACCAACAGGTAGATAGCAACATACATAGAGAACTTCTAGTCATATTTTTAGTGTCTGTTTCTTTTTTTTCTTTTTTTCTTTTTTCTTTTTTTTTTTTTTGAGACGGAGTTTCGCTCTTGTTACCCAGGCTGGAGTGCAATGGCGCGATCTCGGCTCGCCGCAACCTCCGCCTCCTGGGTTCAGGCAATTCTCCTGCCTCAGCCTCCTGAGTAGCTGGGATTATAGGCACGTGCCACCATGGCCAGCTAATTTTTTGTATTTTTAGTAGAGATGGGGTTTCACCATGTTGACCAAGATAGTCTCGATCTCTTGACCTCGTGATCCACCCTCCTCGGCTTCCCAAAGTGCTGGGATTACAGGCTTGAGCCACTGTGCCCGGCTAGTGTCTGTTTCTTAATATGAATAGCCAAGATAGCCAAGAGTCTCCAGGTATTTGAGGAAAACCTCCAATATGAAAAGTAGCTCCAAAACAACAAGGAATGCAGATGAAATGTGGAGCACAAATAAATGAAAGGGAAGAAATAGTTTCAAAGGGAAGAGAGAAAAGTAAAGAAAAAAGGAAAAAAAAGAAAAAAAAATGTTATCGAAACCAAATGATACGAGTTTACAAGTTTACAGGTCCCATCACTGCAGGACCCAACACTACAGGACAGTGACTAAGTAAATGACCCTAAAGTATTACGAAGTTTTAAAGCCCTGAGGCTATAAGAGGATCCTAAAAGTTTTCAGAGAGAGAGAAATAATATAAAGGATAGGAAACTAGAATGGTTCCAGATGTCTTAAAAATAGCATTGTAAGGCTGGGTGTGGTGGCTTATGCCTGTAATCCGAGCACTTTGGGAGGCCAAGCTGGGCGGATCATGATGTCAGGAATTTGAGACCAGCCTGACTAACATGGTAAAACCCTGTCTGTACTAAAAACACAAAAATTAGCCAGGCATGGTGGCAGGCACCTGTAATCCGAGCTACTCGGGAGGCTGAGGCAGGAGAATCCCTTGAACCAGGGAGTCGGAGACGGCAGTGAGCTGAGACCACTCCATTGCACTCCAACCTGGGTGACAGAGCAGAACTCCATCTCAAAAAAGAAAAAGAAAAATACCACTGTTAAGCTACAAATACAAGCAGTTACAAATATATGGAGCAATAAAAGACCTCTACATTGAAAATAATAAAATATTGCTGAAAATTTTAAGAAGACTTTAATAAATAGAATGATATAACATGTTAGTGGATTGGAAAATTTAATTTTTTAAAGATGTCAATTCTGCCAAGTTAGTTTGTAAATTCAACACAGTCCCGATCAAAACCTAGCAGGTTTGTATGTGTGTGGAAATTAACAAGCTGATTCTAAATTTATGCAGAAAGGCAAAAGGCCAAGAATAGTGAGAGCAAAATTGAAAAAGAACAAAGTTGGAAGATGTAGGCTACCAGATATCAAGTCCTATTATAAAGCTAAATCAATTAAGGCAGTGTGATATTGACACAAATATAGATACATCCATTACCTGATTTATGACAAAGTTCACACTGTAGTGCAATAGGGGAAAGAATTTTCAATACATGGTTGTGGGTTGCATGGATAGCCATATAGAAAACAATACATATGTTGACCCCTACCTCACATCATACACAAAATCAATTCCACATTGACTGGAATCTAAAATGTGAAACATAACAGCTCACTACAGGCTAGCATTCCTGGGCCCAAACAATCCTCCTGCCTCAGCTTCCTGAATAGCTGGGACTACAGGAACATGCCACTATTTCCGGCTAATTTTTTAAAATTTATTTTTGATAGAGATGGGGTCTTGCTTTGTTGTCCAGGCTGTATTGAATTCCTGGCTTCAAACAATGTCCCTGCCTCATCCTCCCAAACTGCTGGAATTCTAGGTGTGAGCCACTGTGCCTGACCACACTAACGCTTTTGAAAGAAAATATAAGGTTAAATCTTTGTTACCTTGGAGCTGGCAACAATTTTTACAACAGAACACATACACAAAATGCTTGCCATCAAAGAAAAGTTAATTAAATGGACTATATTAAATTAAGCATTTCTTTTTATCTAAAGACACCATTAATAATAAGCAACTCAAAAATGAGAAAAGATACTTAAAATGTATGTATCTGACAAATTCAGAAAAACTTTTTAAAACTCCCAGAAATTAGGAATAGATAGGCTAATAGAAAGTGGGCAAAAACTTGATCAGATGCTTAGCAAAAAAAGATGTCTAAATGGCCAAGAAGATATAGTAAAAGATGCTCAGCTTTTAGTCATTGGTTAAATGTAATTTTAAACTACAGTGTGGTAACACTGCACATCCACAGAATGATTACAATTTTAAAAGTTGAAAAATATCAAGTGTTGACAAGTATGTAGAGCAAGCAGAATTCTCCTACACTGCTGATAGGAGAATAAAATATTAGAATAACTTTAGAAAGCTGTTTTTTGGTGGCTGTTTAAGAGAAATATATGCATACTCCGTGAACCAGCAATTCTGCTCCCAAGTATATACCTAACAGAAATGCATACATGTTTACCATACACTACATATTATAATGATCATAGCAGCACTATCATAATAGCCCCAAAATAAAAACTACCCAAGTGCCTATCAAGAATAGAAAGGATACATAAATCGTGGTATATTCACATAGTGTAAAACTACACATAAATGAGAATGAGAATGAATGATATAAAATTACATGCAACAATACAAATGAATCTCACAAATACACTATTTAGCAAAAGAAGCCAGACATAAAAAATTAAATCCTGGCCAGGCGCGGTAGCTCACGCCTGTAATCCCAGCACTTTGGGGAGGCCAAGGCGGGTGGATCATGAGGTCAAGAGATCGAGACCATCCTGGTCAACATGGTGAAACCCCATCTCTACTAAAAATACAAAAAATTAGCTGGGCATGGTGGCGTGTGCCTGTAATCCCAGCTACTCAGGAGGCTGAGGCAGGAGAATTGCCTGAACCCAGGAGGTGGAGGTTGCGGTGAGCCGAGATCGCGCCATTGCACTCCAGCCGGGGTAACAAGAGCGAAACTCCGTCTCAAAAAAAAACAAAAATAGGGTCGGGCGCGGTGGCTCAAGCCTGTAATCCCAGCACTTTGGGAGGCCGAGGCGGGTGGATCACGAGGTCAAGAGATCGAGACCATCCTGGTCAACATGTTGAAACCCCGTCTCTACTAAAAATACAAAAAAATCAGCTGGGCATGGTGGCACGTGCCTGTAATCCCAGCTATTCAGGAGGCTGAGGCAAGAGAATTGCCTGAACTCAGGAGGTGGAGGTTGCGGTGAGCCGAGATCGTGCCATTGCACTCCAGCCTGGGTAACAAGAGTGACACTCTGTCTCAAAAAATAAAAAATAAAAATAAAAATAATAAAAATAAAAATAATAAAAATAAATCCTGTATGGTCTATTTATATAAAGACAAAAGGAGGAATAACAAATCTATGATGTTAGAATTCAGAATAGCACTTGCATAAGAGTGTTCTTTGGGGATATTAGTACTGTTCTTTTGTTTAACCTGGGTCCTGGATACAAAATGTGTTTGGTTTATTAAAATTAATCTATACATAGGCCGGGTGCAGTGCTCATACCTGGAATCCCAGCACTTTGGGAGGCTAAGGTGGGCAGATCATGAAGTCAGGAGATCGAGACCATCCTGGCTAACATGGTGAAACTCCATCTCTACTAAAAATACAAAAAATTAGCTGGGCGTAGTGGCACGTGCCTGTAGTCCCAGCTACTCAGGAGGCTGGGGCAGGAGAATCACTTTAACCAAGGAGGCGGAGGTTACAGTGAGCTGAGATCACGCCACTGCACTCCAGCCTGGGCAACTCCATCTCAATAAAATAATAATAATAATTTATACATATATGGTAAGGGCACTTTTCTGAATGTATGCTATACTAAAATCAAAAGTAATGGGAAAAGGGTGGGGTAGGGAATGTCTTCAAATATCTGACACACACACAAAAAAAGAATATGGTTTTTAGCCAGGCATGGTTGTGCACACCTGTACCTGTAGTCCCAGCTACTCAGGAGGCTGAGATGGGAGGATCACTTGAACCCAGAAGTTTGAAATCAGCCTGGACAACATAGTTTTTTTTTTCTTTTCTTTTTTTTTGGAGACACTATCTCACCCTGTCACCTAGGCTGGGGTGCAGTGGCCAGTAGCGTGATCACAGCTTACTGCAACCTCTGCCTCCTGGGCTCCAGCAATCCTCCCACCTCAGCCTCCTGAGTAGCTGGGACTACAGACGTTCTCCACCATGCTGAGCTAATTTTTGTATTTTTTTGTAGAGATGGGGTTTCACCATGTCACCCAGGCTGACCTTGAACTCCTGGCCTAAAGTGATCTGCCCACCTTGGCCTCCCAAAGTGCTGGGATTACAGGTGTGAACCACTGGCCTAACTGAATATAGTTTTCAAATTAGGATTCTATACCCAGACAAACTATCAATCAAACATTAGAGTTGAATAAAGACATTTTTCAGACACAGAAATCTCAAACATCTTACTTCTGATACCTGTTAAGGAAGTTACTAAGTGCTCTATTAAATTGAGAAACTAAATAAAAAAAGAAAAAAATAGGATCTATGACTCAGGGATCTGGAGAGAGGAGGGAATGATTGGTATAATGAAGAAGGCAGGTCCCAGGACTTCAGCTATGTAGCAAGTCTAGAAAACAAAGAGCTCAGATAATTGGGGGATGGGGGTGGGGGCAGGGAACAGGACAGAGGAGGCAAACAGAACAGATATATTTCTGATAAATTTAACCAAGTGGAGCGATCACTATAGGTTGGGAAAATTTAAGCATTTAATAAAAAGACATAAGAAAGTAAATAAAATAAATCAACTAGAAATAAAAAACCAAGGGATTAGGGGAAGGAGGGATGAATAGGCAGAGCAAAGAAGATTTCTAGGGCAGTGAAACTACTCTGTATGATTCTGTAATGATGGATATAGGTCATTATACATTTGTTCAAACTCATAGAAAGTATTAACACCAGGAGTGAAACTTAATGCTAACTATGGACAACTGTAACAAATTTATCACTCTGGAGGGGGATGTTAATCATGGGTGAGGCTGTACATGCATGGGAGCAGAGAGTATATGGGAAATTGCTGTATCTTCTGCTTTTTTTTTTTGGCGATGGAGTCTCACTCTGTCACCTACGCTGGAGCACATTGGTGTGATCTCAGCTCACTGCAACCTCCACTTCCTGGGTTCAAGTGATTCTCCTGCCTCAGCCTCGCGAGTAGCTGGAATTACAGGCATGTGCCACCATGTCTGGCTAATCTTTATATTTTTAGTAGAGTCTGGGTTTCACCATGTTGGCCAGGCTGGTTGCCAACCCTTGACCTCGGATGATCTGCCCACCTTGGCCTCCCAAAGTGTTAGGATTACAGATGTGAGCCACTGAGCCCAGCCTATACCTTCCTCTTAATTTTGCTGTAAACTTAAAACTACCCTAAAAATAAAGTCTGTTTAAACAAACAAGCAAGGGCTTGGGGTTTTGTTCAGGAAAAAGAAAAAACCAATTATACAAGAAAGAAAGCATAATCATACTATAGTACAAAATACATAGTACAATATCCTGATAATCATAATTAGCACATTGACTATTGATTTAAAAACAAAGAAGATAAATGTATTGGGTGGATGGGGGCAGGGCATAAGAACATTAAATTATTAACTACCACAATAATTCAACAGATGATGCCTTACTTTGATGAATCAAGAGACAGCATGATAATTATGCAGAAATATGGAAGAAAATATCAAAAGAAACAGCTAAAATGTGGAAGTGGTTGCCTCTGAGGAAAAGGGTGACTTTTTTACTTGGTGTAAGTCTTTCACCATTATTTGATTTTTTTTTTTTGAGATGGAGTTTCACCCTTGTTACCGAGGCTGGAGTGCAATGGTGCGATCTCGGCTCACTGCAACCTCCGCCTCCTGGGTTCAGGCAACTCTCCTGCCTCAGCCTCCTGAGTAGCTGGGATTACAGGCACGCGCCACCATGCCCAGCTAATTTTTTGTATTTTTAGTAGAGACGAGGTTTCACCATGTTGACCAGGATGGTCTCGATCTCTTGACCTCGTGATCCACCCGCCTTGGCCTCCCAAAGTGTTGGGATTACAGGCGTGAGCCACTGCATCCAGCCCATAAGATATTTCTTTTCCTGTAGTCCAAGCTTACTTGGGAGGCTGAGGCAGGAGAATTGCTTGAACCCAGGAGGCAGAGGTTGCGGTGAGCCGAGATCGTGCCATTGTACTCCAGCCTGGGTAACAAGAGCGAAACTCCATCTCAAAAAAAAAAAAAAAAAAAGATATTTATTTTCATTTTCAATATGAAATTTTGATTTCATATATATATATTTTTAAGACGGGGTTTCACCATGTTAGTCAGGCTGGTCTTGAACTCCCGACCTCAGGTGATCTGCCCACCTTGGGCTCCAAAGCGCTTGGATTACAGGCATGAGCCACCGCGCCCAGCCTGATTTCATATTTTCATTTCAAATATGAAAACATATTTACTTTTCATTTTTTATGACCTATGTAAGCCATTTTCTTTTTTTTTTTTTTTTTTTTGAGACGGAGTTTCACTCTTGTTGCCCAGGCTGGAGTGCAATGGCGCGATCTCGGCTCACCGCAACCTCCGCCTCCTGGGTTCAGGCAATTCTCCTGCCTCAGCCTCCTGAGTAGCTGGGATTACAGGCACACGCCACCATGCCCAGCTAATTTTTAGTATTTTTAGTAGAGACGGGGTTTCACCATGTTGACCAGGATGGTCTCAATCTCTTGACCTTGTGATCCACCCGCCTCGGCCTCCCAAAGTGCTGGGATTACAGGCTTGAGCCACTGCGCCCAGCCAGCAATTTTCTTTTTAAAAGGACTAAATATATCACTTCATATTAAGACACTGAAATAAATGTTTAAAAAACAATTTGGAGAAACAGGGTCTCACTATGTTGCTCAGGCTGGTCTCAAACTCCTGGTTTCAGCCAGGTGTGGTGGTGTTGCACCTGTATTCCAAACTACTTGAGAGGCTGAGGCAAGAGGATCACTCAAGTCCAGGAGTTCAAAGTTACAGTGAGCTATGATCACACCACTGCACTCCAGCCAGGATGACAGAGGGAGAGTCTCTTTCTAAACAAACAAACAAACAACAACATCAAACTCCTGGCCTCAAGAGATTATCTCACCATGGTCTCCCTAAGTGCTGGGATTACAGGTGTGAGCCACTGTGCCTGATCAGTACATTTTTTGAGGCAACTCTGAAACTTCTTGAAAACTTTCACTAGGTGTTTTTTCCTATTGCAGCTGAAATAAAGTTAAAACTCCTTTTTGAGGGATAAATAGACTTTTTCAGTATTGTACTTTACTTTTCTTCCCTAGTGGTTAAACTGGGGTTTAAATCCCTTTCACATTTTTCTTTAAATGAAAGCTTGGTTTTCTTTTTGGTTGTTTGAAATAGGTTTTTATAGTTTACAAATATAAGCAGCTGCCTTGCCTGTAGGACAGCTCCAGACAGGCTCGTTACAGGCTCACCAATTGTCTTTTTTCATCTGAAGATTGCCTTTTTTTTCATCTGAAGAGAATCTTCTTTCAAAATTTTATCATAGGCTGGGTATGATGGCTCATGCCTGTAATCTCAGCACTAGGGGAGGGTGAAGTGGGAAGATCCCTTGAGTCCAGGCATTTGAGACACTCCTGGACAACATAATAAGACTTTGTCTCTACAAAAAAAATTGAAAAATTAGCTGGTTATGGTGGTGTGCACCTGTACTTTTAGTTACTTCCAGGTGGCTGAGTGGGAGAATCACTTGAACCCAGGAGTTTGAGGCTGCAGTGAACCATAATTGTGCCACTGCATTCCAGCCTCTGCAACGGAGCGAGACCCCATGTCTCTAAAATATAAAAATAAAAAATTTAATTATGTCTAATTTCCATTGTGCCTTTACCTTCAGTATGTTTGGTGTACTGTTGTCTGCAGGTTAGAATATGATGCTCTATTTCTTGTCCACCTATCAGCTCCTGTGGAATTGTCAATGGCTTACGAAATCCACTTGTGTTTGGGATTTACTATTCTGATGTTTTCTCTCTTTTACTCACAACTAGGTGTCACTATTTCATTTTTCTTTTCTTTTTGTTGATAAGCCTAGTCTTGTCAGATACTGGACTAGGTGTCACTATTTCAATTCTCCTCTTTGTGGCACCAAAGCACATCTTAAAGTCATTCATGGCCGGGCGCAGTGGCTCACGCCTGTGATCCCAGCACTTTGGGAGGCTGAGGCGGGTGGATCACGAGGTCAAGAGATCGAGACCATCCTGGTCAACATCGTGAAACCCCGTCTCTACTAAAAAAAACAAAAATTAGCTGGGCATGGTGGCGTGTGCCTGTAATCCCAGCTACTCAGGAGGCTGAGGCAGGAGAATTGCCTGAACCCAGGAGGCGGAGGTTGCGGTGAGCCGAGATTGCGCCATTGCACTCCAGCCTGGGTAACAAGAGTGAAACTCCGCCTAAAAAAAAAAAAAAAAAAAAGTCATTCATGGTTAGCATCCTAAAAGAAATTAGAAAATTCTGAGCTGTTTCTGTCTGAGTCTTCACTTCCATGATCACGTTAAAATTAAATCTTATTCCCTACATTCTTTTGATTGTAATGCTTACAGTTTATTCCAGGGCATAAATTTTTGTCAGGTACTTCAGGTATCACATTTTTTTTTTTTTTTGAGACGGAGTTTCGCTCTTGTTACCCAGGCTGGAGTGCAATGGCGCGATCTCGGCTCACCGCAACCTCTGCCTCGTGGGCTCAGGCAATTCTCCTGCCTCAGCCTCCTGAGTAGCTGGGATTACAGGTACGCGCCACCATGCCCAGCTAATTTTTTGTATTTTTAGTAGAGACGGGGTTTCACTATGTTGACCAGGATGGCCTCGATCTCTTGACCTCATGATCCACCCGCCTCGGCCTCCCAAAGTGCTGGGATTACAGGCTTGAGCCACTGCACCCAGTGTGGTATCACACATTTTTTATTTTTTTTTTCTATGCAAAACTTACCAATTAGGATTGAGTATCCTGTTTATTTTGCTTGTTAATTCCTTTTTTCCCCTCATTCTTATTGAAATTCATTGTTTCAAACTTTTCATGGTAACAAGATCACAGAGTGGTCATAAGCTCTGGACCCGGATTTCAGAGTCTGGATGTGAATTCTGGCTCTGCCACTGGCTAGCTGTGTGACCCTGTATAAGCTACTTAACTTATCTAGGCCACAGGTATAAAATGAAGATAAAATAGATCTTAACTTTAGAGTTGTGAGGACTAAATTAGTTAACCTATTTATACCTAGTGTTCCATTATTGGAACACTGGACTTTTGGGAGTTATTTATATCCTACTGCTCAAGGTCATCACCAAGGTCTGATTTTTTGCACAAAATAATTTGCAACTTAACCCATAAATGGGTTAATATATATAAGGCATATAGAACAGTGTCTGGCACAATATATATAAATGCTAGTTATCATTATGGATTTTGTAGGTGGGTATGACCACACTGCCATCTTCCAACTTTTCCTACAGAACCAACTGACAAATAAACTGAGCAGTTGAGATTGACCACAGCCCAGTAATCAACATGGAAACTTGTGAGAACCAGTTATATATCTAACACTTCCAAATGAAGGCTGCTGTTTTCCCAAAGCTTAGCATAGAAACTTCATTGAATCACTGTAATTAGATGAAATGGTAGAAATGTGTTTTGAGGTCTCGTAGAGTGTTCTAGACTAAGGATCTATGCAAAAACTATATATATGTATATATATATATATATATATATATATATATATATATATAAAATACTAAAAGAGAAAAATTCAAATGACCCGTAAGCACCTAAAACTACCTCCAACTTTTCTATTAATCAAAGTACGCACATTCAAACAATAATAATAAGACCAATTCCATATATTACATTAAATATAATAGAATGAAAAGTCGGCCAGGCATGATGACGGGTGCCTATAATCCCAGCACTTTAGGAGGCCAAGGCAGGTGGATCACTTGAGGTCAGGAGTTTAAGACCAGCCTGGCCAACATAGTGAAACCCCGTCTCCACTAAAAATAGAAAAAAAAAAATTAGCCAGGCATAGTGGCAGGTGTGATCCCAGCTACTTGGGAGGCTAAGGCAGAAGAATTGCTTGAACATGGAAGGTGGAGTTTGCAGTGAGCTGAGATTGCACCACAGCATTCCAGCCTGGGTGACAGAGCAAGACTCTGTCTCAAAAAAGGAAAAAATAAAATGAAAAGGGACAGGGCATGATTCCACTTATAGTTTCAGCTACTCGAGAGACTGAGGTCAGAGGATCAACTGAACCCAGGAGTTCAAGGCTACAGTAAGCCATGATAGTGTCACTGCATTCCAGCCTGGGTGACAGAGTAAGACACTACCACAAAAAAAAAAAAAAAAAAAAAAAAAAAAAAAAAGCAACACCCGTGAAAAGAAGGGAAAACAATAATAAAAAGCGATGATGGTAAGGGAGAAGATAGGATGTAGCACACTCATTCACTGCTGCTAGACTATAAATAGAGATAAACTTTACTTTTAAGGCAATGTGTGTACAAAAAACCAACTTTTTCATAGTCTTTGGATCAATAATTCCATCTCCAGGGATCTACTCTAAAGAAATAATGCAAAATTGGGGTATTAGTTGCAAATATTTAATAGCACTATGCATAGTAATGAAGAATTTAAAACTGCCTACTAAACCTCATGGGACTTACATTGTAAGACTAATGGGGCTTATTAAAGTACTACTGGCCAGGCGCAGTGGCTCACACCTGTAATTCCAGCACTTTGGGAGGCCAAGGCGGGTGGATCACAAAGTCAGGAGTTTGAGACCAGCCTGGCCAGCACGATAAAACTTTGTCTCTACTAAAAATACAAAAATTAGCTGGGTGTGATGGAGCATGCCTATGGTCGCAGGTACTTGGGAGGCTGAGACAGGAGAATCACTTGAACTCGGGAGGTGGAGGTTACAGTGAGTTGAGATCGCACCACTACACTCCAGCCTGGGCGACAGAGCAAGACTCCATCTCAAAACAAAAAAAAGTGCTATTATGACCCTCTGATATTTGTTGAAGGAAATAAATTTTAAATTCCACTAAAATGACACTTACTTAGTAGATTGCTTATGAATTTATATTTAAGTGGAAAAGCCAGATAAAAAAATTATATGATGAAACTATTTTTTAAATACTTAGGAGAAAGACAAAGAAAATATGATTTCTGTTTTAATAGTGTTTGCTTTTTGGTTGTCAGGTTATATTTTAAAATGTTGCTTTTCAAAAATACGTTTCTGTATTTTCATATGTTCTAAGAAGAGTAAATCCCCCTTTGTGATTTTCTAGGAAGGAGGAGGAATTTGCCAGATAATGGTAGAATTTTTGAAATACAGGGAAGGATAAGCAGTGAAATTGACAACAGCCTGAAGCAAAGTGAACCCATCTGCCATTGACAACCAGGATCATCTGAAATTTGGCACCCAACTTTTGCCAGGAGAAGATAGAAAATGTTTTAGAAAGTATTAACAAGGGCAGAATGGAGTAGGGAGCAAGGGGGATGGTTAATGGGTATAAAAAAAAAATAGCCAGAAAGAATGAATAACCAACCCAATGAGAGAACAAAAAGAGAAAAAAGGAAAAGAAAGAATGAATGAGACCTAGTATTCGATAGCACAACAGGGTGGCTATAGTCAGTAGTATTTAATTGTACATTTAAAAATAACTAAAAGAGTTTAGTTGAATCGTTTGTATCACAAAGGATAAATGCTTGATGTAAGGAATACCCCATTTACCTTGATGTAATTTTTATACACTGCATACCTATTTCAAAATGTTTCCTGTAACCCATAAATATATATACCTATGTACCCATAAAAGTTAAAAATTAAAAAACAATTTTTAAGTATGAACTGCTGAATAAAAGTAAGGTATAACAACTAAGTTATTATGATCAAATACCTAAAATATTTTTAATGATTGTGTAAATGGAGGGGTTTACTTCTGTTATTTTTTTTATTTTTGAGACACGGTCTCACTCAGTTGCCCAGGCTGGAGTGCAATGGCACAATCACGGCTCACTGCAGCCTCAACCTCCTTTGGCTCAAATGATCATTGCACCTCAGCCTCCTGAGTAGCTGGGACTACAAGGCATGTGCCACCATGCCTGGCTAATTTTTGTATTTTTTTGTAGAGATGGGGTTTCACCATGTTGTCCAGACTGGCCTCAAGCAATCCACCCATCTTGGCTTCCCAAAATGCTGGGATTACATGTGTGACCCACCAGGCCTGGCCAAGTTTTATTTTTATTTCCTTTTTCTTTTTTCATTTCGTCTTTTCTTTCTCTTTCTTCCTTTCCTGCCTTTCCTCTCTTTCTCTCTTTTGACAGAGTATCACTCTGTCACTCAGGCTGGAATGCAGTGGCATGATCCTAGGTCACCATAGCCTTGACCTCCCAGGTTCAAGCCATCCTTCTGCCTCGGCCTTCCAAGTAGCTGAGACAACAGGTGTGTGCCATCATGTCCCGCTAATTTTTTTATTTTTAGTAGAGACAGAGTTTCTCCATGTTGCTCAGGCTGGTCTCGAACTCCTGAGTTCAAGTGATCCACCTGCCTCAGCCTCCCAAAGTGCTGGAATTACAGGAGTTAGCCACTGTGCCTGGCCAATTTGTATTATTTGCTATGACAATTAAAATGAACAAAGAGAGAAAAGCAAGAAACTTCCAAGTTCTCTTGGGAATTATTAAATGAGCTATCAGAGAATTTTTGTGACTTGTCACTTCTCTGACGTTTCAGATGGCAGGCTTATGTATTTAGGGCAAAGACTTCTTATCCAACAGTCCCCTTAAATAGGTCATCCACCTAGATTATAGAAGCCAGACAGCTAGTTGTAACATTAGGGTTGTGATGGGATGTATTAACTGCTACTTGGGTCTTTCGTGGTTCTCGAAATTTAAAAGTCCAAAACCACCAGCCATTATGTCTAATGAAGGAACCTATCAAAAACAATGAATTATACTAAGAAAACATTTCTTCTTTAAAATGTTTGGAGTACTTTTTGTAAATCAAGTTGGTTTTAAGCTATAATGATTATTTTCTAGAGAGTAAAAAGGAAGTTTAAGAGGTTGTTCACCATGATTTAGATGAGAAAGCCTTCATAGGGAAGACTTTAATCAGCTTTGCTGCCTCCTTTCAGTCTATCTGTAGCTTCCACAAGGGGCAGGGATTTCCATTCTCACCATTTGTAAATGATGCCCCAGGGAGGCATTAAGGAAAAGATCACGTTCCTTTGGGGTTGCTTACTGTGACTGTGGCCGAAGGATTCTTTCCAGTCACCCACCCAGATGGAATTTGTGGCAGCTTAGCAGCCTGGGTGCTGAGATGATAAAGTATAAAATACTGAATTTCTATGTGTCGATGTGATTTCAGCTTTGCTCTTCATTTTTGATTATGCAGTTAATCACATCCACGACTGTCTGAGCCTAGTGCTCTAGGGGCAGATACTTTCCTATTATTTTAGTCCTAAATACTTTATCCAATTTAAAAGGAATCCATGGTGTGAATTTTAGCCCAGAAGAATCAACATTCAGTCTGACAACAAACTGGAACATCAAATAACTAATAACTGAGTTTTGAATTTTATGATATTGCAGGCGTTCGACCAAGATGATGACTTTAATCATTCTACACTGGTTAGCGAAGAAGAAGACCCCAGTGGTGGTAGACAGGACTGGCAACCCAGGACAGAAGGTATCGGGCTTCACTTCTTCATGTGTTTACAAGATAACATTATCATACGGGTGCCCCTCCAATTTCAGAAGTGCTCATTGTAGAAGTTTGAACAACACACACTGGGGCCTATCAGAGGGTAGAGGGTGGGAGGAAAAATAACTAATGGGTACTAGGCTTAATACCTGGGTGATTAAATAATCTGTGCAACAAACCCCATGACATATGTTTACCTATGGAACAAACCTACATTTGTACCCCTAAGCTTAATTCCTGCAAGAAAAGTTAAAAAAAAAAAAAGTTTGAAAACACAGAAAAAGCCGGGCGCGGTGGCTCAAGCCTGTAATCCCAGCACTTTGGGAGGCCGAGGCGGGTGGATCACGAGGTCGAGAGATCGAGACCATCCTGGTCAACATGGTGAAACCCCGTCTCTACTAAAAATACAAAAAATTAGCTGGGCATGGTGGCGTGTGCCTGTAATCCCAGCTACTCAGGAGGCTGAGGCAGGAGAACTGCCTGAACCCAGGAGGCGGAGGTTGCAGTGAGCCGAGATCGCGCCATTGCACTCCAGCCTGGGTAACAAGAGCGAAACTCCGTCTCAAAAAAAAAAAAAAAAAAAAAAAAAAAAAAAAAAAAAAAAAAAGAAAAGAAAACACAGAAAAAGCCCAAAGGAGAAGAAAAACCACTCATAATACTACCTTTTGGTCTGTACCTGAATCAGTGGGTCTAGGCAATTTGCCCCGCCAGAATAGGCAATGCTCTCTGGCTCTTTTATTTCCACCTTACTCAAGCTCAGCCAAGTCATTCTCTGTCCCTTCTTTTTTGTCTGATAACGCCAGTTCCCCATTTCCTTCCTCTCAGAATCTTCCAGCAGCTCCAGTGATGGGCTTCCTTCCAGGGCCACACATGAATCCATCAGCTGTTGTCCCTTAGGGGAAGGTCGGGGAGTGAACAAGGCATGAAAGCCTCCCAAGTCTCGGTGTTTTATTTACAAAGTCATAAGTCTGGAATCTTCCAGAACACCACCCATTTTAAGCATGTTATCCTGTCACACCGTAAGCGTCCTTGCACTTAACAGACCACAAGGTTATTTGCAGATTCTCGGCTCAGAATACAGTTGCCACGGCTATACCATTTGTCCGTCTATTCATCCATAATCTTCTTAAAGTAAACGTTTATTTGAACTGCTGCAATTTCTTCTGGGCAATTTTCTGGATTGCATTTCTGACATGCCAGGGAAGCCGCTCTCTTGTACGCGCATTTCTCAGCCCTTCACAGCTTCCCGCAGGCTGCAGTTCTCCCCAGCAGCGTCTCCTCGCAGCGCTGGTGCGATGCTGCCCTCTCCTGGGCAACCGCCTGCCTTTCTCACGCCCACTGGGATTCTTCTTCCCTCCCCAGTCTGAGGGCAGAGAGTAATTTAGTAACCGTTAAAATTATGAACACCACTTTGGGAGGCCGAGGTGGTGGATCACGAAGTCAAGAGATCGAGACCATCCTGGCCAACATGGTGAAACCACGTCTCTACTAAAAATACAAAAATTTGCTTGGCGTGGTGGTGGGCACCTGTAGTCCCTGCTATTTGGGAGGCTGAGGCAGGAGAATCACTTGAACCCAGGAGGCAGAGGTTGCAGTGGACCGAGATCGCGCCACTGCACTCCAGCCTGGCGGCAGAGTGAGACTCCATATCAAAACAAAAATACCCAAAAATTATGAACGCCATTGCCTGGTGCGGTGACTCACGTCATCGTAATCCCAGCACTTGGGAGGCCAAGGGGACCAGATCACCTGAGGTCGGGAGTTCGAAACCAGCCTGACCAACATGGAGAAACCTCGTCTGTGCTAAAAATACAAAAATTAGCTGGGCGTGGTGGTGCGCACCTGTAATCCCAGCTACTTGGGAGGCTGAGGCAGGAGAATTGCTTGAACCCGGGAAGTGGAGGTTGCAGTGAGCCAAAACAGCCATTACACTCCAGCCTGGGCAACCAGAGTGAAACTTCGTCTCAAAAAAAAAAAAAAAGAAAAGAAAAAAAAAAGAAAAGAAAGAAAGAAAGACAATTATAAACAGCGTTAAGCCTGAAAGAGCTAATGAAAGAAACCCCGAAACCCTTCAGAACGGTCCTTGCAGTACTCCGTTGTCATAGACTTCAAAGCCAAGCTCTCAGAAGGCTAATGGTGTCCCAAGCGCCTTCCAGGAGGTTAAATATTTCCTTTATTCTGCTCAATCTGGAGATAACTCAGCATTTGAGATGTGAGCCATTCTTTTAAACTTGATTTGCAATATTTTCAGTTTTTTGTTTTTTCTTACAGGGGTTTCACTCTGGTCGCCTGGGCTGGAGTGCAATGGCGTGTTCTCAGCTCACCGAAACCTCCGTCTCCCGAGTTCAAGCAGTTCTCCTGCCTCAGCCTCCTGAGTAGGTGGGATTACTGGCGCCCGCCACCACGCCCGGCTTTTTTTTTTTTTTTTTTTGTATTATTAGTAGAGAAGGGGTTTCACCACGTTGGTTGGGCTGGTCTCTAACTCCTGACCTCAGGTGATCTGCCTGCCACGGCCTCCCAAACTGCTGGGATTACAGGTATAAGCCACCGTGCCTGGTCTATTTTCAGTGTTTACATGAGAGCCATAACACTTATAAGGCATCTCCACTAAGTTCTTTCAGTTTTAAGCTTTAAATAACTTGAGTTACAAATTTGGAAGAAGCAATTCTCTTTCTAATAAAATTTCATCTCACAGTTGATAGAGATTTCAGTTGAGCTAGCTACTCTTTCCAGTCACAAATTCTGAAATAAAAGTGCTATGAATATTATTATGCATTGTATTCATTTTAAATATTGGTTTAAATATGTTTAAATGAGCCAGGCACTGTGGCTCGCTCCTGTCCCAGCACTTTGGGAGGCCGAGGCAGGCAGATCACCTGAGGTCAGGAGTTCAAGACCAGCCTGACGAACATGGTAAAACCCTGTCTCTACTAAAAATACAAAATTAGCCGGGCATAGTGGCACACACCTGTCATCCCAGCTACATGGGGAATCGCTTGAACCTGGGAGGTGGAGGTTGCAGTGAATCGAGATCACACCATTGCACTCCAGCCTGGGTGACAGAGTGAGACTGTGTCTCAAAAAACAAATAAACAAACAAACAACCCCACTATTTTCCCAAAACATAACAGACATGAATCTTTTTTTCTAAATTTATTTTGATATTTTGAAACGTCTGACATATTTATGTATACACAAGATCTTTACAATCTACCCCTCCTTCAGTGGTTATATTAAGAGATTGCCATATGTCTCAAAAGCAAACTGCTGCAATTTGAAACACAAATTTCCATAAGATTTGGAATGATCTTTCATAATTATCCTAATCATCAAACATATCAGGATTACTACTTTCTCCCGTACTCACATAAGAAAAATATTTGTTTAAAATTAACAGACACAAATATTACAGACTAGAAGTTGAGCCTATAAATTCACATTTTTCATGAGTGAACAAGAAAACCTATTCCCTAAAATTAATGGGCTTAAAAAACTTTTACTACAGTATACATTCATCAAGATTTGTAGTTGCAGGTATACAAGAATCTAGTCTTGGTTGGGTTTAAAAGAAAGAGAATTTTGAAAGGTATTAGGAAGTTCATATACCATTGAACAACCAGAGGAGAGGAACTTTCTTAGTCTACCCATGCTGCCAAAACAAAATAACATAGACTGAGGGGTCTTAAATAGCAGCCATTTATTTTCTCACAGTTCTTTTTTTTTTTTTTTTTTTTGAGACGGAGTTTCGCTCTTGTTGCCCAGGCTGGAGTGCAATGGCACGATCTCGGCTCACCGCAACCTCCGCCTCCTGGGTTCAGGCAATTCTCCTGCCTCAGCCTCCTGAGTAGCTGGGATTACAGGCATGCACCACCACGCCCAGCTAATTTTTTTTTTGTAATTTTAGTAGAGACGGGGTTTCACCATGTTGACCAGGATGGTCTCGATCTCTCGACCTCGTGATCCACCCGCCTCAGCCTCCCAAAGTGCTGGGATTACAGGCTTGAGCCACTGCGCCCGGCCGAAGTTTTTATTTTAATAATGGCTTTGACACTAACAACAAATTAATGATCATTTTCTGACTGGTTATGAATGTCATTTTCAACTCTTCTGTAAAGAAAATATATTTGTGGGGCCGGGAGCAGTGGCTCATGCCTGTAATCCCAGCACTTTGGGAGGTCAAAGTGGGTGGATCACAAGGTCAAGAGATCAAGACCATCCTGGTCAACATGGTGAAACTCCGTCTCTACTAAAAATACAAAAAATTAGCTGGGCATGGTGGCACGTGCCTGTAATCCCAGCTACTCAGGAGGCTGAGGCAGGAGAATTGCCTGAACCCAGGAGGCGGAGGCTGCGGTGAGCCGAGATCGCGCCATTGCACTCCAGCCTGGGTAACAAGAGCAAAACTCCGTCTCAAAAAAAAAAAAAAAAAAAAAAAAAGAAAGAAAATATATTTGTGACTATGATGAAATGCTGCCTTCTAATTTCTCTCTATGTTAATATTTTCTGATCGGGTTAATTTACACTCATTATGTGAAAAGTGCACTCAGCTAAGAGCAAGTGTTTTGTTTTTACCTGTGATAACACATCCTCTTCCCTGGCCTACTGGATAGCTTGAGAGGTCTTATCCACAGCTCCCTTAGTGACTCACAGTATTCAAGAGACAGAACAAAGAGAACATCTGTAGGTTTCTAGAGGATTTCACAATCAGTACATTCTGTAATCTTTTTTTTTTTTTTCCCTTTCAGACTAACAATTAGGATGGTGGCTATTAGCTCTTAACAATATCTAAAGAGGCAGGTATTTTTTTACATGTGCTTATTATATCTTTGTTCCTTGGTTTGAAAAAGAAGTCAGCTGATGAACAGACCTTTAAACACATTAGATTTGTTCAATTTAATGGGGTTTATTAATTCTTAACAACTGCAAAGGTACAGTTGTTCTTAGATATGATTCATGTAAATACACCCGGTTTTCTAACTTCCACAGCAAAGAACTAAACGCATCTAGTCTTTGTGCCAGAACATTCTTTTCGCTGACAGTTTAGTTATTAGGAATGTATGCTGTATGTTTTTCTTACTCTGACATGTCAGCTAGGTTTTTGCACTCAAGGATAACTACAAAAATGTTATGAAAGATATCTATCTTCCTTTCAAGTAGGAGAATGACCTTGAGCATGTCATGCGAACCACAGCTATCAGTTTTTCATCTCTAAAATGAGAGGCTTGGATTAGATGACCTGTAAGTTCCTTCCAGCTCAATAATTCCAAGTCTCATTTTGTGCTACATAGTGTGGTGACAGGCTCTTTGAAAACTTAAAAAACAAGGGACTATTCCAAGTAAACTTCATTTTTAGACAAGTGTTCTTTGCTGTTGTACAGTATTAGAAAACATGCAATCAAGTTGTCTCATTTGAGAAACATTAAGAAAACCAAAGCTAGCTACATTTTTGTGGTAGCAGAAAATATAATATTCAATGACAATGATAGTAAACAGTATTATCATTTGCCTGATTTTAAACAAAACTTTTCCTTTTGGAATTTTTTACTGTTTGTTTTTTTTTTTTTTAAATGCACTCATCTCATTAAATGGCACAAGTATAAAAATTGAACAACAAAAATGCTCTCACTATGGTAGTTCCTTTGTATCACACAAATATATCCAAAGTCCTTTAAAATAATAAAAATCTACTAATTTAGATAATGGTGATAGATATTAAGCAACTTCCCCAAGGTCACTGAGGAAGTGGCAGAGAAGGGATGTCTGATTCACACCCTAACTTTATCGTCCCTGCGATACTCCTTCCCTGGCATTCAGTTAGTGGAGCTCAGCCAACCATTGCTCCTCCAGGCACATACAGATTGAGTGAATAAATGGCTCTGACAGATAAATGGATAGAAATGAATACCAGGACAAGCATTGTGTCCTCCTGGAAGGACACGCCTCTCTGCTCCCACAATGCCACTTGCTTCTATCACAGTGCTTAACTCACTGCATTCTTTATTTTCTCATCGGCTCTACTGGGGCTTCGGCTGCATCTTGTTTATTTCTGTATTTTCAGCACAAAGTGCTGGGCTTGTCATATGCTTAATAAAAGTTTGTTAAATGGAAAAAAGGACTGAATGAACACATCTTAAAGAACAGGCAATGATAGAGTACTTCACACTGGTTTTTTACATACATTTGCTTATTATGTTATATTGTGAGCAAATGTCTATTCTACAAGTTGGAACTTTCTGTCTTAAGGGTTATTCTGGGAATTATTTCATGGAATAAGACAGGAGATGACCAAAATTACCAATACAAGCAGACTTCTTTGGAGTTACATAAATTATCGCATTTAATCCTCCCGATAGTGCTGTGAGATAGGTTTCGTTACACTTTATAGAAGGTGGCCCTGTCTTCTCCATCCTGGAGACAACATAGTGCGTTATAAAACTTTATTTTACATCTTTAAAATATTATTAAATGGTTTTTTTGCTCTTTAAGTAAGCATTTATTTAAGATCTATCATATCCTGAACAGGAAAGATACAAAGATGGCTAAACCTCAGCTCCTGGTTAACGTCCATTTTGTAATCATTAATAAGAGGTTAGCCAAACAAATAAAGTATGTCTCCTGCTTTCCGCTGGAATTCATTACTTTCTTCCTTCTACTACTGTCATTTGTTTCTGTAGGTGTTGAGATCCCTGTGACTTTTCCAGAAGATGTCAGTCCTCCCCAAGAAATGAGCCAAGAAGACTTACAAGAAAACAAGTAAGGAATATTCTTTGAAGTCAGATTTGAAATGAAGTAAGAAGCAATGATACTCATGTGGCAACCTCAATTATTAGTAATTCAATCCATAATAATGCTTAAAAGTAGAGGTCACAATAAATAGTATGTGGCAGAGGCCAGATTGTAAACACTTTGGCTGTGTGGGCCATAGAGTTTCTGTTTCAATGATTCAACTCGGCAACTGTCATTTGAATGCAGCCACAGATTATTTATAAACAAATGAGTGTGACTGTGATTCAATTAAAGCTACAGAAAAAAGGCTGAAGGCCAGATTTGGCCCCCGGGCGGTAGTTTGCTGACCCTGCTGTAAGGCAGAGCTACTTAGAATGTGGTTCTGTGATCCTCTTACCAGTCCAGGATGAGGTCAGCACAGGCTGTGAGGTTGACCATTTAAAAAGTTGCAGAGCAATTTGGCAAATAACTTATGTTCACTGAACGGGTAGTCAAAAAACATGAGCCTTAATTTCTTCATGTCTTTTACTTTTCTTCCGTTTTTATGGCAGTTCACTTATATTTTACAAACGTATCCATTCACAATGATTGGACAATTTCAATGCTGGTTCTTCATCAAAGACAGTTTGAGACACACAGGGCTAGTTGGTGTCTGTGGAGATAAAAGGATGTGTCTCCCATGTCTGCCCTTGGTCTCTGATTTCTCTGTGCAAGGAAATGGCATTTGGGAAAATGAGAATGGGCTGAAACTTCATCCTTCGTGGTGATGGTACAGAGGGCTGAGAGGCTGGGAGGAGTTAGGGGTGGAGATGTCCTACCCTTTCAGGATTCAGCCTTTCCATTCAGCAGCATCATTTGGAAACAGTTCCTAGTGATATCAGGCTGGACTGAGGACTGGAGATTCAGAAAATGTGGCAACTGAGTTTTAAATCAAACATTTCCTTCCCCCTTTAGTCAGATAACCTCATTTTGTCAAGAATGGGCACAAGCACGTGCAGTTTCTCATCCAAGTGAAATCGAGACGGTGGACCCCAGGACAAAGACACCGACCATGCAGTCCTTACTTTTGCACAAAGAGGAGCTCTGCAATGTGAATTTGGGCTTTTTGCCACCAAGATCTTGTTTAGAACCAAACATTTCCATGTCTGTAACCAGAGAAGATGCTCCTTATTTTCTGAAAGAGCAGCAAAGAAAATCTGAAGGTAAGTTGAACATTGAATTCCACAATGAGTGCTTTGGGCGAACAAATATTTATGTATTGTTCTAAATGCTGGCGATTTAGCAGTACACATATCAGACAATATAACCCCAGTCCTTGTGTAATTTACATTCCTGGGGACCATAGGGTGCCGGACAGAAAATAAACTAGTCAACAAGTAAAATGAAGGATGGCGTAACATTCCACCAGAAAGAACACTGTATGTACAAGTGTTTACATATTTGTTCAAGGAATGGAAGGCAAACATTTTGAGAATGTCTTGTTTAGATTATTTCATTGCTTATTTCTTTAAACATTTCAGACACTATTATTTTATAAACTATATTTGATAATTTCAATATCAATATCCTACTGATCTGCACTGCTATTGTACTATGGCACTCTTTTTCTTGAGTGATTGAAAATCTTCCTTGTGAGCTTGTATTTGGTTGATGTTTATCTGTGGGAATCTTGGGGGCCCACGCTGTGGATGCTTTTGACCAGAAGTGTTGAGTTTACTTCTACCAGGTCCCAGGGTCATTACGGCCTTGGGTCTACTTCAGCCTTATTCCTGGATCCCCAAGTTAATGTGCCAGTCTAAGAGCCAACATCCAACTATATTGAGCTCAAGACTCATTTGCTAGATAGCAGCACTGATGCCAGCATTTCCCCTTAAGGCAACATTGTCTTTGGTATTTGCTTACCACTGTCCTCAACCAACTAGCCTAAACCACCAGGAACAAACTTATAGTCCAACAAGTTGCATTCATTGATTTATCACAATGAGAGAGACTGCCTGCCAGTGGAACTGTGAGGGATCTTACCAAAGGAAAAAACCAGAATAATTATTATGGGATTTTAAGAGAAGGGTACATTTTAAGTGAAATTTAAATGAAGCAGTGCTTAAATATTTTAAAAACTTTATCATGCTAATATGTGTGTGCCATAAAATTGACCATTTTAACCATTTTCAAGTGTACAGTTCAGTGGCATTAAAGTACATTCATTGTTCTGTAACTATGACAACTATTCATCCCCAGAACATTTTCTTCTTGCAAAACTGAAACTCTGTGCCCACGAAACAGTAACTCTCTATTTCCCACTCCCACAAAGCCTCTGGAAACCACTATTCTATTTTCTAACTCAATATAAATTTGACCATTCTAGGTCATTTATATAAATGGAATCATGCAATATTTGTCCTGTGTCTGGTTTGTTTCATTTGGTATAAGGTTGAAGCAGTGTTTTAATGGGCTGATGGAAAGGAGTTAATATGAAATCTGGACTGTGAAGTGGACCTAGACTCTTGTTCCTTGAAATCTACAAAGTTAGCTCCAAAATCTCAATAGCTTTTTTTTTTTTAAAGATAAAGTCTGGCTGTGTTGCCCAGGCTGGAGTGCAGTGGCATGACCTTGGCACACTGCAACCTCTGCCTCCTGGGCTCAAGCGATCCTCCCATCTCAGCCTCTTGGGTAGCTGAGACTACAGGTGCATGCCACCATGTCTGCACCATGTTGGCCAGGCTGGTATCGAACTCCTGGGCTAAAGTGATCCTCCCACCTTGGCCTCCCAAAGTACTGGGATTACAGGCATGAGCCACCATGTTCAACTTCAACAGCCTCTTTCAGCCTCTTATCTTGCCACTCTGTCTCAGCAGTATGATAAACTTTAGCACACTAAATGCCCTCTAGTCCCTAAACATGCATGTGAATATTTGCACATACTGTTCTTTCTGCTGGAGTCATTCTTCAGGGTTTGTCTTAGAAACCCCTTCCTCTGGAAAGTATTCCTGAACTTCCTCAGACTGGATGCGTTGGCATTTCTTTGTTCCCCCATAGGATCCTGACCTTACCTACAACATAGCACTAATCATGCATAATTGTCACTATTTGTTTACACGCTCATCTTCACCAGATTACAAACACAAGAATCATTGAACCTCCAAGCACCTGGCATCATACTTGGCACATAACCATTATAAACATACTTTGAATTAATAATAACGATAATCAGGTTCAGGGCAGCATGTTGGGAAGCTGAGGCAAGTGGGTCACTTCAAGTCTCAGAAAGAAAGAGAGTGTGTGAGAGAGAGAGAGAAAGAAAGAAAGAAAAGAAAAAAGAGAAAGAGAGAAAGAAAGAAAAAGGAAGGAAGGAAAGAAAGAAAGAAAGAAAAACAGAAAGAAAGAAAGAAGGAAGGAAGGAAGAAAGAGTACTAGCTGTGAACAGGCGCACACCTGTAACCCCAGCACTTTGGGAAGCTGAGGCAGTAGCACTGCTTGAGGCCAGGAGTTCGAGACCAGCCTGGGCAACATAGTCACACTTTACTTCTAAAGAAACTTACGTATATAAAAATATTTTTTTAATTTATATTTTTTATTTTTATAAATTGAGATGGGGTTTCTCCATGTTGGCCAGGCTGGTCTCGAACTCCTGACCTCAGGTGATCTGCCCACCTCGGCCTCCCAAAGTGCTGGGATTACAGGCGTGAGCCACCATGACTGGCCAAAAACAAATTTTAAAAATTAGGTGGCTGTGGTGGTGCTTACCTATAGGCTCAGCTACTCAGGAGTCTGAGGTGGGAGGATTGCTTAATCCCAGAAGGCTGAGGCTGCACTGGATGATGACTAGGTTACTGCATTCCAGCCTGGGTGATACAGTGAACCTCATCTCTAAAAAAAAAAAAAAAGTACAAACAGTGTGACTGTTTCTTCTAGTGTGAACTTGCATATTGCTAAATATCATGTTTAGAGTGATATATACTGATTGCTCAGCGTGGGCTTTATCTATCAAGATTTAATACTTTTACTTGTCTTACATACAAGCAACGGCCAATTTTCCCAATCTTTGTGTTTATTATCTCCGTTATTATGACTAGGTAAAATATTTGTGGCTGAGCTCCCTAGTGTGTTGATTGCATTTCCCTTCCTTTTAGACATTGTATTTATCTCAGCGTTAGTAATAACCACTTCATTTCTTCATTTGCTTACTTTTTGTATATCTGTCACTAATTCATCCCATCCTGTGTATTGTGCCTGTAAAACAAATCTCAATACAGGCGATTAGGTCTCAGGCAATCAGCTGGTTCTGTTTGTTTTGGAGACATTGCTCCTGGACCCTCCTGCCCTCCAGTTTTACTCCATGCCACCTGCTTTCTGGATCTACTGCCCAGCCGCCCGTCTGAGATTCCCTTTGTGTCCTCCTGGGAATTCCCTTGCCTCCTTGCTGTGTTGAATCCCTGTGTACTAGATATGTGGCTTCTTAATTTTCCTTGCCTTGCCTTTTTTTTTTTTTGAGACAGAGTCTGACTCTGTCACCCAGGCTGGAGTGCAGTGGCACGATCTCAGTTCACTGCAACCTCCATCTTCTGGGCTGAAGCCATTCCTCTTCAGCCTCCTGAGTAGCTGGGACTACAGGCATGTGCCACCAGGCCCAGCTACTTAAAATATATATATATGTATTTTTGTAGCAATGAGGTCTTACTATATTGTTATATATTGCTCAGGCTGGTCTTGAACTCCTGAGCTCAAGTGACCCGCCCATCATAGCCTCCCAAAGTGTTGGGATTACAGGCTTTAACCACCTTGCTTGCTTTCCTTGCTTTACTTAATCCTCATTTACTAGCACACATTTCCCAGCAGCTTCTTGAGAAAGGGTACATGGAGAATATCAATGATAGAGTTGGTGGTTTTTTTTTGGCTCTAAGTCTTCTGAGCTCTTTTCTTTCTTTCAATTTGATCTGTTCTCTTTATTTTCATATTGGAGCATTTCCTCACATATCAGTTGAATCTTGTCTATTTGTATCTACAAGGGTGTCACTAAAAAGTGCTGTATGTTTCAGTGAGCTTGTTGAATGAATGGGCCTCAAAGGAGTTGAACAGGTGAAGACCTGGACGATTGGTAGAAGGATTCCCAAGTGTCAGCTTGTGTAGATCAATGGATCTTTTCTCTCTGCTAGTTTTCCCCAGAGAGATAATCCAAGCGTCTGCCTGCAGGTTATGAGACTAGTTCTTGGCACTGAATGGGGTTCATATTTCAGTGTGTAGACTTTTCCTTAATCCTCATGTTTTCACTCCAGCACCCCATTTCTGCTCCCAGCCGTACCCAGCTCCTTAGTATCTTTGTTTCAAGCCCTCCAGGGAGTAAACTTCCAGCCATCTACCAGGAAAGAAGAGTAACTCCTCCTAGTGGACAGGGCAGGGAATCTGGCACTTAATTCAGCACAGACTTCTGAGCATCCTCTCATTTCAGGTTTGCCTGCATCCCTGTCTTCAGAGGTGTCTTCAGTCCATGTTCCTTTCCGAGATTCTTATTTCTGTTTGGGCTCTACCCTTGCAAGCATTGAGCAGAATAGAGAAAGTTGGCAACTCAATCAGTTATTATTTGTCCATATAGTTTTCTCTGTCCAAAATGTTGCTGATATTGCTCATCTGCCGTTTTATCATCTGGGTGTTTTTATTTTTGTCCTTATTTACATGTTTTAGAATTTCTCTACGGCCGTTTTGGAGAAAAGCTTGTACATTCAATCTTACATTTTTAATTGGAACTCTGTACTTATTTCATTTTAGTTATTTTTTTGGAGATAGGGCCTTGCTCTATTTCCCATGCTGGAGCACTGTGGTGCAAACATGGCTCACTGCAGCCTCAATATCCCAGGCTCATGTGATCCTCCCACCACAGCCTCCTGAGTAGCTGAGAGTACAGGTGTGTCCCACCATACCTGGCTACTTTTAACATTTTTTGTAGAGATGGGGTCTCGCTATGTTGCTCAGGCTGGTCTCTACGCATTTTAAAAAGGCTTTGACACATGTTATCAAATTACCTCCCAGAAATATCTTGCCTCTACATTCCCACCAGAAGTCTTTATCCCACATGATTCCTGACCAGTACTGGATAATACCTAACAAAATCTTTACAAGAATATTTGAAAGCGATTTTTAAAAAAAATTCAGGATGTTATCCATATGTACCCAACTATTAAGTTGTATTTCTGGATTAACTTCTATCATCTTTTCGACAGAAAACCTCAACCTCTAGAATGCAACCTCTGGGAGCAAAGAGCAAAGATTCCTCTTTGCTGCTCACAACTGTAAATTGCCATCTTCTGGGACAGTATCGGCCACTCAGTAGGCACTCAGTAAATAATTATTGAGTAAATGCATTGGGAATGAAGGGGGGCATGCCATTGCCAGCTGTAGTCAAGGGGAATGCCTGTGACCACTCCTGTTGAGGTCCTCCTCTTAGGTGACTTGCTTTTCACCTGGGATCGGCTTTTCGACTGTGTTAAATCTTAGAGAAGTCTTGTTCTCTCTGTGAGAAACTTCAGAATGACAGCCTATGGGTGAAACAGACCTACAGACATTTGTTTGACCCTCACAACACTGAAAAACAAGGGAGGGGAGGCCAGGCCTAGTGGCTCACACCTGGAATCCCAGTACTTTGGGAAGCCAAAGCAGGAGAATTGTTTGAGCCAGGGAGCTTGAGACCAGCCTAGGCAATATAGTAAGACCCTGTGTATATGGAAGATGAGAAACATAAAAATTTTAAATAAGTAAATAAGCAAGGGTGGGGGAAGGAGATTTCACATAAAATCTACAGGTCTCTGGCTTCTCTTAGAGTATCTAGCAGTGCTGGATTATCCATCTAGATTGGATAACATCACCGAGAGCTGGGTCGTAATGCCCCTTTAGTTGGGCCATGTGATCTCAATTTACGGCTGTGCCTTGCTATCCCACTTCATTTAGTTCTTTGGCCTGTTTTGACTCTGGAGACACTGGACTGGAGCTTTTGGCTTCAGCTTTAGAAAGTCCAAACTATGCAGAAGTGGTGGTGCGTGGGGTTTTGGGGACCATTCTGTCTTTTTGGTAAGAAGAAAACAACTTCTAGGTTTTACACTACTTAGTAAGTGCCAGCTCACTACCTAGGTGAGACTTTCCCACAGTCCCTTTCAGAGTTTATGGCAGATCTAGTTTAAACAACTGTCGGGAGACACAGAAGAGTATTTTCACATTTCTGCACAGTTCAGGCTTTCTAAACAAAAAACACTAGGAAACTAGGTTTAAAGATGATTGAACGGCAAAAACGCCTCAGAAGTTAGTGTATATTGCTCCAGAGAGATTTAGAGCCTGATTTCCCCAAAAGCTGTTTGCTTACATTCCAGGGCAATAAAACATAAAGGCACCTTTCTCCTGGAAGCATTTGCTTACATTTCATAGTAAAGTTGTCTCTTTCTCTGGAGAGACACTAAAGCGCCACTTACCGAATACACGCGCTGAGCCTCCTCACTGCGGGGCTCCCTCCCGGGCCTCAGCTCCACCACCTGTGAGGCAAACGCGCAGCTCTCACCACGGTGCCCTGTGAGGAACCCGGATGTTCCGCGAGTGATAAATAATCTGCTCTCTGCTCCAAAGATCTCAGGTTTTCTGTCCGAATGGAGACCTAAATGTAAAAGCACAACCCTGTGAGTAGCGGTAGCCTGACATTTTGTGTTGTCATTCCACCTCTGTGTGAATCCCACGAGGGAAACCTCTCATCGACAACTTTTCCTCAGACCCCTTAGCCTCTGTATTACTCCATTCCCCAGAGTCTGGCTTGAGACTGTTTTCTCTTCACTACTAAGAGTATCTAGGTGTTTTTTTTTTTTTCTTGTTGTAGAGTTTTCGACCTCTGATATGAAGTACAGTGGCCGAAGCATTGAGGTAAGATTAGTGCTAGCGTTTTTGTCTGAGATCTAAAACCAAAAAACTCTATTAACTAATTTAGAACCAAATCCTGAGCAATGACAGTTGACCCTTCAACAATGCAGGGGGTAGGGTCACTGATTTCCCCAACACAGTAAAAAAAATCCATGTATATCCTTGGATTCCTCCAAAACTTAACTGCTAATAGCCTACTGGTTTTTTGGTTTGGTTTTGTTTTTTTAGAGACGGGGTCTCACTGTGTTGGCCACGTTGGTCTTGAACTCCTGGCCTCAAGCAATACCTTCCCCCGCAGCCTCCCATAGTGCTAGGGTTACACAGGTGTGAGCCACTGCACCTGGCTGTAATAGCCTACTGTTGACTAGAGCCTTACCGATAAACACTTAACACACATTTTGTGTATTATATGTATTCTATGCTGTATTCTTATAATAAAGCTAAAGAAAATAAAATGTTACTAAGAAAATCATAAGGAAGAGAAAATATGTTTACTCTTCATTGAGGAAGTAGATCACCATAAAGGTCTTCATCCTCATTGTCTTCATGTTGAATAGGCTGAGGAGGCGGCGGAAGAGGAGGGCTTGTTCTTGCTGTCGCAGAGGTAGCAGAGTAGTAAGACAATCCACTATAAGTGGACCTGCACAGTTCAAACCTGTGTTGTTCAAAAGTCAACTGTATTTCCTGGGAAAACGACAACTCACATATAGTTCCTAGAGTAGCAGATCATTCCTGGAAAAATTATACCTTGCTACGTGCAGTCTTTTTGTGGAGTGTTTTCTTTCTCTGCATAATGAGCTGAGTAGCTCTCTTAGACTTTTTTTTTTTTTTTTTTTTGAGACGAGTCTCTCTCTGTCACGCAGGCTGGCACAATCACGGCTCTCTGCAACCTCTACCTCCCGGATTCAAATATTTCTTCTGCCTTAGCCTCCTGAGTAGCTGGGATTACAGGCATCTGTCACCACACCTAGCTAATTTTTGTATTTTTAGTAGAGATGGGTTTCACCATGTTGGTCAGGCTGGTCTCAATCTCCTGACCTGAAGTGATCTGCCTGCCATGGCCTCCCAAAGTGCTGGGATTACAGGCATGAGCTACCACGCCTGGCCAGACATATTTTATTTTACCTTCTTTTAACCTATCTAGAAATTAGGCAATTCTTTTTCTCCCAGTGGTGGAAATATTTTCCTAGTTGTCTAATTTATAAGTTTTTGGAAAGATACTTGCAATTCTTAGTTTCTCAACTATCTGACCCTTCTTTACCATATGAGCCTTTGAGAAATACTTACACATAGGTAGTGCTTAGCATTGTAAAAAGGAGTTTATTGACATAAAAAAATGCAATGGCCATTACTAGGCAGATGGTTAAGCTCTGGGCGAATGTGCCTTTATTTCCTAAGTCATTTTCAATAAATGGGGAAAATCATCTAGACAGTATAATTGGGGCCTACACTGCATCTCATCTACTTTTAATGCCTAAGTTTCTAGAGTCAGGTTCCATTTTTTTCCTTCTTACACATAGGTGGCAATAGAATGAAAATTAAACACATATTTCTCAATTACTACCCATGACCCATGCTTGTAAATATTGTTATATAAAGAGGTATTGAATCTGTATACACAGGAAAAGACCACAGTGAAAAGAAGCATAACGGTAAGGTGTTTATAACTTACTGCCCACAAAGCTTAATATTATACACTGGATTACACTGACCTCTAGAGGATGATCATAAAAACTAGCTTAGTTCGAAAATAGAGGGCAAAGGAGAAAAAAAGGAAAGCTATCCATTTCCCTTTCTTCCACAAAAATGAAATTTTGTGAATTGTATTCACAAAATAATTCAGCAAATCAATGGTGAGTAGTTGTGTTTCAGATACAAATTCTGAGTCAGTCAATAACTGACCATTGTTGAGGTATTTTAACAGCAATTTAAAACCATTCTCAGTGGGATTTCAAACATTTTAAATGAATTCTATGAAAGGTAAAAAGAAAAAAGAAGAGAAATAAAATGTTTCTTATCTTAAATTTTTAACATTGACATTATAGGCCTTCATTAAAAAATATATAACCACGGATCCTGGAAAAAAAATATATATGTATATATAACCATGAATCTTTACATCTATAATAATCCTGATTTTAAAACATGTTGTTTTAAACTGGTTCTAAAAAAATATTGGGAATTAGGTTTTAGTTTCAAAAGTTGTGATCTGTCCAGTCATAGTGGCTCATGCCTGTAATTCTAGCATTTTGGGAGGCAGAGTGGGAGGATTGCTTGAGGCCAGGAGTTTGAGACCAGCCTGGGCAACATAGAGAGATTTCATCTCTACTAAAATTAAAAAATTAGTCAGGTATAGTGGCACACACCTGTAGTTCCAGCTACTCGGGAGGCTGAGGTGGGAGGATCGCTTGAGCCCAGGAGGTCAAGGCTGCAGTGAGCTGTGATTACACCACTACACTACAGCCTGGGAGACAGAGCAAGACCTTGTCTCAAAAAGAAAAAAAAAAAGAATTGTGATCCCCAGGATAGCTTTGTATGTTAAAAGCCTTCCTTAAGAGGATATTATAATCTCTAGACTACTTTAAACCAGTTAACATAATATTTATATCCATTTCTGCATTCATAGCTTTTTCTCTCTTTTCTTTTAGTTCCCTCTGCCACCACTGTCACTCTTGCCCACGCGATCTGGTGTCCTTACTATCCCCCGAAACCACAAGTTTCCAAAAGAGAAAGAAAGAAACATTCCAAACCTCACATCTTTTGTGCCTAAACTCTCAGAGTCTGTTTGTCAATCTGATGAGCTTAGCCCATCAAACAAGCCTCCAGGAGCCCTAGTTAAGCTGTTGATGGGTCCAACTCTCAGGTCTTCAGCTGGCTTCATTTGGTCAAGAAATATGTGCTCTTTTCTGAAGGCTAACCATCACAGGCAATGCCTGGAGATGGAGGAGAACCAGAAATCCAAGGAAATAGGAGAATGTAATAAAATCGAAATCACCCACTTTGAAAAAGGGCAGTCTTTGGTGTCTTTTGAGAATTTGAAGGAAGGCAACATTCCTGCAGATAGGGAAGATATTGACTTCCATGGTAGTAAAATGAGAAAAGCTGAAGAAAACGACTCTCAATATCTTTCATCAAGAAAGAATGAGAGTTCAGTAGCCAAAAACTATGAACAAGATCCAGAAATAGTATGTACCATTCCAAGCAAGTTCCAGGAAGCCCAGCATTCAGAAATAGGTCCAAGCCAGGATGAAGCGATGAGAAATAATAAAGCTGCTTCACAAAGAGCTTCATTACATAAAGATGAAGCAACTGAACCAAACAATATTTTAGAAGAGTGTACTGTACTTAAAAGCTTGTCCAATGTAGTATTTGATGACCCCATTGATAAACTCCCAGAAGGTCATAGCAGCATGGAGACAAACATAAAAATATCAACAGCAGAAGGAGCCAAACCAGAAATGAATGGGATGGTGCCTCTTATCCACATCACCTTCCCTGTGGATGGAAGCTCCAAGAAATCAGCTATAGCCAAACCAAGCCTCCAAAAGAGAAAGGGAATCATTCATAACAACCATAGTGTCAACATACTTGCACACCAAGAAAATGACAAGCATAAGATGAATTCCCATAGGAGTAAGTTAGATTCAAAGACCAAGAAAAGTAAGAAGACATCTCAGAATTTCATGATTTCTACTGAAAGTATCATTAAGCCTACCATGCATAAAACCAGCATAAAAACGCAAATTTCCCCGGCTTTGGGACTTGTTGACCACAGGCCTTGGCAATTGCCCAGGTTTCAAAAGAGAACGCCACAGGTAGCAAAGAAGCAATCAACTCACCAGACTCAGAAACCTGAAAAGCAATCATTTCCTTGCATCTGTAAAAATCCAGGAATCCAAAAGTCATGTGTTCAACCGACAGAGCCAAGACTAAATTACCTAGATCTTAAGTATAGTGATATGTTCAAAGAGATCAATTCAACTGCTAATGGACCTGGAATCTATGAAATGTTTGGGACCCCTGTTTATTGTCAAGTGCGAGACACTGAAAAGCATGAAAACAAGTATTATCGTGAGGTATGTTCAGCTCCATCAGCCAGATGTATTACCAATAAATGTCGATCTTTACACAATGAGAGGAGCAGCAAAATCAGAACAAGACTTTCTCAGAAAAAACTGCATATGAAACCCCCAAAGACTTCATTTGGCATTAAACAAGAGCACAAAGGCTTAATTTCTAAAGAAAAGAGTTGCAAAGCTGTATGTAGCTACCTACATGACATTGAAAATGATGATGGTATTTCAGAACCATACTGGCAGATGAAATCTTCAGGAAATGAGTTTCTATCTTCCAAAGATGAAATTCATCCCATGAACTTGGTTCAGAGACCTGAGCAGTTCATGAAGCAGAATGAATTCCCTCCTGTCTCAGGTTTATTCATTGTTGAAGAAGTTTCTACGGAAGAGTCTACTGATGATAGAGACATTTCTAACAAACAAATACTCCCTACAGGCCTCAGAGATCTGCGAGAACTTGAAGAGCTACATTACCAGATCCCATTTATCCCTTCGGAAAACAGCTGGGCATTGCCCAGTGAGAAGAGATCTAACAAGTATGTACAGCAAGAAAAGCAGAATACAGCATCTGTCAGTAAAGTAAACACCAGCCACATTTTCACTAATGATCTAGAGTTGGACAGTGTTTCAGATCAGTGTAAAACACTTATGAATTTCTCTTTTCAAGAAAAACAAGAAAGTGCATCATCTTCCCAAACATATCAAAATTTGGGACATAATGATAGTTTAGAAAATAAGCCAATCACATATCAAATGTTTGGAAAAACTTTAAATGGCACAAATTCAATTTCCCAAGAAATTCTGGACTCTGTAAATAATGAAGAATTGACAGATGAACTATTAGGTTGTCTAGCTGCAGAATTATTAGCTCTTGATGAGAAAGATAATAACTCTTGCCAAAAAATGGCAAATGAAACAGATCCTGAAAACCTAAATCTTGTCCTCAGTAGGAGAGGAAGTACCCCAAAAGAATTGGACAGAGAGACAACAAATGTCAAAATACAGGTTGGTATAATTAGAATCCGAGATTCAGTGGGGTGGGAAGGACCTCAGAGACAATCTGGTTCAAACCCATTTTTTTCTTTTTTTTCTTTTTTTGAGATGGAGTCTTGCTCTGTAGCCCATGCTGGAGTGCAGTGGCACGATCTCGGCTCACTGCAACCTCCACCTCCCGGGTCCCGGTTCAAACAATTCTCCTACCTCAGCCCCTCAAGTAGCTGGAATTATAGGCATGAGCTGCCATGCCCAGCTAATTTTTTTATTTTTCAGTAGAGACAGGGTTTCATTATGTTGGCCAGTCTGGTCTTGAACCGCTGACCTCGTGATCCACCCGCCTTGGCCTCCCAAAGTACTGGGATTACAGGGGTGAGCCACCGTACCCAACCCAAACCCCTTATTTTTAAATGAGGAATTATAAACCCAAACAATTAAATAGTTTCTTCAGGGTTTCATTATTTAATCACAAGGTTGGAATTCAGGTCCTCTGACTTTCAGGCTAAGATGTTTTCATTATGCTGACCTGCTTTTGGAATTTAGCTAGCTTGGCGTTGTAATGAAGTAACTTTGATTAAATCAATGTAGCAAAACCATTATTTTATTCAATGATGACATTTTCTTTCTTTCTTTCTACTTTTTTTTTTTTTTTTTTTTTTTTGAGACAGTTTTGCTCTAGTTACCCAGGCTGGAGTGCAATGGCGCGATCTCAGCTCACCACAACCTCTGCCTCCTGGATTCAGGCAATTCTCCTGCCTCAGCCTCCTGAGTAGCTGGGATTACAGGCATGTGCCACCATGCCCAGCTAATTTTTTGTATTTTTAGTAGAGATGGGGTTTCACGACGTTGACCAGGATGGTCTCGATCTCTTGACCTCGTGATCCACCCGCCTCGGCCTCCCAAATTGCTGGGATTACAGGCATGAGCCACCGCACCCAGCCACAATGATGACATTTTCAATCAACAGCATATCATCTCCAACTATCAGCAGAAAGATAATTATAGGCAAGACATTGCTCTAGGTATGTGGGATGGAAAGAAATGAACATAGCTCCCAAAGTAGCTCACCATTTTGTTCATTTGAAGACATGAAGTGTGCATTTCTCAGAGTCCCTACACCTGAGCATATGCTCTCAGATTGTTCACTACTTTAATGGGAATTTTAAGGAGAGAGTTGAGGTCAGGGGGCTGAGGAGATGACATACACTAACATATTCCATCATGATAGGGAGCTTGTGAAAGGTTATTCTCAAAAGACAGTGGTCAGTAGCTGCAGGCCCATGTGGGCCTAGAGATGAACAGGCCTAAGACTTCTTCCTATAAAATATGCAGAGCAAGATGTTATATTAAAATGTGTATAATTAACAAGGCTGAAGTTAACAGCTAAAATACATTATGTGGTCATTTGGGGGAGCCGTGTCTCTAGAAGTTACCTATTAGAGTGGCCACAGCCAGGAACATTTGAGAAGACTCTACACTCACCCCTTTCTCTCCATCCCAATGACTTGGTTTAATGGTCACTTTTCCTTCTGTCTTATTCTTCCAGAGGCATAGTAATGCGTTCAGGATACATGACACAGAGGAGAAATTTCTCAACTCAAATGAAAAGGAGACATTTTCTGAAAACAGTTTCAAGTCTGAAGAACCTATCCTATGGACCAAGGGTGAGATTCTTGGAAAGGGAGCCTACGGCACAGTAAGTAAAACTGGAAACTTGAAGCCAGCATTCCCCACCCCTCCACAGTCCCTCCCTCTGCCCCTCTGGCTCCCCTAATCAACCTCCCTGCTTCCTCTGGCAGGCACTCTTTTACTTAGAACTTGCTGGAAGTAACAGAAAATCCAGCCATTGATGGAAAAGACAGGTATTTGCTTTATGTGACTGAAAGTTCTGGAATAGGTCTGGCTCTGGGCCTGGGTGGCTTCAGGGGTCAGATGATGTCATCAGGATCTGGCCTGTCTCCCTGTGTGTGGCTGTTTCTCAGGCACCATATAGTGATACAGTGACCATTGCATTTCTAGCCTCTCCTTCTCCCAGGTTCAAGTCCAATGGGAAAGAAATATCTTCCTTCAACAGCTCAATATGTTACTGGAAGTTGGGAGAATCATTGCTGGATGGCAAAAACAAAAGATGTCCCTTACATTTTGTGAATTGTTTAAGGTATCTTGCAGGTGGGGGACGAAGAGAGGTGGGTACAAACATACAGTCATAAGAAATAAGTTCTAGTGTTTGATAACACAGTAGGGTGACTATCGTTAACAACAATATATTGTGAATTTCCAATTAGCTAGAAGATTAGAAATGCTCCCAACACAAAGAAAATGACAAATATCTGATGTGATGGATGTCCTGAACACACTGTCTTGATCATTACACATTCTATGCATGTATTAATATATCATATAAGGCCAGGCACAGTGGCTCAAGCCTGTAATCCCAGCACTTTGGGAGGCCGAGGCGGGTGGATCACGAGGTCAAGAGATCGAGACCATCCTGGTCAACATGGTGAAACCCCGTCTCTACTAAAAATACAAAAAATTAGCTGGGCATGGTGGCACATGCCTGTAATCCCAGCTACTCAGGAGGCTGAGGCAGGAGAATTGCCTGAACCCAGGAGGCAGAGGTTGCAGTGAGCCGAGATCGCGCCATTGCACTCCAGCCTGGGTAACAAAAGTGAAACTCCATCTCAAAAAAAAAAAAATCATGTATACCTCATAAATATGTACACACATTATATATCTAAGTCCTATCACTTGAGACAGTTATTTACATAGATGAGTAAAGAAAAAGCTGGTTCCCAAATAAGACTTGTGCTGTCTCCAGCTGGGGACATTTTAGGAATCAATGAGAAGATGGGAAGACACAAAACCACTGAGATTACATCATAAGGGTGATTTCCAGGGCCTGTCTCCTTCTTGCTCCAGAGAGCTTGGGAGCTAAACTACCTCTATTTTACATATTTTGTGAGGGGCCTTTCCAAACCACCATCTCATGTGGTCATCATAGAAATCTGTGAGGCAGGCTGTGCACAGTGGCTCACACCTGTAATCCCAGCACTTTGGGAGGCCAAGGTATCTGGATCACTTGAGGTCAGGAGTTCAAGACCAGCCTGGCCACATGGTGAAACCCTGTCTCTACTAAAAATACAAAAATTAGCCAGGTGTGGTGGCACACGCCTGTAATCTCAGCTACTCAAGAGTCTGAGGCATGAGAATTGCTTGAACTTGGGAGGCAGAAGTTGCAGTCAGCCTAGATCACACCACTGCACTCCAGCCTGTCTCCAAAAAAAAAAAAAAATCTATGAGGCAGCCTGGGCAACGTAGCAAGACCTTACTAAAAATTTAAAAATTAGCCTAGTGTGGTGGCACATGCCTGTAGTCCCAGCTACTCAGGATGCAGAGGCCAGAGAATTGGCTGATCCCAGGAGTTTGAGGCTGCAGTGATATATGATTGGGGCCACTGCACTCCAGCATGGGTGACAGAGAGAGACCTTGTCTCCAAAAAAAAGTAAAAGACAAAGAAAAAAAGGCCAGACACGGTGGCACTACAAAAAGTATACAGACACACACAAAATTAGCCAAGTGTGGTGGCACACACCTGATCCTAGCTATTCAGGAGGCTGAGGCAGAAGGATTGCTTGAGCCAGGAGATTGAAGCTGCAGCGAGCTGTGATTATGCCAGTGCATGCCAGCCTGAGCAACAGAGTAAGACCCTGTCTAAAAAGAAAAAAAAAAAGAAATCTGTGAGTCAAGTATTGTTACCTCAGCTTTACAGAAGAGAAAAACTGAAGTCAAAAGATTACACATTTATCCCAAATTATGCAGCTGGGGAAAGATGAAGACAGGATTCTAGCCAATCCAAGCCACTTGATTTTGAGTCAATGTGACATCCATTTACCATATTTCTCATACCCATCTTGGCTCCACTGAAACATTGAATTTGCTTAAATACTTTGCATTTAGGAAGGGAGGTAACAACTTAGGGAGAGACAAGGGTTTAGGAGGAGAAGGGAAAGTCAAGTGTCACCTGAGACATTTTGTGAATAAGTTATGTCATTAATTTAATAACAAGATACTGGTTTGCTTCTAGGTATACTGTGGTCTCACTAGCCAAGGACAGCTAATAGCCGTAAAACAGGTGGTTTTGGATACCTCTGATAAATTAGCTACTGAAAAGGAATACTGGAAACTACAGGAAGAACTAGATTTGCTCAAAGCACTGAAACATGTCAACATTGTGGCCTATTTGGGGACATGCTTGCAAGAGAATACTGTGAGCATTTTCATGGAGTTTGTTCCTGGTGGCTCAATCTCTAGTATTATAAACCGTTTTGGGCCATTGCCTGAGATGGTGTTCTGTAAATATACAAAACAAATTCTGCAAGGTGTTGCTTATCTCCATGAGAACTGTGTGGTACATCGTGATATCAAAGGAAGTAATGTTATGCTCATGCCAACTGGAATAATAAAGCTGATTGACTTTGGCTGTGCCAAGCGTTTGGCCTGGGCAGGTGTAAATGGTACCCACAGTGACATGCTGAAGTCCATGCATGGGACTCCATATTGGATGGCCCCAGAAGTCATTAATGAATCTGGCTATGGAAGGAAATCAGATATCTGGAGCATTGGTTGTACTGTGTTTGAGATGGCTACAGGGAAGCCTCCACTGGCTTCCATGGAAAGGATGGCCGCCATGTTTTACATTGGAGCACACCGAGGGCTGATGCCTTCTTTACCAGACCACTTTTCAGAAAACGCAGCAGACTTTGTGTGCATGTGTCTGACCAGGTAAGAAACCAAAAACAAGATGAGGAGGATAAATTCCCAGAGATTCCAAGTGGCTGACATTTCACCTGAAAGTTATGGCCCATTAAAAGCTCTGTTTTGGGGATGAAATCAAGTAGAGAGTGATTTTGTGCTGAAAGTCATCATAATTAGTCACATTGGGTAATTGTGTTCATTGTTGTATCAGGGTATAGGAGGCAATGCTTCAAGTAGAAAGTGCCTCCATTAAGTGTCTTCTCAAGTTCTATCAATACTTGCCCAAAGCAATGGGTTTGCAAAGTTTGTTAAAGATGTACTTATTTACCAATAAGACATCTTCCTAGGAACTGGCTAGGGTGAAATGATATCTCCTTGAATTTAAAGTGTGGGGAAACATTTTGAACCAATGAAATAAATGTCTAATTGGAGATTTCAAGCATCAAGTGGGGGAGTGTTTGGTGAATCAAAAAGCCTTAGAAAATTGCCTGTATTCCCCTTCCTTATTTTCTCTCATATCTATGAAATTAAATTCTGGGCAAAATGTTAGAACTGTAACTGTAATGTAATGTAATGGAGGTTAGTGCTGTGCTTTTCAAATTTTTAGCCAGGTACTCTCTGCTCATATGAAATTGTAAATCAAAGAATAAAATAAAAGCAGAGAGATGGCTCTAGTTAAAGTGTGTACCCACGGGTGGGTTAAGCAGTAGGGCTGCGGGTGCTGGAGCCCACTCTAGGCTACCGCACCAGCAGCCCCAGACCTACCTACCTGGCGAGGCCCAACATTTAGTTGGAGGACAAGAAAGGCCTGAGACTCAAAGTCAATTTCCTGTCTTTCAAGGAAGCGTGCCTTCTTATCCCTAGATAAAAAGCTCCAGTGTCCCATCTTTCAGCAAGCACATATGTCAACCCCCACCTCCCAGGGGGTTCATTTTGCCTTTCTGAATGAATCTTAGAATCTGCAGGTCACCCTCTCTGCCAATGAAGGTGCCCCTCTTTCAGGCTCTGTCTGCTTCTCCCAGCACATGTGTATCAGCCTGTCCTGGCTGATTTCAGGATCACATGGGCCAAGGCAGGAATGCCAGTCCAGGGCTACAGTTCTGGGCATTGCTACATTCAGAGACACCTTAGGTTTCCCAGCGTGGATTTTGTGGACAGCTTCCCCAGTCACTGAGCTGCCCATCCTCTCCAAAAAAAAAAAAAAAGCAAACTGACAAAAAGGGCATAAATGTGTTGGAATATCATATAGATCAGTACTACTTTTAGAGATTGGTGTTAACTCTTAAAACTATTGTAGTTGCTTTGTTCTGAATTTAATAATCACCAGTATTATTGACTCACAGCTAGAAATCGTTATTCTGATTTTCTTTCAAGTTGTGATTAAATCCACACACACACACACACACACACACACACACATACACACACACATACACACACACACACCCCTACATGATTAAAGAGAAAGGGTGGAATCTTTTATGGCTCTCCTTTTGAACCATTGCTTCATAAATTAAGCAATATACAATTCACATCACTAACAATAAGTTAACAGGGTTAATGTGAAGGTTAAGTGAAACAGTGCACATAAATTGCTTAGCAGAGTGTAGGGCACAAAATTAGGAGTTTACAGTTAATAATCATTAGGAAGAATACTAACATACTTACCTAATTAGAGTCATATATGAGTATATAATTACCTCCTAAATTCTATGGTGAAGACCCTGAGGACCCTAGCATCTCACCTGGTATCAATACTCCTTGGAGATATGGATAGCCAGAAAATAAAGGGCGAGGCACTCTTAAAGATTCAGAAATAGAGGTAATCAGGCACAGACTAGGAAAAGTCCAAATAAAACAGGAATGAACTTGGATAAGCTGAGTCAAATAAGCATGAAGGGGGTACTCCTGTGGACAGGCTAAGTTCTGGGAAGTCAGGCCAAGGAGTTTAGCTTCGTTGCAATAGGCAGCAAGGAGGGGGGGGCTGCAAAAGATTTTTGGGTAGAGAAGGCCATAAAGAAAGGGTCTTTGGGAAGGCAGGTCAGATGGCAATGTATCGACGGGCCTGGAATGGATGCTGCTTGAGACTAGAAAGTTCTGCAGAAATCTGGAGCTTGGATGCTGATGGTGGTAGAAGCAGTGAGATTGTAAAGGATTCCAGAAAATTTCAGAGAAAGGTGAGTCAAGACTTGGTAATGGAGTAGGATGATAGGATTTCATGGTTTTGAGTCTGGATAATGGGAAAAATCACAGTTATGAGAGAAGAACAGGGGAGGTAGCTAAACCCTCCCCATCCCATGTAAGGAGACATTTGAAACTGTGGAATTGGAGCTCAGAAAAGCAATTAAGATTAGAAGTACACATTTAAAAAATATTATAACAGTCAGGTGTGGTGGCTTATGCCTGTAATCCCAGCACTTGTAAGGCTGAAGTGGACGGATTGCTTGAGTCCTGGAGTTCGAGATGGAGACCAACCTGGACCATATGACAAAACCCCATCTCTACAAAAAATACAAAAATTACCCAGGCATGGTGGTGCATGCCTGTAGTCCCAGCTACTCAAGAGGCTGGGGTGAGAGGATGAGAGGACTGCTTGACCCCGGAAGTTGAGGCTGCAGTGGGCCGAGATGGCGCCATTGTACTCCAGCCTGAGGGACACAGCGAGACCCTGTCTCCAAAACAATGGTCATTATAAGGTTGATAGCTACAGTCATAAAAAATTATAGGGCTAAGGAAAATATTTTTGAAAATGCTCACAATGGAAGCTAACAGAAATGTGCCTGGTGTAGTGGCTCATGCCTGTAATCCCAGCACTTTTGGAGGCCGAGGTGGGTGGATCACCTGAGGTCAGGAGTTTGAGACTAGCCTGACCAACATGGAGAAACCCCGTCTCTACTAAAAATACAAAAAATAGCCAGGTATGGTGGCACATGCCTGTAATCTCAGCTACTTGGAAGGCTGAGGCAGGAAAATCACTTGAACCTGGGAGGCAGAGGTTGCAGTGAGCCGAGATTGTGCTATTGCACTCCAGCCTGGGCAACAAGAGTGAAACTCTGTCTCAAAAGAAAAAAAAAAAAAGAAAGAAAAGGAAGCTAACAGAAATGCATGGCATCAAGTCTAGCTCATAAATGGAGAAGGGAAGGGAAAAACGGAGGTAGAGAGGGAGGGAGGGAGGGGAGTTGCCCCATGGTGTAAGAAGAAACAAGGGGACAGAGTTTCCCATAAATCTAAGCAGACAGAGTTTCAGGTAGGAGGGAGTAGTGAATATTTCAAGTGCTACAGAAGTGACAAAAAGGATGAGCTCATTAAATTTGGTCAATTTCAAGAGAGGACAATTTCTATAGAGGAATGGGCCAAATGGTTAAGAATACTGGGAGAAAGTCACTGAGCTTAGTCCTGTTAGCGACATTTGGCAGCAATTTTTAAAATGGGATGGGCCAGGCACAGTGTCCCGCTCTTGTAATCCCAGCACTTTGGGAGGCTGAGGCAGGATAACATTGAGCTCAGTAGTTTAAGATCAGCCTGGGCAACAAACATTTTGTAGAGACTTTGTCCCTACAAAAATTTTAAAAATTAGCAAGGCGTGGTGGCATACACCTGTAGTCCCAGCTACTCAGAAGGCTGAGGGGGAGGATTACTGAAGCCTGGGAGGTTGAGACCACAGTGAGCCGTGACCATGCCACTGCACTCTAGCCTGGGCAACAGAATGAGATCCTGTCTCAAAAAAAAAAAAGTTGGGGGGTGCGACAGTGGTAGCTAGAAATGATATCCAGTTCAAGGACAGAATTTTTTTTTTAAGGGAAAGATTTATGCATATTTTGAAAGCAGGAGAAAGGGCCTCCAGATGGTGAAATAATCTTTTTTTTTTTTTTTTTTTTTTTTTGAGATAGAGTCTTGCTCTGTCACCCAGGCTGGAGTACAGTGGCACGATCTCACCTCACTGCAACTTCTGCCTCTCGGATTCAAGCAATTCTCCTGCCTCAGCCTCCAGAGCAGCTGGAACTACAGGCACCTGCCACTGCTCCCAGCTGAATTTTTTGTATTTTTCAGTAGTGACAGGGTTTCACCATGTTGGCCAGGCTGGTCTCCAACTCTGGACTTAGTGATTCGCCCACCTCGGCCTCCCAAAGTGCTGGGATTACAGGTGTGAGTCACCGCACCCTGTGGATTTTTGTTTTCGTTTTTACTTTTGAAATGAAACAAAATATAATATTTTTACACAAACTGAAATACTTTTAAAAGTATTTATTTTCCACTTTCACCTGGAAAATGATCTGGTGGCCCTTTTGCTTTCAAAATTATCAAAAAAGGAGGGGCTTCAAGATGGCTGACCAGAGGCATCTGGGACTTGTTTCCTCCACAAAGAACTAAAATGGCAAGTAGATAACCACATTTCAAATACAACATCTTCTCTAGATATCAACAGAGAAGTGACAGGAAACACCTGAGACATGGAAGAAAAGGGAAGCAAGGCAGCCAGTTTGTTTGAGATTGGCTGAGAGGCCAGAGAGGCTCCCCAGTGTGGGGAAGCGGTGAGAGATCCCCAGTGGTCCACATTCTCACAGTGAACTCCTGCAGTCCTATCCACGGGAGAATGCTTTAGTCCTTGCAGACACTGAGACTAGAATGTGGATTTCCTGGAAACCATGTGACCATGCATTGCTCCAGAGAGGGAGCTCAAACCAGGTCCCACATACCCCTGAGTCATAAGCAGCTAGCGTCTGGCACCATTTTGAGAGTCCAGCCCACACCAGACTCCAACCTGCCCTGGGGCTCAACAGCCACTGCAACTCCACATCCCTGGAACCTGGCCCACCTGGCATGCCAGTCTCCAGCAAAACCTCACCACATATTCCACTAACAATCATAGACTAGGCCACTGAGGAAATTACAGACAGCACTGGCATTGCTTACAGTTGAAGAAATCATACCAAGACCACTCTACTGCCTACACCCAGAATCAAAGCCAAAGCATCCTATCCAATCAACACCATAGATACATCTTCAAGAAAAAGTCTTACCCTATGAAAGCCAATCCAAAAAATTAAAAGAAGTGACTGTTACACCACATGTGCAAATTCATTCAAGAGCTTCAACAATAGACTACATCAAGCAGGAGAAAGAATCTCAGAACTTGAATACAGATCTTTTGAAATAACCCATTCAGACGAAAATAAAGAAAAAAAAAAAGCGAACCAAGCCTACATGACATGTGGAAAACTATAAATGGACCAAATACACAATTTTGGTTGTTCCATAAGGTGAAGAGAAGACCAACAGTATAGAAGGTCTACTTAAAGAAATAATAGGCTGGGTGCAGTGGCTCACGCTTGTAATCCCGGCACTTTGGAAGGCCAAGGTGGGTGAATCACATGAGGTCAGGAGTTCGAGACTAGCCTGGCCAAGATAGTGAAATTCCATCTCTACTTAAAAAAAAAAAAAAAAAATATATATATATATATATATATATATATATATAAATAAAAAATTTAAAAAATAATAAAATAAAGAAATAATTGCTGAAACCTTCCCAGGTCTAGCAAGATATTTAGACATTTAGATACAGGAAGCTAAGAGATCCACAAATAGATAAAACCTAGAAGGTCTTCTCTATGTACATTACAGTCAAACTGTCAAAAGTCAAAGACAAAGAGAAAATTCTAAAAACAACAAAAGAAAAGCATCTAACTATGTGTAAAAGAACCCTCATCAGACTAATGTGGATTTATCAGCAGAAACCTTACAGGCCAGGAGAGAATGGGATAATATGTTTAAAGTTTTGAAAGGGATAAAAGCAAAAGCAAAGCTGTTAGCCAAAAATACCCAGCACAAAGTTATCTTTTAAAAATGAAGAAGAAAGTCTTTCACAGACATGTAAAAACTGAGAGACTTCATCACCGTTAGTGGCCCTACAAGAAACGCTTAAGAGAGTCCTAAACCTGGAAGTGAAAGGTCATATCTTTTTTTTTTTTTTATGAAAGGTCATATCTCTCATGAAAACATATGAAAGTGTAAAACTCACTGGCTCACTAGTAGAGCAAACCACTCAAAAGAGGCAGAGAAAGGACGTAAATGTTAACACTACAGAAAACCAGCAAACCACGATAACAAGAGAGAAAGAAACAAACAAAAACAACCAGAAACAGTTAACAAAATGATAGGAATAAGTCACCACATATCAATAATAACCTTGAACATAAATGGATTAGAAATTTCCAATTAAAATGGCTGAACAGATTTTTTTTTAAAAACCCAAAAATATGCTGCCTTCAAGAAACTCACTTTACTTGTAAAGACACACATAGACTAAAAGTGAAAGGATGGAACAAGATAGTTCATGCAACTAGAAATCAATAGAGAGCACGAGTAGCTATATTCATATCAGATAAAACACATTTCATGTCAAGAACCATAAAAAGGGACAAAGTCACTATATAATGATAAAGAGATAAATTCACCCAGAGGATGTAGCACTTCTGATGTTACATCAGAGGATGTAACACTTCTAAATATATATATACCATACACCAGAGCACCCAGATATATAAAGCAGATATTATTAGGTCTAAAGAGAGAGATAGACTCTAATTCAATCATAGATAGGGACTTCAACATCCCACTCTCAACATTGAAGAGATTATCTAGACAAAAAATCGACAGAGAAACACTAGATTTAAACTGCACATTAAACCAAGCAGACACAACAGTTACCTACAGAATATTTTATCCAACAACTGCAGAATAAATGTTCCCATTAACACATGGGACATTTTCCAGGATAGGCCATATATTAGGCTGCCAAAAAAGTTTCAACAATTTTTTAAAAATCAAAATTATACCAAGTATTTTTTCAGCCACGATGGAATAAAACTAGAAATCAATAACAAGAGGAACTTTGGAAACTGTACAAATACATGGAAACTAAACAACATATTACTGAATGGCCATCAGGTCAAGGAAGAAATTAAGAAGAAAATTTAAAAATTTCTCAAAACAAAGGAATATCAAAACACAATATACCCAAATCTATGTGACATAGCAAAGTAATGCTTAGAGGGAAGTTTACAGCAATAAAAGCCTACATCAAAAGTGTATGAAGATTGGCTTGACATGGTGCCTCACACTTGTAATCCCTACACTGTAAGAGGCCAAGGTGAGAGGATCATTTGAACCCAAGGGTTCAAGACCATCCTGAGCAGCACTTAGTGAGACCTTGTCTTTTAAAAAATAATTAGCTGGGTTACTTGGGAGGCTGAGGTGGGAGGATTGCTTGAACCCAAGAGTTCAAGGCTGCAGTGAGCCATGATCACACCACTGCATTGCAGCTGGGATGACAGAGTAAGGCACTGTCTTTAGAAAGAGTATAAAAATTTAAATAAATAATCGAGGAAATAGAAGAAAAAGAGAACAAACCAAACCCCAAATTAGTACAATAAAAGAAATAAAGATCAGATTATGTTAAGTGAAATAAGCCAGGCTCAGAAAGACAAACATTGCATGTCCTCACTTATGTGTGGGATCTAAAAATGAAAACAATTAAATTTATGAACATAGAGTAGAAGGATGATTACCAGAGACTGGGAATGATAGTAGGAAGGTAGGGGTGGAGCAGGTAGGGAAAGAATGAAAAAAAAAAAAAAAAAGTTAGATTGAATGAATAAGACCTACTATTTAATAGCACACCAGGGAGACAATAGTCATTAATAACTTAATTGTACAGTTTTAAATAACTAAAAGAGTGTAATTGGATTGTTCATGACACAAAGGATTAGTTCTTGAGAGAATGGATGCCCTATTCGCCATGGTGTGATTATTTGACATTGGACGCCTGTATCAAAACATCTCACGTGTCCCATAAATATATACACTTACTATGTACCCACAACAAATAAAAATAAAATTAAAAAAAATTAATAGAAAAATAATAAAGATCAGAGTAGTACTAAATGAAATAGAGAAAAAAATATGAAGGATCAGTGAAATGAGAAGTTGGTTTTAAAAAAAACAAAATTGTGCTTGCTTCAGCAGCACATATAAAAAAATGGACGATACAGAGAAGATTAGCATGGCCCTTGAGCAAGGATGACACGCAAATTCATGAAGCGTTCCATATTTTTTAGAAAAAAAATTAATAAACTGCTAGCCAGACTAACCTAGGAAAAAAAAGAGAGATGACCCAAATAAAAATCAGAAACAAAAAAGGAGACATAACAACTAAAACCACAGAAATGAAAAAACCCATCAGAGACCATTATGAACAACTATAAGCTAACAAACTGGAAAACCAAGAGGAAATGGATACATTCCTGGACACATACAAGATTGAATCAGGAAGAAATAGAGAACCTGAACAGACCAATAATGAGCAATGAGATTGAATCAGTAATAAAATGTCTCCTAACAAAGAAAAACCCAGGACCGGATGGCTTCACTGCCATATTCTATCAAACTCATAAAGAAGAACTAACACCAGTTATCCTCCAATTATTTCAAAAAATTGAGAAGGAAGGATCCCTAACTAATTCTATGAAGCCAGAATTACCCTGATACCAAAACCAGACAAGGATGCAAAAACCACACACACACACAAAGAAAACTATAGGCCAATATCCTTGATGAAAACAGATACAAAATTCCTGAATAAAATACTAGCAAATCTAACCCAACAGCACATCAAAAAGTTAATATGCCACAATCAAGTGAGTTTTATGCTAGTGATGCAACGATGGTTCAACACACACAAATCGATAAGCATGATACATCATATTAACAGAATGAAGGACAAAAACAATATGACCATCTCAATAAAAATAGAAAAGGCATTTTCTAAAATTCAACATTCCTTCATGATAAAAACTATCAACAAACTAGGCATAGAAAGAACATACCTCAATATAATAGACTATACATGACAAACCCACAGCTAATATTATATAGAATATGGAAAAGGTGAAAGCCTTTCTTCTTAGAACTGGAACAAGACAAGGATGCCCACTTTCACCACTCCTATTCAACGCAGTATTGGAAATCCTAGCCAGAGTGACTAGGCAAGAGAAAGAATAAAAGGCATTCAAACTGGAAAAGAGAAAGTCAAACTGTGCTTCTTTGCAGATAACGTGATCTTATATTTAAAAAAAACCTGAAGACTCCACCAAAACCCTTAGATCGATTCAGTAAAGATTAAGCAAAGTTGCAGGATACAAAATTAACACACAAAAATCAGTAGTGTTTCTATATACCAACAATGAAGTAGCTGAGAAAGAAATCAAGAAGGCAATTCCATTTAAAATGGCTATAAAAATAAGATAAAATAACTGGGGATGTATGTAACCAAGGAAGTGAAAGACCTCTACAAGGAGAACTACAAAACACTGATGAAATAAACAAAACAGTGATGAAAAAAATTGAAGACACAAACAAATGCTCATGGGTCACAAGAATCAATATTGTTAAAATGATCATACTAACCAAAATCATCTATAGAATCAATGCAACCTCTGTCAAATGCCAATGCAATTTTCCACAGAAATATATAAGAAACAATCCTAAAATCTGTGTAGAACCAAAAAGGAGCTCAAAGAGCCAAGAATAGAGAATCCAGAAATAAATCCCCATATGTAAACCAACTTGTTTTTGACAAAGGGTCCAAGAACATATACTGGGGAACTGACACTCTCTTCAATATATGGTTCTGGGCAAACAGAATATTCATATGCACATGATGAAGTTAGACCCTTATCTCACCATATACAAAAATCAACTCAAAGTTGATTAAATACCTAAACATAAGACTCAAAACTATAAAACTACTAGAAGAAAACATAAGGGAAACACTCCAGGGCATCGGTTTGTGCAGAAGCTCTTTAATGTGTAGTTCCATTTGTCTAGGTTTGGTTTTGTTGCCTGTGCCTTTAAGGTAAGGGAAACAACAGAGTGAAGAGACAGCCTATTGAATGGGAGAAAATATTTGCAAAATGTTCATTCAACAAGAAACAGGTCTTTAAAGGAGACACAAATAGCCAACAGGTGTGTGAAGAAACGCTCAACATCACTAACCAAGAAGGAAATGCAAATTAGAACCACAAAGAGATACCATCTTATCCCATTTAGAATGGCTACTATTAAAAACACGCAAAAAAAAAAAAAGCCTTCAGCCTGGAAAGCTGTCAGCCCCTGAGGCTTTCAGCTTGATAGGATGCTGGTCTTTAAAAAAAGAAAAAAAGAAAAATGAAAAAAAACACACAAAAAAATAGCAGATGTTGACAAGAATGTATAGATAAGGGAACTCATGTACTGTTGCATGTGAATGTAAATTAATACAGCCATTATGTAAAACAGTATGGAGACTTCTCAAAAAACTAAAAATAGAACTACCTGCTATATGATCCAGCAATCCTCCTACTATTTATCCAAAGGAAAGAAAAATCATTATTGTGTGTAAGGGATACCTGCGAACTCAAGCTTATTGCAGCTCTATTCACAATAGCAAAGGTATGGATCCACCTAAGTGTCCCTCAACAGATGAATGGATAAAGAAAACGTAGTATATATACACAACAGAATGCTACTCAGCCATTAAAAAAATGAAATCTTAGCATTTGCAGCAACATAGATAGATCTGGAGTTCATTATCTTAAGTAAAATAAGCCAGGTCCAGTAAGACAAATATCACATCTTTTCACACTTATGTGGGAGCTACGAAAGTTGATCTCATGGAGGTAGAGAGTAGAAAGATAGTGATCAGAGGCTGGGAAGGGTGTGTATGTGGTGGGGCAGAGAGGATGAAGAGAGGTTGGTTAATGGGTATATAATTAGATAGAAGGAATAAGTTCCAATGTTTGATAACAGAGCAGGGTGACTGTCATTAACAACAATGTATTCTGTATTTCAAATAGCTAGAAGAGAGGACTTGAAGTGTTCCTGATGCATAGAAATGATAAACTCATTATTATCAATAAAAAAAGTGGTTGCACAATATGACGGGTAGGGGAAGTTACTTGTTCGTTAAGGCCTTAATAAATATTTATGCATCTGAAAAAAAAATCAAAAGATAGCCAACTGAACCAAAACAATGCCTCTGGAATAGGCCATTGCAGCTAATTAGTGACTATTTCATTAGCTCATTTGTTCATTAACTGGTTCATTGACTGATACCTTTCTAAAATCTTTTGAATTTCTTGAAGAAAAAAGCTATGCCACACTAGTACTGAAGAACTGTCACCCTTTATCTTATGTTAATCCAGGAGTGCCCAAAATGAAATTATTTCAATTAATCACCAAAGCATATTTGAAAATCTATTTTTAAAAGTCTTTTCATTTCTGGATTTTAATCCTTCTAAATTTTAAATGTGAGAATTTTGCCATATGTAAATTATACTACAAACAAATTGAACAAAAGTACAATGGAAAATGGGGCATAGTTTTCAATCACAATAGCTATGACTTTTCGAACAAGTACCATGCTATTGTTTAAAAGTTGTATATATGTTATTTAATTCTCCCAATGAGTTAGGTATTATTGTTTCCATCTTACTGATGAGGAGAGTTTTAGTCACTTGCTTAAGGTTACACAGTTAAAAACTGGAGACTGGACTCAACCCAGGTCTGTTTGACTATCACAAGTTGTATCTTCCTTTTCTTCCTTTCTTTTTTTTTAAGAGACGGGGTTTCATCATATTGGTCAGACTGGTCTTGAACTCCCGACCTCAGGTGATCCGCCCACCTCAGCCTTCCAAAGTGCTGGGATTACAGGCGTGAGCCACGGCGCCTGGCCAGAAGTTGTAAAGTTTGCATTTGAGTTAAGTAGATTTCATTAGCATTCTCATTACTGGATGCTACTGCTTCTAATGTGTTTTTGCCTTCTTAGGGACCAGCATGAGCGACCTTCTGCCCTTCAGCTCCTGAAGCACTCCTTCTTGGAGAGGAGCCACTGAATATATATCAAGACTTTCTTCCCAGTTCCACCGCAGATGTTCCCTTATTGCCTAATTGGGAGGAAATGATGGCTAAGGGATCTTTGTTTCTCTACTGGAAATTCAGTCTCACTCAGTTTAACCAGATCCTATGGTGTCACTAACTAAAAGTTTTAGTTATAAATTAGCCTCCTCAAGTGTTAGGCATGATTACTCACAGTATCAGAAAACACTTTCTTAATAACAACAAAACATATTTCAGTGTTTACAGTTTTGATTGTCCAGGAACTACATATTCTGTTGCTTTGTATGGTATTTCCTTTTATTTTTCACTTGTCCTGTCAATTTTAATGTTGTTAGTTTAAAATAAATTGTAAAAGCCACTTATATTTTCTTGCTCGGTGAGTAAAGATGCTTAATTATTTCAAAGCAGACTAGAGGAAGGCAGGAAGGTAAGTTAAAGAGATTCTATATTTTGTTTGCTTTGGCAGCAATCTAACCCTTAAAGATTCTTGGAGGCTCAAGGCCTGATAGGAGGAGGTGAGGGCTTTGGCATTTCATTATCAGAGGGCCCCCGAACTCTTCAGATGGCGCTAAGAAATTGTGCTAGTTAAGATGGCATCATAAACCTTGGGCTGCTTTCCCTGTGGCTTATTTGTAGTGATTTGAATTCTTCATCTATTTACAGAGTGAATCAGGTCATTACCACATGCAGAACCAGTTGGTAGGACAAAAGCTAGGTCTGATAAGGGAAGGATGAATCAACACACAAACTTTTCCAGAGACCTTTGCTCACTTCATCTGAATAGTTACCCCTGATGAGGTCATCCTTTAAATACTTTCAAATACTGCCATACCTAGAACATTATTAGACCTCAGAAAAGTGAGCATGGATGAGATAATAGTATTACAAGCTATTTTAAGTTGGTGGATTAAGCAATTTTTTTTTTGACTGAGCCTTGCTCTATCACCCAGGCTAGAGTGCAATGGCATGATCTCAGCTCACTGCAACAATCTCCACCTCCCAGGTTCAAGCAATTCTCCTGCCTCAGCCTCCTGAGTAGCTGGGATTATAGGCACCCACCACCACACTTAGCTAATTTTTGTATTTTTAGTAGAGACGGGTTTTCACCATGTTGGCCAGGATGGTCTTGAACTCCTGACCTCAAGTGATCCACCTGCCTTAGCCTCCCAAAATGCTGGGATTACAGGCATGAGCCATGGTGCCCAGCCAGGCTTAAGCATTTTTGATAAGGTTTCCATTGCTGTTGATCTCACTCATTCACTAAACTTCACTGGCACCTATTGTTATTATTTTATTTTTATTTTTTTTGAGATGGAGTCTCACTCTGTCACCCAGGCTGGAATGCAGTGACATGATCTTGGCTCACTGCAACCTCTGCTGCTGGGTTCAAGCGATTCTCCTGCCTCAGCCTCCTGAGTAGCTGGGATTACAGGCACCTGCCAGCACACCTGGCTAATTTTTGTAGTTTTAGTAGAGATGAGGTTTCACCATCTCGACCAGGTTGGTCTTGAACTCTTTTTTTTTTTTTTTTTTTAAGACGGAGTTTTGCTCTTGTTACCCAGGCTGGAGTGCAATGGCACGATCTCGGCTCACTGCAACCTCCGCCTCCTGGGTTCAGGCAATTCTCCTGCCTCAGCCTCCTGAGTAGCTGGGATTACAGGCACCATGCCCAGCTAATTTTTTGTATTTTTAGTAGAGATGGGGTTTCACCATGTTGACCAGGATGATCTCCATCTCTTGGCCTCCCAAAGTGCTGGGATTACAGGCTTGAGCAACCATGCCTGGCCAGTCTTGAACTCTTGATCTCATGATCCACCCACCTTGGCCTCCCAAAGTGTTAGGAGTACAGGCATGAACCACTGCACCTGGCCATCATCCATTGTTGTAAGCTATAGCCATAGATATTCTTATTGGCTGCCATCATTTCAAGGTGGCACAACTACAAACTAAGAGTATTCTAGTACTAATATCAGGATTTGTCAAGACCAAGATGCTTTAGTTTTTATGAAATAAATGTGAAATGCAGCCCAGGTGAGGTAAAAACAGATTTTACTTTGAATATGTAACATTAGATGAGTCTTTGTAGGTATAACTTTTCTCAAATTTGTACACTTTTTTTCATATTTAAAGAAATTAAGGAATGAATATGTCCTTTATTTTACTTACTTGCATGTCAACATGATCAGAAACAACATAATTTTGAAAGGGTAGGGCTTATTTCTTTTCTATTTTGGAAGGATCTTCAGCATTCTTTCAAATCTGAATATTGTATTGGATTTTAAAGCAACTTACTATTTACAATCAAGCCTGTTAAACCTTATGGGGAAAGGGCAAAGAATAAGACCTGTTAATACTGTGAATAGAGGTCACAGTAATGGACACATGAAGTTGGTGTTAACAAGTTTACTCCTATTCTACTGAGGTATAAGGATATTGAACACAATTTTGGAAAAGCTGGGTGTGGTGGCTCATGCCTATAATCCCAGCACTTTGGGAGGCCAAAGTGGGTGGATCACTTGAGGTCAGGAAATTGAGACCAGCCTCGATAGTATAATGAAACCTCATTTCTACTAAAAATACAGAAAATTAGCCAGATGTGATGGCATGTGCCTGTAATCCCAGTTACTCGGGAGGCTGAGGCAGGAGAATCACTTGAACCCAGGAGGCAGAGGTTGAGCCATTGCACCCCAGACTGGGCAATAAAAGCAAAACTCTGCCTCAAAAAAACAAAAAAGCAAAAACCCCCCAAAACTCAAAAAACTCCATCTCAAAAAAAAAGCTGAAGTTTTCAATAGGCAAGGCTTGGTACTCAAAGCTTCTGTGTTTTTGTTATTCACTGTGTTTAAGATATGATCAATCATTTGGAATTACACTCTACATGATCATTGTCCACATATGTGTTCTTACTGCTCCTTCCTTTTGAAGAGGGTCTGAAAGGAGGTTGGGAGTGGAGGTAGGTTGGGGCTGGGAGCATTTACTGAGCTCTTACCAGAAAAAGGCACATCATTTCATTCTGGCTGCTGATGGGGATGGTAGTATCTTTCTCCCTTTATTAAATAAAGAGCAGGCTTCAGACCTAGTTTTTTCAAGGCTATCCAACTCAAGGTGGGAGTTGGGATTTACCACCCACAAAGCTCTTTCCTGATGTCTCTCACAAACTTATAGTTTATAAATGGTATCAGTCACATCTAGTTTTACTCAAAGTCCGGTGAAATACCACTGCGATGCCAATACACCAGTCCAGTTCTTGATTCTGAGTACTTGAATGGTGTGAAAAGCTTTTCATTGTTCACCTAGCAGTAATATAGTCCTTCCTTCCATGGACATCACTGTTTTCACCAGGCACAACAGCCTGAGTTTTCAATCACATTGAAAATTCATTTATGTACTAAATTCCTGTATGCTCTGGGCCCAAGCCCAAAGACATTTTAACTCCCAAGTTCTAAAAAGTAGATCTACAGCATCTCCTTAACTTTAACATACTTTAGTCGTACACTGTGTAATGAGTAGCTCCAAGATAATAACCTACTTAATCTGCTCAATGAGCAGCTAAAGGCTATCTGCTGTCATGTACTAGGCCATCTTTATTCTTCATATGAACAGCACTTACAAGTTTAATTCAGTTTAAAGTAGCTATTTAAATTTAAAAAATCTTTCCAGGTGATTCTGCTAATTTAAAAATCCCTGATGTAAGCAGCCTCTCTCTCTACTGGTAATAAAGGTTTTTTTTTTTTTTTTTTTTTTTTTTTTTTTTTTTTTTTTTTTTTTGAGACGGAGTTTCGCTCTTGTTGCCCAGGCTGGAGTGCAATGGCGCGATCTCGGCTCACCGCAACCTCCGCCTCCTGGGTTCAGGCAATTCTCCTGCCTCAGCCTCCCAAGAAGCTGGGATTACAGGTACATGCCACCATGCCCAGCTAATTTTTGGTATTTTTAGTAGAGACGGGGTTTCACCATGTTGACCAGGATGGTCTCGATCTCTTGACCTCGTGATCCACCCACCTCGGCCTCCCAAAGTGCTGGGATTACAGGCTTGAGCCACCGCACCCGACCTTGGTAATAAAGTTTAAAAAAAGTTTGTATATGCCATCACACTGTGAAATTTATAGAGAATAGCGCTTTTTCCTATTGACAGGACATCACAACATTGTGAAAATCCATGGCTGAATTCATCCATAAGGCAGTCACTAACAGGCTGACGTGAAAGATTAAAGAAAACAGACCTCCTCAACTGTGTCTGAACATTTGAAAGATCTAAGTAAGCCTCTTAATTTCATGTCCATATGATAGGAACCTTTTGTCAGAGATGCCCTACATTGTTTTGAGAGGTGGTCCTGAGGGGAAGAAATAGGCAGACCATATGCTACAGCTAAAACAAAAACATGCAATTTATTTTATGTTGAAAAGTGCAGGGGGTGAGGATGAAGGAATAAACAATGGACATGGATGAGTTTGGTTAGAATTACTCACTTTGTAAAGTTAAAACCCAACCAATTTATGTTAATAGAACAAGCCCTCACTGGCATCAGCACCAGTGTGACAAATCTCTTACTGTGATATAAAAAATATTTATGTTACATTTAGGCTGAAAATGTTTTTTTTTTTTTTTTTTTGAGAGGGAGTTTTGCTCTTGTTACCCGGGCTGGAGTTCAATGGCTCGATCTTGGCTTACTGCAACCTCTGTCTCCTGGGTTCAGGCAATTCTCCTGCTTCAGCCTCCTGAGTAGCCGGGATTACAGGCACGCACCACCATGCCCAGCTAATTTTTTGTATTTTTAGCAGAAACAGGGTTTCACCATATTGACCAGGATGGTCTCGATCTCTTGTCCTCGTGATCTACCCGCCTCGGCCTCCCAAAGTGCTGGGATTACAGGCTTGAGCCATCGCGCCTGGCCAAATGTTTTATTTTTAATTTAATAAAAAAATTATTTTGAGACAGAGTCTTGCTGTGTTGCCCAGGCTAGAGTAAGGTGGTGTGATCTTGGCTCACTGCAATCCCCGTCTCCCAGTCTCAAGTGATTCTCCTGCCTCAACCTCCTGAGTAGCTGGGACTACGGGCACGCACCACAATGCCCAGTTAAGTTTTTTCTATTTTTTAGTAGAGATGGGGTTTCACCATGTTGGCCAGGTTGGTTTCAAATCCTGACCTCAGGTCATCTGCCCGCCTTGGCCTCCCAGTGTTGGGATTACAGGTGTGAGCCACCATGCCTGGTCTGAAAATGTATTTTAAAATAAGTGACTTTTCTATCCTAATTCTACTTTATCAAAGTTACTGCTATTAGCTTTCATCTTCTTTCAAGTGGAAGGTGTAGGAAAATTGTTGGGATGGGGAGGGAAGTTGGCAAGCAACCTAAAGAACAGCTTATGATTAAACATTTTTGAAGGGGCTGGGTGTGGTGACTCACACCTGTAATCCTAGCACTTTTGCAGGCTGAGGTGGGTGGATGGCTTGAGCCCACCCTGGGCAACATGTCAAAACCCTGTTCTACAGACAAAAAAAAAAAAAAAAAAAAAGGAAAAAACGATGAGCTCACGTCCTTTGTAGGGACATGGATGAACCTGGAAACCATCGTTCTCAGCAAACTGACACAAGAACAGAAAATCAAACACCGCATGGTCCACATTCATAGGTGGGTGGTGAACAATGAGAACACATGGATATGGGAAGGGGAGTATCACAAACTGGGGTCTGTGGGGGGAGTGGAATAGGGGAATAGGACAGCAGGGGGTGGGGAGTTGGGGAGGGATAACATGGGGAGAAATGCCAGATATAGGTGATGGGGAGGAAGGCAGCAAACCACACTGCCATGTGTGTACCTACGCAACAATCTTATGTGTTCTTCACATGTACCCCAAAACCTAAAATGCAATTAAAAAAAAAAAAGGTCGGGCGCGGTGGCTCACGCCTGTAATCCCAGCACTTTGGGAGGCCGAGGCGGGTGGATCACGAGGTCAGGAGATCGAGACCATCCTGGTCAACGTGGTGAAACTCCATCTCTACTAAAAATACAAAAAATTAGCTGGGCGTGGTGGTGCGTGCCTGTAATCCCAGCTACTCAGGAGGCCGAGGTAGGATGATCGCTTGAGCCTGGGAAGTGGAGGCCACAAGCCAAAAATGACGCCACTGCACTCCAGCTTGGGTGAGAGTGAGACCTTGTCTCAAAAAATAAAAAAAATTTAAATGGATAGCTTCCCTCCCAGATAATAATTACTTTTGTGGTTTTTATGGGAGTCATGCAAGAGGTTAGACAAGAAAACCTCAAAATAGAAATTAGAATGAACAATTTAAAAGAATTCTGAACACAGTAGGGATGCAGTGTTTATGTTCCAGTTATACACCTGGATTGGCCTTCATCATTCCATCCAATATCCCAAATCTATCCCTCTATTAGGATTCTCTTCATTGCTATCTATTCTATCTAGGCTTCCTTGACCATCTAAGCCTTACACAACTCTATGAACAGGTACTACTGCTACTAACACTTTGTAGGGAAGAAAATCAAAGTATGAGGTCAAGTAATTCACCCAATGCCATTCTGTTATGAAGTGGTAGGGCTGAGACTAGAACATGGACCATCTGATCCCAAAGCCTGCACTCCTTGATGATACATGAAATTACTTGGATAGAGTCAATTATAATAGAGATCTTCTCACATTTCCTGGGACTCAAAGTTAATTCCATTTTGTTGTTGAGAAAGTCTCGCTCTGTCACCCAGGCTAGAGTACAGTGGTATGATCTCAGGCTCACTGCAACCTCTGCCTCCTGGGTTCAAGAGATTCTCCTGCCTCAGCTTCCCAAGTAGCTGGGATTGAACGCACCACCACACCCAGCTGTTTTTGTATTTTTAGTAGAGACAGGGTTTCTCCATGTTGGCCAGGCTAGTCTCCAACTCCTGACCTCAGGTGATCCATCCACTTCAGCCTCCCAAAGTGCTGGGATTACAGGTATGAGCCCCTGCACCCCGCCTGAAAGTTACTTCTGATTCACATTAACTTAAGACATGTTAGAGTCTTGGATTTATGTTGTGAATAAACAAATTTTATTAGTTCCTTGTATAGATAAGATTAAAGTCAATGACTAATTCATGCCATATACACATATTCCTGTTTCAGATTTTCTATTAGCAAACATCCTATTCAATTGTTGTTGGGAGTTTTGAGTCCATTCAGAAAATGAAACCCCACAATCACTGTTTACAACAAATGAGTACATAGGAAGTTTTCTAATAAAATGAAGTTGCTTGAAAAAAAATGCATTAAAAATAAGAATGTACTCATCACTTAATAAGAATGTTCTCCTTATTAAGCAATAGGCAAATCATATCAAACAAACTCCTCAAGTGGCAATGCTCGGGAGTTTTGAGTTTCTGCCCCAAACCTGAAAATAAAGGAAATCAGACGGCCTTCAACATTTTGAGATTAATAGATTCCACAGTGAATGTTAAGTTGCCAATATGAGAACAGAATTACTCCTAGCCATTCAATCTTTGAGGTATCTTGCTTATCAACCTACTTGAGGAATCTTTCAGGTTGAATAGGTAAACAGTAAATTATAGAAAGAAGGTGGGGTAGAGTCAAAAACTGGCTGTTCCCAAATCGACACTGCAGAATAGAAAACAAATGTATAGTATTAGGCTGAAAATAGTTTGAGCTTTTCAGTCCCACTGGCAGGATTTAATAAAAAGAGATGTTCCAGGGAAACTTAAAAAACCTTTTGATTTTGGCTTCCATATATGTCAGCTTACAGCAATTAGATGGCTCACTTATTTGTTATTATCAACGTGTGATCCTCAAATTAAAGACATTAGTATCACAGCTTGGTATCCAAGGCCAGAGAATGTGCTGCTTTTCCAATGCAGAAATCCCTGTCTACATAAGCCCATCTTAGGTCACATGAGATTAGCACCTGTTATCCTGTGAACTCGTTTAATTCAAGTGTGAGATTTGTTGACCCCTCATCTGGGTAGTCATTGAATCCTACTGCCTCCCCAGAGTCTCTGAGGCAGAAATCAGGAGAAATAATCAATGATTCTTCCTAACAAGAGCCTCCAAATATTCTCAGCAAAGACATCCTAAAAATCACTTAGCAATTTAAGCAAGTATGCTTTTCATTTGGATAAAAATTGGAATTGGTGTAGTATCGTGAGAGAATTGTCTTCCTAAGATGTTACGTTAAAAAAAAGTCCCCATGTCTACAGTAGATGCAAAATCTGGAATATCTAATCAACTAAGTGTACTCATGAAGTGCATAACATTCATGCAGATATAAGCAGTGGTTTATTTCTAAGGTTGCTTAAGGAATACAAGTCAGCAATTTAAATTCTCAAATATAAAAGAAAATGTGCTTGAAATCTTTTAAGGCAAGGGTATCTGATGCTACTGAAAACATTTCATATTGGTTCTCAGAAACAGACCTCAATTAGTCTTTTCTAGTTCAAAGAGGATAGGCCAAAAAAGTTAGGTATTCTACATAATACAATCTGTTACTACAAAGTAATATAAGCAGCCACTCATTAAAGAAACCATACATTATGTTAGAAATTTCCTTTAGGTGACTCTAAGAACCTTAACCAGGGCAAATCAGCACACATAGAGGAAGACGAAGATGCACACTGAACTGCTTTCAAAGATAAACCCAGGGTTGACAACAGGACTTTTTTTGGTATTTACATACCTGCAACTAAGAAACAGGTTTCACCACTAAAGGATGCTACTGCCTGTTTTGTTAAGTAGGCCTTTAAGATTAATGTTTCAGTGAACAAACACCCCTTTGCTTTGGTCTGAAAATACCATATTTTAAAATAGCTAAGGCAAATATTTAGGGGGGCACAGCTCAATACTGGAAAACTAGCTGGAAGAGGTAGAAGTAAAGCCTTTGCAATGTGCTTTTGTGTAAAGGTAACATCTGTGATCTAGGGAAAACACAACTTAAAAATGACTCACTCTTTTATAGGACGTTTAAAGATAATGCTTTTTAATATTTCAAATGTCTTTTTCTTTAAATCTCATCAAAAATGTTATCACTTTAACAGTACTTTGCACATGTGGAATTTCATACCTAAATTTGATGATACTACTTTGGTTTATTTATGGCCACTTATAAGAAGACTCCCAGTAATAATGTCCATTCATCAGAGTCTTTTTCTTTGGTAGAGCCTAATGGGACCAGGCAGATGAACTGTATGCAAATAAGATGGACAAAGCAAATCCATGATAGTATGAATTATAGGAGTTTTTGTTTAATGGAAATCAAACTTAAAATGTATTTCCATATTTATCTCCATCATTATTTTGGAAGCTTAATATCCTGTTCAGGGGTTAAAGAGTTTGAATAGCTCACACAATCCTGTAAAAATGACAACTGGCTGCCCTTTAATAAATAAAGTCATTGTAAAGAATTACATTTACAGAGTGAAAAGTGAATACATAGCATTTCAAATTCAATTTTGGAAGTACTAATAAGTACTGACCCATAACGATATACACTAGCTATCTTTTTACCTGTCCATCATTAGCACCAATGAAGATTCAACAAAATTACCTTTATTCCCACATCTCAAAACAATTCTGCAAATTCTTAGTGAAGTTTAACTATAGTCACAGACCTTAAATATTGACATTGTTTTCTATGTCTACTGAAAATAAGTTCACTACTTTTCTGGAGAGTCTTTACAAAATCTTATTAAAATTCCTGGTATTATCACCCCCCAATTATACAGTAGCACAACCACCTTACGTAGTTTTTACATGATAGCTCTGTAGAGGTTTCACATCTAAATTACCAAGAAAACCCTTCCCTCCCTCATCTTGCACTCGGCTTAATTCTACACTAGTCCTTGGATTATGTACCACTGTAAAAGTATAACTGTATCAAAATTGCCATGTTTATGGATACAATATTTTGCCATACAGAGCAACGAAGTTACATATAATGACAAAGATTACCAAAGTTGGCTGGGCGCGGTGGCTCAAGCCTGTAATCCCAGCACTTTGGGAGGCCGAGGCGGTGGATCACGAGGTTGAGAGATCAAGACCATCCTGGTCAAGATGGTGAAACCCCGTCTCTACTAAAAAATACAAAAAACTAGCTGGGCATGGTGGCGCGTGTCTGTAATCCCAGCTACTCAGGAGGCTGAGGCAGGAGAATTGCCTGAGCCCAGGAGGCGGAGGTTGCGGTGAGCCGAGATCGCGCCATTGCACTCCAGCCTGGGTAACAAGAGCGAAACTCCGTTTCAAAAAAAAAAAAAAAAAAAAAAAAAAAGATTACCAAAGTTATGCAAGACAAGAACAAATGTTAGGACATGCTACCTAGGCACAGTCCCTACACAAAGAGGCTCCTAAGTACCTCAAGTTCAAGTTCAAATAACATTGACAAAATAATGAACAATTATTTTTAAAAATTATAAAGCTACTGGCAAATTAGGTAATTGCTAAATAAAGGTAGGGCACAAGATTAAACTCTAATATTTACAACAGCAACATACTTGAGTAAAATTACAATTGTGCACATATTAGTGGCTTTGTAACAAAAATAATTCATACAGAGAAGAAATTAAGTTTTCAGTTCAACAGAGGTTGAATCCAACCTATCTCAAATGTATGCAACAACTCAAAGATTTACCACAGAATAAATTCAAGATTAGCTGATAAACAAGAGCTGTATTACTGGTGTTTAAGACAAAATCTAAACAAGTTTTAAAATCTAATGTTTGATCAGAAGTCATATGACAAATCTAATGTTTGATCAGAAGTCAGGCACGGAGGCTCAAGCCTGTAATCCCAGCACTTTGGGAGGCTGAGGCGGGTGGATCACGAGGTCAAGAGATCGAGACCATCCTGGTCAACATGGTGAAACCCCGTCTCTACTAAAAATACAAAAAATTAGCTGGGCATGGTGGTGCGTGCCTGTAATCCCAGCTAATCAGGAGGCTGAGGCAGGAGAATTGCCTGAACCCAGGAGGCGGAGGTTGAGGTGAGCCGAGATCGTGCCATTGCACTCTAGCCTGGGTAACAAGAGTGAAACTCCGTCTCAAAAAAAAAAAAAAAAGAAGTCAGATGACTGTGCAAACTTTACCTCAACAGAAATATACCGAGATGTGCAAACAAATGTAAAACCTCCGCTAGTGGTTTGCCTGGGAGGCTGACCTTTTCTTTTTTACAGAGCTTCCTGATAACCATAAACTATAAATACAGGTATAATGCACAGTCAGTGATCTTTTCTTTTTTATTTTATTTATTGTTAGAACATAAAAGAATCGAGAGAGAATAGGTTTAATTTGTTTTATAAGGAAGACTACATTTACCTGAAAAAGAAATATGGCATCACACACAAACACACTTCACAGAAGGGGTATATTTAAGAATATAGTGTCATTCTGAATGCTAAAGGAAAAGTGATCCCTGTTTAGTGTTAAAATATGTAGTGTAAAATTCTTTAAAAGAAACAACTCACTATATCTCTACTAGGTTAAGTTATTGTGAATTTTGTTTTCAAATCACAGTAATCCATATAACCATTATTAACAGCTCTGTTTCATAGAACTGCAACAAGCCAACAAACATTTAAATGCACTTCACATCAAGAGTATGTAAACTTTAATTTTTCCTCTTCAAGCCTTCAGAAAGTTTGGGGCTATTTCAGCAGCCAATCTGGTCAGAACCTCTGAAGGCAAAATTTCAGTGCCTCACAGTATAAATGACCATATGTGGCACTGCATATGCATCTGATAGTGAAGTGTCCCCTATCAGTGGCTTCCAGTAAGGCCTAGAGTTTAAGGTTAACATAAAAAAGTGCCACCTTTGTTTTAGATTAGTGATGGACTCTGACAAGATAAAATAAAGTTATTCTGTATATTGTTATACTTACAAGCAGCTCCAATCCTGAGTGTTTATGGTAATATCTAAACATACAAAAATGTATGTACATTTTTCTCCACTATCTTGTAAACAGTTGTCAGCTCTTCCCACTGCCTTCATCAGAAGAGCTGTGTCTTTCTGAAGAGGAAACTTTTATTTTTTCTGTTCTTCTTTACTGGCGCTTTTATCAGTGGGTGGTATTGGAATCCATAATTTCAGTGACCCACTCTTTTCCTTTTTATCTGCCATGTATTTTTCAGTATTTGCGATGGATATTTTCTTTTTAATGGGAGAAGTTACAGAACTGCTGCTGGCTGCCTGTGACTGCCCTTGTTTGTGCTGCTGTTCTACCTGGGCAGCTATATAATGATCCCTTACATTAAGATCAAGAGTTTCTAGTTTACGCTTTTCTCTATATTTATCTAAAGACATTTTCTGAGGAATTATTCCCAGAGTAGCAGAAATTGGCCCATGGTGTTTACTGCTCCCTGCTTTATGAGTATATTCTTGCTTAGAAGAATGATCTGAAATTTTGTCAGGTCTGTGATGTAATCCTGAATGCAGTGATACAGAAGGTCCCTGCTGAAAGTTGATGTTGTACTGGCTACCAGATAAAGATGTCTCCTGTTTCTGTGAATACATCTGTTCTGTCCTTGCTGAGTCTTGATGTTGAGGCCATTCCTGGTGTGATGACAAACTGTATGAAGTACTTGGCATTCCTGTTGCTAGCACTGACAAATTATCAGATGTATGGCTGTCTTGAACGAAATATTTCCTGAATTTAGAGGTACTGGCGCAGGGAATGCTGATGTAGATGGTTTTTGAAAACGTGGGTTTGTAGGCACACCAGTGACACTATCTAGTAAAATGGAATTCTGGACCAAAGATGAACCAAGAAGTGGTGTCTCTGATACCTGCCCATCTACTTTTGGTTTCTTAGTTGCTGCCTGACTAGCCTATTAAAATAAAACATAGAAGAAGCAGTGATATAGCAAAATAATTTAATGCAAATTGCTTGTCCTATAAAAGTTATATACTAAAAACATTATAGATTTAACATACGGAAATAAAATGATTTGGGTTTCATGGTTTTAGGTCACCAGTAAATAAATGCCTTATTTAGAGGTATAGAAGGAAAACTATAAAAAATTGAAAACACCAACTTTAGAATTAGATAAAAGTCAAATTCTAGCTTAGCATGTGAGAAAGTAATTTAACTTGTCTAGGCTTCAGTTTCCCCATTTGTAAAATTAAGAGGATATTTCCGTCATAATCACTGCAAAAAAGTTTTTAAAAATATAACATGCTTTTTAGCAAAGTCCACTGGACTCTGTAGTTGAATATGTGAGTAAGATGTAACTTGAGATACACTGAATTATTCAGCAATACTGTAAAGATGATTTAATCACAACAATTCAAAATGGTTAGCTAGGTACATGTTATATAAATGACAGACTGACATTCTGCCTGTCAGTTCTCTTACCCTCCATTTTCGAATCTTCTTCAGCCTACTAGGCATTTTCTCCAATATTTGTAGAAACTCATGTGTTAGCTCTAAAAAGAAAATTTAAATTTAAAACTTAGGAGATGTCTTTAGGATATAAATTTCTCTCAGGTGGGCAGTATTAAAAAGGAATGCTAGGAGTTCATCTACTTCACTTTTACCCTCCTACTCAACCCTCAGCATATAGAGAAGTACACACAACTCTCAACCTGCATTTTCAAAGCTGAATCCTTTGTAACAATTACCTTCCCCCATGATTTTACTTGCTTAATTAGAATCTCTAGAAAATTTAGTAGCATTAAAAATAATCCCTCCCTCCAATAAAAAAAATCTTTATTAAGCAAACAACATAGTAATTTTTGTTGCAGGCAAGATCAATGGATTCTTTAAAATTAGTGAACAAAAGTTTAAGGAAAAAGTTATTTGTATAATCCCAACATATCTTCCCCAAGAAATGTATTAATTACATAAAGAAAAATAATAGTTAACTTTGAAGTACAGAAACCACCTTAAGGATACCATTGTAACCAAGTGATCATGGTTGTCATTACCAGTTACAAGACCTATCAACATATTATACCCCTTGATATGATGCACCAAGAAATACCCAACCTACTTCTATGATACCATACTACTTCTTGCTCAAAATGTGTAACTTCAATCTAATAATGAGAAATCATCAGACCCCAACTAAGGAACAGTATATAAAATGACCATTATTTTTCTAAGTGTCAGTGTTATGAAAGACAAGGAAATAATGAAGAACTGTCACAGACTGGAGGAGACTTAAAGAGACATGTCAACTAAATGGAACATGGGATCCTAGAACAGGGACAAATACAGAATACCAAATAAAATCTGTGGTTTAGCTAACAGTACTGTACCAATGCTAATTTCCTAGTTTTGACAATCATATATTGTTATGTAAGATGTTAGTACAAGGACAAGCTAGATGGTATACGGGGAACTCTGCACGAAATTGTATTTTTTTGGTTTTCTTTTTTTTTTTTGTTAAATAATAGAGATGGGGTCTCACTATGTTGACCAGGTTGGGCTCAAACTCCTGGCCTCAAGTGATCCTCCCATCTCAGGCCTCCCAAAGTGCTGGGATTACATGTGTGAGCCACCATGCCTAGGTTTTTTTTTTTTTTTTAAATAAAAAAAGGAAAATTTCTTCAACTATATTAATACTTCTTAACAATAACACTATAATACATTAGCAAACTATCTTGATTGTAATTTTCTATCAATTTTCTGAAAATTCTGATCACAATGAAATAACCCACCTTTCCAAAGTAGTGTGGTGTTGATGAATTATAGTTTTATCCCCCAAAATATTGTCATTAATAGTTACTGGCCACTCTCAAATATTCATCATTCAAATAAATTAGACTACTATATAATAATGCCAATTCAATCTCAATACTGGGGGAACCTGTATTAGTAAAGACTACAGATTCATTTTTTATCACTTATGTTTGTTCTGGTATTGATAGTGCAGTGGCACGATTTCGGCTCACTGCAACCTCTGCCTCCTGAGCTCAAGCAATTCTTCTGCCTCAGCCTCTGGAGTAGCTGGGATCACAGGTGCCCGTCACCATGACCAGCTAATTTTTTGTATTTTTAGTAGAAACGGGGTTTCACCATGTCGGCCAGGCTGATCTTGAACTCCTGACCTTGTGATCCACCCGCCTCAGCCTCCCAAAGGACTGGGATTACAAGCGTGAGCCACTGCGCCCAGGAGATTCATTTTTTAATACCAAGTTTCTTTGTAAACTATTCTAATCCAATGCTAAGATCAGACAAACTATAATTAATCTTTCAAGATGTATTTCCTTGATAATGTCATGACTATTCCCTGCTAAAGTCTCATGAGCTTTTTCATCCAGTTTGGATGAAAAGAAAGCCAAATGCCCAGACCTCCACTTCCTCATTTGAAAAAAAAAAAAAGACTACTTTTCTACGTTTGGGTCGAACATTAATAAAACTGTTTTGACAGCTTGGTTGTAAAACATTAAATACACTTTAAGTTCCTGTTCCAAAATCTGGTACACAAAATATAAGTTTTGTTTTTCTTAAGTATCCTATGTATTAAATTTTATAGCAGAACAAAATAATCTGTTCAATAATCCATTAAACTAATTAGCTATATGCACAAAAATCATGGTTATGTGCCTAACACAGAGGCCCTTCTCTCTCAAAGCTACTGTCTAAGCCAATGTTCTTTTGTGAAGCATAGTTATTAAGTGAATTATTTTAGTAAATAAGAATACTTATATCACTTTAGACATCACTCTACAATTCAGATAAATCTTCATGTCCTTTTTTTTAAGACAGGGTTTCCTCTGTTGCCCAGGCTGCAGTGCAGTGGCATTATCACAGTCTTAGGTGATCCTCCCAGCTTAGCCTCCACAGTAGCTGGGTCTATAGGAGTGTGCCACCACACCCAGTTTGTGGGGTGTGTGTGTGTGTGTGTGTGTGTGTATTTAGTAAAAACGAGGTTTTGCCATGTTGCTCAGGCTGGGCTCAAACTCCTGTGTTCAAGAGACATGCATGACTACACCCAGCCACATCTTCGTATCTTAAATTTTGAGCTACCTTTTTGTGATCTACAAAGAAAAAAAGACACAGTGGCCTACGCCTACGATCCCAGCACTTTGGGAGGCCGAGGCGGGTAGATCACGAGGTCAGGAATTTAAGACTAGCCTGGCTAACATGGTGAAACCCTGTGTCTACTAAAATATGAAAATTATCCAGGTGTGGTGGTGAACGCCTGTAATCCCAGCTATTTGGGAGGCTGAGGCAGAGAACTGCTTGAACCCAGGAGGCAAAGGTTGCAGTGAGCTGAGACTGCACCACTGCACTCCAGCCCGGGCAACAGAGTAAGACTCTGTCTCTTAAAAAAAAAAAAAAAAGCTGCTGCAAAACATGCTGAAAGTTTTAATATATCAGGTCTCCAAGATTCCTATTCAACTGCTCTCCAAATTAATAATAAACTTTAGGTTTTTTAAAATGGAAGTGAGGTAGATCCTGCTGTGTCAAAAAACCCCACATTAACCACAACCTAAACTCTGACCTAAAGACAGGATAAAAGGCAGATTACTTTTTTGTAATCTTTTTACTTTAGCACCAGGTGCTAAAGCAGGCGTCCCCAAACTACAGGCCGCGAGTGGCCCCCTGAGGCCATTTATCTGGCCCCTGCCACACTTCAGGAAGGGGCATCTCTTTCACTGGTGGTCAGTGAGAGGAGCACAGTATGTGGTGGCTCTCCAACCATCTGAGGGACAGTGAACTGGCACCCTGTGTAAAAAGTTTGGGGACGCCTGTGCTAAAGTATAATACTAAGCAATTTTTATCAAAATTTTTATTAGAAATAATAACAAAAAATAAAGTTTTAATTTTTTAAATAAAAACTATTTTTATTAAGAGTATGCCTACTGGCCAGGCACTGTAATCCCAGCACTTTGGGAGGCCGAAGCAGGTGGATCACGAGATCAGGAGTTCAAAACTAGTCTGGCCAAGATGGTGAAACCCCACCTCTACTAAAAATACAAAAATTAGCTAGGCATGGTGGCAGGCACCTGTATTGCCAGCTACTCAGGAGGCCAAGGCAGAGCATTGCTTGAACTCGGGAGACAGAGGTTGTAGTGAGCTGAGATGGCATTACTGCACTCCAGCCTGGGCAAGAGAGCAAGACTCAGTCTCAAAATAAAATAAAAAAAAAATAAAGATTATGCCTACCTAATCTTAATCTGGTGACTATTAAGCTACAACAATGACCTAGATAACCTGATTTTCAAGCTACAGAACAGATACAAACAATTAAAAAGAAGCCCTATTGAGTTTTAGATGTCATTTCAACTCACTGAAGATTTCCTTCTCTCTGGATAAATTCTGAAAAAGCCTCAAACAATTAAAAAAAAAAACATTATAATCATTCGGCAATAACACAGCATGAGAAGTATATTCTGGAATATTTTTTTCCAGGTGGAGAACAAAATAGAAAATAAAGGGGTGTAACAAAGAAGGATTTCACAAATAAGAATAGGCAAACCATGAATAACTGGCCAAATATGGTTGGTCACCTATTTTTGTCAACAGTTTTACTGTAACACAGCCACACCCATTCATTTACAAATTGCCTATGGCTGCTTTCCAGCAGCAATGGCATAGTTGTGCAGTTGTAACAGAGACCTTACAGCCCACAAACTCTAAAATACTGTTACTCTTTGCAGACCCCTATGTTAAAGAAACATCAAGTGTGCATGGAGGCTAAAACCTGAAATCCCAGCACTTTGGGAGGCTAAGGCAGGTGGACTGTGAAACTCTGTCTACTAAAAATACCAAAATTAGCTGGGCGTGGTCGTACACGCCTGTGGTCTCAGTTCCTCAGGAGGGTGAGAGGCACAAGAATTGCTTGAATCCAGGAGAAAGAGGTTGCAGTGAGCCCAGATAGCACCACTGTGCTTCAGCCTGTGGGGGAGTACAAGCATCCATCTCACGAAACAAAAAAATAAAGAACAAAAACAAAAAAAGGCCAGGTACAATGGCTCAAGTCTGTAATCCCAGCACTTTGGGAGGAAAAGGTGGGCAGGTCATGTGAGGTATGGACTTCAAGACCAGGCTGGCCAACATGGCCAAACCACATCTCTACTAAAAATATATAAATTAGTTGGCTGTGGTGGCTCGTGCCTGTAATCCCAGCGACTTGGGAGGCTGAGGCAAGAGAATCACTTGAACTCGGGAAGTGGAGGTTGCAGTGAGCCAAGATCACACCACTGCACTCCAGCCTCAGCCTTAGCAAAAGAGTGAGACTGTCTCAAACACACACAAACACCCACCCATCCAGAGTTAAAAAAAAAAAAAAAAAAAGTGTTATCTATGTTCTTTCTGAAATCTACAGTAGGTGGTTAAAATGCCCTAATCCCAAGAATCTCCCAATTCTGGCCAGCTTCTTTTGTAACATGGCTAGCCTAAAAGTTAGAACCTGAGAAATGCCATTTTATAAAAGACAAAGCTGTTCTTAAAATAAGTTGTAACGGCTTTCCCATTCTCTTTGCAATAACTGCTGACCTTGGCTTCTATGAAAAGTGCTTGCTTCTGCTTATCAATAAGTGCTGAAAAGTTACTTGCCCTGCATCCCCTCACCCTGAAACCAGGATGTGGTTTTTCAGCTTAAAAACTCTGCTCCCCCTGAACTTAGGGCCACGGGTTGGAGAGACAGGAGTCCTCCGTGGTTGCTGGCAATAAATGACCCTGCAATTTGACGTACTTTTGTCTTGGTGTTGACTTTCTATGCTCAGTTCTGTACAACATTTGGAGGTTCCACCGAGATCTTTTATTTTCATCATCAGACAAAAGCCATCTCAGAGTCTCACCCAGGCGGCTGCTCCCACCTCAGAAGCCTCTAGGGGAGGTGCCCCCTGACTGTCCCAGGGCCCCAGAGTGCCACCGCAGAGGATAAGCGACCACCCGACCGACATTCACCCAAAATTCCTCAGGGTCCTAAAGACCTCCGGAGGTAGGTAAGTTTGGTCTGGAAACTGGGAACTAGTTCAAAGCAAAGGGGCTGAGTCGGGGAACTGACGAGTCATTGCAACTCTGACTTGGCAAGCCTGAGATGTCGCTTGAGGCTTCTGGTGGCTGTCATAGTAAGTGGCAGCCTTCTGGTGGCTGTTTGCAGTGGGCAACAGGTTTCTGGTGTGGCATAATGGATGCCAGCCTTCTGGTAGATGGCATAGGGGGTGTCAGCATTTGATTGTTTTCCATAATCTCTGTGTGAGTGAGAGAGTGAGTGTGTATATATGTAGTCCCATGGCTGAAAGGCTACGGGGCTTGTGTGTGCCTTCACCCACGTTTCCACGGGAGCATCATAGGGCATAACGGTGATTCACCTCAGAGCTGTCCTACTTGGACTTCCATCCTGAGGTGACCGGGCCTGGGGTTTATACACACCTTAGCCAAGATAAAGCACACCTTAGCCAAGATGCACCCTAAAATTTCATTTGGGAAAGTGGCCAGAAAGGCACCTAAATGGTCTCCCATCTGGGGGGCACCCACCCTTTGTCTGTCACTCTTGTATATGATCCTGTCTTGTCTGTAAATTTGTCAGTTTTGTTAGACTCCTGCTAGCAGACATACACTGGTTCAGGCCATCTTCCCTTGAGGTAGGGGATATTTTACAGTGGTTGATGAACCACTGGATGAGGAAACTTTTATTGATTATACCCCTGCAGAGATTACTTCTCCTTCTTTCTCATTTTTTCCTATATCACTGAGGCCTCACTCTTTCTTCCTTCGCCATGTGGCAGATAGTCTCAACTTTAGTTGTCTTTATTTTCTTCCTTGTTATGATTATTGTGGCTTGTAAATTCTCCCAGCCACCTCCACCGGGAAAGGAGTACTTTTTGCCCGTGCTGGGTCTGATTCCATGTCAGGGAGGCAGTTGTGCCCTTGACACTTTGGAATTAGTTTATTTGGGGTCGTAGGAGACAGAGTCCTATATCAGGGTCTACAAGTACCCTTTTTCAGGCTGGCATGGAAAATTGCTAACTGCCTATTCTGCCAGAAAAGTGTCCAATGTTGTTATGGGCAGTGCCCAGTGGTGCATCACAGAGAGAAAAAAAAAAAAAGAGACAGAGAGGAGAGAGGAGAAGGACAGAGAGGAGAGAGAGGAGAGACAAAGAACAGAGAGCAAGAAAGAAAGTGGACAGAAGAGAGGAGAGAGGACAAGAAAGTATAAGAGGAGAGAGAAAGAGAGAGAGAGAGGAAAGAGAGAGAGAGGAGAGAGAGAGAAAAAGACAGAAAAGGAGGGAAAAAAGTAGGAAAAAAGAGGCAAAGAGAGGAAAAAAAAAAGAGAAAAAGATACAGAGAGAGGGGTTTAACGCTTTTTTAGGGTCCCTGTGTCAAGGTGACCAAAAGCTGCAGGGGTGGGAAACTTGCAGCCTGCCCAGCAGCTGGGAGCTCAGTTTTTTTTTTTTTTTGAGACGGAGTTTCGCTCTTGTTACCCAGGCTGGAGTGCAATGGCGCGATCTTGGCTCATCGCAACCTCCGCCTCCTGGGTTCAGGCAATTCTCCTGCCTCAGCCTCCTAAGTAGCTGGGATTACAGGCACGCGCCACCACGCCCAGCTAGTTTTATTGTATTTTTAGTAGAGATGGGGTTTCACCATGTTGACCAGGATGGTCTCGATCTTTCGACCTCGTGATCCACCCGCCTCGGCCTCCCAAAGTGCTGGGATTAGAGGCTTGAGCCACCGCGCCCGGCCTTGGAGCTCAGGTTTTAAACGGACACAAAAAACATTTTTTTCCTTCCTTCCTCTGCCAGCCGGGGCTGCCCCTTCTTTGTTCATATCCCTTTTTTTTTTCTTCTAGTGATTTGTATAACTGAAAGGTAATAGAAATCAAAGAAAGGGCCCCTGGAGGGGTATTACTAGACTCTCCATTTTACAGAAGGGGAAGGAAGCTGAGGCTCTGAGAAGTGGCAATAGCAGCCCGAGGTCACACAGCAAGGGCAGAGCAGGGATAGGAGCCTAGATCTTGACTTATGGTTCCTAGAGTGTTTCTTGTGCACTAAGGACCCCCAACCCCACCATAATAATATTAATAAAAGAAGCATAACAAAAATCTCCTTGTGAGCTCAGGTGGCAAGACCCTCCAGGCCATGGTCTCTGTCCCTCATTGCTGGCCTGATCCGGTGTTTGGTTTGGCATCTATGGAGGGTTGTGGCTCAGCTCTGTTACTGAGTGGGCATGGCCTGCTGCTCACAGGTACTTTGGCATTTGGGTCTCAAAGCCAAGAAGATGCCCCTTCCATGCAGAGAGCATCCATGACCACCCTTCCTATCTGACCCCACCATTTTATTCATTGCCTTCACAGCCTTGTCCATGGTGCCAACCCTCTCTTGGTCTTGCTAGAAGCCCAAGTGGGTAGACTTTGCCTGAGTTTTCTACCAAGATGTCCTTAGTATCGAGTCCAGCTCCTGCACACAGTAGGAGCTCAATAAACACTTGTCAAATGAATGGGAAAAGCAGACTGAGTGATATATGTAAAAGGTCCTAACAAGAATGCCCAGTACATACTGTTACAGACATTTACAGAAGGAAGGATGGAGCCTGGATGGGTGGACAGGACTTGGCTTTGGAGCCAGGAGACTGTGGTTCCAATACCTGCTCTGTCTCCTCTCCTCTGAGCCTTAGTGTTTCCATCTGTAAAATGGGGTCAGGGAAGAGTTGACTGGGAAGTTTTCTTTCTGGCTGGAGATTTTTCTCTGTTCTGTTCTAGCTGTTTGCTCAAGGAGTCACTGTGTTCTGCCTGCAGGCTCCACAGCAGGCATTTTCCTCTTCTGGAGGTCTCATCTCCCATCAAGGAAGAGGTCCAGATTGCTGTCTGATGTCTGGCCTCTGGACTGAAGGCCATTTGGTGCAGGACTCACAAATGACCATGGGGAAAGGCAGGGGGTATGCATGAGTGGCATGGGCAAGGTGTGAGTTGGGGGATACAAAAGGGACTGGTGAGGGCTGGGTGTGGTGGCTCACACCTGTAATCCCAACACTTTGGGAGGCCGAGGTGGGCAGATAACCTTAGTACAGGAGTTCAAGACCAGACTGATAACCTGAGCAACATGGAGAAACTCAGCCTCTAATAAAAAATACAAAACTTAGCTGGATCTAGTGGCAGGTGCTTGTGGTCCCAGCTACTTGGGAGGCCAAGGAGAATCATTTGAACCTGGGAGGTGGAACTTGCAATGAGGCAAGATGGTGCCACTACACTCCAGCCTGGGTGACAGAAGCAGAGAGAAGGAGGGAGGGAGGGAGGGAAGGATGGAAGGAAGGAGGGAGGAAGGGAGGGAGGGAGGAAGAAAAAAGAGAAAGAGAAAGAAAGAAAAGAGAAAGGGAGGAAGATAAGAGAGAAAGGAAGGAAGGAAGGAAAGAAAGAAAGAGAGAGAGAAGAAGAGAGAAAGAGAGGAAGGAAGGAGGGAGGAAAGGAAGGAAGGAGAGAGGGAGGGATGGGGAGGAAGAAAAAAGAAAGATAAGAGTGAAAGAGAAAAAGGAAGGAAGATAGGAGAGAAAGAAAGGAAAGAAAGAAAGAGAGAAAGAAAGAGGAAGGAAGGAAGGAGGGGAAGGAAGACAAGAGAGAAAAGAAAAATATACATGCACGCATATGCTCACTGCAGCCTGATTCCCAATAGTAAAGAAGTAAAACCAACTTAAATGCCCATCGATGGTAGACTGATAAAGAAAATGTGGTACATATAAACCATGGAACATAATGGAGCCATAAAACAGAATGAGGTCATGTCCTTTGCAGCAACATTGATGAAGGTAGAAGCCATTATCTTACATGAACTAACAGAGGAACAGAAAACCACATTCTACATGTTCTCATAAGTAGAAGCTCAACATTGAGTATTCATGGACACAACAGACACTGGGACTTATTTGAGGATGGAGGGAAAAAGGAGAATCAGGAATGAAAAACTACCTAGCAGGTACTGTGCCTACCACATAGGTGAATAAATAATCTGTACACAAATCCCCAGTGACACCTATATAATAAACCTGCACAGATACCTTTGGACCTAAAATAAAATTTAAAAAATAACTGATAAAAAGGCCAGGTGCGGTGGCTCAAGCCTGTAATCCCAGCACTTTGGGAGGCCGAGGCGGGTGGATCACGAGGTCAAGAGATCGAGACCATCCTGGTCAACAAGGTGGAACCCTGCCTCTACTAAAAATACAAAAAGTTAGCTGGGCATGGTGGTGTGTGCCTGTAATCCCAGCTACTCAGGAGGCTGAGACAGGAGAATTGCCTGAACCCAGGAGGCGGAGGTTGTGGTGAGCCAAGATCATGCCATTGCACTCCAGCCTGGGTAACAAGAGCGAAACTCTGTCTCAAAACAAAAACAAAAACAAAAACAAAAAACAAAAAACAAACTGATAAAATAAATCAAAAGTAAGCATAAGGAAAGGAAAACATGAGATAAAAACAGAAAAACAGTAGAAATAATAAATACTTTGGTATTTATAATAATAAATACCTTGAAAAAAAGGAAATAGACAAATTAGTAAGAAAGGAAATAAGCATAAAAGCAAAAAAGAAGAAAAAAATTATGTTAACTCTAATTATAAGGAAACATTTTGCACAACTCTATGCAAATATGTTTGAAATCTGCATTGATTACTATCTAATACAACTTCTAAATCATAAAAGTGTCTTACATTTACACTGTTCAATATGTAGCCACTAGCTACGTGTGTTGAGTGAATACTTGTACACTTAAATGTGGCTCATATGACAGAGAAATTGAATTTTTTCTAATTATTTATTTAATTTCTACTTACAGTTTCAGTATAATTAGTTTAAATTTGAATAGTCTCACGCAACTAGTGGGTATTGTATCAGAAAGCATAGAAGAAGATGAAATTGAAATTTTCTTTTTTTTATTGCATTTTAGGTTTTGGGGTACATGTGATGAACATGCAAGATTGTTGCATAGGTACACACATAGCAGTGTGGTTTGCTGCCTTCTGTCCCCTCACCTGTATCTGTCATTTCTCCCCATGCTATCTCTTCCCACCTCCCCACTCCCCCGCCCCTCCCCCATTTCCCCCCAACGGATCCCAGTGTGTAGTGCTCCCCTCCCTGTGTCCATATGTTCTCATTGTTCAACACCCGCCTATGAGTGAGAATATATGGTGTTTGATTTTCTGCTCTTGTGTCAGTTTGCTGAGAATGACGGTTTCCAGGTTCATCCATGTCCCTACAAAGGAAGTGAACTCATAGTTTTTGATGGCTACGTAATATTCCATGGTGTATACGTACCACATTTTCCCTATCCAGTCTATCATCGTTGGGCATTTGGGTTGGTTCCAGGTCTTTGCTATTGTAAACAGTGCTGCAATGAACATTCGTGTGCACGTGTCCTTGTAGTAGAATGATTTATAATCCTTTGGATATATACCCAGTAATGGGATTGCTGGGTCAAATGGGATTTCTATTTTTAGGTCCTTGAGGAATCGCCACACTGTCTTCCACAATGGATGAATTAATTTACATTCCCACCAACAGTGTAAAAGTGTTCCTATTTCTCCACATCCTCTCCAGCATCTGTTGTTTCCCGATTTTTTAATGATCGCCATTCTAACTGGTGTGAGATGGTATCTCAATGTAGTTTTGATTTGCATTTCTCTGATGACCAGTGATGATGAGCATTTTTTCATATGTTTGTTGGCCTCCTGTATGTCTTCTTTTGTAAAGTATCTGTTCATGTCCTTTGCCCATTTTTGAATGGGCTTGTTTGTTTTTTTCTTGTAGATCTGCTTTAGTTCTTTGTAAATTCTGGATATCAGCCCCTTGTCAGATGGGTAGGCTGCAAAAATTTTTTCCCATTCTGTTGGTTGCTGATTCACTCTACTGACTGTTTCTTTTGCTGTGCAGAAGCTGTGGAGTTTGATTAGGTCCCATTTGTCTATTTTGGCTTTTGTCGCCATTGCTTTTGGCGTTTTGGTCATGAAGTCCTTGCCTACACCTATGTCCTGAATGGTTTTGCCTAGATTTTCTTCTAAGGTTTTTATGGTATTAGGTCTGATGTTTAAGTCTTTAATCCATCTGGAGTTAAGTTTGGTGTAAGGTATCAGGAAGGGGTCCTATTTCTGCTTTCTGCACATGGCTAGCCAGTTTTCCCAACACCATTTATTAAACAGGGAGTCCTTTCCCCATTGCTTGTTTTTGTCAGGTTTGTCGAAGATCAGATGGTTGTAGGTATGTTATATTTCCTCTGAGGCCTCTGTTCTGTTCCATTGGTCTATATCTCTGTTTTGGTACCAGTACCATGCTGTTTTGATTACTGTAGCCTTGTAGTATAGTTTGAAGTCCGGTAGTGTGATGCCTCCTGCTTTGTTCTTTTTGCTTAGAATTGACTTGGCTATGCGGGCTCTCTTTTGGTTCCATATGAAGTTTAAGGTGTTTTTTTCCAGTTCTGTGAAGAAGGTCATTGGTGGCTTGATGGGAATAGCGTTGAATCTGTAAATTACTTTGGGCAGTATGGCCATTTTCACGATGTTGATTCTTCCTGACCATGAACATGGAAAGTTTCTCCATCTGTTTGTATCCTCTCTTATTTCGTTGAGCAATAGCTTGTAGTTCTCCTTGAAGAGGTCCTTTACGTTCCTTGTTAGTTGTATTCCTAGGTACTTTATTTTCTTTGTAGCAATTGTGAATGGCAGTTCGTTCTTGATTTGGCTCTCTTGAAGTCTATTACTGGTGTATAGGAATGCTTGTGATTTTTGCACATTGATTTTGTATCCTGAGACTTTGCTGAAGTTGTTTATCAGTTTCAGGAGATTTTGGGCTGAGATGATGGGGTCTTCCAGATATACAATCATGTCATCTGCAAATAGAGACAATTTGATTTCCTCCTTTCCAATTTGGATACCCTTTATTTCTTTTTCTTGCCTGATTGCTCTGGCTAGAACTTCCAGTACTATATTGAATAGGAGTGGTGAGAGAGGGCATCCTTGTCTAGTGCCAGATTTCAAAGGGAATGCTTCCAGTTTTTGCCCATTCAGTATGATATTGGCTGTTGGTTTGTCATAAATAGCTTTTATTGTTTTGAGATACGTTCCATCAATACCAGTTTATTGAGGGTTTTTAGCATAAAGGGTTGTTGAATTTTGTCAAAAGCCTTCTCTGCATCAATCGAGATAATCATGTGGTTTTTGTCTTTTGTTCTGTTTATGTGGTGAATTACGTTTATGGACTTGCATATGTTGAACCAGCCTTGCATCCCCGGGATGAATCCTACTTGATCATGGTGGATGAGCTTTTTGATATGCTGTTGCAATCGGTTTGCCAGTATTTTATTGAAGATTTTTGCATCTATGTTCATCATGGATATTGGCCTGAAATTTTCTTTTCTTGTTGAGTCTCTGCCAGGTTTTGGTATCAGGATGATGTTTGTCTCGTAAAATGATTTGGGAAGGATTCCCTCTTTTTGGATTGTCTGGAATAGTTTCAGAAGGAATGGTATCAGCTCCTCTTTGTATGTCTGGTAGAATTCAGCTGTGAACCCATCTGGACCAGGGCTTTTTTTGGGTGGTAGGCTCTTTATTGCTGCCTTGACTTCAGACCATGTTATTGGTCTATTCAGGGTTTCGGCTTCTTCCAGGTTTAGGCTTGGGAGGATGCAGGTGTCCAGGAATTTATCCATTTCTTCCAGGTTTACTAGTTTATGTGCATAGAGTTGTTTGTAATAATCTCTGATGATGGTTTGGATTTCTGTGGAACCCGTGGTGATATCCCCTTTATCGTTTTTTATTGTTTTTTTGATCTTGCTCCTCTAGCTCTTTCAATTTTGATGATAGGGTGTCAATTTTAGATCTCTCCTTTCTTCTCATGTGGGCACTCATTGCTATATATTTTCCTCTAGAGACTGCTTTAAATGTGTACCAGAGATTCTGGTGTGTTGTGTCTACGTTCTCATTGGTTTCGAAGAACATCTTTATTTCTGCCTTCATTTCATTGTTTATCCAGTCAACATTCAAGAGCAAGTTATTCAGTTTCCATGAAGCTGTGCGGTTCTGAGTTAGTTTCTGCATTCTGAGTTCTAAGTCGATTGCACTGTGGTCTGAGAGACTGTTTGTTATGATTTCTGTTCTTTTGCATTTGCTGAGGAGTGATTTATTGCCAATTATGTGGTCAATTTTAGAGTAGGTGTGATGTGGTGCTGAGAAGAATGTATATTCTGTGGATTTGGGGTGGAGAGTTCTGTAAATGTCTATTAGGTTTGCTTGTTCCAGGTCTGTATTCAGGTCCTGGATATCCTTGTTGATTTTCTGTCTGGTTGATCTGTCTAATATTGACAATGGGGTGTTAAAGTCTCCCACTATTATTGTGTGGGAGTCTAAGTCTCTTTGTAAGTCATTAAGAACTTGCCTTATGTATCTGGATGCTCCTGTATTGGGTGCGTATATATTTAGGATCGTTAGCTCTTCTTGTTGCAGCGATCCTTTCACCATTATGTAATGTCCTTCTTTGTCTCTTTTGATCTTTGTGGCTTTAAAGTCTATTTTATCAGAGATGAGAATTGCAACTCCTGCCTTTTTTTGCTCTCCATTTGCTTGGTAGATCTTCCTCCATCCCTTTATTTTGAGCCTTTGTGTATCCTTGCATGTAAGATGGGTTTCCTGGATACAGCACACTGATGGGTTTTGGCTTTTTATCCAATTTGCCAGTCTGTGTCTTTTGATTGGGGCATTTAGTCCATTGACATTTAGGGATAGTATTGTTATGTGTGAATTTGATATTGTCATTTTGATGCTACCTGGCTGTTTTGTTGGTTAGTTGATGCAGATTCTTGATTGTGTTGATGCTCTTTTACCATTTGGTGTGTTTTTGGAGTGGCTGGTACTGGTTGTTCCTTTATATGTGTAGAGCCTCTTTCAGGAGTTCTTGTAGGGCAGGTTTGGTGGTGATGAAATCTCTGAGTGCTTGCTTGTTCACAAAGGATTTTATTTTTCATTCACTTATGAAGCTTAGTTTGGCTGGATAGGAGATTCTGGGTTGAAAGTTCTTTTCTTTAAGGATGTTGAATATTGGCCCCCAATCTCTTTTGGCTTGTAGGGTTTCTGCTGAGAGATCTGCTGTGAGTCTAATGGGCTTCCCTTTGTGGGTAACCCGACCTTTCTCTCTGGCTGCCCTTAGCATTTTCTCTTTCATTTCAACCCTGGTGAATCTGACGATTATGTGCCTTGGGGTTGCTCTTCTTGAGGAATATCTTTGTGGTGTTCTCTGTATTTCCTGGATTTGAATATTGGTCTGCCTTGCTAGGTTGGGGAAGTTTTCCTGGATAATATCCTGAAGAGTATTTTCCAGCTTGGATTCATTCTCTTCATCACATTCAGGTACACCTATCAGACGTAGATTAGGTCTTTTCACATAGTCCCACATTTCTTTAAGATTTTGTTCATTCCTTTTTGCGCTTTTTTCTCTGTTCTTGCCTTCTCTTTTTATTTCATTGAGTTGATCTTCGACCTCTGATATCCTTTCTTCTGCTTGGTCAATTCGGCTGTTGAAGCTTGTGCATGCTTCACAAAGTTCTCGTGTTGCGTTTTTCAGCTCCATCAATTCACTTATACTCCTCTCTATGCTGTCCATTCTCGTCAGCAGTTCGTCCAATCTTTTTCAAGGTTTCTCTTTTCTTTGCGTTGGGTTAGAACATGTTCTTTTAGCTCACTGTAGTTTCTTACTACCCACCTTTTGAAGTCTGACTCTGTCATTTCATCACCCTCCTTCTCCATCCAGTCTGGTTCCCTTGCTGGTGAGGAGTTGTGATCCCTTTTAGGAGGAGAGGTGTTCTGGTTTCGGAGGTTTTCATCCTTTTTGCGCTGGTTTCTTCCCATTTTTGTGGGTTTATCCACCTGTTGTCTGTCTCTGTCCCAGGGAGTTGGAGCTTTATGAGTTTCCGTTGCACTACTGCCTTTTTTGATTTTTCTTTCAGGTCTGACCCCCCCAGCTAGCAGCACGCCTAGCCACTGCCTGCCCGCAGGGGCTTTGCTGAGCTGCTGTGGGCTCCACCCAGCTGCCCTGAGCTCTTCCCTGTAGTCCTTTTTATATGGGCGTAGTTAGAACTGTCTTGGCAACGGTGGCCCCGCCTCTGTTATGGTGGACTCTCTCTGTTGTGGCAGGTTGCCTCGGCAATGGCGGGTTGCCTCGGCAATGGCAGCTTGCCTCCGTAGAGGTGGAGAGTCTCAGTAATGGTGGAAGCCCCTCCCCCGCCGAGCCCTACCGTCCCGGTTCAGCTGTGCTTGGTTTGAAGGGCTCAACCCAGAGGGTTTCCAATTACTGTTTTTGTTTTCGTTGTTGTTGGGGGTGGAGGGTTGGGACCAACAGAGCCTGATCACCTGGCTCCCTGACTCAGAGTCTTTTCTTTTAAGTTGAATGACCCCGCGTTCCGGTCCGGTCGCTTGTTGAAAAGGCGCCGGGATCTCCTGTGCTGCGACTCACGGAGTCGGCTCGAACTGCGGCGCCGGCTCCTGGCGGATTTTTTGCCTAGGAATCTCCTGGCCTGACTCGCTATTTCAGATGAATGGGCAACTCTGCCGTCTCAGGGCTCTGCTCGCCAGCTAAGAGGGCTCCCAGACCAGTGGCTTTTGTATGGAGAACCACAGCAACAGGGCGTGGTCACAGCAGCCCCGCTGGTGGAATCAGCCCCGCGGGGGCCAAAACAGCTGCACCGGCTGGGACTGCGATGCTGGCGACCCCTCTGCCTGGGTATCTCCTGGTCTGTGGGCAATAAGAGTTCGTCTGGAAATGTGGCGTCCACTCACCCTCTGCACTTTCACTGGGAGCTGAAGTCCTGCGCTGTTCTTAGGCGGCCATCTTCCCAGCATTCTGAAATTTTCTTAAGACAGTGTTATTTACCAAACTTAAATCCAAAAGAGTATTTATTTAAAAAAAAAAAAAAGCTTAAACAGACCAACTCTATAAAAGAAATAAAGTTGTTAAAGAATCTCATTCTCTCCTTCTGACACACACACACACACACACACACACACACACACACACACGTACATTACAAGGAAAAGGAAAGCTCTTCTTTATAACATAGAACAGGATTTTGACAAACTACTACTCATGGCCCAAATCCTGCTGCAGACTATTTTTCTGCAGTACATGAGCTAATAATTTTTACACAGCTAAAGAAGAAATAGAATATGTAACAGAGACCATACGTGGCCCACAAAGTCTAAAATTCTTAGAATGTGGCTCTTCACTGGAAAAATCTACTGGCCCCTGATCTAGAAAAATACCTGAAATTTAAAATCACCATTTTGCAAATACCACCAATGTAATATGAGATTCTGGCATGACATTACTCCTAACACTATACACTAACATATTGTTAGGAAAAGGACATTCATTTGTCTCTATTACCCATCAAATGTTAAGTACAGAATTTAAAATGAAGAGATGTAACTTAGCTTCACAAATATTGAGATACAGTGAGATTATAAACTTCCTGATGTAATGCAATGGGAAACATAATATTTACCTAAACATTTTATCTAATCCAGAAGAACAGTTAGATGAATCCAGTTTGAGAAATATTCTATGAGACAATTAGCCTGGACTCTTCAAAATGTCAAGGTTGTAAAAGATGAGGGAAAAGGGTGGAGGGGAAGTGATATTCTAGAGTGATGAAAATAAGAAACATGACCAAAAAAAAAAATTAAATATAAGATCCCTGACTAATATAAAGAATGAGAGCAAGCGGAGACATTTAATTTAGACTGTATATTACATAATATTAATTATCAGTAGCAAATGTCTTGTGATTGTTATTGCAGTAATATAAAAGAATGTGCTAGTTTTGGGAAAAATACCTTAAGTACTTTTGTGTAATCTTGATGCTTTCAAGCAGTTCAGAGCTCCCCAAAATGTGAGTGTGTGCACGTATATGTATGTGTGTATAAGAGAGAGAAAATGAGTGTGTATGTGAAGAGGAAAAGAGACATAAAGACACACAAAGCCAATCCCAGAAAATGTTAAGAATTTGTGAATCTAAATAAAGGGCACATGTGTCTTTACGGTACTTCTTTTTCAACTTTTCTGTGTTTGAAGTTAAAAGTTGGAAGCAATTTTTTAAAAGCACTTATTTATTCAGGGTAAACATGATCTTCAAATTTCTTTGCTATATCTTGGTTTCTTGTAGTTTTTAACACTTTTGTGCCACCTGATTGCCTTATGACTAAAATAAACTTAGCTATGAAAGAAAAACTGTCTATGTAGTCATAAAGCCAAACAATTGCTTCACTGAATAGGAAAATAAAGTATGGAGTTTATTGGCAAGTAATATTGTTATAAACTGTTATTCTCCTAATGCAGTATAACCAATTATTACCTAGTAATGTTAGTCAGCATCTAATAAGGAGAGACCAACAGGCAGTATTTATACACAATTACACTGAGGCCAATTCCTTATAGCCTGAAAAACAATATATCAAACATTAATAGAAGATACAGGAGGTGTTTTTTCATTATTTACAGGACAAGATATTACACTACCTTCTTCTATTTGATGATTAACTATTCTGGGAAATATATATTCAGGTTTATAGTTATAATAGACAAGAATACAAGTACGTAAGCAACCCTGTCATCTTTCATTATTACAAACTTCCTAATCTGGAATGCAGCAAAAAATGAAACAAGTAGATGGGGCACTGGCCTAAGAGGAGGAAGACCAGAGTTACGGCTTCAGCTCTGCTTCTAAATAGCCCCTGTATTTTTTTGGTAAATCACTTCCCTTCTCTGAGTTTTAGTTGCCTCATCTATCAAATGTGGCAGCTGAAATGAATTAAGATTGTTGGACCTGCAAGATCAAGGGCTATTTATTATTCAAGGACTGGGAGAAAAGATGGCAATTTAGAACAATTTCATAAGAAATAAAAATTAATGTGATGTGAATATTATTCATTAGAATTCAATAGGACACAGGGAGAGGAGACCAAGAGATAGCTAAAAATTATCATCAGCTTCAGGGAATCACTCCCTTTTAAGACCTAGGGACTGCACTCGGTGGGGAGAGACACTTCACCAGAGGCCCAGAATGTTTTGGATGAAGAAGGGCCACAAGAGGAAGGGTGGAAATTACACTGGGCCAAGAAGATTTCCATTGACTCCTTGTGTGATACGACTTTTCTTTCCAAAACCACAAAAATCTTTATATTTTTGCTGAATTATACTTTTTAAATGAATTCTGGAAAGAAGTAATATTTGGCAGCCAGGTAGCAACAGAAATTGAAAAGTCCCCCAGAAATAGGAGAGGAAACTTTGAGGAAGTAAATACAGAAATACCCCAAAACTATGAAATTGGGGTGTATAGAGCACCCCTTCATTAAACTCCATCTTAGAAAAATACTGCATTTTATATTTCATATGGGACTTTGCCAACAAGGATATTTTGCTTAACAAATAAAAATGTGAAGACTGCATCCAACCAGGTAAGAACATAACAAGCACACTCTTCCACTGTAGCTTCTCACCAAAGGACTCTGTGATTATTAAAAAAAAAAAAAAAAAAAAAAAAAAAAAGCAGGCTTCAGCCTCTCCAAACCGCTGCCTTAATTAACCCAGTCTTGCAGTCACTCATGATAAGGGACTTGCTCATTTACCCTTTCTCCTATCTCTTTCTCCTCTTGATGTTAAGTGCTACCTTGTTTTTTGTGGAATTTTAACCCGTAATATTTATATATTGGTTAAATATACTATTATGTATGGAATGCAACATAGACTGACTTGTCGAATGGATTGAGTCTGTGTGCCCATGGCTCTGACAATGAAGTGAATGGGAAGTGCTAAGGACAACTGTCTCCTTGGGAACTCCATGTAGCTCATGGCTTTTGTGATTAGAAATTCTCTGAAAAACTCAGAGAATTAGGATGAATTTTTCTTCAATAGAAGTCCAACATGTGGAAAGATGCACACGTGTGAACCGGGACACCTCTAACCTTGCACTGCTGATGACATGGGGCTTTGAGAAAAAATTGCCTAAACTACTGAGGACATAGATGCCACCAAATGAGGTATGGGTTAAATCAAGCAGAGTAAGACTACAGGTGAGTAGAATGCTTTGGAAATTGATTATTTGATTAACTCTGAGTTAATTTGGAACACTTGTGAGTCTATTCAGTTGTGTGTGTGTGATTTTTTAAAGTACATAGGCAAATTTTCTTTCCTAAATAGGCACTTCTCCAGAACATTAATGAATCTTCCTTTGATCATTTTATATTTTGTAATATTTCTGAGTCATTATTTTAAACATCATTACCTCTGCATAGGGGTTGTAAACATGTGATGTGAACATTGGATTGAATCTGTATAGGACTAATGCATCCCTGAAAGGTGATTTTTGGAGGGACATAAATCTTGAATGTGAACTAGTTTCTACTCATAGCAATAACAAAAATTAACTGAGGATTCAGGTTAGTTTGGGTTCATAAATTTATCAAATTCTTACTGTATTTTGCTTTAAATCAAAGTGAATGAAATTAAATCTATATCCCCTAGTCTAATTCCCTTTAGTGAGACTGCATTCTTTCAATTGCTATTAGAAGAACATTTTTTGCCCACACATTTCAAAGAAGTTTCTGGAGCTTACAACACACAGGCCATTATTTAAACTATAAGAATTCAGAAGCAGAAATTCTACTCACAATTGAACTTCACTGAGTTGGCTGACATGGTGTTTCAAATTCTAATTCTACTGTAGAGCAAACCCAGATTGAAAAGTTGAGAACAAATCATAGAATTGTTTGTACTGGGAAACTACTTCATTAACAGTCTTTGATACACAATGGCAAGTTTTGTTTAAGATGTTAATGCTCTTGGGAGTTTTTCCTAGCGTTCTTCCATTAGATGATATGTACACAGAGCAGTGTTCACAAACTGAGTGACATTGACATTAATTAATTAATTAATTATTTTAGACAGAGTCTTGGTCTGTTGCCAGGCGCCAGGCTAGAGTGCATTGGCACAATCTCAGCTCACTGCAACCTCTGCCTCCCAGTTTCAAGTAATTCTCCTGCCTCAGCCTCCCGAGTAGCTGGGACCACAGGCGCACATCACCACGCCCAGCTAATTTTTGTATTTTTTAGTAGAGATGGGGTTTCACTATGGTTTCAATTTCTTGACCTTGTAATCCACCCACCTCAGCCTCCTAAAGTGCTGGGATTGCAGGCGTGAGCCACCTAATTTCTAATCACATTTAGAAACATTTGTAAAATTTCTAGACATTATTAGAAATTAACAATGGGGCACCATCCTCCAGTATACAATGTGCATGCTAAATCAATGACCATTATTTGATTCACTATCCCCCAGAGAAAAAATATATGGGCCTCAGAATTAAGGCATGGATACCACAATGGCTCCTGTTACTATCACCCCCAGTAACCCACTTCAGGAATATGTGCTTCCCATTTCCACAATTCTGGGCACCACAGGTGTAGAGAACTCTCCTACCAGCAGATAGAAAATACAGCTGCCACTTCAACATTTTGGGCACCTTGTGTCCAGGGCCAACAACAACAACAACAAAAAAAATGGATTAGGGATCATTGCCATCCTGGAAAAGGTACATGGCCTAGTCATCAGGAGGAAAGCTGCTATAACACATTAGAGAAGTGAGCAATCAGCTTAACACCAAGGTGGTTGGCACATAAACCCATGGTTGCTATAGCCAGTGCCTAAGAAAAGTAAACATGAACTTGGTCCCCACAGGAAGGAAGTTGTGGGCTACCCACAAAGTTAGCATCTTTCTATTATTATAAGAACTAAGGTAAAGGGCTCTAGAATTTCAGAGAGTTTAGCCTAGAGCTGTGCCTCCCCAGTAATAGCTGGCATTGCAATTTGTCCTACTAACCTTTTTCCCTTATAACCTTATAAGTTTCACCAAAGAGAAAGTCCCACCAGAGTCCTAAAGGAGCCACTCTGAGAACTTATATGAGACAAGCAGCCACAGAAATATGGAGGAATTGCCATGAATACTGCAGTGCCCAGATCTCTCTGCCCTATTCCCTTCAAGACTCAAGGACATATACCCCGAGCTGGGTATGACCTCACTAAAACAGATTACCTCTTCTCCAGTGAATCCCTACTCAAGTACTGGAGATAAACAACCAGCTCCTCTCCCCAAAGAGGAACAACTCTGTGAGGCTACCCAAGCTTCAGGGCTCCCTTTAGAGTCAGCTGCGTCCCTGTTGTGATGCATCACAGCCCCAATTGTTCCTATTCCCAACCCTAATTCTTTCCTTTCCCCACACCCCAAGTGCTCAGCCCAAGTCCACTCCCTAAGAAACATCCTTCGCACTCATTTCCATCTGAGTGTTTTTTCGTGGTAGACAATCTACAACAAATTGTAAGCATCCCTGGCATACTAACAGCAAAAAGTTAATATTGCTATTTTACTTGGGCTATATTTTTTTTCTATAGTTTTGCAGTATTTTTCCTCTTACTGTCTTCTAAGAGCAAGGAAAATTCTTCAATCAAATATGTTTATACCCTAACAAGAGCTGTACTATACAAAACTATTTTTAAATATATAAGACATCTTTGATTCCTCCAATATAAATATATGTTTAACATGGCCAAACAATGTTAAGACAAACAGAAAAAAAGAAAATTTGATTATGGAATAAAATATTTTGGTATTTGAAGCAAAGAAATGGCTAAAATGTTAATTGTACTTAATTGGCATATAACATGAGATTGATCCAATGTATCAGAAATCAAGTGACTTCTACACTCTGATCAGATTGTAATACCATTTACTTGCCTGCCTTTCTTGTTTTCTTCTCCCTTTATTTGCTCATCTCTTCATCTCTGGAATCTGTTTTTAAGGCTGAAATCCCAGTAGCTGTACTTTCCTACCCACAGTTATTTATCTCTGAAACCTGCCTACCACCCTGGATGTGCCTGCCTCTTTATTAGCTATCTGCTGACTCGAGGCAGCTGCTGCCTAGTCCTGAAGCATCTAGCAGTGTCCAGTATCTGCCTTAGACTCCTTGGCCTGGGTAAATTTTATTTCTTCTTAATAAAGAATGCAATAGAGTCATAGCTTACTCCCGGGTTAGGTTCTAACTTTAGTCTATTAGGTGAAGAAAAAAATATAGATCACTGATGCTCTTGCAAATCTTAGCAGATCAGAAAAAAGAAAATATATCTCAAAAATGCCTCATTGCTGGTTTTCTTCCCCAGCATTTGAATGAATCACTATGAAGTGTTTGGCTTTCATTTAAGGTAATATATTATTCAAATCAGTGCTGTGTTTAAATACAAAATTCCACTTAGCTTAGCAAGATGCTGACACTTTAAAAGGCATGAGGGAAAGGCTATTCCTGTTTGTTGAAGGAACTCACTGAAAGACTCCCCTGCATGATTTAAAGGATTACTTTTCCTTGATCTTTTATTTTTGTTGGTCATTATGCATAATTCTTTGTAATTTTTTGACCAATAATATTTGTATATTTTTATGGCATACATGTAATACTTTGATACATTCATGGAATGTATAATGATCAAATCAGGTTACTGATTAGGTATTTAGGATATTCATCACCTCAAATATTTGTCATTTATTTGTGTTGGGTACATTTCAAATCTTCTAGCTATTTTGAAATACATATTGTTAATTATCATCACCCTACTGTGCTATCGAACATAGGTATTTATTTCTTCTAACTAATGTTTGCAACCATTAGACTAACCTCTTTTTATCCTCTCCCACACACAGAAACCCATTCCAGTCTCTAGTAACCATTATTCTACACTCTACTTTCATGAGGTCAGCATTTTTTAGCTCCAACATATGAGTGAGAACATGTGGTATCTGTCAGAGTCTACCTTATTTCTCTTACTTTAATGGCCTCCAGTTTCATCCATATTCCTGCAAATGAAAGGATTTTTATTCTCTCTTCTGGCTGAATAGAATTCCCTTGTGTATATATACCACATTTTCTTTATCATTCATCTGTTGATGGACACACAGGGTGACTCGATATTCTAGATGTTATGAACAGTGCTGCAATAAACATGGGGTTGCAGGTCTCCCTTTGATATACTGATTCCCTTTTCTTTATATAAATACCCAGAAGTGGGATTTCTGAATCATATGGTAGTTCCATTTTTAGTTGTTTGAGAAATCTTATTCTCTTTACCTTCATAGCTGTACTAAATTACACTCCCATCAACAGTATGTAAGAGTTCCCTTTCCTCTGCATCCTGGCAAGCATTTACTGTCTTTTTAATAATAGCTCTCCTAACTGGGAAAGATGACAACCTGATGATTAGTGATGCTGAGCAGTTTTCTCATAGACTTGTTGGCCATTTATACTTTAATTCTTATGAATTAAATAGATACATTATGCCAGCATACTTTTCCACCCTTATAAATTGTGTAAAGTTTATATGCAATTTCAAGGGATCTCAACTGGCCAAAGCAATCTTGAAAAAGAATAACAAAGTTGGAAGGCTTTTACTTCCAAATTTCAAAATGTATTATTAAATGCTACAGTGGTCAAGAGTGTGGTATGGCAGTAAAGACATACAGAGAGACCAGTGGAATGGAATACAGAGTGAAGAAGGAAACGCTTACACATACTGTCAAATGAGTTCAGTAAGAATGCCAAGACTTTTCAATCAGGGAAGGGACAGTCTTTCAACAAAGGGTGTGGGAAAACTAGATATCCACAGGCAAAAGAATGAACTTAAAGCCTTACCTTATGTCATGTTAACAAAACAAACAAACAAAACCTCAATAATGAATCAAAGATCCAAGTGTAAGATGTAAAACTATACAACTCTTGTTTTTTTGAGATGGAGTTTCACTCTGTCACCCAGGCTGGAGTGCAGTGGCATGATATCTCAACTCACTGCAACCTCCGGCTCCTGAGTTCAAGCAACTCTCTGCCTCAGCCTGCCAAGTAGCTGGGATTACACGCACCCACCATCACACCTAGCTAATTTTTGTATTTTTAGTAGAGACAGGGCATCTTGGCCAGGCTGGTCTTGAACTCCTCACCTCTTGATTCACCCACTTCGGCCTCCCAACATGGTGGGATTATAGGCATGAGCCACCATTCCAAGCTGAAAACTCTTAAAACATAGAAGGAAAGCTTCCTTTGGCAACAATTACTTGGATATGACACCAAAGGCCCAAACAACAAAAGGAAAAGTAGACAAATTGGATTGCATCAAAGGATACTATTAATAGGGTGAAAAGGCAACCTGCAGAATGACAGGACAGAGGTGCAAATTACATGTGACAGAGTTCCCATCTAGAATAGATAAAGCAACAACAACCCAACTAACACAGTTCAGAAATGTGCGAAGAATATGAATAGACAGTCCTCCAAATAAGAGATGCAAATGGCCAATCAGCACATAAAAAGATGCTCACCATCACTAATTATTAGGGAAACAAACCAAAACCACATGGAGAGGCTGATCAATACTGATCCCATTACAGGCTGAGATCACACCTGTAATCCCAGCACTCTGAAAGGCTGAGGTGGTGGATCACTTAAGGTAAGGAGTTTTAGACCAGCCTGGCTGACATGGTAACACCACATCTCTACTAAAAATAGAAAAATTAGCTGGGTGTGGTGACATGTGCCTGAAGTCCCAGATGCTTGGGAGGCTGAGGCAGAAGAATTGTTTGAACCTGGGAGGTGAAGGTTGCAGTGAGCCAAGATTGCACCACTGCACTCTAGCCTGGCTGACAGAGCAAGATTCCATCTCAAAAAAAAAGAGAAAAAGTTGAACCCAACTTTTGCTATCTCTCTGTTTCTTAATTCCTTCAGCACCGCATGGGTTGGGGGTCTCCATGACTGAGCTCGTCTCGTTATTCATAGGAGCCAAAAAGATAGCAGAAACCCAAGTGCCCACCGACAGATAAACAAACAAATGTGGTCTCTCCATACAGTCAAACATTATTCAGCATTAAAAAGGAAGGAAATTCTGACACATGCTAGCACATGGATGAACCTTGAGGACATTACGCAAAGTAAAATAAGCCAGTCACAAAGAGAAATACTGTATGATTCCACTTATGTGAAGGACCTAGAGTAATGAGATTCACAGAGACAGAAAGTAGAGTGGTGGTGGCCAGGAGCTGGGAGAGCCAGTAATGGCTTATTTAATGGGGATGGAGCTTCAGTTTGGCAGGATTTAGTGAGTTCCAGAGTTTGGCTGCACAAAAATATGAATGTACTTACACCAAAGTATGTACTTTAAAATGGTTCTGGTAAATTTTGTGTGTTTTACCACATTGAAAATTTTTGACATTGGAAATGTATACTTATTGAGCACCTCCATGCTGGGCATGATGATACAATTATGAACACCATAGTTATAAAAAACACTCTTAGGGAGGTACAATTCTAAGTGTAAAAACTAGCACAGACAGACAATAATAGACACAGACCTACAGGACTCAGATAGTAGGCTTATTAGACAGAGATTATAGATTTCAGAAGGGAACTAGAAATTATTAAAATTACTAATCACTAAATTTGTAGTTCAGTAATTAATTTAGCCAATTAGCTAATTTACTAATTACTGAAAATTACATACTGAAAAAGAACCAGAATGTAATAGAAAGAGATGGCAGAAAATGCTACCTACAGCCCATCTTTTAGACAGTGTTCTTAGCAGATGAGGGATAGAAGGGTACTTCCTGGCCAAGCGTGGTGGCTCATGCCTGTAGTCCCAGCTACTCAGGAGGCTGAGGCAGGGGAATCACTTGAACCTAGCAGGCAGAGGTTGCAGTGAGCTGATATTGCACTTCTGCACTCCAGCCTGGGCAACAGAGCGAGACTCCATCTCAAAAAAAAATAAATAGCAGGGTGCAGTGGCTCACGCCTGTAATCCCAACACTTTGGGAGGCTGAGGCGGGCCAATCACTTGAGGTCAAGAGTTGGAGACCAGCCTGGCCATACCCCATTGCTATTAAAAATACAAAAATTATCTGGGTGTGGTGGCAGGCATCTGTAATCTCAGCTGCTCAGGAGGCTGAGGCAGAATTGCTTGATCCCGGAGGCAGAGGTTGCAGTGAGCCACTGCACTCCAGCCTGGGTGACAGGGTGAGACTCCATCTCAAAAATATTAAATAAATCCCATCTTTTAAACAGTTCTCCTAGCAGATGAGGGATAGAAGAGTGATTCCTTACCCTGGTAGCTCTGAGTGTCTAGTCTGTGCCCTTGCCCACCACACTTGATGGGGAAACAGTAGAGCAGCCTCCACTGCAAGCTTTACTGAAGATCCCACCCACACAGTGAGAGTTCCTTTTAGCCTGCACTTTGGTTTGGATGCATCCTGAGCTCTCAATGCATCGTGTGCTAAGGTTCCACCCTCCCCTGGGCTGGGAAGTATGTCTTGGTCTTCTGTCTCCAGCGTGCTGGCGGCAGAGCCTGACATGGAGTGAGTGCTCCACAGATGCTTGTTCAAGTTCCTAGGAACTCAGCATGCTGGGCCTAACACCACTGCCTGAAAAGGCCTGGCAGGTGTAGGGACTCATTGACCCATCCCTCATGCTCTTACAGAAAGGGGAGAGGGAGATGGGTGGAAGTGGATGGAGAGTTGTCCTTTTAATAAGGAGGGCCAGGGGCTATAATAGGGGCCCCAGCATAATTTATTCCAGGAAACAGCAGGGTCCCCTCTCCTCTGGGGCCCATAGCCTGGCCTTACCTCTCTTCTCTCTTCTCTCCAGTTTGAGATTTTGTCTAAGCCAGCACTAGGCTGCCAAAGACTTCAAACTCCTTCACCTTCTACTCTAATTCCAGCTCCTTGATAAGGGCAAGATTCTTGGCTGGAACAGAATAACCAGCATGGAATGCCGGGAAACTCAGAACAGCATGTGCTTCAAATGCAGGGAAGAAGAGCTGTTTGCCATTGCACTCAAAATACTTCTGAGGACATGAAACTCCCACTGGTTTGGGTAATTCCCCCTCTTCCTCCACATTTCCACTGTAAACCAAGAGACAGCACAACCAGTGAGTCCCAGCCCTGCAGAGAGAGCTCAACCTGCCTCCTGTTCATGCCCAAGGTATTTATTCACTTATTCAACAGTCATGTGGGAAGCCATCACTTCAGAACACTGACTGTGTGAGGGGGGACAGGAAGCCAGGTTCTCAGCTGCCTGGTCCTAGCATTCCTTGCCTGATCCAGGAGTCTCCTGAGGCAGAACGTTCTTTGAGGGGAACTGACAGCTCTTCAGAAGCCCAGGCAGAGAGCTGCTTTCTTTGGGATAGACACACTGGGACTGAATGCTTTGGAGGACCTCTGTTTTGATCGAGACACCTGAAAATTTGGGACCCCCAGCTAGAGCATTTAAAGTTTTTAAAATTTCTTTTGGAACATAATCTTTTTCTTTCAGTTTTCAACTGAAAACTAAAGCTAGCAGAATCCAGGAATATGTCTCTGGAGATTGTAGGGTCCAGATTCTAGAGCAAAGGGCCAGGTGTCAGCCACGGGGACTGAGGCAAGCTGAAGGCCAGATGCCAGACTTGGCTGTCCCTGACCTCCCCACCCATGAATTCCTGGTGCACAGCAGGTGCTAGATGAAGTTCAGAAGAAAGAACTCCAGGGCAAATGGGAATGAGAAGGTTGGTCCTCCACATTCCCACACTGGAGGGAAGAGAAGGGAGGGTGGCTGAGATCTGGGTGTTTGCTATGGTTACAGTCTGAAGACCCCAAGCCCAGGCACTGCTCTGAGTGCCTTGAAAGATGTTTGATCTTAAGCCTTACAATAGTCCAATGAGGAATGGATGATCTCCTTAGTGAGGGAAGAAACAAAGACTCAGAGAGTTGAGGGGATTCCCCCAAGGTCATATAACCTACAAATGGCCAGGACGGTGCTGATTCGGGCCTGTCTGCCTCCCAATGCTGCCCAAGCTCAATCACCCCCCACCACTTCTGCTTTTGCAATAATAGCCTTATGTCACATATTCTACCAGTTACTTTATGAAAGGAAGTCAAGTAAACTTTAGCCATATCCCAAGCCATAATAGGTAGCTCCTGTTCAAAATACCCTGTAAATCAGGTCATGCAAGATCAGATATGCACCCACAACTGTTACAGTACTAGCCACTGTTTTGGGGAACTCAGTCTAGGAGTATGAGTGAAGAGACAACTCACAAAGAAAAGCAAATCACTGGCACTCAGGGGGCCCTGAGCAATTCAGAGTCAGAGGCAACTAGAGTGTGCAGCCACCTGATCTGCTGGTTTCCCAATATGCTTAATGGATCCATGATGTTGGGTCCACAAAGGAAATGCAGAAGCCTTCCCTTCCTGCCTCCCACACTCTGTGCGTCAAGTATTAACCAAAAACACAGCAGTGGACTGGACACCAGCAGAGATACAAAGAGGGAAAATAGTTCTCCCTTCTCAAGGCAGGTTGGACAACATCAATATTTTGCAGTTAAGATGTGTGGGTGGAGTGTGTGTGCATGCCGAGAATTTAAAGACAAACAGATGGGAGAGGGAATGATTCCAGCAGAAAGACCAATAAATATTCACATCTACAATGTACACTGAACTGCAGCCTAGACAACATAGCAAGGCTCTGTCTCCATGAAAACTAAAAATTAGCCAGGCGTGGTGGCACATGCCTGCAGTGTCAGCTACCCAGAAGGCTGAGGCGGGAGGATCACTTGAGCCCAGGAGTTTAAAATTACAATACACTGTGATCACATCACTGCACTCCAGCCTGGGCATCAGAGCAAGGCCCTATCTCCAAAAAAAAAGACATTTACAGAAAATATATGAAAATCCAAAATAAAATATTAGCAAATAAACCCCACTGGGACTTAAAAAAAAAAACTTACCTAAACCATGAGAGACTCGTACAGTGTGAAAAGGATGGCTCAAAATTAGAACTTTTCATTTTCTTTATATTAATATGTTGGAAATCATAATCATCATAGATGTTGAAAAGGCATTTGAAAAATTTACTACAAAATTTAAAAAAAGAAACATCAAATTAGAAAGAGGGATACTTCCTTAAATTACACACAATAAAGAAAATTAAACTCAGAAACACACCCATCAAGCCAAAGCCCAGCATCATTTGTAAGGCATGGAAGCAATAGAAGTGTCCATCAACCTTTGGAACAAAAGAATGCCCTCTGCTACCACTATTATTCTGGAGGCCCTAGCTGATGCAACTAGGCGAGGAAAGTAAGACACTAAAGAGAAAAGCAGAAGGTGGAATAGTTATATTTACTCTGAAAAATGAGGCAGACAGATTTTGCTAAGGAGTAAGGTACAAAGGAATGTACTAAACAGCCTTCCTTTTTCTTAACTTTTAAACTATAGAGATGGGGCCAGGCACAGCTCATGCCTGTAATTCCAGCACTTTGGGAGACCAAGGCAGGTGGATTGCTTGAGGCCAGGAGTTTGATACTAGCCTGGCCAACATGGCAAAACCTTGACTCTACTAATACAAAAATTAGCCACGTGTGGTGAAACACACCTGTCATACCAGGTACTCAGGAGGCTGAGGCATGAGAATTGCTTGAACCTGGGAGGTGGAGGCTGCAGTGAGCTGGAACTGCACTACTGCACTCTAGCCTGGGCGACAGAGCAAGACCCTGTCTCAAAATAAATAAATAAATAGAGATGGGGTCTTATTATGCTGCCCAGGCTGGTCTCAAACTTCTGGGCTCAAGCAGTCCTTCTGCCTCAGGCTCCCAAAGTGCTAGGATGACAGGCCTGAGCCACCACACCTGGCCTCTGACAGTCTTCCTATGTACAAACAAGCAGTTAGAAAAGAGAAGAAAACATCCCATTTGCAACAGCACACCCCCCCCAAACAAAAACAAAACTCTCAGAAATAAATATGCAAAAATATGCACACACCATCCACATGAAGAAATCTTTCAATGAAACACTTTGAATGCAAAGAAAGCCATGGCTGCACATGTTATCGAGAAGATTCAACATTAAAAAGATGTCACGGCCAGATGTGGTGGCTCACACCTGTAATCTCAGCACTTTGGGAGGCCAAGGTGGGCAGATCACAAGGTCAGGAGTTCGAGACCAGCCTGAGCAGCATAGTGAAACTCTGTTTCTACTAAAAACACAAAATAATTAGCCAAGCATGGTGACCTGCATCTGGAGTCCCAGCTACTCAAGAGACTGAGGCTGGAGAATTGCTTGATCCAGCAGGCAGAGATTGCAGTGAGCAGAGATTGCACCACTGCACTCCAGCCTGGGTGAGAGAGTGAACCTCCATCTCAAAAAACAAAAAGATGTTACTATCAATATCAAGTTGGGGTGTGTGGAAATGGAGCCTTTACACATGCTGGGTGAACATAAGACAGCATGGCCACTCCAAAAGACAGTTTGGCAGTTTCTTAAAAGGTAAATATAAATTTACCTTATGGAGTCGGATACTGTGGCTCAGATCTGTAATCCCAGCATTTTGGGATGCCAATGTGGGTAGATCACCTGAAGTCAGGAGTTCGAGACCAAATTTGGCCAACATGGTGAAACCCCATCTCTTCTAAAAATACAAAAAAGTAGCCCAATGTGGTGCTGGTGCCTGTAATCCCAGCTACACAGGAGGCTGAGGCAGGAGAATAGCTTGCAAGTGGAAGGCAGATGGCCAGGCATGGTGGCTCAAGCCTGTAATCCCAGCACTTTGGGAGTCTGAGGTGGGTGGATCACGAGGTCAAGAGATCGAGACCATTCTGGTCAACATGGTGAAACCTCGTCTCTACTAAAAATACAAAAAACATTAGCTGGACATGGTGGTGCGTGCCTGTAATCTCAGCTACTCAGGAGGCTGAGGCAGAAGAATTGCCTGAACCCAGGAGGCGGAGGTTGCAGTGAGCCGAGATCACACCATTGCACTCCAGCCTCAGTGACAGAGCCAGACTCTATCTCAAAAAAACAAAAAAAAAATTAGGTGTGGTGGCCCATGCCTGTAATCCTAGCTACTCGGGTGGCTGAGGCAGAAGAATCACTTGAACCCGGGAGGTGTAGGTTGCAGTGAGTCAAGATCATGCCACAGCACTCCAGCTTGGGCAACTGAGACTGTCTCCAAACAAACAAACAAATAAGGTGTCAACATCAGTGGCTCTTTGTATACTCACAGAATGGTGCATCCGTCACCACAATCGATTTTAGAACATTTTCATTTCCCCAACAAGGAACCCTGCTATCCTTGGTCATCACCCCTCCCAATTCTTCCTTCCACCCCCAGCACTAGGTAACCAGTAATCTGCTCCCTGTCTCTCTGGATTTTTCCATCTGGGCATTTCATATAAATGGGATGATACCATATGTGGCCCTTGGTGACTGGCTGCTTGGACTTGGCATAAAGTGTCAGGCTCACCCACATGTGGCTCATGTCTGTGCTTCATTTCTTTTCACTGACTTATTGCCCAAGTGGTGTCATAAGCACTGCTGGTGAACTGTGAAAAGTTAGGGTGTGTGTTGTAATCCCTAGAACAATTGCTAAAGAAAGCACATATAGCTAAAAACATAGAGCAAAATGATACAGCCAAAAAGCCACTAGAGAGGAAAGAGTATGTGAAGAATCACTCCATTTATCCAAAAGAGACAGGAAAGGAGGAAGAAAAAACAAAAGAGAAATAAGCCAGGCACACTGGCTCACTACCAAAAATACACACACACACACACACACAAATTAGCCAGGCACTGTGGTGCACACCTGTAATCCCAGCTACTTGGGAGGCTGAGGCAAGAGAATCACCTGAATCTGGGAGGCAGAGACTGCAGTGAGCTGAGATCACGTCACTGTGCTCCAGCCTGGGCAACAGAGCAAGACTGCCTCAAAAAGAAAAGAAAAAAAAAAAAAAAAGAACAAAAATGGTGTAAGTTAGAAATTTTATTGAACTGTAAGTGAACTAAACACTCCAAATTAAAGTGAGATAGTGAGATTGAATTTTAAGAAACACAAACAAAAACATGACCCCATCTATCTAATGTGTAGAAGAGGCACCCTTTAAATACAAAAACACAGCTAAGATGAAAACAACAGGATGAAAAAAGATATCTATGTAAGCATTAGTTATAAGAAAGCTCTATTAACATTAGATAAATAGATAAGTAATATGTGGGCTTCCTACTTTGATGGAACAATTAATAACAGAATATGAGGTTGGTGCAGTGGCTCAGGCCTGTAATCCCAGCACTTTGGGAGGCTAAGGTGGGCAGATCACCTGAGGTCAGGAGTTCAAGACCAGCCTGGCCAACATGGTGAAACCTTGTCTCTACTAAAAATACAAAAATTAGCCAGGCACGATGGCGGGTGTCTTTAACCCCAGCTACTTGAGAGCCTGCCATGGGAGAATGGCTTGAATCTGGGAGGCACAAGTTGCAGTGAACTGAGATTACACCACATACTCCAGCCTGGGTGACAGAGCAAGATGCCATCTCAAAAACAAACAAACAAACAAATACCAGAGAATGGTACACTTTAAACTGCTGCATTTTGTGGTATGTGAATTACATGTCAATTTCTTAAACGACTGGTAGGAGAAGCAAGGCACTGAAAATTATATTTTGGTTTTGTAATTAAACAAGAGATTTCTTCCTTTCTCCTCCCAAAATATTCCCTTTCAGTTTCTGCAAACTTTCTCCTTCCCTCCGCTATCCATCCAAGAGGAACTTTCATCTGTTCCCACCCAACCAGATTAGAAGCCTTTGTTTGTCCTTTAATTTGAGGCCTGGTAGGTAAATTAGAAGTCCCAAGTCAAGAAAGAGGCATTCCAGAGCCCTGTTCCATCTGAGCCTCCCATGCCCCATGACTCACTTTACCCAGTAACATGCCTCTCCTCTGGTTTACCATCTGAAAGAAAGAATAAACTTATTTTTCTTACCAATAATTTATATAAACCAAATTGCAAACAAGGGTGTCTTAGCAACCTGATCTCATTCTCTTCGAATACCAGTTGCTCTCCAGTAAAGGGATTGTCTTTCCAGACAACATCAATTCACTTGGAAATCTCACTTAAAACAGAAAAGTTAAGGTTTTCAAAGGTTTGCTGTGGGCAAAGCATTTGCAGGAATGCATGGGGCTGAAGGTCAAAGGCAAAGAAAACAAGGCATAAATTATTTTGCTCTTATTTCATTTGTCCTTATATGCCCAGGGTTAGTGATTAGTGCAGTGACAAAAATCTGCTTTTGCAGTTTTTTTTTTGTTTTTGTTTTTTGTTTTTGTTTTTGTTTTTTTTTGGGGAGACAGTCTCGTTCTGTAGCCCAGGCAGAAGGGCAGTGGCACAATCTCAGCTCACTGCAATCTCCATCTCATGGGTTCAAGAGATTCTCCTGCTTCAGCCTCCTGAGGAGCTGGGATTACAAACACCCATCACCATGCCTGGATAATTTAATGTGTTTTTAGTACAGGTGGAGTTTCACCATGTTGTCCAAACTGGTCTCAAACTCTCACAGGAGAAACATCATGTGATCTGCCCACCTCAACCTCCCAAAATACTGGGATTACAGGCATGAGCCACCTCGCCTGGCCAGGTCAATTTTCTCTAATGGAAGTAACAAAATAAGTATGACCAAAAAATCACAGATATATCAAAAATTTTAAAACAGTGTTGGAGGCCAGGGGCAGTGGCTCATGAGTATAATCCCAACACCTTTGGAGGCCAAGGCAGGAGGTTCACTTGAGACCAAGGGTTTGAGATCATCCAGGCCAACACAGTGAGACCTCTTATCTATAAAACATTTTTTAATGATACAGGAAAATGCTCACTTGGGTAGTGACAGTTTCAATGCATCATTGCCTGGTCTTCTGGGTTTTGCTCTGAACCTTGTGATAGATGATTAAGTCATGTGTCCAAGCTCAGGGGCTTCCCGTTGTACACAGATGATGCTCTCTGGAGCACCCTGTTCCAATCTCCCTCCCTTCAACTTGTCCCAGTGTATCATATTCAGCCCAGACCAGGGTAAGCCCCACTCATATCATCAGGCTTGCCTAGGCCAATGGCCTAGAAAAGCTCCCCATTAGCCCCCACAAAGGGCAGGGTGACTCAGTTCACCCACATGGTGCAGGCCAGCTGCCTGCCTTGCACTGTCTCCAGACCTGGGCCAGTGTACAAAGTACACAGCCAGGGCCCTGTGCTCAAAAGGGTCCCTAATGCTTGCTTGAATGCTCTGCTGCTTTAATCTTTTTTTTTCTTTCTTTCTTTTTTTTTGAGACATAGTCTCTCACTGTCACCTAGGCTAGAGTGCAATGGTGTGATCTTGGCTCACTGTAACCTCCAACTTCCGGATTCAAGCAATCCTCCTGCCTCAGCCTCCTTAGAAGCTGGGATTACAGGCACCCACCACCATGCACAGCTAAGTTTTGTATTTTTAGTAGAGGTGGGGTTTCACCATGATGGCCAGGCTGGTCTCAAGCTCCTGACCTCGTGATCCGCCTGCCTCGGCCTCCCAAAGTGATGGAATTACAGGCGTGAGCCACTGCGCCCAGCCCACTTTAATCTTAATTTCTTAAAATTATTGATTTTCATTTTGTGCTGATCCCTGCAGATTAAGTAGCAGTTCCTACTTCAGAGCCACTTAATGAAGATTGTTGAGTGGCTAGAGTAGGCTGGGATTTAAAGTAAGGGGGAGCCCAGGCACAGAGCCCCTCCAACAGGGAGACCTTTCCTTTGCTCTAAAGTAACCCTCTCAGAGCCATTTCCTAATGAAGTCTGAAACAGCCCGGTGACCTGCCCTCAACTGTTTTGATCACTGGCTGTCCCCCTCTTCAAGAGTGGGTGCATTTCACATAAGTGCATAATTAATACCAACAAGAGAAGCTGTGCCCATGGGCTGGGTCCTGTCATGGGCATTCTGTGTCTGGGGTCCCTGGAAGGCAGAGGACCCAGATCTGTCCTTAGAGTATGAAAATAGATCACTCTTCAGTGCCCTGTCCTGAGCAGCACAAGACCTAGCAACCCTTTCGGTCAATGCTGAAACGTCTCCCAGGCATGAGCAATGGTGGCATTTGCAGGATGGTTGGCAGCTCTTGGCAGTAGGCCAGCTGTGCCTCAGTGGCTCTGGTGATTCAAACCCACAACCTAGCCAACTCACCGTGGGCTCCAACCAGCCTGGCTAACTGGAAACAGCCATTCCCAGCTGCACTCAGGTGTCTGAAAGATGCTTCCTTTCCTGCGAAGCCTCTTGCAGGTTTCAGGAAGGAAGTGGAAACAGTAAGGGGAAACCACAAACCCATATAACTCTAACAGCAACACCTCTTGGTCCATGGGAGTGGGGGAAGGGTGCTTCCTATGTTGAATTTCATCCTGACACCAGCCTAGTGGGGATAGGAGCAATGCCATTTGCTTCATCTCACAAACAAGATTGCATCAGCCCTCCAAGAGACGAAGCCAGAAACTGAGACTGGCTAGCAAAGCCAGGACCAGGACTGACTGGGACTCTCTGACTTTGGAGCCTTAGGGCAGGCTGTTGGTGTCCACAGATCCCGGCCTAGTGTAGCCTGTGTGATCAGCCTGGGCTGAGGTTCCTTCTGCTGACAGCTTTCCCTCTTAAGGACGCTGGTGGGGCCGTGGCCCTGTCAGATCATCTGTCCCTGGGAACACTCTTTTCCAGAGAACTCCAATGAGGAAGAGAAAGTGGGTTCACTGACTTCTGTGTCTCCGAAAATAACTTTGTAAAAGTACATAAGGACCCAACACTGAGCTTATAATCAGACAGTTCAGGACCCTCCGTTCTGAGAGCAACAACATTGGCCATCTCCTTCTCCTGTTTGGGTCTCAAACTCTGCCTCTGGAGCCTTGTTTCAAAGGCTAAGTTTCCAGCCAGAACAAGTGCCCATCCTCTGCTCTCCCAATCCCATGCCCCTGCCATAGCCAGGAAGGCTGAGGACAGGCAGGGTCTTTGCTTTCCTAGACAGAGCTGGCCATGACTGAAGGACCCTCAGAGGCAGGCAGAGCCCTTTGTCCTTTTTTGTCACTGTGCTGACCACCTTGGGAGCTGATTCTGCTCCTTAAACCTTCTGGGAACACTTAAGGCCCCCCTCCCCCAGCACTGCAAAAAGCATTAAGTCAACTGAGATGAGACATGTTTTTCCAATTAGTTATAAACCACCCCTGTTGGAGTTTTGATAAAACTGGCTGATTGCTTTCCGATTACCCAAGATTCCTCATTCTTTCTTTCTGCATAATTTCACAAGGTTTTCAAGTAAATTTGGCACTAATGGACTATGACCATGGGATAAACAAGACACTCACAGTGAAGTGCTAAAGCCAAAATCTTCTCTTCCATGTGCCGTGCTATGAGAAAGGAGATGGAGAGTAACTTCCACCTACCAAACTTCCCTACCTCAGGCATTTTTTTTTTTTTTTTTGAGACGGAGTTTAGCTTTTGTTACCCAGGCTGGAGTGCAATGGCACGATCTCGGCTCACCTCGGCTCACCGCGACCTCCGCCTCCCAGGTACAGGCAATTCTCCTGCCTCAGCCTCCTGATTAGCTGGGATTACAGGCAGGAGCCACCATGCCCAGCTAATGTTTTGTATTTTTAGTAGAGACGGGGTTTCACCATGTTGACCAGGATGGTCTCGATCTCTTGACCTCGTGATCCACCCACCTCAGCCTCCCAAAGTGCTGGGATTACAGGCTTGAGCCACCGCTCCTGGCTCCTCAGGCTTCTTAAGACACACATCAACAGGCGCAACACCTTTTGTCTTGGGATATGCATTTTACTATATACGTGCATCTTTAAAAAGACTTTTCTAGCTGGACCCGGTGACTCACATCTGCAATCCCAGCACTTTGGGAGGCTGAGGTGGGCAGATCACAAGCTCAAGAGATCAATACCATCCTGGCCAACATGGTGAAAGCCCATCTCTACTAAAAAATATAAAAATTAGCTGGGCGTGGTGGCATGTGCCTGTAGTCCCAGCTACTCAGGAAGCTGAGGCAGAAGAATCACTTCAACCTGGAAGGCAGAAGTTGCAGTGAGCCGGGATTGTGTCATTGCACTCCAGCCTGGCAACAGAGGAAGACTCCATCTCAAAAAATAGAATTTTTTCCACTGACATTTATTTCTCATGCCAAGTCGGGGCCTGCTGGCAAACTGGGGAGACCAGGATCCCAGAGCCAATGTGCTCATTCTCCTTAAAGGGGTGTGACACCAGCCAGAGAGGCGGACAATGTGGTAAAGGCAGGGAAAACACTGTCTCACACTTAGGAAGACAGAAGAGGTCTCCCAATGGGCAGGGCAGCCCTGGGAGCATGTGACTCATAATAGCAGGAATAAATATTACAGCAAGTACATCCACACATGGGAGGAATTTAACAAAGCTGTTCTTTTTTGTGATGGAGTCTTGCTTTGTCACCCAGGCTGAAGGGCAGTAGTGCAATATTGGCTTACTGCAACTTCTGCCTCCTAGGTTCAAGCGATTCTCCTTGCTCAGCCTCCTAAATTGCTAGGATTACAGGCATGCACCACCATGCCTGGCTGTTTTTGTATTTTTATTAGAGACAAGATTTATCCATGTTGGTCAGGCTAGTCTTGAACTCCCGACCTCAGGTGATACGCCTGCCTTGGCCTCCCAAAGTGCTGGGATTACAGTTGTGAGCCACTGCACCCGGCCAATACATTTGTGTTTTTAAGCTCCTAAGTTTGTGGCAATTCATTAGGAAGCATTACCAGCTCTGACCAGAGGTCTCAAGCACCAACCCCAGCAGTCATACCTATTGAAAATGCCAAGTCCTCATGTGCCTCTCCAGGCCTCCAAGAGACTTCCTGTGGTCCCATTAGCCTCCTAAAGGCCCCTTAGGGCACTGTCACTACTCTCTGCAGGAGCCACTTGAGAGCAGTGAGGAGAGGAGTGGCTGTCAAATTTGAAGCTTCCTGGCCCCCCAGGGCCTCAGGTGTCTTACCCAGGTGTGCTGTTAACATGGTGTATCACTTGACATTAACCTTGGCTGGCTGTCTGGGGCAGTCTGTCAGGTTTTGCCACTGTAAAGTTACTCTTTTATCCCCCTTTCCGTTCTGGAAGAAAGTCACTGTGCACAGCCCACACTGATGGAGGAGGCATCCTCAATTTTTATTTACTGAGTTTGGCAACTCTTCCTGTCACACCAGCACATTCCAAGTACTCCATATATCCATGAGGTTGCTGACAATCACATTAGACAGTGCAGCTCTACTCTAGAACATCAAGGGAACGCAAGTAGCCACACATCAGTCTCTCAGGTACCACTGTACTATTGTTTACTTAATAGTTTTCTGTAAAAGGGTTCACTTTTTTTTTTTTTTTTTTTGAAGTGGAATCTTATTGTGACACTCAGTCTGGAATTCAATGGAGTGATCTCAGCTCACTGCAACCTATGCCTTCTGGGTTCAAGCGACTCTTCTGCCTCCGCCTCCCAAGTAGCTGGGCATATAGGCACACACCACCACATCCAGCTAATTTTTCTATTTTTAGTAGAGACAGGGTTTTGCCATGTTGGCCAGGCTGGTCTCGAACACCTCACCCCAGGTGATCTGCACGCTTTGGCCTCCCAAAGTGCTGAGATCACAGGTGTGAGCCACTGCACCCAGTCACAGAGCTTTTTCAAAATGGAACTTGATATCACTACCTTGCAACAGCCCAGTATCAAGGATGGACCTGGACATCCAGGAGGTAGAGCAGCTCTATTCCTCCACATGGGCTTTTCCAGCCTTCCTTTCCTCTCCTCCTCAGAAGCCTGGGGCAGGCAGGGACCCCTTGGTTCTGGTCCCCTGGGCTCCAGGGTCCCCACTCGAGGGAGCCTTCACCAGTTCACAACCGGCATCACGGGCAGCTCTGACCCCTCCTGTGCCCCAGGTGTCTCTGGGCCAGAAAGCTGTAGATCCGTGTCTGCCAAACCTGGTTGATTATGACTCACCAGAGAGGTTTCTAAAAGCTTAGACTTTCTTGAGTCCCTAGCACATGGATCCTAATTGAAGGTATGGATAGGGACCAGTTAAAAACAGCCCAGGTGAAGCTGATAATTAGCTATCTGCCGGAACCCTACAAGCAGGACAACCAGGCTTAGCTGTGCTCTGGCAAAATTTTCACCTGCAAGTAATACACAGCTGTCTGATGGAAGACCCCAGGGCAGGCCCTGACTCCATCTCTCTTTTTTCTTGAGACAGAGTCTCACTCTGTGGCCTAAGCTGGAGTGCAGGTTCACAATCTCGGCTCACTGCAACTTCCGCCTCCTGGGTTCAAGTGATTCTCCTGCTTCAGCCTCCTGAATAGCTGGAACCACAGGCGTATACCACCACACCTGGCTAATTTTTGTATTTGTAGTAGAGACAGGGTTTTGCCATGTTGGGCAGGCTGGTCATGAACTCCTGGCTTCAGCATATCTGCCCGCCTTGGCCACCCAAAGTGTTGGGATAACAGATGTGAGCCACCGCACCCAGCTTGACTCACTTTCTAAAATGAGCAGTACCCGCGGAAGAAGTGTCTAGCTCAGCCTTCTCCCAAGCTCACAGGACATGGAATGAGGTGCCGACAGACCCTTCAGAGAAACTCCTTTCCCTGTCCTCTGTGACCAGGAGGAAAGGAGACTTAGTAGTCTGGTATTTCTGGGTGTGCAGCCTCCTTGTTTCTTCCTTATCTTTCTTGCCCATATCACATATCAGGTCCCTTGGATCAGGGACAGAACTAGATTGTACCCCTCTGGGTGGCCGCTCACTACACTTTAGGGCCAGGTGACTGGTTTACGGAGTTCCAGGTTCACAGAGGGAGAGGAACTGCTAAGATAGGTTATTCCCAGAGCCTCCCACATGCCAGATTGAGGTGATTCAGGTGACAAGATTTAGAGCAGATTTTGGACTCCTGAGTTGATGTTATAATGGGATGAGGCCTAGGGGCAGGGTGAATGTTTTGTATTTGGACTGAACATACATCTTTGGGGTCTAGAGAGCTGACTAGATAGGAAGATTGTCTCTCCCCACACAATGATGTCCATTCCCTAATCCCCAAGAACCTCTGAATATGTCACCTTATGTAGCCAAAGGGACTTTGCATGTGAAATTAGCAATGGGTTTGAGATGAGGAGATTGGCCTGGATACCCAGGTGAGCCCAATCTAACCACATATGTTCTTAAAAGCACAGGACTTTCTTGGGCTTAAACAGGAATGATAAGGAGGAATGGGAAGTCCGAGAGGTCACCACGCCACATAGGGAACAACCATGAGTCTTGTTCACTTCATGTATCCCCAGAGCCTAGAACCAAGCAGGTGTTTGGCCACAGAAAGCCCAAATAAAGTGAACTTTTGTGGTTTCTTTTTGTTTTTGACATGGAGTTTTGCTCTTGTGGCCCAAGCTGTAGTGCAATGGTGCAGTCTTGGTTCACTGCAACCTCTGCCTCCTGGATTCAGGCAATTCTCCTAAGCCTCTCCAGTAGCATGTGCCACCATGCCTGGATAATTTTTTGTATTTTTAATAGAAATGGGGTTTCACCATGTTAGCCAGGCTGGTCTCGAACTCCTGACCTCAGCTGATCCACCCACCTCAGCCTCCCAAAGTGCTGGGATTACAGGTGTGAGCCACTAAAGTGAACTTTTAAGCACTGGATTCCAGCTAGCAGCCATGTGGGTGAATTATTTAACCTCTCTGACCCCCTGTCATCCTGTTTCTATGGACATCAGAAGTAAGGGCAGTGAAATAAACCACCCAATGTTATCCAATGAATGAACAGTGAGGCTGGCCCCACTGCAAGCCCTTCGGAACCCTTCTGGTTGACAAATCCAGCAACCCCCGACCCCCACCTCGGCCTGGCTAAAATGGGCAGAACTCCTGGTAAACAGGAATGAAGCTTCTTATGGCCCCATTTTGTTCCTTTGCTTCATTCTGTGCCTTTGTTTTCTGGTGACTGGTTGTCATCCCATTTCCTGAGCACAGACCAGCAGAGGGTGCCAGTGCCCATGCAGAGACCTTCAGCTCCCAGAGCTGCCCTGCAGGAGAGCTGCCATAGGGAAGGATCTGCTCCTGACCACTCACAAGTGTCCTTAATAATGAGGGGTACCTACTGGTTCATAACCTGACTCTGTGGCTAGACAGAGCCCCTAGACAAAGGACTTCAACTCCACGGCTGCAGTTTTCACAGCCGTGAAAGGGGACAGGGGAAACAGACCTCCCAGGGGTACTGGGACAGTAAAATGAAGCAACTCATGAGACAGCTTCTAGCACAGTCCCTGGCACTTAATTCTTTGTTAAACTTCCATTCTTTTTGTTTTGTTTTGTTTTTTGAGATAGAGCCTTGCTCTGTTGCACAGGCTGGAGTGCAGTGGCACAGTCTCAGCTCATTGCAACATCTGCCTCCTGGGTTCAAGTGATTCTTCTGTGTCAGCCTCCTGAGTAGCTGGGATTACAGCCCTCCCCGCCCCCCACACACACCATGCCTGGTTAATTTTTGCACTTTTATGAGAGACACGGTTTTGCCATGTTGGCCAGTCTGGTCTTGAATTCCTGACTCCAGGTGATCTGCCCACCTCAGCCTCCCAAAGTGCTGGGGTTACAGGTGTGAGCCACTGAGCCCTGCTGAATTTGCATTCTTTATCAAGAGTCAATCTCAAAGGACTCTCATTTCAGATTCTGCCCAAACCACATGAATCATTTTTTGGACTCAGCTGGCTATCTCCTTTTTCTCCACACTTTTATGTCTTTACCAAGTCTTCCCTCTGTACTTAAAGAGCACTCCCCAACAGTCTAGCCATCACCCTCAGGTTTACTATGAGCTATACAGGGGGCCCAATTCAAAAGGCCCTCCTAAGCAGGGGGCTCCTTTCATTTGAAAACTGCTGCAGGCCACGTGTAAATTCAAGACACTGCCTTTGCTTGTATATTTCCACTGTCTTCCAGCCTAAAACCCAGCCAGTCCTAACATTGACTGACTGCCCATGTATGTTACATAAGACCCCATGCTGGGCAGGGATACTGAGATAAGACACAATCACACATCACCTGGAAGCACCTCCAACAGAGACAGAGATAGCAACAGATGATTTCAGAACAGCGTATGTGCCTGTCTACAGACACCCACTCTCAGGAGGGGAAACCTAATTCAGTTCCCAAGAACCTATCAGATACCACCCTTCAAAGGAAGAGTGGTCTCCACTTCACACACTTAATTTCAAGGCCAAAGTCAAATAGAAACCAGCAGGATCAGGACCCTAGGTTCGGCTGACATCACTATCTCCCTTATCGCAAGGAGGCAGAGGCCCCTTGAAGATGTCCTTTTGCACAAGCTCCAAAGTATCTACTAAATGTGGGTCATTATGGCTGAAAATGCATTTTTTCCCCTTGTCCTCGCAGCTGCTCTGTAAGCTTGGGCTGTGGCCTGATGTTCATCTACCCCAGTCCTAGCCAACTGCTGGCAAACAGATCACAGGGTTGTGACCCTTGGAACTGGAAGCCATTCTACACAGTGTCTCTTCTAGGTGCTGTTTCTCATCAACCATTAAACCACAAACAGGCCAAGTGACAAAGCACCCAGTTCCTTCACACGGTCATTCCTTCCCCTTCTCGCTTGGCCTGTTGCAGAATAATTTGTCAAACTTAAGCATTACAAGAATATGCAACAGAAAGAATTAGAGAACTCAGTAATCCAAAAGCTGCTAAGAGTTAGAGAACTCAGTAATCCAAAAGCTGCTAAATGAGGGTTTTCTGCAGTTTTGAGGGTAATGTAAAGCAGTTCCAAGAAAAGTGAAGTCACAGCCTCTACAGCTTATTTTCAGTTCTTAGAAAAGAGCCAGTGTCGAAGGCAAAGCGGCTCTGCCCCAGCACACAGATTCCATGGTCTGGCGGGGGGTGTTTGCTGATAAACCACCTTGGATTTGGCACCAGAAACCAAAAACTTCTGACTTATATTTTCAGTTGGTGATATCAAGGAGGAAACAGAAGCCAAAGCAATGAAAGTTATTAACATTCAGAGAAACCACACAGCTCAGCTAACATGCTGGGGTGACATCCTTCCAGCACCAAGCCACCAGCAGTTTTGAGGTGACTGTCAGAAAAAAACACAGTGGCCCCCTTTTCCTACCCCCCGCCCCACATTCCTGAGATGTGTTATCACTCAGGCCACCACGTCAGCCCAACCAGCATTTTTCAATGGACATTATTTACCAGACGTTGGCGGAGGACAAATGGGGCAGGATATGGTACAGGTGGTTTTCGGCAGCTTGGGTCTGCTTTCTGGCATACAAGCAGGTTTCACCACAGTAGGGCAGACTTCAGGTTAAGATCTCAGGAGTCTACTACACACCCAGCTCATATACTACCAGGTGCCCTATAATAATTTTGTGAATAAGGTTTGCCTTTTATTATTTATTCTGAGACAGAATCTGGCTTCATCTTCCAGGCAGGGGTATGGTCACACAATCTCAGCTCACGGAAACCTCCGCCTCCTGAGTTCAAGAAATTCTCATGCCTCAGCCTTCAGAGTAGCTGAGATTACAGATGTGTGCCATCATGCCTGGCAAACATATTTCTATTTTTAGTAGAGACAGGGTCTCAGTATGTTGCCTAAGCTGGTCTCAAACTCCTGGCCTCCAGTGATTAGTCTGCCTGACCTCCCAAAGTGTTAGGATTACAGATAGGAGCCACTGCACCCAGCCATTGTGACTAACTTTTAACCTAAGAATTATGTAGCAGAGATCTCATTGTCTGCACCAAAATTTAAATTTCAATGTAATCAAAAGAAACTCATCGAGTGACCCAGCCAGGGAGAGTGCCTAAGGAGAAATGATGATGAAATGGAATGCCGTGTCTCAGATGGGACCCTAGAACAGGAAAGGACATTAGGAATAACCCCAAGAAATCTGAATGAAGTACAGAATTGGGTTAATAAAAGCATCTCAATATTTGTTCATTAATTTTAACAAATGCACCATACTAATGTAAGATGTTAATAATAGGGGAAGCTGGGTACAGGTACATGGGAACTCTTTGTATGATCTCTGCAATTTCTCTCTCTCCCTCTCTCTGTGCGTGCATGTGTGTGTGTGTGTGTGTGTGTGTGTATAGACAAGCAAGAATGTACTGATACTCCCAGCAATAATGATTTGGTGCCAAGTGTCACATGCCATGTAAAACTGATCGACACATATCTTCATTTATTTCTCACACTAGTGCTATGAGCTGGGCATAATCTGCATTTTGCAGTTAAACTGAAAAACAGAGATACTAGGTACCTTGTTCACAGTCACATGGCAAAGTTAGTGGAAGATAAAGGGCTCAAATTCAGGTTGACAGGACAGCTCAGCAATATTGCCTCAAATATCCCAGACTGTGAACATAAAACAGTTCAAAGCAAGCTGCATGAGGGCCATGAAAACAAGGCACACTTTCCAATCTGCCCCACATTAAAAAGAAAAGAGTTCAAAAGCAGAGCACATGCCAGGCACAGTGGCTCATGCCTGTAATTCCAGCACTTTGGGAGGCCAAGGCAGTTGGATCATGAGGTCAAAAGATTGACACTATCCTGGCCAACATGGTGAAACCCCATCTCTACTAAAAATACTTTTTTAAAAAATTAGCTGGGCATGGTGGCATGGATCTGTAGTCCCAGTTACTCAGGAGGTTGAGGCAGGAGAATCACTTGATCCTGGGAGGTGGAGGTTGCAGTGAGGCAAGATCATGCCATTGCACTCCAGCCTGGCAACAGAGTGAGATTCTGTCTCAAAAAAACAAACAAACAAAAAGCACAGCACACCCAAAACACAACACTCAATGCTGGAGAGGATGTCCGTAAGTCCACCAATATCACCATACATTCTGCGCAATCAAGAAATTTACTTGGATGGGGGTGGGGTGGGTTCCCATGTGTAATTCCAGCACTTTGGGAGGCCAACGCCGGTGGATTACCTGAGGTCAGGGGTCTGAGACCAGCCTGGTCAACATGGCAAAACCCCATTTCTATCAAAAATACAAACAGCCTGTCGTGGTGGCACACTCCTGTAATCCCAGCTACTCTTTTGAGGAAAGGCTGAGCTGGAGAAATGTCTGAACCTGGGAAGCGGAGGTTGAAGTGAGCTGAGATTTTGTCACTGCCCTCTAGCCTGGGAGACACAGTGAAACTCCCTCTCAAAAAAAAAAATAAAATAAAATAAAAAATAAAAAAATAAAAAAGAGGGTGAGGTGGGTGAGGTGTGGTGACTCACACCTGTAATCTCAGTACTTTGGGAGCCATAAGTGGGTGGATCACCTGAGGTCAGGAGTTTGAGACCAGCCTAGTCAACACGAAGAAACCTAGTTTCTCCTAAAAATACAAATATATACATATACAAATATATGCATATGTATAGATATATACATGTACATATATATATATATATATATATATATATATATATATATATATATATATATATTTTAGCCAGGCAGTGCCACAGCTATCCCATTCGTCACCAGTGTTTGTTGATGTCTCTTCCTCTCTCTCTCTCTTTTTTTGTTTTGGAGATGGAGTCTCGCTCTCTGGAGCTTCCCAGGCTGGAAGTGCCGTGGTGTGATCTTGGCTCACTGCAACCTTCACCTCCTGGGTTTAAGTGATTCTTCTGCCTCAACCTCCCAAGTAGCTGGGACTACAGGCATGTATCACCATGCCTGCCTAATTTTTGTATTTTTAGTAGGGATGGGGTTTCACCATATTGGTCAGGATAGGCTTGAACTCCTGACCTCCAGAGATCCACCTGCCCTGGCTCCCAAAGTGCTAGGATTCCAAGCATGAACCACCATGCCCGTTTTTTTTTTTTTTGTTTGTTTGTTTTTTAAATTTGGGATCTCCCTATGTTTCCCAGATAGGACCTCCCACCTCAGCCTACTGAGTTGCTGAGATTACAGGTGAGTGTCACTTTGCCTGGCATCATTTTGTCACCACAGACCCCTCTCATTCCCTTTCATAGGAAGTCACTGAGAACCAGAAAAGCTTTAGCCAAGAACCAGGGAAACTATTTGAACTCATTTCTGTTGGGTGCCAAACTTCTCTGTGCCACCTTCTGTGAAAATTGGAGGTGGCAAGATACAGTGGCTCACACATATAACAGCATTTGAGAGGCCTAGGTGGGTGGATCACCTGAGGCTATTGCACGCCAGCCTGGACAACAAGAGTAAAACTCTGTCTTGGAAAAAAAGAAAGAAGGAGAAAGGAGGAGAGAAAGGAAGGAAGAAAGAAGAGAGGAAGAGAGCAAAAGAGAGAAGAAAGAGAGAAAGAAAGAAAGGAAGGAAAGAAGAAAATCAGAGGCTTTGGTCCCTTAGTCTGCCACACTCTGGAGTAATTCTGTCCCTGCTTGAATGTGATCTCCTTGAGGCAAAGTCTGGGTCTCCTTCCTCTTGCATGTCCACCCTGGCCTGTCTGTCCCACACTAGCTGCTCAGTGAAGGCTGGCCCATGTAGAGTATGGGTTTGCGGCATCCCAAGACTTGGAGTTGTAGAAGATGTGAGTGAGAAGCCTTGGAATGCTCTGCCCATCAGGAAATGTGTCTACCCCAGAGTTCAGCCGAGAAGCTGTGCTGCCTCCAACGGCAGTGCTCAGAGCTCCCCTACCTAGGGTGGAACCTTGGATGGCCAAGTACATTGGCTCAATATTTGCCTTGAGTAGCTGGGCGCAGTGGCTCCAGCTACTGTTGGATCTGTAATCCTAGCACTTTGAGAGGCTGAGGTGGGTATTCAGAATATGATAAACATAATATCTGAAATGTTTTGAGTGTAACACAAAATTTGAAAGCAAATTTTAAAATTAGATGTAATTCCATTACATCAATATAAAAAATTCCCTCATGGCAAAACACGGTAAGTAAAGCCAAAGGACAAACAACAAACTTAAAAGCAACAGTATAAGTCATATCTCCAAGAGCTAATTTGCTTAATACAGCTAAAGCTCCTACATATCAATAATAAAACAGTAACTATATAATAGAAAAATAGGTAGCATATAGGAACAGTGAGCTCTCAGAGAAAGAATCACAAATGACTCGTTCACATGAAAAGATATCCAAAGTCTGTAATAGGAGATATATGTTAAAAATCAGAATAAAATAACATTTTCACCAATCAGATAAACTCTAGTAGCACTTTGTACTGTTGAGTGTATAAGGAAACAGACACACTAAAACCTTGTTTGTGAAAGTACATACCGATAAAATGTTAATGGAGAACAATTTGGAAATGTGGGAGATGATGTATGTACATATAAGTATTATGTACTTCAGCACTGATATAACAGAAAGAGTGGTGGGGACTATTAAAGCATGTTACATTCAGTCGATGGAGTGAATGCTCTACAGTCATTGCAAAGAATGAGGCAGTCCTGTAAGTACCAAGATGAAGTGATCTTTTAGATACCCAGAGCAGCAGATCTTTTTCCTTGTTGGTTTCACTGCTGGTAGAATCATCTTTGGTAAGGTAACGCAGAACATCTAATCCAAGAATATGACCTCCCATAAATACCGAAGAATTCAAAGCTACCAATTGGGGAGAGAGCTTTTTATAAAGCAGTGTTAAAATCTACCAGTTACCTAGAAAACAGAACATCCTGCAGAAAACTCAAACTAAAAACATCCAAAATGGAATTCTTTTTTTTTTTTTTTTGAGACGAAGTTTCGCTCTTGTTACCCAGGCTGGAGTGCAGTAGCGTGATCTCAGCTCACCGCAACACTCTTCCTCCCGGGTTCAGGCAATTCTCCTGCCTCAGCCTCCTGAGTAGCTGGGATTACAGGCAGGAGCCACCATGCCCAGCTAATGTTTTGTATTTTTAGTAGAGACGGGGTTTCACCATGTTGACCAGGATGGTCTCGATCTCTTGACCTCGTGATCCACCCACCTCAGCCTCCCAAAGTGCTGGGATTACAGGCTTGAGCCACCGCGCCCGGCCCAAAATGGAATTCTTTACTGCACTTGCATGCTAACCTGTCTCATCATCCTACCAAATCTGCTTCTTTTCCTCCTCAGACAACCCCAGAGAGCTCAGACATCCTTAAACTCCCTGTAAGCTCATGATGTTAAAAAACAGCCAGAGGGTGATTAACTCATGAATCCCCAAGTGTGTTCTCAGATCATCCACAGGAACCAAAAAGCAGTGAACTTTTTCAAGTGCACAGAAACAGAAGCAGAAAGCAAGTGATTTAATCAAGACACCACAGAGATTCAAGGTAAGAAGGTAAGCATCTACTTACCACGTGAATGAGTGTTTGTCTCATTTTGATCTCTGTCTTAACCAACTAAACAAAATTCCTATGAACTGAGAAAAGATTTATTATAGTCCCTTGTGAAATCAGAGGTATTAGATTAACTGAATCCATAACTGCTAAACTATGAAACACAAGTAAAGGCTAAGTTATGAAGCTTCAGTTTTATATCAGGCAACCTTCTGACATAAACACAATCTAGATAAAAAATAAAGCTCAACAACATACACACATCCCCAGAAAATTACACAGAACACCAACACATAGAAAGGTGGGCCTGCTTCCTATCCACAACACTGTCAAGCTTGCTCTGGTAAATGAAAGCCAGGAAGCTCATCCCTGAACAGGATGAAGGGGGATGAATACAAGAACAAGGAAGCCCTTCCATGAAGAGAGTTTGGAGTGTGTCTCTGTGTGTATATGTACTCACATTTTTAGTCTCTTAGGTGTGTGAAGGACAAATAAATCTTGGGGCCCCTAAATCACTAAGCTAAAGGGAAAAACCAAGCTGGGAACTGCTTAGGAACAACCTGCCTGTCACTGAGATAGATGCATAGGTGATTGCTTCCTTTGGAAAGCTAATCAAAAACTCAAAGAATGCAAGAATTCCCCTCTCTCACCTATCTGTGACCTAGAAGCTCCTTCCAGCTTCAAGTCTCCTTCAAGTTGTTCTGCTTTTCCAGACACAACCATTGTACTTCTTACATATGTTGGCTGATGTCTCACATCTTCCTAAAATGTGTAAAACTAAGCTGTGTCCCGATCACTCTGGACACATGTCATCAGGACTTCCTGAGGCTGTCTCAAGAGTGCGCATCTTCAAACTTGGCAAAATAAACTTTCTAAATTAACTGAAACTTGTCTCAAATTTTCAGGGTTACAAATAATACCAGCAAATCAGTAGACCCACTGAAGGGAAAAACAAGGTAGTCTAACTTCATTATGATTACAAAAATGAATCTGGTATATCCATACAATAGGATATTACTTAGCAAATAAAAGGAAAAGAACTACTGACACAAAAAACACCATAGATGAATCTCGAAATAATCGCATTGAATGAAAAAAAGCCAGAAAAAAAGAATACCTACTGTATGATTCTATTTATATGTTAGAAAATGAAAACTAATCTACAGTTACAAAAAGCTTATCAGTGGTTGCCTGTGGATCAGAGGCAGGAGGGAGACAGTACTGAAGGGTACAAGGAAACCATTGGGATGACAAGTACGTCTACTATCTCTAGTAGTGACAGCTCTATGGCTGAATATCTGTGTGAAAACATCTAACTTTACACTTCTAATATGTGCAGCTTGGGTGTCACTTGACTCCTCAATAAAGCTGTCTAAAATTTCTTGATAAAAATAAGTTCACATTGACCACCAATCAGGATTAACAGAAACCTTACAAAATGAAGATTATTTTCACTTTCAGAAGGATATCTGATCGCAGTTACATATCATGCTTTGTGGACAAGCAATTTCAGAATATATACAGATGTCAAACACTTAAATGTCTGTATTTCTTCCCATTCATCCTTTTCATAATTTAAAAGGAGCTAAAGCATTTAACAAAAAATTCCCATCATTTCAAGTTTCTTAGAAAGACTCTGAAATTCAACAAACATTTAACTTTTTGGAAAAGACAGGACCTTAAACACCGTCCTGTCTAACTTTCTCAATTTAAGGAAGTAAACTTAGACCCCCCCCATAGGAAGTTCATCCAGTCTCATGGCTTTGAAGTCAGCTCTATGTTGCTGACACCAACATTTGTCATTTTAATCTTGATCTCCCCACTGAACTACAGACATTTATTCCACTGCCCACTAAACCACGTCACTTCACTATCTCATAAGTATATAAAACCAATTGTGGCCAAAAGGTATCTTCTGATTCCCTTCACCACTAACTTCTCCTCCAATTTTCCCCATCTTAGTAATTGAACCCTCACACATTCAGTTGTCCAACTAAAACCTAGAAATCAACTCTTGACTACTCATCTCCTGCCTTCCACATAGAATCCACACTTAAGTTCTTAGCTCTATCTGCAAAGTATATTGCCAAAGCTGGCCCAGGCTCTATCTACACAGCTACTATGTCTTTTTACCCAGACAACAGCTCTGAAAGGTCCTCATGTCTTCTTCTGCCTCTACCAGTCAGTCACTACACAGTAGCCATAGTAACGAGGCCATCAATCCCCAGACCTAGAACACTCTACAGACTTGCTGCCATCATTCAAGTGACATCCTAACTCCTTATTCTGCCCTAAAAGATCAAGACCCTTTCCACCTCTCTAGCCTCATCTACCACTATTTCTCCTCTGGATACATTCTAACATTTCATACTGACTGTCTCCAACACACTAAACTCATTTCCATCCCAAAGCCAACGCTTTCCCACCTCCATACCTGGAATGCACACATATACTTCACCATTCATATCTCAACTCAAATAACATCTTCAAAAGCTTCCCAGACCTCACAATCTACAGAAGCATCCTCTGGTGAGAAGCTGGTGGTGAGGGGAATGAATCAGGAGCCCTTTGGCCACAATAAGTTTAGAAATGTATTAGGTATTCAAGTGAATATTTAATTCACTTATCATAGACCCCATTTTACTGATGTTACGGTACTTATCACTATCGAAAATTATCTTGTAAAGTTCTTTATTATATATGCTAATAAAATTCATTCATTTATTCATTCATTCATTCATTCCTGCTATGCCTATCAGAAGCATTACCCAAATAAGAACTGTGATCTTTTCTTATTTCACTTGAAAGCCTTGATTTCTGGGTGCCTGGTACTACTGGTTAAAAAGTACCCATGTGCATTTTTTTTTAAGTCTATTTTAGTTCTTTTTTAATTCCCAAGTGTGACAATTGGGTTTCCACACTCAAACCTGCGTGTGAGCCTTTCTACAATATCAGCACATTACCTGTCTGACATTTAAAAATAAAGGTCAATTTCAACTATCCTATCAATTTTACAAGATGCCAAATCTTTTTCCTTAAATCTTTTTATGTCAGTACATTACCTGTCTGATGTTTAAAAGTAAATTTAAACTGTCCTATTAATTTGACAAGTCTTCAAATTATGCTTCTAAAACACTGAAAAATTCAACTACTGGCCTGCCTCACTCTGAGATTTCTATTTGATATAATATCAACTTCTCAATTTACATGAATGTTGTTGATTTTGAGATTGCATGGCCTGTCACTATAATAGTACACTTTTTGATAAGGATAAGGTCGATATTGAAAGTATTTACTTTCAATGATTAAATTGGGATCTCTAATATCTTACTTTTGGGATACTTAGCAAATAGTCACTTATATAATACACTATCTAAATGCACCAATTTAAACGTTTCTAAATCTTTTTTAGAATTTCAAAGCTTTCAGACACTGCTACCAAAAAAAATCACAATAGATTTTTAACCTGGTTGTTACACATTACAAATGATCTCATAGTAAATCATTAATCACTGGGATGTACATTTTATAAGGACAGAGATATTTATCCAGTTTGTTCATTGTACCCACCAGCACCTACTCCCAGCATATTATCAGCTTAAAATAATATGTGTTGTCAAATACCTGCAAGCTCCTGTTTTATCTTATGGAGATCAGCATATTACTTCCACATTCAGAGCATACTGCTGATACGTGTAATCTCTTCTTGCTATTGCTTGATGCCATGAAAATATTAAGGATGATCTGAACAGCAATTCTAAATCACAAGTTCTTGACTTTCAAGTTATGCAGTGATGTGTGGCAAATGGGTGGCAAGAGATCAACATAGATTTTCACATAAGGTGTGATGAACATAGATTCTCTTACGTTGTGCTGAGGAGGCAAGACTCAATATGGAGTCTGGATACAGAGACCGCTCCAGGGCTAGGGAGAAAGCCACCGATAGAAGACCGTCTGTCTGCACATGAGAGTATCAACTTTTATACTGATGCCAAGGTGAATGTTAAATAGCACTACAGGGCTGATAATGAACGTTGCCATAATAAAGTAGTTAGAAGCAACCATTGTGAATCATAAAAAAGCAGCTCAGTTTTTGGTGTGCTGCAAGGAATGTATACTAATGAAAATTAAAATAGTCAAGTTCATGAACAATCATTCATGAATAATCAAGATTATTCCTAAGACATTACTCTTGCCCTCACATTTCTAAGGAAAAAGCAGCAGAGATACAACTAGTTTGCTGGGAACTACACATAACACAGTGAACACAAGTGGGAATGTGTGTCACATGAATGCCACCTATCACATTGAAGTAGGCTGACACCTAAGATTGGAAGCAAGCAGCTCTCTATCACCTAATAAATCCTAAATACATATCCCTGTTCCATCTTCAACCAAGTAACCTCTGGCATTTATAACCTGTTTCTTAATATGAAAATAAGAATAGGCCGGGCACAGTGGCTCACACCTGTAATCCCAGCACTTCGGGAGGCTGAGGCAGGTGGATCACGAGGTCAAGAGATTGAGACAATCCTGGTCAACATGGTGAAACCCCGTCTCTACTAAAAAAAAAAAAAAAAAAAAAACAAAAATTAGCTGCGCATGGTGGCACACACCTGTAGTCCCAGCTACTCAGGAGGCTGAGGCAGGAGAATTGTTTGAATCCAGAAGGCAGAGGTTGCAGTGAGCCGAGATCGCACCACTGCACTCCAGCGTGGGTAACAAGAGCAAATCTCCATCTCAAAAAAAAAAAAAAAAGAAAATAAGAAGAAAATAAGAATAATCCCTGTCTAGATTTGTAAATAACAAAATTTATAAAGAAAAAGAAAAGTAGGCTGGATGCGGTGGCTCACGCCTCTAATCCCAGCACTTTGGGAGGCTGAGGCGGGTGGATCACAAGGTCAAGAGATCGAGACCATCCTGGTCAACAAGGTGAAACCCCGTCTCTACTAAAAATACAAAAATTAGCTGGGCATGGCGGCACGTGCCTGTAGTCCCAGCTACTTGGGAGGCTGAGGCAGGAGAATTGCTTGAACCCAGGAGGCGGAGGGTGCGGTGAGCCATGATCGTGCCATTGCACTCCAGCCCGGGTAACAAGAGCAAAACTTTGTCTCAAAAAAAAAAAAAAAAAAAAAAAAAAAGAAAAGAAAAAGAAAAAGAAACATATACTTCTGATCCTTTGATCAGCAAGGTCTGCCTACCTGGCTGGCTAGACTGAGGAGGAGCAGGTTAAGAACCCACTGGGAAAGCTCCAATACAAGGTAAGACAACAAGTAAACAGGCCATTATTTAATAAACAAATATGTGTTATACCACTTTTATAAAATATGCATTTTAACACGTCACACCCACCAAGATGCCTAAAATCAAAAGATAGTAACAGTTGACAAGAATGTAAAAAACCTGGAACCCTCATACATTGCTGGTGAGAATGTAAAATTATACAGTCAAACTTTGGAAGACAGTTCCTCAAAATGTTAGGTATAGTTATCATATGAGCCAGCAGTTCCACTCCTAGGTATACACACAGAAGAAGTAAAAACAAATCTACACAAAAGCTTCTACACAAATGTTCACAGCAGCATTATTCGTAATTACAAAAACATGAAAACAACCCAAACGTCCATCAACAACAGACAGACAAATAAAATGTGGTATATCCATATAACAGAATATTTGGCAATTAATAAAAAATGCATGATGATATGCAAAGATAGATAAACCTTGAAAACATGCTAATGAAAGAAGACGCAAAAGACCACAAGTTGTCTAATTGCACTTACATAAAATGTCTAGAATAGGCAAATTGATAGAGACAGAAGGTAGATGAGTGGTTGCTTAAGACTGAGAGGTTTGGGAAAAATAGAGAGTGACTGTGAATAGGTACAAGATTTCTTTTTGTGATGAAAATGTTACAGATAGACAGTGGTGATAGCTGTACAACTGTGAATATATGAAAACCATTGAACTGTATACTTTAAATGAGTGAGTCCTATGGTATGTGAACTATATCTTGATAAAGCTATTAAAACATATTGTGCATTATCTTTACATAATTATAGTTAAAACCATCAAATGACATGTCTTATCAAGAAGAAGTATGGACATGTTGTCACCCCAACAGCTACATTCCATAGAGTTAACAAAGTCCTCTCACAGCTCCCAGTCCCCAAGACCAAGAGTATTCCCCAGGGCATTACTGCCAGAGCTCCCAGAGAAGATGTTTTCTCTTCCTAGGATCACAGGTGGAGCTGGTTTCACTGGGGCTGCTTCTGTGACAAGAGAGAATGGGCCAACACTCTAAAAAAAGCAGAATGAGAGAGGGAGTGGGGCAGTGGGATAAAGAAGGAGGGGGAAGAGGAAGGTGAGAAAGGAGGAGACACAGAGAGGAAGAGCACAGTAATTATTGTTGGAGCATCTGCATCCAGCCATGCTGGCTAGTTTAAAGTGGGTTTCTGTAATTTGCTTTTAGGAGAGTCTTAATATGTTACGTTACTACAAACTCTTTCCCTACTTAACTGATAAACTTTCTAAGGATATATACACAAGTAAAACTAAATCCCGGGCCTTTTTTGTTTAATAAAAAGACATATGAAACATTGGAAAGAGCACACACAGCTCAGTGGTTAAATGAACTCAGACAGACTTAGATTCAAATGTGAGTCGCAGGCTTACCTAAGTGACCTTGGGTACACACAATTTAACTTCCCCAAACTTCAGTTGCCACTTCTGTAAAATGGGAGCCCTAGGTTTGGTTTTTTTACAGACAGGCCACTGTCCACATTGTAATAAAATAACTCACAGCAGGGTCTCAGTACAGTACCTGGCATATGAAAACACAACAATATGACCCACCATTATTAGTGGTAAACTCATGATTTATCACAGATATATTTAGAGCTTAAAAAAGTATTGTTTTAAAGCAAAGATAGTATGCATAAGACTAGTAGTAAGAGCCAGAGAAAACTGTACCACGCTTCACAAAAAAATACTTCTTATTCATTTGGAGAGCATTACTTTTAAGACATGTTAGAAACTAAACCTAGTAATGGTAAACACAGCAGCTAGAACCAAAAATGCTATTTCATAAAAATCAATTCTGGTTCTTAGCTAACCTTACCCAATACATACTTTGGTCAGTTATTTCTTCTTAGCCTTCAGTCTGCAATCACTTTTGGAAACCACTCCCCACTTGCAAATAGAGAGCTTTAGACAACTATTTAGATTGCTAAGCTTTCTGTCCTACAACACTGCATATTAATGCGTCCACATGAGAGAGTTCCCTCCACTCATCTACTGCCCATAGATATCACTAACTTGGCTCAGACACAAGTCCTCTCCAAAAGTGACCTTGTGATCACCCAGTTCTGAGTTTATTCATTCATTCAACAAAGACTTAATGAGAACCTACTATGTGCAAGGCACTATACTAGGTACCAGAGATGAAGAGAATAAAAGAGATACCTCTTCTCTGTGTTCTTATGAGGACCTGTTGCCTCCTCATCACAACACCGACCACACTGATTACTGATTTCCTGATTACTTCTCTGCAACCCCTACAGAGACTGAGCAATCTGAGGTGAAGGACCATAGCAAATCTGATTTGCATGGTATCACATTATTTTGAATAATATGTCATGAAAAAAATTGAAATAGAATGAGGTGTCAGCACAATATAGCCACAGTATAGTTATTTGTATGGTCAGAGACTCATGCAGAGCAAACTCTGAAGTGTGTAGAGACACAGACTTTACAGGTCACTCAGTCTCCCATCAGTGCTGAATATAGCCTTCCCCTGAGATCTTGGCTACATCTAGAGCTTGATCCAAAGTATATGATACAGATATAAAATTACATGATGGAAATACAAAATATACATTTATTTTTATAAATATATGTATTAGATTACCTTTTCATTGAAAATATGTCTATGCAAGGTAAAGAATAAAACTGCACATAGATTAGCTAAAATGGAATTTTTTAGAAGAAATGCACCAATTCCAGAAAAAGCAAAAACTACAAAAACTCATCCAATATGAATTTAAATAGCCCTATGACTGTTAAGAAAACTGGCTTTGTAATTTAAAATCCCATAAACATATCTAGGCCAGTGAGGTGTGGTGGCTCACACTTGTAATTCTAGCACTTTAGGAGGCCGAGGTGGGTGGATCACCTGAGGTCAGGAATTCAAGACCACTCTGGCAAACATGGTGAAACCCTTCTCTACCTCAAAATACATAATATTAGCTAGGTGTGGTAGCGTTGCCTGTAATCCCAGCTACTCAGGAGGCTGAGGGAGAAGAATCCTTGAATCCAGGAGGTGGATGCTGCAATGAGCCAAGGTCATGCCATTGCACTCCAGCCTGGGCAACAAGACTCCCACAAAATAAATAAATAAATAAAATAAAATACTTGGCCCAGATGGTTTTACTGAAGAATTCTATCAAACTTTTCAGAAAGAATTAACACTAGTTTTATACAATCCCTCCCAGAAAATGGAAGAGGAGTTTAGAACCAAATGCAACCTGTAATTCCAAACTGGATCCCGTTGTTAAACAGAATTTGATGAGATAATCAGTAAAGCTTGAATAGAGTTGAAGACGTGATAACAGAAACATATTGATTTTCTTTTTTCTTTTTTTTTTTTTTTTTTGAGACAGAGTTTCGCTCTTGTTACCCAGGCTGGAGTGCAATGGCATGATCTCGGCTCACCGCAACCTCCTCCTCCTGGGTTCAGGCAATTCTCCTGCCTCAGCCTCCTGAGTAGCTTGGATTACAGGCATGTACCACCATGCCCAGCTGATTTTTTTGTATTTTTAGTAGAGACGGGGTTTCACCATGTTGACCAGGATGGTCTCGATCTCTTGACCTCATGATTTACCCGCCTCGGCCTCCCAAAGTGCTGGGATTACAGGCCTGAGCCACCGCACCTGGCCAACATATTAATTTTCTAATTTTCATGGTCATTTTGATATTACACAGAAGAATGTCCTTAGAAAATGCCACGAAAATATTTGGAAGCAATGGGTCATCAAGTCAGCAACTTATTAGCAAATGGTTCAGGGAAAAGCAAATGTTATCTGAATTGTACTGATAACCTTCCTGTAAATTTAATCTTGTTTTAAAACAAAGAAAAAGTATTTCTTAAAAATGTAGAAGGCTATCTTTATGATCTCAGGATACAGAAGAATTTCCTAAACTAGGTATAAAAACACTGCAAATATGAATATTATAAATTCAGTCACATGAAGATTAAGAACTTTATAAATGGAACATGATTCAGCTTTTCAACAGAAAAGAAATTCTGGCTTTTATGAGTCATATAACATATATCATATGTGACAACATGGATGGACCCTGAAGACATGCTAACTCAGATATGCCACTTACAAAAAGACAAACACTCTAAGTTTCCACTTATATGAAGTATCTAGAATAGTCAAACTCACAGAAACAAAAGGCCAGCTGCTGGGCCTGGGGGAAAGAGAGAGCTGATTAATTAATATACAGTTTCAGTTCTGTAAGATGAAAAAGTGGAGATCTAGTACTCAATGTTGTGAATACACTCATCACTACGGAAGTACCCACTTAAAGATGGTTAGGATGGCAAATTTCATGCTTATTACCACATACATATATACATTTGTGGATAACACTTGAAGAAAGAAAGGAAATGGTTAACACAATATTGCAGAAGTCTCTCCTGTCTGGGATGTGATCTGAAAAGGGCACACAGGGAACTTAAAAAATTTTTTAAGTTCAAGTACAAGTGGCTTTCGTCATCCTCTAAAAGGATAAGCTCTTGCAAGTCTAATTTTTAAAATCAACTCCCCAGGAAAGGGAAGATGAACCAGTACAAAAGCTCTAAAAATAAATCGAGAACTAAAGGACAGGGAAGGCAAAAGGAAAGAATCATGAATTCTCTCAGCATTACTAACTTTAAAGTATATTTTCTCAATAATAAAGGATCAATTGCTGTACAACAATTTAAAGTTATAAGTGGTACTGGTCAAACTAGATGTACTTCATGTAACTACCAAATATTTTTCTAAAATATGGAGCCAAATAATATCAATCCCTCAGCCTCCCTATATTGCTCACCACAACAGGAGGAGTCAGACAGACAGGACAGTGGCAGTCCTCAGTGGTCTGAAAAAGGGGAAGCAGAAAGAGGCACTGAGGGCTAGCGTTCTGCCTTGAGAAAGAAGAAGCTGGCGGCTACACAGTATACAGTTTGTTCAGAGGCCTACCACTTCTGACTGGTTTCCTGCTAAGAAGAAAAGAAAAGGTAAGTCTCAAAAATATACCCACATGGTTCCTCATGGGTTGGAGGGGGGAGGATTAAAATGTCTAATTCTTCTTCTCAGTAGCTTTAAGACATGCAAATCAAATCCTAAATTTTCTACTGTCAACTGGCTATATCAGCTGGGACTCAGGTCAGATTGAGTGACCAGACAGTGACCAGACAGGTCACTGATGCTGACTAAAAATCACCTATATTTTACTCTTATTTTTATTTGTGATGCTTTCAGGAAAAAAAAAATTTGATTAAAATTTTTCTCATCATTCTACTCAAAGTACCATAGGCTCTTTATTCTATCAAATGAAATTCTTGCCGGGCGTGGTGGCTCAAGCCTGTAATCCCAGCACTTTGGGAGGCCGAGGCGGGTGGATCACAAGGTCAAGAGATCGAGACCATCCTGGTCAACATGGTGAAACCCCGTCTCTACTAAAAATACAAAAAATTAACTGGGCGTGGTGGCGCGTGCCTGTAATCCCAGCTACTCAGGAGGCTGAGACAGGAGAATTGCCTGAACCCAGGAGGCAGAGGTTGCAGTGAGCCGAGATCGCGCCATTGCACTCCAGCCTGGGTAACAAGAGTGAAACTCCGTCTCAAAAAAAAAAAAAAAAAAAAAAAAAGAAAGAAATTCTTACTCTGAAAAATACAGTGGAATACTTTTTTTTTTTTTTTTTTAAGATGGGATTTCACCATCATGGCCAGGCTGGTCTTGAACTCCTGACCTCAGGTTATCCACCCACCTCGGCCTCCCAAACTGCAAAGATTACAGGCGTGAGCCACAGCGCCCGGCCAATGGAATGTGCAACCTCCAAGTAGAATCTTGAATCCTCCCCTATTGCCTGAATTTCAGATTCACATCTTCAATGTTCTTCACATTTCTACTTCAAAGTCTAGTCAGCATCTGAAACTTAACACAGTCGAAGGGATTATCTTTCATATCCACCCTGTCTCATATTCCAACAGCTATTTCTCTTCCAGGCTGGTGTAAAAGGCATCACACTTGCCTTCAACTGAGCTGTTAACACTTAAACTGTCCATGGGGGGGAGGGTGTCGAAGCTAAAAGAGCACCGATTGTAACACTCCTTCTGGGGCCTCAGGGCCTGCACAGAGTTTTGCTCCTCCCGGCACCCAAAAGCACTCACCCCAGCTCCTGCACACAGTTACCTGCATGTTTCCTCCCATGACGGATTGAGCACAGGGGGTTCTGGTGAGTGGAGTCTGCCCCTGCCACCGCCTAAGTGGCCAGCTACTTCCAGCACCTACACCCCAGTTCCCTCCAGCAAAGGGTTCAGGGAAATTATCCTGCTTCACTATCTCAGTCAGGTGACCAAGTCAACATCAACAGTGATCAGTCACATTGAAAGTACACACACATTCCTTTGTATGATGTGATGAAAAGGACACTTCATCTTTTCAGTCTTCCTCCCAGGCATCCATAAAGGTCACAAAAAAAGAAAGGGAAGTCTGAGAAACTGCCACAGTCTAAAGGAAGCTAAGGGGACACAATGATTAAATGTAATATGGTAACCTGTGTAAGATCCAGGAACACAAAAAGGACCTTGTTATAAACGGAATGTTTGTGGCCTCCCCAGAATCCTCATATGTTGAAGCTTTAACTGCGAATGTAATAGTATCTGGAGCTAGGGCGTTTGGGAGGTAATCAGCATTAGATGAAGTCATGAGGGCAGGGCCCTGGTCTGATGGGATTAGTGCTCTTATAAAGAGACACAGAGAGCTTGTTCTTTCTCTCTTCTGGTGAGAACACACCTAAGAAAGGGGACTGTGCCATGTGCAAGTGAGGAAGAGACTCCTCACGGGATCCCAACTGTCCTGGTACCTGATCTCAGACTTTCCACCTCCAGATCTGTGAAAACAAATTTCTTTTGTTTAATCCACTCAGTCTATGGAATTTTGTTCTGGCAGCTAACTGATACAGACCTCAAGTAAAAACTAAAGAAATCAATCATGTATAGAATTTAGTCAATAATAATGTATCAATATTACTTCACTAATTGTGACAAATGACCACACTAATGTAACAGGGTAACAATAGGAAAACTGGATATAAGTTATTTGAAAACTCTACTATTTTTGCAACTTTCTGTAAATTTAAAACTCTTCTAAAATACAAAGTGTATTTCTAAAAATCCGATGGCTTCCCATCATATTTTTTTAAACCAAAGGCCTCCCAATCTTTTTTACTCATCGTCTAATACTCACACCTTGTTTACTCTGGTGTACCATGTTCACCTTTACAAGGGTTACACAGTATGAGTTACATACATGTACACATTTGTCAAAATTGGTCACACTGCACACTTAAGATCTATGCATTTCTCTATATATGTTATTCTTCAATTACAATTGTTTTAAAATATATGATTGCCAAATGAATACTCTAATGACCTAAAAAGTACCCTTGAATTTGGTGGCTGAAAACACTAACATTTCATTTGTTCTGGAATCTGCAATTTGGACATGGATCAGCATGGACACTTCATTACTTCTCTATTTGCCAGTAGCCAGTGACTGGCATTATCTAAAGGCTCACTCACTCACATGTCAGATGGTGAATGCTGGCTGTCACCTGTTGGGCCTGTAAGTTCAAGCACCAACACAAGGCATCTTTATGCGCCCCAAGATTCCTCATGATATGGTGGCTGTGTTAGAAAAACTTTATATTCAGTGTGACTCTAATTCTGTTTCAATATACACACACATTCTAAAAAAATTAACAGGTTTTCCCTGGAGTGAAGGAAAATGAGTGATTTTTAAACTTTCATAGTTATACATTTTTATTTTTATAAATTTTATACCATAAACATGTATTACTTTCTAAATCAGAAGAAAAAAATTGAGTTTCCTATTAGCATACACTAGTATAAACACAAATGAAATTGAAAATGCAAAAATGTCAAACATATTTACATTATATACATAAAAAAAGAATTCGCTCACAAACAGCAAAAACATTACAAAATAGGCCGGGCACGGTGGCTCACGCCTGTAATCCCAGCACTTTGGGAGGCCAAGGCAAGTGGATCACGAGGTCAAGAGATCGAGACCATCCTGGTCAACATGGTGAAACCCAGTCTCTACTAAAAATACAAAAATCAGCTGGGCATGGTGGCACATGCCTGTAATCCCAGGTACTCAGGAGGCTGAGGCAGGAGAATTGCCTGAACCCAGGAGGCGGAGGTTGGTTGTGGTGAGCCGAGATCGCACCATTGCACTCCAGCCTGGGTAACAAGAGCGAAACTCTGTCTCAAAAAAAAAAAAAAAAAAATTACAAAATACTTGATTCCTTCTGCCTTACTTCCCCACCCTCCCCATCACGAGACAGAGTTTCACTTCCGTTGCCCAAAATGGAATACAATCCGCTCACTGCAACTTCGCCTCCTGGGTTCAGGTGATTCTTTTGCTTCAGCCTCCTGAGTAGCTGGGATTACAGGCATGTACCACCATGCCCAGCTAATTTTTGTATTTCTAGTAAAGACGGGGTTTCACCATTTTGGTCAGGCTGGTCTTGAACTCCTGACCTCAGGTGATTCACCTCCCCCAGCCTCCCAAAGCGTTGGGATTACAGGCGTGAGCCACCTCGCCCAGCCCACCTTACTTTTCAAGTTACAGATGAACTGAACATCAGCACATCAGAAACTAACAAAGAACACAAATATGCTCAATGATATCTGATGTCTTCTAAATAACACATCCGGCCCTTTTCATGGCACAGCTCTCCCTTAGTCCAATTCCTTCCTCAAAACCTTCTCTCTATATTTTCCTTTAATCAAAATCATCTACTAAATATTACCCTAGAAATAAAATCATCTGGAAAGCAAGGCCTACAAAGGCAAACCTCAGATGCTAGATACTTCCTATCTTACAGCATGGTGTAACCTCACTTGATAATAGATCTTTTACTAAGATTTAAGGCCTACTGAACAAATACTATGGCTACCTCAAGGTCACTCTGGAATTCTCAGTAATGATTAAACAATGCAGGAGTCAATGGCAAGATCTTTTGCTCCTTTTCCTTCCCTGGCCTCTTATTGCAAAACACTCCCTCCTTTCTGCTACCTGGCCCCACAAGGCACGTTCTTACATTCAATATGGATCAATAATTTCTATTATCCCTTAAATTCTATACTTACTCTAGTTAAAAGTTAACTGTTTTGTTCCGCTAAAGTCCTTTTCTTTATCTGACATTAAACAACTACTTCTATAATTTTCTAATTTTTCAAAACACAGTTAATTTGCACATACCAAATTAACATACTTATAAGTTGTATTTTTGAATTTTTCATTTCCTGATTTGCCTTTTTCCTGCCGACTCGCACTATTTGATTACAACAAATTCCTAACCTTTTTCTCAACTTGGACTATTTACATTATAAAAATGTTCCATGTTCTCTAAAAGGCTCAATTTTAAAATGATAGCTAAATGATTTTATTCATCCAATTTTACAATATGAGTTTTTAGTTATTTCAAGAACTTCATCAACAAGCAAGTCAATTCTTAGGTGCTTCAAAGAAACAATTATCAGTATGAAAAGTTAAGGCTGGTTGGGCATGGTGGCTCAAGCCTGTAATCTCAGCACTTTGGGAGGCTGAAGCGGGTGGATCACGAGGTCAAGAGATCGAGACCATCCTGGTCAACATGGTGAAATCCCGTCTCTACTAAAAAAATACAAAAAATTAGCTGGGCATGGTGGCGCGTGCCTGTAATCCCAGCTACTCAGGAGGCTGAGGCAGGAGAATTGCTTGAACCCAGGAAGCGGAGGTTGTGGTGAGCCAAGATCGCGCCATTGCACTCCAGCCTGGGTAACAAGAGTGAAACTCCATCTGAAAAAAGAAAAAAAAAAAAAAAAAAGAAAAGTTAAGGCTTATGTGGTATTAATTAAATATTCTCAAGACTTGCTCAAATAGAAAACAACTGTAAATATACTCATGCGTTGCTTTATAATGGGGGAACATTCTTAAAAATGCATCATTAGGCAATTCACTGTGGACATCACAGTGGACTTATAAAATCCTAGACAGTCTAGCCTACTACACATGTGCCTAGATGGTATAGTCTATTACTCCTAGGTTACAGACCTACTGCAGCTTACTGTAATGAATACTATAGTATGTGTGTATCTAAACATAGAAAAGATACTGTAAAAATACAGCATAAAAGATAAAAAATGGTATACATATATAGAGCACTCACCGTGAATGGAGACTACAGGACTAAAAGTTGTTGTGGGTAAGTGGGTGGTGAACAAATGTTAAGGTCTAAGACATTGCTGTACACCACTATTGACTTTATAAAGACTTTACACTTAGGCTACACTGTAAAGATCTTTCTTCTGTTAACCTTAGCTTATTGTACCTTTTTTTATTTTACAAATTTTTAAATTCTTCTATAATTGCACTTAGCTTAAAACACACACTGTGCATCTGTACAAAATATTCTTTCCTTATATTCTAATTCTATAAGCTTTGTTCGATTTTTAATTTTAAAACTTTTTTGTTAAAAACTAAGACACAAACACCCACTAGCCTAGGCCTACCCAGGGTCCAGATCATGCACATCACTGTCTCCCACCTCCAATCTCGTCCCACTGAAAGGTTTTCAGGGGCAACAACACACATGTAGCTGTAACCTGCTATTATGATAGTGCCTTCTTATGGAATATTTTCTGAAAGACCCGCCTCAGGCTGTTCTATAGTTAACTTTTCTTTTTAATAAACAGAAGTACACACTAAGCCGGCAGAGTGGCTCACGCCTGTAATCCCAGCATTTTGGGAGGCCGAGGCGAGTGGATCACGAGGTCAAGAGATCAAGATCATCCTGGTCAATATGGTGAAATCCCTTCTCTACTAAAAATACAAAAAATTAGCTGGGCATGGTGGCGTGTGCCTGTAATCCCAGCTACTCAGGAGGCTGAGGCAGGAGAATTGCCTGAACCCAGGAGACTGAGGTTATGGTGAGCCGAGATCACGCCATTGCACTGCTGCCTGGGTAACAAGAGTGAAGCTCCTTCTCAAAACAAACAAACAAAAAAGGTACACATTAAAACAATGATACAATGGGTAGAAAATACACAAACCAATAGTGTATTTAACGTTATCAAGTATTATGTACTGATTGTAATTGCATATGCTACACTTTTACAGGGACTGGCTGCACAGTGAGTTTTTTTACACCAGCATCACCACAAAAACATGAGTCACTGAGAAATTTTGAACACTACAGCTTCAGTAGGCAATGGGAATTTTCCAGCTCCCTTATAATCCGTGGGACCAAAATCATATATGAGCTCTGATGACCTCACTGGCACTATGCAGTACATAACTGTACTACACAAATTAGGTGTAGTATATACATGGCTGTACAAATTTATAGTAGTCCCAAGCTATAAACTCAAGACCTTCAGCTAAACAAAAAAAGACATGTCAAAAAGTTTTAAGTCCTGTTTCCTTCCCATGGTTCTCTTGATTATTTCAGTACCGAAAAGAACTTTCTCTGGTTGCTGAGATGTTTAAATGAGTTCATTACTATGAAATCACTTTTAAAAAGTTATAAGCATTATGTAAATTAAAAGGTATTATTAGCATAACAAGGAAAATATTTTGGCATGGGAGGGAGGGGTAAGCCTATAGCAGACGCGGGGTTCAGAGAAAGGAAAGAAAGAGGGAAGAGAAAGAGAGAATGTGAACACATGCCGGTCTCCTTAAAAGAAATGTAAATGTATATGGGTATCTCCCTTGCTCCTCATCAACAGTATTTTTTTTTTTTTTTAAGGACACCTACCCTGCATTTGCTGATACACTGGCAGCAGCCTGTTTAAATCAGAGTGTGACGTGTTACACTGCATGTCAGGGTGGTAAACAGCGATGATCTTCCACAGGGCTGAGAAGATGAAAAACACTAAATTCTGATCAATTGATTAATAAACAGAGAATAGCGTTTTCTTCAAATACATGATTAATTTCACTACCAATACTCTATTCGCAGGATACACATTATAACTGCTGTTAATGATAGGTGGGGATGACTGCAATAAGAGATTTTAAGAGAAGGCAGAATTATTTATTTTTTTCTATTTAATTATTTTTTCTTTGACACTCTTTCCACATAAGTTTATTTAAAAGAGTAAAGTGCAAGGCAGCCTGTACCCTAATGTCATGTTTCCAGCTTGCTGCTAGGAAAAGCAGTCTGGGTAAGAGGGAATCTGTAGTATAAATGAAATCTCCTAAGACTAAACATGCGCACATTCCAGCTAAGGACAGTGAACCAGTATCCCCTGCAAAGTGCAAACACTTACTTCTCGGTTAAGTATGCTACAAACAATTGTAAGCAAAATTTCCGAAGTCAACTACCTTTAGCTTGGGGCTAAGAGCGATCACTTAACTCTACCTCATGCAGCTGGCATCAACAACTTCCTTAAATCTTCTGCTAAATTCTTGCAACAAAATACTTCCAAGCTTTCTTTGCTGAATAAAAATGGTGCTGCTTTTCCCATCACAATATTGTTGATTTCTCAGTAATCCTTAGACCCTTTAATCATCAAACGCAATTGGCCTCATTTAAATGCCACCCTTCCCTGAACACTGCCAAGTGCTTTTTTGAGGGCTGAGCCAGGAGGTAAGGGTGGCCGCTTCTATCTACAAGGCTGCAGCTTTCTCAGCTAGAATCCTCGGAATAAATCCCTCTCACTTTTCTTCATAACCTCTGCCTTCCCCAAAACTGTTGCCTTTGTCTCCCTTAAACCACACTCCAATGCAAACTGTCCCCAAAGTGCAGCAGCACTTAAGCTTCCTTCTCTGTGCCCCTCGCACCCATCAGCGCCATCTCTAATGCACCTTTCACACCTAGACCCACGCATCAGCCTTTCTGGGGGTCGTTCAGAGCCACCTGCCAGGCAGGCACCACCACGCCAGCCTCTGCGAAACACAGCCTGTGCACCCGAAGGAACCCAACCGCTGAGTCCAGCCCCGCTGCAGCGGAGGGCAGGGACCATCAGGCACACCCTCAAGTCTACATAAAGACCCTCCCCGGGGCTGTCGCCGGCACCAATGCTGGGACCACCACCGCCCTGGGCAGCGGATGGGGGTCTGGGGGGCACACTGGAGAGGCAGGGAGGAGGCCGGTGGGAGCAGAGGTCACTGGGACAGGCTTGCCTTCCCCTCCCTTCCAGGGGCAGCGGGTCCCAGTCCCCACCCCTCTCCCAAGCCCCCGGTCTGGCAGCACCACGGCCGCAAAGGGCGGCGAAGGCGCGTGCCCCACCTGGTCAAGTGGCCTCTGCACCGCGTCGCTGAGGGGCCGCAGCAGGGTGGAGTCCGTGGTATTGGCGGTGCTGGAGGGCGACAGAAAGGCTCAGACTAGGGACTGCTCTCAACTTTGCACCCTGCCGCTGCCTGTGCTCCCTGCCAGTGACCGCTTCCCCGCCTCCGACTTCCAGCAACTCCCAATGCAGGTTCCCCACCTTGTGCACGCAGGCGCCGAAGGCCGCCCACGGCACCATCACCGCATGGGACCCTGACGCGGCAGCCAATCAGAGAGCGCCGGCTGCACAGCGCCCGTGCCCCCCTGCCCCCGTGCCGAGGGGCGGGGCGAAGAGAGGAGGTTGAGGTGAAGGCTGTAGCCTGAGGGTGCCTCACGGGTGTGGTGGGATGCCTATCCAGGATGGGGCTTTAGAAGGGTGTCTTTGAGGGAGGGTGATATATATGTATAATTCATTTGCCCCAAACTTCATAAAAGTTATCCATTTGAGACCTTTGAAAATGCAACATCAACTTGTGTTCAGCAGACTTTTAGAAGAGGAATGGCACAGGAGGGTTCCTAATTCCCCTTGGGAGCTCAAGACTTAAAGGTTTGGCAGTTTGTAATTCGGGTAAAAATAGTGTTTACTGGGAGTTTAACCGCATGTTTTAATACTTTTTTAGAATAGCTCAATAATCCTCACAATTATCCTGTGAGATAGATACTATTATACACCATCTTTCAGATAAATTGAGGCACAGAAAAGTTATGTAATTTGTCCAAGAACACACAACTAAGTAGGTTGGAATTCAAGTAACCTACCTCCAGAGCTGATGTTGCCACTAGACTTTTGTCTTCCTTGCACCTAAACCCATTCCAGAAATTCCCATCAGCTAGCGGTTACACCATTTGCTTTATGACTAGTTCAGGATCTTGAATAATAGGACAGCACAGATAAGAAGAATACACCCACTTTGGTAAGTCAGTCCGTGGGCTTTAGTTTCTTTGAAAAGGAGACCATTGAACTAATCAATGCAGTCCCTTTCTGCCTAAAACTGAGTGGTCAATGTAATCTTAGTATGGTAGATTCTCAACTGAAACTGAATAGAAGATGGAAGGAAGAATAAGAAAAAAACCTGGACCTTCAGTCAACCTGGGGAAGTGTTTCAATGGGAATTGTAATCAATTAGAGAGCAACTTATTGAGTTAGATTCTTATTAAAGAATATTAATCCAAACATATAGATTTCTTTATGAATACAGTATTAGAAAAAAGATGTTTTCATTTTCTTCACTTTGGAAATGTGCAGAGGAAGCATAACAGCTGGCAGAGCATACAAACAGAAGGAAAAATTGAAATACAATTTTAAACCATTAGAGATCTGTGTTGGGAACATACTGCAACCTAGAGTAGGCAGCATGAAGATACAGTCTCTGTGTGCCACCACACCCAGCTAACTGGGCAAAAAGGAGTTTCCTTAGGCTGAATTTTTACTTTAGTCATACATGACAGAACATAGCCTATAGGCTTACTTCACCTAAAAGCCTTAACAGTTTTGTGTTTACAGAAGTAAATACGGTAACAACTAGTTTTGATCTATTTTGAGCTTTTACAAACTACACAGTAGGAAAGGATTTCAAAAAAACAAGCAGTAATTATATAAAGATTTTCATGGATGAAAGTTAAGCAAATAAATGTATAACTTATTTAGATTACGGTATTACTTTGTGGCACATTTAAAATTATTACTCTGATTGATGACTTTGAAAATTCCAGGCACCGTTAGACTCCATCCTTCTGGACAGTATTTCTCTAATTCCACACATATTTCTCTTTTTTGGTTAGTGGCCACCTGTTAATTAAACAATACTTCAGGCTGGGTGTGGTGGCTCATGTCTGTAATCCAAGCACTTTGGAGGTCAAGGCAGGTGGATCACCTGAGGTCGGGAGTTCAAGACCAGCCTGACCAACATGGTGAAACCCCATCTTTAAAAAATAAAAAAAATAAATAAATAAAAACCAACACTACATTATTCTAGGATGGGAGCCAGGAACTTTGGTCTTACGGCATAAAACTACTCTATTACTCTTTGTGTAAAATATATTCCACTACTGGTTCCTAGATACTTATGTTGGAGCGTACTTAAAATTGTTCCCTTTGCCGTTGCTTGAGTGTCATTGAAAAAAAAAAAATCAAGTCATGTATATCTGATATAACTCAACAAGAGAGTGGGTCTCCGTGGGGCTCCAGGACCATCTTTATTAGAATCACTCAGGATGCTTATTGAAAACCCAGATTTCTGGGCAATAGTCAACCCATAAAATAATCAGAATGTGCTATGTTAGAGCCCTACAATCTGCCTTTTATCAGTGTTCATGGGTAATCCCTAAGACCATTGCCGTGGGCCTTTAATACCTCTCATTTTGTTAAGAACTTCATTATGATTCAGCAAATGCAAAAATAATTCACATATACTGATACTTATACCAGAACAAGTAATTTAATCAGGTTTTATTGTTTCTAATTTACAAATAATAAACCCATACTTTTCCTATGCTAAATGTGAAGTAAATTCACTAACATTAAATCAGCACTAGTAACTATAACAACTAACATTACTAGACCCATTTTATCATTGAAATAAAGTAAGAATCAAATGCTCAGGGCCCTTATTGATTGTATATGTCTCATAAAGATATAAATACTCCTGTATATTTCTGAGTAACCATAGTTTCTTACACATCATAGTTTGTAAGATCTGTGTAGGTCTGTGTCCTAGTCAGCACAGATCTAAGCCAGCAGAAAGTTATTTGCCCCCTCCTTCAGAAAAATCAGGTGGAATGCTTCAAACACCTGGCATTTGAAATTGTGTCATGTATTTGTGTGTGTTTACTGATTTGCTGTCTGCGACCTGACCCACAAAGTGATAACTGTATGACTGCAGGGGCTCTGTCTACCACTGAAGCACCAGCATCTAAAATAATGCCTAGTGGATACAAGTGCTTCACAAATATTTATTAAACAAAAAGAAAGGGAATCGTCCCACATTAAGACAGTGCATAATATAAAAACTTCCCCCTAAATCGTCAATGAATCTTTGAAACCACTATGTTTATTTTCAATAGTCATTTAATTGTGTCAGTTTGTTTTATTAGCCAAAGTTTGTAGTATCATACTGCCCTTTTATGCTATTTGGTGCCTGGAAAATATGCAGCAGAGACTTTTCTTTTTCTTTCTTTCTTTCTTTCTTTCTTTCTTTTTTTCTTTTTTTTTTTTTTTTTTGAGACGGAGTTTCGCTCTTGTTACCCAGGCTGGAGTGCAATGACGTGATCTTGGCTCACCGCAACCTCTGCCTCCCAGGTTCAGGCAATTCACCTGCCTCAGCCTCCTGAGTAGCTGGGACTACAGGCACGCGCCACCATGCCCAGCTAATTTTTTGTATTTTTAGTAGAGACGGGGTTTCACCATGTTGGCCAGCATGGTCTCGATCTCATGACCTTGTGATCCACCCGCCTCGGCCTCCCGAAGTGCTGCGATGACAGGTGTGAGCCACTGTGCCCAGCCAGGAGGAGGTCTTGAGAAACCAATTAACCTCAGAAGGTGGAAGAAATGCAGGGCCACGAGGACACAGCCATGAGAAATGATATTTATATGGCTAACAATCTGAGTTTCCTGTGAGAAACAACAGGAAAAAAAATCATCCTTGTACAAAGAGAGAAAATACTAATTTTTTCCATGAAACCATAAGGGTGTGGGCAGTGTAAACCCAAAATTATGCATGAGAGCTTCCCCAGAGCTCCTTCTGGGTAGAGAAATGTGTCCTAACTGCTGCACTGCCTGCCATCTTGGTAATGGGAACCTGTGAGAATTTCCGAGCCCGACACCCTGCATCCTGGCTTTTCCCAACAGATGCAGAGCAGTGCATGCATATCCCAGCTGGGCAGCGCCCAAACAGTGAGACAGGCCACCAGCTCCCAGAGCTGGGCCCTCCTGGCTCCTGAGGACCCTCTGGGGATGGCTCTGGTCAGTACAGCCCTTTCTTTCTCTGCTCTCATAGCCATGGGGTGCACATGTTCTTTCTGAAGCACTGAGACTCCCCAAGCCGAGGCCAGCAGCCGGACTCAGCCAAGTCCTCTCCCTCACTCCAAACTTCCTCTGCTCCTCAGTCTTCACCGCTCATCCCAACATGGCCACCTGCCCCCAGCAGACCACACCAGAGTCCTGTGCACTGCAGCTGCTTTCACAGACTCGCGGTCAACCCTCACTGTGGTCCTGGCTTTCAAGGCCATTGCTCCTGGGAGGAGATGGAGGTGTCAGCTGCTGTCAGGACATGTGGTCATTCCCATTTGCTCCTGATGCAGTGACTGTCCCTGTGGGATCTGGCTGGGAACCTCTCTCCCACCCACTGCCAGAGACTCACATTCTGAGCCCAGACACAGCCTCCTTAGTCCTCGGGCATCACTGCCTGCTGTGGCACCCTAGGATACCTGGAAGGCTTCAGTGTGACTTTCCTGGCCAGGATCCCGTCTGACACCTGCATGGAGGCAATTCCCTGACGTTCAGCTGGAGTTCTGCAGGGTCTGGGTCACCTTCCTTCCGGACCGCCAAGGGCAGGTCTCCATCGCAGCCCCTTGGGTGGGGCTCCCAGGCTGCACTTTTGCCCCCCAGGGCTACACCACCCTTCCTGTAGGCTAAGGCCTGATAGGAACACCCTGCAGGGTGAGGGAATAAGAGACCGTTCCAGGTGCAAACAAAACATCAGCAGACACTTAAGTTACCGCCCATACAAAAAACAAATGTACCCTTTACCCTTCTGTTGAAAAAGTAAGCTCTGTGTGTTCTGCCATCACTTCACGGAAACCAGGTCCTGAATTACCCATTTCAGAAGCATGGCCCCCAGGTGCAGGGGGTGGACATGAGCAGAGGTGAGGGGTGTGCTGACCCATCTGACCCTTGACCCCAGCGCCCTGCAGGGAGAAATGCAAGGGGCGGGCTTGGCTGCTGGCCTCCACCCTCACAGCCTGTGAGTCAGCCTGACGCCTGCCCTCGCGGAGATCTCTGACAAGAGGAACACCATCCCAGAACGGCCGTAGGGAACAGAGGCACTGAGGCCACTCATCAAACCAATGCCCCATTTTACTAAAAACCACATGTACATTACATTTTACAAAACAGTCCCTTCCTTAACCCCATGAAAGAATGGGGGTATTTGGGGAACTACAGAAACAGGTCCCCCTCCAAATGCTCAGGGCTACCTAGGCCTCCCCAGACCTCTGGTCCAGTGCAGGCCAGGGGCAGCAGAGCCTACTCAGGGTTCCTGGAGCTGGTTCGGAGCCCTCACTGCCTACCCAGGGCCAGAGGGACCACCTGAGGGGCTGGCCTTAGCTGGACTCACAGCCACTCCCTGGGCAGGGTCCAGTGTCAGGAGTAGAGTGCGGGTACCCATAGTGGTTGTGGTCAGTCTCGCCCAGGGTCACTGTCAGTCACAGGCTGGGCTTCCCTTCCAGCTCCTCCTTCGGGCAGTGCTGTGGGGGTCAGGCTTTGAAGAAGTCCGAGATGTAGCGGACCTGGCAGAGTGGAGGAAGGTGAGACTGGGCAGGGGCTGGGCAGGCACCAGGGACATGGGCATGAGCAGGAGGGGGAGGAACAGGGTCCCAGGTGGGCAATGAGAGGAAGAGTGCCTGTGGGGAGAAGAGAGTCCTCTTAGTGGAGGACCAGTGGAGAGCACTGGGGCACTGACGACCCCAGGGAAGGGCTGCAGGGTGCAGGCAGGAGACCCAGGGAAGGAACTGGGGGAAGAAGGTGTCCAGGGAAGGACTGGGTTTGGGGAGAGGGTTCCTGGGGAGGAATGGGGGAAGGAGGGGTTCCATGAATGGACTGGGGTTGGGACAAGGGGTCCCAGGGTAGGATGTGGTGGGGGGAGGTAGGGGTCCAGGGAAGGACCGGGGTTTGGGGAAGTAGTATCAGCAGAGGAATGGGGGAAGGACAGGTCCCAAGGATGGACTGGGGTTGGGGAAAAGGGTCCCAGGGGAGGATGTGGGGTGGGAGAGGGAGGGGTCCAGGGATGGACTGGGGTTGGGGAATCCCAGAGGAGAAATGAGAGGGAAAAGGGGTCCCAGGGAAGGACTGGGGTTGGAGAGAAGGGGTCCAAGAGGAGAACTGTGGGGAATAGGGGTCCCAGGTATGGACTAGGGATGGGGGAAGGGGGTCCCAGGGAGGAATGTGGTGGAAGGAGGGGTCCCAGAAAGGACTGGGGTTGGGGGAAGAGGTCCCAGGGGAGAAATGGAGAGATGGGAGGGATCCAGAGAAGAACTGGGGTTGGGGGAAGGTGTCCCAGGGGAGGATGTGGAGGGGGAGGAAAGGGTCCTGGGATAGACTGGGGTTGGGGGATCCCAGAGGAGAAATGCAGGGGAAAAGTGGGTCCCAGCGAAGGACTGGGGTTGGGGGAAGGAGTCTCAGGGGAGGAATGGGGGAAAGAGGGGTCCAGGGATGGACTGGTGTTGGGGAAGGGGTCCCAGGGGAGGATGTGGAGGAAAAGGGAAGGGTCCTGGGATGGACTGCGGTTGGGGTGTCCCAGAGGAAAAATGGGGGAAAAAGGGGTCCCGGGGAAGGACTGGGGTTGGGGGAAGGGGTCCCAGGGGAAGAATGGGGGAAGAGGGGTCCAGGGATGGACTTGTGTTGGGGAAGGGGTCCCAGGGGAGGAATCGGGGGAAGGATGGATCCCAGCGAAGGAGGGATCCAGGAAAGAACTGGGGTTGGGGGAAGGGTTCCCAGGGGAGGATCTGCAGGGGAAGGAGGGGTCCAGATAAGGACTGGAGTTTGGGGTAGGGGTCCCAGGGGAGAAATCAGGGGAAGGAGAGATCCCAGGGAAGGACCACGGTTGGAGGAAAGGGTCCCAGGGGAGGACTCTGTGGGGCAAGAATGTGCAGGGAAGGACCAGGGTTGGGCAGAGTGGTCTCTGGACAGCACAGGGGGTGAGTCAGCGTCAGAAGCTCACAGTGAGGCTAGCCACCAGTGTCCCCTGCAGGAGGCCAGCAAGGATGTCTCTCCAGTGGTGTTTGTGATCAGACACGCGGTTGTAGCCCACATAGAGGGCAAAGGCCACCAGGAAGAACTGGACTGTGGGCTGCAGCAGCCGCCCCCACTTCCAGCAGAGCTGCCTGCACGTAGAGCTGGGACGGGAGAGGACGCCTCAGCCTGTGCCTTGCCAGGCCCTCCCACGCCCACTGCACAAATGGCAGCTCCGAGGCTGGGGGCACAAAACCAGCCAGCCCAGGGCCTCCTGTCTTTACAAACAAGTCAGTGAGCGCCCCCATGACCACCACGAACCACCCATTTTACAGCTGGGAAAACCGAGGTCCAGGGAAGGGAGTGACTGGATGGGCGAGCCCCAGAAAAAAGGAATCACTGCCAGGAACACCACGCAGTACATCCCAAAGGAGGCGTGTCCCGAGTAGAAAGACAACCTGGGGAAGGAGAGGCAGTAGGTTGGAGGGCAGGCGGCTCAGTCGGCATCTTCCAATCTCCCCTTGCCCCCGCCCCTCCCACAGAAGGGAGGGTTCAACATGGGAGCTGAGGATGTTACAGGCCACCAAATCCCAGGAGCACAGGCTGCTCCTGCTGTCCTTTCCAGTTATCTGATGATGGAATCAGAGTCTCCAGTTGGGGCTGCGGCATGAGACGCCTCACCCGTGAAGACTCTGAACCCAACACCCAGGGCGGATGGTAGTGTCCAGCAAGCAGGCAACACCGGTTTCGTTTTCGCTGCGTTTCTTTTCAGGATTTTCTCCCATCTGTGGAACTGAGGGACGATTTCTTTTTATATAAATTCGAGATCCCATGAAGGACATGAATGAAACACAGAAAATAGGAAGCAACAAAAAACTGGCAAAAAAGTCACAATCAACGTTTTTGGACCTAATCAAAAGCTTGCAGGCACCAGAGGAACACTTGATTAATATAATCCAGTTGAGGCCAGGCATGGTGGCTCATGCCTGTAATCTCTGCACTTTGTGGGGCTGAGGCAGGTGGATCACGAGGTCCAGATCAGCTGACCAACATGGTGAAACCTCATCTCTACTAAAAAATACAAAAATTAGCCAGGCGTGGTGCCACATGCCTATAATCTGAGCTACTCGGGAGGCTGAGGCAAGAGAATCACTTGAAAACCTGTGAGGTGGAGGTTGGGGTGAGGCAAGATCACGCCACTGCCTGGGCGACAGAGCTAGACTCCATCTCAAAAACAAAACAAAACAAAACAAAACAAAACAAAACAAAAAAAAACCAGAGATATTCTAGTTGGATCTCAGAACGAACAGCTTTGTGGCATTTTAACTCAACCTGGTCCCTCTCCCACCACCTAGACTGTGGTGGCCTCAGGGTAACAGACCACACGCCCAGCACAGGTTCCAAGAAGGGGCCTTATTTGCAACTGCAGACAGGGGTAAGGCTCGAGGGCTGGCCTTGATCTCACCTGACTGGACATTCTCCCAGTGCCGAGGTGCTACCTGGAGGACACTTGTAGGAAATGTTTACAACAAATTTGTTAGTCTCTGCTGCCTGGGGCCACGAGAGCAGACGAGGCAAAAAACGGAGGAGCCAAACAGCATAGGAGGAAATGCTAGGGAATAAAATGCTCTGGGGAATGAAGGCTTGGAACCTACAAGACCAGAGCGGTGCAGGAGCTTGGAAGAGGCCTGTGAGGGCCCCGCACTCACATCCAGCTGGCCTTCCAGCTCTGCACAAGCAGGACGTGAAAGTGAAGGCAGAGGAAACCTGTTTCACCGTGGAAGGGCTGACCCCACAGGCACGCAGATCCCTTCTACAGACTCGGGAGGGTGTTGCAGGTTTTTTGTTTGTTTGTTTTTTAGTTCCAGATGTTTAAAGACATCTCTGTCCTATCACTAGCTGACCACCAGGCTAAAATAACAGGAGGAAATGGTCATCCATGACAAAAGATAGAGGCTTCACAATCAGAAAAGTCATTAAACGGTCGGGCACCTGTGATCCCAGTGCTTTGGGAGGCTGAGGCAGCTGGCTCACCTGAGATCAGGGTTTCGAGAACAGCCTCGCAAATGTGGTGAAACCCTGTCTATACTAAAAGTACAAAACTTGTCCAAGTGTGGTGGCGTAGGCCTGTGATCCCAGCACTCAGAAGATGAAAGCAGGGGAAGTGTTTAAACTCAGGAGGCGGAGGTGGCAGACAGCAAAGATCGCACTGCTGCACTCCAGCCTGGGTGACAGAGTGAGACCGTGTCAAACAAAAACCAAAAAACAAAAACAAAAACAAAAAAAAGAAAACGGAGAAAATAGGTCAGTTAAGAATATTCAGCCGGTCCAGGCATAGTGGCTTACATCTGTAATTCCAGCACTTTGGGAGGCCAAGGTGGGTGGGTCATCTGAGATCAAGAGTTCGAGACCAACCTAGCCAACATAATGAAACCCCATCTCTACTGAAAATACAAAAAAATTACCAGGATGTGGTGGTACGTACCCATAGTCCCAGCTACTTGAGAGGCTGAGGCAAGAGAATCACTTGAACCCAGGAGGCGGAGGTTGCACTGAGCCAAGATCATGCCACTGTACACTGCACTCCAGCCTGAGTGACAGAGTGAGATTCTGTCTCAAAAAATAAAATAAATAAAAATAATAAAAATGAAAATACAAAAATTAGCCAGGTGTGGTTGTACACTCCTGTAATTCCAGCTACTGGGGGGGCTCAGACAGGAGAATTGCTTGAACTCAGGAAGTGGAAGTTGCAGTGAGCTGAGATGGAACCACTGCACTCCAGCCTGGGCAACAGAGCCAGACTCTGTCTCAACAAAAAAAGAGAGAAAAAGATGATTTAGCCTGAATGGGCTTGGGGGCTCACGCCTGTAATCCCAACACTTTGGGAGGCCGAGGCGGAAGGACTGCTTGAGCCCAGGCATTCTAGACAAGCCTAGGCAATGTGATGAGACCCTATTTCTAAAAAAGAAAGTAAAAACCAGCCAGATGTGGTAATGTATGCCTGTAGTCCCAGCTACATGGAAGGCAGAGATGGCTTGAGCCCAGGAGTTCAAGTCCTGGGCAAGATAGCAAGACCCTCATCACTAAAAGAAAAAAAAAAATTAAAGCCAAAAAAAAAAAAAAAAAAAAGACACACTGACAAGGAACTGAAAAATGAAGACATAACCTAGGCCTCAGCATCCCAAAGTGCAGGGATTACAGGCGTGAACCACTAGCCTGGTGTAATTTTTTGATTGGTCATAGAGACGGGGTTTTGCCATGTAACCCATGCTGGAGGGTTTCCTTCTGATGAGATGAAAATATTCTGGAATTAGGTAGAGTGGATGGCTGTACAGCATTGTGACTGTACTAAAAATGAACAGCACACATTAAAATGGAAGAAATGGTGACTTTTATCATATACAAATTTTATTTTGATTTCTTTTTGTCTGACCTTACCCTAGGCTTGTCAGTCAATATTTTGATTTTTTTTTCTTTTTTTGAGACGGAGTTTCGCTCTTGTTACACAGGCTGGAGTGCAATGGCATGATCTCAGCTCACCACAACCTCCACCTCCTGGGTTCAAGCAATTCTCCTGCCTCAGCCTCCCGAGTAGCGGGGACTACAGGCGTGTGCCACAATGTCCAGCTAATTTTTGTATTTTTAGAAGAGATGGGGTTTCACCTTGTTGATCAGGATAGTCTCGATCTCTTGACCTCGTGATCCGGGCTTTGAACCCATCCATGCTCCAAAGGAAGACACACCTTTTGCTAATTCACACGTCCATTCTCCCTCCTTCTCCCCCAGCGCTGCCTCCTCCTCAGGCCCAAATATGATGCTGTGTCACGAAGTTAGGCATGGCAATCTGGTTAAAGCATTGTCCATGATGCTCTCATTAAAAACAACAGCACAGTCAAACAGAGAGCACTCTTGCATAGGAAATGTGAATAATTCTTTCAGACATGGCTCATGATGACAAGGACCACTCTCATTTCACCCTCAGAGGCAGACAAGAGGACTGCAAGGGACTCAGGTGTCATCCCTGCTGACTGAAAAGGACTTCCATTTTTCCTCGGACCCAAAGTCACAGCAAAAGTAGCTTTTTGTTTGAAGAGCACACAACTTTTTCATAATACACAGCTAAAACGGTCCTTGATTTAAGTGCTAAAGCACTGATAGCTAAAGCACTTAAAGCGGGGACTGTTTTAGCCCTGTATTCTGAAAAACTTGTCTAGCACTTATGGCACAGACAGCTATAGCTGTGTATTTTCAAAAGTTGTCTCTGAGTGCCATAGCTCATGAAGTCAAAATGAGTGATCTATGCCCTGTCGAGTTGAGCATTCTTTTAGTAAGAAAGGATTAAGTTCTATCTGAATTCTTTAGAACTGATTCTCATCTTTTCAATCTACTGTCAATTTTGTGTGTCAATTTCCAGCACAGGTAATAGAGTTAATCCAAATCCATAGGTTTATGAAAGTCCCGATTGACAAGTTTACTCAAAAAACCAGGCACTAAGCTGGAAAAGGGATCGTTTCTCTGTGGGCGTTATGGCCCACATAAGTCCCTGTGAAGAAATTGAGAAACAGTGACAAAAAGTATCTCACCTAAGGCTTGTCACTTGGAAGTGAGTGGCTCACTGACTGGCACAGGGCTGGAAATCAAAGCCAAATATCTGGACCTCTAATTCCAGAGGGTGTTCTGTCCCCCTGGCCCAAATTCACAGGTAAATGGCTTAACAAGAGCTTTACTGGATTGAAGTCAACACTAAAAGATATTAGATTTCATCTGAACTTTCTTTGGCCTCTTGTGTCTAATGAAAGCTTGCCCAGTTCTAATTTTAACTTTGGGTGTAACCTGTGAGACACTGACTTTCAGCCTGAAACTCTTAAAAAGCATTCCTTAGGAGTTTCTGCTCCAAAGGAAGAGTCAAGAAACCTCTTCGGCAAAGATGACCTGGACTCAGTAGTAAATGGGAAATGAGCTGTTTTCAGTCACCATCCTCTCACCAATCATCAACAGAATCTTCTTATAACATACACGTATTGTGTTTTTAGTAGGACGGGGGTTATCCAAGATTCTGAATAAAATGCTACCACAGGAAGAAAGATTTGCTGCTGAGTCCTGGAGGCAGAGAAACACACACACACACATGCGCACACAAACATACCACACACACAGGCTAGACACACGTCTGGTAGTGTCCAGCCAAATAGTAGTAAGAGGAGGGCTATGAACCCATCCATGCTCCAAAGGATGGGACACATTTTCCCAATTCACACGTCCATTCTCCTGTCTTCTCCCCTTACAGTGCCTCCACCTCAATCCGATCAATTTTTACGTAGAGCACAATTAGGCAGGGCTATCAGGTTACAGGATTGTCAGTGACACTCTCAGTATAAACAACCGCACCATCAGAGAACACACTTTCATATAAAATGTGATAAATTCTTTCAGACATGGCTCATGATGACTTTGGCCACATCATCAAGACAGCAGCTCTGCTATCCACCGAGCCTACCTGTGTACTTGGCCACATCCCATAGCACTTCACACTCTCATTTCACCTTCAGAGGCAGACAATTGTACTGCAAAGGACTCATGTGTCTCCCATGCTCTCTGAAAAGAACTCCCATGTCTCCTGGGGAACAAATGTAACAAGAAAAGTAGCTTTTTATTTGTAGAACACTCCACTTTCTCAAAATACACAGTGGAAACTGAATATTTTAGCTGCGTATTTTCTTTTTTCTTTCTTTCTTTCTTTTTTTTTTTTTTTGAGACGGAGTTTCGCTCTTGTTACCCAGGCTGGAGTGCAATGGCGTGATCTCGGCTCACCGCAACCTCCACCTCCTGGGTTCAGGCAATTCTCCTGCCTCAGCCTCCTGAGTAGCTGGGATTACAGGCATGCGCCACCATGCCCAGCTAATTTTTTGTATTTTAGTAGAGACGGGGTTTCACCATGTTGACCTGGATGGTCTTGATCTCTTGACCTCGTGATCCACCCCCCTCGGCCTCCCAAAGCTCTGTATTTTCAAAACGTTGACTCTAAGTGCTATAGATGATGAAGTTAGCTTGAGTGATCTGTGTCCACTTGAATTGAGCATTCTTTTAGTAATAAAGGGTTCGGTTATATTTTAATTCTTGAGACATGATTCTGATTCTTGTCAATCAAATGTGATTTTTCTGTGTTAATTTCTAGCAGAGGTAAAAGAGTTAATCAAAAATCATAGGTGTATGAAAGTCCTGATTTACAAGTGTACTCAAAAATCCAGGCACTGTGCTGGAAGAGGGATAGGTTCTCAGTGGGCCTTAAGGCCCACATAAATCCCAGTGCAGAAATCAAGAAACAGAGACAGAAAGGGACTCGCCTAAGGCTTGTCACTTGAAAGTGAGTGGCTGACTGAATGGCAGTGGGTTGGAAATCAAATCCAAGTTGCCTGACCTCTAATTTTAGAGGGTGCACTGCCTCTCCAAGCCTCAATTTTACAGTAAACGAATTAACAAAGGATTTACTGAATTGAATTCAAAATTAAAAGATATTCGATTCCATCATGCTACCACAGAAAGAAGGATGTGCTGCTCAGGCCTGGAGACAGACACACATACAAACACAAACACACACACACAAACATACACACTCACACACAGTCTAGACACACAACTGGTAGTGTTCAGCGAAATATTTAGTAGTATGAGGAGGGCTTTGAACCCATCCGTGCTCCAAAGGGAGATACATGTTTCCCTAGTTCACACATACATCCTCCCCACTTCTCGACCAACACTGGCTCCTCCTCAAGCCCACGCATTATTAGGTAGAAAAAAAATAGGCAGGGCTAACAGGTTAAAGCATCGTCAATGATGCTCTCATTAAAAACAACAGCACAGTCAAACAGAGAGCATGCTTGCATATGATATGTGATTAATTCTTTCAAATATGGCTCATGATGACTGGGGACACATCAACAAAAAGAAGCTCTGCTTTGCTGCTAGCCTAGCTTTGGGCCTGGCCACCTCCCGAAGTGCTTCACACTCTCATTTCACCCTCTGAGGCAGCCAAGAGGCCTGCAAAGGACTCATGTGTCTCCTATGCTCTCTGCAAACAGCTCCAATTTTTCCCGGGGACCATAAGTTACAACAGAAGTGGCTTTTTATTTGTAGAGCACACAACTTTTTCAAAATATTTTGAAAAACTTGTCCAGCACTTTAAGCAGGGACAGTTTTAGCTGCATATTTTGAAAAAGTTGTCTCTAAGTCCGATAGCAAATGCAGTCAAAATGAGTGATCTGTGTCCACTTGAGTTGAGCATTCTTTTAGTAATAAAGGATTCCGTTTTACTTGAATTCTTTAGAACTGATTCTCATTCTTGTAAATCTACTGCAAATTTTTTGTCTTAATTTCTAGCAGAGGTAATAGAGTTAATCCAAAACCATAGGTGTATTCAAGTCCAGATTGACAAATATACTCAATGAACCAGGCACTGAGCTGGAAAAGGGATTGTTTCCCAGTGGGCCTTAAGGCCCACATAATGCTCTGTGCCAAAATCAAGAAACAGAGACAGAAAGTGACTCACCAAAGGATTGTCACTTGAAAGTGAGTGGCTGACTGACTGGCAGAGGGCTGGAAATCAAATCCAAATCTCCCGACCTCTAATTTCAGAGGGTGCACTGCCTGCCCAAGGTTCAATTTCACAGATAAATGGCTTAACGAGAGCTTTACTGGATTGAAGTCAACATTAAAAGACATTAGATTTCATCAGAACTCTCTTTGGCCCCTTGTCTCTAATGAGAATTTGCCCATTTCAAATTTTAACACTGGGTCTAACTTGAGAGATCTTGACTTTCAACCTGAAACTCTTGAAAAGGATTGATTAACTTAGGAGTTCCTGCTACGAAGGAAGATTCAAGAATCGTCTTCAGGAAAGGTGACCTGAACTCAGTGGTAAATGGGAAATGAGCTGGTTTCAATCACTACCCTCTCACCAATCATCAACATAAACTTCTCATAACATACATGCATTGTGTTTTCAGGAGGGCGGGGGTTATCCAAGTTTCTGAATAACATGCTACCACAGGAAGAAGAATTTGCTGCTCAGGCCTGGAGACAGACACACACACACACACACACACACACACACACACACACACACAGCCTAGATACATGACTGGTACTGTCCAGCCAAACACTCAGTAGTAAGAGGAGAGTTTTGAACCCATCCATGCTTTAAAGGAAGAGTCACCTTTTCCCAATTCACAGAACCATTCTCCTTCCTTCTCCCACTACGGTGCCTCCTCCTCAAGCCAACGAATTTTTACGTTCAGCACAATTAGGGAGGGCTATCAGGTTACAGCATTGTCAATGATACTCTCATTAACCACAACAGCACAGTCAAATAGAGAATATGCTTTCATATGAAATGTGATGAATTCTTTCAGACATGGCTCATGATGATTTTGGCCACATCATCAAGACAGCAGCTCTACTATCCACCGAGCCTACCTGTGTACTTGGCCACCTCCCATAGCACTTCACACTCTCATTTCACCTTCAGAGGCAGACAAATGGACTGCAAAGGACTCATGTGTCTCCCGTGTTCCCTGAAAAGTGCTCCCATTTCTCCTGGGTAACAAAGTAACAACAAAAGTAGCTTTTTATTTGTAGAACACACCACTTTTTCAAAATACACAGCTAAAACTGTCTGTTTTAGCTGTGCATTTTCAAAAATTTGGCTCTAAGTGCTATAGGTGATGAAGTTAGAATGAGTGATCTGTGTCCACTTGAGTTGAGCATTCTTTTAGTAATAAAGGATTCAGTTATTTTTTAATTCTCGAGACATGATTCTCATTCTTGTCAATCAAATGTGTATTTTCTGTGTTAATTCCTAGCAGAGGTAAAAGAGTTAATCATAAACCATAGGTGTATGAACGTCTTGATTGACAAGTATACTCAACAAACAAGCAAACAACTCCTCACGAGCAAGGGAACAAATCAAGTTGGAGAATGAGTTTGATGAACTGACAGAAGCAGGCTTCAGAAGGTGGGTAATAACAATCTTCTCCGAGCTAAAGAAACTTGTTCTAATCCAAAGCAAAGAAACTTAAAACCTTGAAAAAAGGTTTGACAAAATTCTAACTAGAATAACCAGCTTAGAGAAGAACATAAACGAATTAATGGAGCTGAAAAACACAGCAGGAGAACTTCACAAAGCACACGCCAGTTTTAGTAGTTTAATCAATAAAGTGGAAGAAGGAATATCAGAAATTGAAGATCAACTCAATGAAATAAAATGAGAAGGCCACATTAGAGGAAAAAAAGAGTGAAAAGAAATGAATAAAGACTACAAGACCTATGGGATTATGTGAAGAAACCAAATCTATGCATGATCGACGTACCTGAATGTGACAGGGAGAATGAATCCGAGCTGGAAAACACACTTCAGAATATTACCCAAAAGAACTTCCCCAACCTCGCAAGGCAGGCCGACATTCAAATTCTGGAAATACAGAGAACATCACAGAGCTATTTCTCAAAAAGAGCAACCCCAAGACACATAATCATCAGATTGACCGGGGTTGAAATGAAGGAAAAAATGTTAAGGGCAGCTAGAGAGAAAGGTTGGGTCACCAACAAATGGAAGCCCATTAGACTTACAGTCGATCTCTCAGCAGAAACCCTATAGACCGGAAGAGAGTGGGGGCCAATATTCAACATCCTTAAAGAAAAGAACTTTCAACCCAGAATTTCATATCCAGTCAAACTAAGCTTCATAAGTGAAGGAGAAATAAAATCCTTTACAGAAAAGCAACTGCTGAGAGATTTTATCACCACCAGACCTGCCTTGCAAGAGTTCCTGAAAGACGCACTAAACATGGAAAGGAACAACCACTACCAGCCACTACAAAAACGTATCAAAAGGTAAAGACCAAGGACGTAATGAAGAAACTGCATCAACTAACGGGCAAAACCACCAACCAGTGACAAAATGGCAGGATCAAATTCACACATATCAATATTAATGTTAAATATAAATGGTCTAAATGCACCCATTGAAAGACACAGACAAACTGGATAAAAAGTCAAGATCCTTTGTTGTGCTGTATTCAGGAGACCCATCTCATGTGCAAATACACACATAGACTCAAAATAAAGGGATGGAAGAAGATTTACCAAGCAAATGGAGAGCAAGAAGAAGCAGGGGTTGCAATCCTGGTCTGATAAAATGGACTTTCAACCAACAAAGATCAAAAGAGACAAGGTCTTTTACATAACGGTAAAAGGATCAATGCAAGAAGAGCTAACTATCCTAAATATGTATGCACCCAATACAGAAGCACCCAGATACATAAAGCATATCACTCCTTCTAAAACTCTTTGAAACAATACAAAAAGAAGGAATACTCCCCTTTTTATTGCATTTTAGGTTTTGGGGTACATGTGAAGAACATGCAAGATTATTGCATAGGTACAACATGGCAGTGTGATTTGCTGCCTTCCTCCCCTTCACCTGTATCTGGCATTTCTCCCCATGCTATCTCTCCCCAACTACCCACCCCCTGCTGTCCCTCCCCTGTTTCTCCCCGACAGACCCCAATGTGTAGTGCTCCCCTCCCTGTGTCCATGTGTTCTCATTGTTCAACACCTGCCTATGCGTGAGAACCCACAAAGAGACTTAGACTCCCAAACAATAATAGTGGGAGACTAACATTCCACTGTCACTATTTGACAGCTCAACAAGACAGAAAATCAACAAGGATATCCGGGACTTGAATGCAGATCTGGACCAAGTGGACCTAACAGACATCTACAGAAATCTCCACCCCAAATCCACAGAATATATATTCTTCTCAGCACTGCATGATACCTAGTCTAAAACTGACCACATAATTAGAAGTAAGTCGCTCCTCAGCAAATGAAAAAGAACGAAAATCCTAACAATCAGAACACTGTGAAATCAAATTAGAACTCAGGATTAAGAAAGTCACTCAAAACCACACAAGTACATGGAACCTGAACAACTTGCTCCGGAACAGCAACAGGATAAACAATGAAATGAAGGCAGAAATAAAGATGTTCTTCGAAACCAATGAGAACGAAGACATGACATACCAAAATTTCTGAGACACATTTAAAGCAGTGACTACAAGAAAAATTATAGCAATAAATGTCCACATTGGAAGTTGTGAGGAAAGATTTAAAATCGTCATCCTATCATCAAAATGGAAAGAGCTAGAGGAACAAGATCAAAAAAATTCAAGGGGATCAAGGACGGTGCCACCATGAAGACCTTCTGCGGCACTCCTGAGTACCTGGCCCCTGAGGTGCTGGAGGACAATGACTACGGCCGCGCGGTGGACTGGTGGGGGCTGGGCGTGGTCATGTACGAGATGATGTGTGGCCGCCTGCCCTTCTACAACCAGGACCACGAGAAGCTCTTTGAGCTCATCCTCATGGAGGAGATCCGCTTCCCGCGCACGCTCGGCCCTGAGGCCAAGACAAGAAGTAACTAAGATCAGAGCAGAAGTGGAGATAGAGACAAAGAAAAACTCTTCAAGAAATCGGTAAATCAAGCAGCTGGTTTTTTGAAAAGATCAACAAAATAGACAAGATAGCCATACTAATGACATAGAAAAGAGAGAAGACTCAAATGGATGCAATATGAAATGATAAAAAGGGTATCACCACCAATTCCAAAGAAATACAAACTACCATCAGAGATTACTACAAACAACTCTATGCATATAAACCAGTAAATCTGGAAGAAATGGATAAACACCTGGACACTTACACCCTCCCAAGACTAAATCAAGAAGGAGTTAAATCCCTTAATAGACCAACAAAAAGGTCTGAAGTTAAGGAAGCAATTAATAGCCTACCAACCAAGAAAGTCCAGGCCCAGATGGGTTGACAGCAGAATTTTACTAGATGTACAAAGATGAGTTCATATCACTCCTTCTAAAACTCTTCTAAACAATACAAAAAGAAGGAATACTCCCTAACATATTTTATGAGACCATCATCATCCTCAGACAAAACCTGGCAGACATACAACTAAAAGAAAAAACTTCAGGCCAATATCCATGATGAACATTGATGCAAAAATCTTCAATAAAATACTGGGAAACTGAATCCAACAGCACATCAAGAAGCTTATCCATCACAATCAAGAAGGCTTCACCACAGGGATGCAAGCCTGGTTCAGCATACATAAATCTATAAATGTAATCCATCACATAAACAAAGAAAAAAAACACATCATCTCAAAGGATGCAGAGAAGGCCTTCAACAAACTTCTACAGCCCTTTATGCTAAAAAAACAAAAAAAACAAAAAACAAACAAACAAACAAAAAAAACTCTCAATAAACTAGGTATCAATGGAACGTATTTCAAAATAAAAAAAGCTATTTATGACAAACCCACAGCCAACATCTAACTTAATGAGCAAAAACTGGAAGCATTCCCTTTGAAAACTGGCACTAGACAAAAGTGCTCTATCTCACCCTTTCTAGTCAACATAGTATTGGAAGTTCTAGCTAGAGCAATCAGGCAAGAAAACGACATAAAAGGTATTCAATTAGAAAAAAAGAAGTCAAATTGTCTCTATTTGCAGATGACATGATTGTTTATTTAGAAGATCCCATTGTCTCAGCCCAAAATCTCCTTAAGCTGATAAGCAACTTCAGCAAAGTCTCACAATACAAAATCGATGTGCAAAAATCACAAGCATTTCTATACACCAGTAAAAGACAGAGAGCCAAATAATGAGTAAATTCCCATTTACGATTGCCACAAAGAAAATAAAATGCCTAGGAATACAACTAGCAAAGGCTGTGAAGGACCTCTTCAAGGAGGATTACAAACCACTACTCAAGGAAATGAGAGGACACAAACAGATGAAAAAACATTCCATGCTTATGGTCAGGAAAAATCGGTATCATTAAAATGGCCCTACTTTCCAAAGCAATTTATAGATTCAGAGCTATCCCCATCAAGCTACCACTGACCTTCTTCACAGAACTAGAAAACAACAACAACAACAACAACAACAACAAAAACACTTTAAAAAAACACTTTAAACTTCATATGGAACCAAAAAAAAAGAGCCCACAAAATGACAATCCTAAGCAAAATAAACAAAGCTGGAAGCATCACGCTACCTGACTTCAAACCATTCTCAAAGCTACAGTAATCAAAACAGCATGGTACTGGTACCAAAAATGAGATATAGAGCAATGGAACAGAACCAAGACCTCAGAAGTAATGCCACACATCTACAACCATCCGATCTTTTACAAACTTGACAAAAACAAGCAATGGGGAAAGGATTCCATGTTTAATAAATGGTGTTGAGAAAACTGGCTAGCCATGCGCAGAAAACTGAAACTGGACCCCTTCCTTACACCTTATACAAAAATTAACTCCAGTTAGATTAAAGATTTAAACATAAGACCTAACACCATAAAAACCCTAGAAGAAAGCCTAAGCAAAGCCATTCAGGACATAGGCACAGGCAAGGACTTCATGACTAAAACACCAGAAGTACTGGCAACAAAAGCCAAAATAGACAAATGGGATCTAATTAGAAGAGTTTCTGCATAGCAAAAGAAACAATCACTAGGGTGAACTGGCAACCAACAGAATGGGAAAGGAATCTTGCAACCTACACATCTGACAAAGGACTGCTATCCAGAATCTACAAAGAACTAAAACAGGTTTACAAGAAAAAACGAACCTATTCAAAAGTGGACAAAGGATATAAACAGACACCCTTCAAAAGAAGACATAGATGAGACTAATAAATACATGAAAAAATGCTCATCAACTCTGGTCATTAGAGAAATGCAAATCAAAACTACACTGAGATACCATTTCAGGCCAGTTAGAATGGTGATCATTAAAAAATCTGAAGACAACAGATCCTGGAGAGGATGTGGAGAAATAGGAACACTTTTACACTGTTGGTGGGAGTGTAAATTAGTTCAACCATTGTGGAAAACAGTATGGCGATTCCTAAAGGATCTAGAACACGAAATTCATTTTGACCCAGCAATCCCATTATTGAGTATATGCCCAAAGGATTATTATTATTATTATTATTTGAGGCGGAGTTTCACTCTTGTTACCCTGGCTGGAGTGCAATGGCATGATCTCGGCTCACCGCAACCTCCGCCTCCTGGGTTCAGGTAATTCTCCTGCCTCAGCCTCCTGAGTAGCTGGGATTACAGGCACAAGCCCCCATGCCCAGCTAATTTTTTGTAATTTTAGTAGAGACGCGGTTTCACCATGTTGACCAGGATGGTCTCGATCTCTCGACCTCATGATCCACTCGCCTCGGCCTCCCAAAGTGCTGGGATTACAGGCTTGAGCCACCGCGCCCAGCCGCCCAAAGGATTATAAATCATTCTATTATAAATACCCACGCACACAAATGTTCATGGATGAATCCGGAAACTATCATTCTCAGCAAACTGACACAAGAACAGAAAACCAAACACCACATGTTCTCACTCACAGGTGGGTGATGAACAATAAGCACACATGGGCACAGGAGGGGAACATCACACACTGGGTTCTGTTGGGGGGTGCAGAGTTAGGGGAGGGACTGCAGGGAGTAGGGAGGCTGGGTAGGCATAACATTGGGAGAAATGCCTGATGTGGGTGATGTGGGGATGGGGGCATCAAACCACCATGGCATGTGTGCACCTTTACAACAATCCTGCAAGATCTGTACGTGTATCCCAGAACTTAAAGTACAATAAAATAAATAAAAAAATAGGAATAAATGCAGAGCTAAAAAGACTTGTTTTCAAAGGTAAAACACATTTTTTATAGAAAAGATAGAAACCAATCACTGATTTGTGAGAATAATCTATAATTCAGACATGTTATTGATTGATAAATATCTGAAAAATAAGGTACAAAAAAGTGAGTTACAGGGAACATTAAAATCTGAAAATTATTGTGCATTTAGCAATAGGACAGTACTACAGGGGTAAAGGAATCGCAAAGGCCCCCTATAATCTAACATAAGCTAGCTGAGTTCATCTTGTTCTCAAATTGGACCTTCGACTCTAGCTTATCTGGCCCACTTCCCTATACTCTGAATACAGCTTGCTCATTCATACATCTTTGCCTTTGGTGACACCTTTTGATGTTCATGGAAAAATCCTCTAATTCCTAAATCATATGCCTCCATTAAAATCCCTCCCTAGATACACCTTTTCCTCACAGTGTTCCCTAGATAACAATACTATTCTTGCAGAATTTAGAGAGGTCTCACTTAGATAAGATCAAGAAACAGTCCCGGACCTGCCACGTTCTCACACAAATATGTGTTACCATGAAATGACTCTCTCACTGTACCACACTTGTTTATTGTGTCCAGCCAAATTAGATCATAAACTATTCTGGAGTAAGAATGGTGTCCATTGTTCTCTTTGTTCCAAATCACCTGGTTGAATAAGAGGTTAATAAATGGTCATATACCTGCTATTTTAGACCTAAAAATATGCTTTCTAAAAAAACAAAGTACTTAAAACAATTACTACCAAAGCAAGAGAAGAGGTTAATCTTCCTAATGTCTTTAATTTCAGTGGCCTAGGTCATTACTATTCTCTTCAAGTTTAAGTGCAATTCTTCAGAAGAGGTCGGAGGAAAGACGAGTGAGGAGAATGCAATTGTTTAATGTTCTAAGTACTACTCAAGAAGCAAAGAAGCAGATGTCCTTCATTTCCATACAGACCAGAAATATGTGATGTAATAGGCCTCACACAGACCCTGAGAAAATTTGTTTATATGTGGGGAAGAATTTTTCACTGCACAGCTAACCACTGAAGCAAACTTCTTAAAGGAAATTTCAAAAACCATGTAGACAACGATGTGTTTCAATTCATTGGAACATTTTACTACTATAGGAACAATCGCTTTCTTGACTCTCCTCCCCCTGCCCTAGATCCATCATGAACAAGTCTTTGGAAAAATCTTACATTTAGAAAGTTGGATAGTCTTACTGGAGTGAAAGAAATAGTTCTTACCATTTTTATCCACAAATAACATAAAAATGTAACAATGATTGCAAGTAGATACTGAAGAAATAGAGATTACACTGCAGGTTTATAGAAGACACAAAGTCAAAGCAAAAGCAAGCAAAAAGTCATCAAATGGAGAAGAAATTGTTCAGCCTTTCTCTTTTCTTGATCTGTACCTCTGAAGCTGGCATAAACCCTCATGTTTATTAGAAATGTCCTGAACAGGGAATCTTAAAGTAGGGATGCGTATCCTAGTCACTAATGGGATTATTTAATCTCTGTGAACCTCTGTTTTTCTCCCATTGATAAGATGAGAATGATAATACTTTTTTACCTATATAGGTGTGACCAGATGCTGTCATGAATATGAACATATTTGCTAAAGTAAAGTGAGCTATTACTGAAATGTATGATTATTATGGGAAATTTGGTGGGGAAAGTAGAATATGATTAGAATAGCATTTTACTATATTATTATTATTTTTTTACCACAGCACAATTGCCGATTTTCTGTTTAATACTTGTTGAGCACCAGGCTTCCAGGGTAGAGAAATAAACAAAACAAATACTCCTGCAGTGATTGAAGGAAAGCAAACTCTTTTCAAATACATGCTTGTGCCTCAGTACAATACAGCTAACATTTCCTGAGTGCCGGCTAGACAACAAGTGCATGAATATTTTCATTTAAACACTCAGAGCTTAATCTTTTGGCTTAAACTATTTTCTGACATGGAAAGAGCCCAGGTTTTCTTTTAAAAAGATAGAAAATTTAGAATGCTTAGTAAAAGTTATGACATCAAATTAATAGAAATTGACTCAGTTTTTACAACATAAACTTTACAGTGCTTGAACTAAATCAATATCAATTGAATTCTTTGGAGAAAACTTCAACCCTTACTAGTGTTGCTTCCTTCAGGTTGATTCAACAGAACTTTAATCCACCCGAATCATATGTGCTGCGCCTGGATGTGCCTCTGGAGAGCATCAAACTCTCCCTGTACACGAACAGCTTTTCACTCAATTTTTAAATCCCACTTCAATATTATAGAATTTTAGAATTACAAAAGGACCTTAGAGGTTAAAATCTTCCACTCATTCTAGGAGTCTTATAAAATATTCATGGACAATTTTGACCTGCCTTAAAGCTAGACTCCCTTCTATTATGTAAACATCTAAAAAAAAGCATCATATTCTTTCATTAGGTAGCCCAAACGATTATTTCATTGGTAAAATATTAAGACAAAGTCCATATTCCAGGAACATATTTAATACCTCAATTTTGAAAAAAAAAGTCATTATTGTCCTCCATCAAAATTAGGTAGAACTGGAAAATTTTTTACATTATTAGCTGGACATAATGTATTTTTAGACCCTCAGAATAAAATACGTACATATTTGCTTTTTAATGTCTGAAATTAACATTAATGTTAGTAGTCTCCTCATCTCTTACATTATGTTAATACAGTATTTACTAATTAATTTACTCAAATATTTTACATTCTTAGTATATGTCGTGTAGATTACCAGTCCATGAAAAAGATCAAAATTCAATTCTTTATTGTAATTCTTATGTGTTACACAAGGGTGACTCTCTTGCCTCTTCTGTAGCATCTCAGAGGCAATTCTCCGTGCCCAACAATCTTCCCTCTCCTTCCATGTGTTACCCCAGACATATTTGGGGTTCATAAGTGGAGGACCACAACCCCTGGGCTACCTAAAATAAGCCCCTTACATGCACAGAAACGTTGGCCTGCAGGTTCGGTAGAATGTCCTTCTACCAGAGGGCCCTGGATTCCAAAGGTGTTAAGCCATCTCCTAGTGCACCTGGTAGAATTCTTTGCTGGCACTACAATTGTCTTTGGCTCTTAGCTTCCTGAGCAGAGGTTCCTAACCCCCCAGGCTGTGGACTGAGACTGGTCTGCGGCCTGCTAGGAACTAGGCTGTACAGCAGGAGGTAAGTGGCAGGCAAGTGAGCATTACCACCTGAGACCTGCCTCCTGTTACATCAGCCAGCATTAGATTCTGACAGGAGCATAAATTCTGTCATCAACTGCACATGTGAGGGATCTAGCTAGTGCACTCCTTATGAGAATCTAACTATTGCCTGATGATCTGAGATAGAACAGTTTCATCCAAAAACCATCCCAACTGGTTTTGGGATAAAGCTGCCCAAGATGGAAACCAGTCTCTGTTGTCAAAAAGATTAGGGACAGCTCTTCCCAAGGACGGGACTTCCCAGTTGTGTTAGTCCATTTTGTATTGCTGTAAAGGAATATCTGAGACTGGGTAACTTATTCAGAAAAGAGGTTTCTTAGGCTCACAGTTCTGCAGGCAATACAAGCATGGCACCACCACCTGCTCAACTAGTGGTCAGACCTCTGGGAGCTTTTACTCGTGGTGGAAGGCAAAGGGGAAGCTGGTGTTTCACATTGCAAGAGAAGAAGGAGGTCCCAGACTCTTAACCAGCTAAAATAATAGAGCAATAAATCACTCATTTCCATGGGGAGGGCATCAAGCCATTCATGAGAGATCTGCTCCCATAACACAAACACCTCCCACTAGACCCCACCTCCAACACTGTGTGAATCACGTGTCATCATGAGAGTCAGAAAAGACAAAACATCCAAACAATATCCCCAGTTCTCACACCTGTGCAGTGCCTCCAATCAGGGTCATACATAAAGCTGGTGGTGCTGTCATTCGGCCTCTGAAGTTTTTGTTGCACGTGGGTGTGTGCATATGCATATCAGTGGTAACTCCTCAAAGCAAGTCTGGGACTTATCGTCATTTAAGTTTGCATCATGGCCATACTCTTTATATTTCTGTTCCTGGAAAAAAATCCCATGAAACTAAAAACAACAAAGCTGGCCTCCATAGCCACCTCCCTTGTGGGAAATGAGTCATCTAAAATTCACAGGGAGGCATGTTTGGCATGGGATAGAGAAATGATCCTTTTTAATGTAGTGCTTTTGGTAGAAAGAATACCCACACTTGGGACAAGCATATTATATGCCAAGAAAAATATATAACTTTGTGGTAAATATAACCTCTGAGATGGAATTCAACACGTATTTTTGATTTTAACCTTCAGACTCAGTACACAAACCCTGTCCAACTCAACTAGACGCAGTCATGCTGGGTGTTGGACAGAAATTACCAATGAGCTTAGTAAAAACAAACCAAGCTAAAGCAGACAACCAAAACTGCTCTTGAAAACATTTTTTTTTCAAGTTCTTAAAGGCATTTTTACATGTAATATTTCTTATGCTCTGAAGAAATTTATTTTATATAATCATTTAAGAGATTAAATAACTAGTATAATGAATAGAAAATTACTTTTCAATTATTTGGTTACATTTCTGTACAAGGTCAAATACAATTCATGGGAAAACGGAATCTGTCCAAATACACCAAAGAATGACACAAATAAAAACTGTCTGAGAATTCTGAATTTTTTCTGGAGAAACTGTTATGCAATTGTGTCACTATAACCACTGTTAGCATGAGTGGTAGAGAATGTATTTCCAAGGCAGTTTTAGTGGCAAAATAAGATCTGAACACAATTGCCTTAAATAACTTAAAATAATCACAAATTCCATAATTAGGAATCTACTTATGGATCAGGGCGGATGAGAGGCAGGAGTAAGTGGCAGCTCCAGTCAGAGCAGCATGTGGAGGCTTCCACTGTGAATTTTAGCTCCAGATTGACTCCAAGAACAAGCCAGCAATACTGAGATGACTGACAGACCCTCTGAAGAAAACAGACTCTTTCCTCAGGACCCCAGAGACATCCCAAATACTATGAGAGACCCAGCTGTGGAAGTGGAAAACGTCCCCAATGGAGAAGCTGAAGCTGAAAGAAGGAAACCCTCCAGCAAGTTTCCGAGCCCGATTCGTCATTCACCTGGAAACAGACTCAGGGATGCTGTAGGGGGCATCGTGGGAGTGAGACTGGCCCTTCAGGTTTCCTGGGAGCTGGGTGAGGCCTGTGACTGCCAGCTTTCCCCCACTTCCCTGACAATCTGCAAGACCCAGCAGAGGCAGCCATAATCCTAGGTACACAATGCCAGTGACCTGGGAGTCTCATCCCTACCCACCACAGCAACCACAGCAAGACCTGCCCAAGGAGAGTCTGAGCTCACACACATCTAGCCCTGCCCTACATGACAGTCCTTCCCTACCCACCCTGGTAGGGAAAGACAAAGCACATATAATCTTGGGAGTTCTAAGGCCCCACCCACCAATGGTTTCTCTCCACACTACTGCAGCTGATGCTTTCTGGGATGTGCCACCTCCTGGCAGGAGGCCAATCAGCACAAAAATAGACCTCTAAATCAACAAAGTTAAGAACCCCCATGGGTTCACTGCACCCTACACCACCTCCTCCGGAACAGGCACTGGTATCCACAGCTGAGAGATCCATAGATGGTTCACATCACAGGACTCTGTGCAAACAATCTCCAGTACCAGACCAGAACCAGGTAGACTCACCGGGTGGCTGGATCCAGAAGAGACAACAATCACTGCAGTCAGCTTACAGGAAGCCACATCCACAGGAGAACAGGGAGAATACTACACCACGGGAACACCCCATGGGACAAAAAAATCAGAACAACCTTCAGCCCTAGACCTTGCCTCTAACACAGCCTAGCCCAATGAGAAAGAATGAGAAAACCAACCCTGGTAATATGGTGAAACAAGGCGTGTCAACACCCCACAAAAATCACACTAGTTCACCAGCAATGGATTCAACCCAAGAAGACATCCCTGATTCCCCTGAAAAAGAATTCAGGAGGTTAGTTAAGCTACTCAGGGAGGGTCCAGAGAAAGGCAAAGCCCTGTGGGGGTGGGGAAAAAAAGAATCCAAAAAATGATACTAGAAGTGAATGGAGAAATATTAAAGGAAACAGACAGCTTAAAGAAAAAAACAATCCAAAATTCAGGAAACTTTGTTCATACTTTTAGAAATGTGAAATGCTCTGGAAAGTCTCAGCCATAGAATTGAACAAGTAGAAGAGAGAAATTCAGAGCTCAAAGATAAGGACTTTGAATTAACCCAACCCAACAAAGACAAAGAAAAAAGAATAAAAAATTGTGAACAAAGCCTTCACAAATTATGGGATTATGTTAAATGACCAAACCTAAGAATAATTGGTATTCCTGAGGAAGAAGAAAATTCTAAAAGTTTGGAAAACATATTTAGGGAAATAACTGAAGAAAACGTCCATGGCCTAGATAGAGACCTAGGCATGCAAATACAAGAAGCATGAAGAAGACCTGGGAAATTCATCACAAAAAGGTCTTTGCCTAGGCATATTGCCATCAAATTATCCAAAGTTAAGAGGAAAGAAAGACTCTTAAGAGCTGTGAGACAGAAGGACCAGGTAACCTGTAAAACAAAACTTACCCGATTAAAAGCAGATTTACCTGCATAAACCCTACAAGCTAGAAGGGATTGGTGCCCTATCTTCAGCCTCCTCAAACAAAACAGTTAGCAGCCAAGAATTTTGCATCCAGTGAAACTAAGCATTATTTAAGAAGGAAAGATACAGTCATTTTCAGACAAACATACACTGACGGAATTCACCATTAACAAACCACCACTACAAGAACCGCTATAAAAGGAGCTCTAAATCTTGAAACCAAATCCTGGAATCACATGCAAACAGAATCTCTTTAACGCATAAATCACACAAAACCAATAAAACAAAAATACAAGGTAAAAAGCAAAAACAAAACAAAACAACACAACACAGAGTATGCAGGCAACAAAGAGCATGATGACTGCAATGATACCTCACATTTCAATACTAACATTGAATGTACATGGCCTAAATGCTCTGCTTAAAAGATATGGAATTGCAAAATGGGTAAGAACTCACCAACCAACCATCTGCTGCCTTCAGGAGTCTTGCCTAACACATAAGGACTCACAGAAACTTAAAGTAAAAGGCTGGAAAAAGGCATTTCATACAAAGGGACACCAAACTGAGCAGGGATAATTGTTCTTAGATCAGACAAAACAAACTTTAAAGCAACAGCAGTTAAAACAGACAAAGAGAGATATTACATAATGGTAAAAGGCCTTGTCCAACAGGAAAATACCACGATCCTAAACATATATGCATCTAACACTGGAGTTCCCAAATTTATAAAACAATTACTAATGGACCTAAGAAATCAGGTAGACAGCAACACCATAATACTCCACTGACAGCACTAGACAGGTCATCAAGACAGAAAGTCAAGAAAGATACAATGGATTTAAACTATACCTTGGAATAGACTTAACAGATATATACAGAACGCTTCATCCAACAACCACAGAATACACATTCTGTTCAACAATACATGGAACTTTCTTTAGTATAGACCATATGATAGGCCATAAAACGACCCTCAGGCAGTTTCAGACAACTGAAATTATATCAAGCACTCTATCATACCAACAGTGGAATAAAACTGGAAATAAACTCCAAAAGGAACCTTCAACAGCACACAAATACATGGAAATTAAATAATCTGCTCCTGAAGGAGCACTGGGTCCAAAAGCAAATTGAGATAGAAATGTAAAAATTTATCAAACTCAATGACATATTTAAATTACACAACCTATCAAAACCTCTGAGCTACAACTAAGGAGGTGCTAAGAGAAAACTTCATAGCCCTTAACACCTACGTCAAAAAGTCTGAAAGAGCACAAACAGACAATCTAAGGTCATGCCTCAAGGAATGAGAGGAAAAACATAACAAACCAAACCCAAACCCAGAAGAAAGGAAATAGCCAACACCAGACTAAATGTAATGGAAACAAACAAACAAAAATACAAAAGATAAATGAAACAAAAAACTGGTTCTTTGAAAAGATAAAGCTGATAGACCATTAGCAGAATTACCCAAGAGAAGAGAGAAACATCCCAATAGCCTCACTGAGAAGCACAACAGAAGATATCACAACTCACACCACTGAAATACTAAGGATCACTCAAGGCTATTACGAATACCTTGACAGAAATCAACTAGAAAAACTAGAAGAGATGGATGAATTCCTGGAAAAATACAGCCCTCTTAGCTTCAATAAGAAAGAATTAGATGCCCCAAACAAACTAATAACAAGTAGCAAGACTGAAATGGTAATTTAAAAATTACCAACAATAAAAAGAAGTTCAGAAGCAGATGGATTCACCACAGAATCCTACCAGATATTCAAAGAAGAATTGGCAGCAATCCTTTTGACACTATTCCACAAGACAGAGAAAGAAGGAACCCTCCTTAATTCATTCTATGAAGCCAGCATCATCCTATTACCAAAGCCAGGAAAGGACACAACTAAAAAGAAAACTACAGAGCAATGTCCTTGATAAAGATACGTGCTAAAATTCTTAATAAAATACTTGCTAGGCAAATCAAACAACATATCAAACAGATAATCTACCATGATCAAGTGACTCATACCAGGGAGGCAGGGATGGGGTAACATAAGCAAGTCAATAAATGTGCTGTACCACATTAACAGAATTAAAGACAAATATTACATGATCATCTCAATAGATGCAGAAAAAGCATTTAACAAAATCCAACATCATTTTCTGATTAAAACCTTCAGCAAAATCGGTACACAAGGGACATACCTTAATTTAATAAAGGCCATCTATGCCATACCCACAACCAACATAATACTGAATGGGGAAAAGTTGAAAGGATTCCCCCTGAGAATGGAAACAAGACACGGATGGCCACTCTCACCATTCCTCTTCCACATAGTACTGGAAATCCTAGCCAGGGCAATCAGACAAGTGAAAGAAATAAAGGGCATCCAAACAGGTAAAGAGGAAGTCAAACTGTCTCTGTTTGCTAACAATATGATCATCTACCTTGAAAACCCAAAGGACTCCTCCAGAAAGCTCATAGAACTGATAAAAATAATTTAGCAAATTTCCCAATACGAGATTAATGTACACAAATCAGCTCTTCTGTACACCAACAGTGACAAAATGGAGAACCAAATCAAGAACTCAAACCCTTTCACAATTGCTGCCAAAAAAAAAAAAAAAAAAAAAAAAAAAAAAAAAAAAGAAGAAGAAAAAAAATACTTAGGAATATAGCTAACAAAAGGGTGGACAGACCTCTAGTAGGAAAACTACATAACACTGATGAAAGAAAACATAGATGACACAAAGAAATGAAAACACATCACATGGCCCTGGATGGGTAGAATCAATCTTGTAAAAATGAGCATACTGCAATGTACAAATACATGCAATGTACAAACACGATGCAATTCCCATCAAAATTTTACCATCATTCTTCACAGAGTTAGAAAAATAGTTCTAAGGCCGAGTGTGGTGGCTCATGCCTGTAATCTGAGCATTTTGGAGGCCAAGGCGGGTGGATCACCTGAGGTCAGGAGTTCAAGAAAAGCAGTTCTAAAATTCATATGGAAACAAACAAGAGCCAACATAGCCAAAGCACGACTAAGTAAAAGGAACAAATCTGGAGGCATCACACTTCTTGATTTCAAACTATAAGGCCATGGTCACAAAAACAGCATGGTACTGGTATAAAAACAGGCACATAGATCAATGGGAACAGAATGGAAAATCCAGAAATAAACCCAAATACTTACAGCCAACTGATCTTCAGTAAAACAAGCAAAAACATCAAGTGGAGAAAGGACACCCTTTTCAACAAATGGTGCTGAGATAATTGGCCAGCCACATGTAGGAGAATAAAGCTGAATCCTCATCTCTCACCTTATACAAAAATCAACTCAGGACAGATTAAAGACTTAAACCTAAGACCTGAAACTATAAAAATTCCAGAAGATAACACTGGAAGAACCCTTTTAGGCATTGGCTTAGGCAAAGATTTTATGACTAAAAACCCAAAAGCAGTTGCAATATAAACAAAGATAAATAGCTGAGAGATAACTAAAGAGCTTTTGCATGGCAAAAATAACAGTCAGCAGAATAAACAGTTAACTCACAGAGTGAGAGAAAATGTTCACAATATATACTTCTGACAAAGGACTCATATCCAGAATCTACAACAAACTCAAACAAATCAGTGAGAAAAAATCAATCAGCCCCATCCAAAAAAAAGGGAACATGAAAGAAAGAAACAAACAAACAAAGAGAAAGAAACAAAGAAATGAAGAAAGAAAAAGAGAAGGAAGAAATGACAGAAAGAAGGGAGGGAGGTAGACAGGCAGGGAAAGGAAGGAAGGAAAAGGAAGAAAGGAAGAAACCAAGCAGCTCATAGGAGGCTTGGATTCACCCTAAAAAGTGAAGGAGAATTCTTGGGAAATTGTATTCTATAAGCTCCCTGGGAGGAGGGACACTGATATGCACCCCAGGGTTTCCACTGAAGACTTTGAAATACTACATGTATAAAGGACAAACGAAAAGTCTTTGAAGAATCAAGTTCAGTCTTAAATGATCTTAATAACTGATTGGCAAAATTAATGATCTTTATATACTCCAAACGCCTGCTGGGTGAAAAGTTAAATTGCCTGAAACCAGAAGGCAGAGGTTGCGGTGAGCCAAGATCGCCCCATTGCACTCCAGCCTGGGTAACAAGAGCAAAACTCTGTCTCAAAAAAAAAAAAGAAGGGTGGTTGTATGTTTGCACACACTGGATGCGGAGCAGAGTTCAGGAGTCTGGGAGAAGGAAACTTCAGCCAAGGTTGCTTAACAACTGTTTTCTTCTGAACCCAGAAGACAAATTTATTTACAAAGAACAGTACGAATGGAGAGTCTGTGAATCCCTGATATCTAAAAGACGCCATGGCTAAAATAGGTCATAATGCTAAGGGTATTTTTTACAGCAAGCTCTTCCTACATAGCCTGTTGGCAGAAAACTCTAGAAGCAGAAGTTTTCTCAGAACTTCCAGAGTAAAACTGATGTGTGTTTGCATCAGTTCAGAAACCCTTTCTTTGGAGAATGTAGAAACAGTCATTTCCAGCTGTATAGTGGCATATAAGACACAGCAGTAATAATGTGTTTAAAACACAGAAGACCCGCTTCTTACTAACTGATCTGCAGTGTGTTGGTCCCTTTTAGGAAGTTGCATCTATGTTTAAATTCAGACAGTTAGAAACACGTTTCTTCTAAAAGCTGGGTTTGGATATTACAGAGAGGATGGGAATACAGGTTTTAAAGAGAAATAACTGGCTCTAAAACAAACACGGAGCTATCTAGCAGAATGGTTGTCAATGTGTGCATTCAACTTCAAGAGTTTTAATGATGTGTGTTTGCAGCAGTTCAGAAACCCTTTCTTTAGAGAATGTAGAAACAGTCATTTAAAGCCCTATAGTGCCATATAATAGCAGTAAGAATGCCTTTAAAACACTGAAGACCCACATCTTACAAACTGATCAGCTGTGTGTTTTCCTTTTAAGACGTTGCACCTATGTTTAGATTCAGCGATTTAGAAACACGTTTCTTCTAAAAGCTGCATTTGGACATTCCAGAGTGGATGGGAGTACAGACTGTAAAGAGAAATACCTTGCTCTAAAACAAAAATGGAGCTAACTAGCAGAATGGTTGTCAATGTGTCCATTTAAGCTCCAGAGATAAACTGACTTCTGTTTGCAGCAGTTCAGAAATCCTTTCTGTGGAGAATGGAGAAACAGTCATTTCGATCCCTATGGTGGCATATAAGAGTTAGCAGTAAGAATGAGTTTAAAACACAGAAGACACTTCTTACAAATATGACCTGCTGCGTTTTGGTTCCTTATAGGAAGTTGCATCTATGTTTAGATTCAGCGAGGTAGAAACACGTTTCTTCTAAAAGCTGCGTTTGGACATTCCAGAGTGGGTGGGAGTACAGGCTGTAAGGAGAAAAACCTTAATCTAAAAAATAACAGACCTATCTAGCAGACACTTGTCAATGTGTATATTGAACTTCCAGAGTTAAACTGATGTGTGTTTGCAGCAGTTCAGAAACCCTTTCTTTGGAGAATGTAGAAACGGTCTTTTCCAGACCTGTGGTGGCATATAAGAGTTAGCAGTAAGAATGCCTTTAAAACACAGAAGACCCGCTTCTTACAAATTGATCTACACTGTATTGGTTCCTTTTAGGAAGTTTCAACTATATTTAGATTCAGCGAGTTAGAAACACGTTTCTTTTAAAAGCTGCATTTGGACATTCCAGAGTAGATGGGAGTACAGGCTGAAAAGAGAAATACCTTGCTCTAAAACAAAAATGGAGCTATCTAGCAGAATGGTTGTCAATGTGTCCATTTAAGTTCCAGAGTTAAACTGACTTCTGTTTGTAGCAGTTCAGAAATCCTTTCTGTGGAGAATGTAGAAACAGTCATTTCCATCCCTATAGTGGCATATAAGAGTTAGCAGTAAGAATGCGTTTAAAACACAGAAGACACTTCTTACAAATATGACCTGCTGTGTTTTGGTTCCTTATAAGAAGTTGCATCAATGTTTAGATTCAGCGAGTTAGAAACACGTTTCTTCTAAAAGCTGGGTTTGGACATTCCAGAATGGATGGGAGTGCAGGCTGTAAAGAGAAACACCTTGCTCTAAAACAAAAACGGAGATATCTAGCAGAATGTTTGTAAATGTGTGCATTCAACTTTCAGAGTTAAACTGATGTTTGCAGGAGTTCAGAAACCCTTTCTTTGGAGAATATAGAAGCAGTCATTTCCAGGCCTATAGTGTCATAGAAGAGTTAGCAGTAAGAATGCATTTAAAACACAGAAGACCTGATTCTTACAAACTGATCTGCGGTGTGTTGGTTCCTTTTACGAAGTTGCACTTGTGTTTAGATTCAGCGAGTTAGAAACACGTTTCTTCTAAAAGCTGCGTTTGGACATTCCAGAGTGGATGGGAGTACAGGCTGTAAAGAGAAATACCTTGCTCTAAAACAAAAACGGAGCTATCTAGCAGAATGGTTGGCAATGTGTTCATTCAACTTCCAAAGGTAAATTGATGTGTGTTTGCAGCAGTTCAGAAACCCTTTCTTTGGAGAATGCAGAAACAGTCATTTCCAGCCCTATAGAGGCATATAAGAGTTAGCAGTAAGAATGCGTTTAAAACACAGAAGACACTTCTTACAAATATGACCTGCTGTGTTTTGGTTCCTTATAAGAAGTTGCATCAATGTTTAGATTCAGCGAGTTAGAAACACGTTTCTTCTAAAAGCTGGGTTTGGACATTCCAGAATGGATGGGAGTGCAGGCTGTAAAGAGAAACACCTTGCTCTAAAACAAAAATGGAGCTATCTAGCAGAATGGTTGTCAATGTGTTCATTCAACTTCCAAAGGTAAACTGATGTGTGTTTGCAGCAGTTCAGAAACCCTTTCTTTGGAGAATGCAGAAACAGTCATTTCCAGCCCTATAGAGGCATATAAGAGTTAGCAGTAAGAATGCGTTTAAAACACAGAAGACCCGCTTCTTACAAACTGATCTGCTGTGTGTTTGTTCATATAAGGAAGTTGCATCTATGTTTAGATTCAGCCAGGTAGAAACACGTTCTTCTAAAAGCTGCATTTGGACATTCCCGAGTGGATGGTAGTACATGCTGTGAAGAGAAATATCTTGCTCTAAAACAAAAACGAAGCTATCTAGCAGAATGGTTGTCAATGTGTGCATTCATCTTCCAGAGTTAAACTCATGTGTGTTTGCAGCAGTTCAGAAACCCTTTCTTTGGAGAATGTAGAAACAGTCATTTCCAGCCATATAGTGGCATAGAAGAGTTAGCAGTAAGAATGCGTTTAAAACACAGTAGACCCGCTTCTTACAAACAGATCTGCTGTGTGTTGCTGACTTTTAGGAAGTTGATCTATGTTTAGATTCAGCGAGTTTGAAACAAGTTTCTTCTAAAAGCTACGTTTGGACAATCCAGTGTGGATGGGAGTACAGGCTGTAAAGAGAAATACCTTACTCTAAAGCTAAAAAAGGAGCTATCAAGTAGAATGGTTGTCAGTGTGTACATTCAACGTCCACAGTTAAGCTGATGTGAGTTTGCAGTAGTTCAGAAAAAATTTCTTTGGAGAATGTAGAAACAGACATTTCCAGGCCTATGGTGGTATATAAGAGTTAGCAGTAAGAATGCCTTTAAAACACAGAAGACCCGTATCTTAAAAACTGATCTGCTGTGTGTTGGTTCCTATTAGGAAGTTGCCTCTGTGTTTAGACTCAGTGAGTTAGAAACACATTTCTTCTGAAAGCTGCAATTGGATATTCCAGAGTGGATGGGATTACAGGCTGTAAAAAGAAATACCTTGATCTAAAACAAAAACAGAGCGATAGAGCACAATGGTTATCAATGTGTGCATTCATCTTTCAGAGATAAACAGATGTGTGTTTGCAGTAGTTCAAAAACCCTTTCTTTGGAGAACGTAGAAACAGTCATTTCCAGCCCTATAGTGGCATGGAAGAGTTAGCAGTAAGAATGAGTTAAAAACACAGTAGACCCACTTCCTACAAACTGATCTGCTGTGTGTTGGTTCCTTTTACGAAGTTGAATCTAAGTTTAGATTCAGGGAGTTTGAAACAAGTTTCTTCTAAAAGCTGCGTTTGGACATTCCAGTGTGGATGGCAGTACAGGCTGTAAAGAGAAATACCTTACTCTAAAACTAAAAAAGGAGCTATCAAGCAGAATGTTTGTCAATGTGTGCATTCAACGTCCATAGTTAAACTGAGGTGAGTTTGCAGCATTCAGACGCCGTTTTTTTGGAGAATGTAGAAACAGAGATTTCAACCCCTACGGTGGCATATAAGAGTTAGCAGTAAGAATGCCTTTAAAACACAGAAGACCCGCTTCTTACAAACAGATCTGCTGTGTGTTGGTTCCTTTTAGGAAGTTGCATCTGTGTTTAGATTCAGCGAGGTAGGTAGAAACACGTTTCTTCTAAAAGCTGACTTTGGATATTCCAGAGTGGATGGGAGTACAGACTGTAAAGAGAAGAACCTTGCTCTAAAACAAAAACGGAGCTATCTAGCTGAATGATTGTCAATGTGTGCATTCAATTTAGAGAGTTAAACTGATGTGTGTTTGCAGCAGTTGAGAAACCATTCTTCGGAGAAGGTAGAAACAGTCATTTCCTGCCCTAGAGAGGTATATGAGAGTAAGCAGAAAGAATGCTTTAAAACACAGAAGACCCGCTTCCTACAAACTGATCTGCTGTGTGTTGGTTCCTTTTAGGAAGTTGCATCTATGTTTAGATTCATCTCGGTAGAAACACGTTTCTTCTAAAAGCTGCGTTTCGACATTCCAGAGTGGATGGGAGTACAGGCTGTAAAGAGAAATACCTTGCTCTAAAACAAAAACGGAGCTATCCAGCAGAATGCTTGTCAATGTGTGCATTCAACGTCCAGAGTTAAACTGATGTGTGTATGCAGCAGTTCAGAAACCCTTTCTTCAGAGAATGTAGAAACAGTCATTTCCAGCTCTAGAGAGGCATATGAGAGTTAGCAGAAAGAATGCGTTTAAAACACAGGAGACCCGCTTCCTACAAACTGATCCGCTGTGTGTTGGTTCCTTTTAGGAAGTTGTATCTATGTTTAGATTCAGCTCCGTAGAAACATGTTTCTTCTAAAAGCTGCTTTTGGACATTCCAGAGTGGATGGCAGTACAGGCTGTAAAGAGAAATACCTTGTTCTAAAACAAAAATTGAGCTATCTAGCAGAATGGTTATCAAGGTGTGCATTCAACTTCCAGAGTTAAACTTATGTGTGTTTGCAGCAGTTAAGAAACCGTTTCTTCAGAGAATGTAGAAGCAGTCATTTCCTGCTCTAGAGAGGCATATGAGAGTTAGCAGAAAGAATGCGTTTAAAACACAGGAGATGCGCTTCCTACAAACTGATCTGCTGTGTGTTGGTTCCTTTTAGGAAGTTGCCTCTATGGTTTGATTCAGTGAGGTAGAAACACGTTTCTTCTAAAAGCTGCGTTTGGACATTCCAGAGAGAAGGGGAGTACAGGCTGTAAAGAAAAATACCTTTTTCTAAAACAAAAATGGAGCTATCTAGCAGAATGGTTGTCAATGTGTGCATTCAACTTCCAGAGTTAAACTTATGTGTATTTTAACCAGTTCAGAAACCCTTTCTTTGGAGAATGAAGAAACAATCATTTCCAGCTCTAGAGAGGCATATGAGAGTTAGCAGAAACAATGCGTTTAAAACCCAGAAGACCCGCTTCCTACAAACTGATCTATACTGTGTTGGTTCCTTTTAGGAAGTTGCATCTATGTTTAGATTCAGCTCGGTAGAAACACGTTTCTTCTAAAAGCTGCGGTTGGATATTCCAGTGGAGGGGAGTACAGGCTGTAAAGAGAAATACCTTTTTCTAAAACAAAAACGGAGCTATCTAGCAGAGTGGTTGTCAATGTGTGCATTCAACTTCCAGAGTTAAAGTGATGTGTGTTTGCAGCAGTTCAGAAACCCTTTCTTCAAAGAATGTAGAAACAGTCATTTCCAGCTCTAGAGAGGCATATGAGAGTTAGCTGACAGAATGCCTTTAAAACACAGAAGACCCGCTTCCTACAAATTGATCTGTTATGTGTTGGGTCCTTTTAGGAAGTTGCATCTATGTTTAGATTCAGCGAGGTAGAAACACGTTTCTTCTAAAAGATGCGTTTGGACATTGCAGAGTGGATGGGAGTACAGGCTGTAAAGAGAAACACCTTGCTCTAAAACAAAAACGGAGCTGTCTAGCAAATTGGTTGTAAATGTGTGCATTCAACTTCCACAGTGAAACTGATGTGCGTTTGAAGCAGTTCAGAAACCCTTTCTTCGGAGAATGTAGAAACAGTCATTTCCAGCTCTAGAGAGGCATATGAGAGTTAGCAGAAAGAATGCGTTTCAAACACAGAAGACCCGCTTCCTACAAACTGATCGGCTGTGTGTTGGTTCCTTTTAGGAAGTTGATTATATGTTTAGATTCAGCGAGGTAGAAACACGTTTCTTCTAAAAGCTGCGATTGGACATTCCAGAATGGATGGGAGTACAGGCTGTAAGGAGAAATACCTTGCTCTAAAACAAAAACGGAGCTATCTAGCAGAATGGTTTTCAATGTGTGCATTCAACTTCCAGAGGTAAACTGATGTGTGTTTGCAGCAGTTCAGAAACCCTTTCTTCGGAGAATGTAGAAACAGTCATTTCAGGCTCTAGAGAGGCATATGAGAGTTAGCAGAAAGAATGCGTTTAAAACACAGAAGACCCGCTTCCTACAAACTGATCTGCTGTGTGTTGGTTCCTTTTAGGAAGTTGCATTAATGTTTAGATTCAGCGAGGTAAAAACACGTTTCTTCTAAAAGCTGCGTTTGGACAATCAGGAGTGGATGGGAGTACAGGCTGTAAAGAGAAATACCTTGCTCTAAAACAAAAACGGAACTATCTAGCAGAATGGTTGTCAATGTGTACATTCAACTTCCAGAGATAAACTGACGTGTGATTGCAGCAGTTCAGAAACCCTTTCTTCAGAGAATGTAGAAATAGTCATTTCCAGCTCTAGAGAGACATATGAGAGTTAGCAGAAAGAATGCATTTAAAACACAAAAGACCCGCTTCCTACACACTGATCTGCTGTGTGTTGGTTCCTTTCAGGAAGTTGCATCTATGTTTAGATTCAGCGAGGTAGAAACACGTTTCTTCTCTTAGCTGCGTTAGGACATAACAGAGTGAATGGGAGTTCAGGCTGTAAAGAGAAATACCTTGCTCTAAAACAAAAACGGAGCTATCTAGCAGAATGGTTGTCAATGTGTGCATTCAACTTCCAGAGTTAAACTGATCTGTGTTTGCAGCAGTTGAGAAAACCTTTCTTCGAAGAATGTAGAAACAGTCATTTCCAGCTCTAGAGAGACATATGAGAGCTAGCAGAAAGAATGCGTTTAGAACAAAGAAGACCCGCTTCCTACAATCTGATCTGCTGTGTTTTGGTTTCTTTTAGGATGTCGCATCTATGTTTAGATTTAGCGAGGCAGAAACACGTTTCTTCTAAAAGCTGCATTTGGACATTCCAGGGTGGATGGTAGTACAGGCTGTAAAGAGAAATACCTTGCTCTAAAACAAAAACGGAGCTAACTAGCAGAATGGTGGTCAATGTGTGCATTCAACTTGCAGAGTTAAACTTATGTGTGTTTGCAGCAGTTGAGAAACCCTTTCTTCAGACAATGTGGAAACAGTCATTTCCAGCTCTGCAGAGGCATATGAGAGAAGAAAGAATGCGTTTAAAACACAGAAGAACCACTTCCTACAAACTGATCTGCTGTGTATTGGTTCCTTTTAGGAAGTTGCATCTATGTTTAGATTCAGCGAGGAAGAAACACGCTTCTTCCTAAAGCTGCGTTTGGACATTCCGGAGTGGATGGGAGTACAGGCTGTAAAGAGAAATACCTTGCTCTAAAACAAAAACGGAGCTATTTAGCATAATGGTTGTCAATGTGTGCATTCAACTTCCAGGGTTAACCTGATGTGTGTTTGCAGCAGTTGAAAAACCCTTTCTTTGGAGAATGTAGAAACAGTCATTTCCAGCTCTAGAGAGGCATATGAGAGTTAGCAGAAAGAATGCGTTTAAAACACTGAAGACCCGATTCCTACAAACTGATCTGCTGAGTGTTGGTTCCTTTTAGGAAGTTGCATCTACGTTTAGATTCAGCGACGTAGAAACACGTGTCTTCTAAAAGCTGCGTTAGGACATTCCAGAGTGGATGGGAGTAGACATTGTAAAGAGAAATACCTTGCTCTGAAACAAAAACGGATCTATCTCGCAGAATGGTTGCCAATATGTGCATGAAACTTCCAGATTTAAACTGATATGTGTTTGCAGCAGTTGACAAAGCATTTCTTCTGAGAATGTAGAAACAGTCATATTCAGCTCTAGAGAAGCTAATGGGAGCTAGCAGAAAAAATGCGTTTAAAACACAGAAGACCAGCTTCCTACAAACTAATCTGCTGTGTGTTGGTTCCTTTTAGGAAGTTGCAACTATGTTTAGATTCAGCGAGGTAGAAACACGTTTCTTCTAAAAGGTGCGTTTGGACATTGGATGGGAGTACAGGCTGTAAAGAGAAATACCTTCCTCTAATACAAAAACGGAGCTATCTAGCAGAATGGTGGTCAATGTGTGCATTCTACGTCCAGAGCTAAACTGACGTGTGTTTGCAGCAGTTGGGAAACCCTTTCTTCGGAGAATGTAGAAACAGTCACTTCCAGCTCTAGAGAAGCATATGAGAGTTAGCAGAAAGAAAGCGTTTAAAACACAGAAGACCCGCTTCCTACCAACTGATCTACTGTGTGTTGGTTCCTTTTAGGACGTTGCATCTATATTTAGATTCAGCGAGGTAGAAACACGTTTCTTCTAAAAGCTGCGTTTGGACATTCCAGAGTGGATGAAAGTACAGGCTGTAAAGAGAAATACCTTGCTCTAAAACAAAAATGGAGCTAACTAGCAGAAGGGTGGTCAATGCGTGCATTCAACTTCCAGAGTAAACCTGATGTGTGTTTGCAGCAGTTGAGAAAACCTTTCTTCGAAGAATGTAGAAACAGTCATTTCCAGCTCTAGAGAGACATATGAGAGCTAGCAGAAAGAATGCGTTTAGAACAAAGAAGACCCGCTTCCTACCATCTGATCTGCTGTGTTTTGGTTTATTTTAGGATGTTGCATCTATGTCTAGATTCAGCGAGGCAGAAACCCGTTTCTTCTAAAAGCTGCATTTGGACATTCCAGGGTGGATGGTAGTACAGGCTGTAAAGAGAAATACCTTGCTCTAAAACAAAAATGGAGATAACTAGCAGAATGATTGACAATGTGTGCATTCAACTTGTAGAGTTAAACTGATGTGTGTTTGCAGCAGTTGAGAAACCCTTTCTTCAGACAATGTGGAAACAGTCATTTCCAACTCTGCAGAGGCATATGAGAGTTAGAAGAAAGAATGCGTTTAAAACACAGAAGAACCACTTCCTGCAAACTGATCTGCTGTGTGTTGGTTCCTTTTAGGAAGTTGCATCTATGTTTAGATTCAGCGAGGAAGAAACACGTTTCTTCTAAAAGCTGCGTTTGGACATTCCGGAGTGGATGGGAGTACAGGCTGTAAAGAGAAATACCTTGCTCTAAAACAAAAACGGAGCTATCTAGCAGAATGGTTGTCAATGTGTGCATTCAACTTCCATGGTTAACCTGATGTATGTTTGCAGCAGTTGAGAAACCCTTTCTTCGGAGAATGTAGAAACAGTCATTTCCAGCTCTAGAGAGGCATATGAGAGTTAGCAGAAAGAATGCGTTTAAAACACTGAAGACCCGCTTCCTACAAACTGATCTGCTGAGTGTTGGTTCCTTTCAGGAAGTTGCATCTACGTTTAGATTCAGCGACGTAGAAACACGTTTCTTCTAAAAGCTGCGTTAGGACAATCCAGAGTGGATGGGAGTAGACATTGTAAAGAGAAATACCTTGCTCTAAAACAAAAACGGATCTATCTGGCAGAATGGTTGTCAATATGTGCATGAAACTTCCAGAGTTAAACTGATGTGTGTTTGCAGCAGTTGAGAAAGCATTTCTTCTGAGAATGTAGAAACAGTCAGTTTCAGCTCTAGAAAAGCAAATGGGAGTTAGCAGAAAATATGCGTTTAAAACACAGAAGACCAGCTTCCTACAAACTGATCTGCTGTGTGTTGGTTCCTCTTAGGAAGCTGCAACTATCTTTAGATTCAGCTAGGTAGAAACACGTTTCTTCTAAAAGCTGCGTTTGGACATTCCATAGTGGATGGGAGTACAGGCTGTAATTAGAAATATGATGCTCTAAAACAAAAACAGAGCTATCTAGCAAAATGGTTGTCAATGTGTGCATTCAACTACCAGAGTTAAACTGATGTGTGTTTGCAGCAGTTGAGAAACCCTTTCTTCAAAGAATGTAGAAACAGTCATTTCCAGCTCTAGAGAGGCAAGTGAGAGTTAGCAGAAAGAAAGCGTATAAAACACAGAAGAGCCGCTTCCTACAAACTGATCGGCTGTGTGTTGCTTCCTTTTAGGAAGTTGCATCTATGTTTAGATTCAGCGAGGTAGAAACACGTTTCATCTAAAAGCTGCGTTTGGACATTCCAGAGTGGATGGGAGTACAGGCTGTAAAGAGAAATACCTTGCTCTAAAACAAAAACGGAGCCATCTAGCAGAATGGTTGTCAATGTGTGCATTCAAGTTCCAGACTTAAACTGATGTGTGTTTGCAGCAATTCAGAAACCCTTTCTTCGGAGAATGTAGAAACAGTCATTTCCAGCTCTAAAGAGGCATACGAGAGTTAGCAGAAAGAATGCGTTTAAAACAAAGAAGACCCGCTTCCTACAAACTGATCAGCTATGTGTTGGTTCCTTTTAGGAAGTTACATCTATATATAGATTCAGCGAGGTAGAAACACGTTTCCTCTAAAAGCTGCGTTTGGATATTCCAGAGTGGATGGGAGTACAGGCTGTAAAGAGAAATACCTGGCTCTAATACAAAAACGGAGCTATCTAGCAGAATGGTGGTCAATGCGTGAATTCAACTTCGAGAGCTAAACTGAACTGTGTTTGCAGCAGTTGAGAAACCCTTTCTTCGGAGAACGTAGTAACAGTCATTTCCAGCTATGAAGAGGCATATGAGGGTTAGCAGAAAGAATGCGTTTAAAACACAGAAGAACCACTTCTTACAAACTGATCTGCTGTGTGTTGGTTCCTTTTAGGAAGTTGCATCTATGTTTAGATTCAGCGAGGTAGAAACACGTTTCTTCTAAAAGCTGCGTTTGGACATTCCAGAATGGATGGGAGTACAGGTTGTGAAGAGAAATACCTTGCTCTAAAACAAAAAAGGAGCTATTTAGCATAATGGTTGTCAATGTGTGCATTCAACTTCCAGAATTTACCTGATGTGTGTTTGCAGCATTTGAGAAACCCTTTCTTCGGAGAATGTAGAAACAGTCATTTCCAGTTCTAGAGAGGCATATGAGAGTTAGCAGAAAGAATGCGTTTAAAACCCTGAAGACCCGCTCCCTACAAACTGATCTGCTGAGTTTTGGTTCCTTTTAGGAAGTTGCATCTATGTTTAAATTCAGCGAGGCAGAAACACGTTTCTTCTAAAAGCTGCGTTTGGACATTCCAGAGTGGATGGGAGAACCGGCTGTAAAGAGAAATACCTTGCTCTAAAACCAAAACGGAGCTATGTAGCAGAATGGTTGTCAATGTGTGTATTTAACTTCCCGAGTTAACCTTAGGTGTGTTTGCAGCAGCTCTGACACCCTTTCTTTGGAGAATGTAGAAACAGTCATTTCCTGCCCTAGAGACGCAAATAAGAGTTAGCAGTAAGAATGCGTTTAAAACACGGAAGACTAGCTTCTTACAAAATCATCTGTTGTGTGTTGGTTCCTTTTAGGAAGTTGCATCTATGTTTAGATTCAGCGAGGTAGAAACAGGTTTCTTCTAAAAGCTGCGTTTGGTCATTCTAGATTGGATGGGAGAACAGGGTGTAAAGAGAAATACCTTGCTCTAAAACCAAAACGGAGTTACATAGCAGAATGGTTGTCAACGTGTGTATTCAACTTCCAGAGTTAAACTGATGTGTGCCTGCAGAAGTTCAGAAACACTTTCATTGGAGAATGTAGAAGCCGTCATTTCCAGCCCTACAGACGAATATAAGAGTTAGCAGTAAGAATGTGTTTAAAACACAGAAGACCCGCTTCTTACAAACTCATCTGCTGTGTGTTGGTTCCTTTTAGGAAGTTGCATCTATGTTTACATTCAACGAGGTAGAAACACGTTTCTTCTAAAAGCTGCGTTGGGACATTCCAGAGTGGATTGGAGAACAGCCTGTAAAGAGAAATTTCTTAATCTAAAACCCAAACGTAGCTATCTAGCAGAAGGATTGTCAATGTGTGCATTCAACTTCCTTAGTTAAACTGATGTGTGTTTGCAGCAGTTCATAAACCCTTTCTTTGGAGAATGTAGAAACTGTCATTTCCAGCCTTAGATATGCATATAAGTGTTAGCAGTAATAATGCCTTTAAAACACAGAAGACCCACTTCTTACAAACTGATCTGCTGTGTGTTGGTTCCTTTTAGGAAGTTGCATCTATATTTAGATTCAGCGAGGTAGAAACACGTTTCTTCTAAAAGCTGCATTTGGACATTCCAGAGTGGAAGGGATAACAGGCTGTAAAGAGAAATAGCTTTCTCTAAAACCAAAATGGAAGTATCTAGCAGAATGGATGTCAATGTGTGTATTCAACTTCCAGAGATAAATTGATGTGTGTTTGCAGCAGTTTAGAAACCTTTTCTATGGAGAATGTAGAAACAGTCATTTCCAGCCCCAGAGATGCATATGAGAGGTAGCAGTTAGAATGCGTTTAAAACACAGAAAACCCACTTCTTACAAACTCATCTGCTGTTTGTTGGTTTTCATTATGCAGTTGCATCTATACTTAGATTCAGCGAGGTAGAAACACGTTTCTTCTAAAAGCTGCGTTTGGACATTCCAGAGTGGATGGGAGAACAGGCTGTAAAGAGAAATACTTTGCTCTAAAACCAAAACGGAGCTATCTAGCACAATGGTTGTCAATGTGTGTATTCAACTTCCAGAGTTAAACTGAGGTGTGTTTGCAGCAGCTCAGAATCCCTTTCTTTGGAGAATGTAGAAACACTCATTTCCAGCCCTAGAGACGCCTGTAAGAGTTAGCAGTAAGAGTGTGTTTAAAACACAAAAGACCCGCTTCTTAAAAATTCATCTGCTCTGTGTCAGTTCCTTTTAGAAAGTTGCATCTATGTTTAGATTCAGCGAGGTAGAAACACGTTTCTTCTAACAGCTGCGTTTGGACATTCCAGAGTGGATGGGAGAACAGGCTTTAAAGAGAAATACCTTGCTCTAAAACGAAAACGGAACTATCTAGCAGAATGGTTGTCAATGTGTGTATTCAACTTCCATTGTTAAACTGATGTGTGTTTGCAGCAGTTCAGAAACCCTTTCTTTGTAGAATGTAGAAGCAGACCATTCAAGCCCTAGAGAAGCATATAAGAGCTAGCAGTAAGTATGCGTTTAAAACACAGAAGACCCTCTTCTTACAAACTCATCTGCTGTGTGTTGGTTCCATTTAGGAAGATGCATCTTTGTTTAGATTCAGCGAGGTAGAAACACGTTTCTTCTAAAAGCTGCGTTTGGATCTTACAGAGTGGATGGGAGAACAGGTTGTAAAGAGAAATGCCTTGTTCTAAAATCAAAACGGAACTATGAAGCAAAATGGCTGTCAATGTGTGTATTCAAATTCCAGAGTTAAAGTGATGTGTGTTTGCAGCAGTTCAGAAACCCTTTCTTTGGAGAATGTAGAAACAGTCATTTCCAGCTATAGAGACGCATATAAGGGTTAGCAGTAAGAATGCGTTTAAAACACAGAAGACCGCTTCGTGCAAACTAATCTGCTGTGTGTTGGTTCTTTTTAGGAAGTAGCATCTATGTTTAGATTCAGCGAGGTAGAAACACGTTTCTTCTAAAAGCTGCGTTTGGACATTCCAGAGTAGATGGGAGAACAGGCTGTAAAGAGAAATACCTTGCTCTAAAACCAAAACGGAGCTATCTAGCAGAATGGTTGTCAATATGTGTATTCAACTTCCAGAGCTAAAGTGATGTGTGTTTGCAGCAGTTCAGAAACCCTTTCTTTGGAGAATGTAGAAACAGTCATTTCCAGCCCTAGAGACGCATATAACAGCAGTAAGAATGCGTTTAAAACACAGAAGACCCACTTCGTACAAACTCATCTGCTGTGACTTGGTTCCTTTTAGGAACTTACATCTATGTTTAGATTCAGCGAGGTAGAATCACGTTTCTTCTAAAAGCTGCGTTTGGACCTTCCAGAGTGGATGGGAGAAAAGGCTGTAAAGAGAAATACCTTGCTCTAAAACCAAAACGGAGCTATCTAACAGAATGGTTGTCAATGTGTGCATTCAACTTCCAGAGATAAAGTGATGTGTGTTTGCAGCAGTTCAGAAACCCTTTCTTTAGAGAATGTAGAAACAGTCATTTCCAACCCTAGAGACCCATATAAGAGTTAGCAGTTAGAAAGCGTTTAAAACACAGAAGAACCACTTCGTACAAACTCATCTGCTGTGTGTTGGTATCTTTTAGGAAGTTGCATATATGTTTAGATTCAGCGAGCTAGAAACACGTTTCTTCTAAAAGCTGCCTTTGGGCATTCCAGAGTAGATTTTTGAACAGGCTGTAAAGAGAAATACCTTACTCTAAAACCAAAACGGAGCTATCTAGCAGACTGGTTGTCAATGCGTGTATTCAACTTCCAGAGTTAAAGTGATGAATGTTTGCAGCAGCTCAGAAACCCTTCCTTTGGACAATGTAGAAACAGTCATTTCCAGCCCTAGAGACGCATATAAGAGTTAGCAGTAAGAATGCGTTTAAAACACAGAAGACCGGCTTCGTACAAACTCATCTGTTGTGTGTTGGTTCCTTTTTGGAAGTTGCATCTATGTTTAGATTCGGCGAGGTAGAAACACGTTTCTTCTAAAAGCTGCGTTTGGACATTCCAGCGTGGATGGGAGAAGAGGCTGTAAAGAGAAATACCTTGCTCTAAAACCAAAACGGAGCTATCAAGCAGAATGGTTGTCAATGACTGTATTCAACTTCCAGAGATAAACTGATGTGTGTTTGCAGCAGTTCAGAAACCCTTTCTTTGGAGAATGTAGAAACAGTCATTTCCAGCCCTAGAGACGCATATAAGACTTAGCAGTAAGAATGCGTTAAAAACACAGAAGACCCGCTTTGTACAAACTCATCTGCTGTGTGTTGGTTCCTTTTAGGAAGTTGCATCTATGTGTAGATTCAGCGAGGTAGAAACACGTTTCTTCTAAAAGCTGCGTTTGGACATTCCAGAGTGGATGGGAAACAGGCTGTAAAGAGAAATATCTTGTTCTAAAACCAAAACGGAGCTATCTAGCAGAATGGTTGTCAATGTGTGTATTCAAACTCCAGAGTTAAAGTGATGTGTGTTTGCAGCAGTTCAGAAACCCTTTCTTTGGAGAATGTAGAAACAGTCATTTCCAGCCCTAGAGATGCACATAAGAGTTAGCAGTAAGAATCCGTTTAAAACACAGAAGACCCGCTTCGAACAAACTAATCTGCTGTGTTTTGGTTTTCTTTAGTTAGTTGCATCTATGTTTAGATTCAACGAAGTAGAAACACGTTTCTTCTAAAAGCTGCGTTTGGACATTCCAGAGCGGATGGGAAAACAGTCTGTAAAGAGAAATACCTTGCTCTAAAAGCAAAACGGAGCTATCTAGCAGAATGGTTGTCAATGTCTGTATTCAACTTCCAGAGTTAAACTGATGTGTGTTGGCAGCAGTTCAGAAACCCTTTCTTTGGAGAATGTAGAAACAGTCATTTCCAGCCCTAGAGACGCATATAAGAGTTAGCATTAAGAATGCGTTTAAAACACAGAAGACCCGCTTCCTACAAACTCATCTGCTGTGTGTTGGTTTTCTTTGGGTAGTTGCATCTATGTTTAGATTCAGCGAGGTAGAAACACATTTCTTCTAAAAGCTGCGTTTGGACATTCCAGAGTGGATAGGAGAACAGGCTGTAAAGAGAAATACCTTGCTCTAAATCCAAAACGGAGCTATCTAACCGAATGGTTGTCAATGTGTGTATTCAACTTCCAGAGATAATCTGACCTGTGTTTGCAGCAGCTCAGAACCTCTTTCTTTGGAGAATGTAGAAACAGTCCTTTCCAGCCGTAGAGACCCATATAAGAGTTAGCAGTAAGAATGGGTTTAAAACACAGAAGACCCGCTTCCTACAAACTCATCTACTGTGTGTTGATTCCTTTTAGGAAGTTGCATCTATGTTTAGATTCAGCGAGGTAGAAACACGTTTCTTCTAAAAGCTGCATTTGCACATTCCAGAGTGGATGGGAGAACAGGTTGTAAAGAGAAATACCTTTCTCTAAAACCAAAATGGAGCTATCTAGCAGAATGGTTGTCAATGTGTGTATTCAACTTCCAGAGTTAAACTGATGTGTGTTTGCAGCAGCTCAGAAACCCTTTCTTTGGAGAATGTAGAAACAGTCATTTCCAGCCCTAGAGACACATATAAAAGTTTGCAGTAAGAATGCGTTTAAAACACAGAAGACCTGCTTTGTACAAACTCATCTGCCCTGTGTTGGTTCCTTTTAGGAACTTGCATCTATGTTTAGATTCCGCAAGGTAGAAACAAGTTTCTTCAAAAAGCGGCGTTTGGACATTCCAGAGTGGATGGGAGAACAGGCTGTAAAGAGAAATACCTTGCTCTGAAACCAAAACGGAGGAATCTAGCAGAATGGTTGTCAATGTGTGTATTCAACTTCCAGAGTTAAACTGATGTGTGTTTGCAGCAGCTCAGAAGCCCTTCCTTTGGAGAATGTAGAAACAGTCATATCCAGCCCAAGAGACCCATATAACAGCAGTAAGAATGCGTTTAAAACACAGAAGACCCACTTCGTACAAACTCATCTGCTGTGTCTTGCTTCCTTTTAGGAACTTGCATCTATGTTTAGATTTAGCGAGGTAGAAACACGTTTCTTCTAAAAGCTGCGTTTGGACATTCCAGAGTGGATGGGAGAACAGAACGTAGAGAGAAATACCTTGCTGCAACACCAAAACGGAGCTATACAGCAGAATGGTTGTAAATGTGTGTATTTAACTTCCAGAGCTAAACTCATGTGTGTTTGCAGCACTTCAGAAACCTTTTCGTTGGAAAATGTAGAAACAGACTTTTCCAGCCCTATAGACGCATATAAGAGTTAGCAGTAAGAAGGCGTTTAAAACACAGAAGAGCCGCTTCGTACAAACTCATCTGCTGTGTGCTGGTTCCTTTTAGGAAGTTGCATCTTTGTTTGCAATCAGCGAGTTAGAAACAACTTTCTTCTAAAAGCTGCGTTTGGACATTCCAGTGTGGATTGGACAACAGGTTGTAAAGAGAAATATCTTGCTCTAAAACCAAAATGGAGCTATCTAGCAGAATGGTTGTCAATGTGTGTATTGAACATCCAGAGTGAAACTCATGTGTGTTTGCAGCAGTTCAGAAACCCTTTCTTTGGAGAATGTAGAAACAGTCATTTCCACCCTAGAGACGCATATAAGAGTTAGCAGTAAGAATACGTTTAAAACACAGAAAACCCACTGCGTACAAACTCAACTGCTGTGTGTTGGTTTCTTTTAGGAAGTTGCATCTATGTTTGGATTCAGCGAGGTAGAAACACGTTTCTAATAAAAGCTGGGTTTGGACATTCCACAGTGGATGGGAGAACAGGCTGTAAAGAGAAATACCTTGCTCTAAAACCAAAACAGAGCTATCTAGCAGAATGGTTTGTCAATGTGTGCATTCAATTTCCAGAGTTAAACTGATGTGGGTTTGCAGCAGGTCAGAAACCCTTTCTTTGGAGAATGTAGAAACAGTCATTTCCAGCCCTAGAGATGCATATAAGAGTTAGCAGAAAGAAAGCGTTTAAAATACAGAAGACCCGCTTCGTACAAACTCATCTGCTGTGTGTAGGTTCCTTTTAGCAAGTTGCATCTATGTTTAGATTCAGCGAGGTAGAAACACGTTTCTTGTAAAAGCTGTGTTTGGACATTCCCGAGTGAATGGGAGAACAGGCTGTAAAGAGATATACCTTGCTCTAAAACCAAAACAGAGCTATCTAGCAGAATGGTTTGTCAATGTGTGCATTCTACTTCCAGAGTTAAACTGATGTGTGTTTGCAGCAGTTAAGAAACACTTTACTTGGAGAATGTAGAAACAGTCATTTCCAGCCCTAGAGACGCATATAAGAGTTAGCATTAATAATGCGTTTAAAACACAGAAGACCCTCTTCGTACAAACTATTCTACTGTGTGTTGGTTCCTTTTAGGAAGTTGGTTCTATGTTTGTATTCAGCGAGGTAGAAACACGTTTCTTCTAAAAGCTGCGATTGGACATTCCAGAGTGGATGGGAGAACAGGTTGTAAAGAGAAATATCTTGGTCTAAAACCAAAACAGAGCAATCTAGCAGAATGGTTGTCAATGTGTGTATTCAACATCCAGAGATAAACTCATGTGTGCTTGCAGCAGTTCAGAAACCCTTTCTTTGGAAAATGTACAAACAGTCACTTCCAGCACTAGAGACGCATATAAGAGTTAGCAGTAAGATTGCGTTTAAAACACAGAAGACCACTTTCGTACAAACACATCTGCTGTGTGTTGGTTCCTTTTAGGAAGTTGCACCTACGTTTATATTCAGCGAGGTAGAAACAGGTTTCTTGTAAAAGTTTCCTTTTGACATTCCAGAGTGGATGGGATAACAGGCTGTAAAGAGAAATACCTTGCTCTAAAATCAAAACGGAGCTATCTAGCAAAATGGTTGTCAATGTGTGTATTCAACTTCCAGAGATAATCTCATGTTTGTTTGCAGCAGTTCAGAAACCCTTTCTTTGGAGACTGTAGAAAAAGTAATTTCAAGCCCTAGAGCCGAATATAAGAGTTAGGAGTAAGAATGCGTTCAAAACACAGAAGACCCGCTTCGTACAAACTCATATGCTGTGTGTTGGTTCCTCTTAGGGAGTTTCATCTATGCTTAGATTCAGCGAGGTAGAAACACGTTGCTTCTAAAAGCTGCGTTTAGACATTCCAGAGTGGATGTGAGAACAGGCTGTAAAGAGAAATACCTTGCTCTAAAACCAAAACGGAGCTACCTAGCAGAATGGTTGTCAATGTGTGTATTCAACATCCAGAGTTAAACTCATGTGTGTTTGTAGCAGATCAGAAAAACTTTCTTTGGAGAATGTAGAAACAGTCATTTCGAGCCCTAGAGATGCATATAAGAGTTAGCAGTAAGAAGGCGTTTAAAACACAGAAGAACCCCTTCGTACAAACTCATCTCCTATGTCTTGGTTCCTTTTAGGAAGTTGCATCTATGTTTAGATTCAGCGAGGGAGAAACACGTTTCTTGTAAAAGCTGCGTTTGGACATTCCCGAGTGGATGGGAGAACAGGCTGTAAAGAGAAATATCTTGCTCTAAAACAAAAATGGAGCTATCTAGCAGAATGGTTGTCAATGTGTGTATTCAACTTTCACAGTTAAAGTGATGTGTGTTTGCAGCAGTACATAAACCCTTTCTTTGGAGAATGTGGAAACAGTCATTTCCAGCTCTAGAGACGCATATAAGTGTTAGCAGTAAAAATGCGTTCAAAATACAGAAGACCCGCTTCGTACAAACTCATCTGCTTTGTGTTGGTTCCTTTTAGCTAGTTGCATCTAGGTTTAGATTCAGCAAGGTAGAAACAAGTTTATTCTAAAAGCTGCGTTTGGACATTCCAGAGTGGATGGGAGAACAGGCTGTAAAGCTAAATATCTTGGTCTAAAACCAAAAAAGAGCTATCTAGCAGAATGTTTGTCAATGTGTGTATTCATCATCCAGAGTTAAACTCATGTGTGTTTGCAGCAGTTCAGAAACCGTTTCTTTGGAGAATGTAGAAACAGTTACTTACAGCCCTAGAGATGCGTATAAGAGGTAGCTGTAAGAATGCGTTTAAAACACAGAAGTCCCCCTTCGTACAAACTCATGTGCTGTGTGTTGGTTCCGTTTAGGAAGTTGCATCTATGTTTAGATTCAGCGAAGTAGAAACACGTTTCTTCTAAAAGCTGCGTTTGGACATTCCAGAGTGGATGGGAGAACAGGCTGTAAAGAGAAATATCTTGGTATAAAACCAAAACAGAGCAATCTAGCAGAATGGTTGTCAATGTGTGTATTCAACATCCAGAGTTAAACTGACGTGTGTTTGCAGCAGTTCAGAAACCCTTTCTTTGTAGAATGTAGAAACAGTCATTTCCAGCCTTAGAGACGCATTTAAGAGTTAGCAGTAAGAATGCGTTTAAAACACAGAATACCCGCTTCGTACAAATTCATCTGCTGTGGGTTTTTTCCTTTTAGGAAGTTGCATCTATGTTTAGATTCAGCGAGGTAGAAACACGTTTCTTCTGAAAGCTGCGTTTGGACATTCTAGAGTGGATGGGAGAACAGGCTGTAAAGAGAAACACATTGCTCTAAAACCAAAACGGAGCTATCTAGCAAAATGGTTGACAATGTGTGTATTCAACTTCCACAGTTAAACTCATGTGTGTTTGCAGGAGTTCAGAAACGCTTTCTTTGGATAATGTAGAAACTGTCATTTCCAGCCCTAGAGACGCATATAAGAGGTAGCAGTAAGAATGCGTTTAAAACACAGAAGTCCCGCTTCGTACAAACTCATCTGCTGAGTGTTGGTTCATATTAGGAAGTTGCATCTATGTTTAGATTTAGCGAGGTAGAAATACGTTTCTTCTAAAAGCTGCCTTTGGACATTTCAGAATGGATGGGAGAGCATGCTGTAAAGAAAAATATCTTGCTCTAACACCAAAACGGAGCTATCGAATAGAATGGTTGTCAATGAGTGTATTCAACTTCCAAAGTTAAACTCATGTGTTTTTGCAGCAGTTCAGAAACCTTTTCTTTGGAGAATGTAGAAACAGTCATTTCCAGCCCCAGAGACGCATATAAGAGTCAGCAGTAAGAATGCGTTTAAAACACAGAAGACCGGCTTCGTACAAACTCATCTGCGGTGTGTTGGTTCCTTTTAGGAAGTTGCATCTATGTTTAGATTCAGCGAGGTAGAAACACGTTTCTTGTAAAAGCTGCGTTTGGACTTTCCAGAGTCGATGGGAGAACAGGCTGTGAAGAGAAATACCTTGCTCTAAAACCGAAACGGAGCTGTCTAGCAGAAGGGTTGTCAATGTGTGTATTCAACTTCCAGAGATAAATTCATGTGTGTTTTCAGCAGTTCAGAAACCTTTTCCTTGGAGAATGTAGAAACAGTTATTTCCAGCCCCAGAGACGCATATAAGAGTTAGCAGTAAGAATGCGTTTAAAACACAGAAGACCCGCTTCGAACAAACACATCTGCTGTGATTTGGTTCCTTTTAGGAAGTTGCATCTATGTTTGGATTTAACGAGGTAGAAACACGTTTCTTCTAAAAGCTGCGTTTGGACATTCCAGAGTGGATGGGAGAACAGGCTGTAAAGAAAAATACCTTACTCTAAAACCAAAACGGAGCTATCTAATAGAATGGTTGTAAGTGTGTTTATTCAACTGCAAGAGTTAAACTGATGTGTGTTTGCAGCAGTTCAGAAACTCTTTCTTTGGAGAATGTAGAAACAGTCATTTCCAGCCATATAGAGGCATATAAGAGTTAGCAGAAAGAATGCGTTTAAAACACAGAAGACCCGCTTCGTACAAAATCATCTGCTGTGTGTTGGTTCCCTTTAGGAAGTTGCATCTATGTTTAGATTCAGCGAGGTAGAAATACGTTTCTTCTAAAAGCTGCGTTTGGTCATTCTAGAGTGGATGGGAGAACAGGCTGTAAAGAGAAATATCTTCCTCTAAAACCAAAACGGAGCTATCTAGCAGAATGATTGTCAATGTGTTTATTCAACCTCCAGAGTTAAACTCAGGTGTTTTTGCAGCAGTTCAGATACCCTTTCTTTGGAGAATGTAGAAAGAGTTATTTCCAGCCCTAGGGACGCATTTAAGAGTTAGCAATAAGAATGTGTCTAAAACACAGAAGACCCGCTTCGTACAGACTCATCTGCTGTGTGTTGGTTCCTTTTAGGAAGTCGCATCTATGTTCAGATTCGGCGAGGTTGAAACACGTTTCTTCTAAAAGCTGCGTTTGCACATTCCAGAGTGGATGGGAGAACAGGCTGTAAAGAGAAATACCTTGCTCTAAAACCAAAACGGAATTATCTAGCATAATGGTTGTCAAGGTGTGTATTCAACTTCCAGAGTTAAACTCATATGTTTTTGCAGCAGTTCAGAAACCCTTTCTTTGGAGAATGTAGAAACAGTCATTTCCAGCCCTAGAGACGCATATAAGAGTAACCAGTAAGAATGCGTTTCAAACACAGAAGAACCGCTTCGTACAAACTGATGTTCTGTGTGTTATTTCCTTTAAGGAAGTTGCATCTATATTTTGATTCAGCGAGGTAGAAACACGTTTCTTCTAAAAGCTGAGTTTGGACATTCTAGAGTGGAAGGGAGAATAGACTGTAAAGAGGAGTACTTTGCTCTAAAACCAAAACGGAGCTATCTAGCAGAATGGTTGTCAATGTGTGTATTCAACTTCCAGAGATAAACTGATATGTCTTTGTAGCAGTTCAGAAACCCTTTCTTTGGAGAATGTAGAAACAGTCATTTCCAGCCCTAGAGACGCATATAAGAATTAGCAGTAAGAATGCGTTTAAAACACAGAAGTCCCGCTTTGTACAAACTCATCTGCTGTGTGTTGGTTCCGTTTAGGAAGTTGCATCTATGTTTAGATTCAGCCAGATAAAAAAAAACGTTTCTTCTAAAAGCTCCGTTTGGACATTCCAGAGTGGATGGGAGAACAGGCTGTACAGAGAAATACCTTACTCTAAAACCAAAACGAAGCTATCTAATAGAATGGTTGTCAATGTGTTTATTCAACTGCCAGAGTTAAACTGATGTGTGTTTGCAGCAGTTCAGAAACACTTTCTTTGGAGAATGTAGAAACAATCATTTCCAGCCATATAGAGGCATATAAGAGTTAGCAGTAAGAATGCGTTTAAAACACAGAAGACCCGCTTCGTACAAAATCATCTGCTGTGTGTTGGTTCCTTTTAGGAAGGTGCATCTATGTTTAGATTCACCGATGTAGAAATACGTTTCTTCTAAAAGCTGCGTTTGGTCATTCTAGAGTGGATGGGAGAACAGGCTATAAAGAGAAATACCTTGCTCTAAAACCAAAACGGAGCTATCTAGCAGAATGGTTGTCAATGTGTGTATTCAACTTAAAGAGTTAAACTCATGTTTGTTTGCAGCAGTTCAGAAACCCTTTCTTTGGAGAATGTAGAAACAGTCATTTCCAGCCATAGAGACGCATATAAGAGTTTGAAGTAAGAATGCGATTAAAACACAGAAGACCTGCTTGGTACACACTCATCTGCCTTGTGTTGGTTCCTTTTAGGAAGTTGCATCTATGTTTAGATTCAGAGAGGTAGAAACACGTTTCTTCTAAAAGCTGCGTTTGGACATTCCAGAGTGGATGGGAGTACAGAGTGTAAAAAGAAATACCTTGCTCTAAAACAAAAACGGATCTATCTAGCATAATGGTTGTCAATGTGTGTATTCAACTTCCACAGTTTAAGTGAAGTGTGTTTGCAGCAGTTCAGAAACGCTTTCTTTGAAGAATGTAGAAACAGTCATTTCCAGCCCTAGAGACACATATAAGGGTTATCAGTAAGAATGCCTTCAAAACACAGATGACCCGCTTCATACAAACTCATCTGCTGTGTGTTGGTTCCTTTTAGGAACTTGCACCTATGTTTAGATTCAGCGAGGTAGAAACACGTTTCTTCTAAAAGCTAGGTTTGGACATTCCAGAGCGGATGGGAGAACAGGCTGTAAAGAGAAATACCTTGCTCTAAAACCAAAACGGAGCTCTCTAGCCGAATGGTTGTCAATGCGTGTATTCAACTTCCAGAGTTTAAGTGATGTGTGTTTCCATCTGTTCAGAAACCCTTTCTTTGGAGAATGTAGAAACAGTCATTTCCAGCCCTAGAGACGCATATAAGGGTTAGGAGTAAGAATACGTTTAAAACACAGAAGACCCGCTTCGTACAAACTCATCTGCTGTGTGTTGGTTCCTTTTAGGAAGTTGCATCTATGTTTAGATTCAGCGAGGTAGAACACGTTTCTTCTAAAAGCTGCGTTTGGACTTTCCAGAGTGGATGGGAGAACAGGCTGTAAAGAGAAATACCTTGCTCTAAAACCAAAACGGAGCTATCTAGCAGAATGGTTGTCAATGTGTGTATTCAACTTCCAGAGTTAAACTCATGTGTGTTTGCAGCAGTTCATAAACCCTCTCTTTGGAGAATGTAGAAACAGTCATTTCCAGCCCTAGAGACGCATATAAGAGTTAGCAGTAAGAAAGCGTTTAAAACACAGAAGACCCGCTCATCTGCTATTTGTTGGTTCAATTTAGGAAGTTGCATCTATGCTTAGATTCAACGAGGTAGATACACGTTTCTTCTAAAAGCTGCGTTTGGACATTCCAGAGTGGATAGGAGAACATGCTGTAAAGAGAAATACCTTGCTCTAAAACCAAAACGAAGCTTTCTAGCAGAATGGTTGTCAATGTGTGTATTCTACTGCCAGAGTTAAACTCATATGTGTTTGCAGTGGTTCAGAAACCCTTTCTTTGGAGAATGTAGAAACAGTCATTTCCAGCCCTAAAGAGGCAGATGTGAGTTAGCAGTAAGAATGCGTTTAAAACAGAGAAGACCCGCTTCATACAAACTCATCTGCTGTGTGTTGGTTCCTTTTAGGAACTTGCATCTATGTTTAGATTCAGCGAGGTAGAAACACGTTTCTTCTAAAACTGCGTTTGGACATTCCAGAGTGGATGGGAGAAAAGACTGTAAAGAGAAATACCTTGCCGTAAAACCAAAACTGAGCTATTTAGCAGAATGGTTGTCAATGTGTCTATTCAACTTCCAGAGTTAAAGTGATGTGTTCTTACAGCAGTTCAGAAACCCTTTCTTTCGAGAATGTAGAAACAGTCATTTCCAGCCCTAGAGACGCGTATAAGAGTTAGCAGTAAGAATGCGTTTAAAACACAGAAGACCCGCTTTGTACAAACTCATCTGTTGTGTGTTGGTTCCTTTTAGGAAGTTGCATCTATGTTTAGATTCAGCGATGTAGAAACACGATTCTTCTAAAAGCTGCGTTTGGACATTCCAGAGTGGATGGGGGAACAGGCTGTAAAGAGTAACACCTTGCTCTAAAATCAAAACGGAGCTATCTAGCAGAATGGTTGTCAATGTGTTTATTCAACTTCCAGAGATAAACTCTTGTGTGTTTGCAGCAGTTCAGAAACACTTTCTTTGGAGAATGTAGAACAGTCATTTCCAGCCCTAGAGACGCATATAAGAGTTAGCAGTAAGAAAGCGTTTAAAACACCGAAACCCCGCTTGATACAAACTCATCTGCTGTGTGTTAATTACTCTTAGGAAGTTGCATCTATGTTTAGATTCAGCGAGGTAGAATCACGTTTCTCCTAAACGCTGCGTTTGGACATTCTAGAGTGGAAAGGAGAACAGGCTGTAAAGAGAAATACCTTGATCTAAAAACCAAAACGGAGCTATCTAGCAGAATGGTTGTCAATGTGTGTATTCAATTTCCAGAGATAAACTGATATGTGTTTGCAGCAGTTCAGAAACCCTTTCCTTGGAGAATGTAGAAACAGTCATTTCCAGCCCTAGAGACGCATATTAGAATTAGCAGTAAGAATGCGTTTAAAACACAGAAGAACCGCTTCGTACAAACTCATCTGCTGTGTGTTGGTTCCTTTTAGGAAGTTGCATCTATGTTTAGATTCAGCAAGGTAGAATCACGTTTCTTCTAAAAGCTGCGTTTGGACATTCCAGAGTGGATGGGAGAACAGGCTGTAAAGAGAAATATCTTGCTCTAAAACCAAAACGGAGCTATCTAGCAGAATGGTTGTCAATGTGTGTATATATCTTGCTCTAAAACCATAACAAAGCCATGTAATAGAATGGTTGTCAATGTGTGTATTCAACTTCCAGAGTTAAACTCATATGTGTTGGCAGCAGTTCAGAAACCCTTTCTTTGGAGAATGTAGAAACAGTCATTTCCAGGCCGAGGGACGCATATAAGAGTTAGCAGTAAGAATGCGTTTAAAACACAGAAGTCCCGCTTCGTACAAACTGATGTGCTGTGTTGGTTCCTTTTAGGAAGTTGCATCTATGTTTAGATTCAGCGAGGGAGATACACGTTTCTTCTAAAACCTGCGTTTGGACATTCCAGAGTGGAAGGGAGAAAAGTCTGTAAAGAGAAATACCTTGCTCTAAAACCAAAACGGAGCTATCTAGCAGAATGGTTGTCAATGTGTTTATTCAACTTCCATAGATAATCTGATGTGTGTTTGCAGCAGTTCAGAAACCCTGTCTTTTGAGAATGTAGAAACAGTCATTTCCATCCCTAGAGACGCATGTAAGAGTTAGCAGTAAGAATGCGTTTAAAACACAGAAGACCCGCTTCGTACAAACTCATCTGCTGTGTGTTGGTTCCTTTTAGGAAGTTGCATCTATGTGTAGATTCAGCGAGGTAGAAACACGTTTCTTCTACAAGCTGCGTTTGGACTTTCCAGAGTGGAAGGGAGAATAGGCTGTAAAGAGAATACCTTGCTCTAAAACCAAAACGGAGCTATCTAGCAGAATGGTTGTCAATGTGTTTATTAAACTTCCAGAGTTAAACTCTTGTATGTTTGCAGCAGTTCAGAACCCTTTCTTTGGAGAATGTAGAAACAGTCATTTACAGCCATAGAGACGCATATAAGAGTTAGCAGAAAGAAAGTGTTTAAAACACAGAAGAACTGCTTTGTACAAACTCATCTGCTGTTTGCTGCTTCCTTTTAGGAATTTGAATCTATGTGTAGATTCAGCGAGGTAGAAACACGTTTCTTCTAAAAGCTGCGTTTGGACATTCCAGAGTGGATGGGAGAACAGGCTGTACAGAGAAATACCTTACTCTAAAACCAAAACGGAGCTATGTAATAGAATGGTTGTCAATGTGTTTATTCAACTGCCAGAGTTAAACTGATGTGTGTTTGCAGCAGTTCAGAAACACTTTCTTTGGAGAATGTAGAAACAATCATTTCCAGCCATATAGAGGCATATAAGATTTAGCAGTAAGAATGCGTTTAAAACACAGAAGACCCGCTTCGTACAAAATCATCTGCTGTGTGTTGGTTCCTTTTAGGAAGTTGCATCTATGTTTGGATTCAGCGAGGTAGAAATACGTTTCTTCTAAAAGCTGCATTTGGTCATTCTAGAGTGGATGGGAGAACAGGCTGTAAAGAAAAATATCTTGCTCTAAAACCAAAACGGAGCTATCTAGCAGAATGGTTGTCAATGTGTGTATTCAACTTAAAGAGTTAAACTCATGTTTGTTTGCAGCAGTTCAGAAACCCTTTCTTTGGAGAATGTAGAAACAGTCATTTCCAGCCATAGAGACGCATATAAGAGTTTGAAGTAAGAATGCGATTAAAACACAGAAGACCTGCTTGGTACACACTCATCTGCTGTGTGTTGGTTCCTTTTAGGAAGTTGCATCTATGTTTAGATTCAGAGAGGTAGAAACACGTTTCTTCTAAAAGCTGCGTTTGGACATTCCAGAGTGGATGGGAGTACAGAGTATAAAAAGAAATACCTTGCTCTAAAACAAAAACGGATCTATCTAGCATAATGGTTGTCAATGTGTGTATTCAACTTCCAGAGTTTAAGTGATGTGTGTTTGCAGCAGTTCAGAAACGCTTTCTTTGAAGAATGTAGAAACAGTCATTTCCAGCCCTAGAGACACATATAAGGGTTATCAGTAAGAAGGCCTTCAAAACACAGATGACCCGCTTCATACAAACTCATCTGCTGTGTGTTGGTTCCTTTTAGGAACTTGCACCTATGTTTAGATTCAGCGAGGTAGAAACACGTTTCTTCTAAAAGCTAGGTTTGGACATTCCAGAGTGGATGGGAGAACAGGCTGTAAAGAGAAATACCTTGCTCTAAAACCAAAAGGGAGCTCTCTAGCCGAATGGTTGTCAATGCGTGTATTCAACTTCCAGAGTTTAAGTGATGTGTGTTTCCATCTGTTCAGAAACCCTTTCTTTGGAGAATGTAGAAACAGTCATTTCCAGCCCTAGAGACGCATATAAGATTTAGCAATAAGAATACGTTTAAAACACAGAAGACCCGCTTCGTACAAACTCATCTGCTGTGTTTTGGTTCCTTTTAGGAAGTTGCATCTATGTTTAGATTCAGCGAGGTAGAACACGTTTCTTCTAAAAGCTGCGTTTGGACATTCCAGAGTGGATGGGAGAACAGGCTGTAAAGAGAAATACCTTGCTCTAAAACCAAAACGGAGCTATGTAGCAGAATGGTTGTCAATGTGTGTATTCAACTTCCAGAGTTAAACTCATGTGTGTTTGCAGCAGTTCATAAACCCTCTCTTTGGAGAATGTAGAAACAGTCATTTCCAGCCCTAGAGACGCATATAAGAGTTAGCAGTAGGAATGCGTTTAAAACACAGAAGACCCGCTCATCTGCTCTTTGTTGGTTCCATTTAGGAAGTTGCATCTATGCTTAGATTCAACGATGTAGATACACGTTTCTTCTAAAAGCTGCGTTTGGACATTCCAGAGTGGGTGGGAGAACAGGCTGTAAAGAGAAATACCTTGCTCTAAAACCAAAACGAAGCTTTCTAGCAGAATGGTTGTCAATGTGTGTATTCTAGTGCCAGATTTAAACTCATATGTGTTTGCAGCGGTTCAGAAACCCTTTCTTTGGAGAATGTAGAAACAGTCATTTCCAGCCCTAGAGAGGCAGATGTGAGTTAGCAGTAAGAATGCGTTTAAAACACAGAAGACCCGCTTCGTACAAACTCATCTGTTGTGTGTTGGTTCCTTTTAGGAAGTTGCATCTATGTTTAGATTCAGCGATGTAGAAACACGATTCTTCTAAAAGCTGCGTTTGGACATTCCAGAGTGGATGGGGGAACAGGCTGTAAAGAGTAACACCTTACTCTAAAATCAAAACGGAGCTATCTAGCAGAATGGTTGTCAATGTGTTTATTCAACTTCCAGAGATAAACTCTTGTGTGTTTGCAGCAGTTCAGAAACCCTTTCTTTGGAGAATGTAGAAACAGTCATTTCCAGCCCTAGAGACGCATATAAGAGTTAGCAGTAAGAAAGCGTTTAAAACACCGAAACCCCGCTTGATACAAACTCATCTGCTGTGTGTTAATTACTCTTAGGAAGTTGCATCTATGTTTAGATTCAGCGAGGTAGAATCATGTTTCTCCTAAACGCTGCGTTTGGACATTCTAGAGTGGAAAGGAGAACAGGCTGTAAAGAGAAATACCTTGATCTATAAACCAAAACGGAGCTATCTAGCAGAATGGTTGTCAATGTGTGTATTCAATTTCCAGAGATAAACTGATATGTGTTTGCAGCAGTTCAGAAACCCTTTCCTTGGAGAATGTAGAAACAGTCATTTCCAGCCCTAGAGACGCATATGAGAATTAGCAGTAAGAATGCGTTTAAAACACAGAAGAACCGCTTCGTACAAACTCATCTGCTGTGTGTTGGTTCCTTTTAGGAAGTTGCATCTATGTTTAGATTCAGCGAGGTAGAATCACGTTCCTTCTAAAAGCTGCGTTTGGACATTCCAGAGTGGATGGGAGAACAGGCTGTAAAGAGAAATATCTTGCTCTAAAATTAAAACGGAGCTATCTAGCAGAATGGTTGTCAATGTGTGTATATATCTTGCTCTAAAACCAAAACAAAGCCATGTAATAGAATGGTTGTCAATGTGTGTATTCAACTTCCAGAGTTAAACTCATGTGTGTTGGCAGCAGTTCAGAAACCCTTTCTTTGGAGAATGTAGAAACAGTCATTTCCAGGCCGAGGGACGCATATAAGAGTTAGCAGTAAGAAAGCGTTTAAAACACAGAAGACCCGCTCATCTGCTATTTGTTGGTTCCTTTTAGGAAGTTGCAACTATGCTTAGATTCAACGAGGTAGATACACGTTTCTTCTAAAAGCTGCGTTTGGACATTCCAGAGTGGATGGGAGAACAGGTTGTAAAGAGAAATACCTTGCTCTAAAACCAAAACGAAGCTTTCTAGCAGAATGGTTGTCAATGTGTGTATTCTACTGCCAGAGTTAAACTCATATGTGTTTGCAGCGGTTCAGAAACCCTTTCTTTGGAGAATGTAGAAAGAGTCATTTCCAGCCCCAGAGACGCATATAAGAATTAGCAGTAAGAATGCGTTTAAAACACAGAGGACCCGCTTCGTACAAACTGATGTGCTGTGTGTTGGTTCCTTTTAGGAAGCTGCATCTATGTTTAGATTCAGTGAGGCAGAAACACGTTTCTTCTAAAAGCTGCGTTTTGACATTCCAGAGTGGAAGGGAGAACAGGCTGTAAAGAGAAATACCTTGCTCTAAAACCAAAACGGAGGTATCTAGCAGAATGGTTGTCAATGTGTGTATTCAACTTCCAGAGTTAAACTCAGGTGTGCTTGCAGCAGTTTAGAAACCCTTTCTTTGGAGAATGTACAAACAGTCGTTTCCAGCCCTAGAGACGCATATAAGGGATAGCAGTAAGAATGCGTTTAAAACACAGAAGACCCGCTTTGTACAAACTCATCTGCTGTGTTGGTTCCTTGTAGGAAGTTGCATCTATGTTTAGATTCAGCGAGGGAGAAACACGTTTCTTCTAAAAGCTGCTTTTTGACATTCCAGAGTGGAAGGGAGAACAGGCTGTAAAGAGAAATACCTTGCTGTAAAACCAAAACGGAGCTATCTAGCAGAATGGTTGTCATTGTGTGTATTCAACTTCCAGAGTTCAACTCAGGTGTGTTTGCAGGAGTTCAGAAAGCCTTTCTTTGGAGAATGTAGAGAGAGTCATTTCCAGCCTCAGAGACGCATATAAGAGTTAGCAGTAAGAATTCGTTTAAAACACAGAAGAACTGCTTCGTACAAACTGATGTGCTGTGTGTTGGTTCCTTTTAGGAAGTTGCATCTATGCTTAGATTCAGCGAGGGAGAAACACGTTTCTTCTGAAAGCTGCGTTTTGACATTCCAGAGTGGAAAGGAGAACAGGCTGTAAAGAGAAATACCTTGCTCTAAAACCAAAACGGAGCTATCTAGCAGAATGTTTGTCAATGTGTGTATTCAACTTCCAGAGTTAAACTCATGTGTGTTTGCAGCAGTTCAGAAACCCTTTCTTTGGAGAATGTTGAAACAGTCATTTCCATCCCCAGAGACGCATATAAGAGTTAGCAGTAAGAATGCGTTTAAAACACAGAAGACCCGCTTCGTACAAACTGATGTGCTGTGTGTTAGTTCCTTTTAGGAAGTTGCATCTATGTTTAGATTCAGCGAGGGAGAAACACGTTTCTTCTGAAAGCTGCGTTTTGACATTCCAGTGTGGAAGGGAGAACAGGCTGTAAAGAGAAATACCTTGCTCTAAAACCAAAGCGGAGCTATCTAGCAGAATGGTTGTCAATGTGTGTATTCAACTTCCAGACTTAAACTCATGTATGTTTGCAGCAGTTCAGAAACCCTTTCTTTGGAGAATGTAGAAACAGTCATTTCCAGCCCCAGAGATGCATATAAGAGTTAGCAGTAAGAATGCGTTTAAAACACAGAAGACCCGCTTCCTACAAACTGATGTGCTGTGTGTTGGTTCCTTTTAGGAAGTTGCATCTATGTTTAGATTCAGCGAGGGAGAAACACGTTTCTTCTAAAAGCTGCGCTTGGACATTCCAGAGTGGATGGGAGAACAGGTTGTAAAGAGAAATACCTTGCTCTAAAAACAAAACGGAGCTACCTAGCAGAATGGTGTCAATGTGTTTATTCAACTTCCATAGATAAAGAGATGTGTGCTTGCAGCAGTTCAGAAACCCTTTCTTTGGAGAATGTAGAAACAGTCATTTCCAGCCCTAGTGACACATATAAGGGTTAACAGTAAGAATGCCTTCAAAACACAGAAGACCCTCTTCGTACAAACTGATGTGCTGTGTGTTGGTTCCTTTTAGGAAGTTGCATCTATGTTTAGATTCAGCGAGGGAGAAACAGGTTTCTTCTAAAATCTGCGTTTTGACATTCCAGAGTGGATGGGAGAACAGGCCGTAAAGAGAAATACCTTGCTCTAAAACCAAAACGGAGCTATCTAGCAGAATTGTTGCCAATGTGTGTATTCAAATTCCAGAGTTAAACTCATGTGCGTTGGCAGCAGTTCAGAAACCCTTTCTTTGGAGAATGTAGAAACAGTCATTTCCAGCCCTAGAGACGCATATAAGATTTAGCAGTAAGAATACGATTAAAACACCGAATACCCGCTTCGTACAAACTCATCTGCTGTTTGTTGGTTCCTTTTAGGAAGATGCATCTATGTTTAGATTCAGCGAGGTAGAAACACGTTTCTTCTAAAAGCTACGTTTGGACATTCCAGAGTGGATGCGAGAAAAGGCTGTAAAGAGTAATACGTTGCTCTAAAACCAAAACAGAGCTATCTAGCAGAATGGTTGTCAATGTGTGTATTCAACTTCCAGAGTTAAACTCATGTGTGTTTGCAGCAGTTAGAAACCCTTTCTTTGGAGAATGTAGATACAGTCATTTTCAGACCTAGATACGCATATAAGAGGTAGCAGTAAGAATGCGTTTAAACCACAGAAGACCCGCTTCGTACAAACTGATGTGCTGTGTGTTGGTTCCTTTTAGGAAGCTGCATCTATGTTTAGATTCAGCGATGGAGAAACACGTTTCTTCTAAAAGCTGCGTTTTGACATTCCAGAGTGGATGGGAGAACACGCTGTAAAGAGAAATACCTTGCTCTAAAACCAAAACGGAGCTGTCTAGCAGAATGGTTGTCAATGTGTGTATTCAACTTCCAGAGTTAAACTCATGTGTGTTTGCAGCAGTTCAGAAACCCTTTCTTTGGAGAATGTAGAAACAGTCATTTCCAGCCCTAGAGACGCATATAAGAGTTAGAAGTAAGAATGCGTTTAAAACACAGAAGACGGGGGAATGTTGGGAAGATGGCCGCCTAAGAACAGCTCAGGACTTCAGCTCCCAGTGAAAGTGCAGAGGGTGAGTGAATGCCGCATTTACAGACGAACTGTTATTGCCCACAGACCAGGAGATACCCAGGCAGAGGGGTCGCCAGTGTCGCAGTCCCAGCCGGTGTGGCTGTTTTGGCCCCTGTGGGGCTGATTCCGCCCGCGCGGCTGCTTTGACCACTCCCTGTTGCTGCGGTTCTCCGTACAAAAACCACTGGTCTGGGAGCCCTCTTAGCTGACGAGCAGAGCCCTGAGACGGCAGAGTGGGCCATTCATCTGAAATAGCGAGTCAGGCCAGGAGATTCCTAGGCAGAAAATCCACCAGGAGCCGGCGCCGCAGTCCGAGCCGACTCCGTGAGTCGCAGTACGGGAGATCCCGGCGCCTTTTCAACAAGCGACCGGAACTCGGGGTCGTTCAACTTAAAAGAAAAGACTCGGAGTCAGGGAGCCAGGTGATCAGGCTCGGTTGGTCCCAGCCTTCCACCCCCAACAAAAACCAAAACAAAATCAGTAATTGGAAACCCTCTGGCTTGAGCCCTTCAAACCAAGCACAGCTGAACCTGGACGGCCCGGCTCGGTGGGGGAGGGGCTTCCGCCATTACTGATACTCTCCACCGCTGTGGAGGTAGGCTGCCGTTGCCGAGGCAACCTCCCACAACAGAGAGAGTCCGCCATAACAGAGGCGCGGCCACCGTTGCCGAGACAGTTCTAACTACTCCCATATTAAAAGGACTACAGGGAAGAGCTCAGGGCAGCTGGGCGGAGCCAACAGCAGCTCAGCAAAGCCCCTGCGCGCAGGCAGTGTCTAGGCATGCTGCTAGCTGGGAGGGTCAGACCTGAAAGAAAAATCAAAAAAAGGCAGTAGTGCAACGGAAACTCATAAAGCTCCAACTCCCTGGGACAGAGACAGACAACAGGTGGATAAACCCACAAAAATGGGAAGAAACCAGCGTAAAAAGGATGAAAACTCCCGAAACCAGAACACCTCTCCTCCTAAAAGGGATCACAACTCCTCACCAGCAAGGGAACCAGACTGGATGGAGAAGGAGAGTGAAGAAATGACAGAATCAGACTTCAGAAGGTGGGTAGTTAGAAACTACAGCGAGCTAAAAGAACATGTTCTAACTGCACGCAAAGAAAATAGGAACCTTGAAAAAAGATTGGACGAACTGCTGACGAGAATGGACAGCATAGAGAGGAGTATAAGTGAATTGATGGAGCTGAAAACCGCAACACGAGAACTTCGTGAAGCATGCACAAGCTTCAACAGCCGAATTGACCAAGCAGAAGAAAGGATATCAGAGGTCGAAGATCAACTCAATGAAATAAAAAGAGAAGGCAAGAACAGAGAAAAAAGCGCAAAAAGGAATGAACAAAATCTTCAAGAAATGTGGGACTATATGAAAAGACCTAATCTACGTCTGATAGGTGTACCTGAATGTGATGAAGAGAATGAATCCAAGCTGGAAAACACTCTTCAGGATATTATCCGGGAAAACTTCCCCAACCTAGCAAGGCAGACCAATATTCAAATCCAGGAAATACAGAGAACACCACAAAGATATTCCACAAGAAGAGCAACCCCAAGGCACATAATCGTCAGATTCACCAAGGTTGAAATGAAAGAGAAAATGCTAAGGGCAGCCAGAGAGAAAGGTCGGGTTACCCACAAAGGGAAGCCCATTAGACTCACAGCAGATCTCTCAGCAGAAACCCTACAAGCCAGAAGAGATTGGGGGCCAATATTCAACATCCTTAAAGAAAAGAACTTTCAACCCAGAATCTCCTATCCAGCCAAACTAAGCTTCATAAGCGAAGGAAAAATAAAATCCTTTGTGAACAAGCAAGCGCTCAGAAATTTCATCACCACCAAACCCGCTCTACAAGAACTCCTGAAAGAGGCTCTACACTTATAAAGGAACAACCAGTACCAGGCACTCCAAAAACACACCAAATGGTAAAAGAGCATCGACACAACCAAGAATCTGCATCAAGTAACCAACAAAACAGCCAGGTAGCATCAAAATGACAGCATCAAATTCACACATAACAATACTATCCCTAAATGTCAATGGACTAAATGCCCCAATCAAAAGACACAGACTGGCAAATTGGATAAAAAGCCAAAACCCATCAGTGTGCTGTATCCAGGAAACCCATCTTACATGCAAGGATACACAAGGGCTCAAAATAAAGGGATGGAGGAAGATCTACCAAGCAAATGGAGAGCAAAAAAAGGCAGGAGTTGCAACTCTCATCTCTGATAAAATAGACTTTAAAGCAACAAAGATCAAAAGAGACAAAGAAGGACATTACATAATGGTAAAAGGATCACTGCAAAAAGAAGAGCTAACGATCCTAAATATATATGCACCCAATACAGGAGCACCCAGATACATAAGGCAAGTTCTCAATGACCTACAAAGAGACTTAAACTCCCACACAATAATAGTGGGAGACTTTAACACCCCACTGTCAATATTAGACAGATCATCCAGACAGAAAATCAACAAGGATATCCAGGACCTGAACTCAGACCTGGAACAAGCAAACCTAATAGACATTTACAGAACTCTCCACCCCAAATCCACAGAATATACATTCTTCTCAGCACCACATCACACCTACTCTAAAATTGACCACATAATTGGCAGTAAATCACTCCTCAGCAAATGCAAAAGAACAGAAAACATAACAAACAGTCTCTCAGACCACAGTGCAATCGAGTTAGAACTCAGAATGCAGAAACTAACTCAGAACCGCACAGCTTTATGGAAACTGAACAACTTGCTCTTGAATGTTGACTGGATAAACAATGAAATGAAGGCAGAAATAAAGATGTTCTTCGAAACCAATGAGAACGAAGACACAACATACCAGAATCTCTGGGACACATTTAAAGCAGTCTCTAGAGGAAAATATATAGCAATGAGTGCCCACATGAGAAGAAAGGAGAGGTCGAAAATTGACACCCTATCATCAAAATTGAAAGAGCTAGAGGAGCAAGATCAAAAAAACTCAAAACCTAGCAGAAGACAGGAAATATCTAAGATCAGAGCAGAACTGAAGGAAATAGAGACACAAAAAACTCTTCAAAAAATCAATAAATCCAGGAGCTGGTTCTTTGAAAAGATCAACAAAATAGACAGACCACTAGCCAGATTAATAAAAAAGAAAAGAGAGAATAACCAAATTGATGCAATAAAAAACGATAAAGGGGATATCACCACAGATTCCACAGAAATCCAAACCATCATCAGAGATTATTACAAACAACTCTATGCACATAAATTAGTAAACCTGGAAGAAATGGATAAATTCCTGGACACCTGCATCCTCCCAAGCCTAAACCTGGAAGAAGCCGAAACCCTGAATAGACCAATAACATGGTCTGAAGTCGAGGCAGCAATAAAGAGCCTACCACCCAAAAAAAGCCCAGGTCCAGATGGGTTCACAGCTGAATTCTACCAGACATACAAAGAGGAACTGATACCATTCCTTCTGAAACTATTCCAGACAATCCGAAAAGAGGGAATCCTTCCAAAATCATTTTACGAGACAAACATCATCCTGATACCAAAACCCGGCAGAGACTCAACAAGAAAAGAAAATTTCAGGCCAATATCCATGATGAACATAGATGCAAAAATCTTCAATAAAATACTGGCAAACCGATTGCAACAGCATATCAAAAAGCTCATCCACCATGATCAAGTAGGATTCATCCCGGGGATGCAAGGCTGGTTCAACATACGCAAGTCCATAAACGTAATTCACCACATAAACAGAACCAAAGACAAAAACCACATGATTATCTCAATTGACGCAGAAAAGGCTTTTGACAAAATTCAACAACCCTTTATGCTAAAAACCCTCAATAAACTAGGTATTGATGGAACGTATCTCAAAACAATAAAAGCTATTTACGACAAACCAACAGCCAATATCATACTGAATGGGCAAAAACTGGAAGCATTCCCTTTGAAATCTGGCACTAGACAAGGATGCCCTCTCTCACCACTCCTATTCAATATAGTACTGGAAGTTCTAGCCAGAGCAATCAGGCAAGAAAAAGAAATAAAGGGTATTCAAATTGGAAAGGAGGAAATCAAATTGTCTCTATTTGCAGATGACATGATTGTATATCTGGAAGACCCCATCATCTCAGCCCAAAATCTCCTGAAACTGATAAACAACTTCAGCAAAGTCTCAGGATACAAAATCAACGTGCAAAAATCACAAGCATTCCTGTACACCAGTAATAGACTTCAAGAGAGCCAGATCAAGAACGAACTGCCATTCACAATTGCTACAAAGAGAATAAAGTACCTAGGAATACAACTAACAAGGAACGTAAAGGACCTCTTCAAGGAGAACTACAAGCCATTGCTCAATGAAATAAGAGAGGATACAAACAGATGGAGAAACATTCCATGTTCATGGTTAGGAAGAATCAACATTGTGAAAATGGCCATACTGCCCAAAGTAATTTACAGATTCAACGCTATTCCCATCAAGCTACCAATGACCTTCTTCACAGAACTGGAAAAAAACACCTTAAACTTCATATGGAACCAAAAGAGAGCCCGCATAGCCAAGTCAACTCTAAGCAAAAAGAACAAAGCAGGAGGCATCACACTACCGGACTTCAAACTATACTACAAGGCTACAGTAATCAAAAACAGCATGGTACTGGTACCGAAACAGAGATATAGACCAATGGAACAGAACAGAGGCCTCACAGGAAAAACAACATACCCACAACCATCTGATCTTCGACAAACCTGACAAAAACAAGCAATGGGGAAAGGACTCCCTGTTTAATAAATGGTGTTGGGAAAACTGGCTAGCTATGTGCAGAAAGCAGAAACAGGACCCCATCCTGACACCTTACACCAAAATTAACTCCAGATGGATTAAAGACTTAAACATCAGACCTAACACCATAAAAACCTTAGAGGAAAACCTAGGCAAAACCATTCAGGACATAGGTGTAGGCAAGGACTTCATGACCAAAACGACAAAAGCAATGGCAACAAAAGCCAAAATAGTCAAATGGGACCTAATCAAACTCCACAGCTTCTGCACGGCAAAAGAAACAGTCAGTAGAGTGAATCGGCAACCAACGGAATGGGAAAAAATTTTTGCAGCCTACCCATCTGACAAGGGGCTGATATCCAGAATTTACAAAGAACTAAAGCAGATCTACAAGAAAAAAACAAACAAGCCCATTCAAAAATGGGCAAAGGACATGAACAGGTACTTTACAAAAGAAGACATACAGGAGGCCAACAAACATATGAAAAAATGCTCATCATCACTGGTCATCAGAGAAATGCAAATCAAAACCACATTGAGATACCATCTCACACCAGTTAGAATGGCGATCATTAAAAAATCGGGAAACAACAGATGTTGGAGAGGATGTGGAGAAATAGGAACACTTCTACACTGTTGGTGGGAATGTAAATTAGTTCAACCATTGTGGAAGACAGTGTGGCGATTCCTCAAGGACCTAAAAATAGAAATCCCATTTGACCCAGCAATCCCATTACTGGGTATATATCCAAAGGATTATAAATCATTCTACTACAAGGACACGTGCACACGAATGTTCATTGCAGCACTGTTTACAATAGCAAAGACCTGGAACCAACCCAAATGCCCAACGATGATAGACTGGATAGGGAAAATGTGGTACATATACACCATGGAATATTACGCAGCCATCAAAAAGGATGAGTTCACGTCCTTTGTAGGGACATGGATGAACCTGGAAACCATCATTCTCAGCAAAATGACAAAAGAGCAGAAAATCAAACACCGTATATTCTCACTCATAGGCGGGTATTGAACAATGAGAACACAAGGACACAGGGAGGGGAGCACTACACACTGGGGTCCGTTGGGGGGAAATGGGGGAGGGGCGGGGGGTGGGGAAGTGGGAAGAGATAGCATGGGGAGAAATGACAGATACAGGTGAGGGGACGGAAGGCAGCAAACCAACTGCCATGTGTGTACCTATGCAACAATCTTGCATGTTCATCACATGTACCCCGAAACCTAAAATGCAATTAAATAAAATAAAATAAAATAAAATAAAATAAAATAATAATAAAAAATAAATTAAAAAAAAACACAGAAGACCCGCTTCGTACAAACTGATGTGCTGTGTGTGGGTTCCTTTTAGGACGTTGCATCTATGTTTAGATTCAGCGAGGGAGAAACACGTTTCTTCTAAAAGCTTCGTTTGGACATTCCAGAGTGGAAGGGAGAACAGGCTGTAAAGAGAAATACCTTGCTCTAAAACCAAAACGGAGCTATCTAACAGAATGGTTGTCAATGTGTGTATTCAACTTCCAGATTTAAACTCATGTGTGCTGGCAGCAGTTCAGAAACCCTTTCTTTGGAGAATGTAGAAACAGTCATTTCCAGCCCTAGAGACGCATATAAGAGTTAGCAGTAAGAATAGGTTTAAAACACAGAAGACCCGCTTCGTACAAACTCATCTGCTGTGTGCTGGTTCCTTTTAGGAAGTTGCATCTATGTTTAGATTCATCGAGGTAGAATCACGTTTCTTCCAAAAGCTACGTTTGGACATTCCAGAGTGGATGGGAGAAAAGGCTGTAAAGAGTAATACGTTGCTCTAAAACCAAAACGGAGCTATCTAGCAGAATGGTTCTCAATGTGTTTATTCAACTTCCGGAGTTTAAGTGATGTGTGTTTGCAGCAGGTCAGAAACCCTTTCTTTGGAGAATGTAGAAACAGTCATTTCCAGCCCTAGAGACGCATATAAGGGTTAGCAGTAAGAATACGTTTAAAACACAGAAGACCCGCTTCGTACAAACTCATCTGCTGTGTGTTGGTTCCTTTAAGGAAGTTGCATCTATGTTTAGCTTCAGCGAGGTAGAAACACGTTTCTTCTAAAAGCTGCGTTTGGACATTCCAGATTGGATGGGAGAACAGACTGTAAAGAGAAATACCTTGCTCTAAACCAAAACGGAGCTATCTAGCAGAATGGTTGTCAATGCGTGTATTCAACTTCCAGTGTTTAAGTGATGTGTGTTTGCAGCAGTTCAGAAACCCTTTCTTTGGAGAATGTAGAAACAGTCCTTCCAGCCCCAGAGACGCATGTAAGGGTTTCCAGTAAGAATGCATTTAAAACACAGAAGACCCGCTTCGTACAAACTGATGTGCTGTCTGTTGGTTCCTTTTAGGACGTTGCATCTATGATTAGATTCAGCGAGGGAGAAACACGTTTCTTCTAAAAGCTGCGTTTTGACATTCCTGAGTGGAAGGGAGAACAGGCTGTAAAGAGAAATACCTTGCTCTAAAAATAAAACGGAGCTATCTAGCAGAATGGTTGTCAATGTGTGTATTCAACTTCCAGAGTTAAACTCATGTGTGTTTGCAGCAGTTCAGAAACCCTTTCTTTGCAGAATGTAGAAACAGTCATTTCCAGCCCTAGAGACGCATATAAGAGTTAGCAGTAAGAATGCGATTAAAACACAGAAGACCCGCTTCGTACAAATTGATGTGCTGTGTGTAGGTTCCTTTTAGGAAGTTGCATCTATGTTTAGATTCAGCGAGGGAGAAACACGTTTCTTCTAAAAGCTGCGTTTTGGCATTCCAGAGTGGAAGGGAGAACAGGCTGTATAGAGAAATACCTTGCTCTAAAAATAAAACGGAGCTATCTAGCAGAATGGTTGCCAATGTGTGTATTCAACTTCCAGAGTTAAACTCATGTGTGTTTGCAGCAGTTCAGAAACCCTTTCTTTGCAGAATGTAGAAACAGTCATTTAGAGCCCTAGAGACGCATATAAGAGTTAGCAGTAAGAATGCGTTTAAAACACAGAAGACCCGCTTCGTACAAATTGATGTGCTGTGTGTAGGTTCCTTTTAGGAAGTTGCATCTATGTTTAGATTCAGCAAGGGAGAAACACGTTTCTTCTAAAAGCTGCGTTTTGGCATTCAAGAGTGGAAGGGAGAACAGGTTGTAAAGAGAAATACCTTGCTCTAAAACCAAAACGGAGGTATCTAGCAGAATGGTTGTCAATGTGTGTATTCAACTTCCAGAGTTAAACTCATCTGTGTTTGCAGCAGTTCAGAAACCCTTTCTTTGGAGAATGTAGAAACAGTCATTTCCAGCCCTAGAGATGCATATAAGATTTAGCAATAAGAATACGTTTAAAACACAGAAGACCCGCTTCGTACAAACTGATGTGCTGTGTGTTGGTTTCCTTAGGACGTTGCATCTATGTTTAGATTCAGCGAGGTAGAAACACGTTTCTTCTAAAAGCTTCGTTTGGACATTCCAGAGTGGATGGGAAAACAGACTGTAAAGAGATGTACCTTGCTCTAAAACAAAACTGAGCTATCTAGCAGAATGGTTGTAAATGCGTGTATTCAACTACCAGAGTTTAAGTGATATGTTTTTGCAGCAGTTCAGAAACCCTTTCTTTGGAGAATGTAGAAACAGGCTTTCCAGCCCTAGAGACGCATATAAGGGTTAACAGTAAGAATGCGTTTAAAACACAGAAGATCCGCTTTGTACAAACTGATGTGCTGTGTGTTGGTTCCTTCTGGAAGTTGCATCTATGTTTAGATTCCGCCAGGGAGAAACACGTTTCTTCTAAAACCTGCGTTTTGATATTCCAGAGAGGAATGGAGAACAGGCTGTAAAGAGAAATACCTTGCTCTAAAACCAAAACGGAGCTATCTAACAGAATGGTTGTCAATGTGTATATTCAACTTCCAGAGGTAAACTCATGTGTGTTTGCAGCTGTTCAGAAACCCTTTCTTTGGAGAATGTAGAAACAATCATTTCCAGTCTTAGAGACGCATCTAAGAGTTAGCAGTAAGAATACGTTTAAAACACAGAAGACCTGTTTCGTTCAAACTCATCTGCTGTTTGTTGCTTCCTTTTAGGAAGTTGCATCTATGTTTAGATTCAGCGAGGTAGAAACACGTTTCTTCTAAAAGCTACGTTTGGACATTCCAGAGTGTATGGGAGAAAAGGCTGTAAAGAGTAACACGTTGCTCTAAAACCAAAACGGAGCTATCTAGCAGAATGGTTCTCAACGTATGTATTCAACTTCCAGAGTTAAACCCATGTGTGTTTGCTGCAGTTCAAAAACCCTTTCTTTGGAGAATGTAGAAACAGTCATTTCCAGCCCTAGAGACGCATATAAGAGTTAGCAGAAAGAATGCGTTTAAAATACAGAAGACCCGCTTCGTACAAACAGATGTGCTGTGTGTTGGTTCCTTTTAGGAAGTTGCATCTATGTTTAGATTCAGCGAGGTAGAAACACGTTTCTTCTAAAAGCTACGTTTGGACATTCCAGAGTGTATGGGAGAAAGGCTGTAAAGAGTAACATGTTGCTGTAAAACCAAAACGGAGCTATCTAGCAGAATGGTTGTCAATGCGTGCATTAAACTTCCAGAGTTTAAGTGATGTGTTTTTGCAGCAGTTCAGAAACACTTTCTTAGGAGAATGTAGAAACAGGCTTTCCAGCCCTAGAGACGCATATAAGGGTTACCAGTAAGAATGCGTTTAAAACGCAGAAGACCTGTTTTGTACAAACTGATGTGCTGTGCGTTGGTTCCCTTTAGGACGTTGCATCTATGTTTAGATTCAGCGAGGGAGAAACACGTTTCTTCTAAAAGCTGCGTTTTGACATTCCTGAGTGGAAGGGAGAACAGGCTGTAAAGAGATATACCTTGCTGTAAAACCAAAACTGAGCTATCTAGCAGAATGTTTGTCAATGTGTGTATTCAACTTTCAGAGTTAAACTCATCTGTGTTTGCAGCAGTTCAGAAACCCTTTCTTTGGAGAATGTAGAAACAGTCATTTCCAGCGCTAGCGACGCATATAAGATTTAGCAGTAAGAATGCGTTTAAAACACAGAAGACCCACTTCGTACAAACTCATCTGCTGCTTGTTCATTCCTTTTAGTAAGTTGCATCTATGTTTAGACTCAGTGAGGTAGAAACACGTTTCTTCTAAAAGTTCCGTTTGGACATTCCAGAGTGGATGGGAGAACAGGCTGTAAAGAGAAATTCCTTGCTCTAAAACCAAAAGGGAGCTATCTAGCAGAATGGTTGTCAATGTGTGTATTCAATGTCCAGAGTTAAACTCATGTGTGTTTGCAACAGTTCAGAAACCCTTTCTTTGCAGAATGTAGAAACAGTCATTTCCAGCCCTAGAGTCGCATATAAGAGTTAGCAGTAAGAATGCGTTTAAAACACAGAAGACCCGCTTTGTACAAACTGATGTGCTGTGTGTTGGTTCCTTTTAGGAAGTTGCATCTATGTTTAGATTCAGCGAGGGAGAAACACGTTTCTTCGAAAAGCTGCGTTTTGACATTCCTGAGTGGAAGGGAGAACAGGCTGTAAAGAGATATACCTTGCTCTAAAACCAAAACGGAGCTATCTAGCAGAATGGTTGTCAATGTGTGTATTCAACTTCCAGAGTTAAACTCATGTGTGTTTGCTGCAGTTCAGAAACCCTTTCTTTGGAGAATGTAGAAACAGTCATTTCCAGCCCTAGAGACGCATATATGATTTAGCAATAAGAATAAGTTTAAAACACAGAAGACCCGCTTCGTACAAACTGATGTGCTGTGTGTTGGTTTCTTTTAGGACGTTGCATCTATGTTTAGATTCAGTGAGGTAGAAACACGTTTCTTCTAAAAGCTTCGTTTGGACATTCCAGAGTGGAAGGGAGAACACACTGTAGAGAGAAACACCTTGCTCGAAAACCAAAACGGAGCTATCTAGCAGAATGGTTGTCAATGTGTGTATTCAACTTCCAGATTTAAACTCATGTGTGTTGGCAGCAGTTCAGAAACCCTTTCTTTGGAGAATGTAGAAACAGTCATTTCCAGCCCTAGAGACGCATATAAGAGGTAGCAGTAAGAATAGGTTTAAAACACAGAAGACCCGCTTCGTACAAGCTCATCTGCTGTGTGCTGGTTCCTTTTAGGAAGTTGCATCTATGTTTAGATTCATCGAGGTAGAATCACGTTTCTTCCAAAAGCTACGTTTGGACATTCCAGAGTGGATGAGAGAAAAGGCTGTAAAGAGTAATACGTTGCTCTAAAACCAAAACGGAGCTATCTAGCAGAATGGTTCTCAATGTGTTTATTCAAATTCCGGAGTTTAAGTGATGTGTGTTTGCAGTAGTTCAGAAACCCTTTCCTTGGAGAATGTAGAAACAGTCATTTCCAGCCCTAGAGACGCATATAAGGGTTAGCAGTAAGAATACGTTTAAAACACAGAAGACCCGCTTCGTACAAACTCATCTGCTGTGTGTTGGTTCCTTTTAGGAAGTTGCATCTATGTTTAGATTCAGTGAGGGAGAAACACGTTTCTTCTAAAAGCTGCGTTTGGACATTCTAGATTGGATGTGAGAACAGACTGTAAAGAGAAATACCTTGCTCTAAACCAAAACGGAGCTATCTGGCAGAATGGTTGTCAATGCGTGTATTCAACTTCCAGTGTTTAAGTGATGTGTGTTTGCAGCAGTTCAGAAACCCTTTCTTTGGAGAATGTAGAAACAGTCATTTCCAGCCCTAGAGACGAATATAAGATTTAGCAATAAGAATACGTTTAAAACACAGAAGACCCGCTTCGTACAAACTGATGTGCTGTGTGTTGGTTCCTTTTAGGAAGTTGCATCTATGATTAGATTCAGCGAGGGAGAAACACGTTTCTTCTAAAAGCTGCGTTTTGATATTCCAGAGTGGATGGGAGTACAGACTGTAAAGATAAGTATCTTTTTCTAAAACCAAAACGGAACTATCTAGCAGAATGGTTGTCAATGTGTGTATTCAACTTCCAGAGTTAAACTCATCTGTGTTTGCAGCAGTTCAAAAACCCTTTCTTTGGAGAATGTAGAAACAGTCATTTCCAGCCCTAGAGACGAATATAAGATTTAGCAATAAGAATACGTATAAAACACAGAAGACCCGCTTCGTACAAACTGATGTGCTGTGTGTTGGTTTCTTTTAGGACGTTGCATCTATGTTTAGATTCAGCGAGGTAGAAACACGTTTCTTCTAAAAGCTTCGTTTGGATATTCCAGAGTGGAAGGGAGAACACACTGTAGAGAGAAACACCTTGCTCGAAAACCAAAACGGAGCTATCTAGCAGAATGGTTGTCAATGTGTGTATTCAACTTCCAGATTTAAACTCATGTGTGTTTGCAGCAGTTCAGAAACCCTTTCTTTGGAGAATGTAGAAACAGTCATTTCCAGCCCCAGAGACGCATATAAGAGTTAGCAGTAAGAATGCGTTTAAAACACAGAAGACCCGCTTCGTACAAATTGATGTGCTGTGTGTAGGTTCCTTTTAGGAAGTTGCATCTATGTTTAGATTCAGCGAGGGAGAAACACGTTTCTTCGATCAGCTGCGTTTTGGCATTCCAGAGTGGAAGGGAGAACAGGCTGTATAGAGAAATACCTTGCTCTAAAAATAAAACGGAGCTATCTAGCAGAATGGTTGTCAATGTGTGTATTCAACTTCCAGAGTTAAACTCATGTGTGTTTGCAGCAGTTCAGAAACCCTTTCTTTGCAGAATGTAGAAACAGTCATTTCCAGCCCTAGAGACGCATATAAGAGTTAACCGTAAGAATGCGTTTAAAACACAGAAGATCCGCTTCGTACAAATTGATGTGCTGTGTGTAGGTTCCTTTTAGGAAGTTGCATCTATGTTTAGATTCAGCGAGGGAGAAACACGTTTCTTCTAAAAGCTGCGTTTTGGCATTCAAGAGTGGAAGGGAGAACAGGCTGTAAAGAGAAATACCTTGCTCTAAAACCAAAACGGAGCTATCTAGCAGAATGGTTGTCAATGTGTGTATTCAACTTCCAGAGTTAAACTCATCTGTGTTTGCAGCAGTTCAGAAACCCTTTCTTTGGAGAATGTAGAAACAGTCATTTCCAGCCCTAGAGACGCATATAAGATTTAGCAATAAGAATACGTTTAAAACACAGAAGACCCGCTTCGTACAAACTGATGTGCTGTGTGTTGGTTTCTTTTAGGACGTTGCATCTATGTTTAGATTCAGTGAGGGAGAAACACGTTTCTTCTAAAAGCTGCGTTTGGACATTCTAGATTGGATGTGAGAACAGACTGTAAAGAGAAATACCTTGCTCTAAACCAAAACGGAGCTATCTGGCAGAATGGTTGTCAATGCGTGTATTCAACTTCCAGTGTTTAAGTGATGTGTGTTTGCAGCAGTTCAGAAACCCTTTCTTTGGAGAATGTAGAAACAGTCATTTCCAGCCCTAGAGACGAATATAAGATTTAGCAATAAGAATACGTTTAAAACACAGAAGACCCGCTTCGTACAAACTGATGTGCTGTGTGTTGGTTCCTTTTAGGAAGTTGCATCTATGATTAGATTCAGCGAGGGAGAAACACGTTTCTTCTAAAAGCTGCGTTTTGATATTCCAGAGTGGATGGGAGTACAGACTGTAAAGATAAGTATCTTTTTCTAAAACCAAAACGGAACTATCTAGCAGAATGGTTGTCAATGTGTGTATTCAACTTCCAGAGTTAAACTCATCTGTGTTTGCAGCAGTTCAAAAACCCTTTCTTTGGAGAATGTAGAAACAGTCATTTCCAGCCCTAGAGACGAATATAAGATTTAGCAATAAGAATACGTTTAAAACACAGAAGACCCGCTTCGTACAAACTGATGTGCTGTGTGTTGGTTTCTTTTAGGACGTTGCATCTATGTTTAGATTCAGCGAGGTAGAAACACGTTTCTTCTAAAAGCTTCGTTTGGATATTCCAGAGTGGAAGGGAGAACACACTGTAGAGAGAAACACCTTGCTCGAAAACCAAAACGGAGCTATCTAGCAGAATGGTTGTCAATGTGTGTATTCAACTTCCAGATTTAAACTCATGTGTGTTTGCAGCAGTTCAGAAACCCTTTCTTTGGAGAATGTAGAAACAGTCATTTCCAGCCCCAGAGACGCATATAAGAGTTAGCAGTAAGAATGCGTTTAAAACACAGAAGACCCGCTTCGTACAAATTGATGTGCTGTGTGTAGGTTCCTTTTAGGAAGTTGCATCTATGTTTAGATTCAGCGAGGGAGAAACACGTTTCTTCGATAAGCTGCGTTTTGGCATTCCAGAGTGGAAGGGAGAACAGGCTGTATAGAGAAATACCTTGCTCTAAAAATAAAACGGAGCTATCTAGCAGAATGGTTGTCAATGTGTGTATTCAACTTCCAGAGTTAAACTCATGTGTGTTTGCAGCAGTTCAGAAACCCTTTCTTTGCAGAATGTAGAAACAGTCATTTCCAGCCCTAGAGACGCATATAAGAGTTAGCAGTAAGAATGCGTTTAAAACACAGAAGATCCGCTTCGTACAAATTGATGTGCTGTGTGTAGGTTCCTTTTAGGAAGTTGCATCTATGTTTAGATTCAGCGAGGGAGAAACACGTTTCTTCTAAAAGCTGCGTTTTGGCATTCAAGAGTGGAAGGGAGAACAGGCTGTAAAGAGAAATACCTTGCTCTAAAACCAAAACGGAGCTATCTAGCAGAATGGTTGTCAATGTGTGTATTCAACTTCCAGAGTTAAACTCATCTGTGTTTGCAGCAGTTCAGAAACCCTTTCTTTGGAGAATGTAGAAACAGTCATTTCCAGCCCTAGAGACGCATATAAGATTTAGCAATAAGAATACGTTTAAAACACAGAAGACCCGCTTCGTACAAACTGATGTGCTGTGTGTTGGTTTCTTTTAGGACGTTGCATCTATGTTTAGATTCAGCGAGGTAGAAACACGTTTCTTCTAAAAGCTTCGTTTGGACATTCCAGAGTGGATGGGAGAACAGACTGTAAAGAGAAGTACCTTGCTCTAAAACAAAACTGAGCTATCTAGCAGAATGGTTGTAAATGCGTGTTTTCAACTACCAGAGTTTAAGTGATATGTTTTTGCAGCAGTTCAGAAACCCTTTCTTTGGAGAATATAGAAACAGGCTTTCCAGCCCTAGAGACGCATATAAGGGTTAACAGTAAGAATGCGTTTAAAACACAGAAGACCCGCTTTGTACAAACTGATGTGCTGTGTGTTGGTTCCTTTTAGGAAGTTGCATCTATGTTTAGATTCAGCGAGGGAGAAACACGTTTCTTCTAAAACCTGCGTTTTGACATTCCAGAGAGGAAGGGAGAACAGGCTGTAAAGAGAAATACCTTGCTCTAAAACCAAAACGGAGCTATCTAGCAGAATGGTTGTCAATGTGTATATTCAACTACCAGAGGTAAACTCATGTGTGTTTGCAGCTGTTCAGAAACCCTTTCTTTGGAGAATGTAGAAACAATCATTTCCAGTCTTAGAGACGCATATAAGAGTTAGCAGTAAGAATACGTTTAAAAAACAGAAGACCTGTTTCGTTCAAACTCATCTGCTGTTTGTTGGTTCCTTTTAGGAAGTTGCATCTATGTTTAGATTCAGCGAGGTAGAAACACGTTTCTTCTAAAAGCTACATTTGGACATTCCAGAGTGTATGGGAGAAAAGGCTGTAAAGAGTAACACGTTGCTCTAAAACCAAAACGGAGCTATCTAGCAGAATGGTTCTCAACGTATGTATTCAACTTCCAGAGTTAAACTCATGTGTGTTTGCAGCAGTTCAGAAACCCTTTCTTTGGAGAACGTAGAAACAGTCATTTCCAGCCCTAGAGACGCATATAAGAGTTAGCAGTAAGAATGCGTTTAAAACACAGAAGACCCGCTTCGTACAAACTTATCTGCTGTTTGTTGGTTCTTTTTAGTAAGTTGCATCTATGTTTAGATTCAGCGGGGTAGAAACACGTTTCTTCTAAAAGCTGCGTTTAGACATTCCATAGTGCATGAAAGAATAGACTGTAAAGAGAAATACCCTGCTCTAAAACCAAAACGGAGCTATCTAGCAGAATGGTTGTCAATGTGTGTATTCAACTTCCGGAGTTTAAGTGATGTGTGTTTGCAGCAGTTCAGAAAACCTTTCTTTGTAGAATGTAGAAACAGTCATTTCCAGCCCTAGACACGCATATAAGGGTTAGCAGTAACAATACGTTTAAAACACAGAAGACCCGCTTCGTACAAACTCATCTGCTGTGTGTTGGTTCCTTTTAGGAAGTTTCATCTATGTTTAGATTCAGCGAGGTAGAAACACGTTTCTTCTAAAAGCTGCGTTTGGACATTCCAGAGTGTATGGGAGAACACGCTGTAAAGAGAAATACGTTGCTCTAAAACCAAAACGGAGCTATCTAGCCGAATGGTTGTCAATGCCTGTATTCAACTTCCAGAGTTTAAGTGATGTGTGTTTCCAGCAGTTCAGAAACCCTTTCTTTGGAGAATGTAGAAACAGTCATTTCCAGCCCTAGAGACGCATATAAGAGTTACCAGTAAGAATGCATTTAAAACACACAAGACCCGCTTCGTACAAACTCATCTGCTTTGTGTTGGTTCCCTTTAGGAAGTTGCATCTCTGTATAGATTCAGCGAGGTAGAAACACGTTTCTTCTAAAAGCTGCTTTTGGACATTCCAGAGTGGATGGGAGAACAGGCTTTAAAGAGAAATACCTTGCTCTAAAACCAAAACGGAGCTATCTACCAGAATGGTTGTCAATGTGTGTATTCAACTTCCAGAGTTAAATTCATGTGTGTTTGCAGCAGTTCAGAAACCCTTTCTTTGCAGAATGTAGAAACAGTCATTTCCAGCCCTAGAGACGCATATAAGAGTTAGCAGTAAGAATGCGTTTAAAACACAGAAGACCCGCTTCGTACAAACTGATGTGCTGTGTGTTGGTTCCTTTTAGTAAGTTGCATCTATGCTTAGATTCAGCGAGGGAGGAACACGTTTCTTCTAAAAGCTGCGTTTGGACATTCCAGAGTGGAAGGGATAGCAGGCTGTAAAGCGAAATACCTTCCTCTAAAACCCCAAAACGGAGCTATCTAGCAGAATGGTTGTCAATGTGTGTATTCAACTACCAGAGTTATACTCATGTGTGTTTGCAGCAGTTCAGAAACCCTTTCTTTGGAGAATGTAGAAACAGTCATTTACAGCCCTAGAGACGCATATAAGAGTTAGCAGTAAGAATGCGTTTAAAACACAGAAGACCCGCTACGTACAAACTTATGTGCTGTGTGTTGGTTCCTTTTAGGAAGTTGCATCTATGTTTCGATTCCGCGAGGGAGAAACACGTTTCTTCTAAAAGCTGCGTTTGGATATTCCGGAGTGGATGGGAGAACAGGCTGTAAAGAGAACTACCTTGCTCTAAATCCAAAACGGAGCCATCTCGCAGAATGGTTGTCAATGTGTTTATTCAACTTCCAGAGTTAAACTCATGTGTGTTGGCAGCAGTTCAGAAACCCTTTCTTTGGAGAATGTAGAAACAGTCTTTTCCAGCCCTAGGGACGCATATAAGAGTTACCAGTAAGAATGCATTAAAAACACAGAAGACCCGCTTCGTACAAAGTCATCTGCTTTGTGTTGGTTCCTTTTAGGAAGCTTCATCTATGTTTATATTCAGCGAGGTAGAAACAAGTTTCTTCTGAAAGCTGCGTTTGGACATTCCAGAGTGGATTGGAGAACAGGCTGCAAAGAGAAATACCTTGCTCTAAAACCTAAGCGGAGCTATCTAGCAGAATGGTTGTCAATGTGTGTATTCAGCTTCCAGAGTTATACTCATGTGTGTGTGCAGCAGTTCAGAAACCCTTCCTTTGGAGAATGTAGGAACAGTCATTTCCAGCCCTAGAGACGCATATAAGAGTTAGCAGTAAGAATGCGTATAAAACACAGATGAACCGCTTCGTACAAACTTATGTGCTGTGTGTTGGTTCCTTTTAGGAAGTTGCATCTATGTTTATATTCAGCGAGGTAGAAACACGTTTCTTCTAAAAGCTGCGTTTGGACATTCCAGAGTGGATTGGAGAACAGGCTGCAAAGAGAAATACCTTGCTCTAAAACCTAAACGGAGCTATCTAGCAGAATGGTTGTCAATGTGTGTATTCAGCTTCCAGAGTTATACTCATGTGTGTGTGCAGCAGTTCAGAAACCCTTCCTTTGGAGAATGTAGGAACAGTCATTTCCAGCCCTAGAGACGCATATAAGAGTTAGCAGTAAGAATGCGTATAAAACACAGATGAACCGCTTCGTACAAACTTATGTGCTGTGTGTTGGTTCCTTTTAGGAAGTTGCATCTATGTTTCGATTCAGCGAGTGAGAAACACGTTTCTTCTAAAAGCTGCGTTTGGATATTCCAGAGTGGATGGGAGAACATACTGTAAAGAGAAATACCTTGCTCTAAAACCAAAACGGAGCTATCTACCAGAATGGTTGTTAATGTGTTTATTCAACTTTCAGAGTTAAACTCATGTGTGTTTGCAGCAGTTCAGAAACCCTTTCTTTGGAGAATTTAGAAACAATCACTTCCAGCCCTATAGACGGATATAAGGGGTAGCAGTAAGAATGGGTTTAAAACGCAGAAGACCCGCTTCGTACAAACTGATGTGCTGTGTGTTGGTTCCTTTTAGGAAGTTGCATCTCGGTTTATATTCAGCGAGGGAGAACCACGTTTCTTCTAAAAGCTTCGTTTGGACATTCCAGAGTGGAAGGGAGAACAGGCTGTAAAGAGAAATACCGGAGAGAGATCCAAGATGGCTTATCACTAGCAGCTCGGGATTGTAGCTCCCACTGAAAGCGCAAAGAAGGAGAGGTCGCCACACCTTCACATGAATTCTTGTTGCTCATGCACCAGGAGATTCCCAGCGGAGGAGCCCCGCTGGTCGCCAGCGCGACTCTTTTGACCGGCGCGGCTGTTTTGCCGGCGCCTCGGAGCGTCGGTTCTCGGTGCAGAGTCGGAAAAGCACCATCAATCTTAACGCCGCTGATTTAGTCGGTGCAGTGGGTTGCTCAGATTTTGGCGCTGAGAATCAGTAAGTTGGACGTCCACTCAGAAACCCAATTACAAAGATGGTGATTATAAAGACTACGGATGGATGAATCTACAATGAAGGGAAGAAAACGGTCAAAAAAGGCTGAGAATACCCAAGATCAGAACGCCTCTTCCTCAGCAGGGGATCCCAGTTCCTCATCAGCAACGAAACAAGGCTTGATGGAGAACGAGTGGGTTCCAATTACAGAAGCAGGCTTCAAAACGTGGATAAGAAGAAACTTCTGTGAATTAAAAGAACTTGTTATAACACAATCTAAAGAAACTAAGAACTTTGAAAAAAGGTTTGACGAAATGTCAACAAGAATACAAAATTTAGAGAGGAAAATAAGTTAATTGATGGAGCTGAAAAACACAATACGAGAACTACGTGAAGTATGCACAAGTTTTAACAGCCGAATTGATCAAGCAGAAGAAAGGATATCAGAGGTCGAAGATCAACTCAATGAAATAAAACAAGAAGACAAGACGAGAGAAAAAAGGATAAAAAGGAACGAGCAAAGTCTCCAAGAAATATGGGACTATGTGAAAAGACCTAATCTACGCTTGATAGGTGTACCTGAATGTGACGAAGAGAATGAATCCAAGCTGGAAAATACGCTTCAGGACATTATTCAGGAAAATTTTCCCAGCCTAGTAAGGCAGGATAATATTCAACTCCAGGTAATACAGAGAACACCACAGAGATATTCCTCAAGAAGAGCAGCTCCAAGGCACATAATCGTCAGATTCACCAGGGTTGAAATGAAGGAGAAAATACTAAGGGCAGCCAGAGAGAAAGGTCAGGTTACCCACAAAGGGAAGCCTATCAGACTTACAGCAGATCTCTCAGCAGAAACCCTGCAAGCCAGAAGAGAGTGGGGGCCAATATTCAACATCCTTAAAGAAAAGAACTTTCAACCCAGAATTTCACATCCAGCCAAGCTAAGCTTCACATGCGAAGGAAAAATAAAGTTTTTTGTGAATAAGCAAGCACTCAGAGATTTCATCACCACCAGGCCTGCTTTGCAAGAGCTTCTGAAAGAACCACTACACATATGAAAGGAACAAACAGTATCAGCCTTTCTAAAAAAAATTATCAAAAAGACCATCAATATAATGAAGAATTTACATCAACTAATGGACAAAATAGCCAGCTAATGACGGTATTAAACTCACATATATTATTATTAATTCCAAATTTAAATTGACTAAATCCCCCAATCCAAAGACAGGCAATTTGAATAAAAAACTAAAACCCATCAGTATGTTGCATCCAGAACCATCTCACATTCAAGGATACACAAAGACTCTAAACAAGGGATGGAGAAAGATTTACCAACCAAACAGAGAGCTAAAATAAATAAATAAAAAACAGAAGTTACAATTAAGCAACAAAGATCAAAAGAAGCAAAGAAGGACATTACATAATGATAAAAGGATCAATGCAACAACAAGAAAAGCTAAAGATCCTAAATATATACGCACCCAATACATGAATACATAGACATACAGGACTTATAAAGAGACTTAGACTCCCACATAATAATAGTGGGAGATTTCAACATTAATATTAGAGAGATTAATGAGACAGAAAATTAACAACGATATTCAGGTCTTGAACTCAGATCTGGAACAAGTAAATGTAATTAACATTTATAGAACTCTCCACTTTAAATATACAAAATATAGACTCTCATCAGTACCACATCATATCAATTTAGAAGTTTAAATGAAATCCTGGTTGGCTCCTTGTTTGTTATTCTCTTCCCTCATTTTCTTTCATGTCTCCATTATTAAGGACAATTATAGGCATACCCATATTTAGACTGCATTCTAGCCCGTGCAATAAAGCAATACCCCCATCCTCTCTCCCTCTTCCTCTTTCTATTTCTTCCTCTTCTTTATTCAAAAAGAAAAAAAAAAAGAGAGAAATACCTTGCTCTAAAACCAAAACGGAGGTATCTAGCAGAATGGTTGTCAATGTGTGTATTCAACTTCCAGAGGTAAACTCATGTGTGTTTGCAGCAGTTCAGAAACCCTTTCTTTGGAGAATGTAGAAACAATCATTTCCAGCCCTAGAGACGCATATAAGAGTTAGCAGTAAGAATACGTTTAAAACACAGAAGACCTGCTTCGTTCAAACTCATCTGCGTTGTGTTGGTTCCTTTTAGGAAGCTTCATCTATGTTTATATTCAGCGAGGTAGAAACACGTTTCTTCTAAAAGCTGCGTTTGGACATTCCAGAGTGGATTGGAGAACAGGCTGCAAAGAGAAATACCTTGCTCTAAAACCTAAACGGAGCTATCTAGCAGAATGGTTGTCAATGTGTGTATTCAACTTCCAGAGTTATACTCATGTGTGTGTGCAGCAGTTCAGAAACCCTTTCTTTGGAGAATGTAGAAACAGTCATTTCAAGCTATAGAGACGCATATAAGAGTTAGCAGTAAGTATGCGTTTAAAACACAGAAGAACTGCTTCGTACAAACTTATGTGCTGTGTGTTGGTTCCTTTTAGGAAGTTGCATCTATGCTTCGATTCAGCGAGGGAGAAACACGTTTCTTCTAAAAGCTGCGTTTGGATATTCCAGAGTGGATGGGAGAACATGCTGTAAAGAGAAATACCTTGCTCTAAAACCAAAACGGAGCTATCTACCAGAATGGTTGTTAATGTGTTTATTCAACTTTCAGAGTTAAACTCATGTGTGTTTGCAGCAGTTCAGAAACCCTTTCTTTGGAGAATGTAGAAACAATCACTTCCAGCCCTATAGACGGATATAAGGGGTAGCAGTAAGAATGCGTTTAAAACACAGAAGACCCGCTTCGTACAAACTGATGTGCTGTGTGTTGGTTCCTTTTAGGAAGTTGCATCTCGGTTTATATTCAGGGAGGGAGAAACACGTTTCTTCTAAAAGCTTCGTTTGGACATTCCAGAGTGGAAGGGAGAACAGGCTGTAAAGAGAAATACCTTGCTCTAAAACCAAAACGGAGCTATCTAGCAGAATGGTTGTCAATGTGTGTATTCAACTTCCAGAGGTAAACTCATGTGTGTTTGCAGCAGTTCAGAAACCCTTTCTTTGGAGAATGTAGAAACAATCATTTCAAGCCCTAGAGACGCATATAAGAGTTAGCAGTAAGAATATGTTTAAAAAACAGAAGACCTGCTTCGTTCAAACTCATCTGCTTTGTGTTGGTTCCTTTTAGGAAGCTTCATCTATGTTTATATTCAGCGAGGTAGAAACACGTTTCTTCTAAAAGCTGCGTTTGGACATTCCAGAGTGGATTGGAGAACAGGCTGCAAAGAGAAATACCTTGCTCTAAAACGTAAACGGAGCTATCTAGCAGAATGGTTGTCAATGTGTGTATTCAACTTCCAGAGTTATAATCATGTGTGTGTGCAGCAGTTCAGAAACCCTTTCTTTGGAGAATGTAGAAACAGTCATTTCCAGCTATAGAGACGCATATAAGAGTTAGCAGTAAGAATGCGTTTAAAACACAGAAGGACCGCTTCGTACAAACACATCTGCTGTGTGTTGGTTCCTTTTAGGAAGTTGCATCTATGTTTCGATTCAGCGAGGGAGAAACACGTTTCTTCTAAAAGCTTCGTTTGGACATTCCAGAGTGGAAGGGAGAACAGGCTGTAAAGAGAAATACCTTGCTCTAAAACTAAAACGGAGGTATCTAGCAGAATGGTTGTCAATGTGGGTATTCAACATCCAGAGTTAAACTCATGTGTGTTTGCAGCAGTTCAGAAACCCTTTCTTTGCAGAATGTAGAAACAGTCATTTCCAGCCCTAGAGACACATATAAGAGTTAGCAGTAAGAATGAGTTTAAAACACAGAAGACCCGCTTCGTACACACTGATGTTCTGTGTGTTGGTTCTTTTTAGGAAGTTGCATCTATGTTTAGATTCAGCGAGGGAGAAACACGTTTCTTCTAAAACCTGCGTTTTGACATTCCAGAGTGGAAGGGAGAACAGGTTGTAAAGAGAAATACCTTGCTCTAAAACCAAAACGGAGCTATCTAGCAGAATGGTTGTCAATGTGCGTATTCAACTTCCAGAGTTAAACTCATGTGTGTTTGCAGCAGTTCAGAAACCCTTTCTTTGCAGAATGTAGAAACAGTCATTTCCAGCCCTAGAGACGCATATAAGAGTTAGCAGGAAGAAACCGTTTAAAACACAGAAGACCCACTTCGTACAAACTGATGTGCTGTGTGTTGTTTCCTTTTAGTAAGTTGCATCTATGTTTAGATTCAGCGAGGTAGAAGCACGTATCTTCTAAAAGCTGGGTTTGTACATTCCAGAGTGGATGGGCGAACAGAATGTAAAGAGAAATACCTTGCTCTAAAACCAAAACGGAGCTATCTAGCAGAATGGCTGTCAATGTGTGTATTCAACTTCCAGAGTTAAACTCATGTGTGTTTATAGCAGTTCAGAAACCCTTTCTTTGGAGAATGTAGAAACAGTCATTTCCAGCCCTAGAGACGCGTATAAGAGTTAGCAGTAAGAATGCGTTTAAAACACAGAATACCCGCTTCGTACAAACTGATGTGCTGTGTGTTGGTTCCTTTTAGGAAGTGGCATCTATGTATAGATTCAGCGAGGGAGAAACACGTTTCTTCTAAAAGCTGGGTTTGGGCATTCCACAGTGGATGGGAGAAAAGGCTGTAAAGAGAAATACCTTGCTCTAAAACCAAAACGGAGCTATATAGCAGAATGATGGTCAATGTGTTTATTCAACTTCCATAGATAAACTGATGTGTGTTTGCAGCAGTTCAGAAACCCTTTCTTTGGAGAATGTAGAAAGAGTCATTTCCAGCCCTAGAGACGCATATAAGAGTTAGCAGTAAGAATGCGTTTAAAACACAGAAGACCCGCTTCGTACAAACTGATGTGCTGTGTGTTGTTTCCTTTTAGTAAGTTGCATCTATGTTTCGATTCAGCGAGGGAGAAACACTTTTCTTCTAAAAGCTGCGTTTTGACATTCCAGAGTGGAAGGGAGAACAGGCTGTAAAGAGAAATACCTTGCTCTAAAACCAAAACGGAGCTATCTAGCAGAATGGTTGTCAATGTGTGTATTCAACTTTCAGAGATAAACTCATGTGTGTTTGCAGCAGTTCAGAAACCCTTTCTTTGGAGAATGTAGAAATAGTCATTTCCAGCCATATAGATGCATATAAGTGGTAGAAGTAAGAATGCCTTCAAAACACAGAAGACCCGCTTCGTACAAACTGATGTGCTGTGTGTTGGTTCCTCTTAGTAAGTTGCATCTATGTTTAGATTCAGTGAGGTAGAAGCACGATTCTTCTAAAAGCTGCGTTTGGACATTCCAGAGTGGATGGGAGAACGGAATGTAAAGAGAAATACCTTGCTCTAAAACCAAAACGGAGCTATCAAGCAGCATGGTTGTAAATGTGTGTATTCAACTTCCAGAGTTAAACTCATGTGTGTTTGCATCCGTTCAGAAACCCTTTCTTTGGAAAATGTAGAAGCAGTCATTTCCAGCCCTAGAGACGCATATAAGAGTTAGCAGTAAGAATGCGTTTAAAACACAGAAGAGCCGCTTCGTACAAACTGATGTGCTGTGTGTTGGTTCCTTATAGGAAGTTGCACCTATGTTTAGATTCAGCGAGGGAGAAAAACGTTTCTTCTAAAAGTTGCGTTTTGACATTCCAGAGTGGAGAGGAGAACAGGCTGTAAAGAGAAATACCTTGCTCTAAAACCAAAACGGAGCTATTTAGTAGAATGGTTGTCAATGTGTGTATTCAACTTCCAGAGTTTAAGTGATGTGTGTTTGCAGCAGTTCAGAAACCCTTTCTTTGGAGAATGTAGAAACAGTCATTTACAGCCCTATAGACGCATATAAGGGTTAGCAGTAAGAATACGTTTAAAACACAGAAGACCCGCTTCGTACAAACTCATCTGCTGTGTGTTGGTTCCTTTTAGAAAGTTGCATCTATATTTAGATTCAGCGAGGTAGAAACACGTTTCTTCTAAAAGCTGCGTTTTGACATTCCAGAGTGGATGGGAGTACAGACTGTAAAGAGAAATATCTTTGTCATAAACCAAAACGGAGCTATCTAGCAGAATGCTTGTGAATGTGTGTATTCAACTCCTAGAGTTAAACTCACGTGTGTTTGCATCCGTTCAGAAACCCTTTCTTTGGAGAATGTAGAAACAGTCATTTCCAGCCCCAGAGACGCATATAAGAGTTAGCAGTAAGAATGCGTTTAAAACACAGAAGACCCGCTTCGTATAAACTGATGTGCTGTGTGTTGGTTCCTTTTAGGAAGTTGCATCTATGTTTAGATTCAGCGAGGGAGAAACACGTTTCTTCTAAAAGCTGCCTTTGGCATTCCAGAGTGGTTGGGAGAACAGGCTGTAAAGAGAAATACCTTGCTCTAAAACCAAAACGGAGCTACCTAGCACAATGGCTGTCAAAGTGTTTATTCAACTTCCATAGATAAAGTGATGTGTGTTGGCAGCAGTTCAGAAACCCTTTCTTTGGAGAATGTAGAAACAGTCATTTCCAGCCCTAGTGACGCATATAAGGGTTAACAGTAAGAATGCCTTCAAAACACAGAAGAGCCTCTTCGTACAAACTCATCTGCTTTGTGTTGGTTCCTTTTAGAAAGTTGCATCTACATTTAGATTCAGCGAGGTAGAAACACGTTTCTTCTAAAAGCTGCGTTTTGACATTCCAGAGTGTATGGGAGTACAGACTGTAAGGAGAAATATCTTTGTCATAAACCAAAACGGAGGTATCTAGCAGAATGCTTGTGAATGTGTGTATTCAACTCCTAGAGTTAAACTCACGTGTGTTTGCAGCAGTTCAGAAACCCTTTCTTTGGAAAATGTAGAAACAGTCATTTGCAGCCCTAGAGACGCATATAAGAGTTAGCAGTAAGAATGAATTTAAAACACAGAAGACCCGCTTTGTACAAACTGATCTGCTGTGAGGTGGTTCCTTTTAGGAAGTTGCATCTATGTTTATATTCAGCGAGGTAGAAGCACGTTTCTTTGAAACGCTGCGTTTGTACATTACAGCGGGGATGGGAGAACCGAATGTAAAGAGAAATAACTTGCTCTAAAACCAAAACGGAGCTATCTAGCAGAATCGTTGTCAATGTGTTTATTCAACTTCCAGAGTTTAAGTGATGTGTGTTTGCAGCAGTTCAATAAGCCTTTCTTTGGAGAATGTAGAAACCGTCATTTTCAGCCCTAGAGACGCATATAAGATTTAGCAGTAAGAATGCGTTTAAAACACAGAAGACCCGCGTCGTACAAACTGATGTGCTGTGTGTTGGTTCCTTTTAGGAAGTTGCATCTATGTTTAGATTCAGCGAGAAAGAAACACGTTTCTTCTAAAAGCTGCCTTTTGACATTCCAGAGTGGAAGGGAGAAAAGTCTGTAAAGAGAAATACCTTGCTCTAAAACCAAAACGGAGCTATCTAGCAGAATGGTTGTCAATGTGTGTATTCAACTTCCAGAGTTCAACTCATGGGTGTTTGCAGCAGTTCAGAAACCCTTTCTTTGGAGAATGTAGAAACAGTCATTTCCAGCCCCAGAAACGCATATAAGAGTTAGCAGTAAGAATGCGTTTAAAACACAGAAGACCCTCTTCGTACAAACTGATGTGCTCTGTGTTGGTTCCTTTTAGGAAGTTGCATCTATGTTTAGATTCAGCGAGGGAGAACACGTTTCTTCTGAAAGATGCATTTTGACATTCCAGAGTGGAAAGGAGAACAGGCTGTAAAGAGAAATACCTTGCTCTAAAACCAAAACGGAGCTATCTAGCAGAATGGTTGTCAATGTGTCTATTCAACTTCCAGAGTTAAACTCATGTGTGTTTACAGCAGTTCAGAAACCCTTTCTTTGGAGAATGTAGAAACAGTCATTTCCAGCCCCAGAGACGCATATAAGAGTTAGCAGTAAGAATGCGTTTAAAACACAGAAGACCCGCTTCGTACAAACTGATGTGCTGTGTGTTGGTTCCTTTTAGGAAGTTGCATCTATGTTTAGATTCAGCGAGGGAGAAACACGTTTCTTCTAAAACCTGCGTTTGGACATTCCAGAGTGGATGGGAGTACAGACTGTAAAGAGAAATACCTTGCTCTAAAACCAAAACGGAGCTATCTAGCACAATGGTTGTCAATCTGTGTATTCAACTTCCAGAGATAAAGTCATGTGTGTTTGCAGCAGTTCAGAAACCCTTTCTTTGTAGAATGTAGAAACAGTCATTTCCAGCCCTAGAGACACATATAAGAGTTAGCAGTAAGAATGCCTTTAAAACACAGAAGACCTGCTTATTACAAACTGATGTGCTGTGTGTTGGTTCCTTTTAGGAAGTTGCATCTATGTTTAGGTTCAGCGAGGGAGATACACGTTTCTGCTAAAAGCTGCGTTTTGACATTCCAGAGTGGAAGGGAGAACAGGCTGTAAAGAGAAATACCTTGCTCTAAAACAAAAACGGAGCTATCTAGCAGAATGGTTGTCAATGCGTGTATTTAACTTCCAGAGTTTAAGTGATGTGTTTGCAGCAGTTCAGAAACCCTTTCTTTGGAGAATGTAGCAACAGTCATTTCCAGCCCAGAGACCCTTATATGAGTTAGCAGTAAGAATGCGTTTAAAACACAGAAGACCCGCTTTGTACAAACTGATGTGCTGTGTGTTGGTTCCTTTTAGGAAGTTGCATCAATGAATAGATTCAGTGAGGGAGAAACACGTTTCTTCTAAAAGCTGCGTTTGGGCATTCCAGAGTGGATGGGGGAACAGGCTGTAAAGAGAAATACCTTGCTCTAAAACCAAAACGGAGCTATCTAGCAGAATGATTGTCAATGTGTTTATTCAACTTCCATAGATAAACTGATGTGTGTTTGCAGCAGTTCAGAAACTTTTTCTTTGGAGAATGTAGAAACAGTCATTTCCAGCCCTAGAGACACATATAAGGGTTAGCAGTAAGAATGCCTTCAAAACACAGAAGACCCGCGTCGTACAAACTCATCAGCTGTGTGTTGGTTCCTTTTAGGAAGTTGCATCTATGTTTAGATTCAGCGAGTGAGAAACACGTTTCTTCTGAAAGCTGCGTTTTGACATTCCAGAGTGGAAGGGAGAACAGGCTGTAAAGAGAAATACCTTGCTCTAAAACCAAAACGGAGCTATTTAGTAGAATGTTTGTCAATGTGTGTATTCAACTTCCAGAGTTTAAGTGATGTGTGTTTGCAGCAGTTCAGAAACCCTTTCTTTGGAGAATGTAGAAACAGTCATTTACAACCCTAGAGATGCATATAAGGGTTAGCAGTAAGAATACGTTTAAAACACAGAAGACCCGCTTCGTACAAACTCATCTGCTGTGTGTTGGTTCCTTTTAGGAAGTTGCATCTATATTTAGATTCAGCGAGGTAGAAACACGTTTCTTCTAAAACCTGCGTTTTGACATTCCAGAGTGGATGGGAGTACAGACTGTAAAGAGAAATATCTTTGTCATAAACCAAAACGGAGCTATCTAGCAGAATGCTTGTGAATGTGTGTATTCAACTCCTAGAGTTAAACTCACGTGTGTTTGCATCCGTTCAGAAACCCTTTCTTTGGAGAATGTAGAAACAGTCATTTCCAGCCCTAGAGACGCATATAAGAGTTAGCAGTAAGAATGCGTTTAAAACAAAGAAGACTCGCTTCGTAAAAACTGATGTGCTGTGTGTTGGTTGCTTTTAGGAAGTTACATCTATGTTTAGATTCAGCGAGGGAGAAACACGTTTATTCTAAAAGCTGCGTTTTGACATTCCAGAGTGGAAGGGAGAACAGGCTGTAAAGAGAAATACCTTGCTCTAAAACCAAAACGGAGCTATATAGCAGAATGATTTTCAATGTGTTTATTCAACTTCCATAGATAAACTGATGTGTGTTTGCAGCAGTTCAGAAACCCTTTCTTTGGAGAATGTAGAAACAGTCATTTCCAGCCCTAGAGAAACATATAAGTGTTAGCAGTAAAAATGCCTTCAAAACACAGAAGACCCGCTTCGTACAAACTCATCAGCTGTGTGTTGGTTCCTTTTTGGAAGGTGAATCTATGTTTAGATTCAGCGAGGAAGAAACACGTTTCTTCTAAAAGCTGCGTTTGGACATTCCAGAGTGGATGGGAGTACAGACTGTAAAGAGAAATATCTTGCTCTAAAACCAAAACGGAGCTATCTAGCAGAATGGTTGTCAATGTGTGTATTCAACTTCTAGAGTTAACTCACGTGTGTTTGCAGCAGTTCAGAAACCCTTTCTTTGGAGAATGTAGAAAGAGTCATTTCCAGCCCTAGAGACGCATATAAGAGTTAGCAGTAAGAATGCGTTTAAAACACAGAAGACCCGCTTCGTACAAACTGATGTGCTGTGTGTTGGTTCCTTTTAGGAAGTTGCATCTACGTTTAGATTCAGCGAGGGTGAAACACATTTCTTCTGAAAGCTGCGTTATAACATTCCAGTGTGGAAGGGAGAACAGGCTGTAAAGAGAAATACCTTGCTCTAAAACCAAAACGGAGCTATCTAGCAGAATGGTTGTCAATGTGTGTATTCAACTTCCACAGTTAAACTCATGTGTGTTTTCAGCAGTTCAGAAACCCTTTCTTTGGAGAATGTAGAAAGAGTCATTTCCAGCCCTAGAGACGCATATAAGAGTTAGCAGTAAGAATGCGTTTAAAACACAGAAGACCCGCTTCGTACAAACTTATGTGCTGTGTGTTGGTTCCTTTTAGGAAGTTGCATCTACGTTTCGATTCAGCGTCGGAGAAACACGTTTCTTCTAAAAGCTGCGTTTGGATATTCCAGAGTGGATGGGAGAACAGGCTGTAAAGAGAAATGCCTTGCTCTAAAACCAAAACGGAGCTCTCTAGCAGAATGGTTGTCAATGTGTGTATTCAACTTTCAGAGATAAACTCATGTGTGTTTGCAGCAGTTCAGAAACCCTTTCTTTGGACAATGTAGAAACAGTCATTTCCAGCCCGAGAGACGCATATAAGGTATAGCAGTAACAATATGTTTAAAACACAGAAGACCCGCTTTGTACAAACTCATCTGCTGTGTTGGTTCCTTGTAGGAAGTTGCATCTATGTTTAGATTCATCAAGGGAGAAACACGTTTCTTCTAAAAGCTGCGTTTTGACATTCCAGATTGAAAGGGAGAACAGGCTGTAAAGAGAAATACCTTGCTCTAAAACCAAAACGGAGCTATCTAGCAGAATGGTTGTCAATGTGTGTATTCAACTTCCAGAGTTAAAATCATGTGTGCTTGCAGCAGTTTAGAAACTGTTTCTTTGTAGAATGTAGAAACAGTCATTTCCATCCCCAGAGACGCATATAAGAGTTAGCAGTAATAATGCGTTTAAAACACAGAAGACCCTCTTCGTACAAACTGATGTGCTGTGTGTTGGTTCCTTTTAGGAAGTTACATCTATGTTTAGATTCAGCGAGGGAGAAACACGTTTCTTCTGAAAGCTGCGTTTGGACATTCCAGAGTGGAAGGGAGAACAGGTTGTAAAGAGAAATACCTTGCTCTAAAACCAAAACGGAGCTATCTAGCAGAATGGTTGTCAATGTGTGTATTCAACTTCCAGAGTTCAACTCAAGTGTGTTTGCAGCAGTTCAGAAACCCTTTCTTTGGAGAATGTAGAAACAGTCATTTCCAGCCATAGAGACGCATATAAGTGTTAGAAGTAAGAATGCCTTCAAAACACAGAAGACCCGCTTCGTAAAAACTGATGTGCTGTGTGTTGGTTCCTTTTAGTAAGTTGCATCTATGTTTAGATTCAGTGAGGTAGAAGCACGATTCTTCCAAAAGGTGCGTTTGGAAATTCCAGAGTGGATGGGAGAACGGAATGTAAAGAGAAATACCTTTCTCTAAAACCAAAACGGAGCTATCTAGCAGAATGTTTGTCAATGTGTGTATTCAACTTCCAGAGTTAAACTGATGTGTGTTTGCATCCGTTCAGAAACCCTTTCTTTGGAGAATGTAGAAACAGTCATTTCCAGCCCTAGAGACACATATAAGAGTTAGCAGTAAGAATGCGTTTAAAACAAAGAAGACTCGCTTCGTAAAAACTGATGTGCTGTGTGTTGGTTCCTTTTAGGAAGTTAAATCTATGTTTAGATTCAGCGAGGGAGAAACACGTTTCTTCTATAAGCTGCGTTTTGACATTCCAGAGTGGAAGGGAGAACAGAGTGTAAAGAGAAATACCTTGCTCTAAAACCAAAACGGAGCTATATAGCAGAATGATTTTCAATGTGTTTATTCAACTTCCATAGATAAACTGATGTGTGTCTGCAGCAGTTCAGAAACCCTTTCTTTGGAGAATGTAGAAACAGTTATTTCCAGCCCTAGAGAAACATATAAGTGTTAGCAGTAAGAATGCCTTCAAAACACAGAAGACCCGCTCCGTACAAACTCATCAGCTGTGTGTTGGTTCCTTTTTGGAAGGTGAATCTATGTTTAGATTCAGCGAGGAAGAAACACGTTTCTTCTAAAAGCTGCGTTTGGACATTCCAGAGTGGATGGGAGTACAGACTGTAAAGAGAAATATCTTGCTCTAAAACCAAAACGGAGCTATCTAGCAGAATGGTTGTCAATGTGTGTATTCAACTTCTAGAGTTAACTCATGTGTGTTTGCAGCAGTTCAGAAACCCTTTCTTTGGAGAATGTAGAAAGAGTCATTTCCAGCCCCAGAGACGCATATAAGAGTTAGCAGTAAGAATGCGTTTAAAACACAGAAGACCCGCTTCGTACAAACTGATGTGCTGTGTGTTGGTTCCTTTTAGGAAGTTGCATCTTCGTTTCGATTCAGCGAGGGAGAAACACGTTTCTTCTAAAAGCTGCGTTTGGATATTCCAGAGTGGATGGGAGAAAAGGCTGTAAAGAGAAATGCCTTGCTCTAAAACCAAAACGGAGCTCTCTAGCAGAATGGTTGTCAATGTGTGTATTCAACTTTCAGAGATAAACTCATGTGTGTTTGCAGCAGTTCAGAAACCCTTTCTTTGGACAATGTAGAAACAGTCATTTCCAGCCCGAGAGACGCATATAAGGGATAGCAGTAACAATACGTTTAAAACACAGAAGACCCGCTTTGTACAAACTCATCTGCTGTGTTGGGTCCTTGTAGGAAGTTGCATCTATGTGTAGATTCAGCGAGGGAGAAACACGTTTCTTCTAAAAGCTGCGTTTTGACATTCCAGATTGAAAGGGAGAACAGGCTGTAAAGAGAAATACCTTGCTCTAAAACCAAAACGGAGCTATCTAGCAGAATGGTTGTCAAAGTGTGTATTCAACTTCCAGAGTTAAAATCATGTGTGCTTGCAGCAGTTTAGAAACTGTTTCTTTGGAGAATGTAGAAACCGTCATTTCCATCCCCAGAGACGCATATAAGAGTTAGCAGTAAGAATGCGTTTAAAACACCGAAGACCCTCTTCGTACAAACTGATGTGTTGTGTGTTGGTTCCTTTTAGGAAGTTACATCTATGTTTAGATTCAGCGAGGGAGAAACACGTTTCTTCTGAAAGCTGCGTTCTGACATTCCAGAGTGGAAGGGAGAACAGGCTGTAAAGAGAAATACCTTGCTCTAAAACCAAAACGGAGCTATCTAGCAGAATGGTTGTCAATGTGTGTATTCAACTTCCAGAGTTCAACTCAAGTGTGTTTGCAGCAGTTCAGAAACCCTTTCTTTGGAGAATGTAGAAACAGTCATTTCCAGCCATAGAGACTCATATAAGAGTTAGAAGTAAGAATGACTTCAAAACACAGAAGACCCGCTACGTAAAAACTGATGTGCTGTGTGTTGGTTCCTTTTAGTAAGTTGCATCGATGTTTAGATTCAGTGAGGTAGAAGCACGATTCTTCCAAAAGGTGCGTTTGGAAATTCCAGTGTGGATGGGAGAACGGAATGTAAAGAGAAATACCTTTCTCTAAAACCAAAACGGAGCTATCTAGCAGAATGTTTGTCAATGTGTGTATTCAACTTCCAGAGTTAAACTGATGTGTGTTTGCATCAGTTCAGAAACCCTTTCTTTGGAGAATGTAGAAACAGTCATTTCTAGCCCTAGAGACGCATATAAGAGTTAGCAGTAAGAATGCTTTTAAAACAAAGAAGACTCACTTCGTAAAAACTGATGTGCTGTGTGTTGGTTCCTTTTAGGAAGTTACATCTATGTTTAGATTCAGCGAGGGAGAAACACGTTTCTTCTAAAAGCTGCGTTTTGACATTCCAGAGTGGAAGGGAGAACAGACTGTAAAGAGAAATACCTTGCTCTAAAACCAAAACGGAGCTATATAGCAGAATGATTTTCAATGTGTTTATTCAACTTCCGTAGATAAACTGATGTGTGTTTGCAGCAGTTCAGAAACCCTTTCTTTGGAGAATGTAGAAACAGTTATTTCCAGGCCTAGAGAAACATATAAGTGTTAGCAGTAAGAATGCCTTCAAAACACAGAAGACCCGCTTCGTACAAACTCATCAGCTGTGTGTTGGTTCCTTTTTGGAAGTTGAATCTATGTTTCGATTCACGAGGAAGAAACACGTTTCTTCTAAAAACTGCGTTTGGACATTCCAGAGTGGATGGGAGTACAGACTGTAAAGAGAAATATCTTGCTCTAAAACCAAAACGGAGCTATCTAGCAGAATGGTTGTCAATGTGTGTATTCAACTTCTAGAGTTAAGTCACGTGTGTTTGCAGCAGTTCAGAAACCCTTTCTTTGGAGAATGTAGAAAGAGTCATTTCCAGCCCTAGAGACGCATATAAGAGTTAGCAGTAAGAATGTGTTTAAAACACAGAAGACCCGCTTCGTACAAACTCATCTACTGTGTGTTGGTTCCTTTTAGGAAGTTGCATCTATGATTAGATTCAGGGAGGGAGAAACACGTTTCTTCTAAAAGCTGCCTTTTGACATTCCAGAGTGGAAGGGAGAACAGGCTGTAAAGAGAAATACCCTGCTCTAAAACCAAAACGGAGCCATCTAGCAGAATGGGTGTCAATGTGTGTATTCAACTTCCAGAGATAAACTCATGTGTGTTTGCAGCAGTTCAGAAACCCTTTCTTTGGAGAATGTAGAAACAGTCATTTCCAGCCCTAGAGACGCATATAAGAGTTAGCAGTAAGAATGCGTTTAAAACACAGAAGACCCGCTTCGTACAAACTTATGTGCTGTGTGTTGGTTCCTTTTAGGAAGTTGCATCTATGTTTCGATTCAGCGAGGGAGAAACACGTTTCTTCTAAAAGCTGCGTTTGGATATTCCAGAGTGGATGGGAGAACAGGCTGTAAAGAGAAATGCCTTGCTCTAAAACCAAAACGGAGTTCTCTAGCAGAATGGTTGTCAATGTGTGTATTCAACTTTCAGAGATAAACTCATGTTTGTTTGCAGCAATTCAGAAACCCTTTCTTTGGAGAATGTAGAAATAGTCATTTCCAGTCATAGAGACGCATATAAGTGGTAGAAGTAAGAATGCCTTCAAAACACAGAAGACCTGCTTCGTACAAACTGATGTGCTGTGTGTTGGTTCCTCTTAGTAAGTTGCATCTATGTTTAGATTCAGTGAGGTAGAAGCACGATTCTTCTAAAAGCTGCGTTTGGACATTCCAGAGTGGATGGGAGAACGGAATGTAAAGAGAAATACCTTGCTCTAAAACCAAAACGCAGCTATCTAGCAGCATGGTTGTCATTGTGTGTATTCAACTTCCAGAGTTAAAGTCATGTGTGTTTGCATCCGTTCAGAAACCCTTTCTTTGGAGAATGTAGAAGCAGTCATTTCCAGCCCTAGAGACGCATATAAGAGTTAGCAGTAAGAATGCTTTTAAAACACGGAAGACCCGCTTCGTACAAACTGATGTGATGTGTTTTGGTTCCTTTTAGGAAGTTGCATCAATGTACAGATTCAGCGAGGGAGAAACACGTTTCTTCTAAAAGCTGCGTTTGGGCATTCCAGAGTGGATGGGAGAACAGGCTGTTAAGAGAAATACCTTGCTCTAAAACCAAAACGGAGCTATCTAGCACAATGGCTGTCAAAGTGTTTATTCACCTTCCATAGATAAACTGATGTGTGTTTGCAGCAGTTCAAAAACCCTTTCTTTGGAGAATGTAGAAACAGTCATTTCCAGCCCTAGAGACACATATAATTGTTAGCAGTAAGAATGCCTTCAAAACACAGAAGACCCGCTTCGTACAAACTCATCAGCTGTGTGTTGGTTCCTTTTAGGAAGTTGCATCTATGTTAAGATTCAGTGAGGAAGAAACACGTCTCTTCTAAAAGCTGCGTTTGGACATTTCAGAATGGATGGGAGTACAGACTGTAAAGAGAAATACCTTGCTCTAAAACCAAAACGGAGCTATCTAGCACAATGGTTGTCAAACTGTGTATTCAACTTCCAGAGATAAAGTCATGTGTGTTTGCAGCAGTTCAGAAACCCTTTCTTTGTAGAATGTAGAAACAGTCATTTCCAGCCCTAGAGACACATATAAGAGTTAGCAGTAAGAATGCGTTTAAAACACAGAAGACCCGCTTATTACAAACTGATGTGCTGTGTGTTGGTTCCTTTTAGGAAGTTGCATCTATGTTTAGATTCAGCGAGGGAGAAACACGTTTATTCTAAAAGCTGCGTTTTGACATTCCAGTGTGGAAGGGAGAACAGGCTGTAAAGAGAAATACCTTGCTCTAAATCCAAAACGGAGCTATCTAGCAGAATGGTTGTCAATGTGTGTATTCAACTTCCAGAGTTTAAGTGATGTGTTTGCAGCAGTTTAGAAACCCTTTCTTTGGAGAATGTAGCAACAGTCATTTCCAGCCCAGAGACCCTTATATGAGTTAGCAGTAAGAATGCGTTTAAACCACAGAAGACCCGATTCGTACAAACTGATGTGCTGTGTGTTGGTTCCTTTTAGAAAGTTGCATCAATGAATAGATTCAGCGAGAGAGAGACACGTTTCTTCAAAAAGCAGCGTTTGGGCATTCCAGAGTGGATGGGAGAACAGGCTGTAAAGAGAAATACCTTGCTCTAAAACCAAATCGGAGCTATCTAGCAGAATGATTGTCAATGTGTTTATTCAACTTCCATAGATAAACTGATGTGTGTTTGCAGCAGTTCAGAAACTTTTTCTTTGGAGAATATAGAAACAGTCATTTCCAGCCCTAGAGACACTTATAAGGGTTAGCAGTAAGAATGCCTTCAAAACACAGAAGACCCGCTTCGTAGAAACTCATCAGCTGTGTGTTGGTTCCTTTTAGGAAGTTGCATGTATGTTTAGATTCAGCGAGGAAGAAACACGTTTCTTCTAAAAGCTGCGTTTGGACATTCCAGAGTGGATGGGAGTACAGACTGTAAAGAGAAATACCTTGCACTAAAACCAAAACGGAGCTTTCTAGCACAATGGTAGTCAATCTGTGTATTCAACTTTCAGAGTTAAAATCATGTGTTTTTGCAGCAGTTCAATAAGCCTTTCTTTGGAGAATGTAGAAACAGTCATTTCCAGCCGTAGAGACGCATATAACAGTTAGCAGTAAGAATGCGTTTAAAACACAGAAGAACCGCTTATTACAAACTGATGTGCTGTATGTTGGTTCCTTTTAGGAAGTTGTATCTATGTTTAGATTCAGCGAGGGAGAAACACGTTTCTTCTAAAAGCTGTGTTTTGACATTCCAGTGTGGAAGGGAGAACAGGATGTAAAGAGAAATACCTTGCTCTAAAACAAAAACGGAGCTATCTAGCAGAATGGTTGTCAATGCGTGTATTCAACTTTCAGAGTTTAAGAGACGTGTTTGCAGCAGTTCAAAAACCCTTTCTTTGGAGAATGTAGAAACAGTCATTTCCAGCCCAGAGACCCATATAAGAGTTAGCAGTAAGAATGCGTTTAAAACACAGAAGACCCGCTTCGTAAAAAGTGATGTGCTGTGTGTTGGTTCCTTTTAGGAAGTTCCATCTATGTTTAGAATCAGCGAGGGAGAAACGCGTTTCTTCTAAAAGCTGCGTTTTGATATTCCAGAGTGGAAGGGAGAACAGGCTGTAAAGAGAAATACGTTGCTCAAAAACCAAAACGGAGCTATCTAGCAGAATGGTTGTCAATGTGTGTATTCAACTTCCAGAGATAAACTCATGTGTGTTTGCAGCAGTTCAGAAACCCTTTCTTTGGAGAATGTAGAAACAGTCATTTCCAGCCCTAGAGACGCATAAAAGAGTTAGAAGTAAGAATGCCTTTAAAACACAGAAACCCGCCTCGTACAAACTGATGTGCTGTGTGTTGGTTCCTTTTAGGAAGTTGCATCTATGTTTAGATTCAGCGAGGGAGAAACACGTTTCTTCTGAAAGCTGCGTTTTGACATTCCAGAGTGGAAGGGAGAACAGGCTGTAAAGAGAGATACCTTGCTCTAAAACCAAAACGGAGCTATCTAGCAGAATGCTTGTGAATGTGTGTATTCAACTCCTAGAGTTAAACTCACGTGTGTTTGCAGCAGTTCAGAAACCCTTTCTTTGGAGAATGTAGAAACAGTCATTTCCAGCCCCAGAGACGCATATAAGAGTTAGCAGTAAGAATGCGTTTAAAACACAGAAGACCTGCTTCGTACAAACTGATGTGCTGTGTGTTGGTTACTTTTAGGAAGTTGCATCTATGTTTAGATTCAGCGAGGGAGAAACACGTTTCTTCTAAAAGCTGCGTTTTGACATTCCAGAGTGGTTGGGAGAACAGGATGTAAAGAGAAATACCTTGCTCTAAAACCAAAACGGAGCTACCTAGCACAATGGCTGTCAAAGTGTTTATTCAACTTCCATAGATAAAGTGATGTGTGTTTGCAGCAGTTCGGAAACCCTTTCTTTGGAGAATGTAGAAACAGTCATTTCCAGCCCTAGTGACGCATATAAGGGTTAACAGTAAGAATGCCTTCAAAACACAGAAGAGCCTCTTCGTACAAACTCATCTGCTGTGTGTTGGTTCCTTTTAAGAAGTTGCATCTACATTTAGATTCAGCGAGGTAGAAACACGTTTCTTCTAAAAGCTGCGTTTTGACATTCCAGAGTGGATGGGAGTACAGATTGTAAAGAGAAATATCTTAGTCATAAACCAAAACGGAGCTATCTAGCAGAATGCTTGTGAATGTGCGTATTCAACTCCTAGAGTTAAACTCACGTGTGTTTGCAGCAGTTCAGAATCCCTTTCTTTGGAAAATGTAGAAACAGTCATTTGCATCCCTAGAGACGCATATAAGAGTTAGCAGTAAGAATGAATTTAAAACACAGAAGACCCGCTTTGTACAAACTGATCTGCTGTGAGGTGGTTCCTTTTAGGAAGTTGCATCTATGTTTAGATTCAGCGAGGTAGAAGCACGTTTCTTCGAAAAGCTGCGTTTGTACATTACAGCGGGGATGGGAGAACCGAATGTAAAGAGAAATACCTTGCTCTAAAACCAAAACGGAGCTATCTAGCAGAATGGTTGTCAATGTGTTTATTCAACTTCCAGAGTTTAAGTGATGTGTGTTTGCAGCAGTTCAATAAGCCCTTCTTTGGAGAATGTAGAAACAGTCATTTCCAGCCCTAGAGACGCATATAAGATTTAGCAGTAAGAATGCGTTTAAAACACAGAAGACCCGCTTCGTACAAACTGATGTGCTGTGTGTTGGTTCCTTTTAGGAAGTTGCATCTATGTTTAGATTCAGCGAGGGAGAAACACGTTTCTTCTAAAAGCTGCCTTTTGACATTCCAGAGTGGAAGGGAGAACAGGCTGTAAAGAGAAATACCTTGCTCTAAAACCAAAACGGAGCTATCTAGCAGAATGGTTGTCAATGTGTGTATTCAACTTCCAGAGTTAAACTCATGGGTGTTTGCAGCAGTTCAGAAACCCTTTCTTTGGAGAATGTAGAAACCGTCATTTCCAGCCCCAGAGACGCATATAAGAGTTAGCAGTAAGAATGCGTTTAAAACACAGAAGACCTGCTTCGTACAAACAGATGTGCTGTGTGTTGGTTCCTTTTAGGAAGTTGCACCTATGTTTAGATTCAGCGAGGGAGAAACACGTTTCTTCTAAAACCTGCGTTTGGACATTCCAGAGTGGATGGGAGAACAGGCTGCAAAGAGAAATACCTTGATTTAAAACCAAAACGGAGCTATCTAGCAGAATTGTTGTCAATGTGTTTATTCAACTTCCAGGGATAAACTGATGTGTGTTTGCAGCAGTTCAGAAACCTTTTCTTTGGAGAATGTAGAAATAGTTATTTCCAGCCCTAGAGACGCATATAAGAGTTCGCAGTAAGAATACCTTCAAAACACAGAAGACCCTCTTCTTACATACTCATCTGTTGTGTGTTGGTTCCTTTTAGTAAGTTGCATAACTGTTTGTTTCAGAGAGGTAGAAACACGTTTCTTCAAAAAGCTGCGTTTGGACATTCCAGAGTGGATGGCAGAACAGGCTGTAAAGAGAAATACCTTGCTCTAAAACCAAAACGGAGCTATCTAGCAGAACGGTTGTCAATGCGTGTATTCAACTTCCAGTGTTTAAGTGATGTGTGTTTGCAGCAGTTCAGAAACCCTTTCTTTGGAGAATGTAGAAACAGTCATTTCCAGCCTTAGAGGCTCATATAAGGGATAGCAGTAAGAATACGTTTAAAACACAGAAGACCCGCTTTGTACAAACTCATCTGCTGTGTTGGTTCCTTGTAGGAAGTTGCATCTATGTTTAGATTCAGCGAGGGAGAAACATGTTTGTTCTAAAAGCTGCGTTTCGACATTCCAGAGTGGAAGGGAGAACAGGCTGTAAAGAGAAATACCTTTCTCTAAAACCAAAACGGAGCTATCTAGCAGAATAGTTGTCAATGTGTTTATTCAACTTCCAGAGTTTAAGTGATGGTGTTTGCAGCAGTTCAATAAGCCTTTCTTTGGATAATGTAGAAACAGTCATTTCCAGCCCTAGAGACGCATATAAGAGTTAGCAGTAGGAATGCGTTTAAAACACAGAAGACCCGCTTCGTACAAACTGATGTGCTGTGTGTTGGTTCCTTTTAGGAAGTTGCATCTATGTTTAGATTCAGCGAGGGAGAAACACGTTTCTTCTAAAAGCTGCGTTTTGACATTCCAGAATGGAAGGAATAAAAGGCTGTAAAGAGAAATACCTTGCTCTAAATCCAAAACGGAGCTATCTAGCAGAATGGTTGTCAATGTGTGTATTCAACTTCCAGAGTTAAACCCATGTGTGTTTGCAGCAGTTCAGAAACCCTTTCTTTGGAGAATGTAGAAACAGTCATTTCCAGCCCAAGAGACGCATATAAGAGTTAGCAGAATGAATGCGTTTAAAACACAGAAGTCCTGCTTCGTACAAACTGTGTACTGTGTGTTGGTTCATTTTAGGAAGTTGCATCTATGTTTAGATTCAGCGAGGAAGAAACACGTTTCTTCTGAAAGCTGCGTTTTGACATTCCAGAGTGGATGGGAGAACAGGATGTAAAGAGAAATTCCTTGCTCTAAAACCAAAACGGAGCTACCTAGCACAATGGTTGTCAATGTGTTTATTCAACTTCCATAGATAAAGTGATGTGTGTTTGCAGCAGTTCAGAAACCCTTTCTTTGGCGAATGTAGAAACAGTCATTTCAAGCCCTATTGACGTATATAAGGGTTAACAGTAAGAATGCCTTCAAAACACAGAAGACCCGTTTCGTACAAACTCATCTGCTGTGTTTTGGTTCCTTTTAGGAAGTTGCATCTATGTTTAGATTCAGCGAGGTAGAAACACGTTTCCTCTAAAAGCTGCGTTTTGACATTCCAGAGTGGATGAGAGTACAGACTGTAAAGAGAAATATCTTTGTCATAAACCAAAACGGAACTCTCTATCAGAATGCTTGTGAATGTGTGTATTCAACTCCTAGAGTTAAACTCACGTGTCTTTGCAGCAGTTCAGAAACCCTTTCTTTGGAGAATGTAGAAACAGTCATTTCTAGCCCCAGAGACGGATATAAGAGTTAGCAGTAAGAATGCGTTTAAAACACAGAAGTCCCGCTTGGTACAAACTGATGTGCTGTGTGTTGGTTCCTTTTAGGAAGTTGCATCTATGTTTAGATTCAGCGAGGCAGAAACACGTTTCTTCTGAAAGCTGCGTTTTGACATTCCAGTGTGGAAGGGAGAACAGGCTGTAAAGAGAAATACCTTGCTCTAAAACCAAAGCGGAGCTATCTAGCAGAATGGTTGTCAATGTGTGTATTCAACTGCGAGAGTTAAACTCATGTATGTTTGCAGCAGTTCAGAAACCCTTTCTTTGGAGAATGTAGAAACAGTCATTTCCAGCCCCAGAGACGCATTTAAGAGTTAGCAGTAAGAATGCGTTTAAAACACAGAAGACCCGCTTCGTACAAACTGATGTGCTGTGTGTTGTTTCCTTTTAGGAAGTTGCATCTATGTTTAGATTCAGCGAGGGAGAAACACGTTTCTTCTAAAAGCTGCGTTTTGACATTCCATAGTGGTTGGGAGAACAGGATGTAAAGAGAAATACCTTGCTCTAAAACCAAAACGGAGCTACCTAGCACAATGGCTGTCAAAGTGTTTATTCAACTAACATAGATAAAGTGATGTGTGTTTGCAGCAGTTCAGAAACCCTTTCTTTGGAGAATGTAGGAACAGTCATTTCCAGCCCTAGTGACGCATATAAGGGTTAACAGTAAGAATGCCTTCAAAACACAGAAGACCCTCTTTGTACAAACTCATCTGCTGTGTGTTGGTTCCTTTTAGGAAGTTGCATCTATGTTTAGATTCAGCGAGGGAGAAACACGTTTCTTCTAAAAGCTGCGTTTTGACATTCCAGAGTGGAAGGAATAAAAGGCTGTAAAGAGAAATACCTTGCTCTAAATCCAAAACGGAGCTATCTAGCAGAATGGTTGTCAATGTGTGTATTCAACTTCCAGAGTTAAACCCATGTGTGTTTGCAGCAGTTCAGAAACCCTTTCTTTGGAGAATGTAGAAACAGTCATTTCCAGCCCAAGAGACGCATATAAGAGTTAGCAGAATGAATGCGTTTAAAACACAGAAGACCCGCTTCGTACAAACTGTGTACTGTGTGTTGGTTCCCTTTAGGAAGTTGCATCTATGTTTAGATACAGCGAGGAAGAAACACGTTTCTTCTGAAAGCTGCGTTTTGACATTCCAGAGTGGATGGGAGAACAGGATGTAAAGAGAAATTCCTTGCTCTAAAACCAAAACGGAGCTACCTAGCACAATGGCTGTCAATGTGTTTATTCAACTTCCATAGATAAAGTGATATGTGTTTGCAGCAGTTCAGAAACCCTTTCTTTGGAGAATGTAGAAGCAGTCATTTCAAGCCCTATTGACGTATATAAGGGTTAACAGTAAGAATGCCTTCAAAACACAGAAGATCCGCTTCGTACAAACTCATCTGCTGTGTGTTGGTTCCTTTTAGGAAGTTGCATCTATGTTTAGATTCAGCGAGGTAGAAACACGTTTCTTCTAAAAGCTGCGTTTTGACATTCCAGAGTGGAAAGGAGAACAGGCTGTAAAGAGAAATAACTTGCTCTAAAATCAAAACGGAGCTATCTAGCAGAATGTTTGTCAATGTGTGTATTCAACTTCCAGAGTTAAACTCATGTGTGTTTGCATCAGTTCAGAAACCCTTTCTTTGGAGAATGTAGAAACAGTCATTTCCAGACCCAGAGATGCATATAAGAGTAAGCAGTAAGAATGCGTTTAAAACACAGAAGACCCTCTTCGTACAAACTGATGTGCTGTGTGTTGGTTCCTTTTAGGAAGTTGCATCTATGTTTAGATTCAGCGAGGCAGAAACACGTTTCTTCTGAAAGCTGCGTTTTGACATTCCAGTGTGGAAGGGAGAACAGTCTGTAAAGAGAAATACCTTGCTCTAAAACCAAAGCGGAGCTATCTAGCAGAATGGTTGTCAATGTGTGTATTCAACTGCCAGAGTTAAACTCATGTATGTTTGCAGCAGTTCAGAAACCCTTTCTTTGGAGAATGTAGAAACAGTCATTTCCAGCCCCAGAGACGCATATAAGAGTTAGCAGTAAGAATGCGTTTAAAACACAGAAGACCCGCTTCGTACAAACTGATGTGCTGTGTGTTGGTTCCTTTTAGGAAGTTGCATCTATGTTTAGATTCAGCGAGGGAGAAACACGTTTCTTCTAAAAGCTGCGTTATGACATTCCAGAGTGGTTGGGAGAACAGGGTGTAAAGAGAAATACCTTGCTCTAAAACCAAAACGGAGCTACCTAGCACAATGGCTGTCAAAGTGTTTATTCAACTTCCATAGATAAAGTGATGTGTGTTTGCAGCAGTTCAGAAACCCTTTCTTTGGAGAATGTAGAAACAGTCATTTCCAGCCCTAGTGACGCATATAAGGGTTAACAGTAAGAATGCCTTCAAAACACAGAAGACCCTCTTCGTACAAACTCATCTGCTGTGTGTTGGTTCCTTTTAGGAAGTTGCATCTATGTTTAGATTCAGCGAGGGAGAAACACGTTTCTTCTAAATCTGCGTTTTGACATTCCAGAGTGGAAGGAATAAAAGGCTGTAAAGAGAAATACCTTGCTCTAAATCCAAAACGGAGCTATCTAGCAGAATGGTTGTCAATGTGTGTATTCAACTTCCAGAGTTAAACCCATGTGTGTTTGCAGCAGTTCAGACACCCTTTCTTTGGTGAATGTAGAAACAGTCATTTCCAGCCCAAGAGACGCATATAAGAGTTAGCAGCATGAATGCGTTTAAAACACAGAAGACCCGCTTCGTACAAACTGTGTACTGTGTGTTGGTTCCTTTTAGGAAGTTGCATGTATGTTTAGATTCAGCGAGGAAGAAACACTTTTCTTCTGAAAGCTGCGTTTTGACATTCCAGAGTGGATGGGAGAACAGGATGTAAAGAGAAATTCCTTGTTCTAAAACGAAAACGGAGCTACCTAGCACAATGGCTGTCAATGTGTTTATTCAACTTCCATAGATAAAGTGATGTGTGTTTGCAGCAGTTCAGAAACCCTTTCTTTGGAGAATGTAGAAACAGTCATTTCAAGCCCTATTGACGTATATAAGGGTTAACATTAAGAATGCCTTCAAAACACAGAAGACCCGCTTCGTACAAACTCATCTGCTGTGTGTTGGTTCCTTTTAGGAAGTTGCATCTATGTTTAGCTACAGCGAGGTAGAAACACGTTTCTTCTAAAAGCTGCGTTTTGACATTCCAGAGTGGATGAGAGTACAGACTGTAAAGAGAAATAACTTTGTCATAAACCAAAACGGAACTCTCTAGCAGAATGCTTGTGAATGTGTGTATTCAACTCCTAGAGTTAAACTCACGTGTCTTGGCAGCAGTTCAGAAACCCTTTCTTTGGAGAATGTAGAAACAGTCATTTCCGGCCCCAGAGACGGATATAAGAGTTAGCAGTAAGAATGCGTTTAAAACACAGAAGACCCGCTTCGTACAAACTGATGTGCTGTGTGTTGGTTCCTTTTAGTAAGTTGCATCTATGTTTAGATTCAACGAGGGAGAAACACGTTTCTTCTGAAAGCTGCGTATTGACATTCCAGAGTGGAAAGGAGAACAGGCTGTAAAGAGAAATACCTTGCTCTAAAACCAAAACGGAGCTATCTAGCAGAATGTTTGTCAATGTGTGTATTCAAATTCCAGAGTTAAACTCATGTGTGTTTGCATCAGTTCAAAAACCCTTTCTTTGGAGAATGTAGAAACAGTCATTTCCAGCCCCAGAGATGCATATAAGAGTAAGCAGTAAGAATGCGTTTAAAACACAGAAGACCCGCTTCGTACAAACTGATGTGCTGTGTGTTGGTTCCTTTTAGGAAGTTGCATCTATGTTTAGATTCAGCAAGGCAGAAACACGTTTCTTTTGAAAGCTGCGTTTTGACATTCCAGTGTGGAAGGGAGAACAGGCTGTAAAGAGAAATACCTTGCTCTAAAACCAAAACGGAGCAATCTAGCAGAATGGTTGTCAATGTGTGTATTCAACTTCCAGAGTTAAACTCACGTGTGTTTGCAGCAGTTCAGAAACCATTTCTTTGGAGAATGTAGAAACAGTCATTTCCAGCCCCAGAGACCCATATAAGAGTTAGCAGTAAGAATACGTTTAAAACACAGAAGACCCGCTTTGTACAAACTCATCTGCTGTGCTGGTTCCTTGTTGGAAGTTGCATCTATGTTTATATTCAGCGAGGCAGAAACACGTTTCTTGTAAAAGCTGCGTTTTGACATTCCAGAGCGGAAGGGAGAACAGGCTGTAAAGAGAAATACCTTGCTCTAAAACCAAAACGGAGCTATCTAGCAGAATGGTTGTCAATGTGTGTATTCAACTTCCAGAGTTAAACTCATGTGTGTTTGCAGCAGTTCAGAAACCCTTTCTTTGGAGAATGTAGAAACAGTCATTTCCAGCCCTGGAGGCGCATATAAGAGTTAGCAGTAAGAATGCGTTTAAAACACAGAAGACCCGCTTCGTACAAACTGATGTGCTCTGTGTTGGTTCCTTTTAGGAAGTTGCATCTATGTTTAGATTCAGCGAGGGAGAAACACGTTTCTTCTGAAAGCTGCGTTTTGACATTCCAGTGTGGAAGGGAGAACAGGCTGTAAAGAGAAATACCTTGCTCTAAAACCAAAGCGGAGCTATCTAGCAGAATGGTTGTCAATGTGTGTATTCAACTTCCAGAGTTAAACTCATGTGTGTTTGCAGCAGTTCAGAAAACCTTTGTTTGGAGAATGTAGAAAAAGTCATTTCCAGCCCTAGAGACGCATATAAGAGTTAGCAGTAAGAATGCGTTTAAAACACAGAAGACCCGCTTCGTACAAACTGATGTGCTGTGTGTTGGTTCCTTTTAGGCAGTTGCATCTATGTTTAGATTCAGCGAGGGAGAAACACGTTTCTTCTAAAAGCTGCGTTTTGACATTCCAGAGTGGATGGGAGTACAGACTGTAAAGATAAGTATCTTTTTCTAAAACCAAAACGGAGCAATCGAGCAGAATGGTTGTCAATGTGTGTATTCAACTTCTAGAGCTAAACTCATGTGTGTTTGCAGCAGCTCAGAGACCCTTTCTTTGGAGAATGTAGAAACAGTCATTTCCAGCCCTAGAGACGCATATAAGAGTCATCAATAAGAATGCGTTTCAAACACAGAAGACCTGCTTCGTACAAACTGATGTGCTGTGTGTTGGTTCCTTTTAGGAAGTTGCATCTATGTTTAGATTCAGCGAGGGAGAAACACGTTTGTTCTAAAAGCTGCGTTTTGACATTCCAGAGTGGATGGGAGTACAGACTGTAAAGAGAAATACCTTTTTCTAAAACCAAAACGGAGCTATCTAGCAGAATGGTTGTCAATGTGTGTATTCAACTTCTAGAGCTAAACTCATGTGTGTTTGCAGCAGTTCAGAAACCCTTTCTTTGGAGAATGTAGAAACAGTCATTTCCAGCCCTAGAGACGCATATAAGAGATAGCAGTAAGAATGCGTTTAAAACACAGAAGATCCGCTTCGTACAAACTGATGTGCTGTGTGTTGGTTCCTTTTAGGAAGTTGCATCTTTGTTTAGATTCAGCGAGGGAAAAACACTTTTCTTCTAAAAGCTGCGTTTTGATATTCCAGAGTGGAAGGGAGAACAGGCTGTAAAGAGAAATACCTTGCTATAAAACCAAAATGGAACTGTCTAGCAGAATGGTTGTCAATGTGTGTATTCAACTTCCAGAGTTAAACTCATGTGTGTTTGCAGCAGTTCAGAAACCCTTTCTTTGGAGAATGTAGAAACAGTCATTTCCAGCCCTAGAGACGCATATAAGGGTTGGCAGTAAGAATACGTTTAAAACACAGAAGACCCGCTTCGTACAAACTCATCTGCTGTGTGTTGGTTCCTTTTAGGAAGTTGCATCTATGTTTATATTCAGCGAGGTAGAAACACGTTTCTTCTAAAAGCTGCGTTTTGACATTCCAAAGTGGATGGGAGTACAGACTGTAAAGAGAAATATCTTTGTCATAAACCAAAACGGAGCTATCTAGCAGAATGCTTGTGAATGTGTGTATTCAACTCCTAGAGTTAAACTCACGTGTGTTTGCAGCAGTTCAGAAACCCTTTCTTTGGAGAATGTAGAAACAGTCATTTCCAGCCCCAGAGACGCATATAAGAGTTAGCAGTAAGAATGCGTTTAAAACACAGAAGACCTGCTTCGTACAAACTGATGTGCTGTGTGTTGGTTACTTTTAGGAAGTTGCATCTATGTTTAGATTCAGCGAGGGAGAAACACGTTTCTTCTAAAAGCTGCGTTTTGACATTCCAGAGTGGTTGGGAGAACAGGATGTAAAGAGAAATACCTTGCTCTAAAACCAAAACGGAGCTACCTAGCACAATGGCTGTCAAAGTGTTTATTCAACTTCCATAGATAAAGTGATGTGTGTTTGCAGCAGTTCGGAAACCCTTTCTTTGGAGAATGTAGAAACAGTCATTTCCAGCCCTAGTGACGCATATAAGGGTTAACAGTCAGAATGCCTTCAAAACACAGAAGAGCCTCTTCGTACAAACTCATCTGCTGTGTGTTGGTTCCTTTTAGGAAGTTGCATCTACATTTAGATTCAGCGAGGTAGAAAAACGTTTCTTCTAAAAGCTGCGTTTTGACATTCCAGAGTGGATGGGAGTACAGACTGTAAAGAGAAATATCTTAGTCATAAACCAAAACGGAGCTATCTAGCAGAATGCTTGTGAATGTGTGTATTCAACTCCTAGAGTTAAACTCACGTGTGTTTGCAGCAGTTCAGAAACCCTTTCTTTGGAAAATGTAGAAACAGTCATTTGCATCCCTAGAGAGGCATATAAGAGTTAGCAGTAAGAATGAATTTAAAACACAGAAGACCCGCTTTGTACAAACTGATCTGCTGTGAGGTGGTTCCTTTTAGGAAGTTGCATCTATGTTTAGATTCAGCGAGGTAGAAGCACGTTTCTTCGAAAAGCTGCGTTTGTACATTACAGCGGGGATGGGAGAACCGAATGTAAAGAGAAATACCTTGCTCTAAAACCAAAACGGAGCTATCTAGCAGAATCGTTGTCAATGTGTTTATTCAACTTCCAGAGTTTAAGTGATGTGTGTTTGCAGCAGTTCAATAAGCCCTTCTTTGGAGAATGTAGAAACAGTCATTTCCAGCCCTAGAGACGCATATAAGATTTAGCAGTAAGAATGCGTTTAAAACACAGAAGACCCGCTTCGTACAAACTGATGTGCTGTGTGTTGGTTCCTTTTAGGAAGTTGCATCTATGTTTAGATTCAGCGAGGGAGAAACACGTTTCTTCTAAAAGCTGCCTTTTGACATTCCAGAGTGGATGGGAGAACAGGCTGTAAAGAGAAATACCTTGCTCTAAAACCAAAACGGAGCTATCTAGCAGAGTGGTTGTCAATGTGTGTATTCAACTGCCAGAGATAAACTCACGTGTGTTTGCAGCAGTTCATAAACCCTTTCTTTGGAGAATGTAGAAACAGTCATTTCCAGCCGTAGAGACGCATATAAGAGTTAGCAGTAATAATGTGTTTAAAACACAGAAGACCCGTTTCGTACAAACTGATGTGCTGTGTGTTGGTTCCTTTTAGGAAGTTGCATCTATGTTTAGATTCAGCGAGAAAGAAACACGTTTCTTCTAAAAGCTGCGTTTTGACATTCCAGAGTGGATGGGAGAACAGGCTGTAAAGAGAAATACCTTGCTCTAAAACCAAAACGGAGCTATCTAGCAGAATGGTTGTCAATGTGTTTATTCAACATCCAGAGTTAAACTCATGTGTGTTTGCAGCAGTTCAGAAACCCTTTCTTTGGAGAATGTAGAAACATTCATTTCCAGCCCTAGAGACGCATATAGGAGTTAGCAGTTAGAATGCGTTTAAAACACAGAAGACCCGCTTCGTACAAACTGATGTGCTGTGTGTTGGTTCCTTTTAGGAAGTTGCATCTATGTTTAGATTCAGCGAGGGAGAAACACGTTTCTTCTAAAAGCTTCATTTTGACATTCTAGGGTGGATGGGAGAACAGGCTGTATAGAGAAATACCTTGCTCTAAAACCAAAACGGAGCTATCTAGCAGAGTGGTTGTCAAAATGTGTATTCAACTGCCAGAGATAAACTCACTTGTGTTTGCAGCAGTTCATAAACCCTTTTTTGGAGAATGTAGAAACAGTCATTTCCAGCCGTAGAGACGGATATAAGAGTTAGCAGTAAGAATGCGTTTAAAACACAGAAGACCCGCTTCGTAGAAACTGATGTGCTGTGTGTTGGTTCCTTTTAGGAAGTTGCATCTATGTTTAGATTCTGCGAGGGAGAAACACGTTTCTTCTAAAAGCTGCGTTTTGACATTCCAGAGTGAATGGGAGTATAGACTGTAAAGAGAAATACCTTTTTGTAAAACCAAAACGGAGCTATCTAGCAGAATGGTTGTCAATGTGTGTATTCAACTTCTAGAGCTAAACTCATGTGTGTTTGCAGCAGTTCAGAAACCCTTTCTTTGGAGAATGTAGAAACAGTCATTTCCAGCCCTAGAGACGCATATAAGAGTTAGCAGTAAGAATGCGTTTAAAACACAGAAGACCCGCTTCGTACAAATTGATGTGCTGTGTGTTGGTTCCTTTTAGGAAGTTGCATCTTTGTTTAGATTCAGCGAGGGAAAAACAGTTTTCTTCTAAAAGCTGCGTTTTGATATTCCAGAGTGGAAGGGAGAACAGGCTGTAAAGAGAAATACCTTGCTATAAAACAAAAACGGAAGTGTCTAGCAGAATGGTTGTCAATGTGTGTATTCAACTTCCAGAGTTAAACTCATGTGTGTTTGCAGCAGTTCAGAAACCCTTTCTTTGGAGAATGTAGAAACAGTCATTTCCAGCCCTAGAGACGCATATAAGAGTTATCTGTAAGAATGCGTTTAAAACACAGAAACCGACTTCGTACAAACTGATGTGCTGTGTGTTGGTTCCTTTTAGGAAGTTGCATCTATGTTTAGATTCAGCGAGGGAGAAACACGTTTCTTCTAAAAGCTGCGATTTGACATTCCAGAGTGGATGGGAGTACAGAGTGTAAAGAGAAATATCTTTGTCTAAAACCCAAACGGAGCTATCTAGCAGAATGGTTGTCAATGTGAGTATTCAACTTCTAGAGCTAAATTCACGTGTGTTTGCAGCAGTTCACAAACCCTTTCTTTGGAGAATGTAGAAAAAGTCATTTCCAGCCCTAGAGACACATATAAGATTTAGCAGTAAGAACGCGTTTAAAACACAGAAAACCCGCTTCTTACAAACTGATGTGCTCTGTGTTGGTTCCTTTTACGAAGTTGCATCTATGTTTACATTCAGCGAGGGAGAAACACGTTTCTTCTAAAAGCTGCGTTTTGACATTCCAGAGTGGATGGGAGAACAGGCTGTAAAGAGAAATAACTTGCTCTAAAACCAAAACGGAGCTATCTAGCAGAAGGGTTGTCAATGTGTGTATTCAACTTCCAGAGATAAACTCATGTGTGTTTGCAGCAGTTCAGAAACCCTTTCTTTGCAGAATGTAGAAACAGTCATTTCCAGCCCTAGAGACGCATATAAGAGTTAGCAGTAAGAATGCGTTTTAAACACAGACACCCGCTTCGTACAAACTGATGTGCTGTGTGTTGGTTCCTTTTAGGAAGTTGCATCTATGTTTAGATTCAGCGAGGGAGAAACACGTTTCTTCTAAAAGCTGCGTTTTGACATTCCAGAGTGGAAGGGAGAACAGGCTGTAAAGAGAAATACCTTGCTCTAAAACCAAAACGGAGCTATCTAGCAGAGTGGTTGTCAATGTGTGTATTCAACTTCCAGAGTTAAACTCATGTGTGTTTGCAGCAGTTCAGAAACCCTTTCTTTGGAGAATGTAGAAACAGTCTTTTCCAGCCCCAGAGACGCATATAAGAGTTAGCAGTAAGAATGCGTTTAAAACACAGAAGACCCGCTTCGTACAAACTGATGTGCTGTGTGTTGGTTCCTTTTAGGCAGTTGCATCTATGTTTAGATTCAGCGAGGGAGAAACACGTTTCTTCTAAAAGCTGCGTTTTGACATTTCAGAGTGGATGGGAGTACAGACTGTAAAGATAAGTATCTTTTTCTAAAACCAAAACGGAGCGATAGAGCAGAATGGTTGTCAATGTGTGTATTCAACTTCTAGAGCTAAACTCATGTGTGTTTGCAGCAGCTCAGAGACCCTTTCTTTGGAGAATGTAGAAACAGTCATTTCCAGCCCTAGAGACGCATATAAGAGTCAGCAATAAGAATGCGTTTCAGGACAACGACTTTCAAGATGGCCGCCTAAGAACAGCTCAGGACTTCAGCTCCCAGTGAAAGTGCAGAGGGTGAGTGGACGCCGCATTTCCAGACGAACTCTTATTGCCCACAGACCAGGAGATACCCAGGCAGAGGGGTCGCCAGCGTCGCAGTCCCAGCCGGTGCGGCTGTTTTGGCCCCCGCGGGGCTGATTCCGCCCGCGCGGCTGCTGTGACCACTCCCTGTTGCTGCCGTTCTCCGTAAAAAAGCCACTGGTCTGGGAGCCCTCTTAGCTGGCGAGCAGAGCCCTGAGACAGCAGAATAGCCCATTCATCTGAAATAGCGAGCCAGGCCAGGAGATTCCTAGGCAAAAAATCCGCCAGGAGCCGGCGCCGCGGTTCGAGCCGACTCCGTGAGTCGCAGCACGGGAGATCCCGGCGCCTTTTCAACAAGCGACCGGAACGCGGGGTCGTTCAACTTAAAAGAAAAGACTCTGAGTCAGGGAGCCAGGTGATCAGGCTCGGTTGGTCCCACCCCTCCACCCCCAACAACAACGAAAACAAAAACAGTAATTGGAAACCCTCTGGGTTGAGCCCTTCAAACCAAGCACAGCTGAACCGGGATGGTCCGGCTCCGTGGGGGAGGGGCTTCCGCCATTACTGAGACTCTCCACCGCTACGGAGGCAGGCTGCCGTTGCCGAGGCAACCCGCCGTTGCCGAGGCAACCTGCCACAACAGAGAGAGTCCGCCATAACAGAGGCGGGGCCACCATTGCCCAGACAGTTCTAACTACGCCCATATAAAAAGGACTACAGGGAAGAGCTCAGGGCAGCTGGGCGGAGCCCACAGCAGCTCAGCAAAGCCCCTGTGGGCAGGCAGAGGCTAGGCCTGCTGCTAGCTGGGCGGGTCCGACCTGAAAAAAAAAAAAATCAAAAAAGGCAGTAGTGCAACGGAAACTCATAAAGCTCCAACTCCCTGGGACAGAGACAGACAACAGGTGGATAAACCCACAAAAATGGGTAGAAACCAGCGTAAAAAGGATGAAAACTCCCGAAACCAGAACACCTCTCCTCCTAAAAGTGATCACAACTCCTCACCAGCAAGGGAACCAGACCGGATGGAGAAGGAGGGTGATGAAATGACAGAATCAGACTTCAGAAGATGGGTAGTAAGAAACTACAATGAGCTAAAAGAACATGTTCTAACCCATCGCAAAGAAAATAGGAACCTTGAAAAAAGATTGGACGAACTGCTGACGAGAATGGACAGCATAGAGAGGAGAATAAGTGAATTGATGGAGCTGAAAAACGCAACACGAGAACTTCGTGAAGCATGCACAAGCTTCAACAGCCGAATTGACCAAGCAGAAGAAAGGATATCAGAGGTCGAAGACCAACTCAATGAAATAAAAAGAGAAGGCAAGAACAGAGAAAAAAGCGCAAAAAGGAATGAACAAAATCTTCAAGAAATGTGGGACTATGTGAAAAGACCTAATCTACGTCTGATAGGTGTACCTGAATGTGATGAAGAGAATGAATCCAAGCTGGAAAATACTCTTCAGGATATTATCCAGGAAAACTTCCCCAACCTAGCAAGGCAGACCAATATTCAAATCCAGGAAATACAGAGAACACCACAGAGATATTCCTCAAGAAGAGCAACCCCAAGGCACATAATCGTCAGATTCACCAGGGTTGAAATGAAAGAGAAAATGCTAAGGGCAGCCAGAGAGAAAGGTCGGGTTACCCACAAAGGGAAGCCCATTAGACTCACAGCAGATCTCTCAGCAGAAACCCTACAAGCCAGAAGAGACTGGGGGCCAATATTCAACATCCTTAAAGAAAAGAACTTTCAACCCAGAATCTCCTATCCAGCCAAACTCAGCTTCATAAGTGAAGGAAAAATAAAATCCTTTGTGAACAAGCAAGCACTCAGAGATTTCATCACCACCAAACCTGCTCTACAAGAACTCCTGAAAGAGGCTCTACACATATAAAGGAACAACCAGTACCAGCCACTCCAAAAACACACCAAATGGTAAAAAAGCAGCAACACAATCAAGAATCTGCATCAACTAACCAACAAAACAGCCAGGTAGCATCAAAATGACAGCATCAAATTCACACATAACAATACTATCCCTAAATGTCAATGGACTAAATGCCCCAATCAAAAGACACAGACTGGCAAATTGGATAAAAAGCCAAAACCCATCAGTGTGCTGTATCCAGGAAACCCATCTTACATGCAAGGATACACAAAGGCTCAAAATAAAGGGATGGAGGAAGATCTACCAAGCAAATGGAGAGCAAAAAAAGGCAGGAGTTGCAATTCTCATCTCTGATAAAATAGACTTTAAAGCAACAAAGATCAAAAGAGACAAAGAAGGACATTACATAATGGTAAAAGGATCACTGCAACAAGAAGAGCTAACGATCCTAAATATATATGCACCCAATACAGGAGCACCCAGATACATAAGGCAAGTTCTTAATGACTTACAAAGAGACTTAGACTCCCACACAATAATAGTGGGAGACTTTAACACCCCATTGTCAATATTAGACAGATCAACCAGACAGAAAATCAACAAGGATATCCAGGACCTGAACACAGACCTGGAACGAGCAAACCTAATAGACATTTACAGAACTCTCCACCCCAAATCCACAGAATATACATTCTTCTCAGCACCACATCACACCTACTCTAAAATTGACCACATAATTGGCAATAAATCACTCCTCAGCAAATGCAAAAGAACAGAAATCATAACAAACAGTCTCTCAGACCACAGTGCAATCGAGTTAGAACTCAGAATGCAGAAACTAACTCAGAACCACACAGCTTCATGGAAACTGAACAACTTGCTCTTGAATGTTGACTGGATAAACAATGAAATGAAGGCAGAAATAAAGATGTTCTTCGAAACCAATGAGAACGAAGACACAACATACCAGAATCTCTGGGACACATTTAAAGCAGTCTCTAGAGGAAAATATATAGCAATGAGTGCCCACATGAGAAGAAAGGAGAGATCTAAAATTGACACCCTATCATCAAAATTGAAAGAGCTAGAGGAGCAAGATCAAAAAAACTCAAAACCTAGCAGAAGACAAGAAATAACTAAGATCAGAGCAGAACTGAAGGAAATAGAGACACAAAAAACTCTTCAAAAAATCAATAAATCCAGGAGCTGGTTTTTTGAAAAGATCAACAAAATAGACAGACCACTAGCCAGATTAATAAAAAAGAAAAGAGAGAATAACCAAATTGATGCAATAAAAAACGATAAAGGGGATATCACCACAGATTCCACAGAAATCCAAACCATCATCAGAGATTATTACAAACAACTCTATGCACATAAACTAGTAAACCTGGAAGAAATTGATATATTCCTGGACACCTGCAACCTCCCAAGCCTAAACCTGGAAGAAGCCGAAACCCTGAATAGACCAATAACATGGTCTGAAGTCGAGGCAGCAATAAAGAGCCTACCACCCAAAAAAAGCCCAGGTCCAGATGGGTTCACAGCTGAATTCTACCAGACATACAAGGAGGAGCTGATACCATTCCTTCTGAAACTATTCCAGACAATCCAAAAAGAGGGAATCCTTCCCAAATCATTTTACGAGACAAACATCATCCTGATACCAAAACCCGGCAGAGACTCAACAAGAAAAGAAAATTTCAGGCCAATATCCATGATGAACATAGATGCAAAAATCTTCAATAAAATACTGGCAAACCGATTGCAACAGCATATCAAAAAGCTCATCCACCATGATCAAGTAGGATTCATCCCGGGGATGCAAGGCTGGTTCAACATACGCAAGTCCATAAACGTAATTCACCACATAAACAGAACCAAAGACAAAAACCACATGATTATCTCGATTGATGCAGAGAAGGCTTTTGACAAAATTCAACAACCCTTTATGCTAAAAACCCTCAATAAACTAGGTATTGACGGAACGTATCTCAAAACAATAAAAGCTATTTACGACAAACCAACAGCCAATATCATACTGAATGGGCAAAAACTGGAAGCATTCCCTTTGAAATCTGGCACTAGACAAGGATGCCCTCTCTCACCACTCCTATTCAATATAGTACTGGAAGTTCTAGCCAGAGCAATCAGGCAAGAAAAAGAAATAAAGGGTATCCAAATTGGAAAGGAGGAAATCAAATTGTCTCTATTTGCAGATGACATGATTGTATATCTGGAAGACCCCATCATCTCAGCCCAAAATCTCCTGAAACTGATAAACAACTTCAGCAAAGTCTCAGGATACAAAATCAACGTGCAAAAATCACAAGCATTCCTATACACCAGTAATAGACTTCAAGAGAGCCAAATCAAGAACGAACTGCCATTCACAATTGCTACAAAGAGAATAAAGTACCTAGGAATACAACTAACAAGGAACGTAAAGGACCTCTTCAAGGAGAACTACAAGCCATTGCTCAACGAAATAAGAGAGGATACAAACAGATGGAGAAACATTCCATGTTCATGGTTAGGAAGAATCAACATCGTGAAAATGGCCATACTGCCCAAAGTAATTTACAGATTCAATGGTATTCCCATCAAGCTACCAATGACCTTCTTCACAGAACTGGAAAAAAACACCTTAAACTTCATATGGAACCAAAAGAGAGCCCGCATAGCCAAGTCAATTCTAAGCAAAAAGAACAAAGCAGGAGGCATCACACTACCGGACTTCAAACTATACTACAAGGCTACAGTAATCAAAACAGCATGGTACTGGTACCAAAACAGAGATATAGACCAATGGAACAGAACAGAGGCCTCACAGGAAATACAACATACCCACAACCATCTGATCTTCGACAAACCTGACAAAAACAAGAAATGGGGAAAGGACTCCCTGTTTAATAAATGGTGTTGGGAAAACTGGCTAGCCATGTGCAGAAAGCAGAAACAGGACCCCTTCCTGACACCTTACACCAAAATTAACTCCAGATGGATTAAAGACTTAAACATCAGACCTAATACCATAAAAACCTTAGAAGAAAATCTAGGCAAAACCATTCAGGACATAGGTGTAGGCAAGGACTTCATGACCAAAACGCCAAAAGCAATGGCAACAAAAGCCAAAATAGACAAATGGGACCTAATCAAACTCCACAGCTTCTGCACGGCAAAAGAAACAGTCAGTAGAGTGAATCGGCAACCAACAGAATGGGAAAAAATTTTTGCAGTCTACCCATCTGACAAGGGGCTGATATCCAGAATTTACAAAGAACTAAAGCAGATCTACAAGAAAAAAACAAACAAGCCCATTCAAAAATGGGCAAAGGATATGAACAGATACTTTACAAAAGAAGACATACAGGAGGCCAACAAACATATGAAAAAATGCTCATCATCACTGGTCATCAGAGAAATGCAAATCAAAACCACATTGAGATACCATCTCACACCAGTTAGAATGGCGATCATTAAAAAATCGGGAAACAACAGATGCTGGAGAGGATGTGGAGAAATAGGAACACTTTTACACTGTTGGTGGGAATGTAAATTAATTCAACCATTGTGGAAGACAGTGTGGCGATTCCTCACATTTGACCCAGCAATCCCATTACTGGGTATATATCCAAAGGATTATAAATCATTCTACTACAAGGACACGTGCACACGAATGTTCATTGCAGCACTGTTTACAATAGCAAAGACCTGGAACCAACCCAAATGCCCAACGATGATAGACTGGATAGGGAAAATGTGGTACATATACACCATGGAATATTATGCAGCCATCAAAAACGATGAGTTCACGTCCTTTATAGGGACATGGATGAACCTGGAAACCATCATTCTCAGCAAACTGACACAAGAGCAGAAAATCAAACACCGTATATTCTCGCTCATAGGCGGGTGTTGAACAATGAGAACACATGGACACAGGGAGGGGAGCACTACACACTGGGGTCCGTTGGGGGGAAATGGGGGAGGGGCGGGGGGTGGGGAGGTGGGAAGAGATAGCATGGGGAGAAATGACAGATACAGGTGAGGGGACGGAAGGCAGCAAAGCACACTGCCATGTGTGTACCTATGCAACAATCTTGCATGTTCATCACATGTACCCCAAAACCTAAAATGCAATAAAAAAAAAAATAAGGAAGAAAGAAAGAAAGAAAGAAAGAAAAAGAAAAAAAAAAAAAGAATGCGTTTCAAACACAGAAGACCTGCTTCGTACAAACTGATGTGCTGTGTGTTGGTTCCTTTTAGGAAGTTGCATCTATGTTTAGATTCAGCGAGGGAGAAACACGTTTGTTCTAAAAGCTGCGTTTTGACATTCCAGAGTGGAGTTAGCAGTAAGAATGCGTTTAAAACACAGAAGACCCGCTTCGTACAAACTGATGTGCTGTGTGTTGGTTCCTTTTAGGAAGTTGCATCTATGTTTAGATTCTGCGAGGGAGAAACACGTTTCTTCTAAAAGCTGCGTTTTGACATTCCAGAGTGGATGGGAGTACAGACTGTAAAGAAAAATACCTTTTTCTAAAACCAAAACGGAGCTATCTAGCAGAATGGTTGTCAATGTGTGTATTCAACTTCTAGAGCTAAACTCATGTGTGTTTGCAGCAGTTCAGAAACCCTTTCTTTGGAGAATGTAGAAACAGTCATTTCCAGCCCTAGAGACGCATATAAGAGTTAGCTGTAAGAATGCGTTTAAAACACAGAAACTGACTGCGTACAAACTGATGTGCTGTGTGTTGGTTCCTTTTAGGAAGTTGCATCTATGTTTAGATTCAGCGAGGGAGAAACACGTTTCTTCTAAAAGCTGCGTTTTGACATTCCAGAGTGGATGGGAGAACAGGCTGTAAAGAGAAATACCTTGCTCTAAAACCAAAACGGAGCTATCTAGCAGAATGTTTGTCAATGTGTGTATTCAACTTCCAGAGATAAACTCATGTGTGTTTGCAGCACTTCAGAAACCCTTTCTTTGAAGAATGTAGAAACAGTCATTTCCAGCCCCAGAGACGCATATAAGAGTTAGCAGTAAGAATGCTTTTAAAACACAGAAACCCGCTTCGTACAAACTGATGTGCTGTGTGTTGGTTCCTTTCAGGAAGTTGCATCTATGTTTAGATTCAGCGAGGGAGAAACACGTTTCTTCTAAAAGCTGCGACTTGACATTCCAGAGTGGATGGGAGTACAGACTGTAAAGAGAAATATCTTTGTCTAAAACCAAAACGGAGCTATCTAGCAGAATGGTTGTCAATGTGAGTATTCAACTTCTAGAGCTGAATTCACGTGTGTTTGCAGCAGTTCACAAACCCTTTCTTTGGAGAATGTAGAAAAAGTCATTTCCATCCCTAGAGACACATATAAGTGTTAGCAGTAAGAATGCGTTTAAAACACAGAAGACCCGCTTCTTACAAACTGATGTGCTCTGTGTTGGTTCCTTTTACGAAGTTGCATCTATGTTTAGATTCAGCGAGGGAGAAACACGTTTCTTCTAAAAGCTGCGTTTTGACATTCCAGAGTGGATGGGAGAACAGGCTGTAAAGAGAAATACCTTGCTCTAAAACCAAAACGGAGCTATCTAGCAGAAGGGTTGTCAATGTGTGTATTCAACTTCCAGAGATAAACTCATGTGTGTTTGCAGCAGTTCAGAAACCCTTTCTTTGCAGAATGTAGAAACAGTCATTTCCAGCCCTAGAGACGCATATAAGAGTTAGCAGTAAGAATGCGTTTTAAACACAGAAACCCGATTCGTACAAACAGATGTGCTGTGTGTTGGTTCCTTTTAGGAAGTTGCATCTATGTTTAGATTCAGCGAGGGAGAAACACGTTTCTTCTAAAAGCTGCGTTTTGACATTCCAGAGTGGAAGGGAGAACAGGCTGTAAAGAGAAATACCTTGCTCTAAAACCAAAACGGAGCTATCTAGCAGAGTGGTTGTCAATGTCTGTATTCAACTTCCAGAGTTAAACTCATGTGTGTTTGCAGCAGTTCAGAAACCCTTTCTTTGGAGAATGTAGAAACAGTCATTTCCAGCCCCAGAGACGCATATAAGAGTTAGCAGTAAGAATGAGTTTAAAACACAGAAGACCCGCTTCGTACAAATTGATGTGCTGTGTGTTGGTTCCTTTTAGGCAGTTGCATCTATGTTTAGAATCTGCGAGGGAGAAACACGTTTCTTCCAAAAGCTGCGTTTTGACATTCCAGAGTGGATGGGAGTACAGACTGTAAAGATAAGTATCTTTTTCTAAAACCAAAACGGAGCGATCGAGCAGAATGGTTGTCAATGTGTGTATTCAACTTCTAGAGCTAAACTCATGTGTGTTTGCAGCAGCTCAGAGACCCTTTCTTTGGAGAATGTAGAAACAGTCATTTCCAGGCCTAGAGACGCATATAAAAGTCAGCAATAAGAAAGCGTTTCAAACACAGAAGACCTGCTTTGTACAAACTGATGTGCTGTGTGTTGGTTCCTTTTAGGAAGTTGCATCTATGTTTAGATTCAGCGAGGGAGAAACACGTTTGTTCTAAAAGCTGCGTTTTGACATTCCAGAGTGGAAGGGAGAACAGGCTGTAAAGAGAAATACCTTGCTCTAAAACCAAAACGGAGCTATCTAGCAGAATGGTTGTCAATGTGTATATTCAACTTCCAGAGTTAAACTCATGTGTGTTTGCAGCAGTTCAGAAACCCTTTCTTTGGAGAATGTAGAAACAGTCATTTCCAGCCCCAGAGACGCATATAAGAGTTAGCAGTAAGAATGCGTTTAAAACACAGAAGACCCGCTTCGTACAAACTGATGTGCTGCGTGTTGGTTCCTTTTAGGAAGTTGCATCTATGTTTAGATTCTGCGAGGGAGAAACACGTTTCTTCTAAAAGCTGCATTTTGACATTCCAGAGTGGATGGGAGTACAGACTGTAAAGAGAAATACCTTTTTCTAAAACCAAAACGGAGCTATCTAGCAGAATGGTTGTCAATGTGTGTATTCAACTTCTAGAGCTAAACTCATGTGTGTTTGCAGCAGTTCAGAAACCCTTTCTTTGGAGAATGTAGAAACAGTCATTTCCAGCCCTAGAGACGCATATAAGAGTTAGCAGTAAGAATGCGTTTAAAACACAGAAGACCTGCTTCGTACAAACTGATGTGCTGTGTGTTGGTTCCTTTTAGGAAGTTGCATCTTTGTTTAGATTCAGCGAGGGAAAAACACTTTTCTTCTAAAAGCTGCGTTTTGATATTCCAGAGTGGAAGGGAGAACAGGCTGTAAAGAGAAATACCTTGCTATAAAACCAAAATGGAACTGTCTAGCAGAATGGTTGTCAATGTGTGTATTCAACTTCCAGAGTTAAACTCATGTGTGTTTGCAGCAGTTCAGAAACCCTTTCTTTGGAGAATGTAGAAACAGTCATTTCCAGCCCTAGAGACGCATATAAGAGTTAGCTGTAAGAATGCGTTTAAAACACAGAAACCGACTTCGTACAAACTGATGTGCTGTGTGTTGGTTCCTTTTAGGAAGTTGCATCTATGTTTAGATTCAGCGAGGGAGAAACACGTTTCTTCTAAAAGCTGCGTTTTGACATTCCAGAGTGGATGGGAGAACAGGCTGTAAAGGAAAATACCTTGCTCTAAAACCAAAACGGAGCTATCTAGCAGAATGTTTGTCAATGTGTGTATTCAACTTCCAGAGATAAACTCATGTGTGTTTGCAGCACTTCAGAAACCCTTTCTTTGAAGAATGTAGAAACAGTCATTTCCAGCCCCAGAGACGCATATAAGAGTTAGCAGTAAGAATGCTTTTAAAACACAGAAACCCGCTTCGTACAAACTGATGTGCTGTGTGTTGGTTCCTTTCAGGAAGTTGCATCTATGTTTAGATTCAGCGAGGGAGAAACACGTTTCTTCTAAAAGCTGCGATTTGACATTCCAGAGTGGATGGGAGTACAGACTGTAAAGAGAAATATCTTTGTCTAAAACCAAAACGGAGCTATCTAGCAGAATGGTTGTCAATGTGAGTATTGAACTTCTAGAGCTGAATTCACGTGTGTTTGCAGCAGTTCACAAACCCTTTCTTTGGAGAATGTAGAAAAAGTCATTTCCATCCCTAGAGACACATATAAGTGTTAGCAGTAAGAATGCGTTTAAAACACAGAAGACCCGCTTCTTACAAACTGATGTGCTCTGTGTTGGTTCCTTTTACGAAGTTGCATCTATGTTTAGATTCAGCGAGGGAGAAACACGTTTCTACTAAAAGCTGCGTTTTGACATTCCAGAGTGGATGGGAGAACAGGCTGTAAAGAGAAATACCTTGCTCTAAAACCAAAACGGAGCTATCTAGCAGAAGGGTTGTCAATGTGTGTATTCAGCTTCCAGAGATAAACTCATGTGTGTTTGCAGCAGTTCAGAAACCCTTTCTTTGCAGAATGTAGAAACAGTCATTTCCAGCCCTAGAGACGCATATAAGAGTTAGCAGTAAGAATGCGTTTTAAACACAGACACCCGCTTCGTACAAACTGATGTGCTGTGCGTTGGTTCCTTTTAGGAAGTTGCATCTATGTTTAGATTCAGCGAGGGAGAAACACGTTTGTTCTAAAAGCTGGGTTTTGACATTCCAGAGTGGAAGGGAGAACAGGCTGTAAAGAGAAATACCTTGCTCTAAAACCAAAACGGAGCTATCTAGCAGAATGGTTGTCAATGTGTGTATTCAACTTCCGGAGTTAAACTCATGTGTGTTTGCAGCAGTTCAGAAACCCTTTCTTTGGAGAATGTAGAAACAGTCATTTCCAGCCCCAGAGACGCATATAAGAGTTAGCAGTAAGAATGCGTTTAAAACACAGAAGACCCGCTTCGTACAAACTGATGTGCTGTGTGTTGGTTCCTTTTAGGAAGTTGCATATATGTTTAGATTCAGCGAGGGAGAAACACGTTTGTTCTAAAAGCTGCGTTTTGACATTCCAGAGTGGAAGGGAGAACAGGCTGTAAAGAGAAATACCTTGCTCTAAAACCAAAACGGAGCTATCTAGCAGAAGGGTTGTCAATGTGTATATTCAACTTCCAGAGTTAAACTCATGTGTGTTTGCAGAGGTTCAGAAACCCTTTCTTTGGAGAATGTAGAAACAGTCATTTCCAGCCCCAGAGACGCATATAAGAGTTAGCAGTAAGTATGCGTTTAAAACACAGAAGACCCGCTTCGTACAAACTGATGTGCTGTGTGTTGGTTCCTTTTAGGAAGTTGCATCTTTGTTTAGATTCAGCGAGGGAAAAACACTTTTTTTCTAAAAGCTGCGTTTTGATATTCCAGAGTGGAAGGGAGAACAGGCTGTAAAGAGAAATACCTTGCTATAAAACCAAAATGGAACTGTCTAGCAGAATGGTTGTCAATGTGCGTATTCAACTTCCAGAGTTAAACTCATGTGTGTTTGCAGCAGTTCAGAAACCCTTTCTTTGGAGAATGTAGAAACAGTCATTTCCAGCCCTAGAGATGCATATAAGAGTTAGCTGTAAGAATGCGTTTAAAACACAGAAACCGACTGCGTACAAACTGATGTGCTGTGTGTTGGTTCCTTTTAGGAAGTTGCATCTATGTTTAGATTCAGCGAGGGAGAAACACGTTTCTTCTAAAAGCTGCGTTTTGACATTCCAGAGTGGATGGGAGAACAGGCTGTAAAGATAAATACCTTGCTCTAAAACCAAAACGGAGCTATCTAGCAGAATGTTTGTCAATGTGTGTATTCAACTTCCAGAGATAAACTCATGTGTGTTTGCAGCACTTCAGAAACCCTTTCTTTGAAGAATGTAGAAACAGTCATTTCCAGCCCCAGAGACGCATATATGAGTTAGCAGGAAGAATGCTTTTAAAACACAGAAACCCGCTTCGTACAAACTGATGTGCTGTGTGTTGGTTCCTTTCAGGAAGTTGCATCTATGTTTAGATTCAGCGAGGGAGAAACACGTTTCTTCTAAAAGCTGCGTCTCTATGGCTGGAAATGACTGTTTCTGCATTCTCCAAAGAAAGGGTTTCTGAACTGCTGCAAACACACGTGAGTTTATCTATAGAAGTTGAATACACACATTGACAACCATTCTGCTAGATAGCTTCGTTTTTGTTTTAGACACAGATATTTCTCTTTACAGTCTGTACTCCCATCCACTCTAGAATGTCAAGACGCAGCTTTTAGAAGAAACGTGTTTCTCCCTCGCTGAATCAAAACATAGATGCAACTTCCTAAATGGAACCAACACAGCACATCAGTTTGTACGAAGTCGGTTTCTGTGTTTTAAAAGCATTTTTACTGCTAACTCTTATATGCATGTCTGGGGCTGGAAATGACTGTTTCTACATTCTCCAAAGAAAGGGTTTCTGAACTGCTGCAAACACACATGAGTTTAACTCTAGAAGTTGTATACACACATTGACAACCATTCTGCAAGATAGCTCCGTTTTGGTTTTAGAGCAAAGTATTTCTCTTTGCAGCCTGTTCTCCCATCCACTCTGGAATGTCAAAACACAGCTTTTAGAAGAAACGTGTTTCTCCCTCGCTTAATCTAAACATAGATGTAACTTCCTAAAACGTACCAACACACAGCGCATCAGGTTGTACAAAGCGGGTCTTCTGTGTTTTAAACGCATTCTTACTGCTAACTCTTATATGCGTCTCTAGGGCTGGAAATGACTGTTTCTACATTCTCCAAAGAAAGGGTTTCTGAACTGCTGCAAACACACGAGAGATTAGCTCTAGAAGTTGAATACACACATTGACAACCATTCTGCTAGATAGCTCCGTTTTGGTTTTAGACAAAGATATTTCTCTTTACAGTCTGTACTCCCATTCATTCTGGAATGTCAAAACGCAGCTTTTAGAAGAAACGTGTTTCTCCCTCGCTGAATCTAAACATAGATGCAACTGCCTAAAATGAACCAACACACAGCACATCAGTTTGTACGAAGCGGGTTTTTGTGTTTTAAAAGCATTCTTACTACTAACTCTTATATGCGTCTCTGGGGCTGGAAATGACTGTTTCTACATTCTCCAAAGAAAGGGTTTCTGAACTGCTGAAACACACGTGAGTTTATGTCTGGCAGTTGAATACACACATTGACAACCACTCTGCTAGATAGCTCCGTTTTGGTTTTAGAGCAAGGTATTTCTCTTTACAACCTGTTCTCCCATCCACTCTGGAATGTCAAAACGCAGCTTTTAGAAGAAACGTGTTTCTCCCTCCCTTAATCTAAACATAGATGCAACTTCCTAAAAGGAACAAACCCACAGCACATCAGTTTGTACGAAGCGGGTTTCTGTGTTTTAAACGCATTCTTACTGCTAAATTTTATATGCGTCTCTAGGGCTGGAAATGACTGTTTCTACATTCTCCAAAGAAAGGGTTCCTGAACTGCTGTAAACAAACATGAGTTTAACTCTGGAAGTTGAATACACACATTGACAACCATTCTGCTAGACAGTTCCGTTTTGGTTTTATAGCAAGGTATTTCTCTTTACAGCCTGGTCTCCCTTCAACTCTGGAATGTCAAAACGCAGCTTTTAGAAGAAAGGTCTTTTTCCCTCGCTGAATCTAAACATAGATGCAACTTCCTAAAAGGAACCAACACACAGCACATCAGTTTGTACGAAGCGGGTCTTCTGTGTTTTAAACGCATTCGTACTGCTAACTCCTATATGCGTCCCTAGGGCTGGAAATGACTGTTTCTACATTCTCCAAAGAAAGGGTTTCTGAACTGCTGCAAACACACGTGAGTTTAGCTCTAGAAGTTGAATACAAACATTGACAAACATTCTGCTAGATAGCTCCGTTTTGGTTTTAGACAAAGATATTTCTCTTTACAGTCTTTATTCCATTCCACTCTGGAATGTGAAAATGCAGCTTTTAGAAGAAACGCGTTTCTCCCTCGCTGAATCTAAACATAGATGTAACTTCCTAAAAGGAACCAACACACAGCACATCAGTTTGTAAGAAGCGGGTTTCTGTGTTTTAAATGCATTCTTACTGCTAACTCTTATATGCGTCTCTGGGGCTGGAAATGACTGTTTCTACATTCTCCAAAGAAATGGTTTCTGAACTGCTACAAACACACGTGAGTTTATCTCTGGCAGTTGAATACACACATTGACAACCACTCTGCTAGATAGCTCCGTTTTGGTTTTAGAGTAAGGTATTTCTCTATACAGCCTGTTCTCCCATCCACCCTAGAATGTCAAAACGCAGCTTTTAGAAGAAACGTGTTTCTCCCTCGCTGAATCTCAACATAGATCGAACTTCCTAAAAGAAACCAACACACAGCACATCAGTTTGTACGAAGCGGGTCTTCTGTGTTTTAAACGCATTCTAACTGCTAACTCCTATATGCGTCTCTAGGGCTGGAAATGACTGTTTCTACATTCTCCAAAGAAAGGGTTTCTGAACTGCTGCAAACACACGTGAGTTTAGCTCTAGTAGTTGAATACACACATTGACAACCATTCTGCTAGATAGCTCCGTTTTGGTTTTAGACAAAGATATTTCTCTTTACAGTCTGTACTCCCATCCACTCTAGAATGTCAAGACGCAGCTTTTAGAAGAAACGTGTTTCTCCCTCGCTGAATCTAAACATAGATGCAACTTCCTAAATGGAACCAACACACAGCACATCAGTTTGTACGAAGTGGGTTCCTGTGTTTTAAAAGCATTTTTACTGCTAACTCTTATATGCATCTCTGGGGCTGGAAATGACTGTTTCTACATTCTCCAAAGAAAGGGTTTCTGAACTGCTGTAAACACACATGAATTTAATTCTAGAAGTTGTATACACACATTGACAACCATTCTGCTAGATAGCTCCGTTTTGGTTTTAGAGCAAGGTATTTTTCTTTACAGCCTGTTCTCCCTTCCACTCTGGAATGTCAAAATGCAGCTTTTAGAAGAAACGTGTTCCTTTCTCTCTGAATCTAAACATAGATGTAACTTCCTAAAAGGAACCAACACACAGCACATCAGTTTGTACGAAGCGGGTTTCTGTGTTTTAAAAGCATTCTTACTGCTAACTCTTATATGCGTCTCTGGGCCTGGAAATGACTGTTTCTACATTCTCCAAAGAAAGGGTTTCTGAACTGCTGCAAACACACATGAGTTTAACTCGGGAAGTTGAATACACACATTGACAACCATTCTGCTAGATAGCTCCGTTTTGGTTTTAGAGCAAGGTATTTCTCTTTACAGCCTGTTCTCCCATCCACTCTGGAATGTGAAAACGCAGCTTTTAGAAGAAACGCGTTTCTCCCTCGCTGAATCTAAACATAGATGTAACTTCCTAAAAGGAACCAACACACAGCACATCAGTTTGTACGAAGCGGGTTTCTGTGTTTTAAACGCATTCTTACTGCTAACTCTTATATGCGTCTCTGGGGCTGGAAATGACTGTTTCTACATTCTCCAAAGAAATGGTTTCTGAACTGCTACAAACACACGTGAGTTTATCTCTGGCAGTTGAATACACACATTGACAACCACTCTGCTAGATAGCTTCTTTTTGGTTTTAGAGCAAGGTATTTCTCTTTACAGCCTGTTCTCCCATCCACTCTGGAATGTCAAAACGCAGCTTTTAGAAGAAACGTGTTTCTCCCTCCCTGAATCTAAACATAGATGCAACTTCCTAAAATGAACCAACACACAGCACATCAGTTTGTACGAAGCGGGTTTCTGTGTTTTAAAAGCATTCTTACTGCTAACTCTTAAATGCGTCTCTGGGGCTGGAAATGACTGTTTCTAGATTCTTCAAAGAAAGGGTTTCTGAACTGCTGCAAACACACGTGAGTTTAACTCGGGAAGTTGAATACACACATTGACAACCCTTCTGCTAGATAGCTCCGTTTTGGTTTTAGAGCAAGGTATTTCTCTTTACAGCCTGTTCTCCCATCCACTCTGGAATGTCAAAACGCAGCTTTTAGAAGAAATGTGTTTCTTCCTCGCTGAATCTAAACATAGATGCAACTTCCTAAAAGGAACCAACACACAGCACATCACTTTATACGAAGTCGGTTTCTGTGTTTTAAACGCATTCTTACAGCTAACTCTTATATGCGTCTCTAGGGCTGGAAATGACTGTTTCTACATTTTCCAAAGAAAGGGTTTCTGAACTGCTGCAAACACACATCAGTTTAACTCTGGAAGTTGAATACACACATTGGCAACAATTCTGCTAGACAGTTCCGTTTTGGTTTTATAGCAAGGTATTTTTCTTTACAGCCTGTTCTCCCTTCAACTCTGGAATATCAAAACGCAGCTTTTAGAAGAAAAGTCTTTTTCCCTCGCTGAATCTAAACATAGATGCAACTTCCTAAAAGGAACCAACACACAGCACATCAGTTTGTACGAAGCGGGTCTTCTGTGTTTTAAACGCATTCTTACTGCTAACTCTTATATGCGTCTCTAGGGCTGGAAATGACTGTTTCTACATTCTCCAAAGAAAGGGTTTCTGAACTGCTGCAAACACACGTGAGTTTCGCTCTAGAAGTTGAATACACACATTGACAACCATTCTGCTAGATAGCTCCGTTTTGGTTTTAGAGCAAGGTATTTCTCTTTACAGCCTGTTCTCCCATCCACTCTGGAATGTCAAAACGCAGCTTTTAGAACAAACGTGTTTCTCCCTCCCTGAATCTAAACATAGATGCAAGTTCCTAAAAGGAACCAACACACAGCACATCAGTTGGTACGAAGCGGGTCTTCTGTGTTTTAAACGCATTCTTACTGCTAACTCTTATATGCGTCTCTGGGGCTGGAAATGACTGTTTCTACATTCTCCAAAGAAAGGGTTTCTGAACTGCTACAAACACACGTGAGTTTATCTCTGGCAGTTGAATACACGCATTGAAACCACTCTGCTAGATAGCTCCGTTTTGGTTTTAGAGCAAGGTATTTCTCTATACAGCCTGTTCTCCCATCCACCCTAGAATGTCAAAACACAGCTTTTAGAAGAAACGTGTTTATCCCTCGCTGAATCTAAACATAGATGGAACTTCCTAAAAGAAACCAACACACAGCACATCAGTTTGTACGAAGCGGGTCTTCTGTGTTTTAAACGCATTCTAACTGATAACTCTTATATGTGTCTCTAGGGCTGGAAATGACTGTTTCTACATTCTCCAAAGAAAGGGTTTCTGAACTGCTGCAAACACATGAGAGTTTAGCTCTAGAAGTTGAATACACACATTGACAACCATTCTGCTAGATAGCTCCGTTTTGGTTTTAGACAAAGATATTTCTCTTTACAGTCTGTATTCCCATTCACTCTGGAATGTCAAAACGCAGCTTTTAGAAGAAACGTGTTTCTCCCTCGCTGAATCTAAACATAGATGCAACTTCCTGAAAGGAACCAACACACAGCACATCAGTTTGTACGAAGCGGGTTTCTGTGTTTTAAAAGCATTCTTACTGCTAACTCTTATATGCGTCTCTGGGGCTGGAAATGACTGTTTCTACATTCTCCAAAGAAAGGGTTTCTGAACTGCTGCAAACACACATAAGTTTAACTCTGGAAGTTGAATATACACATTGACAACCAATCTGCTAGACAGCTCCGTTTTGGTTTTAGAGCAAGGTATTTCTCTTTACAGCCTGTTCTCCCTTCCACTCTGGAATGTCAAAACGCAGCTTTTAGAAGAAACGTGTTTCTCCCTCCCTGAATCTAAACATAGATGCAACTTCCTAAAAGGAACCAACACACAGCACATCAGTTTGTACAAAGCGGGTTTCTTTGTTTTAAACGCATTCTTACTGCTAACGCTTATATGCGTCTCTAGGGGTGGAAATGACTGTTTCTACATTCTCCAAAGAAAGGGTTTCTGAACTGCTGCAAATACACATGAGTTTATCTCTGGAAGTTGAATACACACATTGACAACCCTTCTGCTAGATAGCTCCGTTTTGATTTTATAGCAAGGTATTTCTCTTTACAGCCTGTTCTCCCTTCAACTCTGGAATATCAAAACGCAGCTTTTAGAAGAAAAGTCTTTTTCCCTCGCTGAATCTAAACATAGATGCAACTTCCTAAAAGGAACCAACACACAGCACATCAGTTTGTATGAAGCGGGTCTTCAGTGTTTTAAACGCATTCTAACTGCTAACTCCTATATGCGTCTCTAGGGCTGGAAATGACTGTTTCTACATTCTCCAAAGAAAGGGTTTCAGAACTGCTGCAAACACACGTGAGTTTAGCTCTAGAAGTTGAATACACACATTGACAACCATTCTGCTAGATAGCTCCGTTTTGGTTTTAGACAAAGATATTTCTCTTTACAGCCTGTACTCCCATCCACTCTGGAATGTCAAAACGCAGCTTTTAGAAGAAACGTGTTTCTCCCTCGCTGAATCTAAACATAGATGTAACTTCCTAAAAGGAACCAACACACAGCACATCAGTTTGTACGAAGCGGGTCTTCTGTGTTTTCAACGCATTCTTACTGCTAACTCTTATATGCGTCTCTGGGGCTGGAAATTACTGTTTCTACATTCTCCAAAGAAAGCGTTTCTGAAGTGCTGTAAAAAAACATGAGTTTAACTCTGGAAGTTGAATACACACCTTGACAACCATTCTGCTAGATAGCTCCGTTTTGGTTTTAGAGCAAGGTATTTCTCTTTACAGCCTGTTCTCCCATACACCCTAGAATGTAAAAACGCAGCTTTTAGAAGAAACGTGTTTCTCCCTCGCTGAATCTAAACATAGATGGAACTTCCTAAAAGGAACCAACACACAGCACATCAGTTTGTACGAAGCGGGTCTTCTGTGTTTTAAACGCATTCTAACTGCTAACTCCTATATGCGTCTCTAGGGCTGGAAATGACTGTTTCTACATTCTCCAAAGAAAGGGTTTCTGAAGTGCTGCAAACAAACAAGAGTTTAGCTCTAGAAGTGGAATACACACATTGACAACCATTCTGCTAGATAGCTCCGTTTTGGTTTTAGACAAAGATATTTCTCTTTACAGTCTGTACTCCCAGCCACTCTAGAATGTCAAGACGCAGCTTTTAGAAGAAACGTGTTTCTCACTCGCTGAATCTAAACATAGATGCAACTTCCAAAATTGAACCAACACACAGCATATCAGTTTGTACGAAGTGGGTTTCTGTGTTTTAAAAGCATTTTTACTGCTAACTCTTATATGCATCTCTGGGGCTGGAAATGACTGTTTCTACATTCTCCAAAGAAAGGGTTTCTGAACTGCTGCAAACACACGTGAGTTTAGCTCTAGTAGTTGAATACACACATCGACAACCATTCTGCTAGATAGCTCCGTTTTGGTTTTAGACAAAGATATTTCTCTTTACAGTCTGTACTCCCATCCACTCTAGAATGTCAAGACGCAGCTTTTAGAAGAAACGTGTTTCTCCCTCGCTGAATCTAAACATAGATGCAACTTCCTAAATGGAACCAACACACAGCACATCAGTTTGTACGAAGTGGGTTTCTGTGTTTTAAAAGCATTTTTACTGCTAACTCTTATATGCATCTCTGGGGCTGGAAATGACTGTTTCTACATTCTCCAAAGAAAGGGTTTCTGAACTGCTGTAAACACACATGAATTTAATTCTAGAAGTTGTATAGACACATTGACAACCATTCTATTACATGGCTTTGTTTTGGTTTTAGAGCAAGATATATACACACATTGACAACCATTCTGCTAGATAGCTCCGTTTTGGTTTTAGAGCAAGGTATATCTCTTTACAGCCTGTTCTCCCTTCCACTCTGGAATGTCAAAACGCAGCTTTTAGAAGAAACGTGTTCCTCCCTCTCTGAATCTAAACATAGATGTAACTTCCTAAAAGGAACCAACACACAGCACATCAGTTTGTACGAAGCGGGTCTTCTGTGTTTTAAACGCATTCCTACTGCTAACTCTTATATGCGTCTCTAGGGCTGGAAATGACTGTTTCTACATTCTCCAAAGAAAGGGTTTCTGAACTGCTGCAAACACACATGAGTTTAACTCTAGAAGTTGAATACACACATTGACAACCATTCTGCTAGACAGTTCCGTTTTGGTTTTATAGCAAGGTATTTCTCTTTACAGCCTGTTCTCCCATCCACTCTGGAATGTCAAAACGCAGCTTTTAGAAGAAACGTGTTTCTCCCTCGCTGAATCTAAACATAGATGCAACTTCCTAAAATGAACCAACACACAGCATATCAGTTTGTACGAAGCGGGTTTCTGTGTTTTAAAAGCATTCTTACTGCTAACTCTTAAATGCGTCTCTGGGGCTGGAAATGACTATTTCTACATTCTTCAAAGAAAGGGTTTCTGAACTGAAACAAACACACGTGAGTTTAACTCGGGAAGTTGAATAGACACATTGACAACCATTCTGCTAGATAGCTCCGTTTTGGTTTTAGAGCAAGGTATTTCTCTTTACAGCCTGTTCTCCCATCCACTCTGGAATGTCAAAACGCAGCTTTTAGAAGAAATGTGTTTCTTCCTCGCTGAATCTAAACATAGATGCAACTTCCTAAAAGGAACCAGGACACAGCACATCACTTTATACGAAGTCGGTTTCTGTGTTTTAAACGCATTCTTACAGCTAACTCTTATATGCGTCTCTAGGGCTGGAAATGACTGTTTCTACATTTTCCAAAGAAAGGGTTTCTGAACTGCTGCAAACACACATCAGTTTAACTCTGGAAGTTGAATACACACATTGGCAACCATTCTGCTAGACAGTTCCGTTTTGGTTTTATAGCAAGGTATTTTTCTTTACAGCCTGTTCTCCCTTCAACTCTGGAATATCAAAACGCAGCTTTTAGAAGAAAAGTCTTTTTCCCTCGCTGAATCTAAACATAGATGCAACTTCCTAAAAGGAACCAACACACAGCACATCAGTTTGTACGAAGCGGGTCTTCTGTGTTTTAAACGCATTCTTACTGCTAACTCTTATATGCGTCTCTAGGGCTGGAAATGACTGTTTCTACATTCTCCAAAGAAAGGGTTTCTGAACTGCTGCAAACACACGTGAGTTTCGCTCTAGAAGATGAATACACACATTGACAACCATTCTGCTAGATAGCTCCGTTTTGGTTTTAGAGCAAGGTATTTCTCTTTACAGCCTGTTCTCCCATCCACTCTGGAATGTCAAAACGCAGCTTTTAGAACAAACGTGTTTCTCCCTCCCTGAATCTAAACATAGATGCAAGTTCCTAAAAGGAACCAACACACAGCACATCAGTTGGTACGAAGCGGGTCTTCTGTGTTTTAAACGCATTCTTACTGCTAACTCTTATATGCGTCTCTGGGGCTGGAAATGACTGTTTCTACATTCTCCAAAGAAAGGGTTTCTGAACTGCTACAAACACACGTGAGTTTATCTCTGGCAGTTGAATACACGCATTGAAACCACTCTGCTAGATAGCTCCGTTTTGGTTTTAGAGCAAGGTATTTCTCTATACAGCCTGTTCTCCCATCCACCCTAGAATGTCAAAACACAGCTTTTAGAAGAAACGTGTTTCTCCCTCGCTGAATCTAAACATAGATGGAACTTCCTAAAAGGAACCAACACACAGCACATCAGTTTGTACGAAGCGGGTCTTCTGTGTTTTAAACGCATTCTAACTGATAACTCTTATATGTGTCTCTAGGGCTGGAAATGACTGTTTCTACATTCTCCAAAGAAAGGGTTTCTGAACTGCTGCAAACACATGAGAGTTTAGCTCTAGAAGTTGAATACACACATTGACAACCATTCTGCTAGATAGCTCCGTTTTGGTTTTAGACAAAGATATTTCTCTTTACAGTCTGTATTCCCATTCACTCTGGAATGTCAAAACGCAGCTTTTAGAAGAAACGTGTTTCTCCCTCGCTGAATCTAAACATAGATGCAACTTCCTGAAAGGAACCAACACACAGCACATCAGTTTGTACGAAGCGGGTTTCTGTGTTTTAAAAGCATTCTTACTGCTAACTCTTATATGCGTCTCTGGGGCTGGAAATGACTGTTTCTACATTCTCCAAAGAAAGGGTTTCTGAACTGCTGCAAACACACATAAGTTTAACTCTGGAAGTTGAATATACACATTGACAACCAATCTGCTAGACAGCTCCGTTTTGGTTTTAGAGCAAGGTATTTCTCTTTACAGCCTGTTCTCCCTTCCACTCTGGAATGTCAAAACGCAGGTTTTAGAAGAAACGTGTTTCTCCATCGCTGAATCTAAACATAGATGTAACTTCCTAAAAGGAACCAACACACAGCACATCAGGTTGTACGAAGCGGGTCTTCTGTGTTTTAAACGTATTGTTACTTCTAACTCTTATACGCGTCTCTAGGGCTGTAAATGACTGTTTCTACATTCTCCAAAGAAAGGGTTTCTGAACTGCTGCAAACACACGTGAGTTTAGCTCTAGAAGTTGAATATTCACATTGACAAACATTCTGATAGATAGCTCCGTTTTGGTTTTAGACAAAGATATTTCTCTTTACTGTCTGTACTCCCATCCACTCTGGAATGTCAAAACGCAGCTTTTAGAACAAACGTGTTTCTCCCTCGCTGAATCTAAACATAGATGCAACTTCCTAAAATGAACCAACACACAGCACATCAGTTTTGACATTCCAGAGTGGATGGGAGTACAGACTGTACAGAGAAATATCTTTGTCTAAAACCAAAACGGAGCTATCTAGCAGAATGGTTGTCAACGTGTGTATTCAACTTCTAGAGCTAAACTCTCCTGTGTTTGCAGCAGTTCAGAAACCCTTTCTTTGGAGAATGTAGAAACAGTCATTTCCAGCCCTAGAGACGCATATAAGAGTTAGCAGTAAGAATGCGTTTAAAACACAGAAACCCGCTTCGTACAAACTGATGTGCTGTATGTTGGTTCCTTTTAGGAAGTTACATCTATGTTTAGATTCAGTGAGGGAGAAACACGTTTCTTCTAAAAGCTGCGTTTTGACATTCCAGAGTGGAAGGGAGAACAGGCTGTAAAGAGAGATACCTTGCTATAAAACCAAAACGGAACTGTCTAGCAGAATGGTTGTCAATGCATTTATTCAACTTCCAGAGTTAAAATCATGTTTGTTTACAGCAGTTCAGAAACCCTTTCTTTGGAGAAAGTAGAAACAGTCATTTCCAGCCCTATAGATGCATATAAGAGTTAGCAGTAAGAATGCGTTTAAAACACAGAAGACCCGCTTCGTACAAACTGTTGTGCTGTGTGTTGGTTCCATTTAGGAAGTTGCATCTATGTTTAGATTCAGCGAGGGAAAAAGACTTTTCTTCTATAAGCTGCGTTTTGATATTCCAGAGTTGAAGGGAGAACAGGCTGTAAAGAGAAATACCTTGCTATAAAACCAAAACGGAACTGTCTAGCAAAATGGTTGTCAATGTGTGTATTCAACTTCCAGAGTTAAACTCATGTGTGTTTACAGCAGTTCAGAAACCCTTTCTTTGGAGAATGTAGAAACAGTCATTTCCAGCCCTAGAGACGCATATAAGAGTTAGCAGTAAGAATGCGTTTAAAACACAGAAGACCCGCTTCTTACAAACTGATGTGCTTGTGTTGGTTCCTTTTAGGAAGTTGGATCTATGTTTAGATTCAGCGAGGGAGAAACACGTTTGTTCTAAAAGCTGCGTTTTGACATTCCAGAGTGGATGGGAGAACAGCTGTAAAGAGAAATACTTTGCTCTAAAACCAAAACGGAGCTATCTAGCAGAAGGGTTGTCAATGTGTTTATTCAACTTCCAGAGATAAACTAATGTGTGTTTGCAGCAGTTCAGAAACCCTTTCTTTGGAGAATGTAGAAACAGTCATTTCCACCCCTAGAGACGCATATAAGAGTTAGCAGTAAGAATGCGTTTAAAACAAAGAAACCCGCTTTGTACAAACTCATGTGCTGTGTGTTGGTTTTTTTTAGGAAGTTGCATCTATGTTTAGATTCAGGGAGGGAGAAACACGTTTCTTCTAAAAGCTGCGTTTTGACATTCCAGAGTGGATGGGAGTACAGACAGTAAAGATAAATATCTTTTACTAAAACCAAAACGGAGCTATCTAGCAGAATGGTTGTCAATGTGTGTATTCAACTTCTAGAGCTAAACTCACGTGTGTTTGCAGCAGTTCAGAAACCCTTTCTTTGGAGAATGTAGAAACAGTCATTTCCAGCCCTAGTGACGCATATAAGAGTTAGCAGTAACAATGCGTTTAAAACACAGAAGACCCGTTTCGTACAAACTGATGTGCTGTGTTTGGGTTCCTTTTCGGAAGTTGCATCTATGTTTAGATTCAGCGAGGGAAAAAGACCTTTCTTCTAAAAGCTGCGTTTTGATATTCCAGAGTTGAAGGGAGACCAGGCGGTAAAGAGAAATACCTCGCTATAAAACCAAAACGGAACTGTCTAGCAGAATGGTTGTCAATGCGTTTATTCAACTTCCAGAGTCAAACTCATGTTTGTTTACAGCAGTTCAGAAACCCTTTCTTTGGAGAATGTAGAAACAGTCATTTCCAGCCCTAGAGACGCATATAAGAGTTAGAAGTAAGAATGCGTTTAAAACACAGAAGACCCCCTTCGTACAAACTGATGTGCTGTGGGTTGGTTCCTTTTAGGAAGTTGCATCTATGTTTAGATTCAGGGAGGGAGAAACACGTTTCTTCTAAAAGCTGCGTTTTGACATTCCAGAGTGGATGGAATAACAGGCTGTAAAGAGAAATACCTTGCTCTAAAACCAAAAAGGAGCTATCTAGCAGAGTGGTTGTCAATGTGTGTATTCAACTGCCAGAGATAAACTCACGTGTGTTTGCAGCAGTTCAGAAACCCTTTCTTTGGAGAATGTAGAAACAGTCATTTCCAGCCCCAGAGACGCATATAAGAGTTAGCAGTAAGAATGCTTTTAAAACACAGAAACCCGCTTCGTACAAACTGATGTGCTGTGTGTTGGTTCCTTTTAGGAAGTTGCATCTATGTTTAGATTCAGCGAGGGAGAAACACGTATCTTCTAAAAGCTGCGTTTTGACATTCCAGGGTGGATGGGAATACAGACTGTAAAGAGAAATATCTTTGTCTAAAACCAAAACGGAGCTATCTAGCAGAATGGTTGTCAATGTGTGTATTCAACTTCTAGAGCTAAACTCACGTGTGTTTGCAGCAGTTCAGAAACCCTTTCTTTGGAGAATGTAGAAACAGTCATTTCCACCCATAGAGATGCATATAAGAGTTAGCAGTAAGAATGCATTTAAAACACAGAAGACCCGCTTCGTACAAACTGATGTGCTGTGTGTTGGTTCCATTTAGGAAGTTGCATCTATGTTTAGATTCAGCGAGGGAAAATGACTTTTCTTCTAAAAGCTGCGTTTTGATATTCCAGATTTGAAGGGAGAACAGGCTGTAAAGAGAAATACCTTGCTATAAAACCAAAACGGATCTGTCTAGCAGAATGGTTGTCAATGTGTGTATTCAACTTCCAGAGTTAAACTCATGTTTGTTTACAGCAGTTCAGAAACCATTTCTTTGGAGAATGTAGAAACAGTCATTTCCAGCCCTAGAGACGCAAATAAGAGTTAGCAGTAAGAATGCGTTTAAAACACAGAAACCCGCTTCGTACAAACTGATGTGCTGTGGGTTGGTTCCTTTTAGGAAGTTGCATCTATGTTTAGATTCAGGGAGGGAGAAACACGTTTCTTCTAAAAGCTGCGTTTTGACATTCCAGAGTGGATGGAATAACAGGCTGTAAAGAGAAATACCTTGCTCTAAAACCAAAACGGAGCTATCTAGCAGAGTGGTTGTCAATGTGTGTATTCAACTGCCAGAGATAAACTCACGTGTGTTTGCAGCAGTTCAGAAACCCTTTCTTTGGAGAATGTAGAAACAGTCATTTCCAGCCCGAGAGACGCATATAAGAGTTAGCAGTAAGAATGCTTTTAAAACACAGAAACCCGCTTCGTACAAACTGATGTGCTGTGTGTTGGTTCCTTTTAGGAAGTTGCATCTACGTTTAGATTCAGCGTGGTAGAAACACGTATCTTCTAAAAGCTGCGTTTTGATATTCCAGAGTGGATGGGAGAACAGGCTGTAAAGAGAAATACCTTGCTCTAAAACCAAAACGGAGCTATCTAGCAGAAGGGTTTTCAATGTGTGTATTCAACTTCCAGAGATAAACTCATGTGTGTTTGCAGCAGTTCAGAAACCCTTTCTTTGGAGAATGTAGAAACAGTCATTTCCACCCCTCGAGACGCATATAAGAGTTAGCAGTAAGAATGCGTTTAAAACACAGAAACCCGCTTCGTACAAACTGATGTGCTGTGTGTTGGTTCCTTTTAGGAAGTTGCATCTATGTTTAGATTCTGCGAGGGAGAAACACGTTTCTTCTAAAAGCTGCGTTTTGACATTCCAGAGTGGATGGGAGTACAGACAGTAAAGAGAAATATCTTTTACTAAAACCAAAACGGAGCTATCTAGCAGAATGGTTGTCAATGTGTGTATTCAACTTCTAGAGCTAAACTCATGTGTGTTTGCAGCAGTTCACAAACCCTTTCTTTGGAGAATGTAGAAACAGTCATTTGAAGCCCTAGAGACGCATATAAGAGTTAGAAGTAAGAATGCGTTTAAAACACAGAAGACCCGCTTCGTACAAACTGATGTGCTGTGTGTTGGTTCCTTTTAGTAAGTTGCATCTTTGTTTACATTCAGCGAGGGAAAAACACTTTTCTTCTAAAAGCTGCGTTTTGATATTCCAGAGTGGAAGGGAGAACAGGCTGTAAAGAGAAATACCTTGCTGTAAAACCAAAACGGAACTGTCTAGCAGAATGGTTGTCAATGTGTGTATTCAACTTCCAGAGTTAAACTCATATGTGTTTGCAGCAGTTCAGAAACCCTTTCTTTGGAGAATGTAGAAACAGTCATTTCCAGCCCTAGAGACGCATATAAGAGTTAGCTGTAAGAATGCGTTTAAAACACAGAAACACGCTTCGTACAAACTGATGTGCTGTGTGTTGGTTCCTTTTAGGAAGTTACATCTATGTTTAGATTCAGCGAGGGAGAAACACGTTTCTTCTAAAAGCTGCGTTTTGACATTCCAGAGTGGATGGGAGAACAGGCTGTAAAGAGAAATACCTTGCTCTAAAACCAAAACGGAGCTATCTAGCAGAATGGTTGTCAATGTGTGTATTCAACTTCCAGAGTTGAACTCATGTGTGTTTGCAGCAGTTCAGAAACCCTTTCTTTGGAGAATGTAGAAACAGTCATTTCCAGCCCCAGAGACGCATATAAGAGTTAGAAGTAAGAATTCGTTTAAAACACAGAAGACCCGCTTCGTACAAACTGATGTGCTGTGTGTTGGTTCCTTTTAGGAAGTTGCATCTATGTTTAGATTCAGCGAGGGAGAAACACGTATCTTCTAAAAGCTGCGTTTTGACATTCCAGAGTGGATGGGAATACAGACTGTAAAGAGAAATATCTTTGTCTAAAACCAAAACGGAGCTATCTAGCAGAATGGTTGTCAATGTGTGTATTCAAATTCTAGAGCTAAACTCACGTGTGTTTGCAGCAGTTCAGAAACCCTTTCTTTGGAGAAAGTAGAAACAGTCATTTCCAGCCCTATAGATGCATATAAGAGTTAGCAGTAAGTATGCGTTTAAAACACAGAAGACCCGCTTCGTACAAACTGATGTGCTGTGTGTTGGTTCCATTTAGGAAGTTGCATCTATGTTTAGATTCAGCGAGGGAAAAAGACTTTTCTTCTAAAAGCTGCGTTTTGATATTCCAGAGTTGAAGGGAGAACAGGCTGTAAAGAGAAATACCTTGCTATAAAACCAAAACGGAACTGTCTAGCAAAATGGTTGTCAATGTGTGTATTCAACTTCCAGAGTTAAACTCATGTTTGTTTACAGCAGTTCAGAAACCCTTTCTTTGGAGAATGTAGAAACAGTCATTTCCAGCCCTAGAGACGCATATAAGAGTCAGCAGTAAGAATGCGTTTAAAACACAGAAGACCCGCTTCTTACAAACTGATGTGCTGTGTGTTGGTTCCTTTTAGGAAGTTGGATCTATGTTTAGATTCAGCGAGGGAGAAACACGTTTGTTTTAAAAGCTGCGTTTTGACATTCCAGAGTGGATGGGAGAACAGGCTGTAAAGAGAAATACCTTGCTCTAAAACCAAAACGGAGCTATCTAGCAGAAGGGTTGTCAATGTGTTTATTCAACTTCCAGAGATAAACTCATGTGTGTTTGCAGCAGTTCAGAAACCCTTTCTTTGGAGAATGTAGAAACAGTCATTTCCAGCCCTACAGATGCATATAAGAGTTAGCAGTAAGAATGCGTTTAAAACACAGAAGACCTGCTTTGTACAAACTGATGTGCGGTGTGTTGGTTCCATTTAGGAAGTTTCATCTATGTTTAGATTCAGCGAGGGAAAAAGACTTTTCTTCTAAAAGCTGCGTTTTGATATTCCAGAGTTGAAGGGAGAACAGGCTGTAAAGAGAAATACCTTGCTATAAAACCAAAACGGAACTGTCTAGCAGAATGGTTGTCAATGTGTGTATTCAACTTCCAGAGTTAAACTCATGTTTGTTTACAGCAGTTCAGAAACCCTTTCTTTGGAGAATGTAGAAACAGTCATTTCCAGCCCTAGAGACGCATATAAGAGTTAGCAGTAAGAATGCTTTTAAAACACAGAAACGCGCTTCCTACAAACTGATGTGCTGTGTGTTGGTTCCTTTCAGGAAGTTGCATATATGTTTAGATTTAGCGACGGAGAAACACGTTTCTTCTCAAAGATGCGTTTTGATATTCCAGAGTGGATGGGAGTACAGACAGTAAAGAGAAATATCTTTGTCTAAAACCAAAACGGAGCTATCTAGCAGAATGGTTGTCAATGTGAGTATTGAACGTCTAGAGCTAAATTCACGTGTGTTTGCAGCAGTTCACAAACCCTTTCTTTGGAGAATATAGAAAAAGTCATTTCCAGCCCTAGAGACGCATATAAGAGTTAGCAGTAAGAATGCGTTTAAAACACAGAAGACCCGCTTCTTACAAACTGATGTGCTGTGTGTTGGTTCCTTTTAGGAAGTTGGATCTATGTTTAGATTCAGCGAGGGAGAAACACGTTTGTTCTAAAAGCTGCGTTTTGACATTCCAGAGTGGATGGGAGAACAGGCTGTAAAGAGAAATACCTTGCTCTAAAACCAAAACGGAGCTATCTAGCAGAAGGGTTGTCAATGTGTTTATTCAACTTCCAGAGATAAACTCATGTGTGTTTGCAGCAGTTCAGAAACCCTTTCTTTGGAGAATGTAGAAACAGTCATTTCCAGCCCTAGTGACGCATATAAGAGTTAGCAGTAACAATGCGTATAAAACACAAAAGACCAGCACGTACAAACTGATGTGATGTGTGTTGGTTCCTTTTAGGAAGTTACATCTATGTTTAGATTCAGCGAGGGATAAACACGTTTCTTCTAAAAGCTGCGTTTTGACATTCCAGAGTGGAAGGGAGAACAGGCTGTAAAGAGAAATCCCTTGCTCTAAAACCAAAACGGAGCTATCTAGCAGAATGGTTGTGAATGTGTGTATTCAACTTCCCGACTTAAACTCATGTGTGTTTGCAGCAGTTCAGAAACCCTTTCTTTGGAGAATGTAGAAACAGTCATTACCAGCCCTAGAGATGCATATAAGAGTTAGCAGTAAGAATGCCTTTAAAACACAGAAGACCCGCTTCGTACAAACTGATGTGCTGTGTGTTGGTTCCATTTATGAAGTTGCATCTATGTTTAGATTCAGCGAGGAAAAAAGACTTTTCTTCTAAAAGCTGCGTTTTGATATTCCAGAGTTGAAGGGAGAACAGGCTGTAAAGAGAAATACCTTGCTCTAAAACCAAAACGGAGCTATCTAGCAGAATGGTTGTCAATGTGTGTATTCAACTTCTAGAGCTAAACTCACGTGTGTTTGCAGCAGTTCACAAACCCTTTCTTTGGAGAATGTAGAAACAGTCATTTCCAGCCCTAGAGACGCATATAAGAGTTAGCAGTAAGAATGCGTTTAAAACACAGAAGACCCGCTTCGTACAAACTGATGTGCTGAGTGTTGGATCCTTTTAGGAAGTTGCATCTTTGTTTAGATTCAGCAAGGGAAAAACACTTTTCTTCTAAAAGCTGCGTTTTGATATTCCAGAGTGGAATGGAGACCAGGCGGTAAAGAGAAATACATTGCTATAAAACCTAAACGGAACTGTCTAGCAGAATGGTTGTCAATGTGTGTATTCAACTTCCCGAGTTAAACTCATGTGTGTTTGCAGCAGTTCAGAAACCCTTTTTTTAGAGAATGTAGAAAGAGTCATTTCCAGCCCTAGAGACGCATATAAGAGTTAGCTGTAAGAATGTGTTTAAAACACAGAAACACGCTTCGTACAAACTGATGTGCTGTGTGTTGGTTCCTTTTAGGAAGTTGCATCTATGTTCAGATTCAGCGAGGGAGAAACACGTTTCTTCTAAAAGCTGCGTTTTGACATTCCAGAGTGTATGGGAGAACAGGCTGTAAAGAGAAATACCTTGCTCTAAAACCAAAACGGAGCTATCTAGCAGAATGGTTGTCAATGTGTATATTCAACTTCCAGAGTTAAACTCATGTGTGATTGCAGCACTTCAGAAACCCTTTCTTTGGAGAATGTAGAAACAGTCATTTCCAGCCCCAGAGACGCATATAAGAGTTAGCAGTAAGAATGCTTTTAAAACACAGAAACCCGCTTCATACAAACTGATGTTCTTTGTGTTGGTTCATTTTAGGAAGTTGCATCTATGTTTAGATTCAGCGAGGGAGAAACACGTTTGTTCTAAAAGCTGCGTTTTGACATTCCAGAGTGGATGGGAGTACAGACTGTAAAGACAAATATCTTTGTCTAAAACCAAAACGGAGCTATCTAGCAGAATGGTTGTCAATGTGTGTATTCAACTTCTAGAGCTAAACTGACGTGTGTTTGCAGCAGTTCAGAAACCCTTTCTTTGGAGAATGTAGAAACAGTCATTTCCAGCCCTAGTGACTCATATAAGAGTTAGCAGTAACAATGCGTTTAAAACACAGAAGACCCGCACGTACAAACTGATGTGCTGTGTGTTGGTTCCTTTTAGGAAGTTACATCTATTTTTAGATTCAGCGAGGGATAAACACGTTTCTTCTAAAAGCTGCGTTTTGACATTCCAGAGTGGAAGGGAGAACAGGCTGTAAAGAGAAATCCCTTGCTCTAAAACCAAAACGGAGCTTTCTAGCAGAATGGTTGTGAATGTGTGTATTCAACTTCTAGAGATAAACTCATGTGTGTTTGCAGCAGTTCACAAACCCTTTCTTTGGAGAATGTAGAAACAGTCATTTCCAGCCCCAGAGATGCATATAAGAGTTAGCCGTAAAAATGCTTTTAAAACACAGAAGACCCGCTTCGTACAAACTGATGTGCTGTGTGTTGGTTCCTTTTAGGAAGTTGCATCTATGTTTAGATTCAGCCAGGGAGAAACACGTTTCTTCTAAAAGGAGCGTTTTGACATTCCAGAGTGGATGGGAATACAGACTGTAAAGAGAAATATCTTTGTCTAAAACCAAGACGGAGCTATCTAGCAGAATGTCTGTCAATGTGTATATTCAACTTCTACAGATAAACTCACGTGTGTTTGCAGCAGTTCAGAAACCCTTTCTTTGGAGAATGTAGAAACAGTCATTTCCAGCCGTAGAGACGCATATAAGAGTTAGCAGTAAGAATGCGTTTAAAACACAGAAGACCCGCTTCGTACAAACTGATGTGCTGTGTGTTGGTTCCTTTTAGGAACTTGCATCTATGTTTAGATTCAGGGAGGGAGAAACACGTTTGTTTAAAAGCTGCGTTTTGACATTCCAGAGTGGATGGGAGAACAGGCTATAAAGAGAAATACCTTGCTCTAAAACCAAAACGGAGCTATCTAGCAGAATGGTTGTCAATGTGTGTATTCAACTTCTAGAGCTAAACTCACGTGTGTTTGCAGCAGTTCAGAAACCCTTTCTTTGGAGAATGTAGAAAAAGTCATTTCCAGCCCTAGAGACGCATATAAGAGTTAGCTGTAAGAATGCGTTTAAAACACAGAAACCGACTTCGTATAAAGTGATGTGCTGTGTCTTGGTTCCTTTTAGGAAGTTGCATCTATGTTTAGATTCAGCGAGGAAGAAACACATTTCTTCTAAAAGCTGCGTTTTGACATTCCAGAGTGGATGGGAGAACAGGCTGTAAAGAGAAATACCTTGCTCTAAAACCAAAACGGAGCTATCTAGCAGAAGGGTTGTCAATGTGTGTATTCAACTTCCAGAGTTGAACTCATGTGTGTTTGCAGCAGTTCAGAAATCCTTTCTTTGGAGAATGTAAAAACAGTCATTTCCAGCCCTAGAGACGCATATAAGAGTTAGCAGTAAGAATGCGTTTAAAACACAGAACCCCGCTTCGTACAAACTGATGTGCTGTGTGTTGGTTCCTTTTAGGAAGTTGCATCTATGTTTAGATTCAGGGAGGGAGAAACACGTTTCTTCTAAAAGCTGTGTGTTGACATTCCAGAGTGGATGGGAGAACAGGCTGTAAAGAGAAATACGTTGCTCTAAAACCAAACCGGAGCTATCTAGCAGAGTGGTTGTCAATGTGCTTATTCAACTGCCAGAGTTAAACTCATCTGTGTTTGCAGCAGTTCAGAAACACTTTCTTTGGAGAATGTAGAAACAGTCATTTCCAGCCCTAGAGACGCATATAAGAGTTAGCAGTAAGAATGCGTTTAAAACACAGAAACCCGCTTCGTACAAACTGATGTGCTGTGTGTTGGTTCATTTTAGGAATTTGCATCTATGTTTAGATTCAGCGAGGGAGAAACACGTTTCTTCTAAAAGCTGCGTTTTGACATTCCAGAGTAGATGGGAGTACAGACTGTAAAGAGAAATATCTTTGTCTAAAACCAAAATGTTGCTATCTAGCAGAATGGTTGTCAATGTGTATATTCAACTTCTAGAGCTAAACTCACGTGTGTTTGCAGCAGTTCAGAAACCCTTTCTTTGGAGAATGTAGAAACAGTCATTTCCAGCCCTAGAGACGCGTATAAGAGTTAGCAGTAACAATGCGATTAAAACACAGAAGACCCGCTTCGTACAAACTGATGTGCCGTGTGTTGGTTCCTTTTAGGAAGTTACATCTATGTTTAGATTCAGCGAGGGAGAAACACGTTTCTTCTAAAAGCTGCGTTTTCACATTCCAGAGTGAATGGGAGAACAGGCTGTAAAGACAAATACCTTGCTCTAAAACCAAAACGGAGCTATCTAGCTGAATGGTTGTCAATGTGTGTATTCAACTTCCAGAGATAAACTCATGTGTGTTTGCAGAACTTCAGAAACCCTTTCTTTGAAGAATGTAGAAACAGTCATTTCCAGCCACAGAGACGCATATAAGAGTTAGCAGTAAGAATGCTTTTACAACACAGAAACCCGATTCGTACAAACTGATGTGCTGTGCGTTGGTTCCTTTCAGGAAGTTGCATCTATGTTTAGATTCAGCGAGGGAGAAACACGTTTCTTCTAAAAACTGCGTTTTGACATTCCAGAGTGGATGGGAGTACAGACTGTAAAGAGAAATATCTTTGTCTAAAACCAAAACGGAGCTATCTAGCAGAATGGTTGTCAATGTGAGTATTCAACTTCTAGAGCTAAATTCACGTGTGTTTGCAGCAGTTCAGAAACCCTTTCTTTGGAGAATGTAGAAAAAGTCATTTCCAGCCCTAGAGACGCATATAAGAGTTAGCAGTAAGAATGCGTTTAAAACATAGAAGACCCGCTTCGTACAAACTGATGTGCTGTGTGTTGGTTCCTTTTAGGAAGTTACATCTATGTTTAGATTCAGCGAGGGAGAAACACGTTTCTTCTAAAAGCTGCGTTTTGACATTCCAGAGTGGAAGGGAGAACAGGCTGTAAAGAGAAATACCTTGCTCTAAAACCAAAACGGAGCCATCTAGCAGAATGGTTGTCAATGTGTGTATTCAACTTCCAGAGTTAAACTCATGTGTGTTTGCAGCAGTTCAGAAACCCTTTCTTTGGAGAATGTAGAAACAGTCATTTCCAGCCCCAGAGACGCATATAAGAGTTAGCAGTAAGAATGCTTTTAAAACACAGAAACCCGCTTCGTACAAACTGATGTGCTGTGTGTTGGTTACTTTTAGGAAGTTGCATCTATGTTTAGATTCAGCGAGGGAGAAACACGTTTCTTCTAAATGCTGCGTTTTGACATTCCATAGTGGATGGGAGTACAGACTGTAAAGAGAAATATCTTTGTCTAAAACCAAAACGGAGCTATCTAGCAGAATGGTTGTCAATGTGTGTATTCAACTTCTAGAGCTAAACTGACGTGTGTTTGCAGCAGTTCAGAAACCCTTTCTTTGGAGAATGTAGAAACAGTCATTTCCAGCCCTAGTGACTCATATAAGAGTTAGCAGTAACAATGCGTTTAAAACACAGAAGACCCGCACGTACAAACTGATGTGCTGTGTGTTGGTTCCTTTTAGGAAGTTACATCTATTTTTAGATTCAGCGAGGGATAAACACGTTTCTTCTAAAAGCTGCGTTTTGACATTCCAGAGTGGAAGGGAGAACAGGCTGTAAAGAGAAATCCCTTGCTCTAAAACCAAAACGGAGCTTTCTAGCAGAATGGTTGTGAATGTGTGTATTCAACTTCTAGAGATAAACTCATGTGTGTTTGCAGCAGTTCACAAACCCTTTCTTTGGAGAATGTAGAAACAGTCATTTCCAGCCCCAGAGATGTATATAAGAGTTAGCCGTAAAAATGCTTTTAAAACACAGAAACCCGCTTCGTACAAACTGATGTGCTGTGTGTTGGTTCCTTTTAGGAAGTTGCATCTATGTTTAGATTCAGCCAGGGAGAAACACGTTTCTTCTAAAAGGAGCGTTTTGACATTCCAGAGTGGATGGGAATACAGACTGTAAAGAGAAATATCTTTGTCTAAAACCAAGACGGAGCTATCTAGCAGAATGTCTGTCAATGTGTATATTCAACTTCTACAGATAAACTCACGTGTGTTTGCAGCAGTTCAGAAACCCTTTCTTTGGAGAATGTAGAAACAGTCATTTCCAGCCGTAGAGACGCATATAAGAGTTAGCAGTAAGAATGCGTTTAAAACACAGAAGACCCGCTTCGTACAAACTGATGTGCTGTGTGTTGGTTCCTTTTAGGAACTTGCATCTATGTTTAGATTCAGGGAGGGAGAAACACGTTTGTTTAAAAGCTGCGTTTTGACATTCCAGAGTGGATGGGAGAACAGGCTATAAAGAGAAATACCTTGCTCTAAAACCAAAACGGAGCTATCTAGCAGAATGGTTGTCAATGTGTGTATTCAACTTCTAGAGCTAAACTCACGTGTGTTTGCAGCAGTTCAGAAACCCTTTCTTTGGAGAATGTAGAAACAGTCATTTCCAGCCCTAGAGACGCATATAAGAGTTAGCTGTAAGAATGCGTTTAAAACACAGAAACCGACCTCGTATAAAGTGATGTGCTGTGTCTTGGTTCCTTTTAGGAAGTTGCATCTATGTTTAGATTCAGCGAGGAAGAAACACATTTCTTCTAAAAGCTGCGTTTTGACATTCCAGAGTGGATGGGAGAACAGGCTGTAAAGAGAAATACCTTGCTCTAAAACCAAAACGGAGCTATCTAGCAGAAGGGTTGTCAATGTGTGTATTCAACTTCCAGAGTTGAACTCATGTGTGTTTGCAGCAGTTCAGAAATCCTTTCTTTGGAGAATGTAAAAACAGTCATTTCCAGCCCTAGAGACGCATATAAGAGTTAGCAGTAAGAATGCGTTTAAAACACAGAACCCCGCTTCGTACAAACTGATGTGCTGTGTGTTGGTTCCTTTTAGGAAGTTGCATCTATGTTTAGATTCAGGGAGGGAGAAACACGTTTCTTCTAAAAGCTGTGTGTTGACATTCCAGAGTGGATGGGAGAACAGGCTGTAAAGAGAAATACCTTGCTCTAAAACCAAACCGGAGCTATCTAGCAGAGTGGTTGTCAATGTGCTTATTCAACTGCCAGAGTTAAACTCATCTGTGTTTGCAGCAGTTCAGAAACACTTTCTTTGGAGAATGTAGAAACAGTCATTTCCAGCCCTAGAGACGCATATAAGAGTTAGCAGTAAGAATGCGTTTAAAACACAGAAACCCGCTTCGTACAAACTGATGTGCTGTGTGTTGGTTCATTTTAGGAATTTGCATCTATGTTTAGATTCAGCGAGGGAGAAACACGTTTCTTCTAAAAGCTGCGTTTTGACATTCCAGAGTAGATGGGAGTACAGACTGTAAAGAGAAATATCTTTGTCTAAAACCAAAATGTTGCTATCTAGCAGAATGGTTGTCAATGTGTATATTCAACTTCTAGAGCTAAACTCACGTGTGTTTGCAGCAGTTCAGAAACCCTTTCTTTGGAGAATGTAGAAACAGTCATTTCCAGCCCTAGAGACGCGTATAAGAGTTAGCAGTAACAATGCGATTAAAACACAGAAGACCCGCTTCGTACAAACTGATGTGCCGTGTGTTGGTTCCTTTTAGGAAGTTACATCTATGTTTAGATTCAGCGAGGGAGAAACACGTTTCTTCTAAAAGCTGCGTTTTCACATTCCAGAGTGAATGGGAGAACAGGCTGTAAAGACAAATACCTTGCTCTAAAACCAAAACGGAGCTATCTAGCTGAATGGTTGTCAATGTGTGTATTCAACTTCCAGAGATAAACTCATGTGTGTTTGCAGAACTTCAGAAACCCTTTCTTTGAAGAATGTAGAAACAGTCATTTCCAGCCACAGAGACGCATATAAGAGTTAGCAGTAAGAATGCTTTTACAACACAGAAACCCGATTCGTACAAACTGATGTGCTGTGTGTTGGTTCCTTTCAGGAAGTTGCATCTATGTTTAGATTCAGCGAGGGAGAAACACGTTTCTTCTAAAAACTGCGTTTTGACATTCCAGAGTGGATGGGAGTACAGACTGTAAAGAGAAATATCTTTGTCTAAAACCAAAACGGAGCTATCTAGCAGAATGGTTGTCAATGTGAGTATTCAACTTCTAGAGCTAAATTCACGTGTGTTTGCAGCAGTTCAGAAACCCTTTCTTTGGAGAATGTAGAAAAAGTCATTTCCAGCCCTAGAGACGCATATAAGAGTTAGCAGTAAGAATGCGTTTAAAACACAGAAGACCCGCTTCGTACAAACTGATGTGCTGTGTGTTGGTTCCTTTTAGGAATTTACATCTATGTTTAGATTCAGCGAGGGAGAAACACGTTTCTTCTAAAAGCTGCGTTTTGACATTCCAGAGTGGAAGGGAGAACAGGCTGTAAAGAGAAATACCTTGCTCTAAAACCAAAACGGAGCCATCTAGCAGAATGGTTGTCAATGTGTGTATTCAACTTCCAGAGTTAAACTCATGTGTGTTTGCAGCAGTTCAGAAACCCTTTCTTTGGAGAATGTAGAAACAGTCATTTCCAGCCCCAGAGACGCATATAAGAGTTAGCAGTAAGAATGCTTTTAAAACACAGAAACCCGCTTCGTACAAACTGATGTGCTGTGTGTTGGTTACTTTTAGGAAGTTGCATCTATGTTTAGATTCAGCGAGGGAGAAACACGTTTCTTCTAAATGCTGCGTTTTGACATTCCATAGTGGATGGGAGTACAGACTGTAAAGAGAAATATCTTTGTCTAAAACCAAAACGGAGCTATCTAGCAGAATGGTTGTCAATGTGTGTATTCAACTTCTAGAGCTAAACTGACGTGTGTTTGCAGCAGTTCAGAAACCCTTTCTTTGGAGAATGTAGAAACAGTCATTTCCAGCCCTAGTGACTCATATAAGAGTTAGCAGTAACAATGCGTTTAAAACACAGAAGACCCGCACGTACAAACTGATGTGCTGTGTGTTGGTTCCTTTTAGGAAGTTACATCTATTTTTAGATTCAGCGAGGGATAAACACGTTTCTTCTAAAAGCTGCGTTTTGACATTCCAGAGTGGATGGGAGAACAGGCTGTAAAGAGAAATCCCTTGCTCTAAAACCAAAACGGAGCTATCTAGCAGAATGGTTGTGAATGTGTGTATTCAACTTCTAGAGCTAAACTCACGTGTGTTTGCAGCAGTTCAGAAACCCTTTCTTTGGAGAATGTAGAAACAGTCATTTCCAGCCCTAGAGACGCATATAAGAGTTAGCTGTAAGAATGCGTTTAAAACACAGAAACCGACTTCGTATAAAGTGATGTGCTGTGTCTTGGTTCCTTTTAGGAAGTTGCATCTATGTTTAGATTCAGCGAGGAAGAAACACATTTCTTCTAAAAACTGCGTTTTGACATTCCAGAGTGGATGGGAGAACAGGCTGTAAAGAGAAATACCTTGCTCTAAAACCAAAACGGAGCTATCTAGCAGAAGGGTTGTCAATGTGTGTATTCAACTTCCAGAGTTGAACTCATGTGTGTTTGCAGCAGTTCAGAAATCCTTTCTTTGGAGAATGTAAAAACAGTCATTTCCAGCCCTAGAGACGCATATAAGAGTTAGCAGTAAGAATGCGTTTAAAACACAGAACCCCGCTTCGTACAAACTGATGTGCTGTGTGTTGGTTCCTTTTAGGAAGTTGCATCTATGTTTAGATTCAGGGAGGGAGAAACACGTTTCTTCTAAAAGTTGTGTGTTGACATTCCAGAGTGGATGGGAGAACAGGCTGTAAAGAGAAATACCTTGCTCTAAAACCAAACCGGAGCTATCTAGCAGAGTGGTTGTCAATGTGCTTATTCAACTGCCAGAGTTAAACTCATCTGTGTTTGCAGCAGTTCAGAAACACTTTCTTTGGAGAATGTAGAAACAGTCATTTCCAGCCCTAGAGACGCATATAAGAGTTAGCAGTAAGAATGCGTTTAAAACACAGAAACCCGCTTCGTACAAACTGATGTGCTGTGTGTTGGTTCATTTTAGGAATTTGCATCTATGTTTAGATTCAGCGAGGGAGAAACACGTTTCTTCTAAAAGCTGCGTTTTGACATTCCAGAGTAGATGGGAGTACAGACTGTAAAGAGAAATATCTTTGTCTAAAACCAAAATGTTGCTATCTAGCAGAATGGTTGTCAATGTGTATATTCAACTTCTAGAGCTAAACTCACGTGTGTTTGCAGCAGTTCAGAAACCCTTTCTTTGGAGAATGTAGAAACAGTCATTTCCAGCCCTAGAGACGCGTATAAGAGTTAGCAGTAACAATGCGATTAAAACACAGAAGACCCGCTTCGTACAAACTGATGTGCCGTGTGTTGGTTCCTTTTAGGAAGTTACATCTATGTTTAGATTCAGCGAGGGAGAAACACGTTTCTTCTAAAAGCTGCGTTTTCACATTCCAGAGTGAATGGGAGAACAGGCTGTAAAGACAAATACCTTGCTCTAAAACCAAAACGGAGCTATCTAGCTGAATGGTTGTCAATGTGTGTATTCAACTTCCAGAGATAAACTCATGTGTGTTTGCAGAACTTCAGAAACCCTTTCTTTGAAGAATGTAGAAACAGTCATTTCCAGCCACAGAGACGCATATAAGAGTTAGCAGTAAGAATGCTTTTAAAACACAGAAACCCGATTCGTTCAAACTGATGTGCTGTGTGTTGGTTCCTTTCAGGAAGTTGCATCTATGTTTAGATTCAGCGAGGGAGAAACACGTTTCTTCTAAAAACTGCGTTTTGACATTCCAGAGTGGATGGGAGTACAGACTGTAAAGAGAAATATCTTTGTCTAAAACCAAAACGGAGCTATCTAGCAGAATGGTTGTCAATGTGAGTATTCAACTTCTAGAGCTAAATTCACGTGTGTTTGCAGCAGTTCAGAAACCCTTTCTTTGGAGAATGTAGAAAAAGTCATTTCCAGCCCTAGAGATGCATATAAGAGTTAGCAGTAAGAATGCGTTTAAAACACAGAAGACCCGCTTCGTACAAACTGATGTGCTGTGTGTTGGTTCCTTTTAGGAAGTTACATCTATGTTTAGATTCAGCGAGGGAGAAACACGTTTCTTCTAAAAGCTGCGTTTTGACATTCCAGAGTGGAAGGGAGAACAGGCTGTAAAGAGAAATACCTTGCTCTAAAACCAAAACGGAGCCATCTAGCAGAATGGTTGTCAATGTGTGTATTCAACTTCCAGAGTTAAACTCATGTGTGTTTGCAGCAGTTCAGAAACCCTTTCTTTGGAGAATGTAGAAACAGTCATTTCCAGCCCCAGAGACGCATATAAGAGTTAGCAGTAAGAATGCTTTTAAAACACAGAAACCCGCTTCGTACAAACTGATGTGCTGTGTGTTGGTTACTTTTAGGAAGTTGCATCTATGTTTAGATTCAGCGAGGGAGAAACACGTTTCTTCTAAATGCTGCGTTTTGACATTCCATAGTGGATGGGAGTACAGACTGTAAAGAGAAATATCTTTGTCTAAAACCAAAACGGAGCTATCTAGCAGAATGGTTGTCAATGTGTGTATTCAACTTCTAGAGCTAAACTGACGTGTGTTTGCAGCAGTTCAGAAACCCTTTCTTTGGAGAATGTAGAAACAGTCATTTCCAGCCCTAGTGACTCATATAAGAGTTAGCAGTAACAATGCGTTTAAAACACAGAAGACCCGCACGTACAAACTGATGTGCTGTGTGTTGGTTCCTTTTAGGAAGTTACATCTATTTTTAGATTCAGCGAGGGATAAACACGTTTCTTCTAAAAGCTGCGTTTTGACATTCCAGAGTGGATGGGAGAACAGGCTGTAAAGAGAAATCCCTTGCTCTAAAACCAAAACGGAGCTATCTAGCAGAATGGTTGTGAATGTGTGTATTCAACTTCTAGAGCTAAACTCACGTGTGTTTGCAGCAGTTCAGAAACCCTTTCTTTGGAGAATGTAGAAACAGTCATTTCCAGCCCTAGAGACGCATATAAGAGTTAGCTGTAAGAATGCGTTTAAAACACAGAAACCGACTTCGTATAAAGTGATGTGCTGTGTCTTGGTTCCTTTTAGGAAGTTGCATCTATGTTTAGATTCAGCGAGGAAGAAACACATTTCTTCTAAAAACTGCGTTTTGACATTCCAGAGTGGATGGGAGAACAGGCTGTAAAGAGAAATACCTTGCTCTAAAACCAAAACGGAGCTATCTAGCAGAAGGGTTGTCAATGTGTGTATTCAACTTCCAGAGTTGAACTCATGTGTGTTTGCAGCAGTTCAGAAATCCTTTCTTTGGAGAATGTAAAAACAGTCATTTCCAGCCCTAGAGACGCATATAAGAGTTAGCAGTAAGAATGCGTTTAAAACACAGAACCCCGCTTCGTACAAACTGATGTGCTGTGTGTTGGTTCCTTTTAGGAAGTTGCATCTATGTTTAGATTCAGGGAGGGAGAAACACGTTTCTTCTAAAAGCTGTGTGTTGACATTCCAGAGTGGATGGGAGAACAGGCTGTAAAGAGAAATACCTTGCTCTAAAACCAAACCGGAGCTATCTAGCAGAGTGGTTGTCAATGTGCTTATTCAACTGCCAGAGTTAAACTCATCTGTGTTTGCAGCAGTTCAGAAACACTTTCTTTGGAGAATGTAGAAACAGTCATTTCCAGCCCTAGAGACGCATATAAGAGTTAGCAGTAAGAATGCGTTTAAAACACAGAAACCCGCTTCGTACAAACTGATGTGCTGTGTGTTGGTTCATTTTAGGAATTTGCATCTATGTTTAGATTCAGCGAGGGAGAAACACGTTTCTTCTAAAAGCTGCGTTTTCACATTCCAGAGTAGATGGGAGTACAGACTGTAAAGAGAAATATCTTTGTCTAAAACCAAAATGTTGCTATCTAGCAGAATGGTTGTCAATGTGTATATTCAACTTCTAGAGCTAAACTCACGTGTGTTTGCAGCAGTTCAGAAACCCTTTCTTTGGAGAATGTAGAAACAGTCATTTCCAGCCCTAGAGACGCGTATAAGAGTTAGCAGTAACAATGCGATTAAAACACAGAAGACCCGCTTCGTACAAACTGATGTGCCGTGTGTTGGTTCCTTTTAGGAAGTTACATCTATGTTTAGATTCAGCGAGGGAGAAACACGTTTCTTCTAAAAGCTGCGTTTTCACATTCCAGAGTGAATGGGAGAACAGGCTGTAAAGACAAATACCTTGCTCTAAAACCAAAACGGAGCTATCTAGCTGAATGGTTGTCAATGTGTGTATTCAACTTCCAGAGATAAACTCATGTGTGTTTGCAGAACTTCAGAAACCCTTTCTTTGAAGAATGTAGAAACAGTCATTTCCAGCCACAGAGACGCATATAAGAGTTAGCAGTAAGAATGCTTTTAAAACACAGAAACCCGATTCGTTCAAACTGATGTGCTGTGTGTTGGTTCCTTTCAGGAAGTTGCATCTATGTTTAGATTCAGCGAGGGAGAAACACGTTTCTTCTAAAAACTGCGTTTTGACATTCCAGAGTGGATGGGAGTACAGACTGTAAAGAGAAATATCTTTGTCTAAAACCAAAACGGAGCTATCTAGCAGAATGGTTGTCAATGTGTGTATTCAACTTCTAGAGCTAAACTCACGTGTGTTTGCAGCAGTTCAGAAACCCTTTCTTTGGAGAATGTAGAAACAGTCATTTCCAGCCCTAGAGACGCATATAGGAGTTACCAGTAAGAATGCGTTTAAAACACAGAAGACCCGCTTCGTACAAACTGATGTGCTGCGTGTTGGTTCCTTTTAGGAAGTTGCATCTATGTTTAGATTCAGCGAGGGAAAAAGACCTTTCTTCTAAAAGCTGCGTTTTGATATTCCAGAGTTGAAGGGAGACCAGGCTGTAAAGAGAAATGCCTTGCTATAAATCCAAAACGGAACTGTCTGGCAGAATGGTTGTCAATGTGTGTATTCAACTTCCAGAGATAAACTCATGTTTGTTTACAGCAGTTCAGAAACCCTTTCTTTGGAGAATGTAGAAACAGTCATTTCCAGCCCTAGAGACGCATATAAGAGTTAGCAGTAAGAATGCGTTTAAAACACAGAAACCCGCTTCGTACAAACTGATGTGCTGTGGGTTGGTTCCTTTTAGGAAGTTGCATCTATGTTTAGATTCAGGGAGGGAGAAACACGTTTCTTCTAAAAGCTGCGTTTTGACATTCCAGAGTGGATGGGAGAACAGGCTGTAAAGAGAAATACCTTGCTCTGAAACAAAAACGGAGCTATCTAGCAGAGTGGTTGTCAATGTGTGTATTCAACTGCCAGAGATAAACTCACGTGTGTTTGCAGCAGTTCAGAAACCCTTTCTTTGGAGAATGTAGAAACAGTCATTTCCAGCTCCAGAGACGCATATAAGAGTTAGCAGTAAGAATGCTTTTAAAACACAGAAACCCGTTTCGTACAAACTGATGTGCTGTGTGTTGGTTCCTTTTAGGAAGTTGCATCTATGTTTAGATTCAGCGAGGGAGAAACACGTATCTTCTAAAAGCTGCGTTTTGACATTCCAGAGTGGATGGGAATACAGACTGTAAAGAGAAATATCTTTGTCTAAAACCAAAACGGAGCTATCTAGCAGAATGGTTGTCAATGTGTGTATTCAACTTCTAGAGCTAAACTCACGTGTGTTTGCAGCAGTTCAGAAACCCTTTCTTTGGAGAATGTAGAAACAGTCATTTCCAGCCCTAGAGATGCATATAAGAGTTAGCAGTAAGAATGCCTTTAAAACACAGAAGACCCGCTTCGTACAAACTGATGTGCTGTGTGTTGGTTCCATTTATGAAGTTGCATCTATGTTTAGATTCAGCGAGGAAAAAAGACTTTTCTTCTAAAAGCTGCGTTTTGATATTCCAGAGTTGAAGGGAGAACAGGCTGTAAAGAGAAATACCTTGCTCTAAAACCAAAACGGAGCTATCTAGCAGAATGGTTGTCAATGTGTGTATTCAACTTCCCGAGTTAAACTCATGTGTGTTTGCAGCAGTTCAGAAACCCTTTCTTTGGAGAATGTAGAAACAGTCATTTCCAGGCCCAGAGGCGCATATAAGAGTTAGCAGTAAGAATGCTTTTAAAACACAGAAACCCGCTTCGTACAAACTGATGTGCTGTGTGTTGGTTCCATTTAGGAAGTTGCATCTATGTTTAGATTCAGCGAGGGAGAAACACGTTTCTTCTAAAAGCTGCTTTTTTACATTCCAGAGTGGATGGGAATACAGACTGTAAAGAGAAATATCTTTGTCTAAAACCAAAACGGAGCTATCTAGCAGAATGGTTGTCAATGTGTGTATTCAACTTCTAGAGCTAAACTCACGTGTGTTTGCAGCAGTTCAGAAACCCTTTCTTTGGAGAATGTAGAAACAGTCATTTCCAGCCCTAGAGATGCATATAAGAGTTAGCAGTAAGAATGCGTTTAAAACACAGAAGACCCGCTTCGTACAAACTGATGTGCTGTGTGTTGGTTCCATTTAGGAAGTTGCATCTATGTTTAGATTCAGCGAGGGAGAAACACGTTTGTTCTAAAAGCTGCGTTTTGACATTCCAGAGTGGATGGGAGTACAGACTGTAAAGAGAAATATCTTTGTCTAAAACCAAAACGGAGCTATCTAGCAGAATGGTTGTCAATGTGTGTATTCAACTCTAGAGCTAAACTCACGTGTGTTTGCAGCAGTTCAGAAACCCTTTCTTTGGAGAATGTAGAAACAGTCATTTCCAGCCCTAGAGACGCATATAGGAGTTACCAGTAAGAATGCGTTTAAAACACAGAAGACCCGCTTCGTACAAACTGATGTGCTGCGTGTTGGTTCCTTTTAGGAAGTTGCATCTATGTTTAGATTCAGCGAGGGAAAAAGACCTTTCTTCTAAAAGCTGCGTTTTGATATTCCAGAGTTGAAGGGAGACCAGGCTGTAAAGAGAAATGCCTTGCTATAAAACCAAAACGGAACTGTTTAGCCGAATGGTTGTCAATGTGTGTATTCAACTTCCAGAGATAAACTCATGTTTGTTTACAGCAGTTCAGAAACCCTTTCTTTGGAGAATGTAGAAACAGTCATTTCCAGCCCTAGAGACGCATATAAGAGTTAGCAGTAAGAATGCGTTTAAAACACAGAAACCCGCTTCGTACAAACTGATGTGCTGTGGGTTGGTTCCTTTTAGGAAGTTGCATCTATGTTTAGATTCAGGGAGGGAGAAACACGTTTCTTCTAAAAGCTGCGGTTTGACATTCCAGAGTGGATGGGAGAACAGGCTGTAAAGAGAAATACCTTGCTCTGAAACAAAAACGGAGCTATCTAGCAGAGTGGTTGTCAATGTGTGTATTCAACTGCCAGAGATAAACTCACGTGTGTTTGCAGCAGTTCAGAAACCCTTTCTTTGGAGAATGTAGAAACAGTCATTTCCAGCTCCAGAGACGCATATAAGAGTTAGCAGTAAGAATGCTTTTAAAACACAGAAACCCGCTTCGTACAAACTGATGTGCTGTGTGTTGGTTCCTTTTAGGAAGTTGCATCTATGTTTAGATTCAGCGAGGGAGAAACACGTATCTTCTAAAAGCTGCGTTTTGACATTCCAGAGTGGATGGGAATACAGACTGTAAAGAGAAATATCTTTGTCTAAAACCAAAACGGAGCTATCTAGCAGAATGGTTGTCAATGTGTGTATTCAACTTCTAGAGCTAAACTCACGTGTGTTTGCAGCAGTTCAGAAACCTTTTCTTTGGAGAATGTAGAAACAGTCATTTCCAGCCTTAGATATGCATATAAGAGTTAGCAGTAAGAATGCCTTTAAAACACAGAAACCCGCTTCGTACAAACTGATATGCTGTGGGTTGGTTCCTTTTAGGAAGTTGCATCTATGTTTAGATTCAGGGAGGGAGAAACACGTTTCTTCTAAAAGCTGCGTTTTGACATTCCAGAGTGGATGGGAGAACAGGCTGTAAAGAGAAATACCTTGCTCTAAAACCAAAACGGAGCTATCTAGCAGAGTGGTTGTCAATGTGTGTATTCAACTGCCAGAGATAAACTCACGTGTGTTTGCAGCAGTTCAGAAACCCTTTCTTTGGAGAATGTAGAAACAGTCATTTCCAGCCCCAGAGACGCATATAAGAGTTAGCAGTAAGAATGCTTTTAAAACACAGAAACCCGCTTCGTACAAACTGATGTGCTGTGTGTTGGTTCCTTTTAGGAAGTTGCATCTATGTTTAGATTCAGCGAGGGAGAAACACGTATCTTCTAAAAGCTGCGTTTTGACATTCCAGAGTGGATGGGAATACAGACTGTAAAGAGAAATATCTTTGCCTAAAACCAAAACGGAGCTATCTAGCAGAATGGTTGTCAATGTGTGTATTCAACTTCTAGAGCTAAACTCACGTGTGTTTGCAGCAGTTCAGAAACCCTTTCTTTGGAGAATGTAGAAACAGTCATTTCCAGCCCTAGAGATGCATATAAGAGTTAGCAGTAAGAATGCGTTTAAAACACAGAAGACCCGCTTCGTACAAACTGATGTGCTGTGTGTTGGTTCCATTTAGGAAGTTGCATCTATGTTTAGATTCAGCGAGGGAGAAACACGTTTGTTCTAAAAGCTGCGTTTTGACATTCCAGAGTGGATGGGAGTAAAGACTGTAAAGAGAAATGTCTTTGTCTAAAACCAAAACGGAGCTATCTAGCAGAATGGTTGTCAATGTGTGTATTCAACTTCTAGAGCTAAACTCACGTGTGTTTGCAGCAGTTCAGAAACCCTTTCTTTGGAGAATGTAGAAACAGTCATTTCCAGCCCTAGAGATGCATATAAGAGTTAGCAGTAAGAATGCGTTTAAAACACAGAAGACCCGCTTCGTACAAACTGATGTGCTGTGTGTTGGTTCCATTTAGGAAGTTGCATCTATGTTTAGATTCAGCGAGGGAGAAACACGTTTGTTCTAAAAGCTGCGTTTTGACATTCCAGAGTGGATGGGAGTAAAGACTGTAAAGAGAAATATCTTTGTCTAAAACCAAAACGGAGCTATCTAGCAGAATGGTTGTCAATATGTGTATTCAACTTCTAGAGCTAAGCTCACGTGTGTTTGCAGCAGTTCAGAAACCCTTTCTTTGGAGAATGTAGAAACAGTCATTTGAAGCCGTAGAGACGCATATAAGAGTTACCAGTAATAATGCGTTTAAAACACAGAAGACCCGCTTCGTACACACTGATGTGCTGTGTGTTGGTTCCTTTTAGGAAGTTGCATCTATGTTTAGATTCAGCGAGGGAGAAACACGTTTCTTCTAAAAGCTGCGTTTTGACATTCCAGAGTGGATGGGAGAACAGGCTGTAAAGAGAAATACCTTGCTCTGAAACAAAAACGGAGCTATATAGCAGAGTGGTTGTCAATGTGTGTATTCAACTGCCAGAGATAAACTCACGTGTGTTTGCAGCAGTTCAGAAACCCTTTCTTTGGAGAATGTAGAAACAGTCCTTTCTAGCCGTAGAGACGCATATAAGAGTTAGCAGTAATAATGCGTTTAAAACACAGAAGACCCGCTTCGTACAAACTGATGTGCTGTGTGTTGGTTCCTTTTAGGAAGTTGCATCTATGTTTAGATTCAGCGAGGGAGAAACACGTTTCTTCTAAAAGCTGCGTTTTGACATTCCAGAGTGGATGGGAGTACAGACTGTAAAAAGAAATATCTTTGTCTAAAACCAAAACGGAGCTATCTAGCAGAATGGTTGTCAATGTGAGTATTCAACTTCTAGAGCTAAATTCACGTGTGTTTGCAGCAGTTCATAAACCCTTTCTTTGGAGAATGAAGAAAAAGTCATTTCCAGCCTTAGAGACGCATATAAGAGTTAGCAGTAAGAATGCGTTTAAAACACATAAGACTCGCTTCTTTCAAACTGATGTGCTCTGTGTGGGTTCCTTTTAGGAAGTTGCATCTATATTTAGATTCAGCGAGGGAGAAACACGTTTCTTCTAAAAGCTGCGTTTTGACATTCCAGAGTGGAAGGGAGAACAGGCTGTAAAGAGAAATACCTTGCTCAAAAACCAAAACGGAGCTATCTAGCAGAATGGTTGTCAATGTGTATATTCAACTTCCAGAGTTAAACTCGTGCGCGTTTGCAGCAGTTCAGAAACCCTTTCTTTGGAGAATGTAGAAACACTCATTTCCAGCCCCAGAGACGCATATAAGAGTTAGCAGTAAGAATGCTTTTAAAACACAGAAACCCGCTTCGTACAAACTGATGTGCTGTGTGTTGGTTCCTTTTAGGAAGTTCCATCTATGTTTATATTCAGCGAGGGAGAAACACGTTTCTTCTAAAAGCTGCGTTTTGACATTCCAGAGTGGATGGGAATACAGACTGTAAAGAGAAATATCTTTGTCTAAAACCAAAACGGAGCTATCTAGCAGAATGGTTGTCAATGTGTGTATTCAACTTCTAGAGATAAACTCACGTGTGTTTGCAGCAGTTCAGAAACCCTTTCTTTGGAGAATGTAGAAACAGTCATTTCCAGCCCTAGAGACGCATATAGGAGTTAGCAGTAAGAATGCGTTTAAAACACAGAAGATCCGCTTCGTACAAACTGATGTGCTGTGTGTTGGTTCCTTTTAGGAAGTTGCATCTATGTTTAGACTCAGCGAGGGAAAAGGACCTTTTTTCTAAAAGCTGCGTTTTGATATTCCAGAGTTGAAGGGAGACCAGGCTGTAAAGAGAAATAGCTTGCTATAAAACCAACACGGAACTGTCTAGCAGAATGGTTGCCAATGTGTGTATTCAACTTCCAGAGTTAAACTGACGTGTGTTTGTAGCAGTTCAGAAACCCTTTCTTTGGAGAATGTAGAAACAGTCATTTCCAGCCCCAGAGACGCATATAAGCGTTAGCAGTAAGAATGCGTTTAAAACACAGAAACCCGCTTCGTAAAAACTGATGTGCTGTGTGTTGGTTCCTTTTAGGAAGTTACATCTATGTTTAGATTCAGCGAGGGAGAAACACGTTTCTTCGAAAAGCTGCGTTTTGACATTCCAGAGTGGAACGGAGAACAGGGTGTAAAGAGAAACACCTTGCTGTAAAACCAAAATGGAACTGTCTAGCAGAATGGTTGTCAATGTGTGTATTCAACTTCCAGGGTTAAACTCATGTGTGTTTGCAGCAGTTCAGAAACCCTTTCTTTGGAGAATGTAGAAACAGTCATTTCCAGCCCTAGAGACGCATATAAGAGTTAGCTGTAAGAATGCGTTTAAAACACAGAAACCGACTTCGTATAAAGTGATGTGCTGTGTCTTGGTTCCTTTTAGGAAGTTGCATCTATGTTTAGATTCAGCGAGGAAGAAACACATTTCTTCTAAAAGCTGCGTTTTGACATTCAAGAGTGGATGGGAGAACAGGCTGTAAAGAGAAATACCTTGCTCTAAAACCAAAACGGAGCTATCTAGCAGAAGGGTTGTCAATGTGTGTATTCAACTTCCAGAGTTAAACTCATGTGGGTTTGCAGCAGTTCAGAAATCCTTTCTTTGGAGAATGTAAAAACAGTCATTTCCAGCCCTAGAGACGCATATAAGAGTTAGCAGTAAGAATGCGTTTAAAACACAGAACCCCGCTTCGTACAAACTGATGTGCTGTGTGTTGGTTCCTTTTAGGAAGTTGCATCTATGTTTAGATTCAGGGAGGGACAAACAGGTTTCTTCTAAAAGCTGTGTTTTGACATTTCAGAGTGGATGGGAGAACAGGCTGTAAAGAGAAATACCTTGCTCTAAAACCAAAACGGAGCTATCTAGCAGAGTGGTTGTCAATGTGTGTATTCAACTGCCAGAGTTAAACTCATTTGTGTTTGCAGCAGTTCAGAAACACTTTCTTTGGAGAATGTAGAAACAGTCATTTCCAGCCGTAGAGACGCATATAAGAGTTAGCTGTAAGAATGCGTTTAAAACACAGAATCCCGCTTTGTACAAACTGATGTGCTGTGTGTTGGTTCCTTTTAGGAAGTTACATCTATGTTTAGATTCAGCGAGGGAGAAACACGTTTCTTCTAAAAGCTGCGTTTTGACATTCCAGAGTGGATGGGAGAACAGGCTGTAAAGAGAAATACCTTGCTCTAAAACCAAAACGGAGCTATCTAGCAGAATGGTTGTCAATGTGTGTATTCAACTTCCAGAGTTAAACTCATGTATGTTTGCAGCACTTCAGAAACCCTATCTTTGAAGAATGTAGAAACAGTCATTTCCAGCCCCAGAGACGCATATAAGAGTTAGCAGTAAGAATGCTTTTAAAACACAGAAACCCGCTTCGTACAAACTGATGTGATGTGTGTTGGTTCCTTTTAGGAAGTTGCATCTATGTTTAGATTCAGCGAGGTAGAAACACGTTTCTTCTAAATGCTGCGTTTTGACATTCCATAGTGGATGGGAGTACAGACTGTAAAGAGAAATATCTTTGTCTAAAACCAAAACGGAGCTATCTAGCAGAATGGTTGTCAATGTGTGTATTCAACTTCTAGAGCTAAACTCACGTGTGTTTGCAGCAGTTCAGAAACCCTTTCTTTGGAGAATGTAGAAATAGTCATTTCCAGCCCTAGAGACGCGTATAAGAGTTAGCAGTTAGAATGCGTTTAAAACACAGAAGACCCGCTTCGTACAAACTGATGTGCTGTGTGTTGGTTCCTTTTAGGAAGTTACATCTATGTTTAGATTCAGCGAGGGAGAAACACGTTTCTTCGAAAAGCTGCGTTTTGACATTCCAGAGTGGATGGGAGAACAGGCTGTAAAGAGAAATACCTTGCTCTAAAACCAAAACGGAGCTATCTAGCAGAAGGGTTGTCAATGTGTGTATTCAACTTCCAGAGATAAACTCACGTGTGTTTGCAGCAGTTCAGAAACCTTTTCTTTGCAGAATGTAGAAACAGTCATTTCCAGCCCCAGAGATGCATTTAAGAGTCAGCAGTAAGAATGCGTTTAAAACACAGAAACCCACTTCGTACAAACTGATGTGCTGTGTGTTGGTTCCATTTAGGAAGTTGCATCTGTGTTTAGATTCAGCGAGGGAGAAACACGTTTCTTTTAAAAGCTGCGTGTTGACATTCTAGAGTGGATGGGAGTACAGACTGTAAAGAGAAATATCTTTGTCTAAAACCTAAACGGAGCTATCTAGCAGAATCTTGTCAATGTGTGTATTCAACTTCTAGAGCTAAACTCACGTGTGTTTGCAGCAGTTCAGAAACCCTTTTTTGGAGAATGTAGAAACAGTCATTTCCAGCCCTAGAGACGCATATAGGAGTTAGCAGTTAGAATGCGTTTAAAACACAGAAGACCCGCTTCGTACAAACTGATGTGCTGTGTGTTGGTTCCTTTTAGGAAGTTGCATCTATGTTTAGATTCAGCGAGGGAGAAACACGTTTCTTCTAAAAGCTGCGTTTTGACATTCCAGAGTGGATGGGAGAACAGGCTGTAAAGAGAAATATCTTTGTCTAAAACCAAAACGGAGCTATCTAGCAGAGTGGTTGTCAATGTGTGTATTCAACTGCCAGAGATAAACTCACGTGTGTTTGCATCAGTTCAGAAACCCTTTCTTTGGAGAGTGTAGAAACAGTCATTTCCAGCCGTAGAGACGCATATAAGAGTTAGCAGTAATAATGCGTATAAAACACAGAAGACCCGCTTCGTACAAACTGATGTGCTGTGTGTTGGTTCCTTTTACGAAGTTGCATCTATGTTTAGATTCAGCGAGGGAGAAACACGTTTCTTCTAAAAGCTGCGTTTTGACATTCCAGAGTGGATGGGAATACAGACTGTAAAGAGAAATATCTTTGTCTAAAACCAAAACGGAGCTATCTAGCAGAATGGTTGTTAATGTGTGTATTCAACTTCTAGAGCTAAACTCACGTGTATTTGCAGCAGTTCATAAACCCTTTCTTTGGAGAATGTAGAAACAGTCATTTCCAGCCGTAGAGACGCATATAAGAGTTAGCAGTAATAATGCGCTTCAAACACAGAAGACCCGCTTCGATCAAACTGATGTGCTGTGTGTTGGTTCCTTTTAGGAAGTAGCATCTATGTTTAGATTCAGCGAGGGAGAAACACGTTTCTTCTAAAAGCTGCGTTTTGACATTCCAGAGTGGATGGGAGTACAGACTGTAAAGAGAAATATCTTTTTCTAAAACCAAAACAGAGCTATCTAGCAGAATGGTTGTCAATGTGTGTATTCAACTTCTAGAGCTAAACTCATGTGTGTTTGCAGCAGTTCAGAAACTTTTTCTTTGGAGAATGTAGAAACAGTCATTTGCAGCCCTAGAGACGCATATAACAATTAGCAGTAAGAATGCGTTTAAAACACAGAAGACCCGCTTCGTACAAACTGATGTGCTGTGTGTTGGTTCCTTATACGAAGTTGCATCTTTGTTTAGATTCAGCGAAAGAAAAACATTTTTCTTCTAAAAGCTGCGTTTTGATATTCCAGAGTGGAAGAGAGAAGAGGCTGTAAAGAGAAATACCTTGCTATAAAACCAAAATGGAACTGTCTAGCAGAATGGTTGTCAATGTGTGTATTCAACTTCCAGAGATAAACTCATGTGTGTTTGCAGCAGTTCAGAAACCCTTTCTTCGGAGAATGTAGAAACAGTCATTTCCAGCCCTAGAGACGCATATAAGAGTTAGCTGTAAGAATGCGTTTAAAACACAGAAAACGACTTCGTACAAACTGATGTGCTGTGTGTTGGTTCCTTTTAGGAAGTTGCATCAATGTTTAGATTCAGCGAGGGAGAAACACGTTTCTTCTGAAAGCTGCGTTTTGACATTCCAGAGTGGATGGGAGAACAGGCTGTAAAGAGAAATACCTTGCTCTAAAACCAAAACGGAGCTATCTAGCAGAAGGGTTGTCAATGTGTGTATTCAACTTCCAGAGTTAAACTCATGTGTGTTTGCAGCAGTTCAGAAACCCTTTCTTTGGAGAATGTAGAAACAGTCATTTCCAGCCCTAGAGACGCATATAAGAGTTAGCAGTAAGAATGCGTTTAAAACACAGAAACGCGCTTCGTTCAAACTGATGTGCTGTGTGTTGGTTCCTTTTAGGAAGTTGCATCTACGTTTAGATTCAGCGAGGGAGAAACACGTTTCTTCTAAAAGCTGCGTTTTGACATTCCAGAGTGGATGGGAATACAGACTGTAAAGAGAAATATCTTTGTCTAAAACCAAAACGGAGCTATCTAGCAGAATGGTTGTTAATGTGTGTATTCAACTTCTAGAGCTAAACTCACGTGTGTTTGCAGCAGTTCAGAAACCCTTTCTTTGGAGAATGTAGAAACAGTCATTTCCAGCCGTAGAGACGCATATAAGAGTTAGCAGTAAGAATGCGTTTAAAACACAGAAGACCCGCTTCGTACAAACTGATGTGCTGTGTGTTGGTTCCTTTTAGGAAGTTGCATCTATGTTTAGATTCAGCGAGGGAAAAAGACTTTTCTTCTAAAAGCTGCGTTTTGATATTCCAGAGTCGAAGGGAGAACAGGCTGTAAAGAGAAATACCTTGCTCTAAAACCAAAACGGAACTGTCTAGCAGAATGGTTGTCAATGTGTGTATTCAACTTCCAGAGGTAAACTCATGTGTGTTTGCAGCAGTTCAGAAACCCTTTCTTTGGAGAATGTATAAAGAGTCATTTCCAGCCCTAGAGACGCATATAAGAGTTAGCAGTAAGAATGCGTTTAAAACACAGAAACCGACTTCGTACAAACTGATGTGCTGTGTGTTGGTTCCTTTTAGGAAGTTGCATCTATGTTTAGATTCAGCGAGGGAGAAACACGTTTCTTCTAAAAGCTGCGTTTTGACATTCCAGAGTGGATGGGAGAACGGGCTGTAAAAAGAAATACCTTGCTCTAAAACCAAAACGGAGCTGTCTAGCAGAATGATTGTCAATGTGTGTATTCAACTTCCAGAGGTAAACTCATGTGTGTTTGCAGCAGTTCAGAAACCCTTTCTTTGGAGAATGTAGAAACAGTCATTTCCAGCCCCAGAGACGCATATAAGAGTTAGCAGTAAGAATGCTTTTAAAACACAGAAACCCGCTTCGTACAAACTGATTTGCTGTGTGTTGGCTCCTTTCAGGAAGTTGCATCTATGCTAGATACAGCGAGGGAGAAACACTTTTCTTCTAAAAGCTGCGTTTTGACATTCCAGGGTGGATGGGAGTACAGACTGTAAAGAGAAATATCTTTGTCTAATACCAAAACGGAGCTATCTAGCAGAATGGTTGTCAATGTGAGTATTCAACTTCTAGAGCTAATTTCACGTGTGTTTGCAGCAGTTCAGAAACCCTTTCTTTGGAGAATGTAGAAAAAGTCATTTCCAGCCCTAGAGACGCATATAAGAGTTAGCAGTAAGAATGCGTTTAAAACACAGAAGACCCGCTTCGTACAAACTGATATGCTGTGTGTTGGTTCCTTTTAGGAAGTTGGATCTATGTTTAGATTCAGCGAGGGAGAAACACGTTTCTTCTAAAAGCTGCGTATTGACATTCCAGAGTGGATGGGAGAACAGGCTGTAAAGAGAAATACCTTGCTCTAAAACCAAAACGGAGCTATCTAGCAGAAGGGTTGTCAATGTGTGTATACAACTTCTAGAGTAAAACTCATCTGTGTTTGCTGCAGTTCAGAAACCCTTTCTTTGGAGAATGTAGAAACAGTCATTTCCAGCCCCAGAGATGCATATAAGAGTTAGCAGTAAAAATGCTTTTAAAACACAGAAACCCAGTTCGTACAAACTGATGTGCTGTGTGTTGGTTCCATTTAGGAAGTTGCATCTATGTTTAGATTCAGCGAGGGAGAAACACGTTTCTTCTAAAAGCTGCGTCTTGACATTCTAGAGTGGATGGGAGTACAGACTGTAAAGAGAAATATCTTTGTCTAAAACCAAAACGGAGCTATCTAGCAGAATGGTTGTCAATGTGTGTATTCAACTTCTAGAGCTAAACTCACGTGTTTTTGCAGCAGTTCAGAAACCCTTTCTTTGGAGAATGTAGAAACAGTCATTTCCAGCCGAAGAGACGCATATAAGAGTTAGCAGTATTAATGCGTTTAAAACACAGAAGACCCGCTTCGTACAAACTGATGTGCTGTGTGTTGGTTCCTTTTAGGAAGTTGCATCTATGTTTAGATTCAGCGAGGGAGAAACACGTTTCTTCTAAAAGCTGCGTTTTGACATTCCAGAGTGGATGGGAGAACAGGCTGTAAAGGGAAATACCTTGCTCTAAAACCAAAACGGAGCTATCTAGCAGAATGGTTGTCAATGTGTGTATTCAACTTCCAGAGTTAAACTAATGTGTTTTTGCAGCACTTCAGAAACCCTTTCTTTGAAGAATGTAGAAACAGTCATTTCCAGCCCCAGAGACGCATATAAGAGTTAGCAGTAAGAATGCTTTTAAAACACAGAAACCCGCTTCGTACAAACTGATGTGCTGTGTGTTGGTTCATTTTAGGAAGTTGCATCTATGTTTAGATTCAGCGAGGGAGAAAAACGTTTCTTCTAAAAGCTGCGTTTTCACATTCCAGAGTGGATGGGAGTACAGACTGTAAAGAGAAATATCTTTGTCTAAAACCAAAACGGAGCTATCTAGCAGAATGGTTGTCAATATGTGTATTCAACTTCTAGAGGTGAACTCTCGTGTGTTTGCAGCAGTTCAGAAACCCTTTCTTTGGATAATGTAGAAACAGTCATTTCCAGCCCTAGAGACGCATATAAGAGTTAGCAGTAAGAATGCGTTTAAAACACAGAAGACCCGCTTCGTACAAACTGATGTGCTGTGTGTTGGTTCCTTTTAGGAAGTTACATCTATGTTTAGATTCAGCGAGGGAGAAACACGTTTCTTCTAAAAGCTGCGTTTTGACATTCCAGAGTGGATGGGAGAACAGGCTGTAAAGAGAAATACCTTGCTTTAAAACCAAAACGGAGCTATCTAGCAGAATGGTTGTCAATGTGTGTATTCAACTTCCCGAGTTAGACTCACGTGTGTTTTCAGCAGTTCAGAAACCCTTTCTTTGGAGAATGTAGAAACACTCATTTCCAGGCCCAGAGACTCATATAAGTGTTAGCAGTAAGAATGCTTCTAAAACACAGAAACCGGCTTCGTACAAACTGATGTGCTGTGTGTTGGTTCCTTTTAGGAAGTGACATCTATGTTTAGATTCAGTGAGGGAGAAACACGTTTCTTCTAAAAGCTGCGTTTTGACATTCCAGAGTGGATGGGAGAACAGGCTGTAAAGAGAAATACCTTGCTCTAAAACCAAAACGGAGCAATCTAGCAGAGTGGTTGTCAATGTGTGTATTCAAGTGCCAGAGATAAACTCACGTGTGTTTGCAGCAGTTCAGAAACCCTTTCTTTGGAGAATGTAGAAACAGTCATTTCCTGCCCCAGAGACGCATATAAGAGTTAGCAGTAAGAATGCGTTTAAAACACAGAAACCGACTTCGTACAAAGTGATGTGCTGTGTGTTGGTTCCTTTTAGGAAGTTGCATCTATGTTTAGATTCAGCGAGGGAGAAAAACGTTTGTTCTAAAAGCTGCGTTTTGACATTCCAGAGTGGATGGGAGTACAGACTGTAAAGAGAAATATCTTTGTCTAAAACCAAAACGGAGCTATCTAGTAGAATGGTTGTCAATGTGTATATTCAACTTCTAGAGCTAAACTCACGTGTGTTTGCAGCAGTTCAGAAACCCTTTCTTTGGAGAATGTAGAAACAGTCATTTCCAGCCCTAGTGACGCATATAAGAGTTAGCAGTAAGAATGCGTTTAAAACACAGAAGACCCGCTTCGTACAAACTGATGTGCTGTGTGTTGGTTCCTTTTAGGAGGTTGCATCTATGTTTAGATTCAGCGAGGGAGAAACACGTTTCTTATAAAAGCTGCGTTTTGACATTCCAGAGTGGATGGGAGAACAGGCTGTAAAGAGAAATACCTTGCTCTAAAACAAAAACGGAGCTATCTAGCAGAGTGTTTGTCAATGTGTGTATTCAACTGTCAGAGATAAACTCACGTGTGTTTGCAGCAGTTCAGAAACCCTTTCTTTGGAGAATGTAGAAATAGTCATTTCCAGCCCTAGAGATGCATATAAGAGTTAGCAGTAAGAATGCGTTTAAAACACAGAAACCCGCTTCGTACAAACTGATGTGCTGTGTGTTGGTTCCTTTTAGGAAGTTAGATGTATGTTTAGATTCAGCGAGGGAGAAACACGTTTCTTCTAAAAGCTGCGTTTTGACATTCCAGAGTGGATGGGAGAACAGGCTGTAAAGATAAATACCTTGCTCTAAAACCAAAACGGAGCTATCTAGCAGAATGTTTGTCAATGTGTGTACTCAACTTCCAGAGTTAAACTCATGTGTGTTTGCAGCAGTTCAGAAACCCTTTCGTTGAAGAATGTAGAAACAGTCATTTCCAGCCCCAGAGACGTATATAAGAGTTAACAGTAAGAATGCTTTTAAAACACAGAAACCCGCTTCGTACAAACTGATGTGCTGTGTGTTGGTTCCTTTCAGGAAGTTGCATCTATGTTTAGATTCAGCGAGGGAGAAACACGTTTCTTCTAAAAGCTGCGTTTTGACATTCCAGAGTGGATGGGAGTACAGACTGTAAAGAGAAATATCTTTGTCTAAAACCAAAACGGAGCTATCTAGCAGAATGGTTGTCAATGTGAGTATTCAACTTCTAGAGCTAAATTCACGTGTGTTTGCAGCAGTTCACAAACCCTTTCTTTGGAGAATGTAGAAAAAGTCATTTCCAGCCCTAGAGACGCATATAAGAGTTAGCAGTAAGAATGCGTTTAAAACACAGAAGACCCGCTTCTTACAAACTGATGTGCTCTGTGTTGGTTCCTTTTAGGAAGTTGCATCTATGTTTAGATTCAGCGAGGGAGAAACACGTTTCTTCTAAAAGCTGCGTTTTGACACTCCAGAGTGGATGGGAGAACAGGCTGTAAAGAGAAATACCTTGCTCTAAAACCAAAACGGAGCTATCTAGCAGAAGGGTTGTCAATGTGTGTATTCAACTTCCAGAGATAAACTCATGTGTCTTTGCAGCAGTTCAGATACCCTTTCTTTGCAGAATGTAGAAACAGTCACTTCTAGCCCTAGAGACGCATAGAAGAGTTAGCAGTAAGAATGCGTTTAAAACACAGAAACCCGCTTCGTACAAACTGATGTGCTGTGTGTTGGTTCCTTTTAGGAAGTTGCATTTATGTTTAGATTCAGCGAGGGAGAAACACGTTTCTTCGAAAAGCTGCGTTTTGACATTCCAGAGTGGATCGAAGTACAGACTGTAAAGAGAAATATCTTTGTCTAAAACCAAAACGGAGCTATCTAGCTGAATGATTGTCAATGTGTGTATTCATCTTCTAGAGCTAAACTCTCGTGTGTTTGCAGCAGTTCAGAAACCCTTTCTCTGGAGAATGTAGAAACAGTCATTTCCAGCCCTGGAGACGCATATAAGAGTTAGCAGTAAGAATGCGTTTAAAACACAGAAGACCCGCTTCTTACAAACTGATGTGCTCTGTGTTGGTTCCTTTTAGGAAGTTACATCTATGTTTAGATTCAGCGAGGGAGAAACACGTTTCTTCTAAAAGCTGCGTTTTGACATTCCGGAGTGGATGGGAGAACAGGCTGTAAAGAGAAATACCTTGCTCTAAAACCAAAACGGAGCTATCTAGCAGAAGGGATGTCAATGTGTGTATTCAACTTCCAGAGATAAAGTCATGTGTGTTTGCAGCAGTTCAGAAACCCTTTCTTTGAAGAATGTAGAAACAGTCACTTCCAGCCCTAGAGACGCATAGAAGAGTTAGCAGTAAGAATGCGTTTAAAACACAGAAACCCGCTTCGTACAAACTGATGTGCTGTGTGTTGGTTCCTTTTAGGAAGTTGCATCTATGTTTAGATTCAGCGAGGGAGAAACACGTTTCTTCTAAAAGCTGCGTTTTGACATTCCAGAGTGGAAGGGAGAACAGGCTGTAAAGAGAAATATCTTTTTCTAAAACCAAAACGGAGCTATCTAGCAGAATGGTTGTCAATGTGTGTATTCAACTTCTTGAGCTAAACTCATGTGTGTTTGCAGCAGTTCAGAAACCCTTTCTTTGGAGAATGTAGAAACAGTCATTTCCAGCCCTAGAGATGCATATAAGTGTTAGCAGTAAGAATGCCTTTAAAACACAGAAGACCCGCTTCGTACAAACTGATGTGCTGTGTGTTGGTTCCATTTATGAAGTTGCATCTATGTTTAGATTCAGCGAGGAAAAAAGACTTTTCTTCTAAAAGCTGCGTTTTGACATTCCAGAGTGGTAGAGAGAACAGGCTGTAAAGAGAAATACATTGCTATAAAACCAAAATGCAACTGTCTAGCAGAATGGTTGTCAATGAGTGTATTCAACTTCCAGAGTTAAACTCATGTGTGTTTGCAGCAGTTCAGAAACCCTTTCTTTGGAGAATGTAGAAACAGTCATTTCCAGCCCAATAGACGCATATAAGAGTTAGCTGTAAGAATGCGTTTAAAACACAGAAACACGCTTCGTACAAACTGATGTGCTGTGTGTTGGTTCCTTTTAGGAAGTTGCATCTATGTTTAGATTCAGCGAGGGAGAAACACGTTTCTTCTAAAAGCTGCGTTTTGACATTCCAGAGTGGATGGGAGAACAGGCTATAAAGAGAAATACCTTGCTCTAAAACCAAAACGGAGCTATCTAGCAAAAGGGTTGTCAATGTGTGTATTCAACTTCCAGAGATAAACTCATGTGTGTTTGCAGCAGTTCAGAAACCCGTTCTTTGCAGAATGTAGAAACAGTCATTTCCAGCCCTAGAGACGCATATAAGAGTTAGCAGTAAGAATGCGTTTAAAACACAGAAACCCGCTTCGTACAAACTGATGTGCTGTGTGTTGGTTCCTTTTAGGAAGTTGCATCTATGTTTAGATTCAACGAGGGAGAAACACATTTCTTCTAAAAGCTGCGTTTTGACATTCCAGAGTGGAAAGGAGAACAGGCTGTAAAGAGAAATACCTTGCTCTAAAACCAAAACGGAGCTATCTAGCAGAATGGTTGTCAATGTGTGTATTCAACTTCCAGAGTTAAACTCATGTGTGTTTGCAGCAGTTCAGAAACCCTTTCTTTGGAGAATGTAGAAACAGTCATTTCCAGCCCCAGAGACGCATATAAGAGTTAGCAGTAAGAATGCGTTTAAAACACAGAAACCCGCTTCGTACAAACTGATGTGCTGTGTGTTGGTTCATATTAGAAAGTTGCATCTATGTTTAGATTCAGCGAGGGAGAAACACGTATCTTCTAAAAGCTGCGTTTTGACATTCCAGAGTGGATGGGAATACAGACTGTAAAGAGAAATGTCTTTGTCTAAAACCAAAACGGAGCTATCTAGCAGAATGGTTGTCAATGTGTGTATTCAACTTCTAGAGCTAAACTCACGTGTGTTTGCAGCAGTTCAGAAACCCTTTTTTGGAGAATGTAGAAACAGTCATTTCCAGCCCTAGAGACGCATATAAGAGTTAGCAGTAAGAATGCGTTTAAAACACAGAAGACCCGCTTCGTACAAACTGATGTGCTGTGTGTTGGTTCCATTTAGGAAGTTGCATCTATGTTTAGATTCAGCGAGGGAAAAAGACTTTTCTTCTAAAAGCTGCGTTTTGATATTCCAGAGTTGAAGGGAGAACAGGCTGTAAAGAGAAATACCTTGCTATAAAACCAAAACGGAACTGTCTAGCAGAATGGTTGTCAATGTGTGTATTCAACTTCCAGAGTTAAACTCATGTTTGTTTACAGCAGTTCAGAAACCCTTTCTTTGGAGAATGTAGAAACAGTCATTTCCAGCCCTAGAGAGGCATATAAGAGTTAGCAGTAAGAATGCGTTTAAAACACAGAAGACCCTCTTCGTACAAACTGATGTGCTGTGTGTTGGTTCCTTTTAGGAAGTTACATCTATGTTTAGATTCAGCGAGGGAGAAACACGTTTCTTCTAAAAGCTGCGTTTTGACATTCCAGAATGGATGGGAGAACAGGCTGTAAAGAGAAATACCTTGCTCTAAAACCAAAACGGAGCTATCTAGCAGAATGGTTGTCAATGTGTGTATTCAACTTCCAGAGTTAAACTCATGTGTGTTTGCAGCACTTCAGATACCCTTTCTTTGAAGAATGTAGAAACAGTCATTTCCAGCCCCAAAGACGCATATAAGAGTTAGCAGTAAGAATGCTTTTAAAACACAGAAACCCGCTTCGTACAAACTGATGTGCTGTGTGTTGGTTCCTTTTAGGAAGTTACATCTATGTTTAGATTCAGCGAGGGAGAAACACGTTTCTTCTAAAAGCTGCGTTTTCACATTCCAGAGTGGATGGGAGTACAGACTGTAAAGAGAAATATCTTTGTCTAAAACCAAACGGAGCTGTCTAGCAGAATGGTTGTCAATGTGTGTATTCAACTTCTAGAGGTAAACTCTCGTTTGTTTGCAGCAGTTCAGAAACCCTTTCTTTGGAGAATGTAGAAACAGTCATTTCCAGCCCTAGAGACGCATATAAGAGTTAGCAGTAAGAATGCGTTTAAAACACAGAAGACCCGCTTCGTACAAACTGATGTGCTGTGTGTTGGTTCCTTTTAGGAAGTTACATCTATGTTTAGATTCAGCGAGGGAGAAACACGTTTCTTCTAAAAGCTGCGTTTTGACATTCCAGAGTGGATGGGAGAACAGGCTGTAAAGAGAAATACCTTGCTCTAAAACCAAAACGGAGCTATCTAGGAGAATGGTTGTCAGTGTGTGTATACAACTTCTAGAGTTAAACTCATGTGTGTTTGCAGCAGTTCAGAAACCCTTTCTTTTTTTTTTTTTTTTTTTGACACTTAGATTTTCTTTATTTTTTGCTATTATAAATTATGCTGAAGTATATGTCTGTGTATATGTGTATGTGTGTACGTTAGTGTGTGTATTCATTCATTTTTTTTTATTGCATTTTAGGTTTTGGGGTACATGTGATGAACATGCAAGATTGTTGCATAGGTACACACATGGCAGTGTGCTTTTCTGCCTTCCGTCCCCTCACCTGTATCTGTCATTTCTCCCCATGCTATCTCTTCCCACCTCCCCACCCCCCGCCCCTCCCCCATTTCTCCCCAACAGACCCCAGTGTGTAGTGCTCCCCTCCCTGTGTCCATGTGTTCTCATTGTTCAACACCCGCCTATGAGCGAGAATATACGGTGTTTGATTTTCTGCTCTTGTGTCAGTTTGCTGAGAATGATGGTTTCCAGGTTCATCCATGTCCCTATAAAGGACGTGAACTCATCCTTTTTGATGGCTGCATAATATTCCATGGTGTATATGTACCACATTTTCCCTATCCAGTCTATCATCGTTGGGCATTTGGGTTGATTCCAGGTCTTTGCTATTGTAAACAGTGCTGCAATGAACATTCGTGTGCACGTGTCCTTGTAGTAGAATGATTTATAATCCTTTGGATATATACCCAGTAATGGGATTGCTGGGTCAAATGGGATTTCTATTTTTAGGTCCTTGAGGAATCGCCACACTGTCTTCCACAATGGTTGAATTAATTTACATTCCCACCAACAGTGTAAAAGTGTTCCTATTTCTCCACATCCTCTCCAGCATCTGTTGTTTCCCGATTTTTTAATGATCGCCATTCTAACTGGTGTGAGATGGTATCTCAATGTGGTTTTGATTTGCATTTCTCTGATGACCAGTGATGATGAGCATTTTTTCATATGTTTGTTGGCCTCCTGTATGTCTTCTTTTGTAAAGTATCTGTTCATATCCTTTGCCCATTTTTGAATGGGCTTGTTTGTTTTTTTCTTGTAGATCTGCTTTAGTTCTTTGTAAATTCTGGATATCAGCCCCTTGTCAGATGGGTAGACTGCAAAAATTTTTTCCCATTCTGTTGGTTGCCGATTCACTCTACTGACTGTTTCTTTTGCCGTGCAGAAGCTGTGGAGTTTGATTAGGTCCCATTTGTCTATTTTGGCTTTTGTTGCCATTGCTTTTGGCGTTTTGGTCATGAAGTCCTTGCCTACACCTATGTCCTGGATGGTTTTGCCTAGATTTTCTTCTAAGGTTTTTATGGTATTAGGTCTGATGTTTAAGTCTTTAATCCATCTGGAGTTAATTTTGGTGTAAGGTGTCAGGAAGGGGTCCTGTTTCTGCTTTCTGCACATGGCTAGCCAGTTTTCCCAACACCATTTATTAAACAGGGAGTCCTTTCCCCATTGCTTGTTTTTGTCAGGTTTGTCGAAGATCAGATGGTTGTGGGTATGTTGTATTTCCTGTGAGGCCTCTGTTCTGTTCCATTGGTCTATATCTCTGTTTTGGTACCAGTACCATGCTGTTTTGATTACTGTAGCCTTGTAGTATAGTTTGAAGTCCGGTAGTGTGATGCCTCCTGCTTTGTTCTTTTTGCTTAGAATTGACTTGGCTATGCGGGCTCTCTTTTGGTTCCATATGAAGTTTAAGGTGTTTTTTTCCAGTTCTGTGAAGAAGGTCATTGGTAGCTTGATGGGAATAGCGTTGAATCTGTAAATTACTTTGGGCAGTATGGCCATTTTCACGATGTTGATTCTTCCTAACCATGAACATGGAATGTTTCTCCATCTGTTTGTATCCTCTCTTATTTCGTTGAGCAATGGCTTGTAGTTCTCCTTGAAGAGGTCCTTTACGTTCCTTGTTAGTTGTATTCCTAGGTTCTTTATTCTCTTTGTAGCAATTGTGAATGGCAGTTCGTTCTTGATTTGGCTCTCTTGAAGTCTATTACTGGTGTATAGGAATGCTTGTGATTTTTGCACGTTGATTTTGTATCCTGAGACTTTGCTGAAGTTGTTTATCAGTTTCAGGAGATTTTGGGCTGAGATGATGGGGTCTTCCAGATATACAATCATGTCATCTGCAAATAGAGACAATTTGATTTCCTCCTTTCCAATTTGGATACCCTTTATTTCTTTTTCTTGCCTGATTGCTCTGGCTAGAACTTCCAGTACTATATTGAATAGGAGTGGTGAGAGAGGGCATCCTTGTCTAGTGCCAGATTTCAAAGGGAATGCTTCCAGTTTTTGCCCATTCAGTATGATATTGGTTGTTGGTTTGTCGTAAATAGCTTTTATTGTTTTGAGATACGTTCCGTCAATACCTAGTTTATTGAGGGTTTTTAGCATAAAGGGTTGTTGAATTTTGTCAAAAGCCTTCTCTGCATCAATCGAGATAATCATGTGGTTTTTGTCTTTGGTTCTGTTTATGTGGTGAATTACGTTTATGGACTTGCGTATGTTGAACCAGCCTTGCATCCCCGGGATGAATCCTACTTGATCATGGTGGATGAGCTTTTTGATATGCTGTTGCAATCGGTTTGCCAGTATTTTATTGAAGATTTTTGCATCTATGTTCATCATGGATATTGGCCTGAAATTTTCTTTTCTTGTTGAGTCTCTGCCGGGTTTTGGTATCAGGATGATGTTTGTCTCGTAAAATGATTTGGGAAGGATTCCCTCTTTTTGGATTGTCTGGAATAGTTTCAGAAGGAATGGTATCAGCTCCTCCTTGTATGTCTGGTAGAATTCAGCTGTGAACCCATCTGGACCTGGGCTTTTTTTGGGTGGTAGGCTCTTTATTGCTGCCTCGACTTCAGACCATGTTATTGGTCTATTCAGGGTTTCGGCTTCTTCCAGGTTTAGGCTTGGGAGGTTGCAGGTGTCCAGGAATTTATCCATTTCTTCCAGGTTTACTAGTTTATGTGCATAGAGTTGTTTGTAATAATCTCTGATGATGGTTTGGATTTCTGTGGAATCTGTGGTGATATCCCCTTTATCGTTTTTTATTGCATCAATTTGGTTATTCTCTCTTTTCTTTTTTATTAATCTGGCTAGTGGTCTGTCTATTTTGTTGATCTTTTCAAAAAACCAGCTCCTGGATTTATTGATTTTTTGAAGAGTTTTTTGTGTCTCTATTTCCTTCAGTTCTGCTCTGATCTTAGTTATTTCCTGTCTTCTGCTAGGTTTTGAGTTTTTTTTGATCTTGCTCCTCTAGCTCTTTCAATTTTGATGATAGGGTGTCAATTTTAGATCTCTCCTTTCTTCTCATGTGGGCACTCATTGCTATATATTTTCCTCTAGAGACTGCTTTAAATGTGTCCCAGAGATTCTGGTATGTTGTGTCTTCGTTCTCATTGGTTTCGAAGAACATCTTTATTTCTGCCTTCATTTCATTGTTTATCCAGTCAACATTCAAGAGCAAGTTGTTCAGTTTCCATGAAGCTGTGCGGTTCTGAGTTAGTTTCTGCATTCTGAGTTGTAACTCGATTGCACTGTGGTCTGAGAGACTGTTTGTTATGATTTCTGTTCTTTTGCATTTTCTGAGGAGTGATTTATTGCCAATTATGTGGTCAATTTTAGAGTAGGTGTGATGTGGTGCTGAGAAGAATGTATATTCTGTGCATTTGGGGTGGAGAGTTCTGTAAATGTCTATTAGGTTTGCTCGTTCCAGGTCTGTGTTCAGGTCCTGGATATCCTTGTTGATTTTCTGTCTGGTTGATCTGTCTAATATTGACAATGGGGTGTTAAAGTCTCCCACTATTATTGTGTGGGAGTCTAAGTCTCTTTGTAAGTTATTAAGAACTTGCCTTATGTATCTGGGTGCTCCTGTATTGGGTGCATATATATTTAGGATCGTTAGCTCTTCTTGTTGCAGTGATCCTTTTACCATTATGTAATGTCCTTCTTTGTCTCTTTTGATCTTTGTTGCTTTAAAGTCTATTTTATCAGAGATGAGAATTGCAACTCCTGCCTTTTTTTGCTCTCCATTTGCTTGGTAGATCTTCCTCCATCCCTTTATTTTGAGCCTTTGTGTATCCTTGCATGTAAGATGGGTTTCCTGGATACAGCACACTGATGGGTTTTGGCTTTTTATCCAATTTGCCAGTCTGTGTCTTTTGATTGGGGCATTTAATCCATTGACATTTAGGGATAGTATTGTTATGTGTGAATTTGATGCTGTCATTTTGATGCTACCTGGCTGTTTTGTTGGTTAGTTGATGCAGATTCTTGATTGTGTTGCTGCTTTTTTACCATTTGGTGTGTTTTTGGAGTGGCTGGTACTGGTTGTTCCTTTATATGTGTAGAGCCTCTTTCAGGAGTTCTTGTAGAGCAGGTTTGGTGGTGATGAAATCTCTGAGTGCTTGCTTGTTCACAAAGGATTTTATTTTTCCTTCACTTATGAAGCTGAGTTTGGCTGGATAGGAGATTCTGGGTTGAAAGTTCTTTTCTTTAAGGATGTTGAATATTGGCCCCCAATCTCTTCTGGCTTGTAGGGTTTCTGCTGAGAGATCTGCTGTGAGTCTAATGGGCTTCCCTTTGTGGGTAACCCGACCTTTCTCTCTGGCTGCCCTTAGCATTTTCTCTTTCATTTCAACCCTGGTGAATCTGACGATTATGTGCCTTGGGGTTGCTCTTCTTGAGGAATATCTCTGTGGTGTTCTCTGTATTTCCTGGATTTGAATATTGGTCTGCCTTGCTAGGTTGGGGAAGTTTTCCTGGATAATATCCTGAAGAGTATTTTCCAGCTTGGATTCATTCTCTTCATCACATTCAGGTACACCTATCAGACGTAGATTAGGTCTTTTCACATAGTCCCACATTTCTTGAAGATTTTGTTCATTCCTTTTTGCGCTTTTTTCTCTGTTCTTGCCTTCTCTTTTTATTTCATTGAGTTGGTCTTCGACCTCTGATATCCTTTCTTCTGCTTGGTCAATTCGGCTGTTGAAGCTTGTGCATGCTTCACGAAGTTCTCGTGTTGCGTTTTTCAGCTCCATCAATTCACTTATTCTCCTCTCTATGCTGTCCATTCTCGTCAGCAGTTCGTCCAATCTTTTTTCAAGGTTCCTATTTTCTTTGCGATGGGTTAGAACATGTTCTTTTAGCTCATTGTAGTTTCTTGCTACCCATCTTCTGAAGTCTGATTCTGTCATTTCATCACCCTCCTTCTCCATCCGGTCTGGTTCCCTTGCTGGTGAGGAGTTGTGATCCCTTTTAGGAGGAGAGGTGTTCTGGTTTCGGGAGTTTTCCTCCTTTTTACACTGGTTTCTACCCATTTTTGTGGGTTTATCCACCTGTTGTCTGTCTCTGTCCCAGGGAGTTGGAGCTTTATGAGTTTCCGTTGCACTACTGCCTTTTTTGATTTTTTTTTTTTTTCAGGTCGGACCCGCCCAGCTAGCAGCACGCCTAGCCACTGCCTGCCCGCAGGGGCTTTGCTGAGCTGCTGTGGGCTCCGTCCAGCTGCCCTGAGCTCTTCCCTGTAGTCCTTTTTATATGGGCGTAGTTAGAACTGTCTGGGCAATGGTGGCCCCGCCTCTGTTATGGCGGACTCTCTCTGTTGTGGCAGGTTGCCTCGGCAACGGCGGGTTGCCTCGGCAACGGCAGCCTGCCTCCGTAGCGGTGGAGAGTCTCAGTAATGGCGGAAGCCCCTCCCCCACGGAGCCGGACCGTCCCGGTTCAGCTGTGCTTGGTTTGAAGGGCTCAACCCAGAGGGTTTCCAATTACTGTTTTTGTTTTCGTTGTTGTTGGGGGTGGAAGGCTGGGACCAACCGAGCCTGATCACCTGGCTCCCTGACTCAGAGTCTTTTCTTTTAAGTTGAACGACCACGCGTTCCGGTCGCTTGTTGAAAAGGCGCCGGGATCTCCCGTGCTGCGACTCACGGAGTCGGCTCGAACCGCGGCGCCGGCTCCTGGCGGATTTTTTGCCTAGGAATCTCCTGGCCTGGCTCGCTATTTCAGATGAATGGGCTATTCTGCCGTCTCAAGGCTCTGGTCGCCAGCTAAGAGGGCTCCCAGAACAGTGGCTTTTGTACGGAGAACCGCAGCAACAGGGAGTGGTCACAGCAGCCGCGCGGGCGGAATCAGCCCCGCGGGGGCCAAAACAGCCGCACCGGCTGGGACTGCGACGCTGGCGACCCCTCTGCCTGGGTATCTCCTGGTCTGTGGGCAATAAGAGTTCGTCTGGAAATGCGGCGTCCACTCACCCTCTGCACTTCAACTGGGAGCTGAAGTCCTGAGCTGTTCTTAGGCGGACATCTTGAAAGTCCCTCCAGAAACCCTTTCTTTGGAGAATGTAGAAACAGTCATTTCCAGCCCCAGAGATGCATATAAAAGTTAGCAGTAAGAATGCTTTTAAAACACAGAAACCCACTTCGTACAAACTGATGTGCTGTGTGTTGGTTCCATTTAGGAAGTTGCATCTATGTTTAGATTCAGCGAGGGAGAAACACGTTTCTTCTAAAAGCTGCGTTTTGACATTCCAGAGTGGATGGGAGTACAGACTGTAAAGAGAAATATCTTTGTCTAAAACCAAAACGGAGCTATCTAGCAGAATGGTTGTCAATGTGTTTATTCAACTTCTAGAGCTAAACTCACGTGTGTTTGCAGCAGTTCAGAAACCCTTTCTTTGGAGAATGTAGAAACAGTCATTTCCAGCCCTAGAGACGCATATAGGAGTTAGCAGTTAGAATGCGTTTAAAACACAGAAGACCCTCTTCGTACAAACTGATGTGCTGTGTGTTGGTTCCTTTTAGGAAGTTGCATCTATGTTTAGATTCAGCGAGGGAGAAACACGTTTCTTGTAAAAGCTGCGTTTTGACATTCTAGGGTGGATGGGAGAACAGGCTGTATAGAGAAATACCTTGCTCTAAAACCAAAACGGAGCTATCTAGCAGAGTGGTTGTAAATGTGTGTATTCAACTGCCAGAGATAAACTCACGTGTGTTTGCAGCAGTTCAGAAACCCTTTCTTTGGAGAATGTAGAAACAGTCATTTCCAGCCCCAGAGACGCATATAAGAGTTAGCAGTAAGAATGCGTTTAAAACACAGACGACCCGCTTCGTACAAACTGATGTGCTGTGTGTTGGTTCCTTTTAGGAATTTGCATCTATGTTTAGATTCAGGGATGGAGAAACACGTTTGTTCTAAAAGCTGCGTTTTGACATTCCAGAGTGGAAGGGAGAACAGGCTGTAAAGAGAAATACCTTGCTCTAAAACCAAAACGGAGCTATCTAGCAGAATGGTTGTCAATGTGTGTATTCAACTTCCCGAGATAAACTCATGTGTGTTTGCAGCAGTTAAGAAACCCTTTCTTTGGAGAATGTAGAAACAGTCATTTCCAGGCCCAGAGACGCATACAAGAGTTAGCAGTAAGAATGCTTTTAAAACACAGAAACCCGCTTCGTACAAACTGATGTGCTGTGTGTTGGTTCCTTTTAGGAAGTTGCATCTATGTTTAGATTCAGCAAGGGAGAAACACGTTTCTTCTAAAAGCTGCGTTTTGACATTCCAGAGTGGATCGGAGTACAGACTGTAAAGAGAAATATCTTTGTCTAAAACCAAAACGGAGCTATCTAGCAGAATGGTTGTCAATGTGTGTATTCAACTTCTAGAGCTAAACTCACGTGTGTTTGCAGCAGTTCAGAAACCTTTTCTTTGGAGAATGTAGAAACAGTCATTTCCAGCCCTAGAGACGCATATAAGAGTTAGCAGTAAGAATGCGTTTAAAACACAGAAGACCCGCTTCGTACAAACTGATGTGCTGTGTGTTGGTTCCTTTTAGGAAGTTACATCTATGTTTAGATTCAGCGAGGGAGAAACACGTTTCTTCTAAAAGCTGCGTTTTGACATTCCAGAGTGGATGGGAGAACAGGCTGTAAAGAGAAATACCTTGCTCTAAAACCAAAACGGAGCTATCTAGCAGAATGGTTGTCAATGTGTGTATTCAACTTCCAGAGTTAAACTCAAGTGTGTTTGCAGCACTTCAGAAACCCTTTCTTTGAAGAATGTAGAAACAGTCATTTCCAGCCCCAGAGACGCATATAAGAGTTAGCAGTAAGAATGCTTTTAAAACACAGAAACCCGCTTCGTACAAACTGATGTGCTGTGTGTTGGTTCCTTTTAGGAAGTTGCATCTATGTTTAGATTCAGCAAGGGAGAAACACGTTTCTTCTAAAAGCTGCGTTTTGACATTCCAGAGTGGATCGGAATACAGACTGTAAAGAGAAATATCTTTGTCTAAAACCAAAACGGAGCTATCTAGCAGAATGGTTGTCAATGTGTGTATTCAACTTCTAGAGCTAAACTCACGTGTGTTTGCAGCAGTTCAGAAACCTTTTCTTTGGAGAATGTAGAAACAGTCATTTCCAGCCCTAGAGACGCATATAAGAGTTAGCAGTAAGAATGCGTTTAAAACACAGAAGACCCGCTTCGTACAAACTGATGTGCTGTGGGTTGGTTTCTTTTAGGAAGTTGCATCTATGTTTAGATTCAGGGAGGGAGAAACACGTTTCTTCTAAAAGCTGCGTTTTGACATTCCAGAGTGGATGGGAGAACAGGCTGTAAAGAGAAATACCTTGCTCTAAAACCAAAACGGAGCTATCTAGCAGAATGTTTGTCAATGTGTGTATTCAACTTCCAGAGTTAAACTCATTTGTGTTTGCAGCACTTCAGAAACCCTTTCTTTGAAGAATGTAGAAACAGTCATTTCCAGCCCCAGAGACGCATATAAGAGTTAGCAGTAAGAATGCGTTTATAACACAGAAACCCGCTTCGTACAAACTGATGTGCTGTGTGTTGGTTCATCTTAGGAAGTTACATCTATGTTTAGATTCAGCGAGGGAGAAACACATTTCTTCTAAAAGCTGTGTTTTGACATTCCAGAGTGGAAGGGAGAACAGGCTGTAAAGAGAAATACCTTGCTCTAAAACCAAAACGGAGCTATCTAGCAGAATGGTTGTCAATGTGTGTATTCAACTTCCAGAGTTAAACTCATGTGTGTTTGCAGCAGTTCAGAAACCCTTTCTTTGGAGAATGTAGAAACAGTCATTTCCAGCCCCAGAGACGCATATAAGAGTTAGCAGTAAGAATGCGTTTAAAACACAGAAACCCGCTTCGTACAAACTGATGTGCTGTGTGTTGGTTCATATTAGGAAGTTGCATCTATGTTTAGATTCAGCGAGGGAGAAACACGTATCTTCTAAAAGCTGCGTTTTGACATTCCAGAGTGGATGGGAATACAGACTGTAAAGAGAAATGTCTTTGTCTAAAACCAAAACGGAGCTATCTAGCAGAATGGTTGTCAATGTGTGTATTCAACTTCTAGAGCTAAACTCACGTGTGTTTGCAGCAGTTCAGAAACCCTTTTTTGGAGAATGTAGAAACAGTCATTTCCAGCCCTAGAGACGCATATAAGAGTTAGCAGTAAGAATGCGTTTAAAACACAGAAGACCCGCTTCGTACAAACTGATGTGCTGTGTGTTGGTTCCATTTAGGAAGTTGCATCTATGTTTAGATTCAGCGAGGGAAAAAGACTTTTCTTCTAAAAGCTGCGTTTTGATATTCCAGAGTTGAAGGGAGAACAGGCTGTAAAGAGAAATACCTTGCTATAAAACCAAAACGGAACTGTCTAGCAGAATGGTTGTCAATGTGTGTATTCAACTTCCAGAGTTAAACTCATGTTTGTTTACAGCAGTTCAGAAACCCTTTCTTTGGAGAATGTAGAAACAGTCATTTCCAGCCCTAGAGAGGCATATAAGAGTTAGCAGTAAGAATGCGTTTAAAACACAGAAGACCCTCTTCGTACAAACTGATGTGCTGTGTGTTGGTTCCTTTTAGGAAGTTACATCTATGTTTAGATTCAGCGAGGGAGAAACACGTTTCTTCTAAAAGCTGCGTTTTGACATTCCAGAATGGATGGGAGAACAGGCTGTAAAGAGAAATACCTTGCTCTAAAACCAAAACGGAGCTATCTAGCAGAATGGTTGTCAATGTGTGTATTCAACTTCCAGAGTTAAACTCATGTGTGTTTGCAGCACTTCAGATACCCTTTCTTTGAAGAATGTAGAAACAGTCATTTCCAGCCCCAAAGACGCATATAAGAGTTAGCAGTAAGAATGCTTTTAAAACACAGAAACCCGCTTCGTACAAACTGATGTGCTGTGTGTTGGTTCCTTTTAGGAAGTTACATCTATGTTTAGATTCAGCGAGGGAGAAACACGTTTCTTCTAAAAGCTGCGTTTTCACATTCCAGAGTGGATGGGAGTACAGACTGTAAAGAGAAATATCTTTGTCTAAAACCAAACGGAGCTGTCTAGCAGAATGGTTGTCAATGTGTGTATTCAACTTCTAGAGGTAAACTCTCGTTTGTTTGCAGCAGTTCAGAAACCCTTTCTTTGGAGAATGTAGAAACAGTCATTTCCAGCCCTAGAGACGCATATAAGAGTTAGCAGTAAGAATGCGTTTAAAACACAGAAGACCCGCTTCGTACAAACTGATGTGCTGTGTGTTGGTTCCTTTTAGGAAGTTACATCTATGTTTAGATTCAGCGAGGGAGAAACACGTTTCTTCTAAAAGCTGCGTTTTGACATTCCAGAGTGGATGGGAGAACAGGCTGTAAAGAGAAATACCTTGCTCTAAAACCAAAACGGAGCTATCTAGGAGAATGGTTGTCAGTGTGTGTATACAACTTCTAGAGTTAAACTCATGTGTGTTTGCAGCAGTTCAGAAACCCTTTCTTTTTTTTTTTTTTTTTTGACACTTAGATTTTCTTTATTTTTTGCTATTATAAATTATGCTGAAGTATATGTCTGTGTATATGTGTATGTGTGTATGTTAGTGTGTGTATTCATTCATTTTTTTTTATTGCATTTTAGGTTTTGGGGTACATGTGATGAACATGCAAGATTGTTGCATAGGTACACACATGGCAGTGTGCTTTTCTGCCTTCCGTCCCCTCACCTGTATCTGTCATTTCTCCCCATGCTATCTCTTCCCACCTCCCCACCCCCCGCCCCTCCCCCATTTCTCCCCAACAGACCCCAGTGTGTAGTGCTCCCCTCCCTGTGTCCATGTGTTCTCATTGTTCAACACCCGCCTATGAGCGAGAATATACGGTGTTTGATTTTCTGCTCTTGTGTCAGTTTGCTGAGAATGATGGTTTCCAGGTTCATCCATGTCCCTATAAAGGACGTGAACTCATCCTTTTTGATGGCTGCATAATATTCCATGGTGTATATGTACCACATTTTCCCTATCCAGTCTATCATCGTTGGGCATTTGGGTTGATTCCAGGTCTTTGCTATTGTAAACAGTGCTGCAATGAACATTCGTGTGCACGTGTCCTTGTAGTAGAATGATTTATAATCCTTTGGATATATACCCAGTAATGGGATTGCTGGGTCAAATGGGATTTCTATTTTTAGGTCCTTGAGGAATCGCCACACTGTCTTCCACAATGGTTGAATTAATTTACATTCCCACCAACAGTGTAAAAGTGTTCCTATTTCTCCACATCCTCTCCAGCATCTGTTGTTTCCCGATTTTTTAATGATCGCCATTCTAACTGGTGTGAGATGGTATCTCAATGTGGTTTTGATTTGCATTTCTCTGATGACCAGTGATGATGAGCATTTTTTCATATGTTTGTTGGCCTCCTGTATGTCTTCTTTTGTAAAGTATCTGTTCATATCCTTTGCCCATTTTTGAATGGGCTTGTTTGTTTTTTTCTTGTAGATCTGCTTTAGTTCTTTGTAAATTCTGGATATCAGCCCCTTGTCAGATGGGTAGACTGCAAAAATTTTTTCCCATTCTGTTGGTTGCCGATTCACTCTACTGACTGTTTCTTTTGCCGTGCAGAAGCTGTGGAGTTTGATTAGGTCCCATTTGTCTATTTTGGCTTTTGTTGCCATTGCTTTTGGCGTTTTGGTCATGAAGTCCTTGCCTACACCTATGTCCTGGATGGTTTTGCCTAGATTTTCTTCTAAGGTTTTTATGGTATTAGGTCTGATGTTTAAGTCTTTAATCCATCTGGAGTTAATTTTGGTGTAAGGTGTCAGGAAGGGGTCCTGTTTCTGCTTTCTGCACATGGCTAGCCAGTTTTCCCAACACCATTTATTAAACAGGGAGTCCTTTCCCCATTGCTTGTTTTTGTCAGGTTTGTCGAAGATCAGATGGTTGTGGGTATGTTGTATTTCCTGTGAGGCCTCTGTTCTGTTCCATTGGTCTATATCTCTGTTTTGGTACCAGTACCATGCTGTTTTGATTACTGTAGCCTTGTAGTATAGTTTGAAGTCCGGTAGTGTGATGCCTCCTGCTTTGTTCTTTTTGCTTAGAATTGACTTGGCTATGCGGGCTCTCTTTTGGTTCCATATGAAGTTTAAGGTGTTTTTTTCCAGTTCTGTGAAGAAGGTCATTGGTAGCTTGATGGGAATAGCGTTGAATCTGTAAATTACTTTGGGCAGTATGGCCATTTTCACGATGTTGATTCTTCCTAACCATGAACATGGAATGTTTCTCCATCTGTTTGTATCCTCTCTTATTTCGTTGAGCAATGGCTTGTAGTTCTCCTTGAAGAGGTCCTTTACGTTCCTTGTTAGTTGTATTCCTAGGTTCTTTATTCTCTTTGTAGCAATTGTGAATGGCAGTTCGTTCTTGATTTGGCTCTCTTGAAGTCTATTACTGGTGTATAGGAATGCTTGTGATTTTTGCACGTTGATTTTGTATCCTGAGACTTTGCTGAAGTTGTTTATCAGTTTCAGGAGATTTTGGGCTGAGATGATGGGGTCTTCCAGATATACAATCATGTCATCTGCAAATAGAGACAATTTGATTTCCTCCTTTCCAATTTGGATACCCTTTATTTCTTTTTCTTGCCTGATTGCTCTGGCTAGAACTTCCAGTACTATATTGAATAGGAGTGGTGAGAGAGGGCATCCTTGTCTAGTGCCAGATTTCAAAGGGAATGCTTCCAGTTTTTGCCCATTCAGTATGATATTGGTTGTTGGTTTGTCGTAAATAGCTTTTATTGTTTTGAGATACGTTCCGTCAATACCTAGTTTATTGAGGGTTTTTAGCATAAAGGGTTGTTGAATTTTGTCAAAAGCCTTCTCTGCATCAATCGAGATAATCATGTGGTTTTTGTCTTTGGTTCTGTTTATGTGGTGAATTACGTTTATGGACTTGCGTATGTTGAACCAGCCTTGCATCCCCGGGATGAATCCTACTTGATCATGGTGGATGAGCTTTTTGATATGCTGTTGCAATCGGTTTGCCAGTATTTTATTGAAGATTTTTGCATCTATGTTCATCATGGATATTGGCCTGAAATTTTCTTTTCTTGTTGAGTCTCTGCCGGGTTTTGGTATCAGGATGATGTTTGTCTCGTAAAATGATTTGGGAAGGATTCCCTCTTTTTGGATTGTCTGGAATAGTTTCAGAAGGAATGGTATCAGCTCCTCCTTGTATGTCTGGTAGAATTCAGCTGTGAACCCATCTGGACCTGGGCTTTTTTTGGGTGGTAGGCTCTTTATTGCTGCCTCGACTTCAGACCATGTTATTGGTCTATTCAGGGTTTCGGCTTCTTCCAGGTTTAGGCTTGGGAGGTTGCAGGTGTCCAGGAATTTATCCATTTCTTCCAGGTTTACTAGTTTATGTGCATAGAGTTGTTTGTAATAATCTCTGATGATGGTTTGGATTTCTGTGGAATCTGTGGTGATATCCCCTTTATCGTTTTTTATTGCATCAATTTGGTTATTCTCTCTTTTCTTTTTTATTAATCTGGCTAGTGGTCTGTCTATTTTGTTGATCTTTTCAAAAAACCAGCTCCTGGATTTATTGATTTTTTGAAGAGTTTTTTGTGTCTCTATTTCCTTCAGTTCTGCTCTGATCTTAGTTATTTCCTGTCTTCTGCTAGGTTTTGAGTTTTTTTTGATCTTGCTCCTCTAGCTCTTTCAATTTTGATGATAGGGTGTCAATTTTAGATCTCTCCTTTCTTCTCATGTGGGCACTCATTGCTATATATTTTCCTCTAGAGACTGCTTTAAATGTGTCCCAGAGATTCTGGTATGTTGTGTCTTCGTTCTCATTGGTTTCGAAGAACATCTTTATTTCTGCCTTCATTTCATTGTTTATCCAGTCAACATTCAAGAGCAAGTTGTTCAGTTTCCATGAAGCTGTGCGGTTCTGAGTTAGTTTCTGCATTCTGAGTTGTAACTCGATTGCACTGTGGTCTGAGAGACTGTTTGTTATGATTTCTGTTCTTTTGCATTTTCTGAGGAGTGATTTATTGCCAATTATGTGGTCAATTTTAGAGTAGGTGTGATGTGGTGCTGAGAAGAATGTATATTCTGTGCATTTGGGGTGGAGAGTTCTGTAAATGTCTATTAGGTTTGCTCGTTCCAGGTCTGTGTTCAGGTCCTGGATATCCTTGTTGATTTTCTGTCTGGTTGATCTGTCTAATATTGACAATGGGGTGTTAAAGTCTCCCACTATTATTGTGTGGGAGTCTAAGTCTCTTTGTAAGTTATTAAGAACTTGCCTTATGTATCTGGGTGCTCCTGTATTGGGTGCATATATATTTAGGATCGTTAGCTCTTCTTGTTGCAGTGATCCTTTTACCATTATGTAATGTCCTTCTTTGTCTCTTTTGATCTTTGTTGCTTTAAAGTCTATTTTATCAGAGATGAGAATTGCAACTCCTGCCTTTTTTTGCTCTCCATTTGCTTGGTAGATCTTCCTCCATCCCTTTATTTTGAGCCTTTGTGTATCCTTGCATGTAAGATGGGTTTCCTGGATACAGCACACTGATGGGTTTTGGCTTTTTATCCAATTTGCCAGTCTGTGTCTTTTGATTGGGGCATTTAATCCATTGACATTTAGGGATAGTATTGTTATGTGTGAATTTGATGCTGTCATTTTGATGCTACCTGGCTGTTTTGTTGGTTAGTTGATGCAGATTCTTGATTGTGTTGCTGCTTTTTTACCATTTGGTGTGTTTTTGGAGTGGCTGGTACTGGTTGTTCCTTTATATGTGTAGAGCCTCTTTCAGGAGTTCTTGTAGAGCAGGTTTGGTGGTGATGAAATCTCTGAGTGCTTGCTTGTTCACAAAGGATTTTATTTTTCCTTCACTTATGAAGCTGAGTTTGGCTGGATAGGAGATTCTGGGTTGAAAGTTCTTTTCTTTAAGGATGTTGAATATTGGCCCCCAATCTCTTCTGGCTTGTAGGGTTTCTGCTGAGAGATCTGCTGTGAGTCTAATGGGCTTCCCTTTGTGGGTAACCCGACCTTTCTCTCTGGCTGCCCTTAGCATTTTCTCTTTCATTTCAACCCTGGTGAATCTGACGATTATGTGCCTTGGGGTTGCTCTTCTTGAGGAATATCTCTGTGGTGTTCTCTGTATTTCCTGGATTTGAATATTGGTCTGCCTTGCTAGGTTGGGGAAGTTTTCCTGGATAATATCCTGAAGAGTATTTTCCAGCTTGGATTCATTCTCTTCATCACATTCAGGTACACCTATCAGACGTAGATTAGGTCTTTTCACATAGTCCCACATTTCTTGAAGATTTTGTTCATTCCTTTTTGCGCTTTTTTCTCTGTTCTTGCCTTCTCTTTTTATTTCATTGAGTTGGTCTTCGACCTCTGATATCCTTTCTTCTGCTTGGTCAATTCGGCTGTTGAAGCTTGTGCATGCTTCACGAAGTTCTCGTGTTGCGTTTTTCAGCTCCATCAATTCACTTATTCTCCTCTCTATGCTGTCCATTCTCGTCAGCAGTTCGTCCAATCTTTTTTCAAGGTTCCTATTTTCTTTGCGATGGGTTAGAACATGTTCTTTTAGCTCATTGTAGTTTCTTGCTACCCATCTTCTGAAGTCTGATTCTGTCATTTCATCACCCTCCTTCTCCATCCGGTCTGGTTCCCTTGCTGGTGAGGAGTTGTGATCCCTTTTAGGAGGAGAGGTGTTCTGGTTTCGGGAGTTTTCCTCCTTTTTACACTGGTTTCTACCCATTTTTGTGGGTTTATCCACCTGTTGTCTGTCTCTGTCCCAGGGAGTTGGAGCTTTATGAGTTTCCGTTGCACTACTGCCTTTTTTGATTTTTTTTTTTTTTCAGGTCGGACCCGCCCAGCTAGCAGCACGCCTAGCCACTGCCTGCCCGCAGGGGCTTTGCTGAGCTGCTGTGGGCTCCGTCCAGCTGCCCTGAGCTCTTCCCTGTAGTCCTTTTTATATGGGCGTAGTTAGAACTGTCTGGGCAATGGTGGCCCCGCCTCTGTTATGGCGGACTCTCTCTGTTGTGGCAGGTTGCCTCGGCAACGGCGGGTTGCCTCGGCAACGGCAGCCTGCCTCCGTAGCGGTGGAGAGTCTCAGTAATGGCGGAAGCCCCTCCCCCACGGAGCCGGACCGTCCCGGTTCAGCTGTGCTTGGTTTGAAGGGCTCAACCCAGAGGGTTTCCAATTACTGTTTTTGTTTTCGTTGTTGTTGGGGGTGGAAGGCTGGGACCAACCGAGCCTGATCACCTGGCTCCCTGACTCAGAGTCTTTTCTTTTAAGTTGAACGACCACGCGTTCCGGTCGCTTGTTGAAAAGGCGCCGGGATCTCCCGTGCTGCGACTCACGGAGTCGGCTCGAACCGCGGCGCCGGCTCCTGGCGGATTTTTTGCCTAGGAATCTCCTGGCCTGGCTCGCTATTTCAGATGAATGGGCTATTCTGCCGTCTCAAGGCTCTGGTCGCCAGCTAAGAGGGCTCCCAGAACAGTGGCTTTTGTACGGAGAACCGCAGCAACAGGGAGTGGTCACAGCAGCCGCGCGGGCGGAATCAGCCCCGCGGGGGCCAAAACAGCCGCACCGGCTGGGACTGCGACGCTGGCGACCCCTCTGCCTGGGTATCTCCTGGTCTGTGGGCAATAAGAGTTCGTCTGGAAATGCGGCGTCCACTCACCCTCTGCACTTCAACTGGGAGCTGAAGTCCTGAGCTGTTCTTAGGCGGACATCTTGAAAGTCCCTCCAGAAACCCTTTCTTTGGAGAATGTAGAAACAGTCATTTCCAGCCCCAGAGATGCATATAAAAGTTAGCAGTAAGAATGCTTTTAAAACACAGAAACCCACTTCGTACAAACTGATGTGCTGTGTGTTGGTTCCATTTAGGAAGTTGCATCTATGTTTAGATTCAGCGAGGGAGAAACACGTTTCTTCTAAAAGCTGCGTTTTGACATTCCAGAGTGGATGGGAGTACAGACTGTAAAGAGAAATATCTTTGTCTAAAACCAAAACGGAGCTATCTAGCAGAATGGTTGTCAATGTGTTTATTCAACTTCTAGAGCTAAACTCACGTGTGTTTGCAGCAGTTCAGAAACCCTTTCTTTGGAGAATGTAGAAACAGTCATTTCCAGCCCTAGAGACGCATATAGGAGTTAGCAGTTAGAATGCGTTTAAAACACAGAAGACCCTCTTCGTACAAACTGATGTGCTGTGTGTTGGTTCCTTTTAGGAAGTTGCATCTATGTTTAGATTCAGCGAGGGAGAAACACGTTTCTTGTAAAAGCTGCGTTTTGACATTCTAGGGTGGATGGGAGAACAGGCTGTATAGAGAAATACCTTGCTCTAAAACCAAAACGGAGCTATCTAGCAGAGTGGTTGTAAATGTGTGTATTCAACTGCCAGAGATAAACTCACGTGTGTTTGCAGCAGTTCAGAAACCCTTTCTTTGGAGAATGTAGAAACAGTCATTTCCAGCCCCAGAGACGCATATAAGAGTTAGCAGTAAGAATGCGTTTAAAACACAGAAGACCCGCTTCGTACAAACTGATGTGCTGTGTGTTGGTTCCTTTTAGGAATTTGCATCTATGTTTAGATTCAGGGATGGAGAAACACGTTTGTTCTAAAAGCTGCGTTTTGACATTCCAGAGTGGAAGGGAGAACAGGCTGTAAAGAGAAATACCTTGCTCTAAAACCAAAACGGAGCTATCTAGCAGAATGGTTGTCAATGTGTGTATTCAACTTCCCGAGATAAACTCATGTGTGTTTGCAGCAGTTAAGAAACCCTTTCTTTGGAGAATGTAGAAACAGTCATTTCCAGGCCCAGAGACGCATACAAGAGTTAGCAGTAAGAATGCTTTTAAAACACAGAAACCCGCTTCGTACAAACTGATGTGCTGTGTGTTGGTTCCTTTTAGGAAGTTGCATCTATGTTTAGATTCAGCAAGGGAGAAACACGTTTCTTCTAAAAGCTGCGTTTTGACATTCCAGAGTGGATCGGAGTACAGACTGTAAAGAGAAATATCTTTGTCTAAAACCAAAACGGAGCTATCTAGCAGAATGGTTGTCAATGTGTGTATTCAACTTCTAGAGCTAAACTCACGTGTGTTTGCAGCAGTTCAGAAACCTTTTCTTTGGAGAATGTAGAAACAGTCATTTCCAGCCCTAGAGACGCATATAAGAGTTAGCAGTAAGAATGCGTTTAAAACACAGAAGACCCGCTTCGTACAAACTGATGTGCTGTGTGTTGGTTCCTTTTAGGAAGTTACATCTATGTTTAGATTCAGCGAGGGAGAAACACGTTTCTTCTAAAAGCTGCGTTTTGACATTCCAGAGTGGATGGGAGAACAGGCTGTAAAGAGAAATACCTTGCTCTAAAACCAAAACGGAGCTATCTAGCAGAATGGTTGTCAATGTGTGTATTCAACTTCCAGAGTTAAACTCAAGTGTGTTTGCAGCACTTCAGAAACCCTTTCTTTGAAGAATGTAGAAACAGTCATTTCCAGCCCCAGAGACGCATATAAGAGTTAGCAGTAAGAATGCTTTTAAAACACAGAAACCCGCTTCGTACAAACTGATGTGCTGTGTGTTGGTTCCTTTTAGGAAGTTGCATCTATGTTTAGATTCAGCAAGGGAGAAACACGTTTCTTCTAAAAGCTGCGTTTTGACATTCCAGAGTGGATCGGAATACAGACTGTAAAGAGAAATATCTTTGTCTAAAACCAAAACGGAGCTATCTAGCAGAATGGTTGTCAATGTGTGTATTCAACTTCTAGAGCTAAACTCACGTGTGTTTGCAGCAGTTCAGAAACCTTTTCTTTGGAGAATGTAGAAACAGTCATTTCCAGCCCTAGAGACGCATATAAGAGTTAGCAGTAAGAATGCGTTTAAAACACAGAAGACCCGCTTCGTACAAACTGATGTGCTGTGGGTTGGTTTCTTTTAGGAAGTTGCATCTATGTTTAGATTCAGGGAGGGAGAAACACGTTTCTTCTAAAAGCTGCGTTTTGACATTCCAGAGTGGATGGGAGAACAGGCTGTAAAGAGAAATACCTTGCTCTAAAACCAAAACGGAGCTATCTAGCAGAATGTTTGTCAATGTGTGTATTCAACTTCCAGAGTTAAACTCATTTGTGTTTGCAGCACTTCAGAAACCCTTTCTTTGAAGAATGTAGAAACAGTCATTTCCAGCCCCAGAGACGCATATAAGAGTTAGCAGTAAGAATGCGTTTATAACACAGAAACCCGCTTCGTACAAACTGATGTGCTGTGTGTTGGTTCATCTTAGGAAGTTACATCTATGTTTAGATTCAGCGAGGGAGAAACACATTTCTTCTAAAAGCTGTGTTTTGACATTCCAGAGTGGAAGGGAGAACAGGCTGTAAAGAGAAATACCTTGCTCTAAAACCAAAACGGAGCTATCTAGCAGAATGGTTGTCAATGTGTGTATTCAACTTCCAGAGTTAAACTCATGTGTGTTTGCAGCAGTTCAGAAACCCTTTCTTTGGAGAATGTAGAAACAGTCATTTCCAGCCCCAGAGACGCATATAAGAGTTAGCAGTAAGAATGCGTTTAAAACACAGAAACCCGCTTCGTACAAACTGATGTGCTGTGTGTTGGTTCATATTAGGAAGTTGCATCTATGTTTAGATTCAGCGAGGGAGAAACACGTATCTTCTAAAAGCTGCGTTTTGACATTCCAGAGTGGATGGGAATACAGACTGTAAAGAGAAATGTCTTTGTCTAAAACCAAAACGGAGCTATCTAGCAGAATGGTTGTCAATGTGTGTATTCAACTTCTAGAGCTAAACTCACGTGTGTTTGCAGCAGTTCAGAAACCCTTTTTTGGAGAATGTAGAAACAGTCATTTCCAGCCCTAGAGACGCATATAAGAGTTAGCAGTAAGAATGCGTTTAAAACACAGAAGACCCGCTTCGTACAAACTGATGTGCTGTGTGTTGGTTCCATTTAGGAAGTTGCATCTATGTTTAGATTCAGCGAGGGAAAAAGACTTTTCTTCTAAAAGCTGCGTTTTGATATTCCAGAGTTGAAGGGAGAACAGGCTGTAAAGAGAAATACCTTGCTATAAAACCAAAACGGAACTGTCTAGCAGAATGGTTGTCAATGTGTGTATTCAACTTCCAGAGTTAAACTCATGTTTGTTTACAGCAGTTCAGAAACCCTTTCTTTGGAGAATGTAGAAACAGTCATTTCCAGCCCTAGAGAGGCATATAAGAGTTAGCAGTAAGAATGCGTTTAAAACACAGAAGACCCTCTTCGTACAAACTGATGTGCTGTGTGTTGGTTCCTTTTAGGAAGTTACATCTATGTTTAGATTCAGCGAGGGAGAAACACGTTTCTTCTAAAAGCTGCGTTTTGACATTCCAGAATGGATGGGAGAACAGGCTGTAAAGAGAAATACCTTGCTCTAAAACCAAAACGGAGCTATCTAGCAGAATGGTTGTCAATGTGTGTATTCAACTTCCAGAGTTAAACTCATGTGTGTTTGCAGCACTTCAGATACCCTTTCTTTGAAGAATGTAGAAACAGTCATTTCCAGCCCCAAAGACGCATATAAGAGTTAGCAGTAAGAATGCTTTTAAAACACAGAAACCCGCTTCGTACAAACTGATGTGCTGTGTGTTGGTTCCTTTTAGGAAGTTACATCTATGTTTAGATTCAGCGAGGGAGAAACACGTTTCTTCTAAAAGCTGCGTTTTCACATTCCAGAGTGGATGGGAGTACAGACTGTAAAGAGAAATATCTTTGTCTAAAACCAAACGGAGCTGTCTAGCAGAATGGTTGTCAATGTGTGTATTCAACTTCTAGAGGTAAACTCTCGTTTGTTTGCAGCAGTTCAGAAACCCTTTCTTTGGAGAATGTAGAAACAGTCATTTCCAGCCCTAGAGACGCATATAAGAGTTAGCAGTAAGAATGCGTTTAAAACACAGAAGACCCGCTTCGTACAAACTGATGTGCTGTGTGTTGGTTCCTTTTAGGAAGTTACATCTATGTTTAGATTCAGCGAGGGAGAAACACGTTTCTTCTAAAAGCTGCGTTTTGACATTCCAGAGTGGATGGGAGAACAGGCTGTAAAGAGAAATACCTTGCTCTAAAACCAAAACGGAGCTATCTAGGAGAATGGTTGTCAGTGTGTGTATACAACTTCTAGAGTTAAACTCATGTGTGTTTGCAGCAGTTCAGAAACCCTTTCTTTTTTTTTTTTTTTTTTTGACACTTAGATTTTCTTTATTTTTTGCTATTATAAATTATGCTGAAGTATATGTCTGTGTATATGTGTATGTGTGTATGTTAGTGTGTGTATTCATTCATTTTTTTTTATTGCATTTTAGGTTTTGGGGTACATGTGATGAACATGCAAGATTGTTGCATAGGTACACACATGGCAGTGTGCTTTTCTGCCTTCCGTCCCCTCACCTGTATCTGTCATTTCTCCCCATGCTATCTCTTCCCACCTCCCCACCCCCCGCCCCTCCCCCATTTCTCCCCAACAGACCCCAGTGTGTAGTGCTCCCCTCCCTGTGTCCATGTGTTCTCATTGTTCAACACCCGCCTATGAGCGAGAATATACGGTGTTTGATTTTCTGCTCTTGTGTCAGTTTGCTGAGAATGATGGTTTCCAGGTTCATCCATGTCCCTATAAAGGACGTGAACTCATCCTTTTTGATGGCTGCATAATATTCCATGGTGTATATGTACCACATTTTCCCTATCCAGTCTATCATCGTTGGGCATTTGGGTTGATTCCAGGTCTTTGCTATTGTAAACAGTGCTGCAATGAACATTCGTGTGCACGTGTCCTTGTAGTAGAATGATTTATAATCCTTTGGATATATACCCAGTAATGGGATTGCTGGGTCAAATGGGATTTCTATTTTTAGGTCCTTGAGGAATCGCCACACTGTCTTCCACAATGGTTGAATTAATTTACATTCCCACCAACAGTGTAAAAGTGTTCCTATTTCTCCACATCCTCTCCAGCATCTGTTGTTTCCCGATTTTTTAATGATCGCCATTCTAACTGGTGTGAGATGGTATCTCAATGTGGTTTTGATTTGCATTTCTCTGATGACCAGTGATGATGAGCATTTTTTCATATGTTTGTTGGCCTCCTGTATGTCTTCTTTTGTAAAGTATCTGTTCATATCCTTTGCCCATTTTTGAATGGGCTTGTTTGTTTTTTTCTTGTAGATCTGCTTTAGTTCTTTGTAAATTCTGGATATCAGCCCCTTGTCAGATGGGTAGACTGCAAAAATTTTTTCCCATTCTGTTGGTTGCCGATTCACTCTACTGACTGTTTCTTTTGCCGTGCAGAAGCTGTGGAGTTTGATTAGGTCCCATTTGTCTATTTTGGCTTTTGTTGCCATTGCTTTTGGCGTTTTGGTCATGAAGTCCTTGCCTACACCTATGTCCTGGATGGTTTTGCCTAGATTTTCTTCTAAGGTTTTTATGGTATTAGGTCTGATGTTTAAGTCTTTAATCCATCTGGAGTTAATTTTGGTGTAAGGTGTCAGGAAGGGGTCCTGTTTCTGCTTTCTGCACATGGCTAGCCAGTTTTCCCAACACCATTTATTAAACAGGGAGTCCTTTCCCCATTGCTTGTTTTTGTCAGGTTTGTCGAAGATCAGATGGTTGTGGGTATGTTGTATTTCCTGTGAGGCCTCTGTTCTGTTCCATTGGTCTATATCTCTGTTTTGGTACCAGTACCATGCTGTTTTGATTACTGTAGCCTTGTAGTATAGTTTGAAGTCCGGTAGTGTGATGCCTCCTGCTTTGTTCTTTTTGCTTAGAATTGACTTGGCTATGCGGGCTCTCTTTTGGTTCCATATGAAGTTTAAGGTGTTTTTTTCCAGTTCTGTGAAGAAGGTCATTGGTAGCTTGATGGGAATAGCGTTGAATCTGTAAATTACTTTGGGCAGTATGGCCATTTTCACGATGTTGATTCTTCCTAACCATGAACATGGAATGTTTCTCCATCTGTTTGTATCCTCTCTTATTTCGTTGAGCAATGGCTTGTAGTTCTCCTTGAAGAGGTCCTTTACGTTCCTTGTTAGTTGTATTCCTAGGTTCTTTATTCTCTTTGTAGCAATTGTGAATGGCAGTTCGTTCTTGATTTGGCTCTCTTGAAGTCTATTACTGGTGTATAGGAATGCTTGTGATTTTTGCACGTTGATTTTGTATCCTGAGACTTTGCTGAAGTTGTTTATCAGTTTCAGGAGATTTTGGGCTGAGATGATGGGGTCTTCCAGATATACAATCATGTCATCTGCAAATAGAGACAATTTGATTTCCTCCTTTCCAATTTGGATACCCTTTATTTCTTTTTCTTGCCTGATTGCTCTGGCTAGAACTTCCAGTACTATATTGAATAGGAGTGGTGAGAGAGGGCATCCTTGTCTAGTGCCAGATTTCAAAGGGAATGCTTCCAGTTTTTGCCCATTCAGTATGATATTGGTTGTTGGTTTGTCGTAAATAGCTTTTATTGTTTTGAGATACGTTCCGTCAATACCTAGTTTATTGAGGGTTTTTAGCATAAAGGGTTGTTGAATTTTGTCAAAAGCCTTCTCTGCATCAATCGAGATAATCATGTGGTTTTTGTCTTTGGTTCTGTTTATGTGGTGAATTACGTTTATGGACTTGCGTATGTTGAACCAGCCTTGCATCCCCGGGATGAATCCTACTTGATCATGGTGGATGAGCTTTTTGATATGCTGTTGCAATCGGTTTGCCAGTATTTTATTGAAGATTTTTGCATCTATGTTCATCATGGATATTGGCCTGAAATTTTCTTTTCTTGTTGAGTCTCTGCCGGGTTTTGGTATCAGGATGATGTTTGTCTCGTAAAATGATTTGGGAAGGATTCCCTCTTTTTGGATTGTCTGGAATAGTTTCAGAAGGAATGGTATCAGCTCCTCCTTGTATGTCTGGTAGAATTCAGCTGTGAACCCATCTGGACCTGGGCTTTTTTTGGGTGGTAGGCTCTTTATTGCTGCCTCGACTTCAGACCATGTTATTGGTCTATTCAGGGTTTCGGCTTCTTCCAGGTTTAGGCTTGGGAGGTTGCAGGTGTCCAGGAATTTATCCATTTCTTCCAGGTTTACTAGTTTATGTGCATAGAGTTGTTTGTAATAATCTCTGATGATGGTTTGGATTTCTGTGGAATCTGTGGTGATATCCCCTTTATCGTTTTTTATTGCATCAATTTGGTTATTCTCTCTTTTCTTTTTTATTAATCTGGCTAGTGGTCTGTCTATTTTGTTGATCTTTTCAAAAAACCAGCTCCTGGATTTATTGATTTTTTGAAGAGTTTTTTGTGTCTCTATTTCCTTCAGTTCTGCTCTGATCTTAGTTATTTCCTGTCTTCTGCTAGGTTTTGAGTTTTTTTTGATCTTGCTCCTCTAGCTCTTTCAATTTTGATGATAGGGTGTCAATTTTAGATCTCTCCTTTCTTCTCATGTGGGCACTCATTGCTATATATTTTCCTCTAGAGACTGCTTTAAATGTGTCCCAGAGATTCTGGTATGTTGTGTCTTCGTTCTCATTGGTTTCGAAGAACATCTTTATTTCTGCCTTCATTTCATTGTTTATCCAGTCAACATTCAAGAGCAAGTTGTTCAGTTTCCATGAAGCTGTGCGGTTCTGAGTTAGTTTCTGCATTCTGAGTTGTAACTCGATTGCACTGTGGTCTGAGAGACTGTTTGTTATGATTTCTGTTCTTTTGCATTTTCTGAGGAGTGATTTATTGCCAATTATGTGGTCAATTTTAGAGTAGGTGTGATGTGGTGCTGAGAAGAATGTATATTCTGTGCATTTGGGGTGGAGAGTTCTGTAAATGTCTATTAGGTTTGCTCGTTCCAGGTCTGTGTTCAGGTCCTGGATATCCTTGTTGATTTTCTGTCTGGTTGATCTGTCTAATATTGACAATGGGGTGTTAAAGTCTCCCACTATTATTGTGTGGGAGTCTAAGTCTCTTTGTAAGTTATTAAGAACTTGCCTTATGTATCTGGGTGCTCCTGTATTGGGTGCATATATATTTAGGATCGTTAGCTCTTCTTGTTGCAGTGATCCTTTTACCATTATGTAATGTCCTTCTTTGTCTCTTTTGATCTTTGTTGCTTTAAAGTCTATTTTATCAGAGATGAGAATTGCAACTCCTGCCTTTTTTTGCTCTCCATTTGCTTGGTAGATCTTCCTCCATCCCTTTATTTTGAGCCTTTGTGTATCCTTGCATGTAAGATGGGTTTCCTGGATACAGCACACTGATGGGTTTTGGCTTTTTATCCAATTTGCCAGTCTGTGTCTTTTGATTGGGGCATTTAATCCATTGACATTTAGGGATAGTATTGTTATGTGTGAATTTGATGCTGTCATTTTGATGCTACCTGGCTGTTTTGTTGGTTAGTTGATGCAGATTCTTGATTGTGTTGCTGCTTTTTTACCATTTGGTGTGTTTTTGGAGTGGCTGGTACTGGTTGTTCCTTTATATGTGTAGAGCCTCTTTCAGGAGTTCTTGTAGAGCAGGTTTGGTGGTGATGAAATCTCTGAGTGCTTGCTTGTTCACAAAGGATTTTATTTTTCATTCACTTATGAAGCTTAGTTTGGCTGGATAGGAGATTCTGGGTTGAAAGTTCTTTTCTTTAAGGATGTTGAATATTGGCCCCCAATCTCTTCTGGCTTGTAGGGTTTCTGCTGAGAGATCTGCTGTGAGTCTAATGGGCTTCCCTTTGTGGGTAACCCGACCTTTCTCTCTGGCTGCCCTTAGCATTTTCTCTTTCATTTCAACCCTGGTGAATCTGACGATTATGTGCCTTGGGGTTGCTCTTCTTGAGGAATATCTCTGTGGTGTTCTCTGTATTTCCTGGATTTGAATATTGGTCTGCCTTGCTAGGTTGGGGAAGTTTTCCTGGATAATATCCTGAAGAGTATTTTCCAGCTTGGATTCATTCTCTTCATCACATTCAGGTACACCTATCAGACGTAGATTAGGTCTTTTCACATAGTCCCACATTTCTTGAAGATTTTGTTCATTCCTTTTTGCGCTTTTTTCTCTGTTCTTGCCTTCTCTTTTTATTTCATTGAGTTGGTCTTCGACCTCTGATATCCTTTCTTCTGCTTGGTCAATTCGGCTGTTGAAGCTTGTGCATGCTTCACGAAGTTCTCGTGTTGCGTTTTTCAGCTCCATCAATTCACTTATTCTCCTCTCTATGCTGTCCATTCTCGTCAGCAGTTCGTCCAATCTTTTTTCAAGGTTCCTATTTTCTTTGCGATGGGTTAGAACATGTTCTTTTAGCTCATTGTAGTTTCTTGCTACCCATCTTCTGAAGTCTGATTCTGTCATTTCATCACCCTCCTTCTCCATCCGGTCTGGTTCCCTTGCTGGTGAGGAGTTGTGATCCCTTTTAGGAGGAGAGGTGTTCTGGTTTCGGGAGTTTTCCTCCTTTTTACACTGGTTTCTACCCATTTTTGTGGGTTTATCCACCTGTTGTCTGTCTCTGTCCCAGGGAGTTGGAGCTTTATGAGTTTCCGTTGCACTACTGCCTTTTTTGATTTTTTTTTTTTTTCAGGTCGGACCCGCCCAGCTAGCAGCACGCCTAGCCACTGCCTGCCCGCAGGGGCTTTGCTGAGCTGCTGTGGGCTCCGTCCAGCTGCCCTGAGCTCTTCCCTGTAGTCCTTTTTATATGGGCGTAGTTAGAACTGTCTGGGCAATGGTGGCCCCGCCTCTGTTATGGCGGACTCTCTCTGTTGTGGCAGGTTGCCTCGGCAACGGCGGGTTGCCTCGGCAACGGCAGCCTGCCTCCGTAGCGGTGGAGAGTCTCAGTAATGGCGGAAGCCCCTCCCCCACGGAGCCGGACCGTCCCGGTTCAGCTGTGCTTGGTTTGAAGGGCTCAACCCAGAGGGTTTCCAATTACTGTTTTTGTTTTCGTTGTTGTTGGGGGTGGAAGGCTGGGACCAACCGAGCCTGATCACCTGGCTCCCTGACTCAGAGTCTTTTCTTTTAAGTTGAACGACCACGCGTTCCGGTCGCTTGTTGAAAAGGCGCCGGGATCTCCCGTGCTGCGACTCACGGAGTCGGCTCGAACCGCGGCGCCGGCTCCTGGCGGATTTTTTGCCTAGGAATCTCCTGGCCTGGCTCGCTATTTCAGATGAATGGGCTATTCTGCCGTCTCAAGGCTCTGGTCGCCAGCTAAGAGGGCTCCCAGAACAGTGGCTTTTGTACGGAGAACCGCAGCAACAGGGAGTGGTCACAGCAGCCGCGCGGGCGGAATCAGCCCCGCGGGGGCCAAAACAGCCGCACCGGCAGGGACTGCGACGCTGGCGACCCCTCTGCCTGGGTATCTCCTGGTCTGTGGGCAATAAGAGTTCGTCTGGAAATGCGGCGTCCACTCACCCTCTGCACTTCAACTGGGAGCTGAAGTCCTGAGCTGTTCTTAGGCGGACATCTTGAAAGTCCCTCCAGAAACCCTTTCTTTGGAGAATGTAGAAACAGTCATTTCCAGCCCCAGAGATGCATATAAAAGTTAGCAGTAAGAATGCTTTTAAAACACAGAAACCCACTTCGTACAAACTGATGTGCTGTGTGTTGGTTCCATTTAGGAAGTTGCATCTATGTTTAGATTCAGCGAGGGAGAAACACGTTTCTTCTAAAAGCTGCGTTTTGACATTCCAGAGTGGATGGGAGTACAGACTGTAAAGAGAAATATCTTTGTCTAAAACCAAAACGGAGCTATCTAGCAGAATGGTTGTCAATGTGTTTATTCAACTTCTAGGGCTAAACTCACGTGTGTTTGCAGCAGTTCAGAAACCCTTTCTTTGGAGAATGTAGAAACAGTCATTTCCAGCCCTAGAGACGCATATAAGAGTTAGCAGTAAGAATGCGTTTAAAACACAGAAGACCCGCTTCGTACAAACTGATGTGCTGTGTGTTGGTTCCTTTTAGGAAGTTACATCTATGTTTAGATTCAGCGAGGGAGAAACACGTTTCTTCTAAAAGCTGCGTTTTGACATTCCAGAGTGGATGGGAGAACAGGCTGTAAAGAGAAATACCTTGCTCTAAAACCAAAACGGAGCTATCTAGCAGAATGGTTGTCAATGTGTGTATTCAACATCCCGAGTTAAACTCATGTTTGTTTACAGCAGTTCAGAAACCCTTTCTTTGGAGAATGTAGAAACAGTCATTTCCAGCCCTAGAGACGCATATAAGAGTTACCAGTAAGAATGCGTTTAAAACACAGAAACCTCCTTCGTACAAACTGATGTGCTGTGTGTTGGTTCCTTTCAGGAAGTTGCATCTATGTTTAGATTCAGCGAGGGAGAAACACGTTTCTTCTAAAAGCTGCGTTTTGACATTCCAGAGTGGATGGGAGTACAGACTGTAAAGAGAAATATCTTTGTCTAAAACCAAAACGGAGCTATCTAGCAGAATGGTTGTCAATGGGAATATTCAACTTCTAGAGCTAAATTCACGTTTGTTTGCAGCAGTTCAGAAACCCTTTCTTTGAAGAATGTAGAAACAGTCATTTCCAGCCCCAGAGACGCATATAAGAGTTAGCAGTAAGAATGCGTTTATAACACAGAAACCCGCTTCGTACAAACTGATGTGCTGTGTGTTGGTTCATTTTAGGAAGTTACATCTGTGTTTAGGATCAGCGAGGGAGAAACACGTTTCTTCGAAAAGCTTCGTTTTGACATTCCAGAGTGGAAAGGAGAACAGGCTGTAAAGAGAAATACCTTGCTATAAAACCAAAATGGAACTGTCTAGCAGAATGGTTGTCAATGTGTGTATTCAACTTCCAGAGTTAAACTCATGTGTGTTTGCAGCAGTTCAGAAACCCTTTCTTTGTAGAATGTAGAAACAGTCATTTCCAGCCCTAGAGACGCATATAAGAGTTAGCAGTAAGAATGCGTTTAAAACACAGAACCCCGCTTCGTACAAACTGATGTGCTGTGTGTTGGTTCCTTTTAGGAAGTTGCATCTGTGTTTAGATTCAGGAGGGAGAAACACGTTTCTTCTAAAAGCTGCGTTTTGACATTCCAGAGTGGATGGGAGAACAGGCTTTAAAGAGAAATACCTTGCTCTAAAACCAAAACGGAGCTATCTAGCAGAGTGGTTGTCAATGTGTGTATTCAACTGCCAGAGATAAACTCACGTGTGTTTGCAGCAGTTCAGAAACCCTTTCTTTGGAGAATGTAGAAACAGTCATTTCCATCCCCAGAGACGTATATAAGAGTTAGCAGTAAGAATGCTTTTAAAACACAGAAACCCGCTTCGTACAAACTGATGTGCTGTGTGTTGGTTCCTTTCAGGAAGTTGCATCTATGTTTAGATTCAGCGAGGGAGAAACACGTTTCTTCTAAAAGCTGCGTTTTGACATTCCAGAGTGGATTGGAGTACAGACTGTAAAGAGAAATACCTTGCTCTAAAACCAAAATGGAGCTATCTAGCAGAATGGTTGTCAATGTGTGTATACAAATTCTAGAGTTAAACTCATGTGTGTTTGCAGGAGTTCAGAAACCTTTTCTTTGGAGAATGTAGAAACAGTCATTTCCAGCTCCAGAGATGCATATAAAAGTTAGCAGTAAGAATGCTTTTAAAACACAGAAACCCACTTCGTACAAACTGATGTCCTGTGTGTTGGTTCCATTTAGGAAGTTGCATCTATGTTTAGATTCAGCGAGGGAGAAACACGTTTCTTCTAAAAGCTGCGTTTTCACATTCCAGAGTGGATGGGAGTACAGACTGTAAAGAGAAATATCTTTGCCTAAAACCAAAACGGAGCTATCAAGCAGAATGGTTGTCAATGTGTGTATTCAACTTCTAGAGCTAAACTCTCGTGTGTTTGCAGCAGTTCAGAAACCCTCTCTTTGGAGAATGTAGAAACAGTCATTTCCAGCCACAGAGACGCATATAAGAGTTAGCAGTAAGAATGCGTTTAAAACACAGAAGACCCGCTTCGTACAAGCTGATGTGCTGTGTGTTGGTTCCTTTTAGGAAGTTACATCTATGTTTAGATTCAGCGAGGGAGAAACACGTTTCTTCTAAAAGCTGCGTTTTGAAATTCCAGAGTGGAAGGGAGAACAGGCTGTAAGGAGAAATACCTTGCTCTAAAACCAAAACGGAGCTATCTAGCAAAAGGGTTGTCAATGTGTGTATTCAACTTCCAGAGATAAACTCATGTGTGTTTGCAGCAGTTCAGAAACCCGTTCTTTGCAGAATGTAGAAACAGTCATTTCCAGCCCTAGAGACGCATATAAGAGTTTGCAGTAAGAGTGCGTTTAAAACACAGAAACCCGCTTCGTACAAACTGATGTGCTGTGTGTTGGTTCCTTTTAGGAAGTTGCATCTATGTTTAGATTCAGCGAGGGAGAAACACGTTTCTTCTAAAAGCTGCGTTTTGACATTCCAGAGTGGAAGGGAGAACAGGCTGTAAAGAGAAATACCTTGCTCTAAAACCAAAACGGAGCTATCTAGCAGAATGGTTGTCAATGTATGTATTCAACTTCCAGAGTTGAACTCATGTGTGTTTGCAGCAGTTCAGAAACCCTTTCTTTGGAGAATGTAGAAACAGTCATTTCCAGCCCTAGAGACGCATATAAGAGTTAGCAGTAAGAATGCGTTTAAAACACAGAAGACCCGCTTCGTACAAACTGATGTGCTGTGTGTTGGTTCCTTTTAGGAAGTTACATCTATGTTTAGATTCAGCGAGGGAGAAACACGTTTCCTCTAAAAGCTGCGTTTTGACATTCCAGAGTGGATGGGAGAACAGGCTGTAAAGAGAAATACCTTGCTCTAAAACCAAAACGGAGCTATCTAGGAGAATGGTTGTCAGTGTGTGTATACAACTTCTAGAGTTAAACTCATGTGTGTTTGCAGCAGTTCAGAAACCCTTTCTTTTTTTTTTTTTTTTTTTGACACTTAGATTTTCTTTATTTTTTGCTATTATAAATTATGCTGAAGTATATGTCTGTGTATATGTGTATGTGTGTATGTTAGTGTGTGTATTCATTCATTTTTTTTTATTGCATTTTAGGTTTTGGGGTACATGTGATGAACATGCAAGATTGTTGCATAGGTACACACATGGCAGTGTGCTTTTCTGCCTTCCGTCCCCTCACCTGTATCTGTCATTTCTCCCCATGCTATCTCTTCCCACCTCCCCACCCCCCGCCCCTCCCCCATTTCTCCCCAACAGACCCCAGTGTGTAGTGCTCCCCTCCCTGTGTCCATGTGTTCTCATTGTTCAACACCCGCCTATGAGCGAGAATATACGGTGTTTGATTTTCTGCTCTTGTGTCAGTTTGCTGAGAATGATGGTTTCCAGGTTCATCCATGTCCCTATAAAGGACGTGAACTCATCCTTTTTGATGGCTGCATAATATTCCATGGTGTATATGTACCACATTTTCCCTATCCAGTCTATCATCGTTGGGCATTTGGGTTGATTCCAGGTCTTTGCTATTGTAAACAGTGCTGCAATGAACATTCGTGTGCACGTGTCCTTGTAGTAGAATGATTTATAATCCTTTGGATATATACCCAGTAATGGGATTGCTGGGTCAAATGGGATTTCTATTTTTAGGTCCTTGAGGAATCGCCACACTGTCTTCCACAATGGTTGAATTAATTTACATTCCCACCAACAGTGTAAAAGTGTTCCTATTTCTCCACATCCTCTCCAGCATCTGTTGTTTCCCGATTTTTTAATGATCGCCATTCTAACTGGTGTGAGATGGTATCTCAATGTGGTTTTGATTTGCATTTCTCTGATGACCAGTGATGATGAGCATTTTTTCATATGTTTGTTGGCCTCCTGTATGTCTTCTTTTGTAAAGTATCTGTTCATATCCTTTGCCCATTTTTGAATGGGCTTGTTTGTTTTTTTCTTGTAGATCTGCTTTAGTTCTTTGTAAATTCTGGATATCAGCCCCTTGTCAGATGGGTAGACTGCAAAAATTTTTTCCCATTCTGTTGGTTGCCGATTCACTCTACTGACTGTTTCTTTTGCCGTGCAGAAGCTGTGGAGTTTGATTAGGTCCCATTTGTCTATTTTGGCTTTTGTTGCCATTGCTTTTGGCGTTTTGGTCATGAAGTCCTTGCCTACACCTATGTCCTGGATGGTTTTGCCTAGATTTTCTTCTAAGGTTTTTATGGTATTAGGTCTGATGTTTAAGTCTTTAATCCATCTGGAGTTAATTTTGGTGTAAGGTGTCAGGAAGGGGTCCTGTTTCTGCTTTCTGCACATGGCTAGCCAGTTTTCCCAACACCATTTATTAAACAGGGAGTCCTTTCCCCATTGCTTGTTTTTGTCAGGTTTGTCGAAGATCAGATGGTTGTGGGTATGTTGTATTTCCTGTGAGGCCTCTGTTCTGTTCCATTGGTCTATATCTCTGTTTTGGTACCAGTACCATGCTGTTTTGATTACTGTAGCCTTGTAGTATAGTTTGAAGTCCGGTAGTGTGATGCCTCCTGCTTTGTTCTTTTTGCTTAGAATTGACTTGGCTATGCGGGCTCTCTTTTGGTTCCATATGAAGTTTAAGGTGTTTTTTTCCAGTTCTGTGAAGAAGGTCATTGGTAGCTTGATGGGAATAGCGTTGAATCTGTAAATTACTTTGGGCAGTATGGCCATTTTCACGATGTTGATTCTTCCTAACCATGAACATGGAATGTTTCTCCATCTGTTTGTATCCTCTCTTATTTCGTTGAGCAATGGCTTGTAGTTCTCCTTGAAGAGGTCCTTTACGTTCCTTGTTAGTTGTATTCCTAGGTTCTTTATTCTCTTTGTAGCAATTGTGAATGGCAGTTCGTTCTTGATTTGGCTCTCTTGAAGTCTATTACTGGTGTATAGGAATGCTTGTGATTTTTGCACGTTGATTTTGTATCCTGAGACTTTGCTGAAGTTGTTTATCAGTTTCAGGAGATTTTGGGCTGAGATGATGGGGTCTTCCAGATATACAATCATGTCATCTGCAAATAGAGACAATTTGATTTCCTCCTTTCCAATTTGGATACCCTTTATTTCTTTTTCTTGCCTGATTGCTCTGGCTAGAACTTCCAGTACTATATTGAATAGGAGTGGTGAGAGAGGGCATCCTTGTCTAGTGCCAGATTTCAAAGGGAATGCTTCCAGTTTTTGCCCATTCAGTATGATATTGGTTGTTGGTTTGTCGTAAATAGCTTTTATTGTTTTGAGATACGTTCCGTCAATACCTAGTTTATTGAGGGTTTTTAGCATAAAGGGTTGTTGAATTTTGTCAAAAGCCTTCTCTGCATCAATCGAGATAATCATGTGGTTTTTGTCTTTGGTTCTGTTTATGTGGTGAATTACGTTTATGGACTTGCGTATGTTGAACCAGCCTTGCATCCCCGGGATGAATCCTACTTGATCATGGTGGATGAGCTTTTTGATATGCTGTTGCAATCGGTTTGCCAGTATTTTATTGAAGATTTTTGCATCTATGTTCATCATGGATATTGGCCTGAAATTTTCTTTTCTTGTTGAGTCTCTGCCGGGTTTTGGTATCAGGATGATGTTTGTCTCGTAAAATGATTTGGGAAGGATTCCCTCTTTTTGGATTGTCTGGAATAGTTTCAGAAGGAATGGTATCAGCTCCTCCTTGTATGTCTGGTAGAATTCAGCTGTGAACCCATCTGGACCTGGGCTTTTTTTGGGTGGTAGGCTCTTTATTGCTGCCTCGACTTCAGACCATGTTATTGGTCTATTCAGGGTTTCGGCTTCTTCCAGGTTTAGGCTTGGGAGGTTGCAGGTGTCCAGGAATTTATCCATTTCTTCCAGGTTTACTAGTTTATGTGCATAGAGTTGTTTGTAATAATCTCTGATGATGGTTTGGATTTCTGTGGAATCTGTGGTGATATCCCCTTTATCGTTTTTTATTGCATCAATTTGGTTATTCTCTCTTTTCTTTTTTATTAATCTGGCTAGTGGTCTGTCTATTTTGTTGATCTTTTCAAAAAACCAGCTCCTGGATTTATTGATTTTTTGAAGAGTTTTTTGTGTCTCTATTTCCTTCAGTTCTGCTCTGATCTTAGTTATTTCCTGTCTTCTGCTAGGTTTTGAGTTTTTTTTGATCTTGCTCCTCTAGCTCTTTCAATTTTGATGATAGGGTGTCAATTTTAGATCTCTCCTTTCTTCTCATGTGGGCACTCATTGCTATATATTTTCCTCTAGAGACTGCTTTAAATGTGTCCCAGAGATTCTGGTATGTTGTGTCTTCGTTCTCATTGGTTTCGAAGAACATCTTTATTTCTGCCTTCATTTCATTGTTTATCCAGTCAACATTCAAGAGCAAGTTGTTCAGTTTCCATGAAGCTGTGCGGTTCTGAGTTAGTTTCTGCATTCTGAGTTGTAACTCGATTGCACTGTGGTCTGAGAGACTGTTTGTTATGATTTCTGTTCTTTTGCATTTTCTGAGGAGTGATTTATTGCCAATTATGTGGTCAATTTTAGAGTAGGTGTGATGTGGTGCTGAGAAGAATGTATATTCTGTGCATTTGGGGTGGAGAGTTCTGTAAATGTCTATTAGGTTTGCTCGTTCCAGGTCTGTGTTCAGGTCCTGGATATCCTTGTTGATTTTCTGTCTGGTTGATCTGTCTAATATTGACAATGGGGTGTTAAAGTCTCCCACTATTATTGTGTGGGAGTCTAAGTCTCTTTGTAAGTTATTAAGAACTTGCCTTATGTATCTGGGTGCTCCTGTATTGGGTGCATATATATTTAGGATCGTTAGCTCTTCTTGTTGCAGTGATCCTTTTACCATTATGTAATGTCCTTCTTTGTCTCTTTTGATCTTTGTTGCTTTAAAGTCTATTTTATCAGAGATGAGAATTGCAACTCCTGCCTTTTTTTGCTCTCCATTTGCTTGGTAGATCTTCCTCCATCCCTTTATTTTGAGCCTTTGTGTATCCTTGCATGTAAGATGGGTTTCCTGGATACAGCACACTGATGGGTTTTGGCTTTTTATCCAATTTGCCAGTCTGTGTCTTTTGATTGGGGCATTTAATCCATTGACATTTAGGGATAGTATTGTTATGTGTGAATTTGATGCTGTCATTTTGATGCTACCTGGCTGTTTTGTTGGTTAGTTGATGCAGATTCTTGATTGTGTTGCTGCTTTTTTACCATTTGGTGTGTTTTTGGAGTGGCTGGTACTGGTTGTTCCTTTATATGTGTAGAGCCTCTTTCAGGAGTTCTTGTAGAGCAGGTTTGGTGGTGATGAAATCTCTGAGTGCTTGCTTGTTCACAAAGGATTTTATTTTTCATTCACTTATGAAGCTTAGTTTGGCTGGATAGGAGATTCTGGGTTGAAAGTTCTTTTCTTTAAGGATGTTGAATATTGGCCCCCAATCTCTTCTGGCTTGTAGGGTTTCTGCTGAGAGATCTGCTGTGAGTCTAATGGGCTTCCCTTTGTGGGTAACCCGACCTTTCTCTCTGGCTGCCCTTAGCATTTTCTCTTTCATTTCAACCCTGGTGAATCTGACGATTATGTGCCTTGGGGTTGCTCTTCTTGAGGAATATCTCTGTGGTGTTCTCTGTATTTCCTGGATTTGAATATTGGTCTGCCTTGCTAGGTTGGGGAAGTTTTCCTGGATAATATCCTGAAGAGTATTTTCCAGCTTGGATTCATTCTCTTCATCACATTCAGGTACACCTATCAGACGTAGATTAGGTCTTTTCACATAGTCCCACATTTCTTGAAGATTTTGTTCATTCCTTTTTGCGCTTTTTTCTCTGTTCTTGCCTTCTCTTTTTATTTCATTGAGTTGGTCTTCGACCTCTGATATCCTTTCTTCTGCTTGGTCAATTCGGCTGTTGAAGCTTGTGCATGCTTCACGAAGTTCTCGTGTTGCGTTTTTCAGCTCCATCAATTCACTTATTCTCCTCTCTATGCTGTCCATTCTCGTCAGCAGTTCGTCCAATCTTTTTTCAAGGTTCCTATTTTCTTTGCGATGGGTTAGAACATGTTCTTTTAGCTCATTGTAGTTTCTTGCTACCCATCTTCTGAAGTCTGATTCTGTCATTTCATCACCCTCCTTCTCCATCCGGTCTGGTTCCCTTGCTGGTGAGGAGTTGTGATCCCTTTTAGGAGGAGAGGTGTTCTGGTTTCGGGAGTTTTCCTCCTTTTTACACTGGTTTCTACCCATTTTTGTGGGTTTATCCACCTGTTGTCTGTCTCTGTCCCAGGGAGTTGGAGCTTTATGAGTTTCCGTTGCACTACTGCCTTTTTTGATTTTTTTTTTTTTTCAGGTCGGACCCGCCCAGCTAGCAGCACGCCTAGCCACTGCCTGCCCGCAGGGGCTTTGCTGAGCTGCTGTGGGCTCCGTCCAGCTGCCCTGAGCTCTTCCCTGTAGTCCTTTTTATATGGGCGTAGTTAGAACTGTCTGGGCAATGGTGGCCCCGCCTCTGTTATGGCGGACTCTCTCTGTTGTGGCAGGTTGCCTCGGCAACGGCGGGTTGCCTCGGCAACGGCAGCCTGCCTCCGTAGCGGTGGAGAGTCTCAGTAATGGCGGAAGCCCCTCCCCCACGGAGCCGGACCGTCCCGGTTCAGCTGTGCTTGGTTTGAAGGGCTCAACCCAGAGGGTTTCCAATTACTGTTTTTGTTTTCGTTGTTGTTGGGGGTGGAAGGCTGGGACCAACCGAGCCTGATCACCTGGCTCCCTGACTCAGAGTCTTTTCTTTTAAGTTGAACGACCACGCGTTCCGGTCGCTTGTTGAAAAGGCGCCGGGATCTCCCGTGCTGCGACTCACGGAGTCGGCTCGAACCGCGGCGCCGGCTCCTGGCGGATTTTTTGCCTAGGAATCTCCTGGCCTGGCTCGCTATTTCAGATGAATGGGCTATTCTGCCGTCTCAAGGCTCTGGTCGCCAGCTAAGAGGGCTCCCAGAACAGTGGCTTTTGTACGGAGAACCGCAGCAACAGGGAGTGGTCACAGCAGCCGCGCGGGCGGAATCAGCCCCGCGGGGGCCAAAACAGCCGCACCGGCTGGGACTGCGACGCTGGCGACCCCTCTGCCTGGGTATCTCCTGGTCTGTGGGCAATAAGAGTTCGTCTGGAAATGCGGCGTCCACTCACCCTCTGCACTTCAACTGGGAGCTGAAGTCCTGAGCTGTTCTTAGGCGGACATCTTGAAAGTCCCTCCAGAAACCCTTTCTTTGGAGAATGTAGAAACAGTCATTTCCAGCCCCAGAGATGCATATAAAAGTTAGCAGTAAGAATGCTTTTAAAACACAGAAACCCACTTCGTACAAACTGATGTGCTGTGTGTTGGTTCCATTTAGGAAGTTGCATCTATGTTTAGATTCAGCGAGGGAGAAACACGTTTCTTCTAAAAGCTGCGTTTTGACATTCCAGAGTGGATGGGAGTACAGACTGTAAAGAGAAATATCTTTGTCTAAAACCAAAACGGAGCTATCTAGCAGAATGGTTGTCAATGTGTTTATTCAACTTCTAGAGCTAAACTCACGTGTGTTTGCAGCAGTTCAGAAACCCTTTCTTTGGAGAATGTAGAAACAGTCATTTCCAGCCCTAGAGACGCATATAGGAGTTAGCAGTTAGAATGCGTTTAAAACACAGAAGACCCTCTTCGTACAAACTGATGTGCTGTGTGTTGGTTCCTTTTAGGAAGTTGCATCTATGTTTAGATTCAGCGAGGGAGAAACACGTTTCTTGTAAAAGCTGCGTTTTGACATTCTAGGGTGGATGGGAGAACAGGCTGTATAGAGAAATACCTTGCTCTAAAACCAAAACGGAGCGATCTAGCAGAGTGGTTGTAAATGTGTGTATTCAACTGCCAGAGATAAACTCACGTGTGTTTGCAGCAGTTCAGAAACCCTTTCTTTGGAGAATGTAGAAACAGTCATTTCCAGCCCCAGAGACGCATATAAGAGTTAGCAGTAAGAATGCGTTTAAAACACAGAAGACCCGCTTCGTACAAACTGATGTGCTGTGTGTTGGTTCCTTTTAGGAATTTGCATCTATGTTTAGATTCAGGGATGGAGAAACACGTTTGTTCTAAAAGCTGCGTTTTGACATTCCAGAGTGGAAGGGAGAACAGGCTGTAAAGAGAAATACCTTGCTCTAAAACCAAAACGGAGCTATCTAGCAGAATGGTTGTCAATGTGTGTATTCAACTTCCCGAGATAAACTCATGTGTGTTTGCAGCAGTTCAGAAACCTTTTCTTTGGAGAATGTAGAAACAGTCATTTCCAGGCCCAGAGACGCATACAAGAGTTAGCAGTAAGAATGCTTTTAAAACACAGAAACCCGCTTCGTACAAACTGATGTGCTGTGTGTTGGTTCCTTTTAGGAAGTTGCATCTATGTTTAGATTCAGCAAGGGAGAAACACGTTTCTTCTAAAAGCTGCGTTTTGACATTCCAGAGTGGATCGGAGTACAGACTGTAAAGAGAAATATCTTTGTCTAAAACCAAAACGGAGCTATCTAGCAGAATGGTTGTCAATGTGTGTATTCAACTTCTAGAGCTAAACTCACGTGTGTTTGCAGCAGTTCAGAAACCTTTTCTTTGGAGAATGTAGAAACAGTCATTTCCAGCCCTAGAGACGCATATAAGAGTTAGCAGTAAGAATGCGTTTAAAACACAGAAGACCCGCTTCGTACAAACTGATGTGCTGTGGGTTGGTTTCTTTTAGGAAGTTGCATCTATGTTTAGATTCAGGGAGGGAGAAACACGTTTCTTCTAAAAGCTGCGTTTTGACATTCCAGAGTGGATGGGAGAACAGGCTGTAAAGAGAAATACCTTGCTCTAAAACCAAAACGGAGCTATCTAGCAGAATGTTTGTCAATGTGTGTATTCAACTTCCAGAGTTAAACTCATTTGTGTTTGCAGCACTTCAGAAACCCTTTCTTTGAAGAATGTAGAAACAGTCATTTCCAGCCCCAGAGACGCATATAAGAGTTAGCAGTAAGAATGCGTTTATAACACAGAAACCCGCTTCGTACAAACTGATGTGCTGTGTGTTGGTTCATCTTAGGAAGTTACATCTATGTTTAGATTCAGCGAGGGAGAAACACATTTCTTCTAAAAGCTGTGTTTTGACATTCCAGAGTGGAAGGGAGAACAGGCTGTAAAGAGAAATACCTTGCTCTAAAACCAAAACGGAGCTATCTAGCAGAATGGTTGTCAATGTGTGTATTCAACTTCCAGAGTTAAACTCATGTGTGTTTGCAGCAGTTCAGAAACCCTTTCTTTGGAGAATGTAGAAACAGTCATTTCCAGCCCCAGAGACGCATATAAGAGTTAGCAGTAAGAATGCGTTTAAAACACAGAAACCCGCTTCGTACAAACTGATGTGCTGTGTGTTGGTTCATATTAGGAAGTTGCATCTATGTTTAGATTCAGCGAGGGAGAAACACGTATCTTCTAAAAGCTGCGTTTTGACATTCCAGAGTGGATGGGAATACAGACTGTAAAGAGAAATGTCTTTGTCTAAAACCAAAACGGAGCTATCTAGCAGAATGGTTGTCAATGTGTGTATTCAACTTCTAGAGCTAAACTCACGTGTGTTTGCAGCAGTTCAGAAACCCTTTTTTGGAGAATGTAGAAACAGTCATTTCCAGCCCTAGAGACGCATATAAGAGTTAGCAGTAAGAATGCGTTTAAAACACAGAAGACCCGCTTCGTACAAACTGATGTGCTGTGTGTTGGTTCCATTTAGGAAGTTGCATCTATGTTTAGATTCAGCGAGGGAAAAAGACTTTTCTTCTAAAAGCTGCGTTTTGATATTCCAGAGTTGAAGGGAGAACAGGCTGTAAAGAGAAATACCTTGCTATAAAACCAAAACGGAACTGTCTAGCAGAATGGTTGTCAATGTGTGTATTCAACTTCCAGAGTTAAACTCATGTTTGTTTACAGCAGTTCAGAAACCCTTTCTTTGGAGAATGTAGAAACAGTCATTTCCAGCCCTAGAGAGGCATATAAGAGTTAGCAGTAAGAATGCGTTTAAAACACAGAAGACCCTCTTCGTACAAACTGATGTGCTGTGTGTTGGTTCCTTTTAGGAAGTTACATCTATGTTTAGATTCAGCGAGGGAGAAACACGTTTCTTCTAAAAGCTGCGTTTTGACATTCCAGAATGGATGGGAGAACAGGCTGTAAAGAGAAATACCTTGCTCTAAAACCAAAACGGAGCTATCTAGCAGAATGGTTGTCAATGTGTGTATTCAACTTCCAGAGTTAAACTCATGTGTGTTTGCAGCACTTCAGATACCCTTTCTTTGAAGAATGTAGAAACAGTCATTTCCAGCCCCAAAGACGCATATAAGAGTTAGCAGTAAGAATGCTTTTAAAACACAGAAACCCGCTTCGTACAAACTGATGTGCTGTGTGTTGGTTCCTTTTAGGAAGTTACATCTATGTTTAGATTCAGCGAGGGAGAAACACGTTTCTTCTAAAAGCTGCGTTTTCACATTCCAGAGTGGATGGGAGTACAGACTGTAAAGAGAAATATCTTTGTCTAAAACCAAACGGAGCTGTCTAGCAGAATGGTTGTCAATGTGTGTATTCAACTTCTAGAGGTAAACTCTCGTTTGTTTGCAGCAGTTCAGAAACCCTTTCTTTGGAGAATGTAGAAACAGTCATTTCCAGCCCTAGAGACGCATATAAGAGTTAGCAGTAAGAATGCGTTTAAAACACAGAAGACCCGCTTCGTACAAACTGATGTGCTGTGTGTTGGTTCCTTTTAGGAAGTTACATCTATGTTTAGATTCAGCGAGGGAGAAACACGTTTCTTCTAAAAGCTGCGTTTTGACATTCCAGAGTGGATGGGAGAACAGGCTGTAAAGAGAAATACCTTGCTCTAAAACCAAAACGGAGCTATCTAGGAGAATGGTTGTCAGTGTGTGTATACAACTTCTAGAGTTAAACTCATGTGTGTTTGCAGCAGTTCAGAAACCCTTTCTTTTTTTTTTTTTTTTTTTGACACTTAGATTTTCTTTATTTTTTGCTATTATAAATTATGCTGAAGTATATGTCTGTGTATATGTGTATGTGTGTATGTTAGTGTGTGTATTCATTCATTTTTTTTTTATTGCATTTTAGGTTTTGGGGTACATGTGATGAACATGCAAGATTGTTGCATAGGTACACACATGGCAGTGTGCTTTTCTGCCTTCCGTCCCCTCACCTGTATCTGTCATTTCTCCCCATGCTATCTCTTCCCACCTCCCCACCCCCCGCCCCTCCCCCATTTCTCCCCAACAGACCCCAGTGTGTAGTGCTCCCCTCCCTGTGTCCATGTGTTCTCATTGTTCAACACCCGCCTATGAGCGAGAATATACGGTGTTTGATTTTCTGCTCTTGTGTCAGTTTGCTGAGAATGATGGTTTCCAGGTTCATCCATGTCCCTATAAAGGACGTGAACTCATCCTTTTTGATGGCTGCATAATATTCCATGGTGTATATGTACCACATTTTCCCTATCCAGTCTATCATCGTTGGGCATTTGGGTTGATTCCAGGTCTTTGCTATTGTAAACAGTGCTGCAATGAACATTCGTGTGCACGTGTCCTTGTAGTAGAATGATTTATAATCCTTTGGATATATACCCAGTAATGGGATTGCTGGGTCAAATGGGATTTCTATTTTTAGGTCCTTGAGGAATCGCCACACTGTCTTCCACAATGGTTGAATTAATTTACATTCCCACCAACAGTGTAAAAGTGTTCCTATTTCTCCACATCCTCTCCAGCATCTGTTGTTTCCCGATTTTTTAATGATCGCCATTCTAACTGGTGTGAGATGGTATCTCAATGTGGTTTTGATTTGCATTTCTCTGATGACCAGTGATGATGAGCATTTTTTCATATGTTTGTTGGCCTCCTGTATGTCTTCTTTTGTAAAGTATCTGTTCATATCCTTTGCCCATTTTTGAATGGGCTTGTTTGTTTTTTTCTTGTAGATCTGCTTTAGTTCTTTGTAAATTCTGGATATCAGCCCCTTGTCAGATGGGTAGACTGCAAAAATTTTTTCCCATTCTGTTGGTTGCCGATTCACTCTACTGACTGTTTCTTTTGCCGTGCAGAAGCTGTGGAGTTTGATTAGGTCCCATTTGTCTATTTTGGCTTTTGTTGCCATTGCTTTTGGCGTTTTGGTCATGAAGTCCTTGCCTACACCTATGTCCTGGATGGTTTTGCCTAGATTTTCTTCTAAGGTTTTTATGGTATTAGGTCTGATGTTTAAGTCTTTAATCCATCTGGAGTTAATTTTGGTGTAAGGTGTCAGGAAGGGGTCCTGTTTCTGCTTTCTGCACATGGCTAGCCAGTTTTCCCAACACCATTTATTAAACAGGGAGTCCTTTCCCCATTGCTTGTTTTTGTCAGGTTTGTCGAAGATCAGATGGTTGTGGGTATGTTGTATTTCCTGTGAGGCCTCTGTTCTGTTCCATTGGTCTATATCTCTGTTTTGGTACCAGTACCATGCTGTTTTGATTACTGTAGCCTTGTAGTATAGTTTGAAGTCCGGTAGTGTGATGCCTCCTGCTTTGTTCTTTTTGCTTAGAATTGACTTGGCTATGCGGGCTCTCTTTTGGTTCCATATGAAGTTTAAGGTGTTTTTTTCCAGTTCTGTGAAGAAGGTCATTGGTAGCTTGATGGGAATAGCGTTGAATCTGTAAATTACTTTGGGCAGTATGGCCATTTTCACGATGTTGATTCTTCCTAACCATGAACATGGAATGTTTCTCCATCTGTTTGTATCCTCTCTTATTTCGTTGAGCAATGGCTTGTAGTTCTCCTTGAAGAGGTCCTTTACGTTCCTTGTTAGTTGTATTCCTAGGTTCTTTATTCTCTTTGTAGCAATTGTGAATGGCAGTTCGTTCTTGATTTGGCTCTCTTGAAGTCTATTACTGGTGTATAGGAATGCTTGTGATTTTTGCACGTTGATTTTGTATCCTGAGACTTTGCTGAAGTTGTTTATCAGTTTCAGGAGATTTTGGGCTGAGATGATGGGGTCTTCCAGATATACAATCATGTCATCTGCAAATAGAGACAATTTGATTTCCTCCTTTCCAATTTGGATACCCTTTATTTCTTTTTCTTGCCTGATTGCTCTGGCTAGAACTTCCAGTACTATATTGAATAGGAGTGGTGAGAGAGGGCATCCTTGTCTAGTGCCAGATTTCAAAGGGAATGCTTCCAGTTTTTGCCCATTCAGTATGATATTGGTTGTTGGTTTGTCGTAAATAGCTTTTATTGTTTTGAGATACGTTCCGTCAATACCTAGTTTATTGAGGGTTTTTAGCATAAAGGGTTGTTGAATTTTGTCAAAAGCCTTCTCTGCATCAATCGAGATAATCATGTGGTTTTTGTCTTTGGTTCTGTTTATGTGGTGAATTACGTTTATGGACTTGCGTATGTTGAACCAGCCTTGCATCCCCGGGATGAATCCTACTTGATCATGGTGGATGAGCTTTTTGATATGCTGTTGCAATCGGTTTGCCAGTATTTTATTGAAGATTTTTGCATCTATGTTCATCATGGATATTGGCCTGAAATTTTCTTTTCTTGTTGAGTCTCTGCCGGGTTTTGGTATCAGGATGATGTTTGTCTCGTAAAATGATTTGGGAAGGATTCCCTCTTTTTGGATTGTCTGGAATAGTTTCAGAAGGAATGGTATCAGCTCCTCCTTGTATGTCTGGTAGAATTCAGCTGTGAACCCATCTGGACCTGGGCTTTTTTTGGGTGGTAGGCTCTTTATTGCTGCCTCGACTTCAGACCATGTTATTGGTCTATTCAGGGTTTCGGCTTCTTCCAGGTTTAGGCTTGGGAGGTTGCAGGTGTCCAGGAATTTATCCATTTCTTCCAGGTTTACTAGTTTATGTGCATAGAGTTGTTTGTAATAATCTCTGATGATGGTTTGGATTTCTGTGGAATCTGTGGTGATATCCCCTTTATCGTTTTTTATTGCATCAATTTGGTTATTCTCTCTTTTCTTTTTTATTAATCTGGCTAGTGGTCTGTCTATTTTGTTGATCTTTTCAAAAAACCAGCTCCTGGATTTATTGATTTTTTGAAGAGTTTTTTGTGTCTCTATTTCCTTCAGTTCTGCTCTGATCTTAGTTATTTCCTGTCTTCTGCTAGGTTTTGAGTTTTTTTTGATCTTGCTCCTCTAGCTCTTTCAATTTTGATGATAGGGTGTCAATTTTAGATCTCTCCTTTCTTCTCATGTGGGCACTCATTGCTATATATTTTCCTCTAGAGACTGCTTTAAATGTGTCCCAGAGATTCTGGTATGTTGTGTCTTCGTTCTCATTGGTTTCGAAGAACATCTTTATTTCTGCCTTCATTTCATTGTTTATCCAGTCAACATTCAAGAGCAAGTTGTTCAGTTTCCATGAAGCTGTGCGGTTCTGAGTTAGTTTCTGCATTCTGAGTTGTAACTCGATTGCACTGTGGTCTGAGAGACTGTTTGTTATGATTTCTGTTCTTTTGCATTTTCTGAGGAGTGATTTATTGCCAATTATGTGGTCAATTTTAGAGTAGGTGTGATGTGGTGCTGAGAAGAATGTATATTCTGTGCATTTGGGGTGGAGAGTTCTGTAAATGTCTATTAGGTTTGCTCGTTCCAGGTCTGTGTTCAGGTCCTGGATATCCTTGTTGATTTTCTGTCTGGTTGATCTGTCTAATATTGACAATGGGGTGTTAAAGTCTCCCACTATTATTGTGTGGGAGTCTAAGTCTCTTTGTAAGTTATTAAGAACTTGCCTTATGTATCTGGGTGCTCCTGTATTGGGTGCATATATATTTAGGATCGTTAGCTCTTCTTGTTGCAGTGATCCTTTTACCATTATGTAATGTCCTTCTTTGTCTCTTTTGATCTTTGTTGCTTTAAAGTCTATTTTATCAGAGATGAGAATTGCAACTCCTGCCTTTTTTTGCTCTCCATTTGCTTGGTAGATCTTCCTCCATCCCTTTATTTTGAGCCTTTGTGTATCCTTGCATGTAAGATGGGTTTCCTGGATACAGCACACTGATGGGTTTTGGCTTTTTATCCAATTTGCCAGTCTGTGTCTTTTGATTGGGGCATTTAATCCATTGACATTTAGGGATAGTATTGTTATGTGTGAATTTGATGCTGTCATTTTGATGCTACCTGGCTGTTTTGTTGGTTAGTTGATGCAGATTCTTGATTGTGTTGCTGCTTTTTTACCATTTGGTGTGTTTTTGGAGTGGCTGGTACTGGTTGTTCCTTTATATGTGTAGAGCCTCTTTCAGGAGTTCTTGTAGAGCAGGTTTGGTGGTGATGAAATCTCTGAGTGCTTGCTTGTTCACAAAGGATTTTATTTTTCATTCACTTATGAAGCTGAGTTTGGCTGGATAGGAGATTCTGGGTTGAAAGTTCTTTTCTTTAAGGATGTTGAATATTGGCCCCCAATCTCTTCTGGCTTGTAGGGTTTCTGCTGAGAGATCTGCTGTGAGTCTAATGGGCTTCCCTTTGTGGGTAACCCGACCTTTCTCTCTGGCTGCCCTTAGCATTTTCTCTTTCATTTCAACCCTGGTGAATCTGACGATTATGTGCCTTGGGGTTGCTCTTCTTGAGGAATATCTCTGTGGTGTTCTCTGTATTTCCTGGATTTGAATATTGGTCTGCCTTGCTAGGTTGGGGAAGTTTTCCTGGATAATATCCTGAAGAGTATTTTCCAGCTTGGATTCATTCTCTTCATCACATTCAGGTACACCTATCAGACGTAGATTAGGTCTTTTCACATAGTCCCACATTTCTTGAAGATTTTGTTCATTCCTTTTTGCGCTTTTTTCTCTGTTCTTGCCTTCTCTTTTTATTTCATTGAGTTGGTCTTCGACCTCTGATATCCTTTCTTCTGCTTGGTCAATTCGGCTGTTGAAGCTTGTGCATGCTTCATGAAGTTCTCGTGTTGCGTTTTTCAGCTCCATCAATTCACTTATTCTCCTCTCTATGCTGTCCATTCTCGTCAGCAGTTCGTCCAATCTTTTTTCAAGGTTCCTATTTTCTTTGCGATGGGTTAGAACATGTTCTTTTAGCTCATTGTAGTTTCTTGCTACCCATCTTCTGAAGTCTGATTCTGTCATTTCATCACCCTCCTTCTCCATCCGGTCTGGTTCCCTTGCTGGTGAGGAGTTGTGATCCCTTTTAGGAGGAGAGGTGTTCTGGTTTCGGGAGTTTTCCTCCTTTTTACACTGGTTTCTACCCATTTTTGTGGGTTTATCCACCTGTTGTCTGTCTCTGTCCCAGGGAGTTGGAGCTTTATGAGTTTCCGTTGCACTACTGCCTTTTTTGATTTTTTTTTTTTTTCAGGTCGGACCCGCCCAGCTAGCAGCACGCCTAGCCACTGCCTGCCCGCAGGGGCTTTGCTGAGCTGCTGTGGGCTCCGTCCAGCTGCCCTGAGCTCTTCCCTGTAGTCCTTTTTATATGGGCGTAGTTAGAACTGTCTGGGCAATGGTGGCCCCGCCTCTGTTATGGCGGACTCTCTCTGTTGTGGCAGGTTGCCTCGGCAACGGCGGGTTGCCTCGGCAACGGCAGCCTGCCTCCGTAGCGGTGGAGAGTCTCAGTAATGGCGGAAGCCCCTCCCCCACGGAGCCGGACCGTCCCGGTTCAGCTGTGCTTGGTTTGAAGGGCTCAACCCAGAGGGTTTCCAATTACTGTTTTTGTTTTCGTTGTTGTTGGGGGTGGAAGGCTGGGACCAACCGAGCCTGATCACCTGGCTCCCTGACTCAGAGTCTTTTCTTTTAAGTTGAACGACCACGCGTTCCGGTCGCTTGTTGAAAAGGCGCCGGGATCTCCCGTGCTGCGACTCACGGAGTCGGCTCGAACCGCGGCGCCGGCTCCTGGCGGATTTTTTGCCTAGGAATCTCCTGGCCTGGCTCGCTATTTCAGATGAATGGGCTATTCTGCCGTCTCAAGGCTCTGGTCGCCAGCTAAGAGGGCTCCCAGAACAGTGGCTTTTGTACGGAGAACCGCAGCAACAGGGAGTGGTCACAGCAGCCGCGCGGGCGGAATCAGTCCCGCGGGGGCCAAAACAGCCGCACCGGCTGGGACTGCGACGCTGGCGACCCCTCTGCCTGGGTATCTCCTGGTCTGTGGGCAATAAGAGTTCGTCTGGAAATGCGGCGTCCACTCACCCTCTGCACTTCAACTGGGAGCTGAAGTCCTGAGCTGTTCTTAGGCGGACATCTTGAAAGTCCCTCCAGAAACCCTTTCTTTGGAGAATGTAGAAACAGTCATTTCCAGCCCCAGAGATGCATATAAAAGTTAGCAGTAAGAATGCTTTTAAAACACAGAAACCCACTTCGTACAAACTGATGTGCTGTGTGTTGGTTCCATTTAGGAAGTTGCATCTATGTTTAGATTCAGCGAGGGAGAAACACGTTTCTTCTAAAAGCTGCGTTTTGACATTCCAGAGTGGATGGGAGTACAGACTGTAAAGAGAAATATCTTTGTCTAAAACCAAAACGGAGCTATCTAGCAGAATGGTTGTCAATGTGTTTATTCAACTTCTAGGGCTAAACTCACGTGTGTTTGCAGCAGTTCAGAAACCCTTTCTTTGGAGAATGTAGAAACAGTCATTTCCAGCCCTAGAGACGCATATAAGAGTTAGCAGTAAGAATGCGTTTAAAACACAGAAGACCCGCTTCGTACAAACTGATGTGCTGTGTGTTGGTTCCTTTTAGGAAGTTACATCTATGTTTAGATTCAGCGAGGGAGAAACACGTTTCTTCTAAAAGCTGCGTTTTGACATTCCAGAGTGGATGGGAGAACAGGCTGTAAAGAGAAATACCTTGCTCTAAAACCAAAACGGAGCTATCTAGCAGAATGGTTGTCAATGTGTGTATTCAACATCCCGAGTTAAACTCATGTTTGTTTACAGCAGTTCAGAAACCCTTTCTTTGGAGAATGTAGAAACAGTCATTTCCAGCCCTAGAGACGCATATAAGAGTTACCAGTAAGAATGCGTTTAAAACACAGAAACCTCCTTCGTACAAACTGATGTGCTGTGTGTTGGTTCCTTTCAGGAAGTTGCATCTATGTTTAGATTCAGCGAGGGAGAAACACGTTTCTTCTAAAAGCTGCGTTTTGACATTCCAGAGTGGATGGGAGTACAGACTGTAAAGAGAAATATCTTTGTCTAAAACCAAAACGGAGCTATCTAGCAGAATGGTTGTCAATGTGAATATTCAACTTCTAGAGCTAAATTCACGTTTGTTTGCAGCAGTTCAGAAACCCTTTCTTTGAAGAATGTAGAAACAGTCATTTCCAGCCCCAGAGACGCATATAAGAGTTAGCAGTAAGAATGCGTTTATAACACAGAAACCCGCTTCGTACAAACTGATGTGCTGTGTGTTGGTTCATTTTAGGAAGTTACATCTGTGTTTAGGATCAGCGAGGGAGAAACACGTTTCTTCGAAAAGCTTCGTTTTGACATTCCAGAGTGGAAAGGAGAACAGGCTGTAAAGAGAAATACCTTGCTATAAAACCAAAATGGAACTGTCTAGCAGAATGGTTGTCAATGTGTGTATTCAACTTCCAGAGTTAAACTCATGTGTGTTTGCAGCAGTTCAGAAACCCTTTCTTTGTAGAATGTAGAAACAGTCATTTCCAGCCCTAGAGACGCATATAAGAGTTAGCAGTAAGAATGCGTTTAAAACACAGAACCCCGCTTCGTACAAACTGATGTGCTGTGTGTTGGTTCCTTTTAGGAAGTTGCATCTGTGTTTAGATTCAGGAGGGAGAAACACGTTTCTTCTAAAAGCTGCGTTTTGACATTCCAGAGTGGATGGGAGAACAGGCTTTAAAGAGAAATACCTTGCTCTAAAACCAAAACGGAGCTATCTAGCAGAATGGTTGTCAATGTGTGTATACAAATTCTAGAGTTAAACTCATGTGTGTTTGCAGGAGTTCAGAAACCCTTTCTTTGGAGAATGTAGAAACAGTCATTTCCAGCTCCAGAGATGCATATAAAAGTTAGCAGTAAGAATGCTTTTAAAACACAGAAACCCACTTCGTACAAACTGATGTCCTGTGTGTTGGTTCCATTTAGGAAGTTGCATCTATGTTTAGATTCAGCGAGGGAGAAACACGTTTCTTCTAAAAGCTGCGTTTTCACATTCCAGAGTGGATGGGAGTACAGACTGTAAAGAGAAATATCTTTGCCTAAAACCAAAACGGAGCTATCAAGCAGAATGGTTGTCAATGTGTGTATTCAACTTCTAGAGCTAAACTCTCGTGTGTTTGCAGCAGTTCAGAAACCCTCTCTTTGGAGAATGTAGAAACAGTCATTTCCAGCCACAGAGACGCATATAAGAGTTAGCAGTAAGAATGCGTTTAAAACACAGAAGACCCGCTTCGTACAAGCTGATGTGCTGTGTGTTGGTTCCTTTTAGGAAGTTACATCTATGTTTAGATTCAGCGAGGGAGAAACACGTTTCTTCTAAAAGCTGCGTTTTGAAATTCCAGAGTGGAAGGGAGAACAGGCTGTAAGGAGAAATACCTTGCTCTAAAACCAAAACGGAGCTATCTAGCAAAAGGGTTGTCAATGTGTGTATTCAACTTCCAGAGATAAACTCATGTGTGTTTGCAGCAGTTCAGAAACCCGTTCTTTGCAGAATGTAGAAACAGTCATTTCCAGCCCTAGAGACGCATATAAGAGTTTGCAGTAAGAGTGCGTTTAAAACACAGAAACCCGCTTCGTACAAACTGATGTGCTGTGTGTTGGTTCCTTTTAGGAAGTTGCATCTATGTTTAGATTCAGCGAGGGAGAAACACGTTTCTTCTAAAAGCTGCGTTTTGACATTCCAGAGTGGAAGGGAGAACAGGCTGTAAAGAGAAATACCTTGCTCTAAAACCAAAACGGAGCTATCTAGCAGAATGGTTGTCAATGTATGTATTCAACTTCCAGAGTTGAACTCATGTGTGTTTGCAGCAGTTCAGAAACCCTTTCTTTGGAGAATGTAGAAACAGTCATTTCCAGCCCCAGAGACGCATATAAGAGTTAGCTGTAAGAATGCGTTTAAAACACAGAAACCGACTTCGTACAAACTGATGTGCTGTGTGTTGGTTCCTTTTAGGAAGTTGCATCTATGTTTAGATTCAGCGAGGGAGAAACACGTTTCTTCTAAAAGCTGCGTTTTGACATTCCAGAGTGGATGGGAGTACAGACTGTAAAGAGAAATATCTTTGTCTAAAACCAAAACGGAGCTATCTAGCAGAATGGTTGTCAATGTGAGTATTCAACTTCTAGAGCTAAATTCACGTGTGTTTGCAGCAGTTCACAAACCCTTTCTTTGGAGAATGTAGAAAAAGTCATTTCCAGCCCTAGAGACGCATATAAGAGTTAGCAGTAAGAATGCGTTTAAAACACAGAAGACCCGCTTCTTACAAACTGATGTGCTCTGTGTTGGTTCCTTTTAGGAAGTTGCATCTATGTTTAGATTCAGCGAGGGAGAAACACGTTTCTTCTAAAAGCTGCGTTTTGACATTCCAGAGTGGATGGGAGAACAGGCTGTAAAGAGAAATACTTTGCTCTAAAACCAAAACGGAGCTATCTAGCAGAATGGTTGTCAATGTGTGTATTCAACTTCCAGAGTTAAACTCATGTGTGTTTGCAGCACTTCAGAAACCCTTTCTTTGAAGAATGTAGAAACAGTCATTTCCAGCCCCAGAGACGCATATAAGAGTTAGCAGTAAGAATGCTTTTAAAACACAGAAACCCACTTCGTACAAACTGATGTGCTGTGTGTTGGTTCATTTTAGGAAGTTGCATCTATGTTTAGATTCAGCGAGGGAGAAACACGTTTCTTCTAAAAGCTGCGTTTTCACATTCCAGAGTGGATGGGAGTACAGACTGTAAAGAGAAATATCTTTGTCTAAAACCAAAACGGAGCTATCTAGCAGAATGGTTGTCAATGTGTGTATTCAACTTCTAGAGCTAAACTCACGTGTGTTTGCAGCAGTTCAGAAACCCTTTCTTTGGAGAATGTAGAAACAGTCATTTCCAGCCCTAGAGACGCATATAAGAGTTAGCAGTAAGAATGAGTTTAAAACACAGAAGACCCGCTTCGTACAAACTGATGTGCTGTGTGTTGGTTCCTTTTAGGAAGTTACATCTATGTTTAGATTCAGCGAGGGAGAAACACGTTTCTTCTAAAAGCTGCGTTTTGACATTCCAGAGTGGATGGGAAAACAGGCTGTAAAGAGAAATACCTTGCTCTAAAACCAAAACGGAACTGTCTAGCAGAATGGTTGTCAATGTGTGTATTCAACTTCCAGAGTTAAACTCATGTTTGTTTACAGCAGTTCAGAAACCCTTTCTTTGGAGAATGTAGAAACAGTCATTTCCAGCCCTAGAGACGCATATAAGAGTTAGCAGTAAGAATGCGTTTAAAACACAGAAGACCCGCTTCGTACAAACTGATGTGCTGTGTGTTGGTTCCTTTTAGGAAGTTGCATCTATGTTTAGATTCAGCGAGGGAGAAACACATTTCTTCTAAAAGCTGCGTTTTGACATTCCAGAATGGATGGGAGAACAGGCTGTAAAGAGAAATAACTTGCTCTAAAACCAAAACGGAGCTATCTAGCATAATGGTTGTCAATGTGTGTATTCAACTTCCAGAGTTAAACTCATGTGTGTTTGCAGCACTTCAGAAACCCTTTCTTTGAAGAATGTAGAAACAGTCATTTCCAGCCCCAGAGACGCATATAAGAGTTAGCAGAAAGAATGTTTTTAAAACACAGAAACCCCCTTCGTACAAACTGATGTGCTGTGTGTTTGTTCCTTTCAGGAAGTTGCATCTATGTTTAGATTCAGCGAGGGAGAAACACGTTTCTTCTAAAAGCTGCGTTTTGACATTCCAGAGTGGATGGGAGTACAGACTGTAAAGAGAAATATCTTTGTCTAAAACCAAAACGGAGCTATCTAGCAGAATGGTTGTCAATGTGAGTATTCAACTTCTAGAGCTAAATTCACGTTTGTTTGCAGCAGTTCAGAAACCCTTTCTTTGAAGAATGTAGAAACAGTCATTTCCAGCCCCAGAGACGCATATAAGAGTTAGCAGTAAGAATGCGTTTATAACACAGAAACCCGCTTCGTACAAACTGATGTGCTGTGTGTTGGTTCATTTTAGGAAGTTACATCTATGTTTAGGATCAGCGAGGGAGAAACACGTTTCTTCGAAAAGCTGCGTTTTGACATTCCAGAGTGGAAGGGAGAACAGGCTGTAAAGAGAAATACCTTGCTATAAAACCAAAATGGAACTGTCTAGCAGAATGGTTGTCAATGTGTGTATTCAACTTCCAGAGTTAAACTCATGTGTGTTTGCAGCAGTTCAGAAACCCTTTCTTTGGAGAATGTAGAAACAGTCATTTCCAGCCCTAGAGACGCATATAAGAGTTAGCAGTAAGAATGCGTTTAAAACACAGAACCCCGCTTCATACAAACTGATGTGCTGTGTGTTGGTTCCTTTCAGGAAGTTGCATCTATGTTTAGATTCAGCGAGGGAGAAACACGTTTCTTCTAAAAGCTGCGTTTTGACATTCCAGAGTGGATTGGAGTACAGACTGTAAAGAGAAATACCTTGCTCTAAAACCAAAATGGAGCTATCTAGCAGAATGGTTGTCAATGTGTGTATACAAATTCTAGAGTTAAACTCATGTGTGTTTGCAGGAGTTCAGAAACCCTTTCTTTGGAGAATGTAGAAACAGTCATTTCCAGCTCCAGAGATGCATATAAAAGTTAGCAGTAAGAATGCTTTTAAAACACAGAAACCCACTTCGTACAAACTGATGTCCTGTGTGTTGGTTCCATTTAGGAAGTTGCATCTATGTTTAGATTCAGCGAGGGAGAAACACGTTTCTTCTAAAAGCTGCGTTTTCACATTCCAGAGTGGATGGGAGTACAGACTGTAAAGAGAAATATCTTTGCCTAAAACCAAAACGGAGCTATCAAGCAGAATGGTTGTCAATGTGTGTATTCAACTTCTAGAGCTAAACTCTCGTGTGTTTGCAGCAGTTCAGAAACCCTCTCTTTGGAGAATGTAGAAACAGTCATTTCCAGCCACAGAGACGCATATAAGAGTTAGCAGTAAGAATGCGTTTAAAACACAGAAGACCCGCTTCGTACAAGCTGATGTGCTGTGTGTTGGTTCCTTTTAGGAAGTTACATCTATGTTTAGATTCAGCGAGGGAGAAACACGTTTCTTCTAAAAGCTGCGTTTTGAAATTCCAGAGTGGAAGGGAGAACAGGCTGTAAGGAGAAATACCTTGCTCTAAAACCAAAACGGAGCTATCTAGCAAAAGGGTTGTCAATGTGTGTATTCAACTTCCAGAGATAAACTCATGTGTGTTTGCAGCAGTTCAGAAACCCGTTCTTTGCAGAATGTAGAAACAGTCATTTCCAGCCCTAGAGACGCATATAAGAGTTTGCAGTAAGAGTGCGTTTAAAACACAGAAACCCGCTTCGTACAAACTGATGTGCTGTGTGTTGGTTCCTTTTAGGAAGTTGCATCTATGTTTAGATTCAGCGAGGGAGAAACACGTTTCTTCTAAAAGCTGCGTTTTGACATTCCAGAGTGGAAGGGAGAACAGGCTGTAAAGAGAAATACCTTGCTCTAAAACCAAAACGGAGCTATCTAGCAGAATGGTTGTCAATGTATGTATTCAACTTCCAGAGTTGAACTCATGTGTGTTTGCAGCAGTTCAGAAACCCTTTCTTTGGAGAATGTAGAAACAGTCATTTCCAGCCCCAGAGACGCATATAAGAGTTAGCTGTAAGAATGCGTTTAAAACACAGAAACCGACTTCGTACAAACTGATGTGCTGTGTGTTGGTTCCTTTTAGGAAGTTGCATCTATGTTTAGATTCAGCGAGGGAGAAACACGTTTCTTCTAAAAGCTGCGTTTTGACATTCCAGAGTGGATGGGAGTACAGACTGTAAAGAGAAATATCTTTGTCTAAAACCAAAACGGAGCTATCTAGCAGAATGGTTGTCAATGTGAGTATTCAACTTCTAGAGCTAAATTCACGTGTGTTTGCAGCAGTTCACAAACCCTTTCTTTGGAGAATGTAGAAAAAGTCATTTCCAGCCCTAGAGACGCATATAAGAGTTAGCAGTAAGAATGCGTTTAAAACACAGAAGACCCGCTTCTTACAAACTGATGTGCTCTGTGTTGGTTCCTTTTAGGAAGTTGCATCTATGTTTAGATTCAGCGAGGGAGAAACACGTTTCTTCTAAAAGCTGCGTTTTGACATTCCAGAGTGGATGGGAGAACAGGCTGTAAAGAGAAATACTTTGCTCTAAAACCAAAACGGAGCTATCTAGCAGAATGGTTGTCAATGTGTGTATTCAACTTCCAGAGTTAAACTCATGTGTGTTTGCAGCACTTCAGAAACCCTTTCTTTGAAGAATGTAGAAACAGTCATTTCCAGCCCCAGAGACGCATATAAGAGTTAGCAGTAAGAATGCTTTTAAAACACAGAAACCCACTTCGTACAAACTGATGTGCTGTGTGTTGGTTCATTTTAGGAAGTTGCATCTATGTTTAGATTCAGCGAGGGAGAAACACGTTTCTTCTAAAAGCTGCGTTTTCACATTCCAGAGTGGATGGGAGTACAGACTGTAAAGAGAAATATCTTTGTCTAAAACCAAAACGGAGCTATCTAGCAGAATGGTTGTCAATGTGTGTATTCAACTTCTAGAGCTAAACTCACGTGTGTTTGCAGCAGTTCAGAAACCCTTTCTTTGGAGAATGTAGAAACAGTCATTTCCAGCCCTAGAGACGCATATAAGAGTTAGCAGTAAGAATGAGTTTAAAACACAGAAGACCCGATGCGTACAAACTGATGTGCTGTGTGTTGGTTCCTTTTAGGAAGTTACATCTATGTTTAGATTCAGCGAGGGAGAAACACGTTTCTTCTAAAAGCTGCGTTTTGACATTCCAGAGTGGATGGGAAAACAGGCTGTAAAGAGAAATACCTTGCTCTAAAACCAAAACGGAACTGTCTAGCAGAATGGTTGTCAATGTGTGTATTCAACTTCCAGAGTTAAACTCATGTTTGTTTACAGCAGTTCAGAAACCCTTTCTTTGGAGAATGTAGAAACAGTCATTTCCAGCCCTAGAGACGCATATAAGAGTTAGCAGTAAGAATGCGTTTAAAACACAGAAGACCCGCTTCGTACAAACTGATGTGCTGTGTGTTGGTTCCTTTTAGGAAGTTGCATCTATGTTTAGATTCAGCGAGGGAGAAACACATTTCTTCTAAAAGCTGCGTTTTGACATTCCAGAATGGATGGGAGAACAGGCTGTAAAGAGAAATAACTTGCTCTAAAACCAAAACGGAGCTATCTAGCATAATGGTTGTCAATGTGTGTATTCAACTTCCAGAGTTAAACTCATGTGTGTTTGCAGCACTTCAGAAACCCTTTCTTTGAAGAATGTAGAAACAGTCATTTCCAGCCCCAGAGACGCATATAAGAGTTAGCAGAAAGAATGTTTTTAAAACACAGAAACCCCCTTCGTACAAACTGATGTGCTGTGTGTTTGTTCCTTTCAGGAAGTTGCATCTATGTTTAGATTCAGCGAGGGAGAAACACGTTTCTTCTAAAAGCTGCGTTTTGACATTCCAGAGTGGATGGGAGTACAGACTGTAAAGAGAAATATCTTTGTCTAAAACCAAAACGGAGCTATCTAGCAGAATGGTTGTCAATGTGAGTATTCAACTTCTAGAGCTAAATTCACGTTTGTTTGCAGCAGTTCAGAAACCCTTTCTTTGAAGAATGTAGAAACAGTCATTTCCAGCCCCAGAGACGCATATAAGAGTTAGCAGTAAGAATGCGTTTATAACACAGAAACCCGCTTCGTACAAACTGATGTGCTGTGTGTTGGTTCATTTTAGGAAGTTACATCTATGTTTAGGATCAGCGAGGGAGAAACACGTTTCTTCGAAAAGCTGCGTTTTGACATTCCAGAGTGGAAGGGAGAACAGGCTGTAAAGAGAAATACCTTGCTATAAAACCAAAATGGAACTGTCTAGCAGAATGGTTGTCAATGTGTGTATTCAACTTCCAGAGTTAAACTCATGTGTGTTTGCAGCAGTTCAGAAACCCTTTCTTTGGAGAATGTAGAAACAGTCATTTCCAGCCCTAGAGACGCATATAAGAGTTAGCAGTAAGAATGCGTTTAAAACACAGAACCCCGCTTCATACAAACTGATGTGCTGTGTGTTGGTTCCTTTTAGGAAGTTGCATCTGTGTTTAGATTCAGGAGGGAGAAACACGTTTCTTCTAAAAGCTGCGTTTTGACATTCCAGAGTGAATGGGAGAACAGGCTGTAAAGAGAAATACCTTGCTCTAAAACCAAAACGGAGCTATCTAGCAGAGTGGTTGTCAATGTGTGTATTCAACTGCCAGAGATAAACTCACGTGTGTTTGCAGCAGTTCAGAAACCCTTTCTTTGGAGAATGTAGAAACAGTCATTTCCAGCCCCAGAGACGCATATAAGAGTTAGCAGTAAGAATGCTTTTAAAACACAGAAACCCGCTTCGTACAAACTGATGTGCTGTGTGTTGGTTCCTTTTAGGAAGTTGCATCTATGTTTAGCTTCAGCGAGGGAGAAACACGTTTCTTCTAAAAGCTGCGTTTTGACATTCCAGAGTGGATGGGAGAAGAGGCTGTAAAGAGAAATACCTTGCTATAAAACCAAAACGGAACTGTCTAGCAGAATGGTTGTCAATGTGTGTATTCAACTTCCAGAGCTAAACTCATGTTTCTTTACAGCAGTTCAGAAACCCTTTCTTTGGAGAATGTAGAAACAGTCATTTCCAGCCCTAGAGACGCATATAAGAGTTAGAGTAAGAATGCGTTTGAAACACAGAAACCCGTTTCGTACCAACTGATGTGCTGTGTGTTGGTTCCTTTTAGGAAGTTACATCTATGTTTAGATTCAGCGAGGGAGAAACACGTTTCTTCTAAAAGCTGCGTTTTGACATTGCAGAGTGGATGGGAGAACAGGCTGTAAAGATAAATACCTTGCTCTAAAACAAAAACGGAACGATCTAGCAGAATGGTTGTCAATGTGTGTATTCAACTTCCAGAGTTAAACTCATGTGTGTTTGCAGCAGTTCAGAAACCCTTTCTTTGAAGAATGTGGAAACAGTCATTTCCATCCCCAGAGACGTATATAAGAGTTAGCAGTAAGAATGCTTTTAAAATACAGAAACCCGCTTCGTACAAACTGATGTGCTGTGTGTTGGTTCCTTTCAGGAAGTTGCATCTATGTTTAGATTCAGCGAGGGAGAAACACGTTTCTTCTAAAAGCTGCGTTTTCACATTCCAGAGTGGATGGGAGTACAGACTGTAAAGAGAAATATCTTTCTCTAAAACCAAAACGGAGCTATCTAGCAGAATGGTTATCAATGTGAGTATACCAATTCTAGAGTTAAACTCATGTGTGTTTGCAGCAGTTCAGAAATTCTTTCTTTGGAGAATGTAGAAACAGTCATTTCCAGCTCCAGAGATGCATATAAAAGTTAGCAGTAAGAATGCTTTTAAAACACAGAAACCCACTTCGTACAAACTGATGTCCTGTGCGTTGGTTCCATTTAGGAAGTTGCATCTATGTTTAGATTCAGCGAGGGAGAAACACGTTTCTTCCAAAAGCTGCGTTTTAACATTCCAGAGTGGATGGGAGTACAGACTGTAAAGAGAAATATCTTTGTCTAAAACCAAAACGGAGCTATCTAGCAGAATGGTTATCAATGTGAGTATTCAACTTCTAGAGCTAAATTCACGTGTGTTTGCAGCAGTTCACAAACTCTTTCTTTGGAGAATGTAGAAAAAGTCATTTCCAGCCCTAGAGACGCATATGTGAGTTAGCAGAAAGAATGCGTTTAAAACACAGAAGACCCGCTTCTTACAAACTGATGTGCTCTGTGTTGGTTCCTTTTAGGAAGTTGCATCTATGTTTAGATTCAGCGAGGGAGAAACACGTTTCTTCTAAAAGCTGCGTTTTGACATTCCAGAGTGGATGGGAGAACAGGCTGTAAAGAGAAATACCTTGCTCTAAAACCAAAACGGAGCTATCTAGCAGAGTGGTTGTCAATGTGTGTATTCAACTGCCAGAGATAAACTCACGTGTGTTTGCAGCAGTTCAGAAACCCTTTCTTTGGAGAATGTAGAAACAGTCATTTCCAGCCCCAGAGACGCATATAAGAGTTAGCAGTAAGAATGCTTTTAAAACACAGAAACCCGCTTCGTACAAACTGATGTGGTGTGTGTTGGTTCCTTTTAGGAAGTTGCATCTATGTTTAGATTCAGCGAGGGAGAAACACGTATCTTCTAAAGGCAGCGTTTTGACATTCCAGAGTGGATGGGAATACAGACTGTAAAGAGAAATATCTTTGTCTAAAACCAAAACGGAGCTATCTAGCAGAATGGTTGTCAATGTGTGTATTCAACTTCTAGAGCTAAACTCACGTGTGTTTGCAGCATTTCAGAAACCCTTTCTTTGGAGAATGTAGAAACAGTCATTTCCAGCCCTAGAGACGCATATAAGAGTTAGCAGTAAGAATGCGTTTAAAACACAGAAGACCCGCTTCATACAAACTGATGTGCTGTGTGTTGGTTCCATTTAGGAAGTTGCATCTATGTTTAGATTCAGTGAGGGAAAAAGACTTTTCTTCTAAAAGCTGCGTTTTGATATTCCAGAGTTGAAGGGAGAACAGGCTGTAAAGAGAAATACCTTGCTATAAAACCAAAACAAAACTGTCTAGCAGAATGGTTGTCAATGTGTGTATTCAACTTCCAGAGTTAAACTCATGTTTGTTTACAGCAGTTCAGAAACCGTTTCTTTGGAGAATGTAGAAACAGTCATTTCCAGCCCTAGAGACGCATATTAGAGTTAGCAGTAAGAATGCGTTTAAAACACAGAAGACCCGCTTCGTACAAACTGATGTGCTGTGTGTTGGTTCCTTTTAGGAAGTTACATCTATGTTTAGATTCAGCGAGGGAGAAACACGTTTCTTCTAAAAGCTGCGTTTTGACATTCCAGAACGGATGGGAGAACAGGCTGTAAGGAGAAATACATTGCTCTAAAACCAAAACGGAGCTATCTAGCAGAATGGTTTTCAATGTGTGTATTCAACTTCCAGAGTTAAACTCATGTGTGTTTGCAGAACTTCAGAAACCCTTTCTTTGAAGAATGTAGAAACAGTCATTTACAGCCCCAGAGACGCATATAAGAGTTAGCAGTAAGAATGCTTTTAAAACACAGAAACCCGCTTCGTACAAACTGATGTGCTGTGTGTTGGTTCCTTTTAGGAAGTTGCATCTATGTTTAGCTTCAGCGAGGGAGAAACACGTTTCTTCTAAAAGCTGCGTTTTCACATTCCAGAGTGGATTGGCGAACAGGCTGTAAAGAGAAATACCTTGCTATAAAACCAAAACGGAACTGTCTAGCAGAATGGTTGTCAATGTGTGTATTCAACTTCCAGAGTTAAACTCCTGTTTGTTTACAGCAGTTCAGAAACCCTTTCTTTGGAGAATGTAGAAACAGTCATTTCCAGCCCTAGAGACGCATATAAGAGTTAGCAGTAAGAATGCGTTTAAAACACAGAAACCCGCTTCGTACAAACTGATGAGCTGTGTGTTGGTTCCTTTTAGGAAGTTACATCTATGTTTAGATTCAGCGAGGGAGAAACACGTTTCTTCTAAAAGCTGCGTTTTGACATTCCAGAGTGGATGGGAGAACAGGCTGTAAACATAAATACCTTGCTCTAAAACCAAAACGGAGCTATCTAGCAGAATGGTTGTCAATGTGTGTATTCAACTTCCAGAGTTAAACTCATGTGTGTTTGCAGCAGTTCAGAAACCCTTTCTTTGGAGAATGTAGAAACAGTCATTTCCAGCCCCAGAGACGCATATAAGAGTTAGCAGTAAGAATGCGTTTAAAACACAGAAACCCGCTTCGTACAAACTGATGTGCTGTGTGTTGGTTCATATTAGGAAGTTGCATCTATGTTTAGATTCAGCGAGGGAGAAACACGTTTGTTCTAAAAGCTGCGTTTTGACATTCCAGAGTGGATGGGAGTGCAGACTGTAAAGAGAAATATCTTTGTCTAAAATCAAAACGGAGCTATCTAGCAGAATGGTTGTCAATGTGTATATTCAACTTCTAGAGCTAAACTCACGTGTGTTTGTAGCAGTTCAGAAACCCTTTTTTGGAGAATGTAGAAACAGTCATTTCCAGCCCTAGAGACACATATAGGAGTTAGCAGTTAGAATGCGTTTAAAACACAGAAGACCCGCTTCGTAAAAACTGATGTGCTGTGTGTTGGTTCCTTTCAGGAAGTTGCATCTATGTTTAGATTCAGCGGGGGAGAAACACGTTTCTTCTAAAAGCTGCGTTTTGACATTCCAGAGTGGATGGGAGTACAGACTGTAAAGAGAAATATCTTTGTCTAAAACCAAAACGGAGCTATCTAGCAGAATGGTTGTCAATGTGAGTATTCAACTTCTAGAGCTAAGTTCACGTGTGTTTGCAGCTGTTCACAAACCCTTTCTTTGTAGAATGTAGAAAGAGTCATTTCCAGCCCTAGAGATGCATATAAGAGTTAGCAGTAAGAATGCGTTTAAAACACATAAGACCCGCTTCTTACAAAATGTTGTGCTCTGTGTTGGTTCCTTTTAGGAAGTTGCATCTATGTTTAAATTCAGCGAGGAAGAAACACATTTCTTCTAAAACCGGCGTTTTGACATTCCAGAGTGGATGGGAGAACAGGCTGTAAAGATAAATACCTTGCTCTAAAACCAAAACGCAGCTATCTAGCAGAATGGTTGTCAATGTGTGTATTCAACTTCCAGAGTTAAACTCATTTGTGTTTGCAGCACTTCAGAAACCCTTTCTTTGAAGAATGTAGAAACAGTCATTTCCAGCCCCAGAGACGCATATAAGAGTTAGCAGTAAGAATGCGTTTATAAAACAGAAACCCGCTTCGTACAAACTGATGTGCTGTGTGTTGGTTCATCTTAGGAAGTTACATCTATGTTTAGATTCAGCGAGGGAGAAACACGTTTCTTCTAAAAGCTGTGTTTTGACATTCCAGAGTGGAAGGGAGAACAGGCTGTAAAGAGAAATACCTTGCTCTAAAACCAAAACGGAGCTATCTAGCAGAATGGTTGTCAATGTGTGTATTCAACTTCCAGAGTTAAACTCATGTGTGTTTGCAGCAGTTCAGAAACCCTTTCTTTGGAGAATGTAGAAACAGTCATTTCCAGCCCCAGAGACGCATATAAGAGTTAGCAGTAAGAATGCGTTTAAAACACAGAAACCCGCTTCGTACAAACTGATGTGCTGTGTGTTGGTTCATATTAGGAAGTTGCATCTATGTTTAGATTCAGCGAGGGAGAAACACGTTTGTTCTAAAAGCTGCGTTTTGACATTCCAGAGTGGATGGGAGTGCAGACTGTAAAGAGAAATATCTTTGTCTAAAACCAAAACGGAGCTATCTAGCAGAATGGTTGTCAATGTGTGTATTCAACTTCTAGAGCTAAACTCACGTGTCTTTGCAGCAGTTCAGAAACCCTTTCTTTGGAGAATGTAGAAACAGTCATTTCCAGCCCTAGAGGCGCATATAAGAGTTAACTGTAAGAATGCGTTTAAAACACAGAAACCGACTTCGTACAAACTGATGTGCTGTGTGTGGTTCCTTTTAGGAAGTTGCATCTATGTTTAGATTCAGCGAGGGAGAAACACGTTTCTTCTAAAAGCTGCGTTTTGACATTCCAGAGTGGATGGGAGAACAGGCTGTAAAGAGAAATACCTTGCTCTAAAACCAAAACGGAGCTATCTAACAGAAGGGTTGTCAATGTGTGTATTCAACTTCCAGAGATAAACTCATGTGTGTTTGCAGCAGTTCAGAAACCCTTTCTTTGCAGAATGTAGAAACAGTCATTTCCAGCCCCAGAGACGCATATAAGAGTTAGCAGTAAGAATGCGTTTAAAACACAGAAACTCGCTTCGTACAAACTGATGTGCTGTGTGTTGGTTCCTTTTAGGAAGTTGCATCTATGTTTAGATTCAGCGAGGGAGAAACACGTTTCTTCTAAAAGCTGCATTTTGACATTCCAGAGTTGAAGGGAGAACAGGCTGTAAAGAGAAATACCTTGCTCTAAAACCAAAACGGAGCTATCTAGCAGAATGCTTGTCAATGTGTGTATTCAACTTAGAGAGTTAAACTCATGTGTGTTTGCTGCAGTTCAGAAACCCTTTCTTTGGAGAATGTAGAAAGAGTCATTTCCAGCCACAGAGACGCATTTAAGAGTTAGCTGTAAGAATGCGTATAAAACACAGAAACCGACTTCGTACAAACTGATGTGCTGTGTGTTGGTTCCTTTTAGGAAGTTGCATCTATGTTTAGATTCAGCGAGGGAGAAACACGTTTCTTCTAAAAGCTGCGTTTTGACATTCCAGAGTGGATGGGAGAACAGGCTGTAAAGAGAAATACCTTGCTCTAAAACCAAAACGGTGCTATCTAGCAGAAGGGTTGTCAATGTGTGTATTCAACTTCCAGAGATAAACTCATGTGTGTTTGCAGCAGTTCAGAAACACTTTCTTTGCAGAATGTAGAAAGAGTCATTTCCAGCCCTAGAGACGCATATAAGAGTTAGCAGTAAGAATGCGTTTAAAACACAGAAACCCGCTTCGTACAAACTGATGTGCTGTGTGTTGGTTCCTTTTAGGAAGTTGCATCTATGTTTAGATTCAGCGAGGGAGAAACACGTTTCTTCTAAAAGCTGCGTTTTGACATTCTAGGGTGGATGGGAGAACAGGCTGTATAGAGAAAAACCTTGCTCTAAAACCAAAACGGAGCAATCTAGCAGAGTGGTTGTCAATGTGAGTATTCAAGTGCCAGAGATAAACTCACGTGTCTTTGCAGCAGTTCAGAAACCCTTTCTTTGGAGAATGTAGAAACAGTCATTTCCAGCCCCAGAGTCGCATATAAGAGTTAGCAGTAAGAATGCTTTTAAAACACAGAAACCCGCTTCGTACAAACTGTTGTGCTGTGTGTTGGTTCCTTTCAGGAAGTTGCATCTATGTTTAGATACAGCGAGGGAGAAACAGGTTTCTTCTAAAAGCTGCGTTTTGACATTCCAGAGTGGATTGGAGTACAGACTGTAAAGAGAAATATCTTTTTCTAAAACCAAAACGGAGCTATCTAGCAGAATGGTTGTCAATGTGTGTATTCAACTTTTAGAGCTAAATTCACGTGTGTTTGCAGCAGTTCAGAAACCCTTTCTTTGGAGAATGTAGAAAAAGTCATTTCCAGCCCTAGAGACGCATGTAAGAGTTAGCAGTAAGAATGCGTTTAAAACACAGAAACCCGATTCGTACAAACTGATGTGCTGTGTGTTGGTTCCTTTTAGGAAGTTGCATCTATGTTTAGATTCAGGGAGGGAGAAACACGTTTCTTCTAAAAGCTGCGTTTTGACATTCCAGAGTGGATGGGAGAACAGGCTGTAAAGAGAAATACCTTGCTCTAAAACAAAAACGGAGCTATCTAGCAGAGTGGTTGTCAATGTGTGTATTCAACTGCCAGAGATAAACTCACGTGTGTTGCAGCAGTTCAGAAACCCTTTCTTTGGAGAATGTAGAAACAGTCATTTCCAGCCGTAGAGACGCATATAAGAGTTAGCAGTAATATTGCGTTTAAAACACAGAAGACCCGCTTCGTACAAACTGATGTGCTGTGTGTTGCTTCCTTTTAGGAAGTTGCATCTATGTTTAGATTCAGCGAGGGAGAAACACGTTTCTTCTAAAAGCTGCGTTTTGACATTCCAGAGTGGATGGGAATACAGACTGCAAAGAGAAATATCTTTGTCTAAAACCAAAACGGAGCTATCTAGCAGAATGGTTGTCAATGTGAGTATTCAACTTCTAGAGGTAAATTCACGTGTGTTTGCAGCAGTTCATAAACCCTTTCTTTGGAGAATGTAGAAAAAGTCATTTCCAGCCCTAGAGACGCATATAAGAGTTAGCAGTAAGAATGCGTTTAAAACACAGAAGACCCGCTTCTTACAAACTGATGTGCTGTGTGTTGGTTCCTTTAAGGAAGTTGCATGTATGTTTAGCTTCAGCGAGGGAGAAACACGTTTCTTCTAAAAGCTGTGTTTTGGCATTCCAGAGTGGATGGAAGAACAGGCTGTAAAGAGAAATACCTTGCTATAAAACCAAAACAGAACTGTCTAGCAGAATTGTGGTCAATGTGTGTATTCAACTTCCAGAGTTAAACTCATGTTTGTTTACAGCAGTTCAGAAACCCTTTCTTTGGAGAATGTAGAAAGAGTCATTTCCAGCCCTAGAGACGCATATAAGAGTTAGCAGTAAGAATGGATTTAAAACACAGATACCCGCTTCGTACAAACTGATGTGCTGTGTGTTGGTTCCTTTTAGGAAGTTACATCTATGTTTAGATTCAGCGAGGGAGAAACACGTTTCTTCTAAAAGCTGCGTTTTGACATTCCAGAGTGGATGGGAGAACAGGCTGTAAAGAGAAATACCTTGCTCTAAAACCAAAACGGAGCTATCTAACATAATGGTTGTCAATGTGTCTATTCAACTTCCAGAGTTAAACTCATGTGTGTTTGCAGCAGTTCAGAAACCGTTTCCTTGAAGAATGTAGAAACAGTCATTTCCAGCCCCAGAGGCGTATATAAGAGTTAGCAGTAAAAATGCTTTTAAAAAACAGAAACCCGCTTCGTACAAACTGATGTGCTGTGTGTTGGTTCCTTTCAGAAATTTGCATCTATGTTTAGATTCAGCGACGGAGAAACACGTTTCTTCTAAAAGCTGCGTTTTGACATTCCAGAGTGGATGGGAGTACAGAGTGTAAAGAGAAATATCTTTGTCTAAAACCAAAACGGAGCTATCTAGCAGAATGGTTGTCAATGTGAGTATTCAACTTCTAGAGCTAAACTCACGTGTGTTTGCAGCAGTTCAGAAACCCTTTCTTTGGAGAATGTAGAAACAGTCATTTCCAGCCCTAGAGACGCATATAAGAGTTAGCAGTAAGAATGCGTTTAAAACACAGAAGACCCGCTTCGTACAAACTGATGTGCTGTGTGTTGGTTCCTTTTAGGAAGTTGCATCTATGTTTAGATTCAGCGAGAAAAAAAGACTTTTCTTCTAAAAGCTGCTTTTTGATATTCCAGAGTTGAAGGGAGAACAGGCTGTAAAGAGAAATACCTTGCTATAAAACCAAAACGGAACTGTCTAGCAGAATGGTTGCCAATGTGTGTATTCAACTTCCAGAGTTAAACTCATGTGTGTTTGCAGCAGTTCAGAAACCCTTTCTTTGGAGAATGTAGAAACAGTCATTTCCAGCCCTAGAGACGCATATAAGAGTCAGCAGTAAAAATGAGTTTAAAACACAGAAGACCCGCTTCGTACAAACTGATGTGCTGAGTGTTGGTTCCTTTTAGGAAGTTGCATCTATGTTTAGATTCAGCGAGGGAGAAACACGTTTCTTCTAAAAGCTGGGTCTTGACATTCTAGAGAGGATGGGAGTACAGACTGTAAAGAGAAATATCTTTGTCTAAAACCAAAACGGAGCTATCTAGCAGAATGGTTGTCAATGTGTGTATTCAACTTCTAGAGCTAAACTCACGTGTGTTTGTAGCAGTTCAGAAACCCTTTTTTGGAGAATGTAGAAACAGTCATTTCCAGCCCTAGAGACGCAAATAGGAGTTAGCAGTTAGAATGCGTTTAAAACACAGAAGACCCGCTTCGTACAAACTGATGTGCTGTGTGTTGGTTCCTTTTAGGAAGTTGCACCTATGTTTAGATTCAGCGAGGGAGAAACACGTTTCTTCTAAAAGCTGCGTTTTGACATTCCAGAGTGGATGGGAGAACAGGCTGTAAAGAGAAATACCTTGCTCTAAAACAAAAACGGAGCTATCTAGCAGAGTGGTTGTCAATGTGTGTATTCAACTTCCAGAGTTAAACTCATGTGTGTTTGCAGCAGTTCAGAAACCGTTTCTTTGAAGAATGTAGAAACAGTCATTTCCAGCCCCAGATACGTATATGAGTTCGCAGTAAGAATGCTTTTAAAAAACAGAAACCCGCTTCGTACAAACTGATGTGCTGTGTGTTGGTTCCTTTTAGGAAGTTGCATCTATGTTTAGATTCAGGGAGGAGAAACACGTTTCTTCTAAAAGCTGCGTTTTGACATTCCAGAGTGGATGGGAGTACAGAGTGTTAAGAGAAATATCTTTGTCTAAAACCACAACGGAGCTATCTAGCAGAATGGTTGTCAATGTGAGTATTCAACTTCTAGAGCTAAACTCACGTGTGTTTGCAGCAGTTCAGAAACCCTTTCTTTGGAGAATGTAGAAACAGTCATTTCCAGCCCTACAGACGCATATAAGAGTTAGCAGTAATAATGCGTTTAAAACACAGAAGGCCCGCTTCGTACAAACTGGTGTGCTGTGTGTTGGTTCCTTTTAGGAAGTTGCATCTATGTTTAGATTCAGCGAGGGAAAAAGACTTTTCTTCTAAAAGCTGCGTTTTGATATTCCAGAGTTGAAGGGAGAACAGGTTGTAAAGAGAAATACCTTGCTATAAAACCAAAACGGAGCTATCTAGCAAAATGGTTGTCAATGTGTGTATTCAACTTCCAGAGTTAAACTCATGTGTGTTTGCAGCAGTTCAGAAACCCTTTCTTTGGAGAATGTAGAAACAGTCATTTCCAGCCCCAGAGACGCATATAAGAGTCAGCAGTAAGAATGCGTTTAAAACACAGAAGACCCGCTTCGTACAAACTGATGTGCTGAGTGTTGGTTCCTTTTAGGAAGTTGCATCTATGTTTAGATTCAGCGAGGGAGAAACACGTTTCTTCTAAAAGCTGGGTCTTGACATTCTAGAGTGGATGGGAGTACAGACTGTAAAGAGAAATATCTTTGTCTAAAACCAAAACGGAGCTATCTAGCAGAATGGTTGTCAATGTGTGTATTCAACTTCTAGAGCTAAACTCACGTGTGTTTGTAGCAGTTCAGAAACCCTTTTTTGGAGAATGTAGAAACAGTCATTTCCAGCCCTAGAGACGCAAATAGGAGTTAGCAGTTAGAATGCGTTTAAAACACAGAAGACCCGCTTCGTACAAACTGATGTGCTGTGTGTTGGTTCCTTTTAGGAAGTTGCACCTATGTTTAGATTCAGCGAGGGAGAAACACGTTTCTTCTAAAAGCTGCGTTTTGACATTCCAGAGTGGATGGGAGAACAGGCTGTAAAGAGAAATACCTTGCTCTAAAACAAAAACGGAGCTATCTAGCAGAGTGGTTGTCAATGTGTGTATTCAACTTCCAGAGTTAAACTCATGTGTGTTTGCAGCAGTTCAGAAACCGTTTCTTTGAAGAATGTAGAAACAGTCATTTCCAGCCCCAGATACGTATATGAGTTCGCAGTAAGAATGCTTTTAAAAAACAGAAACCCGCTTCGTACAAACTGATGTGCTGTGTGTTGGTTCCTTTTAGGAAGTTGCATCTATGTTTAGATTCAGCGAGGAGAAACACGTTTCTTCTAAAAGCTGCGTTTTGACATTCCAGAGTGGATGGGAGTACAGAGTGTAAAGAGAAATATCTTTGTCTAAAACCACAACGGAGCTATCTAGCAGAATGGTTGTCAATGTGAGTATTCAACTTCTAGAGCTAAACTCACGTGTGTTTGCAGCAGTTCAGAATCCCTTTCTTTGGAGAATGTAGAAACAGTCATTTCCAGCCCTAGAGACGCATATAAGAGTTAGCAGTAAGAATGCGTTTAAAACACAGAAGACCCGCTTCGTACAAACTGATGTGCTGTGTGTTCGTTCCTTTTAGGAAGTTACATCTATGTTTAGATTCAGCGAGGGAGAAACACGTTTCTTCTAAAAGCTGCGTTTTGACATTCCAGAGTGGATGGGAGAACAGGCTGTAAAGAGAAATACCTTGCTCTAAAACCAAAACGGAGCTATCTAGCATAATGGTTGTCAATGTTTGTATATAGCTTCTAGAGTTAAACTCATGTGTGTTTGCAGCAGTTCAGAAACCCTTTCTTTGGAGAATGTAGAAACAGTCATTTCCAGCCCCAGAGATGCATATAAAAGTTAGCAGTAAGAATGCTTTTAAAACACAGAAACCCACTTCGTTCAAACTGATATGCTGTGTGTTGGTTCCATTTAGGAAGTTGCATCTATGTTTAGATTCAGCGAGGGAGAAACACGTTTCTTCTAAAAGCTGCGTTTTCACATTCCAGAGTGGATGGGAGTACAGACTGTAAAGAGAAATATCTTTGTCTAAAACCAAACGGAGCTGTCTAGCAGAATGGTTGTCAATGTGTGTATTCAACTTCTAGAGGTAAACTCTCGTTTGTTTGCAGCAGTTCAGAAACCCTTTCTTTGGAGAATGTAGAAACAGTCATTTCCAGCCCTAGAGACGCATATAAGAGTTAGCAGTAAGAATGCGTTTAAAACACAGAAGACCCGCTTCGTACAAACTGATGTGCTGTGTGTTGGTTCCTTTTAGGAAGTTACATCTATGTTTAGATTCAGCGAGGGAGAAACACGTTTCTTCTAAAAGCTGCGTTTTGACATTCCAGAGTGGATGGGAGAACAGGCTGTAAAGAGAAATACCTTGCTCTAAAACCAAAACGGAGCTATCTAGGAGAATGGTTGTCAGTGTGTGTATACAACTTCTAGAGTTAAACTCATGTGTGTTTGCAGCAGTTCAGAAACCCTTTCTTTTTTTTTTTTTTTTTTTGACACTTAGATTTTCTTTATTTTTTGCTATTATAAATTATGCTGAAGTATATGTCTGTGTATATGTGTATGTGTGTATGTTAGTGTGTGTATTCATTCATTTTTTTTTTATTGCATTTTAGGTTTTGGGGTACATGTGATGAACATGCAAGATTGTTGCATAGGTACACACATGGCAGTGTGCTTTTCTGCCTTCCGTCCCCTCACCTGTATCTGTCATTTCTCCCCATGCTATCTCTTCCCACCTCCCCACCCCCCGCCCCTCCCCCATTTCTCCCCAACAGACCCCAGTGTGTAGTGCTCCCCTCCCTGTGTCCATGTGTTCTCATTGTTCAACACCCGCCTATGAGCGAGAATATACGGTGTTTGATTTTCTGCTCTTGTGTCAGTTTGCTGAGAATGATGGTTTCCAGGTTCATCCATGTCCCTATAAAGGACGTGAACTCATCCTTTTTGATGGCTGCATAATATTCCATGGTGTATATGTACCACATTTTCCCTATCCAGTCTATCATCGTTGGGCATTTGGGTTGATTCCAGGTCTTTGCTATTGTAAACAGTGCTGCAATGAACATTCGTGTGCACGTGTCCTTGTAGTAGAATGATTTATAATCCTTTGGATATATACCCAGTAATGGGATTGCTGGGTCAAATGGGATTTCTATTTTTAGGTCCTTGAGGAATCGCCACACTGTCTTCCACAATGGTTGAATTAATTTACATTCCCACCAACAGTGTAAAAGTGTTCCTATTTCTCCACATCCTCTCCAGCATCTGTTGTTTCCCGATTTTTTAATGATCGCCATTCTAACTGGTGTGAGATGGTATCTCAATGTGGTTTTGATTTGCATTTCTCTGATGACCAGTGATGATGAGCATTTTTTCATATGTTTGTTGGCCTCCTGTATGTCTTCTTTTGTAAAGTATCTGTTCATATCCTTTGCCCATTTTTGAATGGGCTTGTTTGTTTTTTTCTTGTAGATCTGCTTTAGTTCTTTGTAAATTCTGGATATCAGCCCCTTGTCAGATGGGTAGACTGCAAAAATTTTTTCCCATTCTGTTGGTTGCCGATTCACTCTACTGACTGTTTCTTTTGCCGTGCAGAAGCTGTGGAGTTTGATTAGGTCCCATTTGTCTATTTTGGCTTTTGTTGCCATTGCTTTTGGCGTTTTGGTCATGAAGTCCTTGCCTACACCTATGTCCTGGATGGTTTTGCCTAGATTTTCTTCTAAGGTTTTTATGGTATTAGGTCTGATGTTTAAGTCTTTAATCCATCTGGAGTTAATTTTGGTGTAAGGTGTCAGGAAGGGGTCCTGTTTCTGCTTTCTGCACATGGCTAGCCAGTTTTCCCAACACCATTTATTAAACAGGGAGTCCTTTCCCCATTGCTTGTTTTTGTCAGGTTTGTCGAAGATCAGATGGTTGTGGGTATGTTGTATTTCCTGTGAGGCCTCTGTTCTGTTCCATTGGTCTATATCTCTGTTTTGGTACCAGTACCATGCTGTTTTGATTACTGTAGCCTTGTAGTATAGTTTGAAGTCCGGTAGTGTGATGCCTCCTGCTTTGTTCTTTTTGCTTAGAATTGACTTGGCTATGCGGGCTCTCTTTTGGTTCCATATGAAGTTTAAGGTGTTTTTTTCCAGTTCTGTGAAGAAGGTCATTGGTAGCTTGATGGGAATAGCGTTGAATCTGTAAATTACTTTGGGCAGTATGGCCATTTTCACGATGTTGATTCTTCCTAACCATGAACATGGAATGTTTCTCCATCTGTTTGTATCCTCTCTTATTTCGTTGAGCAATGGCTTGTAGTTCTCCTTGAAGAGGTCCTTTACGTTCCTTGTTAGTTGTATTCCTAGGTTCTTTATTCTCTTTGTAGCAATTGTGAATGGCAGTTCGTTCTTGATTTGGCTCTCTTGAAGTCTATTACTGGTGTATAGGAATGCTTGTGATTTTTGCACGTTGATTTTGTATCCTGAGACTTTGCTGAAGTTGTTTATCAGTTTCAGGAGATTTTGGGCTGAGATGATGGGGTCTTCCAGATATACAATCATGTCATCTGCAAATAGAGACAATTTGATTTCCTCCTTTCCAATTTGGATACCCTTTATTTCTTTTTCTTGCCTGATTGCTCTGGCTAGAACTTCCAGTACTATATTGAATAGGAGTGGTGAGAGAGGGCATCCTTGTCTAGTGCCAGATTTCAAAGGGAATGCTTCCAGTTTTTGCCCATTCAGTATGATATTGGTTGTTGGTTTGTCGTAAATAGCTTTTATTGTTTTGAGATACGTTCCGTCAATACCTAGTTTATTGAGGGTTTTTAGCATAAAGGGTTGTTGAATTTTGTCAAAAGCCTTCTCTGCATCAATCGAGATAATCATGTGGTTTTTGTCTTTGGTTCTGTTTATGTGGTGAATTACGTTTATGGACTTGCGTATGTTGAACCAGCCTTGCATCCCCGGGATGAATCCTACTTGATCATGGTGGATGAGCTTTTTGATATGCTGTTGCAATCGGTTTGCCAGTATTTTATTGAAGATTTTTGCATCTATGTTCATCATGGATATTGGCCTGAAATTTTCTTTTCTTGTTGAGTCTCTGCCGGGTTTTGGTATCAGGATGATGTTTGTCTCGTAAAATGATTTGGGAAGGATTCCCTCTTTTTGGATTGTCTGGAATAGTTTCAGAAGGAATGGTATCAGCTCCTCCTTGTATGTCTGGTAGAATTCAGCTGTGAACCCATCTGGACCTGGGCTTTTTTTGGGTGGTAGGCTCTTTATTGCTGCCTCGACTTCAGACCATGTTATTGGTCTATTCAGGGTTTCGGCTTCTTCCAGGTTTAGGCTTGGGAGGTTGCAGGTGTCCAGGAATTTATCCATTTCTTCCAGGTTTACTAGTTTATGTGCATAGAGTTGTTTGTAATAATCTCTGATGATGGTTTGGATTTCTGTGGAATCTGTGGTGATATCCCCTTTATCGTTTTTTATTGCATCAATTTGGTTATTCTCTCTTTTCTTTTTTATTAATCTGGCTAGTGGTCTGTCTATTTTGTTGATCTTTTCAAAAAACCAGCTCCTGGATTTATTGATTTTTTGAAGAGTTTTTTGTGTCTCTATTTCCTTCAGTTCTGCTCTGATCTTAGTTATTTCCTGTCTTCTGCTAGGTTTTGAGTTTTTTTTGATCTTGCTCCTCTAGCTCTTTCAATTTTGATGATAGGGTGTCAATTTTAGATCTCTCCTTTCTTCTCATGTGGGCACTCATTGCTATATATTTTCCTCTAGAGACTGCTTTAAATGTGTCCCAGAGATTCTGGTATGTTGTGTCTTCGTTCTCATTGGTTTCGAAGAACATCTTTATTTCTGCCTTCATTTCATTGTTTATCCAGTCAACATTCAAGAGCAAGTTGTTCAGTTTCCATGAAGCTGTGCGGTTCTGAGTTAGTTTCTGCATTCTGAGTTGTAACTCGATTGCACTGTGGTCTGAGAGACTGTTTGTTATGATTTCTGTTCTTTTGCATTTTCTGAGGAGTGATTTATTGCCAATTATGTGGTCAATTTTAGAGTAGGTGTGATGTGGTGCTGAGAAGAATGTATATTCTGTGCATTTGGGGTGGAGAGTTCTGTAAATGTCTATTAGGTTTGCTCGTTCCAGGTCTGTGTTCAGGTCCTGGATATCCTTGTTGATTTTCTGTCTGGTTGATCTGTCTAATATTGACAATGGGGTGTTAAAGTCTCCCACTATTATTGTGTGGGAGTCTAAGTCTCTTTGTAAGTTATTAAGAACTTGCCTTATGTATCTGGGTGCTCCTGTATTGGGTGCATATATATTTAGGATCGTTAGCTCTTCTTGTTGCAGTGATCCTTTTACCATTATGTAATGTCCTTCTTTGTCTCTTTTGATCTTTGTTGCTTTAAAGTCTATTTTATCAGAGATGAGAATTGCAACTCCTGCCTTTTTTTGCTCTCCATTTGCTTGGTAGATCTTCCTCCATCCCTTTATTTTGAGCCTTTGTGTATCCTTGCATGTAAGATGGGTTTCCTGGATACAGCACACTGATGGGTTTTGGCTTTTTATCCAATTTGCCAGTCTGTGTCTTTTGATTGGGGCATTTAATCCATTGACATTTAGGGATAGTATTGTTATGTGTGAATTTGATGCTGTCATTTTGATGCTACCTGGCTGTTTTGTTGGTTAGTTGATGCAGATTCTTGATTGTGTTGCTGCTTTTTTACCATTTGGTGTGTTTTTGGAGTGGCTGGTACTGGTTGTTCCTTTATATGTGTAGAGCCTCTTTCAGGAGTTCTTGTAGAGCAGGTTTGGTGGTGATGAAATCTCTGAGTGCTTGCTTGTTCACAAAGGATTTTATTTTTCATTCACTTATGAAGCTTAGTTTGGCTGGATAGGAGATTCTGGGTTGAAAGTTCTTTTCTTTAAGGATGTTGAATATTGGCCCCCAATCTCTTCTGGCTTGTAGGGTTTCTGCTGAGAGATCTGCTGTGAGTCTAATGGGCTTCCCTTTGTGGGTAACCCGACCTTTCTCTCTGGCTGCCCTTAGCATTTTCTCTTTCATTTCAACCCTGGTGAATCTGACGATTATGTGCCTTGGGGTTGCTCTTCTTGAGGAATATCTCTGTGGTGTTCTCTGTATTTCCTGGATTTGAATATTGGTCTGCCTTGCTAGGTTGGGGAAGTTTTCCTGGATAATATCCTGAAGAGTATTTTCCAGCTTGGATTCATTCTCTTCATCACATTCAGGTACACCTATCAGACGTAGATTAGGTCTTTTCACATAGTCCCACATTTCTTGAAGATTTTGTTCATTCCTTTTTGCGCTTTTTTCTCTGTTCTTGCCTTCTCTTTTTATTTCATTGAGTTGGTCTTCGACCTCTGATATCCTTTCTTCTGCTTGGTCAATTCGGCTGTTGAAGCTTGTGCATGCTTCACGAAGTTCTCGTGTTGCGTTTTTCAGCTCCATCAATTCACTTATTCTCCTCTCTATGCTGTCCATTCTCGTCAGCAGTTCGTCCAATCTTTTTTCAAGGTTCCTATTTTCTTTGCGATGGGTTAGAACATGTTCTTTTAGCTCATTGTAGTTTCTTGCTACCCATCTTCTGAAGTCTGATTCTGTCATTTCATCACCCTCCTTCTCCATCCGGTCTGGTTCCCTTGCTGGTGAGGAGTTGTGATCCCTTTTAGGAGGAGAGGTGTTCTGGTTTCGGGAGTTTTCCTCCTTTTTACACTGGTTTCTACCCATTTTTGTGGGTTTATCCACCTGTTGTCTGTCTCTGTCCCAGGGAGTTGGAGCTTTATGAGTTTCCGTTGCACTACTGCCTTTTTTGATTTTTTTTTTTTTTCAGGTCGGACCCGCCCAGCTAGCAGCACGCCTAGCCACTGCCTGCCCGCAGGGGCTTTGCTGAGCTGCTGTGGGCTCCGTCCAGCTGCCCTGAGCTCTTCCCTGTAGTCCTTTTTATATGGGCGTAGTTAGAACTGTCTGGGCAATGGTGGCCCCGCCTCTGTTATGGCGGACTCTCTCTGTTGTGGCAGGTTGCCTCGGCAACGGCGGGTTGCCTCGGCAACGGCAGCCTGCCTCCGTAGCGGTGGAGAGTCTCAGTAATGGCGGAAGCCCCTCCCCCACGGAGCCGGACCGTCCCGGTTCAGCTGTGCTTGGTTTGAAGGGCTCAACCCAGAGGGTTTCCAATTACTGTTTTTGTTTTCGTTGTTGTTGGGGGTGGAAGGCTGGGACCAACCGAGCCTGATCACCTGGCTCCCTGACTCAGAGTCTTTTCTTTTAAGTTGAACGACCACGCGTTCCGGTCGCTTGTTGAAAAGGCGCCGGGATCTCCCGTGCTGCGACTCACGGAGTCGGCTCGAACCGCGGCGCCGGCTCCTGGCGGATTTTTTGCCTAGGAATCTCCTGGCCTGGCTCGCTATTTCAGATGAATGGGCTATTCTGCCGTCTCAAGGCTCTGGTCGCCAGCTAAGAGGGCTCCCAGAACAGTGGCTTTTGTACGGAGAACCGCAGCAACAGGGAGTGGTCACAGCAGCCGCGCGGGCGGAATCAGCCCCGCGGGGGCCAAAACAGCCGCACCGGCTGGGACTGCGACGCTGGCGACCCCTCTGCCTGGGTATCTCCTGGTCTGTGGGCAATAAGAGTTCGTCTGGAAATGCGGCGTCCACTCACCCTCTGCACTTCAACTGGGAGCTGAAGTCCTGAGCTGTTCTTAGGCGGACATCTTGAAAGTCCCTCCAGAAACCCTTTCTTTGGAGAATGTAGAAACAGTCATTTCTAGCCCCAGAGATGCATATAAAAGTTAGCAGTAAGAATGCTTTTAAAACACAGAAACCCACTTCGTACAAACTGATGTGCTGTGTGTTGGTTCCATTTAGGAAGTTGCATCTATGTTTAGATTCAGCGAGGGAGAAACACGTTTCTTCTAAAAGCTGCGTTTTGACATTCCAGAGTGGATGGGAGTACAGACTGTAAAGAGAAATATCTTTGTCTAAAACCAAAACGGAGCTATCTAGCAGAATGGTTGTCAATGTGTTTATTCAACTTCTAGAGCTAAACTCACGTGTGTTTGCAGCAGTTCAGAAACCCTTTCTTTGGAGAATGTAGAAACAGTCATTTCCAGCCCTAGAGACGCATATAGGAGTTAGCAGTTAGAATGCGTTTAAAACACAGAAGACCCTCTTCGTACAAACTGATGTGCTGTGTGTTGGTTCCTTTTAGGAAGTTGCATCTATGTTTAGATTCAGCGAGGGAGAAACACGTTTCTTGTAAAAGCTGCGTTTTGACATTCTAGGGTGGATGGGAGAACAGGCTGTATAGAGAAATACCTTGCTCTAAAACCAAAACGGAGCTATCTAGCAGAGTGGTTGTAAATGTGTGTATTCAACTGCCAGAGATAAACTCACGTGTGTTTGCAGCAGTTCAGAAACCCTTTCTTTGGAGAATGTAGAAACAGTCATTTCCAGCCCCAGAGACGCATATAAGAGTTAGCAGTAAGAATGCGTTTAAAACACAGAAGACCCGCTTCGTACAAACTGATGTGCTGTGTGTTGGTTCCTTTTAGGAATTTGCATCTATGTTTAGATTCAGGGATGGAGAAACACGTTTGTTCTAAAAGCTGCGTTTTGACATTCCAGAGTGGAAGGGAGAACAGGCTGTAAAGAGAAATACCTTGCTCTAAAACCAAAACGGAGCTATCTAGCAGAATGGTTGTCAATGTGTGTATTCAACTTCCCGAGTTAAACTCATGTGTGTTTGCAGCAGTTAAGAAACCCTTTCTTTGGAGAATGTAGAAACAGTCATTTCCAGGCCCAGAGACGCATACAAGAGTTAGCAGTAAGAATGCTTTTAAAACACAGAAACCCGCTTCGTACAAACTGATGTGCTGTGTGTTGGTTCCTTTTAGGAAGTTGCATCTATGTTTAGATTCAGCAAGGGAGAAACACGTTTCTTCTAAAAGCTGCGTTTTGACATTCCAGAGTGGATCGGAATACAGACTGTAAAGAGAAATATCTTTGTCTAAAACCAAAACGGAGCTATCTAGCAGAATGGTTGTCAATGTGTGTATTCAACTTCTAGAGCTAAACTCACGTGTGTTTGCAGCAGTTCAGAAACCTTTTCTTTGGAGAATGTAGAAACAGTCATTTCCAGCCCTAGAGACGCATATAAGAGTTAGCAGTAAGAATGCGTTTAAAACACAGAAGACCCGCTTCGTACAAACTGATGTGCTGTGTGTTGGTTCCTTTTAGGAAGTTACATCTATGTTTAGATTCAGCGAGGGAGAAACACGTTTCTTCTAAAAGCTGCGTTTTGACATTCCAGAGTGGATGGGAGAACAGGCTGTAAAGAGAAATACCTTGCTCTAAAACCAAAACGGAGCTATCTAGCAGAATGGTTGTCAATGTGTGTATTCAACTTCCAGAGTTAAACTCAAGTGTGTTTGCAGCACTTCAGAAACCCTTTCTTTGAAGAATGTAGAAACAGTCATTTCCAGCCCCAGAGACGCATATAAGAGTTAGCAGTAAGAATGCTTTTAAAACACAGAAACCCGCTTCGTACAAACTGATGTGCTGTGTGTTGGTTCCTTTTAGGAAGTTGCATCTATGTTTAGATTCAGCAAGGGAGAAACACGTTTCTTCTAAAAGCTGCGTTTTGACATTCCAGAGTGGATCGGAATACAGACTGTAAAGAGAAATATCTTTGTCTAAAACCAAAACGGAGCTATCTAGCAGAATGGTTGTCAATGTGTGTATTCAACTTCTAGAGCTAAACTCACGTGTGTTTGCAGCAGTTCAGAAACCTTTTCTTTGGAGAATGTAGAAACAGTCATTTCCAGCCCTAGAGACGCATATAAGAGTTAGCAGTAAGAATGCGTTTAAAACACAGAAGACCCGCTTCGTACAAACTGATGTGCTGTGGGTTGGTTTCTTTTAGGAAGTTGCATCTATGTTTAGATTCAGGGAGGGAGAAACACGTTTCTTCTAAAAGCTGCGTTTTGACATTCCAGAGTGGATGGGAGAACAGGCTGTAAAGAGAAATACCTTGCTCTAAAACCAAAACGGAGCTATCTAGCAGAATGTTTGTCAATGTGTGTATTCAACTTCCAGAGTTAAACTCATTTGTGTTTGCAGCACTTCAGAAACCCTTTCTTTGAAGAATGTAGAAACAGTCATTTCCAGCCCCAGAGACGCATATAAGAGTTAGCAGTAAGAATGCGTTTATAACACAGAAACCCGCTTCGTACAAACTGATGTGCTGTGTGTTGGTTCATCTTAGGAAGTTACATCTATGTTTAGATTCAGCGAGGGAGAAACACATTTCTTCTAAAAGCTGTGTTTTGACATTCCAGAGTGGAAGGGAGAACAGGCTGTAAAGAGAAATACCTTGCTCTAAAACCAAAACGGAGCTATCTAGCAGAATGGTTGTCAATGTGTGTATTCAACTTCCAGAGTTAAACTCATGTGTGTTTGCAGCAGTTCAGAAACCCTTTCTTTGGAGAATGTAGAAACAGTCATTTCCAGCCCCAGAGACGCATATAAGAGTTAGCAGTAAGAATGCGTTTAAAACACAGAAACCCGCTTCGTACAAACTGATGTGCTGTGTGTTGGTTCATATTAGGAAGTTGCATCTATGTTTAGATTCAGCGAGGGAGAAACACGTATCTTCTAAAAGCTGCGTTTTGACATTCCAGAGTGGATGGGAATACAGACTGTAAAGAGAAATGTCTTTGTCTAAAACCAAAACGGAGCTATCTAGCAGAATGGTTGTCAATGTGTGTATTCAACTTCTAGAGCTAAACTCACGTGTGTTTGCAGCAGTTCAGAAACCCTTTTTTGGAGAATGTAGAAACAGTCATTTCCAGCCCTAGAGACGCATATAAGAGTTAGCAGTAAGAATGCGTTTAAAACACAGAAGACCCGCTTCGTACAAACTGATGTGCTGTGTGTTGGTTCCATTTAGGAAGTTGCATCTATGTTTAGATTCAGCGAGGGAAAAAGACTTTTCTTCTAAAAGCTGCGTTTTGATATTCCAGAGTTGAAGGGAGAACAGGCTGTAAAGAGAAATACCTTGCTATAAAACCAAAACGGAACTGTCTAGCAGAATGGTTGTCAATGTGTGTATTCAACTTCCAGAGTTAAACTCATGTTTGTTTACAGCAGTTCAGAAACCCTTTCTTTGGAGAATGTAGAAACAGTCATTTCCAGCCCTAGAGAGGCATATAAGAGTTAGCAGTAAGAATGCGTTTAAAACACAGAAGACCCTCTTCGTACAAACTGATGTGCTGTGTGTTGGTTCCTTTTAGGAAGTTACATCTATGTTTAGATTCAGCGAGGGAGAAACACGTTTCTTCTAAAAGCTGCGTTTTGACATTCCAGAATGGATGGGAGAACAGGCTGTAAAGAGAAATACCTTGCTCTAAAACCAAAACGGAGCTATCTAGCATAATGGTTGTCAATGTTTGTATATAGCTTCTAGAGTTAAACTCATGTGTGTTTGCAGCAGTTCAGAAACCCTTTCTTTGGAGAATGTAGAAACAGTCATTTCCAGCCCCAGAGATGCATATAAAAGTTAGCAGTAAGAATGCTTTTAAAACACAGAAACCCACTTCGTTCAAACTGATATGCTGTGTGTTGGTTCCATTTAGGAAGTTGCATCTATGTTTAGATTCAGCGAGGGAGAAACACGTTTCTTCTAAAAGCTGCGTTTTCACATTCCAGAGTGGATGGGAGTACAGACTGTAAAGAGAAATATCTTTGTCTAAAACCAAACGGAGCTGTCTAGCAGAATGGTTGTCAATGTGTGTATTCAACTTCTAGAGGTAAACTCTCGTTTGTTTGCAGCAGTTCAGAAACCCTTTCTTTGGAGAATGTAGAAACAGTCATTTCCAGCCCTAGAGACGCATATAAGAGTTAGCAGTAAGAATGCGTTTAAAACACAGAAGACCCGCTTCGTACAAACTGATGTGCTGTGTGTTGGTTCCTTTTAGGAAGTTACATCTATGTTTAGATTCAGCGAGGGAGAAACACGTTTCTTCTAAAAGCTGCGTTTTGACATTCCAGAGTGGATGGGAGAACAGGCTGTAAAGAGAAATACCTTGCTCTAAAACCAAAACGGAGCTATCTAGGAGAATGGTTGTCAGTGTGTGTATACAACTTCTAGAGTTAAACTCATGTGTGTTTGCAGCAGTTCAGAAACCCTTTCTTTTTTTTTTTTTTTTTTTGACACTTAGATTTTCTTTATTTTTTGCTATTATAAATTATGCTGAAGTATATGTCTGTGTATATGTGTATGTGTGTATGTTAGTGTGTGTATTCATTCATTTTTTTTTATTGCATTTTAGGTTTTGGGGTACATGTGATGAACATGCAAGATTGTTGCATAGGTACACACATGGCAGTGTGCTTTTCTGCCTTCCGTCCCCTCACCTGTATCTGTCATTTCTCCCCATGCTATCTCTTCCCACCTCCCCACCCCCCGCCCCTCCCCCATTTCTCCCCAACAGACCCCAGTGTGTAGTGCTCCCCTCCCTGTGTCCATGTGTTCTCATTGTTCAACACCCGCCTATGAGCGAGAATATACGGTGTTTGATTTTCTGCTCTTGTGTCAGTTTGCTGAGAATGATGGTTTCCAGGTTCATCCATGTCCCTATAAAGGACGTGAACTCATCCTTTTTGATGGCTGCATAATATTCCATGGTGTATATGTACCACATTTTCCCTATCCAGTCTATCATCGTTGGGCATTTGGGTTGATTCCAGGTCTTTGCTATTGTAAACAGTGCTGCAATGAACATTCGTGTGCACGTGTCCTTGTAGTAGAATGATTTATAATCCTTTGGATATATACCCAGTAATGGGATTGCTGGGTCAAATGGGATTTCTATTTTTAGGTCCTTGAGGAATCGCCACACTGTCTTCCACAATGGTTGAATTAATTTACATTCCCACCAACAGTGTAAAAGTGTTCCTATTTCTCCACATCCTCTCCAGCATCTGTTGTTTCCCGATTTTTTAATGATCGCCATTCTAACTGGTGTGAGATGGTATCTCAATGTGGTTTTGATTTGCATTTCTCTGATGACCAGTGATGATGAGCATTTTTTCATATGTTTGTTGGCCTCCTGTATGTCTTCTTTTGTAAAGTATCTGTTCATATCCTTTGCCCATTTTTGAATGGGCTTGTTTGTTTTTTTCTTGTAGATCTGCTTTAGTTCTTTGTAAATTCTGGATATCAGCCCCTTGTCAGATGGGTAGACTGCAAAAATTTTTTCCCATTCTGTTGGTTGCCGATTCACTCTACTGACTGTTTCTTTTGCCGTGCAGAAGCTGTGGAGTTTGATTAGGTCCCATTTGTCTATTTTGGCTTTTGTTGCCATTGCTTTTGGCGTTTTGGTCATGAAGTCCTTGCCTACACCTATGTCCTGGATGGTTTTGCCTAGATTTTCTTCTAAGGTTTTTATGGTATTAGGTCTGATGTTTAAGTCTTTAATCCATCTGGAGTTAATTTTGGTGTAAGGTGTCAGGAAGGGGTCCTGTTTCTGCTTTCTGCACATGGCTAGCCAGTTTTCCCAACACCATTTATTAAACAGGGAGTCCTTTCCCCATTGCTTGTTTTTGTCAGGTTTGTCGAAGATCAGATGGTTGTGGGTATGTTGTATTTCCTGTGAGGCCTCTGTTCTGTTCCATTGGTCTATATCTCTGTTTTGGTACCAGTACCATGCTGTTTTGATTACTGTAGCCTTGTAGTATAGTTTGAAGTCCGGTAGTGTGATGCCTCCTGCTTTGTTCTTTTTGCTTAGAATTGACTTGGCTATGCGGGCTCTCTTTTGGTTCCATATGAAGTTTAAGGTGTTTTTTTCCAGTTCTGTGAAGAAGGTCATTGGTAGCTTGATGGGAATAGCGTTGAATCTGTAAATTACTTTGGGCAGTATGGCCATTTTCACGATGTTGATTCTTCCTAACCATGAACATGGAATGTTTCTCCATCTGTTTGTATCCTCTCTTATTTCGTTGAGCAATGGCTTGTAGTTCTCCTTGAAGAGGTCCTTTACGTTCCTTGTTAGTTGTATTCCTAGGTTCTTTATTCTCTTTGTAGCAATTGTGAATGGCAGTTCGTTCTTGATTTGGCTCTCTTGAAGTCTATTACTGGTGTATAGGAATGCTTGTGATTTTTGCACGTTGATTTTGTATCCTGAGACTTTGCTGAAGTTGTTTATCAGTTTCAGGAGATTTTGGGCTGAGATGATGGGGTCTTCCAGATATACAATCATGTCATCTGCAAATAGAGACAATTTGATTTCCTCCTTTCCAATTTGGATACCCTTTATTTCTTTTTCTTGCCTGATTGCTCTGGCTAGAACTTCCAGTACTATATTGAATAGGAGTGGTGAGAGAGGGCATCCTTGTCTAGTGCCAGATTTCAAAGGGAATGCTTCCAGTTTTTGCCCATTCAGTATGATATTGGTTGTTGGTTTGTCGTAAATAGCTTTTATTGTTTTGAGATACGTTCCGTCAATACCTAGTTTATTGAGGGTTTTTAGCATAAAGGGTTGTTGAATTTTGTCAAAAGCCTTCTCTGCATCAATCGAGATAATCATGTGGTTTTTGTCTTTGGTTCTGTTTATGTGGTGAATTACGTTTATGGACTTGCGTATGTTGAACCAGCCTTGCATCCCCGGGATGAATCCTACTTGATCATGGTGGATGAGCTTTTTGATATGCTGTTGCAATCGGTTTGCCAGTATTTTATTGAAGATTTTTGCATCTATGTTCATCATGGATATTGGCCTGAAATTTTCTTTTCTTGTTGAGTCTCTGCCGGGTTTTGGTATCAGGATGATGTTTGTCTCGTAAAATGATTTGGGAAGGATTCCCTCTTTTTGGATTGTCTGGAATAGTTTCAGAAGGAATGGTATCAGCTCCTCCTTGTATGTCTGGTAGAATTCAGCTGTGAACCCATCTGGACCTGGGCTTTTTTTGGGTGGTAGGCTCTTTATTGCTGCCTCGACTTCAGACCATGTTATTGGTCTATTCAGGGTTTCGGCTTCTTCCAGGTTTAGGCTTGGGAGGTTGCAGGTGTCCAGGAATTTATCCATTTCTTCCAGGTTTACTAGTTTATGTGCATAGAGTTGTTTGTAATAATCTCTGATGATGGTTTGGATTTCTGTGGAATCTGTGGTGATATCCCCTTTATCGTTTTTTATTGCATCAATTTGGTTATTCTCTCTTTTCTTTTTTATTAATCTGGCTAGTGGTCTGTCTATTTTGTTGATCTTTTCAAAAAACCAGCTCCTGGATTTATTGATTTTTTGAAGAGTTTTTTGTGTCTCTATTTCCTTCAGTTCTGCTCTGATCTTAGTTATTTCCTGTCTTCTGCTAGGTTTTGAGTTTTTTTTGATCTTGCTCCTCTAGCTCTTTCAATTTTGATGATAGGGTGTCAATTTTAGATCTCTCCTTTCTTCTCATGTGGGCACTCATTGCTATATATTTTCCTCTAGAGACTGCTTTAAATGTGTCCCAGAGATTCTGGTATGTTGTGTCTTCGTTCTCATTGGTTTCGAAGAACATCTTTATTTCTGCCTTCATTTCATTGTTTATCCAGTCAACATTCAAGAGCAAGTTGTTCAGTTTCCATGAAGCTGTGCGGTTCTGAGTTAGTTTCTGCATTCTGAGTTGTAACTCGATTGCACTGTGGTCTGAGAGACTGTTTGTTATGATTTCTGTTCTTTTGCATTTTCTGAGGAGTGATTTATTGCCAATTATGTGGTCAATTTTAGAGTAGGTGTGATGTGGTGCTGAGAAGAATGTATATTCTGTGCATTTGGGGTGGAGAGTTCTGTAAATGTCTATTAGGTTTGCTCGTTCCAGGTCTGTGTTCAGGTCCTGGATATCCTTGTTGATTTTCTGTCTGGTTGATCTGTCTAATATTGACAATGGGGTGTTAAAGTCTCCCACTATTATTGTGTGGGAGTCTAAGTCTCTTTGTAAGTTATTAAGAACTTGCCTTATGTATCTGGGTGCTCCTGTATTGGGTGCATATATATTTAGGATCGTTAGCTCTTCTTGTTGCAGTGATCCTTTTACCATTATGTAATGTCCTTCTTTGTCTCTTTTGATCTTTGTTGCTTTAAAGTCTATTTTATCAGAGATGAGAATTGCAACTCCTGCCTTTTTTTGCTCTCCATTTGCTTGGTAGATCTTCCTCCATCCCTTTATTTTGAGCCTTTGTGTATCCTTGCATGTAAGATGGGTTTCCTGGATACAGCACACTGATGGGTTTTGGCTTTTTATCCAATTTGCCAGTCTGTGTCTTTTGATTGGGGCATTTAATCCATTGACATTTAGGGATAGTATTGTTATGTGTGAATTTGATGCTGTCATTTTGATGCTACCTGGCTGTTTTGTTGGTTAGTTGATGCAGATTCTTGATTGTGTTGCTGCTTTTTTACCATTTGGTGTGTTTTTGGAGTGGCTGGTACTGGTTGTTCCTTTATATGTGTAGAGCCTCTTTCAGGAGTTCTTGTAGAGCAGGTTTGGTGGTGATGAAATCTCTGAGTGCTTGCTTGTTCACAAAGGATTTTATTTTTCATTCACTTATGAAGCTTAGTTTGGCTGGATAGGAGATTCTGGGTTGAAAGTTCTTTTCTTTAAGGATGTTGAATATTGGCCCCCAATCTCTTCTGGCTTGTAGGGTTTCTGCTGAGAGATCTGCTGTGAGTCTAATGGGCTTCCCTTTGTGGGTAACCCGACCTTTCTCTCTGGCTGCCCTTAGCATTTTCTCTTTCATTTCAACCCTGGTGAATCTGACGATTATGTGCCTTGGGGTTGCTCTTCTTGAGGAATATCTCTGTGGTGTTCTCTGTATTTCCTGGATTTGAATATTGGTCTGCCTTGCTAGGTTGGGGAAGTTTTCCTGGATAATATCCTGAAGAGTATTTTCCAGCTTGGATTCATTCTCTTCATCACATTCAGGTACACCTATCAGACGTAGATTAGGTCTTTTCACATAGTCCCACATTTCTTGAAGATTTTGTTCATTCCTTTTTGCGCTTTTTTCTCTGTTCTTGCCTTCTCTTTTTATTTCATTGAGTTGGTCTTCGACCTCTGATATCCTTTCTTCTGCTTGGTCAATTCGGCTGTTGAAGCTTGTGCATGCTTCACGAAGTTCTCGTGTTGCGTTTTTCAGCTCCATCAATTCACTTATTCTCCTCTCTATGCTGTCCATTCTCGTCAGCAGTTCGTCCAATCTTTTTTCAAGGTTCCTATTTTCTTTGCGATGGGTTAGAACATGTTCTTTTAGCTCATTGTAGTTTCTTGCTACCCATCTTCTGAAGTCTGATTCTGTCATTTCATCACCCTCCTTCTCCATCCGGTCTGGTTCCCTTGCTGGTGAGGAGTTGTGATCCCTTTTAGGAGGAGAGGTGTTCTGGTTTCGGGAGTTTTCCTCCTTTTTACACTGGTTTCTACCCATTTTTGTGGGTTTATCCACCTGTTGTCTGTCTCTGTCCCAGGGAGTTGGAGCTTTATGAGTTTCCGTTGCACTACTGCCTTTTTTGATTTTTTTTTTTTTTCAGGTCGGACCCGCCCAGCTAGCAGCACGCCTAGCCACTGCCTGCCCGCAGGGGCTTTGCTGAGCTGCTGTGGGCTCCGTCCAGCTGCCCTGAGCTCTTCCCTGTAGTCCTTTTTATATGGGCGTAGTTAGAACTGTCTGGGCAATGGTGGCCCCGCCTCTGTTATGGCGGACTCTCTCTGTTGTGGCAGGTTGCCTCGGCAACGGCGGGTTGCCTCGGCAACGGCAGCCTGCCTCCGTAGCGGTGGAGAGTCTCAGTAATGGCGGAAGCCCCTCCCCCACGGAGCCGGACCGTCCCGGTTCAGCTGTGCTTGGTTTGAAGGGCTCAACCCAGAGGGTTTCCAATTACTGTTTTTGTTTTCGTTGTTGTTGGGGGTGGAAGGCTGGGACCAACCGAGCCTGATCACCTGGCTCCCTGACTCAGAGTCTTTTCTTTTAAGTTGAACGACCACGCGTTCCGGTCGCTTGTTGAAAAGGCGCCGGGATCTCCCGTGCTGCGACTCACGGAGTCGGCTCGAACCGCGGCGCCGGCTCCTGGCGGATTTTTTGCCTAGGAATCTCCTGGCCTGGCTCGCTATTTCAGATGAATGGGCTATTCTGCCGTCTCAAGGCTCTGGTCGCCAGCTAAGAGGGCTCCCAGAACAGTGGCTTTTGTACGGAGAACCGCAGCAACAGGGAGTGGTCACAGCAGCCGCGCGGGCGGAATCAGCCCCGCGGGGGCCAAAACAGCCGCACCGGCAGGGACTGCGACGCTGGCGACCCCTCTGCCTGGGTATCTCCTGGTCTGTGGGCAATAAGAGTTCGTCTGGAAATGCGGCGTCCACTCACCCTCTGCACTTCAACTGGGAGCTGAAGTCCTGAGCTGTTCTTAGGCGGACATCTTGAAAGTCCCTCCAGAAACCCTTTCTTTGGAGAATGTAGAAACAGTCATTTCCAGCCCCAGAGATGCATATAAAAGTTAGCAGTAAGAATGCTTTTAAAACACAGAAACCCACTTCGTACAAACTGATGTGCTGTGTGTTGGTTCCATTTAGGAAGTTGCATCTATGTTTAGATTCAGCGAGGGAGAAACACGTTTCTTCTAAAAGCTGCGTTTTGACATTCCAGAGTGGATGGGAGTACAGACTGTAAAGAGAAATATCTTTGTCTAAAACCAAAACGGAGCTATCTAGCAGAATGGTTGTCAATGTGTTTATTCAACTTCTAGGGCTAAACTCACGTGTGTTTGCAGCAGTTCAGAAACCCTTTCTTTGGAGAATGTAGAAACAGTCATTTCCAGCCCTAGAGACGCATATAAGAGTTAGCAGTAAGAATGCGTTTAAAACACAGAAGACCCGCTTCGTACAAACTGATGTGCTGTGTGTTGGTTCCTTTTAGGAAGTTACATCTATGTTTAGATTCAGCGAGGGAGAAACACGTTTCTTCTAAAAGCTGCGTTTTGACATTCCAGAGTGGATGGGAGAACAGGCTGTAAAGAGAAATACCTTGCTCTAAAACCAAAACGGAGCTATCTAGCAGAATGGTTGTCAATGTGTGTATTCAACATCCCGAGTTAAACTCATGTTTGTTTACAGCAGTTCAGAAACCCTTTCTTTGGAGAATGTAGAAACAGTCATTTCCAGCCCTAGAGACGCATATAAGAGTTACCAGTAAGAATGCGTTTAAAACACAGAAACCTCCTTCGTACAAACTGATGTGCTGTGTGTTGGTTCCTTTCAGGAAGTTGCATCTATGTTTAGATTCAGCGAGGGAGAAACACGTTTCTTCTAAAAGCTGCGTTTTGACATTCCAGAGTGGATGGGAGTACAGACTGTAAAGAGAAATATCTTTGTCTAAAACCAAAACGGAGCTATCTAGCAGAATGGTTGTCAATGGGAATATTCAACTTCTAGAGCTAAATTCACGTTTGTTTGCAGCAGTTCAGAAACCCTTTCTTTGAAGAATGTAGAAACAGTCATTTCCAGCCCCAGAGACGCATATAAGAGTTAGCAGTAAGAATGCGTTTATAACACAGAAACCCGCTTCGTACAAACTGATGTGCTGTGTGTTGGTTCATTTTAGGAAGTTACATCTGTGTTTAGGATCAGCGAGGGAGAAACACGTTTCTTCGAAAAGCTTCGTTTTGACATTCCAGAGTGGAAAGGAGAACAGGCTGTAAAGAGAAATACCTTGCTATAAAACCAAAATGGAACTGTCTAGCAGAATGGTTGTCAATGTGTGTATTCAACTTCCAGAGTTAAACTCATGTGTGTTTGCAGCAGTTCAGAAACCCTTTCTTTGTAGAATGTAGAAACAGTCATTTCCAGCCCTAGAGACGCATATAAGAGTTAGCAGTAAGAATGCGTTTAAAACACAGAACCCCGCTTCGTACAAACTGATGTGCTGTGTGTTGGTTCCTTTTAGGAAGTTGCATCTGTGTTTAGATTCAGGAGGGAGAAACACGTTTCTTCTAAAAGCTGCGTTTTGACATTCCAGAGTGGATGGGAGAACAGGCTTTAAAGAGAAATACCTTGCTCTAAAACCAAAACGGAGCTATCTAGCAGAGTGGTTGTCAATGTGTGTATTCAACTGCCAGAGATAAACTCACGTGTGTTTGCAGCAGTTCAGAAACCCTTTCTTTGGAGAATGTAGAAACAGTCATTTCCATCCCCAGAGACGTATATAAGAGTTAGCAGTAAGAATGCTTTTAAAACACAGAAACCCGCTTCGTACAAACTGATGTGCTGTGTGTTGGTTCCTTTCAGGAAGTTGCATCTATGTTTAGATTCAGCGAGGGAGAAACACGTTTCTTCTAAAAGCTGCGTTTTGACATTCCAGAGTGGATTGGAGTACAGACTGTAAAGAGAAATACCTTGCTCTAAAACCAAAATGGAGCTATCTAGCAGAATGGTTGTCAATGTGTGTATACAAATTCTAGAGTTAAACTCATGTGTGTTTGCAGGAGTTCAGAAACCTTTTCTTTGGAGAATGTAGAAACAGTCATTTCCAGCTCCAGAGATGCATATAAAAGTTAGCAGTAAGAATGCTTTTAAAACACAGAAACCCACTTCGTACAAACTGATGTCCTGTGTGTTGGTTCCATTTAGGAAGTTGCATCTATGTTTAGATTCAGCGAGGGAGAAACACGTTTCTTCTAAAAGCTGCGTTTTCACATTCCAGAGTGGATGGGAGTACAGACTGTAAAGAGAAATATCTTTGCCTAAAACCAAAACGGAGCTATCAAGCAGAATGGTTGTCAATGTGTGTATTCAACTTCTAGAGCTAAACTCTCGTGTGTTTGCAGCAGTTCAGAAACCCTCTCTTTGGAGAATGTAGAAACAGTCATTTCCAGCCACAGAGACGCATATAAGAGTTAGCAGTAAGAATGCGTTTAAAACACAGAAGACCCGCTTCGTACAAGCTGATGTGCTGTGTGTTGGTTCCTTTTAGGAAGTTACATCTATGTTTAGATTCAGCGAGGGAGAAACACGTTTCTTCTAAAAGCTGCGTTTTGAAATTCCAGAGTGGAAGGGAGAACAGGCTGTAAGGAGAAATACCTTGCTCTAAAACCAAAACGGAGCTATCTAGCAAAAGGGTTGTCAATGTGTGTATTCAACTTCCAGAGATAAACTCATGTGTGTTTGCAGCAGTTCAGAAACCCGTTCTTTGCAGAATGTAGAAACAGTCATTTCCAGCCCTAGAGACGCATATAAGAGTTTGCAGTAAGAGTGCGTTTAAAACACAGAAACCCGCTTCGTACAAACTGATGTGCTGTGTGTTGGTTCCTTTTAGGAAGTTGCATCTATGTTTAGATTCAGCGAGGGAGAAACACGTTTCTTCTAAAAGCTGCGTTTTGACATTCCAGAGTGGAAGGGAGAACAGGCTGTAAAGAGAAATACCTTGCTCTAAAACCAAAACGGAGCTATCTAGCAGAATGGTTGTCAATGTATGTATTCAACTTCCAGAGTTGAACTCATGTGTGTTTGCAGCAGTTCAGAAACCCTTTCTTTGGAGAATGTAGAAACAGTCATTTCCAGCCCCAGAGACGCATATAAGAGTTAGCTGTAAGAATGCGTTTAAAACACAGAAACCGACTTCGTACAAACTGATGTGCTGTGTGTTGGTTCCTTTTAGGAAGTTGCATCTATGTTTAGATTCAGCGAGGGAGAAACACGTTTCTTCTAAAAGCTGCGTTTTGACATTCCAGAGTGGATGGGAGTACAGACTGTAAAGAGAAATATCTTTGTCTAAAACCAAAACGGAGCTATCTAGCAGAATGGTTGTCAATGTGAGTATTCAACTTCTAGAGCTAAATTCACGTGTGTTTGCAGCAGTTCACAAACCCTTTCTTTGGAGAATGTAGAAAAAGTCATTTCCAGCCCTAGAGACGCATATAAGAGTTAGCAGTAAGAATGCGTTTAAAACACAGAAGACCCGCTTCTTACAAACTGATGTGCTCTGTGTTGGTTCCTTTTAGGAAGTTGCATCTATGTTTAGATTCAGCGAGGGAGAAACACGTTTCTTCTAAAAGCTGCGTTTTGACATTCCAGAGTGGATGGGAGAACAGGCTGTAAAGAGAAATACTTTGCTCTAAAACCAAAACGGAGCTATCTAGCAGAATGGTTGTCAATGTGTGTATTCAACTTCCAGAGTTAAACTCATGTGTGTTTGCAGCACTTCAGAAACCCTTTCTTTGAAGAATGTAGAAACAGTCATTTCCAGCCCCAGAGACGCATATAAGAGTTAGCAGTAAGAATGCTTTTAAAACACAGAAACCCACTTCGTACAAACTGATGTGCTGTGTGTTGGTTCATTTTAGGAAGTTGCATCTATGTTTAGATTCAGCGAGGGAGAAACACGTTTCTTCTAAAAGCTGCGTTTTCACATTCCAGAGTGGATGGGAGTACAGACTGTAAAGAGAAATATCTTTGTCTAAAACCAAAACGGAGCTATCTAGCAGAATGGTTGTCAATGTGTGTATTCAACTTCTAGAGCTAAACTCACGTGTGTTTGCAGCAGTTCAGAAACCCTTTCTTTGGAGAATGTAGAAACAGTCATTTCCAGCCCTAGAGACGCATATAAGAGTTAGCAGTAAGAATGAGTTTAAAACACAGAAGACCCGCTTCGTACAAACTGATGTGCTGTGTGTTGGTTCCTTTTAGGAAGTTACATCTATGTTTAGATTCAGCGAGGGAGAAACACGTTTCTTCTAAAAGCTGCGTTTTGACATTCCAGAGTGGATGGGAAAACAGGCTGTAAAGAGAAATACCTTGCTCTAAAACCAAAACGGAACTGTCTAGCAGAATGGTTGTCAATGTGTGTATTCAACTTCCAGAGTTAAACTCATGTGTGTTTGCAGCACTTCAGAAACCCTTTCTTTGAAGAATGTAGAAACAGTCATTTCCAGCCCCAGAGACGCATATAAGAGTTAGCAGAAAGAATGTTTTTAAAACACAGAAACCCCCTTCGTACAAACTGATGTGCTGTGTGTTTGTTCCTTTCAGGAAGTTGCATCTATGTTTAGATTCAGCGAGGGAGAAACACGTTTCTTCTAAAAGCTGCGTTTTGACATTCCAGAGTGGATGGGAGTACAGACTGTAAAGAGAAATATCTTTGTCTAAAACCAAAACGGAGCTATCTAGCAGAATGGTTGTCAATGTGAGTATTCAACTTCTAGAGCTAAATTCACGTTTGTTTGCAGCAGTTCAGAAACCCTTTCTTTGAAGAATGTAGAAACAGTCATTTCCAGCCCCAGAGACGCATATAAGAGTTAGCAGTAAGAATGCGTTTATAACACAGAAACCCGCTTCGTACAAACTGATGTGCTGTGTGTTGGTTCATTTTAGGAAGTTACATCTATGTTTAGGATCAGCGAGGGAGAAACACGTTTCTTCGAAAAGCTGCGTTTTGACATTCCAGAGTGGAAGGGAGAACAGGCTGTAAAGAGAAATACCTTGCTATAAAACCAAAATGGAACTGTCTAGCAGAATGGTTGTCAATGTGTGTATTCAACTTCCAGAGTTAAACTCATGTGTGTTTGCAGCAGTTCAGAAACCCTTTCTTTGGAGAATGTAGAAACAGTCATTTCCAGCCCTAGAGACGCATATAAGAGTTAGCAGTAAGAATGCGTTTAAAACACAGAACCCCGCTTCATACAAACTGATGTGCTGTGTGTTGGTTCCTTTTAGGAAGTTGCATCTGTGTTTAGATTCAGGAGGGAGAAACACGTTTCTTCTAAAAGCTGCGTTTTGACATTCCAGAGTGAATGGGAGAACAGGCTGTAAAGAGAAATACCTTGCTCTAAAACCAAAACGGAGCTATCTAGCAGAGTGGTTGTCAATGTGTGTATTCAACTGCCAGAGATAAACTCACGTGTGTTTGCAGCAGTTCAGAAACCCTTTCTTTGGAGAATGTAGAAACAGTCATTTCCAGCCCCAGAGACGCATATAAGAGTTAGCAGTAAGAATGCTTTTAAAACACAGAAACCCGCTTCGTACAAACTGATGTGCTGTGTGTTGGTTCCTTTTAGGAAGTTGCATCTATGTTTAGCTTCAGCGAGGGAGAAACACGTTTCTTCTAAAAGCTGCGTTTTGACATTCCAGAGTGGATGGGAATACAGACTGTAAAGAGAAATATCTTTGTCTAAAACCAAAACGGAGCTATCTAGCAGAATGGTTGTCAATGTGTGTATTCAACTTCTAGAGCTAAACTCATGTTTCTTTACAGCAGTTCAGAAACCCTTTCTTTGGAGAATGTAGAAACAGTCATTTCCAGCCCTAGAGACGCATATAAGAGTTAGAGTAAGAATGCGTTTGAAACACAGAAACCCGTTTCGTACAAACTGATGTGCTGTGTGTTGGTTCCTTTTAGGAAGTTACATCTATGTTTAGATTCAGCGAGGGAGAAACACGTTTCTTCTAAAAGCTGCGTTTTGACATTGCAGAGTGGATGGGAGAACAGGCTGTAAAGATAAATACCTTGCTCTAAAACAAAAACGGAACGATCTAGCAGAATGGTTGTCAATGTGTGTATTCAACTTCCAGAGTTAAACTCATGTGTGTTTGCAGCAGTTCAGAAACCCTTTCTTTGAAGAATGTGGAAACAGTCATTTCCATCCCCAGAGACGTATATAAGAGTTAGCAGTAAGAATGCTTTTAAAATACAGAAACCCGCTTCGTACAAACTGATGTGCTGTGTGTTGGTTCCTTTCAGGAAGTTGCATCTATGTTTAGATTCAGCGAGGGAGAAACACGTTTCTTCTAAAAGCTGCGTTTTCACATTCCAGAGTGGATGGGAGTACAGACTGTAAAGAGAAATATCTTTCTCTAAAACCAAAACGGAGCTATCTAGCAGAATGGTTATCAATGTGAGTATACCAATTCTAGAGTTAAACTCATGTGTGTTTGCAGCAGTTCAGAAACCCTTTCTTTGGAGAATGTAGAAACAGTCATTTCCAGCTCCAGAGATGCATATAAAAGTTAGCAGTAAGAATGCTTTTAAAACACAGAAACCCACTTCGTACAAACTGATGTCCTGTGCGTTGGTTCCATTTAGGAAGTTGCATCTATGTTTAGATTCAGCGAGGGAGAAACACGTTTCTTCCAAAAGCTGCGTTTTAACATTCCAGAGTGGATGGGAGTACAGACTGTAAAGAGAAATATCTTTGTCTAAAACCAAAACGGAGCTATCTAGCAGAATGGTTATCAATGTGAGTATTCAACTTCTAGAGCTAAATTCACGTGTGTTTGCAGCAGTTCACAAACTCTTTCTTTGGAGAATGTAGAAAAAGTCATTTCCAGCCCTAGAGACGCATATGTGAGTTAGCAGAAAGAATGCGTTTAAAACACAGAAGACCCGCTTCTTACAAACTGATGTGCTCTGTGTTGGTTCCTTTTAGGAAGTTGCATCTATGTTTAGATTCAGCGAGGGAGAAACACGTTTCTTCTAAAAGCTGCGTTTTGACATTCCAGAGTGGATGGGAGAACAGGCTGTAAAGAGAAATACCTTGCTCTAAAACCAAAACGGAGCTATCTAGCAGAGTGGTTGTCAATGTGTGTATTCAACTGCCAGAGATAAACTCACGTGTGTTTGCAGCAGTTCAGAAACCCTTTCTTTGGAGAATGTAGAAACAGTCATTTCCAGCCCCAGAGACGCATATAAGAGTTAGCAGTAAGAATGCTTTTAAAACACAGAAACCCGCTTCGTACAAACTGATGTGGTGTGTGTTGGTTCCTTTTAGGAAGTTGCATCTATGTTTAGATTCAGCGAGGGAGAAACACGTATCTTCTAAAGGCAGCGTTTTGACATTCCAGAGTGGATGGGAATACAGACTGTAAAGAGAAATATCTTTGTCTAAAACCAAAACGGAGCTATCTAGCAGAATGGTTGTCAATGTGTGTATTCAACTTCTAGAGCTAAACTCACGTGTGTTTGCAGCATTTCAGAAACCCTTTCTTTGGAGAATGTAGAAACAGTCATTTCCAGCCCTAGAGACGCATATAAGAGTTAGCAGTAAGAATGCGTTTAAAACACAGAAGACCCGCTTCATACAAACTGATGTGCTGTGTGTTGGTTCCATTTAGGAAGTTGCATCTATGTTTAGATTCAGTGAGGGAAAAAGACTTTTCTTCTAAAAGCTGCGTTTTGATATTCCAGAGTTGAAGGGAGAACAGGCTGTAAAGAGAAATACCTTGCTATAAAACCAAAACAAAACTGTCTAGCAGAATGGTTGTCAATGTGTGTATTCAACTTCCAGAGTTAAACTCATGTTTGTTTACAGCAGTTCAGAAACCGTTTCTTTGGAGAATGTAGAAACAGTCATTTCCAGCCCTAGAGACGCATATTAGAGTTAGCAGTAAGAATGCGTTTAAAACACAGAAGACCCGCTTCGTACAAACTGATGTGCTGTGTGTTGGTTCCTTTTAGGAAGTTACATCTATGTTTAGATTCAGCGAGGGAGAAACACGTTTCTTCTAAAAGCTGCGTTTTGACATTCCAGAACGGATGGGAGAACAGGCTGTAAGGAGAAATACCTTGCTCTAAAACCAAAACGGAGCTATCTAGCAGAATGGTTTTCAATGTGTGTATTCAACTTCCAGAGTTAAACTCATGTGTGTTTGCAGAACTTCAGAAACCCTTTCTTTGAAGAATGTAGAAACAGTCATTTACAGCCCCAGAGACGCATATAAGAGTTAGCAGTAAGAATGCTTTTAAAACACAGAAACCCGCTTCGTACAAACTGATGTGCTGTGTGTTGGTTCCTTTTAGGAAGTTGCATCTATGTTTAGCTTCAGCGAGGGAGAAACACGTTTCTTCTAAAAGCTGCGTTTTCACATTCCAGAGTGGATTGGCGAACAGGCTGTAAAGAGAAATACCTTGCTATAAAACCAAAACGGAACTGTCTAGCAGAATGGTTGTCAATGTGTGTATTCAACTTCCAGAGTTAAACTCCTGTTTGTTTACAGCAGTTCAGAAACCCTTTCTTTGGAGAATGTAGAAACAGTCATTTCCAGCCCTAGAGACGCATATAAGAGTTAGCAGTAAGAATGCGTTTAAAACACAGAAACCCGCTTCGTACAAACTGATGAGCTGTGTGTTGGTTCCTTTTAGGAAGTTACATCTATGTTTAGATTCAGCGAGGGAGAAACACGTTTCTTCTAAAAGCTGCGTTTTGACATTCCAGAGTGGATGGGAGAACAGGCTGTAAACATAAATACCTTGCTCTAAAACCAAAACGGAGCTATCTAGCAGAATGGTTGTCAATGTGTGTATTCAACTTCCAGAGTTAAACTCATGTGTGTTTGCAGCAGTTCAGAAACCCTTTCTTTGGAGAATGTAGAAACAGTCATTTCCAGCCCCAGAGACGCATATAAGAGTTAGCAGTAAGAATGCGTTTAAAACACAGAAACCCGCTTCGTACAAACTGATGTGCTGTGTGTTGGTTCATATTAGGAAGTTGCATCTATGTTTAGATTCAGCGAGGGAGAAACACGTTTGTTCTAAAAGCTGCGTTTTGACATTCCAGAGTGGATGGGAGTGCAGACTGTAAAGAGAAATATCTTTGTCTAAAATCAAAACGGAGCTATCTAGCAGAATGGTTGTCAATGTGTATATTCAACTTCTAGAGCTAAACTCACGTGTGTTTGTAGCAGTTCAGAAACCCTTTTTTGGAGAATGTAGAAACAGTCATTTCCAGCCCTAGAGACACATATAGGAGTTAGCAGTTAGAATGCGTTTAAAACACAGAAGACCCGCTTCGTAAAAACTGATGTGCTGTGTGTTGGTTCCTTTCAGGAAGTTGCATCTATGTTTAGATTCAGCGGGGGAGAAACACGTTTCTTCTAAAAGCTGCGTTTTGACATTCCAGAGTGGATGGGAGTACAGACTGTAAAGAGAAATATCTTTGTCTAAAACCAAAACGGAGCTATCTAGCAGAATGGTTGTCAATGTGAGTATTCAACTTCTAGAGCTAAGTTCACGTGTGTTTGCAGCTGTTCACAAACCCTTTCTTTGTAGAATGTAGAAAGAGTCATTTCCAGCCCTAGAGATGCATATAAGAGTTAGCAGTAAGAATGCGTTTAAAACACATAAGACCCGCTTCTTACAAAATGTTGTGCTCTGTGTTGGTTCCTTTTAGGAAGTTGCATCTATGTTTAAATTCAGCGAGGAAGAAACACATTTCTTCTAAAACCGGCGTTTTGACATTCCAGAGTGGATGGGAGAACAGGCTGTAAAGATAAATACCTTGCTCTAAAACCAAAACGCAGCTATCTAGCAGAATGGTTGTCAATGTGTGTATTCAACTTCCAGAGTTAAACTCATTTGTGTTTGCAGCACTTCAGAAACCCTTTCTTTGAAGAATGTAGAAACAGTCATTTCCAGCCCCAGAGACGCATATAAGAGTTAGCAGTAAGAATGCGTTTATAAAACAGAAACCCGCTTCGTACAAACTGATGTGCTGTGTGTTGGTTCATCTTAGGAAGTTACATCTATGTTTAGATTCAGCGAGGGAGAAACACGTTTCTTCTAAAAGCTGTGTTTTGACATTCCAGAGTGGAAGGGAGAACAGGCTGTAAAGAGAAATACCTTGCTCTAAAACCAAAACGGAGCTATCTAGCAGAATGGTTGTCAATGTGTGTATTCAACTTCCAGAGTTAAACTCATGTGTGTTTGCAGCAGTTCAGAAACCCTTTCTTTGGAGAATGTAGAAACAGTCATTTCCAGCCCCAGAGACGCATATAAGAGTTAGCAGTAAGAATGCGTTTAAAACACAGAAACCCGCTTCGTACAAACTGATGTGCTGTGTGTTGGTTCATATTAGGAAGTTGCATCTATGTTTAGATTCAGCGAGGGAGAAACACGTTTGTTCTAAAAGCTGCGTTTTGACATTCCAGAGTGGATGGGAGTGCAGACTGTAAAGAGAAATATCTTTGTCTAAAACCAAAACGGAGCTATCTAGCAGAATGGTTGTCAATGTGTGTATTCAACTTCTAGAGCTAAACTCACGTGTCTTTGCAGCAGTTCAGAAACCCTTTCTTTGGAGAATGTAGAAACAGTCATTTCCAGCCCTAGAGGCGCATATAAGAGTTAACTGTAAGAATGCGTTTAAAACACAGAAACCGACTTCGTACAAACTGATGTGCTGTGTGTGGTTCCTTTTAGGAAGTTGCATCTATGTTTAGATTCAGCGAGGGAGAAACACGTTTCTTCTAAAAGCTGCGTTTTGACATTCCAGAGTGGATGGGAGAACAGGCTGTAAAGAGAAATACCTTGCTCTAAAACCAAAACGGAGCTATCTAACAGAAGGGTTGTCAATGTGTGTATTCAACTTCCAGAGATAAACTCATGTGTGTTTGCAGCAGTTCAGAAACCCTTTCTTTGCAGAATGTAGAAACAGTCATTTCCAGCCCCAGAGACGCATATAAGAGTTAGCAGTAAGAATGCGTTTAAAACACAGAAACCCGCTTCGTACAAACTGATGTGCTGTGTGTTGGTTCCTTTTAGGAAGTTGCATCTATGTTTAGATTCAGCGAGGGAGAAACACGTTTCTTCAAAAAGCTGCATTTTGACATTCCAGAGTTGAAGGGAGAACAGGCTGTAAAGAGAAATACCTTGCTCTAAAACCAAAACGGAGCTATCTAGCAGAATGCTTGTCAATGTGTGTATTCAACTTAGAGAGTTAAACTCATGTGTGTTTGCTGCAGTTCAGAAACCCTTTCTTTGGAGAATGTAGAAAGAGTCATTTCCAGCCACAGAGACGCATTTAAGAGTTAGCTGTAAGAATGCGTATAAAACACAGAAACCGACTTCGTACAAACTGATGTGCTGTGTGTTGGTTCCTTTTAGGAAGTTGCATCTATGTTTAGATTCAGCGAGGGAGAAACACGTTTCTTCTAAAAGCTGCGTTTTGACATTCCAGAGTGGATGGGAGAACAGGCTGTAAAGAGAAATACCTTGCTCTAAAACCAAAACGGTGCTATCTAGCAGAAGGGTTGTCAATGTGTGTATTCAACTTCCAGAGATAAACTCATGTGTGTTTGCAGCAGTTCAGAAACACTTTCTTTGCAGAATGTAGAAAGAGTCATTTCCAGCCCTAGAGACGCATATAAGAGTTAGCAGTAAGAATGCGTTTAAAACACAGAAACCCGCTTCGTACAAACTGATGTGCTGTGTGTTGGTTCCTTTTAGGAAGTTGCATCTATGTTTAGATTCAGCGAGGGAGAAACACGTTTCTTCTAAAAGCTGCGTTTTGACATTCTAGGGTGGATGGGAGAACAGGCTGTATAGAGAAACACCTTGCTCTAAAACCAAAACGGAGCAATCTAGCAGAGTGGTTGTCAATGTGAGTATTCAAGTGCCAGAGATAAACTCACGTGTCTTTGCAGCAGTTCAGAAACCCTTTCTTTGGAGAATGTAGAAACAGTCATTTCCAGCCCCAGAGTCGCATATAAGAGTTAGCAGTAAGAATGCGTTTAAAACACAGAAACCGACTTCGTACAAAGTGATGTGCTGTGTGTTGGTTCCTTTAAGGAATTTGCATCTATGTTTAGATTCAGCGAGGAAGAAACACATTTCTTCTAATAGCTGCGTTTTGACATTCCAGAGTGGATGGGAGAACAGGCTGTAAAGAGAAATACCTTGCTCTAAAACCAAAACGGAGCTATCTAGCAGAATGGTTGTCAATGTGTGTATTCAACTTCCAGAGTTAAACTCATGTGGGTTTGCAGCAGTTCAGAAACCCTTTCTTTGAAGAATGTAGAAACAGTCATTTCCAGCCCCAGAGACGCATATAAGAGTTAGCAGTAAGAATGCTTTTAAAACACAGAAACCCGCTTCGTACAAACTGTTGTGCTGTGTGTTGGTTCCTTTCAGGAAGTTGCATCTATGTTTAGATACAGCGAGGGAGAAACAGGTTTCTTCTAAAAGCTGCGTTTTGACATTCCAGAGTGGATTGGAGTACAGACTGTAAAGAGAAATATCTTTTTCTAAAACCAAAACGGAGCTATCTAGCAGAATGGTTGTCAATGTGTGTATTCAACTTTTAGAGCTAAATTCACGTGTGTTTGCAGCAGTTCAGAAACCCTTTCTTTGGAGAATGTAGAAAAAGTCATTTCCAGCCCTAGAGACGCATATAAGAGTTAGCAGTAAGAATGCGTTTAAAACACAGAAACCCGATTCGTACAAACTGATGTGCTGTGTGTTGGTTCCTTTTAGGAAGTTGCATCTATGTTTAGATTCAGGGAGGGAGAAACACGTTTCTTCTAAAAGCTGCGTTTTGACATTCCAGAGTGGATGGGAGAACAGGCTGTAAAGAGAAATACCTTGCTCTAAAACAAAAACGGAGCTATCTAGCAGAGTGGTTGTCAATGTGTGTATTCAACTGCCAGAGATAAACTCACGTGTGTTGCAGCAGTTCAGAAACCCTTTCTTTGGAGAATGTAGAAACAGTCATTTCCAGCCGTAGAGACGCATATAAGAGTTAGCAGTAATATTGCGTTTAAAACACAGAAGACCCGCTTCGTACAAACTGATGTGCTGTGTGTTGCTTCCTTTTAGGAAGTTGCATCTATGTTTAGATTCAGCGAGGGAGAAACACGTTTCTTCTAAAAGCTGCGTTTTGACATTCCAGAGTGGATGGGAATACAGACTGCAAAGAGAAATATCTTTGTCTAAAACCAAAACGGAGCTATCTAGCAGAATGGTTGTCAATGTGAGTATTCAACTTCTAGAGGTAAATTCACGTGTGTTTGCAGCAGTTCATAAACCCTTTCTTTGGAGAATGTAGAAAAAGTCATTTCCAGCCCTAGAGACGCATATAAGAGTTAGCAGTAAGAATGCGTTTAAAACACAGAAGACCCGCTTCTTACAAACTGATGTGCTGTGTGTTGGTTTCTTTAAGGAAGTTGCATGTATGTTTAGCTTCAGCGAGGGAGAAACACGTTTCTTCTAAAAGCTGTGTTTTGGCATTCCAGAGTGGATGGGAGAACAGGCTGTAAAGAGAAATACCTTGCTATAAAACCAAAACAGAACTGTCTAGCAGAATTGTGGTCAATGTGTGTATTCAACTTCCAGAGTTAAACTCATGTTTGTTTACAGCAGTTCAGAAACCCTTTCTTTGGAGAATGTAGAAAGAGTCATTTCCAGCCCTAGAGACGCATATAAGAGTTAGCAGTAAGAATGGATTTAAAACACAGATACCCGCTTCGTACAAACTGATGTGCTGTGTGTTGGTTCCTTTTAGGAAGTTACATCTATGTTTAGATTCAGCGAGGGAGAAACACGTTTCTTCTAAAAGCTGCGTTTTGACATTCCAGAGTGGATGGGAGAACAGGCTGTAAAGATAAATACCTTGCTCTAAAACCAAAACGGAGCTATCTAACATAATGGTTGTCAATGTGTCTATTCAACTTCCAGAGTTAAACTCATGTGTGTTTGCAGCAGTTCAGAAACCGTTTCCTTCAAGAATGTAGAAACAGTCATTTCCAGCCCCAGAGGCGTATATAAGAGTTAGCAGTAAAAATGCTTTTAAAAAACAGAAACCCGCTTCGTACAAACTGATGTGCTGTGTGTTGGTTCCTTTCAGAAATTTGCATCTATGTTTAGATTCAGCGACGGAGAAACACGTTTCTTCTAAAAGCTGCGTTTTGACATTCCAGAGTGGATGGGAGTACAGAGTGTAAAGAGAAATATCTTTGTCTAAAACCAAAACGGAGCTATCTAGCAGAATGGTTGTCAATGTGAGTATTCAACTTCTAGAGCTAAACTCACGTGTGTTTGCAGCAGTTCAGAAACCCTTTCTTTGGAGAATGTAGAAACAGTCATTTCCAGCCCTAGAGACGCATATAAGAGTTAGCAGTAAGAATGCGTTTAAAACACAGAAGACCCGCTTCGTACAAACTGATGTGCTGTGTGTTGGTTCCTTTTAGGAAGTTGCATCTATGTTTAGATTCAGCGAGAAAAAAAGACTTTTCTTCTAAAAGCTGCTTTTTGATATTCCAGAGTTGAAGGGAGAACAGGCTGTAAAGAGAAATACCTTGCTATAAAACCAAAACGGAACTGTCTAGCAGAATGGTTGCCAATGTGTGTATTCAACTTCCAGAGTTAAACTCATGTGTGTTTGCAGCAGTTCAGAAACCCTTTCTTTGGAGAATGTAGAAACAGTCATTTCCAGCCCTAGAGACGCATATAAGAGTCAGCAGTAAAAATGCGTTTAAAACACAGAAGACCCGCTTCGTACAAACTGATGTGCTGAGTGTTGGTTCCTTTTAGGAAGTTGCATCTATGTTTAGATTCAGCGAGGGAGAAACACGTTTCTTCTAAAAGCTGGGTCTTGACATTCTAGAGAGGATGGGAGTACAGACTGTAAAGAGAAATATCTTTGTCTAAAACCAAAACGGAGCTATCTAGCAGAATGGTTGTCAATGTGTGTATTCAACTTCTAGAGCTAAACTCACGTGTGTTTGTAGCAGTTCAGAAACCCTTTTTTGGAGAATGTAGAAACAGTCATTTCCAGCCCTAGAGACGCAAATAGGAGTTAGCAGTTAGAATGCGTTTAAAACACAGAAGACCCGCTTCGTACAAACTGATGTGCTGTGTGTTGGTTCCTTTTAGGAAGTTGCACCTATGTTTAGATTCAGCGAGGGAGAAACACGTTTCTTCTAAAAGCTGCGTTTTGACATTCCAGAGTGGATGGGAGAACAGGCTGTAAAGAGAAATACCTTGCTCTAAAACAAAAACGGAGCTATCTAGCAGAGTGGTTGTCAATGTGTGTATTCAACTTCCAGAGTTAAACTCATGTGTGTTTGCAGCAGTTCAGAAACCGTTTCTTTGAAGAATGTAGAAACAGTCATTTCCAGCCCCAGATACGTATATGAGTTCGCAGTAAGAATGCTTTTAAAAAACAGAAACCCGCTTCGTACAAACTGATGTGCTGTGTGTTGGTTCCTTTTAGGAAGTTGCATCTATGTTTAGATTCAGGGAGGAGAAACACGTTTCTTCTAAAAGCTGCGTTTTGACATTCCAGAGTGGATGGGAGTACAGAGTGTTAAGAGAAATATCTTTGTCTAAAACCACAACGGAGCTATCTAGCAGAATGGTTGTCAATGTGAGTATTCAACTTCTAGAGCTAAACTCACGTGTGTTTGCAGCAGTTCAGAAACCCTTTCTTTGGAGAATGTAGAAACAGTCATTTCCAGCCCTACAGACGCATATAAGAGTTAGCAGTAATAATGCGTTTAAAACACAGAAGGCCCGCTTCGTACAAACTGGTGTGCTGTGTGTTGGTTCCTTTTAGGAAGTTGCATCTATGTTTAGATTCAGCGAGGGAAAAAGACTTTTCTTCTAAAAGCTGCGTTTTGATATTCCAGAGTTGAAGGGAGAACAGGTTGTAAAGAGAAATACCTTGCTATAAAACCAAAACGGAGCTATCTAGCAAAATGGTTGTCAATGTGTGTATTCAACTTCCAGAGTTAAACTCATGTGTGTTTGCAGCAGTTCAGAAACCCTTTCTTTGGAGAATGTAGAAACAGTCATTTCCAGCCCCAGAGACGCATATAAGAGTCAGCAGTAAGAATGCGTTTAAAACACAGAAGACCCGCTTCGTACAAACTGATGTGCTGAGTGTTGGTTCCTTTTAGGAAGTTGCATCTATGTTTAGATTCAGCGAGGGAGAAACACGTTTCTTCTAAAAGCTGGGTCTTGACATTCTAGAGTGGATGGGAGTACAGACTGTAAAGAGAAATATCTTTGTCTAAAACCAAAACGGAGCTATCTAGCAGAATGGTTGTCAATGTGTGTATTCAACTTCTAGAGCTAAACTCACGTGTGTTTGTAGCAGTTCAGAAACCCTTTTTTGGAGAATGTAGAAACAGTCATTTCCAGCCCTAGAGACGCAAATAGGAGTTAGCAGTTAGAATGCGTTTAAAACACAGAAGACCCGCTTCGTACAAACTGATGTGCTGTGTGTTGGTTCCTTTTAGGAAGTTGCACCTATGTTTAGATTCAGCGAGGGAGAAACACGTTTCTTCTAAAAGCTGCGTTTTGACATTCCAGAGTGGATGGGAGAACAGGCTGTAAAGAGAAATACCTTGCTCTAAAACAAAAACGGAGCTATCTAGCAGAGTGGTTGTCAATGTGTGTATTCAACTTCCAGAGTTAAACTCATGTGTGTTTGCAGCAGTTCAGAAACCGTTTCTTTGAAGAATGTAGAAACAGTCATTTCCAGCCCCAGATACGTATATGAGTTCGCAGTAAGAATGCTTTTAAAAAACAGAAACCCGCTTCTTACAAACTGATGTGCTGTGTGTTGGTTCCTTTTAGGAAGTTGCATCTATGTTTAGATTCAGCGAGGAGAAACACGTTTCTTCTAAAAGCTGCGTTTTGACATTCCAGAGTGGATGGGAGTACAGAGTGTAAAGAGAAATATCTTTGTCTAAAACCACAACGGAGCTATCTAGCAGAATGGTTGTCAATGTGAGTATTCAACTTCTAGAGCTAAACTCACGTGTGTTTGCAGCAGTTCAGAATCCCTTTCTTTGGAGAATGTAGAAACAGTCATTTCCAGCCCTAGAGACGCATATAAGAGTTAGCAGTAAGAATGCGTTTAAAACACAGAAGACCCGCTTCGTACAAACTGATGTGCTGTGTGTTCGTTCCTTTTAGGAAGTTACATCTATGTTTAGATTCAGCGAGGGAGAAACACGTTTCTTCTAAAAGCTGCGTTTTGACATTCCAGAGTGGATGGGAGAACAGGCTGTAAAGAGAAATACCTTGCTCTAAAACCAAAACGGAGCTATCTAGCATAATGGTTGTCAATGTTTGTATATAGCTTCTAGAGTTAAACTCATGTGTGTTTGCAGCAGTTCAGAAACCCTTTCTTTGGAGAATGTAGAAACAGTCATTTCCAGCCCCAGAGATGCATATAAAAGTTAGCAGTAAGAATGCTTTTAAAACACAGAAACCCACTTCGTTCAAACTGATATGCTGTGTGTTGGTTCCATTTAGGAAGTTGCATCTATGTTTAGATTCAGCGAGGGAGAAACACGTTTCTTCTAAAAGCTGCGTCTTGACATTCTAGAGTGGATGGGAGTACAGACTGTAAAGAGAAATATCTTTGTCTAAAACAAAAACGGAGCTATCTAGCAGAATGGTTGTCAATGTGAGTATTCAACTTCTAGAGCTAAACTCACGTGTGTTTGCAGCAGTTCAGAAACCCTTTCTTTGGAGAATGTAGAAACAGTCATTTCCAGCCCTACAGACGCATATAAGAGTTAGCAGTAATAATGCGTTTAAAACACAGAAGGCCCGCTTCGTACAAACTGGTGTGCTGTGTGTTGGTTCCTTTTAGGAAGTTGCATCTATGTTTAGATTCAGCGAGGGAAAAAGACTTTTCTTCTAAAAGCTGCGTTTTGATATTCCAGAGTTGAAGGGAGAACAGGTTGTAAAGAGAAATACCTTGCTATAAAACCAAAACGGAGCTATCTAGCAAAATGGTTGTCAATGTGTGTATTCAACTTCCAGAGTTAAACTCATGTGTGTTTGCAGCAGTTCAGAAACCCTTTCTTTGGAGAATGTAGAAACAGTCATTTCCAGCCCCAGAGACGCATATAAGAGTCAGCAGTAAGAATGCGTTTAAAACACAGAAGACCCGCTTCGTACAAACTGATGTGCTGAGTGTTGGTTCCTTTTAGGAAGTTGCATCTATGTTTAGATTCAGCGAGGGAGAAACACGTTTCTTCTAAAAGCTGGGTCTTGACATTCTAGAGTGGATGGGAGTACAGACTGTAAAGAGAAATATCTTTGTCTAAAACCAAAACGGAGCTATCTAGCAGAATGGTTGTCAATGTGTGTATTCAACTTCTAGAGCTAAACTCACGTGTGTTTGTAGCAGTTCAGAAACCCTTTTTTGGAGAATGTAGAAACAGTCATTTCCAGCCCTAGAGACGCAAATAGGAGTTAGCAGTTAGAATGCGTTTAAAACACAGAAGACCCGCTTCGTACAAACTGATGTGCTGTGTGTTGGTTCCTTTTAGGAAGTTGCACCTATGTTTAGATTCAGCGAGGGAGAAACACGTTTCTTCTAAAAGCTGCGTTTTGACATTCCAGAGTGGATGGGAGAACAGGCTGTAAAGAGAAATACCTTGCTCTAAAACAAAAACGGAGCTATCTAGCAGAGTGGTTGTCAATGTGTGTATTCAACTTCCAGAGTTAAACTCATGTGTGTTTGCAGCAGTTCAGAAACCGTTTCTTTGAAGAATGTAGAAACAGTCATTTCCAGCCCCAGATACGTATATGAGTTCGCAGTAAGAATGCTTTTAAAAAACAGAAACCCGCTTCGTACAAACTGATGTGCTGTGTGTTGGTTCCTTTTAGGAAGTTGCATCTATGTTTAGATTCAGCGAGGAGAAACACGTTTCTTCTAAAAGCTGCGTTTTGACATTCCAGAGTGGATGGGAGTACAGAGTGTAAAGAGAAATATCTTTGTCTAAAACCACAACGGAGCTATCTAGCAGAATGGTTGTCAATGTGAGTATTCAACTTCTAGAGCTAAACTCACGTGTGTTTGCAGCAGTTCAGAATCCCTTTCTTTGGAGAATGTAGAAACAGTCATTTCCAGCCCTAGAGACGCATATAAGAGTTAGCAGTAAGAATGCGTTTAAAACACAGAAGACCCGCTTCGTACAAACTGATGTGCTGTGTGTTCGTTCCTTTTAGGAAGTTACATCTATGTTTAGATTCAGCGAGGGAGAAACACGTTTCTTCTAAAAGCTGCGTTTTGACATTCCAGAGTGGATGGGAGAACAGGCTGTAAAGAGAAATACCTTGCTCTAAAAACAAAACGGAGCTATCTAGCATAATGGTTGTCAATGTTTGTATATAGCTTCTAGAGTTAAACTCATGTGTGTTTGCAGCAGTTCAGAAACCCTTTCTTTGGAGAATGTAGAAACAGTCATTTCCAGCCCCAGAGATGCATATAAAAGTTAGCAGTAAGAATGCTTTTAAAACACAGAAACCCACTTCGTTCAAACTGATATGCTGTGTGTTGGTTCCATTTAGGAAGTTGCATCTATGTTTAGATTCAGCGAGGGAGAAACACGTTTCTTCTAAAAGCTGCGTCTTGACATTCTAGAGTGGATGGGAGTACAGACTGTAAAGAGAAATATCTTTGTCTAAAACAAAAACGGAGCTATCTAGCAGAATGGTTGTCAATGTGTGCATTCAACTTCTAGAGCTAAACTCACGTGTGTTTGCAGCAGTTCAGAAACCCTTTCTTTGGAGAATGTAGAAACAGTCATTTCCAGCCCTAGAGACGCATATAGGAGTTAGAAGTTAGAATGCGTTTAAAACACAGAAGAACCGCTTCGTACAAACTGATGTGCTCTGTGTTGGTTCCTTTTAGGAAGTTCCATCTATGTTTAGATTCAGCGAGGGAGAAACACGTTTCTTCTAAAAGCTGCGTTTTGACATTCTAGGGTGGATGGGAGAACAGGCTGTATAGAGAAACACCTTGCTCTAAAACCAAAACGGAGCTATCTATCAGAGTGCTTGTCATTGTGTGTATTCAACTGCCAGAGATAAACTCACGTGTGTTTGTAGCAGTTCAGAAACCCTTTCTTTGTAGAATGTAGAAACAGTCATTTCCAACCCAGAGACGCATATAAGAGTTAGCAGTAAGAATGCGTTTAAAACACAGAAGACCCGCTTCGTACAAACTGATGTGCTGTGTGTTGGTTCCTTTTAGGAAGTTGCATCTATGTTTAGATTCAGCGAGGGAAAAAGACTTTTCTTCTAAAAGCTGCGTTTTGATATTCCAGAGTTGAAGGGAGAACAGGCTGTAAAGAGAAATACCTTGCTAGAAAACCAAAAAGGAACTGTCTAGCAGAATGGTTGTCAATGTGTGTATTCAACTTCCAGAGTTAAACTCATGTGTGTTTGCAGCAGTTCAGAAACCCTATCTTTGGAGAATGTAGAAACAGTCATTTCCATCCCCAGAGACGCATATAAGAGTCAGCAGTAAGAATGGGTTTAAAACACAGTAGACCCGCTTCGTACAAACTGATGGGCTGAGTGTTGGTTCCTTTTAGGAAGTTGCATCTATGTTTAGATTCAGCGAGGGAGAAACACGTTCCTTCTAAAAGCTGGGTTTTGAAATTCCAGAGTGGATGGGAATACAGACTGTAAAGGGAAATATCTTTGTTTAAAACCAAAACGGAGCTATCTACCCGAAAGGTTGTCAATGTGTGTATTCAACTTCTAGAGCTAAACTCACTTATGTTTGCAGCAGTTCAGAAACCCTTTCTTTGGAGAATGTAGAAACAGTCATTTCCTGCCCCAGAGACGCATATAAGAGTCAGCAGTAAGAATGCGTTTAAAACACAGAAGACCCGCTTCGTACAAACTGATGGGCTGAGTGTTGGTTCCTTTTAGGAAGTTGCATCTATGTTTAGATTCAGCGAGGGAGAAACACGTTTCTTCTAAAAGCTGCGTTTTGACATTCCAGAGTGGATGGGAGAACAGGTTGTAAAGAGAAATACCTTGCTCTAAAACCAAAACGGAGCTATCTAGCAGAATGGTTGTCAATGTGTGTATTCAACTTCCAGAGGTAAACTCATGTGTGTTTGCAGCAGTTCAGAAACACTTTCTTTGGAGAATGTAGAAACAGTCATTTCCAGCCCCAGAGACGTATATAGGAGTTAGCAGTAAGAATGCTTTTAAAACACAGAAACCCGCTTCGTACAAACTGATGTGTTGTGTGTTGGTTCATTTTAGGATGTTGCATCTATGTTTAGATTCAGCAAGGGAGAAACACGTTTCTTCTAAAAGCTGCGTTTTGACATTCCAGAGTGGATGGGAATACAGACTGTAAAGAGAAATATCTTTGTCTAAAACCAAAACGGAGCTATCTAGCAGAATGGTTGTCAATGTGTGTATTCAACTTCTAGAGCTAAACTCACATGTGTTTGCAGCAGTTCAGAAACCCTTTCTTTGGAGAACGTAGAAACAGTCACTTCCAGCCCTATAGACGCATATAAGAGTTAGCAGTAAGAATGCGTTTAAAACACAGAAGACCCGTTCGTTCAAACTGATGTGCTGTGTGTTGGTTACTTTTAGGAAGTTGCATCTATGTTTAGATTCAGCGAGGAAAAAAGACCTTTATTCTAAAAGCTGCGTTTTGATATTCCAGAGTTGAAGGGAGACCAGGCTGTAAAGAGAAATACCTTGCTATAAAACCAAAACGGAACTGTCTAGCAGAATGGTTGTCAATGTGTGTATTCAACTTCCAGAGTTAAACTCATGTTTGTTAACAACAGTTCAGAAACCCTTTCTTTGGAGAATGTAGAAACAGCCATTTCCAGCCCTAGAGACGCATATAAGAGTTAGCAGTAAGAATGCGTTTAAAACACAGAAGACCCGCTTCGTACAAACTGATGTGCTGTGTGTTGGTTCCTTTTAGGAAGTTACATCTATGTTTAGATTCAGCGAGGGAGAAACACGTTTCTTCTAAACGCTGCGTTTTGACATTCCAGAGTGGATGGGAATACAGATTGTAAAGAGAAATATCTTTGTCTAAAACCAAAACGGAGCTATCTAGCAGAATGGTTGTCAATGTGTGTATTCAACTTCTAGAGCTAAAATCACGTGTGTTTGCAGCAGTTCAGAAACCCTTTCTTTGGAGAATGTAAAAACTGTCATTTCCAGCCCTAGAGACGCATATAAGAGTTAGCAGTAAGAATGCGTTTAAAACACAGGAACCGAATTCGTACAAATTGATGTGCTGTGTGTTGGTTCCTTTTAGGAAGTTGCATCTATGTTTAGAATCAGCGAGGGAAAAAGACTTTTCTTCTAAAAGCTGCGTTTTGATATTCCAGAGTTGAAGGGAGAACAGGCTGTAAAGAGAAATACCTTGCTATAAAACCAAAACGGAACTGTCTAGCAGAATGGTTGTCAATGTGTGTATTCAACTGCCAGACATAAAGTCACGTGTGTTTGTAGCATTTCAGAAACCCTTTCTTTGGAGAATGTAGAAACAGTCATTTCCAGCCCTAGAGACGCATATAAGAGTTAGCAGTAAGAATGCGTTTAAAACACAGAAGACCCGCTTCGTACAAACTGATGTGCTGTGTGTTGGTTCCTTTTAGGAAGTTACATCTATGTTTAGATTCAGCGAGGGAGAAACACGTTTCTTCTAAAAGCTGCGTTTTGACATTCCAGAGAGGATGGGAGAACAGGCTGTAAAGAGAAATACCTTGCTCTAAAACCAAAACGGAGCTATCTAGCAGAATGGTTGTCAATGTGTGTATTCAACTTCCAGAGTTAAACTCATGTGTGTTTGCAGCAGTTCAGAAACCCTTTCTTTGGAGAATGTAGAAACAGTCATTTCCAGCCCCAGAGACGCATATAGGAGTTAGCAGTACGAATGCTTTTAAAACACAGAAAACCGCTTCGTACAAACTGATGTGCTGTGTGTTGGTTCCTTTTAGGAAGTTGCATCTATGTTTAGATTCAGCGAGGGAGAAACACGTTTCTTCTAAATGCTGCGTTTTGACATTCCAGAGTGGAGGGGAATACAGACTGTAAAGAGATATATTTTGTCTAAAACCAAAACGGAGCTATTTAGCAGAATGGTTGTCAATGTGTGTATTCAACTTCTAGAGCTAAACTCACGTGTGTTTGCAGCAGTTCAGAAACCCTTTCTTTGGAGAATGTAGAAACAGTCATTTCCAGCCCTAGAGACGCATATAAGAGTTCGCAGTTAGAATGCGTTTAAAACAAAGAAGACCCGCTTCGTACAAACTGATGTGCTGTGTGTTGGTTCCTTTTAGGAAGTTCCATCTATGTTTAGATTCAGCGAGGGAGAAACACGTTTCTTCTAAAAGCTGCGTTTTGACATTCTAGGGTGGATGGGAGAACAGGCTGTATAGAGAAACACCTTGCTCTAAAACCAAAACGGAGCTATCTATCAGAGTGCTTGTCATTGTGTGTATTCAACTGCCAGAGATAAACTCACGTGTGTTTGTAGCAGTTCAGAAACCCTTTCTTTGTAGAATGTAGAAACAGTCATTTCCAACCCAGAGACGCATATAAGAGTTAGCAGTAAGAATGCGTTTAAAACACAGAAGACCCGCTTCGTACAAACTGATGTGCTGTGTGTTGGTTCCTTTTAGGAAGTTGCATCTATGTTTAGATTCAGCGAGGGAAAAAGACTTTTCTTCTAAAAGCTGCGTTTTGATATTCCAGAGTTGAAGGGAGAACAGGCTGTAAAGAGAAATACCTTGCTAGAAAACCAAAAAGGAACTGTCTAGCAGAATGGTTGTCAATGTGTGTATTCAACTTCCAGAGTTAAACTCATGTGTGTTTGCAGCAGTTCAGAAACCCTATCTTTGGAGAATGTAGAAACAGTCATTTCCATCCCCAGAGACGCATATAAGAGTCAGCAGTAAGAATGGGTTTAAAACACAGTAGACCCGCTTCGTACAAACTGATGGGCTGAGTGTTGGTTCCTTTTAGGAAGTTGCATCTATGTTTAGATTCAGCGAGGGAGAAACACGTTCCTTCTAAAAGCTGGGTTTTGAAATTCCAGAGTGGATGGGAATACAGACTGTAAAGGGAAATATCTTTGTTTAAAACCAAAACGGAGCTATCTACCCGAAAGGTTGTCAATGTGTGTATTCAACTTCTAGAGCTAAACTCACTTATGTTTGCAGCAGTTCAGAAACCCTTTCTTTGGAGAATGTAGAAACAGTCATTTCCTGCCCCAGAGACGCATATAAGAGTCAGCAGTAAGAATGCGTTTAAAACACAGAAGACCCGCTTCGTACAAACTGATGGGCTGAGTGTTGGTTCCTTTTAGGAAGTTGCATCTATGTTTAGATTCAGCGAGGGAGAAACACGTTTCTTCTAAAAGCTGCGTTTTGACATTCCAGAGTGGATGGGAGAACAGGTTGTAAAGAGAAATACCTTGCTCTAAAACCAAAACGGAGCTATCTAGCAGAATGGTTGTCAATGTGTGTATTCAACTTCCAGAGGTAAACTCATGTGTGTTTGCAGCAGTTCAGAAACACTTTCTTTGGAGAATGTAGAAACAGTCATTTCCAGCCCCAGAGACGTATATAGGAGTTAGCAGTAAGAATGCTTTTAAAACACAGAAACCCGCTTCGTACAAACTGATGTGTTGTGTGTTGGTTCATTTTAGGATGTTGCATCTATGTTTAGATTCAGCAAGGGAGAAACACGTTTCTTCTAAAAGCTGCGTTTTGACATTCCAGAGTGGATGGGAATACAGACTGTAAAGAGAAATATCTTTGTCTAAAACCAAAACGGAGCTATCTAGCAGAATGGTTGTCAATGTGTGTATTCAACTTCTAGAGCTAAACTCACATGTGTTTGCAGCAGTTCAGAAACCCTTTCTTTGGAGAACGTAGAAACAGTCACTTCCAGCCCTATAGACGCATATAAGAGTTAGCAGTAAGAATGCGTTTAAAACACAGAAGACCCGTTCGTTCAAACTGATGTGCTGTGTGTTGGTTACTTTTAGGAAGTTGCATCTATGTTTAGATTCAGCGAGGAAAAAAGACCTTTATTCTAAAAGCTGCGTTTTGATATTCCAGAGTTGAAGGGAGACCAGGCTGTAAAGAGAAATACCTTGCTATAAAACCAAAACGGAACTGTCTAGCAGAATGGTTGTCAATGTGTGTATTCAACTTCCAGAGTTAAACTCATGTTTGTTAACAACAGTTCAGAAACCCTTTCTTTGGAGAATGTAGAAACAGCCATTTCCAGCCCTAGAGACGCATATAAGAGTTAGCAGTAAGAATGCGTTTAAAACACAGAAGACCCGCTTCGTACAAACTGATGTGCTGTGTGTTGGTTCCTTTTAGGAAGTTACATCTATGTTTAGATTCAGCGAGGGAGAAACACGTTTCTTCTAAACGCTGCGTTTTGACATTCCAGAGTGGATGGGAATACAGATTGTAAAGAGAAATATCTTTGTCTAAAACCAAAACGGAGCTATCTAGCAGAATGGTTGTCAATGTGTGTATTCAACTTCTAGAGCTAAAATCACGTGTGTTTGCAGCAGTTCAGAAACCCTTTCTTTGGAGAATGTAAAAACTGTCATTTCCAGCCCTAGAGACGCATATAAGAGTTAGCAGTAAGAATGCGTTTAAAACACAGGAACCGAATTCGTACAAATTGATGTGCTGTGTGTTGGTTCCTTTTAGGAAGTTGCATCTATGTTTAGAATCAGCGAGGGAAAAAGACTTTTCTTCTAAAAGCTGCGTTTTGATATTCCAGAGTTGAAGGGAGAACAGGCTGTAAAGAGAAATACCTTGCTATAAAACCAAAACGGAACTGTCTAGCAGAATGGTTGTCAATGTGTGTATTCAACTGCCAGACATAAAGTCACGTGTGTTTGTAGCATTTCAGAAACCCTTTCTTTGGAGAATGTAGAAACAGTCATTTCCAGCCCTAGAGACGCATATAAGAGTTAGCAGTAAGAATGCGTTTAAAACACAGAAGACCCGCTTCGTACAAACTGATGTGCTGTGTGTTGGTTCCTTTTAGGAAGTTACATCTATGTTTAGATTCAGCGAGGGAGAAACGCGTTTCTTCTAAAAGCTGCGTTTTGACATTCCAGAGAGGATGGGAGAACAGGCTGTAAAGAGAAATACCTTGCTCTAAAACCAAAACGGAGCTATCTAGCAGAATGGTTGTCAATGTGTGTATTCAACTTCCAGAGTTAAACTCATGTGTGTTTGCAGCAGTTCAGAAACCCTTTCTTTGGAGAATGTAGAAACAGTCATTTCCAGCCCCAGAGACGCATATAGGAGTTAGCAGTACGAATGCTTTTAAAACACAGAAAACCGCTTCGTACAAACTGATGTGCTGTGTGTTGGTTCCTTTTAGGAAGTTGCATCTATGTTTAGATTCAGCGAGGGAGAAACACGTTTCTTCTAAATGCTGCGTTTTGACATTCCAGAGTGGAGGGTAATACAGACTGTAAAGAGATATATCTTTGTCTAAAACCAAAACGGAGCTATTTAGCAGAATGGTTGTCAATGTGTGTATTCAACTTCTAGAGCTAAACTCACGTGTGTTTGCAGCAGTTCAGAAACCCTTTCTTTGGAGAATGTAGAAACAGTCATTTCCAGCCCTAGAGACGCATATAAGAGTTCGCAGTTAGAATGCGTTTAAAACAAAGAAGACCCGCTTCGTACAAACTGATGTGCTGTGTGTTGGTTCCTTTTAGGAAGTTCCATCTATGTTTAGATTCAGCGAGGGAGAAACACGTTTCTTCTAAAAGCTGCGTTTTGACATTCTAGGGTGGATGGGAGAACAGGCTGTATAGAGAAACACCTTGCTCTAAAACCAAAACGGAGCTATCTATCAGAGTGCTTGTCATTGTGTGTATTCAACTGCCAGAGATAAACTCACGTGTGTTTGTAGCAGTTCAGAAACCCTTTCTTTGTAGAATGTAGAAACAGTCATTTCCAACCCAGAGACGCATATAAGAGTTAGCAGTAAGAATGCGTTTAAAACACAGAAGACCCGCTTCGTACAAACTGATGTGCTGTGTGTTGGTTCCTTTTAGGAAGTTGCATCTATGTTTAGATTCAGCGAGGGAAAAAGACTTTTCTTCTAAAAGCTGCGTTTTGATATTCCAGAGTTGAAGGGAGAACAGGCTGTAAAGAGAAATACCTTGCTAGAAAACCAAAAAGGAACTGTCTAGCAGAATGGTTGTCAATGTGTGTATTCAACTTCCAGAGTTAAACTCATGTGTGTTTGCAGCAGTTCAGAAACCCTATCTTTGGAGAATGTAGAAACAGTCATTTCCATCCCCAGAGACGCATATAAGAGTCAGCAGTAAGAATGGGTTTAAAACACAGTAGACCCGCTTCGTACAAACTGATGGGCTGAGTGTTGGTTCCTTTTAGGAAGTTGCATCTATGTTTAGATTCAGCGAGGGAGAAACACGTTCCTTCTAAAAGCTGGGTTTTGAAATTCCAGAGTGGATGGGAATACAGACTGTAAAGGGAAATATCTTTGTTTAAAACCAAAACGGAGCTATCTACCCGAAAGGTTGTCAATGTGTGTATTCAACTTCTAGAGCTAAACTCACTTATGTTTGCAGCAGTTCAGAAACCCTTTCTTTGGAGAATGTAGAAACAGTCATTTCCTGCCCCAGAGACGCATATAAGAGTCAGCAGTAAGAATGCGTTTAAAACACAGAAGACCCGCTTCGTACAAACTGATGGGCTGAGTGTTGGTTCCTTTTAGGAAGTTGCATCTATGTTTAGATTCAGCGAGGGAGAAACACGTTTCTTCTAAAAGCTGCGTTTTGACATTCCAGAGTGGATGGGAGAACAGGTTGTAAAGAGAAATACCTTGCTCTAAAACCAAAACGGAGCTATCTAGCAGAATGGTTGTCAATGTGTGTATTCAACTTCCAGAGGTAAACTCATGTGTGTTTGCAGCAGTTCAGAAACACTTTCTTTGGAGAATGTAGAAACAGTCATTTCCAGCCCCAGAGACGTATATAGGAGTTAGCAGTAAGAATGCTTTTAAAACACAGAAACCCGCTTCGTACAAACTGATGTGTTGTGTGTTGGTTCATTTTAGGATGTTGCATCTATGTTTAGATTCAGCAAGGGAGAAACACGTTTCTTCTAAAAGCTGCGTTTTGACATTCCAGAGTGGATGGGAATACAGACTGTAAAGAGAAATATCTTTGTCTAAAACCAAAACGGAGCTATCTAGCAGAATGGTTGTCAATGTGTGTATTCAACTTCTAGAGCTAAACTCACATGTGTTTGCAGCAGTTCAGAAACCCTTTCTTTGGAGAACGTAGAAACAGTCACTTCCAGCCCTATAGACGCATATAAGAGTTAGCAGTAAGAATGCGTTTAAAACACAGAAGACCCGTTCGTTCAAACTGATGTGCTGTGTGTTGGTTACTTTTAGGAAGTTGCATCTATGTTTAGATTCAGCGAGGAAAAAAGACCTTTATTCTAAAAGCTGCGTTTTGATATTCCAGAGTTGAAGGGAGACCAGGCTGTAAAGAGAAATACCTTGCTATAAAACCAAAACGGAACTGTCTAGCAGAATGGTTGTCAATGTGTGTATTCAACTTCCAGAGTTAAACTCATGTTTGTTAACAACAGTTCAGAAACCCTTTCTTTGGAGAATGTAGAAACAGCCATTTCCAGCCCTAGAGACGCATATAAGAGTTAGCAGTAAGAATGCGTTTAAAACACAGAAGACCCGCTTCGTACAAACTGATGTGCTGTGTGTTGGTTCCTTTTAGGAAGTTACATCTATGTTTAGATTCAGCGAGGGAGAAACACGTTTCTTCTAAACGCTGCGTTTTGACATTCCAGAGTGGATGGGAATACAGATTGTAAAGAGAAATATCTTTGTCTAAAACCAAAACGGAGCTATCTAGCAGAATGGTTGTCAATGTGTGTATTCAACTTCTAGAGCTAAAATCACGTGTGTTTGCAGCAGTTCAGAAACCCTTTCTTTGGAGAATGTAAAAACTGTCATTTCCAGCCCTAGAGACGCATATAAGAGTTAGCAGTAAGAATGCGTTTAAAACACAGGAACCGAATTCGTACAAATTGATGTGCTGTGTGTTGGTTCCTTTTAGGAAGTTGCATCTATGTTTAGAATCAGCGAGGGAAAAAGACTTTTCTTCTAAAAGCTGCGTTTTGATATTCCAGAGTTGAAGGGAGAACAGGCTGTAAAGAGAAATACCTTGCTATAAAACCAAAACGGAACTGTCTAGCAGAATGGTTGTCAATGTGTGTATTCAACTTCCAGAGTTAAACACATGTGTGTTTGCAGCAGTTCAGAAACCCTTTCTTTGGAGAATGTAGAAACAGTCATTTCCAGCCCCAGAGACGCATATAGGAGTTAGCAGTAAGAATGCTTTTAAAACACAGAAACCCGCTTCGTACAAACTGATGTGCTGTGTGTTGGTTCCTTTTAGGAAGTTGCATCTATGTTTAGATTCAGCGAGGGAGAAACACGTTTCTTCTAAAAGCTGCGTTTTGACATTCCAGAGTGGATGGGAGAACAGGCTGTAAAGAGAAATACCTTGCTCTAAAACCAAAACGGAGCTATCTAGCAGAATGGTTGTCAATGTGTGTATTCAACTTCCTGAGTTAAACTCATGTTTGTTTACAGCAGTTCAGAAACCCTTTCTTTGGAGAATGTAGAAAAAGTCATTTCCAGCCCTAGACACGCATATAAGAGTTAGCAGTAAGAATGCGTTTAAAACACAGAAGACCCGCTTCGTACAAACTGATGTGCTGTGTGTTGGTTCGTTTTAGGAAGTTACATCTATGTTTAGATTCAGCGAGGGAGAAACACGTTTCTTCTAAAAGCTGCGTTTTGACATTCCAGAGTGGATGGGAATTCAGACTGTAAAGAGAAATATCTTTGTCTAAAACCAAAACGGAGCTATCTAGCAGAATGGTTGTCAATGTGAGTATTCAACTTCTAGAGCTAAACTCACGTGTGTTTGCAGCAGTTCAGAAACCCTTTCTTTGGAGAATGTAGAAACAGTCATTTCCAGCCCTAGAGACGCATATAAGAGTTAGCAGTAATAATGCGTTTAAAACACAGAAGACCCGCTTCGTACAAACTGGTGTGCTGTGTGTTGGTTCCTTTTAGGAAGTTGCATCTATGTTTAGATTCAGCGAGGGAAAAAGACTTTTCTTCTAAAAGCTGCGTTTTGATATTCCAGAGTTGAAGGGAGAACAGGCTGTAAAGAGAAATACCTTGCTATAAAACCAAAACGGAACTGTCTAGCAGAATGGTTGCCAATGTGTGTATTCAAGTTCCAGAGTTAAACTCATGTGTGTTTGCAGCAGTTCAGAAACCCTTTCTTTGGAGAATGTAGAAACAGTCATTTCCAGCCCTAGAGACGCATATAAGAGTCAGCAGTAAAAATGCGTTTAAAACACAGAAGACCCGCTTCGTACAAACTGATGTGCTGAGTGTTGGTTCCTTTTAGGAAGTTGCATCTATGTTTAGATTCAGCGAGGGAGAAACACGTTTCTTCTAAAAGCTGCGTTTTGACATTCCAGAGTGGATGGGAGAACAGGCTGTAAAGAGAAATACCTTGCTATAAAACCAAAACGGAGCTATCTAGCAGAGGGGTTGTCAATGTGTGTATTCAACTTCCAGAGTTAAACTCATGTGTGTTTGCAGCAGTTCAGAAACCCTTTCTTTGGAGAATGTAGAAACAGTCATTTCCAGCCCCAGAGACGCATATAGGAGTTAGCAGTAAGAATGCTTTTAAAACACAGAAACCCGCTTCGTACAAACTGATGTGCTGTGTGTTGGTTCCTTTTAGGAAGTTGCATCTATGTTTAGATTCAGCGAGGGAGAAACACGTTTCTTCTAAAAGCTGTGTTTTGACATTCCAGAGTGGATGGGAATACAGACTGTAAAGAGAAATATCTTTGTCTAAAACCAAAACGGAGCTATCTAGCAGAATGGTTGTCAATGTGTGTATTGAACTTCTAGAGCTAAACTCACGTGTGTTTGCAGCAGTTCAGAAACCCTTTCTTTGGAGAATGTAGAAACTGTCATTTCCAGCCCTAGAGACGCATATAAGAGTTAGCAGTAAGAATGCGTTTAAAACACAGGAACCGAATTCGTACAAATTGATGTGCTGTGTGTTGGTTCCTTTTAGGAAGTTGCATCTATGTTTAGAATCAGCGAGGGAAAAAGACTTTTCTTCTAAAAGCTGCGTTTTGATATTCCAGAGTTGAAGGGAGAACAGGCTGTAAAGAGAAATACCTTGCTATAAAACCAAAACGGAACTGTCTAGCAGAATGGTTGTCAATGTGTGTATTCAACTGCCAGACATAAAGTCACGTGTGTTTGTAGCATTTCAGAAACCCTTTCTTTGGAGAATGTAGAAACAGTCATTTCCAGCCCTAGAGACGCATATAAGAGTTAGCAGTAAGAATGCGTTTAAAACACAGAAGACCCGCTTCGTACAAACTGATGTGCTGTGTGTTGGTTCCTTTTAGGAAGTTACATCTATGTTTAGATTCAGCGAGGGAGAAACGCGTTTCTTCTAAAAGCTGCGTTTTGACATTCCAGAGAGGATGGGAGAACAGGCTGTAAAGAGAAATACCTTGCTCTAAAACCAAAACGGAGCTATCTAGCAGAATGGTTGTCAATGTGTGTATTCAACTTCCAGAGTTAAACTCATGTGTGTTTGCAGCAGTTCAGAAACCCTTTCTTTGGAGAATGTAGAAACAGTCATTTCCAGCCCCAGAGACGCATATAGGAGTTAGCAGTACGAATGCTTTTAAAACACAGAAAACCGCTTCGTACAAACTGATGTGCTGTGTGTTGGTTCCTTTTAGGAAGTTGCATCTATGTTTAGATTCAGCGAGGGAGAAACACGTTTCTTCTAAATGCTGCGTTTTGACATTCCAGAGTGGAGGGGAATACAGACTGTAAAGAGATATATCTTTGTCTAAAACCAAAACGGAGCTATTTAGCAGAATGGTTGTCAATGTGTGTATTCAACTTCTAGAGCTAAACTCACGTGTGTTTGCAGCAGTTCAGAAACCCTTTCTTTGGAGAATGTAGAAACAGTCATTTCCAGCCCTAGAGACGCATATAAGAGTTCGCAGTTAGAATGCGTTTAAAACAAAGAAGACCCGCTTCGTACAAACTGATGTGCTGTGTGTTGGTTCCTTTTAGGAAGTTGCATCTATGTTTAGAATCAGCGAGGGAAAAAGACTTTTCTTCTAAAAGCTGCGTTTTGATATTCCAGAGTTGAAGGGAGAACAGGCTGTAAAGAGAAATAACTTGCTATAAAACCAAAATGGAACTGTCTAGCAGAATGGTTGTCAATGTGTGTATTCAACTGCCAGAGATAAAGTCACTTGTGTTTGTAGCATTTCAGAAACCCTTTCTTTGGAGAATGTAGAAACAGTCATTTCCAGCCCTAGAGACGCATATAAGAGTTAGCAGTAAGAATGCGTTTAAAACACAGAAGACCCGCTTCGTACAAACTGATGTGCTGTGTGTTGGTTCCTTTTAGGAAGTTACATCTATGTTTAGATTCAGCGAGGGAGAAACACGTTTCTTCTAAAAGGTGCGTTTTGACATTCCAGAGTGGATGGGAATACAGACTGTAAAGAGAAATATCTTTGTCTAAAAGCAAAACGGAGCTATCTAGCAGAATGTCTGTCAATGTGTGTATTCAACTTCTAGAGATAAACTCACGTGTGTTTGCAGCAGTTCAGAAACCCTTTCTTTGGAGAATGTAGAAACAGTCATTTCCAGCCCTAGAGACGCATATAAGAGTTAGCAGTAAGAATGCGTTTAAAACACAGAAGACCCGCTTCGTACAAACTGATGTGCTGTGTGTTGGTTCCTTTTAGGAAGTTGCATCTATGTTTAGATTCAGCGAGGGAAAAAGACTTTTCTTCTAAAAGCTGCGTCTTGATATTCCAGAGTTGAAGGGAGAACAGGCTGTAAAGAGGAATACCTTGCTATAAAACCAAAACGGAACTGTCTAGCGGAATGATTGTCAATGTGTGTATTCAACTTCCAGAGTTAAACTCATGTTTGTTTACAGCAGTTCAGAAACCCTTTCTTTGGAGAATGTAGAAACAGTCATTTCCAGCCCTAGAGACGCATATAAGAGTTAACAGTAAGAATGCGTTTAAAACACAGAAGACCCGCTTCGTACAAACTGATGTGCTGTGTGTTGGTTCCTTTTAGGAAGTTACATCTATGTTTAGATTCAGCGAGGGAGAAACACGTTTCTTCTAAAAGCTGCGTTTTGATATTCCAGAGTTGAAGGGAGAACAGGCTGTAAAGAGAAATACCTTGCTATAAAACCAAAACGGAACTGTCTAGCAGAATGGTTGTCAATGTGTGTATTCAACTACCAGAGTTAAACTCATGTGTGTTTGCAGCAGTTCAGAAACCCTTTCTTTGGAGAATGTAGAAACAGTCATTTCCAGCCCTAGAGACGCATATAAGAGTTAGCTGTAAGAATGCGTTTAAAACACAGAAACCGACTTCGTACAAACTGATGTGCTGTGTGTTGGTTCCTTTTAGGAAGTTGCATCTATGTTTAGATTCAGCGAGGGAGAAACACGTTTCTTCTAAAAGCTGCGTTTTGACATTCCAGAGTGGATGGGAGAACAGGCTGTAAAGAGAAATAACTTGCTCTAAAACCAAAACGGAGCTATCTAGCAGAATGGTTGTCAATGTGTGTATTCAACTTCCAGAGTTAAACACATGTGTGTTTGCAGCAGTTCAGAAACCCTTTCTTTGGAGAATGTAGAAACAGTCATTTCCAGCCCCAGAGACGCATATAGGAGTTAGCAGTAAGAATGCTTTTAAAACACAGAAACCCGCTTCGTACAAACTGATGTGCTGTGTGTTGGTTCCTTTTAGGAAGTTGCATCTATGTTTAGATTCAGCGAGGGAGAAACACGTTTCTTCTAAAAGCTGCGTTTTGACATTCCAGAGTGGATGGGAGAACAGGCTGTAAAGAGAAATACCTTGCTCTAAAACCAAAACGGAGCTATCTAGCAGAATGGTTGTCAATGTGTGTATTCAACTTCCTGAGTTAAACTCATGTTTGTTTACAGCAGTTCAGAAACCCTTTCTTTGGAGAATGTAGAAAAAGTCATTTCCAGCCCTAGACACGCATATAAGAGTTAGCAGTAAGAATGCGTTTAAAACACAGAAGACCCGCTTCGTACAAACTGATGTGCTGTGTGTTGGTTCGTTTTAGGAAGTTACATCTATGTTTAGATTCAGCGAGGGAGAAACACGTTTCTTCTAAAAGCTGCGTTTTGACATTCCAGAGTGGATGGGAATACAGACTGTAAAGAGAAATATCTTTGTCTAAAACCAAAACGGAGCTATCTAGCAGAATGGTTGTCAATGTGAGTATTCAACTTCTAGAGCTAAACTCACGTGTGTTTGCAGCAGTTCAGAAACCCTTTCTTTGGAGAATGTAGAAACAGTCATTTCCAGCCCTAGAGACGCATATAAGAGTTAGCAGTAATAATGCGTTTAAAACACAGAAGACCCGCTTCGTACAAACTGGTGTGCTGTGTGTTGGTTCCTTTTAGGAAGTTGCATCTATGTTTAGATTCAGCGAGGGAAAAAGACTTTTCTTCTAAAAGCTGCGTTTTGATATTCCAGAGTTGAAGGGAGAACAGGCTGTAAAGAGAAATACCTTGCTATAAAACCAAAACGGAACTGTCTAGCAGAATGGTTGCCAATGTGTGTATTCAAGTTCCAGAGTTAAACTCATGTGTGTTTGCAGCAGTTCAGAAACCCTTTCTTTGGAGAATGTAGAAACAGTCATTTCCAGCCCTAGAGACGCATATAAGAGTCAGCAGTAAAAATGCGTTTAAAACACAGAAGACCCGCTTCGTACAAACTGATGTGCTGAGTGTTGGTTCCTTTTAGGAAGTTGCATCTATGTTTAGATTCAGCGAGGGAGAAACACGTTTCTTCTAAAAGCTGCGTTTTGACATTCCAGAGTGGATGGGAGAACAGGCTGTAAAGAGAAATACCTTGCTATAAAACCAAAACGGAGCTATCTAGCAGAGGGGTTGTCAATGTGTGTATTCAACTTCCAGAGTTAAACTCATGTGTGTTTGCAGCAGTTCAGAAACCCTTTCTTTGGAGAATGTAGAAACAGTCATTTCCAGCCCCAGAGACGCATATAGGAGTTAGCAGTAAGAATGCTTTTAAAACACAGAAACCCGCTTCGTACAAACTGATGTGCTGTGTGTTGGTTCCTTTTAGGAAGTTGCATCTATGTTTAGATTCAGCGAGGGAGAAACACGTTTCTTCTAAAAGCTGTGTTTTGACATTCCAGAGTGGATGGGAATACAGACTGTAAAGAGAAATATCTTTGTCTAAAACCAAAACGGAGCTATCTAGCAGAATGGTTGTCAATGTGTGTATTGAACTTCTAGAGCTAAACTCACGTGTGTTTGCAGCAGTTCAGAAACCCTTTCTTTGGAGAATGTAGAAACAGTCATTTCCAGCCCTAGAGACGCATATAAGAGTTACCAGTAAGAATGCGTTTAAAACACAGAAGACCCGCTTTGTACAAACTGATGTGCTGTGTGTTGGTTCCTTTTAGGAAGTTACATCTATGTTTAGATTCAGCGAGGGAAAAAGACTTTTCTTCTAAAAGCTGCGTTTTGATACTCCAGAGGTGAAGGGAGAACAGGCTGTAAAGAGAAATACCTTGCTATAAAACCAAAACGGAACTGTCTAGCAGAATGGTTGCCAATGTGTGTATTCAACTTCCAGAGTTAAACTCATGTGTGTTTGCAGCAGTTCAGAAACCCTTTCTTTGGAGAATGTAGAAACAGTCATTTCCAGCCCTAGAGACGCATATAAGAGTCAGCAGTAAAAATGCGTTTAAAACACAGAAGACCCGCTTCGTACAAACTGATGTGCTGAGTGTTGGTTCCTTTTAGGAAGTTGCATCTATGTTTAGATTCAGCGAGGGAGAAACACGTTTCTTCTAAAAGCTGGGTCTTGACATTCTAGAGTGGATGGGAGTACAGACTGTAAAGAGAAATATCTTTGTCTAAAACCAAAACGGAGCTATCTAGCAGAATGGTTGTCAATGTGTGTATTCAACTTCTAGAACTAAACTCACGTGTGTTTGTAGCAGTTCAGAAACACTTTTTTGGATAATGTAGAAACAGTCATTTCCAGCCCTAGAGACGCATATAGGAGTTAGCAGTTAGAATGCGTTTAAAACACAGAAGACCCGCTTCGTACAAACTGATGTGCTGTGTGTTGGTTCCTTTTAGGAAGTTGCACCTATGTTTAGATTCAGCGAGGGAGAAACACGTTTCTTCTAAAAGCTGCGTTTTGACATTCCAGAGTGGATGGGAGAACAGGCTGTAAAGAGAAATACCTTGCTCTAAAACAAAAACGGAGCTATCTAGCAGAGTGGTTGTCAATGTGTGTATTCAACTGCCAGAGATAAACTCACGTGTGTTGCAGCAGTACAGAAACCCTTTCTTTGGAGAATGTAGAAACAGTCATTTCCAGCCGTAGAGACGCATATAAGAGTTAGCAGTAATAATGCGTTTAAAACACAGAAGACCCGCTTCGTACAAACTGATGTGCTGTGTGTTGGTTCCTTTTAGGAAGTTGCATCTATGTTTAGATACAGCGAGGGAGAAACACGTTTCTTCTAAAAGCTGCGTTTTGACATTCCAGAGTGGATGGGAATACAGACTGCAAAGAGAAATATCTTTGTCTAAAATCAAAACGGAGCTATCTAGCAGAATGTTTGGCAATGTTAGTACTCAACTTCTAGAGGTAAATCCACGTGTGTTTGCAGCAGTTCATAAACCCTTTCTTTGTAGAATGTAGAAACAGTCATTTCCAGCCCTAGAGACGCATATAAGAGTTAGCAGTAAGAATGCGTTTAAAACACAGAAGACCCGCTTCGTACAAACTGATGTGCTGTGTGTTGGTTCCTTTTAGGAAGTTGCATCTATGTTTAGCTTCAGCGAGGGAGAAACACGTTTCTTCTAAAAGCTGCGTTTTGGCTTTCCAGAGTGGATGGGAGAACAGGCTGTAAAGAGAAATACCTTGCTATAAAACCAAAACAGAACTGTGTAGCAGAATGGTTGTCAATGTGTGTATTCAACTTCCAGAGTTAAACTCATGTTTGTTTACAGCAGTTCAGAAACCCTTTCTTTGAAGAATGTAGAAACAGTCATTTCCAGCCCTAGAGACGTATATGAGTTCGCAGTAAGAATGCTTTTAAAAAACAGAAACCCGCTTCGTACAAACTGATGTGCTGTGTGTTGGTTCCTTTTAGGAAGTTGCATCTGTGTTTAGATTCAGCGAGGAGAAACACGTTTCTTCTAAAAGCTGCGTTTTGACATTCCAGAGTGGATGGGAGTACAGAGTGTAAAGAGAAATATCTTTGTCTAAAACCACAACGGAGCTATCTAGCAGAATGGTTGTCAATGTGAGTATTAAACTTCTAGAGCTAAACTCACGTGTGTTTGCAGCAGTTCAGAAACCCTTTCTTTGGAGAATGTAGAAACAGTCATTTCCAGCCCTACAGACGCATATAAGAGTTAGCAGTAATAATGCGTTTAAAACACAGAAGGACCGCTTCGTACAAACTGGTGTGCTGTGTGTTGGTTCCTTCTAGGAAGTTGCATCTATGTTTAGATTCAGCGAGGGAAAAAGACTTTTCTTCTAAAAGCTGCGTTTTGATATTCCAGAGTTGAAGGGAGAACAGGCTGTAAAGAGAAATACCTTGCTATAAAACCAAAACGGAGCTATCTAGCAAAATGGTTGTCAATGTGTGTATTCAACTTCCAGAGTTAAACTCATGTGTGTTTGCAGCAGTTCAGAAACCCTTTCTTTGGAGAATGTAGAAACAGTCATTTCCAGCCCCAGAGACGCATATAAGTGTTAGCAGAAAAGAATGCGTTTAAAACACAGAAACCCGCTTCCTACAAACTGATGTGCTGTGTGTTGGTTCCTTTTAGGAAGTTGCATCTATGTTTAGATTCAGCGAGAGAGAAACTCGTTTCTTCTAAAAGCTGAGTTTTGACATTCCAGAGTGGATGGGAGAACAGGCTGTGAAGAGAAATATCTTTGTCTAAAACCAAAACGGAGCTATCTAGCAGAATGTCTGTCAATGTGTGTATTCAACTTCTAGAGATAAACTCACGTGTGTTTGCAGCAGTTCAGAAACCCTTTCTTTGGAGAATGTAGAAACAGTCATTTCCAGCCCCAGAGATGCATAAAAAATTAGCAGTAAGAATGCTTTTAAAACACAGAAACCCACTTCGTACAAACTGATGTGCTGTGTGTTGGTTCCATTTTGGAAGTTGCATCTATGTTTAGATTCAGCGAGGGAGAAACACGTTTCTTCTAAAAGCTGCGTCTTGACATTCTAGAGTGGATGGGAGTACAGACTGTAAAGAGAAATATCTTTGTCTAAAACCAAAACGGAGCTATCTAGCAGAATGGTTGTCAATGTGTGTATTCAACTTCTAGAGCTAAACTCACGTGTGTTTGCAGCAGTAGAGAATCCCTTTCTTTGTAGAATGTAGAAACAGTCATTTCCAGCCCTAGAGACGCATATAGGAGTTAGCAGTTAGAATGCGTTTAAAACACAGAATACCCGCTTCGTACAAACTGATGTGCTGTGTGTTGGTTCCTTTTAGGAAGTTGCATCTATGTTTAGATTCAGCGAGGGAGAAACACGTTTCTTCTAAAAGCTGCGTTTTGACATTCCAGAGTGGATGGGAATACAGACTGTAAAGAGAAATATCTTTGTCTAAAACCAAAACGGAGCTATCTAGCAGAATGGTTGTCAATGTGTGTATTCAACTTCTAGAGCTAAACTCACGTGTGTTTGCAGCAGTTCAGAAACCCTTTCTTTTGAGAATGTAAAAACAGTCATTTACAGCCCTAGAGACGCATGTAAGAGTTAGCAGTAAGAATGCGTTTAAAACACAGAAGACCCGCTTCGTACAAACTGATGTGCTTAGTGTTGGTTCCTTTTAGGAAGTTGAATCTATGTTTAGATTCAGCGAGGGAAAAAGACTTTTCTTCTAAAAGCTGCGTTTTGATATTCCAGAGTTGAAGGGAGAACAGGCTGTAAAGAGAAATACCTTGCTATAAAACCAAAACGGAACTGTCTATCAGAATGGTTGTCAATGTGTGTAATCAACTTCCAGAGTTAAACTCATGTGTGTTTGCAGCAGTTCATAAACCCTTTCTTTGGAGAATGTAGAAACCGTCATTTCCAGCCCTAGAGACGCATATAAGAGTTAGCTGTAAGAATGCGTTTAAAACACAGAAACCGACTTCGTACAAACTAATGTGCTGTGTGTTGGTTCCTTTTAGGAAGTTGCATCTATGTTTAGATTCAGCGAGGGAGAAACTCGTTTCTTCTAAACGCTGAGTTTTGACATTCCAGAGTGGATGGGAGAACAAGCTGTGAAGAGAAATATCTTTGTCTAAAACCAAAACGGAGCTATCTAGCAGAATGTCTGTCAATGTGTGTATTCAACTTCTAGAGATAAACTCACGTGTGTTTGCAGCAGTTCAGAAACCCTTTCCTTGGAGAATGTAGAAACAGTCATTTCCAGCCCCAGAGATGCATATAAAATTAGCAGTAAGAATGCTTTTAAAACACAGAAGACCCGCTTCGTACAAACTGATGTGCTGTGTGTTGGTTCCATTTTGGAAGTTGCATCTATGTTTAGATTCAGCGAGGGAGAAACACGTTTCTTCTAAAAGCTGCGTCTTGACATTCCAGAGTGGATGGGAATACAGACTGTAAAGAGAAATATCTTTGTCTAAAACCAAAACGGAGCTATCTAGCAGAATGGTTGTCAATGTGTGTATTCAACTTCTAGAGCTAAACTCACGTGTGTTTGCAGCAGTTCAGAAACCCTTTCTTTGGAGAATGTAGAAACAGTCATTTCCAGCCCTAGAGACGCATATAGGAGTTAGCAGTTAGAATGCGTTTAAAACACAGAAGACCCGCTTCGTACAAACTGATGTGCTGTGTGTTGGTTCCTTTTAGGAAGTTGCATCTATGTTTAGATTCAGCGAGGGAGAAACACGTTTCTTCTAAAAGCTGCGTTTTGACATTCCAGAGTGGATGGGAATACAGACTGTAAAGAGAAATATCTTTGTCTAAAACCAAAACGGAGCTATCTAGCAGAATGGTTGTCAATGTGTGTATTCAACTTCTAGAGCTAAACTCACGTGTATTTGCAGCAGTTCAGAAACCCTTTCTTTTGAGAATGTAAAAACAGTCATTTCCAGCCCTAGAGACGCATATAAGAGTTAGCAGTAAGAATGCGTTTAAAACACAGAAGACCCGCTTCGTACAAACTGATGTGCTGTGTGTTGGTTCCTTTTAGGAAGTTGCGTCTATGTTTAGATTCAGCGAGGGAAAAAGACTTTTCTTCTAAAAGCTGCGTTTTGATATTCCAGAGTTGAAGGGAGAACAGGCTGTAAAGAGAAATACCTTGCTATAAAACCAAAACGGAACTGTCTAGCAGAATGGTTGTCAATGTGTGTATTCAACTTCCAGAGTTAAACTCATGTGTGTTTGCAGCAGTTCAGAAGCCCTTTCTTTGGAGAATGTAGAAACAGTCATTTCCAGCCCTAGAGACGCATATAAGAGTTAGCAGTAAGAATGCGTTTAAAACACAGAAGACCCGCTTCGTACAAACTGATGTGCTGTGTGTTGGTTCCTTTCAGGAAGTTGCATCTATGTTTAGATTCAGCGAGGGAAAAAGACTTTTCTTTAAAAGCTGCGTTTTGATATTCCAGAGTTGAATGGAGAACAGGCTGTAAAGAGAAATACCTTGCTATAAAACCAAAACGGAACTGTCTAGCAGAATGGTTGTCAATGTGTGTATTCAACTTCCAGAGTTAAACTCATGTGTGTTTGCAGCAGTTCAGAAACCATTTCTTTGCAGAATGTAGAAACAGTCATTTCCATCCCCAGAGACGCATATAAGAGTCAGCAGTAAGAATGCGTTTAAAACACAGAAGACCCGCTTCGTACAAACTGATGTGCTTGGTGTTGGTTCCTTTTAGGAAGTTGAATCTATGTTTAGATTCAGCGAGGGAAAAAGACTTTTCTTCTATAAGCTGCGTTTTGATATTCCAGAGTTGAAGGGAGAACAGGCTGTAAAGAGAAATACCTTGCTATAAAACCAAAACGGAACTGTCTAGCAGAATGGTTGTCAATGTGTGTATTCAACTTCCAGAGTTAAACTCATGTGTGTTTGCAGCAGTTCAGAAACCCTTTCTTTGGAGAATGTAGAAACAGTCATTTCCAGCCCTAGAGACGCATATAAGAGTTAGCTGTAAGAATGCGTTTAAAACACAGAAACCGACTTCGTACAAACTGATGTGCTGTGTGTTGGTTCCTTTTAGGAAGTTGCATCTATGTTTAGATTCAGGGAGGGAGAAACTCGTTTCTTCTAAAAGCTGAGTTTTGACATTCCAGAGTGGATGGGAGAACAGGCTGTGAAGAGAAATATCTTTGTCTAAAACCAAAACGGAGCTATCTAGCAGAATGTCTGTCAATGTGTGTATTCAACTTCTAGAGATAAACTCACGTGTGTTTGCAGCAGTTCAGAAACCCTTTCTTTGGAGAATGTAGAAACAGTCATTTCCAGCCCCAGAGACGCATATACGAGTTAGCAGTAAGAATGCTTTTAAAAGACAGAAACCCGCTTCGTACAAACTGATGTGCTGTGTGTTGGTTCCTTTTAGGAAGTTGCATCTATGTTTAGATTTAGCGAGGGAGAAACACGTTTCTTCTAAATGCTGCGTTTTGACATTCCAGAGTGGATGGGAATACAGACTGTAAAGAGAAATATCTTTGTCTAAAACCAAAACGGAGCTATCTAGCAGAATGGTTGTCAATATGTGTATTCAACTTCTAGAGCTAAACTCACGTGCGTTTGCAGCAGTTCAGAAACCCTTTCTTTGGAGAATGTAGAAACAGTCATTTCCAGCCCTAGAGACGCATATAAGAGTTAGCAGTAAGAATGCGTTTAAAACACAGAAGACCCGCTTCGTACAAACTGATGTGCTGTGTGTTGGTTCCTTTTAGGAAGTTGCATCTATGTTTAGATTCAGCGAGGGAAAAAGACTTTTCTTCTAAAAGCTGCGTTTTGATATTCCAGAGTTGAAGGGAGAACAGGCTGTAAAGAGAAATATCTTTGTCTAAAACCAAAACGGAGCTATCTAGCAGAATGGTTGTCAATGTGTGTATTCATCTTCTAGAGCTAAACTCAGGTGTGTTTGCAGCAGTTCAGAAACCCTTTCTTTGGAGAATGTAGAAACAGTCATTTCCAGCCCTAGAGACGCATATAAGAGTTAGCAGTAAGAATGCGTTTAAATCACAGAAGACCCGCTTCGTACAAACTGATGTGCTGTGTGTTGGTTCCTTTTAGGAAGTTGCATCTATGTTTAGATTCAGCGAGGGAAAAAGACTTTTCTTCTAAAAGCTGCGTTTTGATATTCCAGAGTTGAAGGGAGAACAGGCTGTAAAGAGAAATACCTTGCTATAAAACCAAAACGGAACTGTCTAGCAGAATGGTTGTCAATGTGTGTATTCAACTTCCAGAGTTAAACTCATGTTTGTTTACAGCAGTTCAGAAACCCTTTCTTTGGAGAATGTAGAAACAGTCATTTCCAGCCCTAGAGACGCATATAAGAGTTAGCAGTAAGAATGCGTTTAAAACACAGAAGACCCGCTTCGTACAAACTGATGTGCTGTGTGTTGGTTCCTTTTAGGAAGTTGCATCTATGTTTAGATTCAGCGAGGGAAAAAGACTTTTCTTCTAAAAGCTGCGTTTTGATATTCCAGAGTTGAAGGGAGAACAGGCTGTAAAGAGAAATACCTTGCTATAAAACCAAAACGGAACTGTCTAGCAGAATGGTTGTCAATGTGTGTATTCAATTTCCAGAGTTAAACTCATGTGTGTTTGCAGCAGTTCAGAAACCCTTTCTTTGGAGAATGTAGAAACAGTCATTTCCAGCCCCAGAGACGCATATAAGAGTCAGCAGTAAGAATGGGTTTAAAACACAGAAGACCCGCTTCGTACAAACTGATGTGCTGTGTGTTGGTTCCTTTTAGGAAGTTGCATCTATGTTTAGATTCAGCGAGGGAGAAACACGTTTCTTCTAAAAGCTGCGTTTTGACATTCCAGAGTGGATGGGAGAACAGGCTGTAAAGAGAAATACCTTGCTCTAAAACCAAAACGGAGCTATCTAGCAGAATGGTTGTCAATGTGTTATACAACTTCTAGAGGTAAACTCATGTGTGTTTGCAGCAGTTCAGAAACCCTTTCTTTGGAGAATGTAGAAACAGTCATTTCCAGCCCCAGAGATGCATATAAAAGTTAGCAGTAAGAATGCTTTTAAAACACAGAAACCCACTTCGTACAAACTGATGTGCTGTGTGTTGGTTCCATTTTGGAAGTTGCATCTGTGTTTAGATTCAGCGAGGGAGAAACACGTTTCTTCTAAAAGCTGCGTCTTGACATTCTAGAGTGGATGGGAGTACAGACTGTAAAGAGAAATATCTTTGTCTAAAACCAAAACGGAGCTATCTAGCAGAATGGTTGTCAATGTGTGTATTCAACTTCTAGAGCTAAACTCACGTGTGTTTGCAGCAGTTCAGAATCCCTTTCTTTGGAGAATGTAGAAACAGTCATTTCCAGCCCCAGAGACGCATATAGGAGTTTGCAGTTAGAATGCGTTTAAAACACAGAATACCCGCTTCGTACAAACTGATGTGCTGTGTGTTGGTTCCTTTTAGGAAGTTGCATCTATGTTTAGATTCAGCGAGGGAGAAACACGTTTCTTCTAAAAGCTGCGTTTTGACATTCCAGAGTGGATGGGAATACAGACTGTAAAGAGAAATATCTTTGTCTAAAACCAAAACGGAGCTATCTAGCAGAATGGTTGTCAATGTGTGTATTCAACTTCTAGAGCTAAACTCACGTGTGTTTGCAGCAGTTCAGAAACCCTTTCTTTTGAGAATGTAAAAACAGTCATTTACAGCCCTAGAGACGCATGTAAGAGTTAGCAGTAAGAATGCGTTTAAAACACAGAAGACCCGCTTCGTACAAACTGATGTGCTGTGTGTTGGTTCCTTTTAGGAAGTTTCATCTATGTTTAGATTCAGCGAGGGAGAAACACGTTTCTTCTAAAAGCTGCGTTTTGACATTCCAGAGTGGATGGGAGAACAGGCTGTAAAGAGAAATACCTTGCTCTAAAACCAAAACGGAGCTAACTAGCAGAATGGTTGTCAATGTGTTATACAACTTCTAGAGGTAAACTCAAGTGTGTTTGCAGCAGTTCAGAAACCCTTTCTTTGGAGAATGTAGAAACAGTCATTTCCAGCCCCAGAGATGCATATAAAAGTTAGCAGTAATAATGCTTTTAAAACACAGAAACCCACTTCGTACAAACTGATGTGCTGTGTGTTGGTTCCATTTTGGAAGTTGCATCTATGTTTAGATTCAGCGAGGGAGAAACACGTTTCTTCTAAAAGCTGCGTCTTGACATTCTAGAGTGGATGGGAGTACAGACTGTAAAGAGAAATATCTTTGTCTAAAACCAAAACGGAGCTATCTAGCAGAATGGTTGTCAATGTGTGTATTCAACTTCTAGAGCTAAACTCACGTGTGTTTGCAGCAGTAGAGAATCCCTTTCTTTGGAGAATGTAGAAACAGTCATTTCCAGCCCTAGAGACGCATATAGGAGTTAGCAGTTAGAATGCGTTTAAAACACAGAATACCCGCTTCGTACAAACCGATGTGCTGTGTGTTGGTTCCTTTTAGGAAGTTGCATCTATGTTTAGATTCAGCGAGGGAGAAACACGTTTCTTCTAAAAGCTGCGTTTTGACATTCCAGAGTGGATGGGAATACAGACTGTAAAGAGAAATATCTTTGTCTAAAACCAAAACGGAGCTATCTAGCAGAATGGTTGTCAATGTGTGTATTCAACTTCTAGAGCTAAACTCACGTGTGTTTGCAGCAGTTCAGAAACCCTTTCTTTTGAGAATGTAAAAACAGTCATTTACAGCCCTAGAGACGCATGTAAGAGTTAGCAGTAAGAATGCGTTTAAAACACAGAAGACCCGCTTCGTACAAACTGATGTGCTGTGTGTTGGTTCCTTTTAGGAAGTTGCATCTATGTTTAGATTCAGCGAGGGAAAAAGACTATTCTTCTAAAAGCTGCGTTTTGATATTCCAGAGTTGAAGGGAGAACAGGCTGTAAAGAGAAATACCTTGCTATAAAACCAAAACGGAACTGTCTAGCAGAATGGTTGTCAATGTGTGTATTCAACTTCCAGAGTTAAACTCATGTGTGTTTGCAGCAGTTCAGAAACCCTTTCTTTGGAGAATGTAGAAACAGTCATTTCCAGCCCTAGAGACGCATATAAGAGTTAGCTGTAAGAATGCGTTTAAAACACAGAAACCGACTTCGTACAAACTGATGTGCTGTGTGTTGGTTCCTTTTAGGAAGTTGCATCTATGTTTAGATTCAGCGAGGGAGAAACTCGTTTCTTCTAAAAGCTGAGTTTTGACATTCCAGAGTGGATGGGAGAACAGGCTGTGAAGAGAAATATCTTTGTCTAAAACCAAAACGGAGCTATCTAGCAGAATGTCTGTCAATGTGTGTATTCAACTTCTAGAGATAAACTCACGTGTGTTTGCAGCAGTTCAGAAACCCTTTCTTTGGAGAATGTAGAAACAGTCATTTCCAGCCCTAGAGACGCATATAAGAGTTAGCAGTAAGAATGCGTTTAAAACACAGAAGACCCGCTTCGTACAAACTGATGTGCTTGTGTTGGTTCCTTTTAGGAAGTTGCATCTATGTTTAGATTCAGCGAGGGAAAAAGACTTTTCTTCTAAAAGCTGCGTTTTGACATTCCAGAGTGGATGGGAGAACAGGCTGTAAAGAGAAATACCTTGCTCTAAAACCAAAACGGAGCTATCTAGCAGAATGGTTGTCAATGTGTGTATTCAACTTCCAGAGTTAAACTCATGTGTGTTTGCAGCAGTTCAGAAACCCTTTCTTTGGAGAATGTAGAAACAGTCATTTCCAGCCCCAGAGACGCATATAGGAGTTAGCAGTAAGAATGCTTTTAAAACACAGAAACCCGCTTCGTACAAACTGATGTGCTGTGTGTTGGTTCCTTTTAGGAAGTTGCATCTATGTTTAGATTTAGCGAGGGAGAAACACGTTTCTTCTAAATGATGCGTTTTGACATTCCAGAGTGGATGGGAATACAGACTGTAAAGAGAAATATCTTTGTCTAAAACCAAAACGGAGCTATCTAGCAGAATGGTTGTCAATGTGTGTATTCAACTTCTAGAGCTAAACTCACGTGCGTTTGCAGCAGTTCAGAAACCCTTTCTTTGGAGAATGTAGAAACAGTCATTTCCAGCCCTAGAGACGCATATAAGAGTTAGCAGTAAGAATGCGTTTAAAACACAGAAGACCCGCTTCGTACAAACTGATGTGCTGTGTGTTGGTTCCTTTTAGGAAGTTGCATCTATGTTTAGATTCAGCGAGGGAAAAAGACTTTTCTTCTAAAAGCTGCGTTTTGATATTCCAGAGTTGAAGGGAGAACAGGCTGTAAAGAGAAATACCTTGCTATAAAACCAAAACGGAACTGTCTAGCAGAATGGTTGTCAATGTGTGTATTCAACTTCCCGAGTTAAACTCATGTGTGTTTGCAGCAGTTCAGAAACCCTTTCTTTGCAGAATGTAGAAACACTCTTTTCCAGCCCCAGAGACGCATATAAGAGTCAGCAGTAAGAATGCGTTTAAAACACAGAAGACCCGCTTCGTACAAACTGATGTGCTGTGTGTTTGTTCCTTTTAGGAAGTTGCATCTATGTTTAGATTCAGCGAGGGAGAAACACGTTTCTTCTAAAAGCTGCGTTTTGACATTCCAGAGTGGATGGGAGAACAGGCTGTAAAGAGAAATACCTTGCTCTAAAACCAAAACGGAGCTATCTAGCAGAATGGTTGTCAATGTGTTATACAACTTCTAGAGGTAAACTCATGTGTGTTTGCAGCAGTTCAGAAACCCTTTCTTTGGAGAATGTAGAAACAGTCATTTACAGCCCCAGAGAAGCATATAAAAGTTAGCAGTAAGAATGCTTTTAAAACACAGAAACCCACTTCGTACAAACTGATGTGCTGTGTGTTGGTTCCATTTTGGAAGTTGCATCTATGTTTAGATTCAGCGAGGGAGAAACACGTTTCTTCTAAAAGCTGCGTCTTGACATTCTAGAGTGGATGGGAGTACAGACTGTAAAGAGAAATATCTTTGTCTAAAACCAAAACGGAGCTATCTAGCAGAATGGTTGTCAATGTGTGTATTCAACTTCTAGAGCTAAACTCACGTGTGTTTGCAGCAGTTCAGAAACCCTTTCTTTTGAGAATGTAAAAACAGTCATTTACAGCCCTAGAGATGCATGTAAGAGTTAGCAGTAAGAATGCGTTTAAAACACAGAAGACCCGCTTCGTACAAACTGATGTGCTGTGTGTTGGTTCCTTTTAGGAAGTTGCATCTATGTTTAGATTCAGGGAGGGAAAAAGACTTTTCTTCTAAAAGCTGCGTTTTGATATTCCAGAGTTGAAGGGAGAACAGGCTGTAAAGAGAAATACCTTGCTATAAAACCAAAACGGAACTGTCTAGCAGAATGGTTGTCAATGTGTGTATTCAACTTCCAGAGTTAAACTCATGTGTGTTTGCAGCAGTTCAGAAACCCTTTCTTTGGAGAATGTAGAAACAGTCATTTCCAGCCCTAGAGACGCATATAAGAGTTAGCTGTAAGAATGCGTTTAAAACACAGAAACCGACTTTGTACAAACTGATGTGCTGTGTGTTGGTTCCTTTTAGGAAGTTGCATCTATGTTTAGATTCAGCGAGGGAGAAACTCGTTTCTTCTAAAAGCTGAGTTTTGACATTCCAGAGTGGATGGGAGAACAGGCTGTGAAGAGAAATATCTTTGTCTAAAACCAAAACGGAGCTATCTAGCAGAATGTCTGTCAATGTGTGTATTCAACTTCTAGAGCTAAACTCACTTGTGTTTGCAGCAGTTCAGAAACCCTTTCTTTGGAGAATGTAGAAACAGTCATTTCCAGCCCTAGAGACGCATATAAGTGTTAGCAGTAAGAATGCGTTTAAAACACAGAAGACCCGCTTCGTACAAACTGATGTGCTTGTGTTGGTTCCTTTTAGGAAGTTGCATCTATGTTTAGATTCAGCGAGGGAAAAAGACTTTTCTTCTAAAAGCTGCGTTTTGACATTCCAGAGTGGATGGGAGAACAGGCTGTAAAGAGAAATACCTTGCTCTAAAACCAAAACGGAGCTATCTAGCAGAATGGTTGTCAATGTGTGTATTCAACTTCCTGAGTTAAACTCATGTGTGTTTGCAGCAGTTCAGAAACCCTTTCTTTGGAGAATGTAGAAACAGTCATTTCCAGCCCCAGAGACGCATATATGAGTTAGCAGTAAGAATGCTTTTAAAACACAGAAGACCCGCTTCGTACAAACTGATGTGCTGTGTGTTGGTTCCTTTTAGGAAGTTGCATCTATGTTTAGATTTAGCGAAGGAGAAACACGTTTCTTCTAAATGCTGCGTTTTGACATTCCAGAGTGGATGGGAATACAGACTGTAAAGAGAAATATCTTTGCCTAAAACCAAAACGGAGCTATCTAGCAGAATGGTTGTCAATGTGTGTATTCAAC